>NC_054467.1:244943432-246264265 GCF_017639515.1 Carcharodon carcharias | reverse complement strand
TTAACGTGCTTAACAACTCCTCTGAGGTGCAGTGAACCATGTCTACAAACGCAACAGGTCCAACTCCATCAAAATTGTAGGGGTGGGGGGTGTGGTTTGAGCTGTAATGGAACCTGAAAGTGTGGGAATGCTGCAAGCGAGCTGGCTACCCATACCCTTTCCTGCGCTGGCCAAAATAGCCAGAAATGGAATTGGGGTGGGAATCCTGGAAATGGGTCCCGCCTGCCATTTTTAAAGGCCTCCTGACTCAGCCCGACCCGGTGAAAATCCAGGCCAAAGTCTTCATTTAGAACCATAACAATGTCTTCCACCTCCACACACATCTTATCCTTTATGGTCTAAATAGGCACTAGTTTTTCTTTCGTTATCATTATGCTCTATGAATTTATAAAAAAATCTTTGGGTTTTCCTTGCTTTTACTTGCCAATATCTTTTCATGCCTTCTCTTTCCTTTCTTATCTCTGTTTTAATTTCACCTCTACATTTTTATACTCCTCTAGGTTTTCTGTGGCTTTGAGACCTTGTTATTTAACATATGTTTTCCTTTATTCTCTCCTTGATATCCAGGGATCTCTGGGTCTGTTTGTTCTACCCTTTTTCATTTAGTGAGCATGCTTGCTCTGAACCCCACCACCTCTTCCTTGAATGCCTCCCTCCCACTGCCTCCCACTTTAGCTGAATCACACAACAAGCTTATAAAATTAGCATTTCTCCACTTGAAAACATTTATTGTTGGTCTGCCATTTTCCTTCTCCACAACTAAATCTAACTGAATTATGATCACTTATATCAAAATGCTCCCCCTCCACCTGCCCACCCTCTAATTAAGTCCAGATCCGCCCCCTCTCTTATTGGACTTGCTGAATACTGGCTAAAGAAGTTCTCCTGAATGCATTTTAAGAACTCTGCTCCCTCTGTGCCTTTCACACTAATTCTATCCCAGTTAATATTAAGGATGTTGAAAGCCCCCTCTATTGTTATTGCATTTCTCAGAGATTTGCCTACATGTTTTCTCTTCCATCTCCTTCTGACTGTTTGGGAGTTTATGGTGCACTCCCAGTGGTGTGATTGTCCCTAAGCGGGGAAGGTTCTCTCTTGGTTAGAACAGGCCTGAACAAGTATGTTGTTTCAGTTCTGATTCACTTTTCCTGTGAGACCACTAAGGTCAGGAGTGCTCCTCCAGGCCTCACAAGGAAACTTCAAAACTGACTTTAACAGATTTTTGTTTGGAAAAGGGTGACTGACCATTTAGGTAGATAGAGGTAAAATACAGATCAGTCATGATCTATCTGAAAGGAGGAACAGACTTGAGGCTGAATGGCCTACTCATGTTCCTATATTCCACTTCCCACCCACCCAGCACTTCCTGATAGTGAGACCCTTCTGAAGACTCCCCTCCCTCCATCCAACTTATTTGAATGTCAGCGATATTTCCTGCTGCCTGGCATTGTGTTCCTGGCCACTGATCAGCTGCCACTTTAAGCAGAAAACTGACCATGGGTGTGCAGATGAAGCCCTGTGGTCAGGGCATTAGTGCCCGCCACAGCCCACCTGAGTCTCACTCAGAGTCATCCAGCTCCACAAAAAACAATGTCAATGGGCCCACCTCCTCTGATGCGTCCTTCTCCCACCCTCACCCTTAGGGCTTGCCTAGATGGCCTGCTTGTCATCGGAGCCAGCTCAACTTCTTAAGATCCCAATTTGACTTTTAATAAACTTCTTAAGGCCCTGATCACCTGATCAGAGAGCAGCCTTGTGACACCAGACTAGCATTCCCATGGCAGCTGATGGAATTTAAATTCAATCAATAAATCTGGAATACAAAGCTAGTCTCCGTAATGGCGACCATGAAACTATCATTGATTGTCGTAAAGACCTATCTGGTTCACTAAGGTCCTTGAGGGAAGGAAATCTGCCATCCTTACCTGGTCTGGCCTACATGTGACTCCAGACCCCCAACACTGTGGCTGACTCTTAACTGTCCTATGAAATGGCCGAGCAAGTCATTCAGTTCAATGTCAATTAGGGATGGGCAGAAAATGCTGGCCATGCCAGCGACCCCCACATCCCATGAAAGAACAAAGAAAAAATAAATTTGCATGTTACCAGTTCATGCAGGTGAGGCCCGAAGCCCAATTTCCATGAACCTCTTTCTCCATCTTTCTCAATCTCACTTTTAAGAATGAGGGTGAACTTTTATCATGAAAATGATGGTGATTTGCGCCTATGTTCAAAAATTATGAAAGCTAATGCAGAACTTGACTCAGACAGTTTCAAACATTTGGTATCAGACAGTAGGGGGTGCAGTGATATCATGTAACTCCAGGCTTTTAATCTCCTGTATTTAACGTTGTCTCTGTTATCAGTGTCACTCAAGTATATCAAAATTGGTGCTACTGATCACATATAGTGTATTTTAAAAATGTATATGTGTGAATTATGCATGTTTGTGGCTGACGGTGGGTTTCATGGGGAAGCAGGGCTAACAAGGAAATTGACCAGTCAGTCAAAAGAGCTGTGCACAGATTAATCATAGCAAAAGTAAAGGCTTCTCACAATCTGGTGGCAACTAGGCCACCTGAGAGTGTGGTTTAGATTCAACCATGTTAATGTGAAATTAAAGTCACATATGGACCAGGTCCCGTCCGCATGTGTCTGCTTCGAAGGGCATTCGAAGGGACGAACTGAAATGAAAAGCTCAGCTGGCTGAGAAGAGGGCCCAGGGAGAACAGGGGCCAGAGAACCGTGCCCCTTCTCAGCCCATTGTCTCCCTCTGCAGCAGATGTGGCAGAGGCTGCCATGCCGAGTGGGGTTTCTGAACCACGACAGGCGGTGCTTGACACAGAGTTGACCGCATGGCTCAAACCATCGTCTTACGAGATGGAAGGATGACATTGAGAGCGGGTAAGGATGCTTCTTCATCTGATGCTGGACCATTGGAGACTTGGCAGTCAGAAATGTTTTACTTTTCAAAAATTATTGACCCTCCTCACAAAGGGCTCTGAGGGGGCCATAAATATCTTCCCATTGGAGACCTGTCAGCTCCTTGGACTGGCAAAGCATGATCAATTTTCCAGCCTGTGGGAGCAGGCAGGCAGACACACATCATGATGTGATTCCCTGCCTTGGATACACAAAGCTGAATCCCCACCATCCCCCATTAATCACCTGTAAAGGTCAGTGACAGAGGGTCTGACAAGCAAGACAGTTGCTGGCATTTCCACTCTGACAATTTTTAACGTCCATATATAAGCTGAACTGCTAAACAAAAACAACAAAGTCTCATTGCAGGTGGAACATGAGCACAGTCTGGGTGATCGAATAATGCAACATGCAGGTGTCTTTGTCCTGTTTATCGCTGAGTGTGTGATCTCTTAAATGGGAAAGCTTTGAGCCTTTGTTTTTCTATCAGTGCATCCCAGCAGAGAGGTACACTCTCTGTTAAATGTACATGAAGTTGATTCTGTCCCCTTTCTTTACTTCTCTGGCGATGTTGATGCTGAACTACACTGTGTATTTTAAGCGCTGTGAAATTCATATTGGAAAATAACCTTCGGCTCGGCTCTCATGAGAATTCATGTTGTGTGGAAATCATATGATGGAAGAATAAAAATTTAGCGGGCTATGGGGGAAAAGCGGAGGTGAGCGGGCGTAGAGCCAGCACAGGCATGATTGGCCAAATGGCCTCTTTCTGTGCTTGTAAGCTTCCCCGGGTGGAATTGTCCCAGGTTTGCAATATGAGGTAGCGGGCGGGAAAAAGGATGTTTTACCCGCTGGCCACAATGGCGGCTTTTCACGCCATATTGTCCCATTCCTGCCTCATTAATCATGCAGCCACAGTAAATTCGCCATCTCGCTGGTGGGCAGCCTCCGATTTGCCCACCATGCCGTTGCCTCACTGTTTCTACATGCTGGGCGCCATATTTAAACTTCAGCTGCACGCACACTTCTCAATGCTTGCAGCCCAGGACCGCTGCAGTGAGGACAGGCCCCAAAGACCAAGAACAGTGCAGCCCCCCTGATTTAGTGAAGCATCCCTGGGATGCCTACTGGACACCTGTGGAGACTCGTAGCGATTTCCTCTACCCCAGCTCTGGCTGCTGAAGGCCCATCAGCCTCATCAGTTCAGCTTGGGAGGGGGTGGCAGAGGTGGTCAGTGCCAATGCTGCACACAAAAGGTTGGCCATCCAGTGCAGAAAACGGATGAATGATCTCTTCCATGCCAACAGGGTAAGGCAACCATCTCATGACTCTAAACTCACACATTCACAAGGCCATCACACATTCACTGGCATCTCACTCACTGCCACCTTATGGGACATCACCACTCGCTCTCTCATGCACACCCTCACATCTCCACCTGACCTCATCTCCTCTGGAGACTGCCTCCTCAGCCCCCACCATCTTGAGGCAACTTGCACAGGTCAACATGTGCCCCACACACACACCCTGGGAAATGCTGCTTTCCAATATAGCCCTCGCCCTTACCGGTGGCCACCTCTCCCCCTTCCCCAAGCAAGCCCTAGCCCTGCATCCATTGAAAGGCCTTATTGGAAAATAAGCTGGTCTGGTAGGTAGAGACCTGCCCATGAGCCCCCCTAAAAGTGATGTGGTGCTTCCTGAAAAGCCTGGCACTGATGACCGCGAATGCTGCCCAAAGCAAGGTAGGCAAACAGACTTCGAAGTCCCGAGTGGTGCAGCTTGCTGGGTGCACGTCGCTGATGTACAGTTGTGAAACACATCAGCGTGCAATCACGCCAACATGCCCGGACAGTCCAACATTGGGGGGATCACTTTGGCGAGCAGGGCTTATGATGAAATGCTAAAGTATTAAAATTAGGTCCTCAACATGCAACGGTGGGAAATGCGGCCCGCCGTTGATGGGTGGCAGGGGCAATCGCAAACTGGTTTCACGGCAGCCTGAAATCGGTTATTGGCATTCTCGTCATATTGTCCGCTCACTCCTGCCATGATGCCCAGTGCCAACAGGGACAGAAAATTCCGACCTATGATTTCGAGAGTTGGGCTTCATACGGTCTAAAGAGTGCACATTGCTTTTACATGGAGTGGTTTGCCTGAAAAACTGATAATAACTTAGGCAGCTAATGTTTCATCAGCTCTTCTATGGTGGCTAATGACTTGAGTGGATCATTTGTAACCACTGCTTCTGATTCCAACTTCAGATAGATTTGAACATTTCTCAAGCTGACTTTATGATTATCAGAAACATTATTGCCCTCAGTGTTCTCGCCAATATTCCATTATGGTACTGCCACTATTCTTTCTGCAATTGGGTGAAGAGGGGAGCGGAAAATGCAATCAACTTTCTTTAATGACGCACACTGCTGAAGATACCATTTTCTTATGTTAAACCGAGATAGCATCTGCCATCTCAGGCAGGTGTAAAGGTTCCTAACAGCATTATCCATAGAAGCTCAGGGCTCTCCTTTTTTTATTCTTTCATGGGATGTGGGTGTTGCTTCCAAGGCCAGCATTTGTTGCCCATTCCTGATTGCCCTTGAGTTGAATGGCTTGCTGGACCATTTCAGAAGGCAGTTAAAAGTCAACCACATTGCCGTGGAGTCTGGAGTCATATGTAGGCCAGGCCAGGTAAGGATGGCAGATTTCCTTCCCTGAAGGGCATTAGCGAACCAAATGGGTTTTTACAACAATCATCAATGGTTTCATGGGCACCATTACTGAGACTAGCTTTCAATCCCAGGTTTATGAACCGAATTCAAATTCCACCAGCCGCCATAGTTGGATTTGAACCTGTCCATATATCAATAAAAGTATTTTGTTAGTAGTAAAGTGCTTTGGGACATCCTGAAGTTATGAAAGATGCAAGTTCTTTCTATTTACTAAGGTCAGGCAGCACCTGTGGAGGGAAGCAGAGTTAAGGGCCGGAATTTCTGGCCCTGCTGTGGGGAAGCGGTAGGCCATTCAGATCTCTGTTGACTTCGGTAGGACTGGAAGATCCCACCGCTGGGAGGGGCCAGAAAATCCCACCCAATGTTTCAGGTCGGCGACCCTGATGAAATGCTAAGTATTTTCAGCATTTTATCTCAGATTTCCAGCATCTGCAGTATTTTTGCTCTTTGATCTTTCCGCTCCTTTCTTTAGACAGAGAGTAGTTATGACTGCTGACATTGCTTGGGCAGCAATAGGTACAATGAAAGCTGCAATGAAATTTTTGAAATAAAAACATAAAATGCTGGGGAAACTCAGCAGGTCTGACAGCATCTGGGGAGAGTAAAGCTGAGTTAACGTTTCGAGTCCGCATGACTCCTATTCAGCGATTTTGACTTGCGCTTATTGGGGGTTGCAAATCTTGTGTCTAAATCTTCTAATTGAACCACTTAGTGAGGATTAAATTCTCCAGGCTTCTGACAGGCATTCAAGTTCAAACACAGCAGCCCTGATTTTAACCTAACCATGAGTAGGTTCTAGCTGACGTCCTGTATTCCCAATTAAAACCGACAGAGTAAAATCAGATAAGATGTAAAAACGAGTCATCGACCAAAACCCACCTCATTCCCTAGGGACAGGTTAGGTTAAAATCAGAGCTTGAAGGTTTGAAAAGAGGCAAAGAAACAACTTTAGATTTAGATAGTAACTATCATTTTTTTCAAAAATTGAGGGTGTTGAAAATCTGAATTAAAATTGAAATATGGTTAAATACATTTTACCTGTGAGCTCCTTTATTCGTTGTGGGTTGATGAGGTGGAGACAGGTGTGAATTTGTTTGTTGTGTTGAAGGCACTGGGGAACTCAGTACCATCCTTGTTTTTTTTTAAAGGTGCCTGTAAAAAAGGGAGGTTCTTTCTTTCAGGTGAAGACTTTTTATTACAACTGCGGTTCTAGCTGCTGTACTTCCCTAAACAGTTACTACATTTCAAATTAATTCAGAGCGCCTAAAGTATTCAGAGATGTGGAGGGGCAATTCACAACTTCAGAGGTGGAGTGAAAACAGGCGGCTATTAAATTGGCCCCCTGTTATACCCTGGTCCTGTTTGCTTGTCCACAGAGCAAGTGGAAATATAAAATTGCATGGGGGCAGATAACAGGTGACCTTCCAGTACCTTCCCCACTTCCCTGCTGAGGTTGACTGGTATCACTATGAGGTGGTGCTACATAAAGCCAAGGCTATCCCTCCGTTTCTCTCAGTGGTCCAGGGTAGGAACAAATACCAAAGGGTTTAAAAAACATTTTTTGAGTATTCAGATGAAGAAAGCGCAAGCAATGGCTAAAAATCAGTTTCCAATTGGTTTGCACAGAATGACACAGTAACTTGTTAGGCTCGCTGGTCAGAAGGTTATCAAACTGTTGCTGTGGTTCTGATGTCAAAGCCCAATCAACACCCAGGTTGGAAGGTGAAGGTGGTTAAAAGGCATTGACCTCAGCCAGCTGCAGCAAGGAAATATGCATTACACACTGATACAGTGCTTAGTCACAGAGTGAGCATTAAATTACACACAGATGTACTGAAATGATCTCTTAAATCTACAAAAGCATCCTTCACATTTTTAAGCTTGTCTGCTAATATACAAGAAGTCAGCATTTGGGTATTGTGTCTATTTTACAGGGAAAAAGATAAAATGGATGAAGTCGTGCTGGAAACAGGTCTTCAGGATGATTCATTAAACATGGGACAAGAATTTCAGGATGATACTGTACTTTTTGACATGCTGACCCTAGATAGGGAAATAACTTGTCACTAACCATTGTTGTGAGTGATGTGTCATCATAATGGCAGGCAGCCATTGTAAAATTCACAAAAAGCCAACGTTTACATGTAAAATTGACAGGAACTTTGAATCAACAAAGGCAATGTTGAACTATACAATAATAGTAGGATACAGTCAGAGGAAACTGTGTTGAAACTGTACAATGCTCTTGTCAGACTACATCTTGAATACTGCATCCAGTTTTGGTTGTATGGGACCACCAGACACTGGAAGTTGTGCAGAGATGAGCTTCTGAGGCTGTTCCATTTTGTCAGTGGCCTGAGTTATGGGAGATGGCTGTGTTGTGGTAATGTCGCTGGACTAGTAAACTAGAGGCTGAAGCTAATACTCTGGTGTTACGGGTTCAAATGTCACTATGGCAGCTGGTGGAATTTGAATTCAATTAATAAATCTGGAATTGAAAGCTAGTCTCAGTAATGTTGACCATGACAACTATCATCGATTGTTGAAAATAAACCATTTGGTTCACTGATGTCCCTTAGGGGTAGGAATATGCCATTCTTACCTGGTCTGACCCTGACTCTAGAATCACAGAACCACACAGTGCAGAAGAGGCCCTTTGGCCCATTGAGTCTGCACCGACACGTGAGAAACACCTGGCCTATCTACCTAATCCCATTTAACAGCACTTGGCCCATAGCCTTGAATGTTATGATGTGCCAAGTGCTCATCCAGGTACTTTTTAAAGGGTGTGAGGCAACCCGCCTCCACCACCCTCCCAGGCAGTGCATTCCAGACCGTCACCACCTTCTGGGTAAAAAAGATTTTCCTCACATCCTCCCTAAACCTTCTGCCCCTCACCATGAACTTATGTCCCCTCGTGACTGACCCTTCAACTAAGGGGAACAGCTGCTCCCTATCCACCCTGTCCATGCCCCTCATAATCTTGTACACCTTGATCAGGTTGTCCCTCGGTCTTCTCTGCTCCAACGAAAACAACCCAAGTCTATCCAACCTCTCTTCATAACTTAAATGTTTCATCCCAGGCAACATCCTGGTGAATCTCCTCTGCACCCCCTCCAGTGCAATCACATCCTTCCTATAATGTGGTGACCAGAACTGCACACAGTATTCCAGCTGTGGCCTCACCAAGGTTCTATACAACTCCAACATGACCTCCCTACTTTTGTAATCTATGCCTCGATTGATAAAGGCAAGTGTCCCATATGCCTTTTTCACCACCCCACTAACATGCCCCTCCGCCTTCAGAGATTTATAGACACACACACCAAGGTCCCTTTGTTCCTCAGAACTTCCTATTGCATGCTGTTCATTGACTACTTCTTTGTCAAATTACTCCTTCAAAAGTGTATCACCTCACACTTTTCAGGGTTAAATTCCATCTGCCGCTTATCTGCCCATTCGACCATCGTGTCTATATCTTCCTGTAGCCCAAGACACTCAACCTCACTATTAACCACCCGGCCAATCTTTGTAACATCCGCAAACTTACTAATCCTATGCCCCACATATTCATCTATGTTGTTTATGTAAATGACAAATAATAGGGGACCCAGCAAAGATCCCTGTAGTACGACACTGGACACTGGCTTCCAGTCACTAAAGCATCCTTCTGTCTTTACCCTCTGTTTCCTGCAACTAAGCCAGTTTTGAATCCACCTTATCAAATTACCCTGTAGCCCATGTGCATTTGCCTTCTTTAAAAGTCTCCCATGTGGGATTTTGTCAAAGGCTTTGCTGAAATCCATATAAACAACATCAACTGCACTACCCTAGTCTCCTCCTCAAAAAATTAAATCAAATTTGTTAGGCATGACTTCCCTCTGACAAAGCCATGTTGACTATCCCTGATCAAACCTTGCACCTCCAAGTGGAGATAAATTCTCTCCTTCAGAATTTTCTCCAATAGTTTCCCCACCACTGACGTGAGACTCACTGGTCTGTAGTTCCCTGGCTTATCTCTACAACCCTTCTTAAATAGCAGAACCGCACAGCAGTGTGGTTGACTCTTAACTGCCCTCTGAAGTAACTCACTTACTGCTGCTAGAAGGCAGTGGTGTAGTGGCATTGTTGCTGGACTAATAATCCACAGCCCTAGGGTAATGTTCTGGGGACCTGGGTTCATATCCCACCATGGAAGATTAAAAACCTGGAATTAAAAGTCTAATGATAGCTAAAAAAATCCATTGTTGATTGATGCAAAAACCCATTTGGTTCATGAATGCCCTTTAGAGAAAGAAACCTGCTGGTCTGGCTTCCTTGTGACTCCAGATCCACTGCAATGTTACTCTTAAATGCCATCTGAATGCAATAAATGCTGGCCTAGCCAGTGATGCCACATCCCATCAACAAATTAAAAATGCAGACAGAAGGAAAATGCCTGTGCATTATGCCTGTTTCAACTAAACAAAGGCTGGTGCAATGCCTTGATCAGTCAGTCTTTGAAACAAAAGCTTGGCCTTTAACATTTACTGTTCTCTGCTGCATTCTCCATGGCAATGTCTCCACCAATCAGAGTCCACTTACCAACCAATCAGTAATCTCTTCTCATGCAACTTAAATTGTTGTTCCCATTCCTGTTGCTTTATCTTGGGTAGCTGTCCTGATGAGCACAAGATTCGATAGTATGTCTCTTTTTTCAGCAATACTCAAGTTCTTTCCGACCAAATGACTAAATCCTTGTTAGGCATCAAAGGTTTTGGAGTAAAGGCATTTGAACATGCAGATGGTGCAGGTGAACTATGGGCTAATTGGATGTCAGAACAGGCTGGAGAGGTTCAATGGCCTACTTCTGCCCCTCTCCCCTTCCTTCTTCCTCGCCATAACAGGGAAAATGGATCAAGGAACAACCATAGAACCATAGAAAAGTTACAGCACAGAACGAGGCCATTTGGTCCATCTTGTCGATGCCAGCCCGAGGACACCCAGGTGCCCTTTCTAATCCCACCTTCCTTCACCTGGCCCATAGTCCTGCAGCTTACAGCACTTAAGATGCAGATCCAGGTAATTTTTAAGAGTTTAGAGTTTCCGCCTCTACCACCAACTTGGGTAGTGAATTCCAGACGCCCAACACCCTCTGCGTAAAAAAGTTCTTCCTCATGTCCCCCTTACATTTTCTGCCACTTATCTTGAATCTATGTCCCCTGGTTCTAGAATTCTCCATCAAGGGAAACAGTTTTTATCCTGACCACTGTATCTATTCCCCTCATAATTTTGTACACCTCAATCAAGTCACCTCTCAGCCTTCTTTGTTCTAAGGAAAATAACCCCAACCTATCCAATCTCTCCTCATAGCTACACTTTTCTAACCCTGGCAACGTTCTTGTAAACCTCCTGTGCACTCTCTCCAGAGCTATTATGTCCTTCCTGTAATGTGGTGACCAGAACTGCACACAATACTCCAGTTGTGGCCTCACCAGTGTTTTATACAATTCCAGCATTATATCCTTACTTTTATATTCTATAGCTCTGCCAATGAAGGAGAGCATTCCATATGCCTTCTTTACAACCTTGTCTACTTGAACTGCTGCCTTTAGGGACCAGTGTACTTGTACACCAAGATCTCTCACTTCATCTACCCCTCTTAGTATATTCCCATTTATTGTGTAATCCCTGAAACTGTTTGACTTCCCGAAATGTATGACCTCACACTTCCCTATGTTAAAATCCATCTGCCACTTTACTGCCCACTCCACCAACCCATCTATAGGTTTCTGAGCTACAAAAACAGAACAAACAATGAGGGTGAAATGTAAAAAACAAAAAAAAAAGACAAGTCTCCAGCAACAAACTAAACATTTAGTTATTTTTGAAGATTGTCTTTAGCTTCACGCCTGCCTATGTAAACAACCCTAAATGGTTTTCTTCACAGGCTTTCATAGAATCATACAACACAGAAGGAGGCCATTTGGTCCAGAAAGAGCTATCCAATTACTTTCAATCCCTTGCTCTTTCCCAATAGCCCTACATATTTTTCTCCCCCTTTTTAGTTTTCCTTTATGAGTTGATTACGGAAGGTAAATTCTCTCTCATTACTGCACTGCACACTCATTCTAGAGACCATCCCTGCACTGAGGACACCCTTCATTGTGTTGTGCAGCCACTGTGTGAAATAAGACAGATTCAGAACAGATTTAGCAGCTCAAAACTGGGCATCCATGAAGTGCAGTGGTCATCAGCAATGACAGAATTGTATAATGCCACAATCTGCAACCTCACACTGGCACACCTCTTACTCTACCATAATCATCAAACCAAGGGATCAAACCTTAATGATGAAGGAGAGCATGCCAGTTGCAGCACCAGGCATACCAAAAATGAGATTCAAACCCAAGAAGCTTCAATAATTCACAACATGCATGCTAACTGTGGAAGAGGAATGCTATAGACGGAACTAAGCAATCCCACAACCAATGGATCAGGTCAAAGCTTTGCAGTCCTGCGTCATTCAGCCATTTTTTTTTAATTCACTTACAGGATGTGGGCATTTATTGCCCATCCCTAATTGCCTTTCAGAAGATGATGGTGAGCTGCCTTCTTGAATGGTGGTGGACAATTTAACAATTAACTGGACCTGGAAGCTCCATGAACATTCTCATCGTCAATGATGGGGAAGCCCAGTAATGCAAAAAACAAGGCTGAAGCCTTGGGCTGAGATAATTGGCTTCCAACAAACACAACCATCTTCCTTTGTGCTAGGTATGACTCCAACCAGTGGAGAGTTTGCCTCTTGATTCCCCTTAACCTCAGTTTTGCTAGGGCTCTTTGATGCCACACTCAGTCAAATGCTGCCTTGTTGTCAAGGGCAGTCACTCTCACCTCACTTCTGGTATTCAGCTCTTTTCTCCATGCTTAGATCAAGGCTGTAAAGAGTTTTGGAGGTGAGTAGCACTGGTGAAAACTGGTTGAACTGGTGAGCAGGTTATTGCTAATTAAGCACTGCTTGGATAGCACTGTTGACAACTTTGCTGATGATTGAGTAGACTGATTGGGGGGGTGGGGTGGGTGAGGCATTGTGGTAATTGGCTGGATTAGATTTGTCCTGCTTTTTGTGGACAGGCCATGCATTGGCAATTTTCCACATTGTCAGGTAACTCTTTTGAGTACAAACACATTTTCATCTGTTTCAGATGAAGTTACATTGTTTCATAGTTTGCCATTGTGAGATTTGAACTCTTGAGTCTTGGGGTTACAAACCCAGTACCATAACCACTTGGCTATTTAGGCCAAGCCCCCATTGTCAGGTAGGTGCCAGTGTTGTAGCTGTACTGGAACAGTTTGGCTAAGGGCGCAATTAGTTCTGGAGCCCAGGCCTTCGGTACTGTTGCCAGGATGTTGTCAGGGCCCATAGACTGTGCTGTATCCAGTGCCGTCAGCCGTTTATTGATATCATGTGGAGTGAATCGAATTGACTGAATGAGGCATTTTGGGAAGACTAACACAGTAAGGGAATACACAATGAATGGGCTTGGCCTAAATAGCCAAGTGGTTATGGTACTGGGTTTGTAACCCCAAGATCAAGAGTTCAAATCTCACAATGGCAAACTATGAAACAATGTAACTTCATCTGAAATAGATGGAAACAGGTTTGTACTTGAAAGAGTTACACAATGAATGGTAGGATTCTAGAAAGCACAGAGGATCAGAGGGACCTTGGTGTACATGCCTGAGGGCAGCAACACAGGTAGATAAGGTGGTTAAGAAGGCATATGGGATACTTGCCTTTATTAGCCAAGGCATAGAATATAAGAGCAGGGAAGTTATGTTGGAGCTGTGTAAAATGTTAGTTAGGCCACAGCTAGAGTACTGGTCTGGTTGCCACACTATAGGAAGGATGTGATTGCACTGGAGAGGGTGCAGAGGAGATTCACCAGGATGTTGCCTGGGCTGGAGCACTTCAGCTATGAAGAGAGACTGGATAGGCTAGGGTTGTTTTCCTCAGAGCAGAGAAAGCTGAGGGGGGAGCTGATAGAAGTGTACAAAATAATGAGGGGCATTGATAGGGTAGATAAGGAGACACTTGTCCCCTTAGCAGAGCTGTCAATAACCAGGGGCCATAGATTTAAGGTAAGGGCCAGGAGGTTTAGAGGGGATTTGAGGAAAGTTTTTTTCATCCAGAGGGTGTTTGAAATCTGGAACACACTGCCTGAGGGGGCAGTAGAGGCAGGAACCCTCACAATGTTTAAGCAGTATTTAGATGAGCACTTGAAACGCCATAGTATACAGGGCTACAGGCCAAGTACTAGAAAATAGGATTAGAATAGATAGGTGCTTGATGGTCACACAGACACAATGGGCCAAAGGGCCTGTTTCTGTTCTGTATAACTCTATGACTCTAATACTGGCATCTGTGATGCTGGAGACCTGGGGAGGAGGCCACATTGGGTGCAGGCCACTTCTGCCACCCATTAAATCTGAGCGGTGGTGGGATCAGGCCCCTAAGTGGGCATTAATTGCCCACTTAAGGGCCTCATTTGGGTCATGGGTGGCGGCCCAGCCAATGCCTCCTCACCACTTGTAAAATCACGTTGGAGCAGGGGTGGTCAAGCCGGTAATGACCACCCCACCAATGTCACGCTGCCCTTCTTTCAGTCCACCTGCCTGCTTTCCCACCAGCGGGTGGCACGTAAAGTACAAAAGCTCAGAAGTTATATTAAATAATAAATAAAGCACTCATTCATCCCAGCTGTTTTACGCTGTCAATTCTGGGCACCATGATCTAGGAAGAATGTGAAGGCTTTGGGAAGGTATAAAAGAGTATTACCAGGATGATTTCAGGGATGGGGAATTAAGATACATGGATAGACTGAAGAATCTTGGGTTGGTCCCCTTGGAGCAGGGAAAGCTGAGAGGAAATTTGATAGTGGTGGGTGTTTAAAATCATGAAGGGTTTAGACAAGAGTAAATAAAGTGAAACTATTTTTCTTGACTGAAGGGTCGATAATCAGGGGACATAGATTTAAGGCTATTGGCCAAAGAAGTGTACATGGCATGACAAAAAGCCTTTTTGCACAATGATTGGTTATGATTTGGAATGCACCGTCCGAAAGGGTGGTGGAAGCAGATTCCATAGTAGTCTTCGAAAGGAATTACCTACAAGAGCAAAAATTGCAGTTCTATAGGGAAAGAGTGAGAGAATCAGAACAACTAGTACGCTTTTAAAGTCTGAAAGAATTTAAAAAGCTGACCATCTTATTCCAGGATTGGCAGCTGCTGGATTTTAGGGCCCAGAGAGTTTGGGCCCGAGACACTTTGTCTAGTTGACTTGATGGGCCAAATGACCTCCTTCCGTGTTGTTCTAAATCTATGATTCTATGATTTGTAATGTCTTCAAAATACTGAGGAAATTCTTTAAGAAGCACACTTTGTTCCTAAATCCAATCTGACAGTTTATTTTAGAGCTGTTATAAGAACATGGGAAGTAGGAGTCAGAGTTAGTTACAAACCCTAGAAGCTGCTCCGCCATAAGAACATCGATGGATCTTCTAACAAACTCCACTTTCTCGTCCCTTGATTCCCTTTTGTGTTCAAAAACTCTGAACAGATTCTCTCCCAGCCAGAAATTCCATTATATTACCCTGCATTGATGTAAGCTGAATGGGCCTGCTTGTTTCTAGGGACCAAGTTGTTGCCTTTTTAAATAGAAACATTTTTCTTGCTTCCAAGCCTGTAGGATTTCTCAAGTATCTGAAAACATAACAGAGAGCTCATTGACACAATGATTATGGTGCCCAAGGAAAAATAATTTAGAACTTGCCAGACGTCACTGTAGCTATGATCTTATTGGATGGGGGGGTCACATGAGGCCAATTGCTGAAGTCAGGAGTTCCCTTGACCTCCTGAGCCCTGCTGATGAAGATCTGAGGTCCATCCACCCTCTCAGTTAGGGAATTTAAGCTCCGTTGGGAGGCCAAAAAAAAAGAGGAGGAGAGAATAAAATGTATCCAAAGCAAAAGTGCAGTGTTGAACAGGAGATTATTGGTGGCAATCCTGTAGACCTGGCCCTTTTTTTGCATTTGCTCCTGCAATCGAAAAACTTACAAGTAACATTTTTTACACAGTTTGAAACACAAATTTTGCATATCTTGATTTCAAACTTTGGAAATCCTGTAGATATATCATTTCAATGTAGTTTGTCAACACAAACAAGTATATTTTAACAAAGTAACTCCACTCTGCTCCTGTGCCTTTGGCCCCTAACTCCCTTATTTTTCGGTGAAACAAATTGGCGAAAACCTTTCCATGCTTAAATTCCAAAGTGTCTGGTCCCCAAAATCCAGCAGCTGCCAGTCCCAGAATAAGATGGTAAGTTTTTTTTAAATTCTTTCATGGATGTGGGAGTCACTGGCAAGGCCAGAACTTGTCCTTCAACTGCAGTCGCTTCCTCAGTCATTTCGGAGGGCAGTTAAGAGTCAACCACATTGCTGTGATTCTGGACTCGCATGTAGGCCAGGTCAGGTAAGAATGGCAGATTTCCAGATGTGTTTTTAGAACAATCAACAACAGTTTCATGGTCACTATTACTGAGACTGGCTTTTAATTCCAGATTTTATTAACTGAATTTAAATTCCACCAGCTGTCATGGTGAGATTTGAATCCGTGTCTCCAGAGAATTAGTCTGGGTATCTGGATTACTACTCCAGTAACATTATTACTGCACCACCATCAGCTTCTGGTCAACATCCTGGGGGTTACCATTGACCAGAAACTGAACTGGGCTAGCCTATAATTACTGTGGCTACAAGAGCAGGTCAGAGGCTAGGAATAGTGCAACGAGTAACTCACCTTCTGACTCCCCAAAGCCTGTCCATTGTCTACAAGGCACAAGTCAGGAGTGTGATGGAATACTTCCCACTTGCCTGGATGAGTGCAGCTCCTACAATTCTCAGGAAGCTTCACACCATCCAGGACAAAGCAACCCGCTTGATTGCACCACAGCCACAAACATTCACTCCCTCCACCACCGACACACAGTAGCAGCAGTGTATACCATCTACAAGATGTACTGCAGGAATTCACCAATGGTTCTTCGACAGCATCTTCCAAACCCACAACTGCTACCATCTAGAAGGACAAGGGCAGCAGATAGATGGGAACACCATCACCTGGAAGTTCCCCTCCAAGCCACTCACCATCCTGACTTGGAAATATATTGTCGTTCCTTCACTGTTGCTGGGTTATTCTTCAGTTATACAGGGCATTAGTGAGACCACATCTGGAGTACTGTACACAGCATTGGTCACCTTATTTAAGGAAGGATGCAACTGCATTAGAAGCAGTTTAGAGAAGGTTTACGAGACTAATACCAGGAATGGGTGGGTTGTCTTATGAAGGAGGGCTGTACAGGCGAGTCTTGTAACCACTGGAGTTTAGAAGAGTAAGAGGTGACTTGATTTATGCATATAAGATCCTGACGGGTCTTGACAGGGGGGATGTAAAGAGGATGTTTCCTCTTGTGGGTGAATCTAGTACTAGGGGGTCGCTGTTTAAAAATAAGGGGTCATCCATTTAGGTTAGAGATGAGGTGATATTTTTTCTCGCAAAGTGTCATGAGTCTTTGGAACTCTCTTACTCAAAAGGCGGTAGAAGCTGAGTCTTTGAATATTTTTAAGGAAGTGGTAGATAGATTCTTGATAAGCAAGGGGGTGGAAGGTTAGCGAGGGTAGGTGGGAATGTGGGGCTGAAGTTACAGTCAGGTCAGCCATGATCTTACTGAATGGCAGAGTAGGCTTAAAGGACTAAGCCTCATACTTCTGATCCTAATTCGTATGTTCGCATGTAGGTTTGATTTTCTAAATGTTCTGCTGCCCCTTCCTTAATAATGGATTTCAGCATTCTCCTTAAGATAGATAGGCTTTCCTGCTTTCTGTCTCCCTCTTTTCTTGATTAGAGAGAGGTGTTACATTTGTGGTTTTCAAATCTGTTGGGACCTTTCTAGAATCTATGGAATTTTGAAAGATTACAACCATTTCATCCACTAATTATGCAGCTACTTCTAATGCAGGCCACCAGCTCCAGCAGACTTCTTGTGATTTTGTGACAGGAAGGCTGTTTCCATTGGGGTTCTGCAGGGCTCTGTGCTATGTCCCCTACTTTCTGTGGTATATATTAATGATTTAGAGGTAAATGTAGGGGGAATGATCAAGAAGTTTGCAACGGACACAAAAATTGCCTGTGTTGTATATAGTGAGGAGGATTGCTGTAGACTGCAGGAAGATATCAATGGACTAGTCAACTGGGCAGAGACCCAAAGGGTTGTAGGAGGAGCTCACTGCCTGAAAGGGTAGAAGAGGTAGAAACCCTCAACTCAATTCAGAGGTGTCTGGATATGCAACTCAAATGTTGTAACTTGCAGGGCCATGAACCAAATGCTGGAAAGTGGGATTAGTCTGGGTGGCTCATTTTTTGGCCAGTGCAGACATGATGGGCCAAGTGGCCTCTTTCTGTGCTGTAAACTTTCTATGATTCTATTCTATTACTTGTCAGCTTTAAGTTCCATTAGTTTACCTAGTAAATTTCTCTAGTGATAGTGATTGTTTTAAGTTCTTCACTTATTTTTTTCCCCTTAATTTTCTACTACTCTTGTGATGCTTTTTCTGTCTTCTACAGTGAAGATAGATATAAAATGCATGTTCAAAGTTCCTCCCATTTCCTTGTTTCCCATTATTTATCCTCCAGTCTTATCTGCTAAAGGACCAACATTTACTTTAGCTATTCTCTTTTTATATATTCGTGTAAGCTCTTATTGTCTGTTTTCATATTTCTTGCTCATTTACTGTCATATTCTAATTTCTCCCTCTTTATATTTTTTAGTCATCCTTTGCTGGTTTCTAAAATGTTCCCAGTCTTCTGGTCTATTACTAGTCTTTTCAGCATTGTATATCTTTTCCTTAAATTTGATACCATCCTTATTTCCCTTAGTGAGCCATCGATGGTATATCCTTCTCATTGAGTCTTTCTTTCTTAGTGGAATATATCTTTGTTGAGAGTTATTAAAAATCTCCGTAAGTGTCTGCCATTTCTTGTCAACCATGTTACTTTTTAACTTATTTACCCAGTCTGCTGTTGCCAGTTCTGTCTTCATGTGGTCATGAAGAGATATTAATGTATATAGTGTTATTGAAAATTATTTTTTTTAAATAGAGGTTTAGTCCGTGTGTATTAATTTGATTAAAACCAGCTAGTCTGAGTGCTTTGATGTATAATTGTTGAGATGTAAACACTAAGGTAAAGAATGCATTCGCATCTTGTTAAATAAACAATTCAAGAATGGGAGTGAAATCTTGAACCTAGCTAGGAGACACCAAGCAATGCTTATATTGCTAATAAAATTGTTACTATAAAAGGGGTTCAAGGGGCCTGGTGATACAATGAGAATTTATATTCAAAGGGGAAGGCTGGGTATAACAAAAAGGAGTTCATGTTTGCAGGTCAGAAGAATGTAAGTTCTAAGCCTGTAAGCCTACCATTGTGTATGAAAAGGAACCAAATTGAAAGGAACCTCAATTTTGAATTCATAAGGTGAAAAATGTCTTGCCTGGTATCTGTTTAAATCCATTGGTTATTGTTGCCTTAGTGGAGATTAATTTGGGAATTTGTTAAAAGTTATGACAGTAGTAATTTGTAGCCATGTGTATGTGTTTAATTTGTTGTAAATTAATAAATGTCTCATTTAGTTTGATACAAAAACCTCTGGAGAACTGGTGGTCTTATTCCTGAATTTAGAGCTGCAACTCAAATTGATTGAAAAATATAGGCTATGACAGTTGTTTAAAGTTTCCCTGAGGGATTTTAAATAATTCAGCCTTTACAAACTGCTGTGTCATATCAATATCCTTGTAATTGCCTTTATTTAAGTTAACAACACTAGTTTCAGGCCCAAGTTTTTCCCCTAAACCTGCATGTGAAAATCTATCATGTTACGATCAGTCTTCCCTTGAGGATCCATTACAATATAATCATTAAGTCTCATTACACATTACCAGATCTAAAATAACCTGTTTCCTAGTTGTTAATAAATGACTGATAAATAAATGATTGGATCTAATTTATCGCTTCTAATAACAATCCACAATCTTTTATATTCACCTGAGAGAGCAGACAGGGATTTGGTTTCATATCCCATCTGAAAGGCAACACCTATGACAGTGAAGTTTTTGTTCAGCAAAGCTTGAACCCACAACCTCTGAGCAAGAGGTAAGAGTGTGTAAGGGGTAAGACTGAATCATCACTGACCCGCTGTCCTTGATTTTCCTCCATGTGCTTTGTCCAGGCGATATTTTTACACCCAAGAGGAAAAGAGGAAAACCTGCCAGATAATCTTCTACGAAAATAAGATGCCTTGGCAGTCAGGCTCTATTAAAGGTTCAGTAACATGCATCAATCAGACTTTTTTTTCCACCAACAAAAAGGGAATGGCGACACCTTTTCTGACATGCTGCATTAACATTTATGTTTTGAAACTAAAGTGTTACATTGCTGTAGCTGAAAGCAGCAATTGTATCATTTACTGATCAAAGAGAGTCATTAAGTCTGTGCAGCCACAAGTTACTAAAGCTATTAGTCATGCTTTGTGACCAGTCTCAAGCTAATTCTTCAGGGTCATCCAAATGAAAGTAAAGGGAACAATCAAAAGTCCCAACCTTGAAAGGTCTGCACTTAAATTATTCCCTAGCATACCATGGGTAACCCAGTGTGTGATTAGATCCGCAGTCTGATTTTAACTCTGGGACAGTTTATGAGGGGTGAATAGTGCTGCAGGGTAGAAACTCACTCACTGCTACAGAAGTGAAGCTTAGTACACTTTCATTAAGATGCTTCTCAATGGATGAGTGCCCAGAGATATGCCCAGGGATCCACATGCAACTGGCATCTTGGGCATTAATCCCAAGGAAAAGTCTGGTGAAGAGCTACAGCGATATGGCAAAGACTGGAACTTTTCGAAAGAAGAATTTTTGTAAGCTATTAACAGAAATGATAATCAAAGGGAGCTTTTAACAACAGAATAGTTCTTCATATGAATATTGGGAGGCATCATCATCATATTATGCTCAGTTGGTCACACTGTTGCCTCTAACTGGTAAGACTGTGGATTCTAGACCCACTCCAAGACTTGAACACATGATCTTGGCTGTTACTTCAGTGCAGTACTGAGGGGCTGCTGCACTGTCGGGAGGGGCATGTTTCAAATAAGATGTTAAATTGAAGTAAAACTTGAAGGTCCATCTTCAACACTTTCCTTCCCTTCCTTGACATCACTGCCTCCATTTCTGGTCATAGACTGTCTATTAATGAGCATTACATGCCCACTGACCCCCACAGCTACCTCGACTACAGCTCCTCCCACCCTGCTTCCTGTAAGGACACTATCCCATTCTCTCAGTTCCTCAGCCTCTGTCACATCTGTTCCGATGATGTCACCTTCCACAACGGTTCTTCAGACATGTCTTCCTTTATCCTTAACTGAGGCTTCCCCCCACCACTGTGGTTGACAGGGCCCTCAACCTTGTCCTACACATCTCCCGCACCTCATCCCTCACCCTTTCCCCTCCCTCCCTGAATCACGATAGGGTCCCCCATGTCCTCACTTTTCATCCCACCAGCCTTCACATTCAAAGGATCATCCCCTGCCATTTCTGCCAACTCCAGCAGTATTCCACCACCAAACACATCTTCCCCTCACACCCCCATTAGCATTCCATATACACCATTCCCTCCGTGATACCCTCTACTCCTCCATCACTCCCAACTCCTGATCTACTTCCCACAACACCTTATCATGCAATCGCAGAAGGTGCAACACCTGCCCCTTTACCTCCTCCCTGCTCAGTGACCAAGGCCTCAAACATTTCTTTCAGGTAAAGCAGCGCTTCATTTGCATCTCCTTCAATTTAGTCTATTGTTTTCGCTGCTCCCAGTGTGGTCTCCTCTACATTGGGGAGACTAAACACAGACTAGGTGACCACTTTGCAGAACACCTTTCCTTGGTCTGCAAGCATCACTCCGATCTTCCTGTTGCTTCCCATTTCAACACACAATCTTAGGAATAAAAAAGGGGCAGCCACATTGTTAGGCGTTTATTATAGACCCCCAGATAGTCAGCGGGAAATAGAGGAGCAAATATATGCACAATTTGTGGAGGTGTGTAAAAACAATAACAATAGGGTAATTGTGTAAGGTGATTTCAACTTTCCCAACATTAATTGGGATAGACATACTGTTAAGGGCTTGGATGGAGTGGATTTCTTGAAGTGAGTACAGGAGAACATTTTAGGTCAATATGCAGAGGGATGGTGCAGTGCTGGACCTAATTCTGGGGAATGAAGCTGGACAGGTGGCAGAGGTGGTGGTGGGGGAGCATTTTAGTGATAGCAACCACAACATGGTACAGTTTAAGCTTGTTATGGACAAAGAAATAGACAAATTGCAAAAAAATGTTTTGGATTGGGGGTGAGTGGGTTTGAGTAAAATAAGACAGCATCTCGCCAAGGTAGACTGGAAATAGCTACTTGTGGGGAGATCTATAGAGGAGCAGTGGGGGGGGGGGGTGTTCAAAAAGGAAATGGGGAAGGTACAGGCTCAACATGTTCCCTCTATAGTGATAGAAAGGAATAACAAGCCCAGATTACTATAGATGACGAGAGATATTCAGGTTACGATGAGAAGGAAAAGAGAGGTTTTTAGCAGGTACATGGGAAGCAAATCAGCAGAGGCATCAGTGGAGTACAGACAGTGCAGGGTGGAGCTTAAGAAAGCAATTAGGAGAGCAAAGAGAGGATATGAGAAAGCTCTGGCTGGTAAAAGTAGGGAAAATCCAAGATATTCTATAAGTATATCAATGGGAAGAGGATAACCAGGGAAAGAGTAGGGCCCATAAGGGACCAAGGGGGACATCTATGAGTGTAGCCAGAGGAGATCGCTAGAGTGTTGAATGAATACTTCACATCCGTCTTCACCCAAGAGAATGAGGATGAAGGTATCAAACTTGGGAAGAGAGACTGCGAGGTTCTTGAGCAAATTGGTATAGGGAGTGACAAGGTATTGGAGGTGTTGGCAGGCTTAAAAGTGGACAAATCTCCAGGTCCGGATGATTTGTGTCCCAGACTGCTGAGGGAGGCAAGGGAGGAGACGACAGGGGCTCTGACCCCAATTTTTAATTCCTATCTGGTCACGGGGGAGGTGCCAGAGGACTGGAGAACAGCTAATGTGGTTCCACTATTTAAGAAGGGTTATGAGATAAGCCAGGGAACTACAGACCAGTGAGTCTCACGTCAGTGGTAGGGAAACTATTGGAGAAAATTCTGAAGGAGAGAATCCATCTACGTTTGGAGAGGCAAGGATTGATCAGGTATAGTGAGCATGGCTTTGTCAGAGGGAGGTCATGCCTAACAAATTTGATTGAAGTTTTTGAGGAGGTGACCAGGTGTGTAGATGAGGGTAGTGCAGGTGATGTAGTTTATATGGATTTCAGCAAAGTCTTTGACAAGGTCCCACATAAAGAAGGCAAATGCACATGGGATACAGGGTAATTTGATAAGGTGAATTCAAAATTGGCTTAGTTGTAGGAGACAGAGGGTGATGACAGTTAGTGACTGGAAGACAGTGTCCAGTGATGTACCACAAGGATCTGTGCTGAGTATTATTTGTCATTTAAGGAAACAACATAGATGACTATGTGGGGGGTAGGATTAGTAAGTTTGCAGATGACACAAAGATTGGCTGGGTGGTTAACAGTGAGAAAAAACAAAAACAGAATTACCTGGAAAAACTCAGCAGGTCTGGCAGCATCGGAAGAGAAGAAAAGAGTTGACGTTTCGAGTCCTCATGACCCTTTCACAGAACTGAGCGAATATAAGGAGAGGGGTGAAATACAAGCTGGTTTAAGGTGGGGGTGGTGGGGCGGGGGGAGGGGAGAGAAGTTGGGTGGGTGGGTGTGGTTGTAGGGACAAGCAAGCAGTGATATGAGCAGATAATCAAAAGATGTCACAGACAAAAGAACAAAAGAACACAGAGGTGTTGAAGGTAATGATATTATCTAAAAGAATGTGCTAATTAAGAATGGATGGTAGGGCACTCAAAGTACAGCTTTAGTGGGGGTGGGCTGGAAAGACTAGCGAGGCATAAAAGATTTAAAAATAATGGAAATAGGTGGGAAAAGAGAAATCTATATAAATTATTGGAAAAAACTAAAGAAAAGGGGAAGAAACAGAAAGGGGGTGGGGATGGAGGAGGGAGTTGAAGATCTAAAGTTGTTGAATTCAATATTCAGTCCGGAAGGCTGTAAAGTGCCTAGTCAGAAGATGAGGTGCTGTTCCTCCAGTTTGCGTTGGGCTTCACTGGAACAATGCAGCAAGCCAAGGACAGACATGTGGGCAAGAGAACAGGGTGGAGTGTTAAAATGGCAAGCATCAGGGAGGTTTGGGTCATTCTTGCCGACAGACCGCATGCCCAGAAAGGATGTGATTGCACTGGAGGGGGTGCAGAGGAGATTCGCCAGGATGTTGCCTGGGATGAAACATTTAAGTTATGAAGAGAGATTGGATAGACTTGGGTTGGTTTCGTTGGAGCAGAGAAGACTGAGGGGGTGAGCTGATCGAGGTGTACAAGATTATGAGGGGCATGGACAGAGTGGATAGGGAGCAGCTGTTCCCCTTAGTTGAAGGGTCAGTCACAAGGGAACATAAGTTCAAGGTGAGGGGCAAGAGGTTTAGGGCGAATGTGAGGAAAAACTTTTTTACCCAGAGGGTGGTGACGATCTGGAATGCACTGCCTGGGAGGGTGGTGGAGGTGGGTTGCCCCACACCCTTTAAAAAGTACCTGGATGAGCACTTGGCATGTCATAACATTCAAGGCTATGGGCCAAGTGCTGGTAAATGGGATTAGGTAAGTTGGTCAGGTGTTTCTCACGTGTCGGTGCAGACTCGATGGGCCGATGGGCCGATTCTGCTCTCATGCTTGGCCTTGGCTTGCTGCAATGTACGAAGTGCAGGTCAACGCAAACTGAAGGGACGGCACCTCATCTTCTAATTAGGCACTTTATAGCCTTCCGGACTTAACATCAGGCAGGATTTTCAGCTCGACGTGCAGACGCATGCCCGACACGCATGAGTGCGAAATAGCGCGCGATGGCGTCGGGTGAGTGTCCCAACATCATCTCACGCTCACGCGATATTTCAGTCGGCAGCGCACGTGAGAGTCGACAGCGTGTCCGCTAACAATTAAGAGGGATATTAAACCACTTAATCAATTAATTAAATTGAACTTTTCACTGCCTGTCCAACCTTACCGTTGGTGGGTGGGCAAATAGGCCAGGGAGGCCTTTGCATTTTTTGTGAAACCTCATCCACATAAAATAAAATAAAATAAAATAAAATTTTTAAAAACTCATTTTTCACATTTATCTGTTCATGTGACCGAGTCACATTTGGGGACATGTTTTCCTTATTTTCAAAATCTTTATTTCGCATGTTAAAAATCTTCAGCACCCTGGGGTGGAACATTCTGCCCCTTCAGGGGGCTTTCACTGAGCGCAACCCCGCACATGCGCACACTTCAGCACTCGTGCTTCCTCCCTCCCTCACCCAGGCAACACTGAGGTTATCAGTGCGCATTTCATGCTGGCTGGTTGTTCATTGGCCGGCCAGCGTGAAATCGCGGTAAGGAAACGATTGCAGGTGGCAGACCATTGTGCAGCCACTCCTGGTCCCACCCACCACACCGGCCCAACGAGGGGAACATCCTCCCCATTGAGTTCAACAACTTCAGACCATGAACTCTGTCCCCCTAATTTTATTTATTTATTTATTTGTTTATTCATTCATTTAAAAAACATTTTTAATCCCTTTTTCCCCAACCACCCATCCCGCCCTCATCACTTGTCACTTGTTTTTATGTTTTGCTTTCACAGAGCACTGACACATTCTGGTATCTTACATTTATGCCACTATGAGCACTTTCTTTAGTCTTTAACACTACGATTAAAACCCTCCCTATGTCCTGTGTCCATGACATCTTTGTCAAATTTCTCCTTAGCTCCCACCAATCCCAGACCCTCCACATGCTCCATCCCCTCTTAAACAGTATAAAATCCATCACATTTCTAATGCTCTCTAGCTCTGAAGAAGAGTCATATGAAACATTAACTCTGTTTCTCTCTGCACAGATGCTGCCAGGCCTGCTGAGTTTTTCCAGCATTTTCTGTTTTTATTTCAGATTTCCAGCATCCGCAGTATTTTGCTTTTGTGCTAAACTGAAGCCCTGTCTGCCCTCTCAAGTGGACATAAGAGACCCCATTCCAACCTTTGAATGAGAACATTGATGTTCTCCCAGTGTCCGGGTGAACAATCCCTGAACCAACATGACTAAAAGTGTCTTATTGGTCGATTATCTCATTACTGTTTGAGGGAACCTTGCTGAGGGCAAATACTCTGCCAAATTTCCTACATTACACCAGTAAATACACTGTAAAGTATTTAATTGACCATGAGGCACTTTGGAACATGCTGAGGTCGCGAAAGGTGCAATATTAATGCAAGTTTGTTCTTTCTTTATAGGAAACATGTTTAGGAACAATAATCCACAGTTGCTAAACTCAAGATTACCTGCCCAGCTCTGCACCAGAGTAGGGAAGAACAAAAATATTAGGGAAATCAATGTATTGCTGAATGCATGGTTTGGCCTTGGCACCAATTCTGGGACAGGTGAAACCTACTCCACATGAATGGACTATAACAGAACAGGGAGGATTTAAATGCACTGACAGAATAATTAAGTAGAGAAGTAATGACTCATTTAAACCAGAAAGGGAGACTGGAAAATAAAGTCGGTAAGTATCAGCTAATAGCGAAGGAAGGAATAGATGAAGATAACACTCAGGTCAACAACAAATTAGCAAGAGGGATGTGGAGTTGCAGAATAAAATGAAATGGACTAGTTATAAAAATAAAAGGGGTTTTTCAAGCAAACGATATTAAGGACAGAAGAGAAGAGTGTTGTAAAAAAGCAAGAAAAAAGGTTAAATACAATACATGGAATGTGGGAAATAAATCAAGGTAACTAGATGCAATTATTTTGGAGGCAATGGTGTTAACAGAAGCTTAGCTACAAACTGAACAAGAATGGAAAATAAACATTATTTTTAATTCATTCTCATAATTTTAAAAATTTGTTCATGGGATGTGGGATGTGCTGGAAATGCCAACCTTTGTTTCCCATCCAGAATTGCTCTTGGAAAGGCGTGCAGACCTGCCTTCTTGAACTATTGCAGCCTCTGCAGTGTAGGTACACCCACGGTGCTATTGGGATGATTTCCAAGTTTTTGATTCAATGGCAGTGAAGGATTGATGATATAATTCCAAGTCAGGATAGTCTGTGACTTGGAGGAGAATTTGCAGTTGTTGACATTTCCATACACCTTCTGCCCTGGCAGGTGGTGGAGGTTGTGAGTTTGGAAGTTGCTGTTGGTGAGTTGCTGCAGCGCATCTTGTAGATCGGACAATTGCTTCCACAGTGTGCTGCTGGTGGAGGAAGTGATTGTTTATGGTGGTGAACAGGGTGCCAATCAAGCAGGCTGCTTTGTCCTGGATAATGGTTAGCCTTCTTGCATGTCCTTGTAGCTGCACTTATCCAGACAAGTGGGAAATATTCTCTCACATTCCTGACTTATGTCTTGTGGATAGGGGCAGATTTTAACGAGTCAGGAAGTGAGTTACGCACCAGAGAATTTCCAGCCTCTGACCTACTTTTGTAGTCTGCTTCTTCCACTGTTTAGCAAGCATGTAACTCTGTGTTGCAGCTTCGCCATGTGGGAACTCATTTTAAGGTATGGCCAGCACTGGTCCTGGCATGTTCTTCCAAAACCATTATTGAACCAGGGTTCATGCTTGATGGTAATGATAGAGAGAGGGATATGCTGGGTCATGAGTTACAGATTGTGGCAGAGTATAATTCCTGTTGGGTTTTTACAACAATAGCTGATAGTTTTGTGGTTTTCATGGGGATTAGTGCTTAATTCCAGATTTTATTTTATTGAATTTAAATTCCACCAGCTGCCATGTCCCCAGAGAATTCACCTGGGTCTCTGGATTACTCGTCCAGTGACGTTCCTACTACACCACTAAATCATCCTGATTTGCTGCCTCAATCACTTTCCTCCTCTATCTCCATTTTCCTTGATTGTCTTAGTGAATAATATAAGTATAGGGGACTTCAGTTATGTAGACAGACGAGACAAACTGGGATTTTTCTCGTTAAGACAGAGAGAATTAATTGGAGATTTCATATGTAGAGATTTCATATTTGCAAGGCTTGGTGCTGGGGCCCTTGCTGTTTGCGGTGTACATAAATAATGTGGTCTTAAATGTAAGGGTTATGATCAAGAAGTTTGCGGATGATACAAAAATTGATAGGGTGGTAAATAGTGAGGAGGATACCCGTAAACTGCAGGAGGATATCAATGGACTGGTCCGGTGGGCAGAGCAATAGCAAATGAAATTCAACCCGGAAAAGTGTGACGTAATGCACTTGGGGAGGACTAACAAGGCAAGGGATTACATTATGAGTGGTAGGACCCTGGAAAGCACTGAAGATCATAAGACCATAAAAAATAGGAGCAGAAATTAGGCCATTCAGCCCATCGAGCCTGCTCTGCCATTCAATCATGGATGATAAGTTTCTCAACCCCATTCTTCCGCCTTCTCCCCGTAACCTTTGATCCCTTTACCAATCAAGAACCTATCTATCTCAGTCTTAAATACACTCAATGACCTGGCCTCCACAGCCTTCTGTGGCAATGAATTCCATAGATTCACCACTCTCTGGCTAAAGAAGTTTCTCCTCATCTCTGTTCTAAAAGGTCTTCCCTTTACTCTGAGGCTGTGCCCCCGAGTCCTAGTCTCTCCTACTAATGGAAACTTCTTCCCCATATTCACTCTATCCAGGCCTTTCAGTATTCTGTAAGTTTCAATCAGATCCCCCCTCATCCTTCTAAACTCTATCGTGTATAGACCCAGAGTCCTCAAACATTCCTCATATGTTAAGCCTTTCATTCCTGGGATCGTTCTCGTGAACCTCCTCTGGACCTTCTCCAGGGCCAGAACATCCTACCTGAGATACAGGGCCCAAAATTGCTCACAATATTCTAAATGTGGTCTGACCAGAGCCTTATAAAGCCTCAGCAGCACATCCCTCCTTTTATATTCTAGTCCTCTTGAAATAAATGCCAACATTGCATTTGCCTTCCTAACTACCGGCTCAACCTGCAAGTTAACCTTAAGAGAATCCTGGACTAGGACTCCCAAAACTCTTTGCACTCCAGATTTCTGAATTCTCTCCCCATTTAGAAAATAGTCTATGCCTCTATTCTTCCTACCAAAGTGCATGACCTCACACTTCTCCACGTTGTATTCCATCTGCCACTTCTTTGCCCATTCTCCTAACCTGTCCAAATCCTTCTGCAGCCTCCCCGCCCCCTCAATACTACCTGTTCCTCCATCTATCTTTGTATCATCTGCAAACTTAGCCAGGATGCCCTCAGTTCCTTCATCTAGATCATTAATGTATAAAGTGAAAAGTTGTGGTCCCAACACTGACCCCTGCGGAACTCCACTAGTCACCGGCCACCATCCTGAGAAGGACCCCCTTATCCCCACTCTCTGCCTCCTGCCAGACAGCCAATCTTCTATCCATGCTAGTACCTTGCCTCTAATACCACGGGCTCTTATCTTTCTGAGCAGCCTTCTGTGCGGCACCTTGTCAAAGGCCTTCTGGAAGTCCAAGTAGATAACATCCATTGGCTCTCCTTTGTCTAACCTACTCATTACCTCCTCAAAGGATTCTAACAGGTTTGTTAGGCATGACCTCCCCTTGATGAAACCATGCTGACTTTGCCCTATTTTACCATGCACTTCCAAGTATTCTGAAATTTCATCCTTAATAATGGATTCTAAAATCTTACCAACGACCGAGGTCAGGCTAATCGGCCTGTAATTTCCGTCTTTTGCCTCACTCCCTTCTTAAACAGGGGGGTTACATTAGCAATTTTCCAGTCCTCTAGGACCCTCCCTGATTCCAGTGATTCCTGAAAGATCACCATTAACACCTCCACTATCTCTTTAGCTACCTCCTTCAGAACTCTGGGGTGTAATCCATCTGGTCCAGGTGATTTATTCACCTTCAGACCTTTCAGTTTTCCTAGCACCTTCTCCTTGATAATGGCCACCATACTCACCTCTGCCCCCTGACTCTCTTAAACTTTGGGGATGTTACTTGTGTCTTCCACCGTGAAGACTGAGGCAAAGTACCTATTCAGTTCCTCCGCCATTTCTTTGTTCCCCACTACTACTTCTCCAGCATCATTTTCCAGCGGCCCAATGTCCACTTTTGCCTCTCTCTTACCCTTTATATATCTAAAAAACTCTTGCAATCTTCTTTTATATTACTGGCTAGTTTACTCACATATTTAATCATCTCCCTCCTTATTTCTTTTTTAGTTGTCCTCTGTTGGTCTTTGTAGGCTTACCAATCTCTTGGTTTCCCACTGCTCTTCGCCGCATTGTATGCTTTCTCTTTAGCTTTTGTGCTGTCCCTGATTTCCCTTGTCCGCCATGGTTGCCTTGTCCTCCCTTTAGTATGCTTCTTTTTCCTAGGGATGAATTTTTGCTGTGTCTCCCAAATTACTCCCAGAAACTCCTGCCTTTGCTGTTCCACTGTCTTTCCTGCTAGGCTCATCTCCCAGTCAATTCTGGCCAGCTCCTCCCTCATGCCTCTGTAGTTACCTTTATTCAACTGTAATACTGTTACATCTGATTCCAGTTTTTTCCTCTCAAATTGCAGGGTAAATTCTATCATATTATGGTCACTTCCTCCTAAGGATTCCTTCACCTTAAGCTACCTTATCAAATCTGCCTCATTACACATCACTAAATCTAGAATTGCCTGTTCCCTAGTGGGCTCCACCACAAGCTGCTCCATAAAGCCATCTCATAGACATTCCACAAATTCCTTTTCTTGGGATCCACTACCAACCTGATTTTCCCAGTCTACATGCATATTGAAATCCCCCATGATCACTGTAACCTTGCCTTTCTTACACACCTTTTCTATCTCCTGGTGTATCTTGTGCCCCACATTCTGACTACTGTTCGGAGGCCTGTACATAATTCCCATTATGGTTTTTTTTACCTTTGCGGTTCCTCAACTCTACCCACACAGATTCTACATCATCTGACCCTACGTCATTTCTTACTATCGATTTAATTTCATTTCTTACTAACAAAGCAACCTCACCCCCTCTGACAACCTGCCTATCTTTTCGATAGGATGTGTATCCTTGGATATTTAGCTCCCAGTTCTGATCCCCTTGCAGCCATGTCTCCGTGATGCCCACCACATCATACCTGCCAATTTCAATCTGCACCACAAGCTCATTTACCTTATTTCATATACTGCGTGCATTCAGATACAACACCTTCAGTCCTGTATTTCCCATCCCCTTTCTCATTGTCGTCCCTTTATCTGATGTGCTTGAAGTTCGATTCCCAGCCCTTTCCAAACACTCTGTCCTATTTTATGTCTGGCGACTTTAATAGCCTCTCCTGGGCTCTCCTTTCTTTTCAGTTTTTTCATAATTTTCCATGAATTGAATCCACCCCCCCCAACACGCTAACTTGCTGCTTTGTTTCCCAATAGTCATACTTCTTGGAGTTTTACCCTTCCCTCCCCCCACCACTTTCTAGTTTAAAGTCCTGTTGACCACCTTATTTACCCTTTCAAGATCAGAGGGACCTTGTTGCGAATAACCACAGATCCCTGCAGGTAGCAGGACAGGTAGATAAGATGGTTAAGAAGGCACATGGGATACTTGCCTTTATTAGCCGAGGCATACAATACAAGAGCAGGTTATGCTGGAATTGTATCAAACGCTGGTTAGGCCACAGCTGGAGTACTGTGTGCATTTCTGGTCACCACATTATTGGAAGGATGTGATTGCACTGGAGAGGATGCAGAGGAGATTTACCAGGATGTTGCCTGGGATGGAGGGTCTGAGATCTGAGGAAAGATTGGTAAGGCTGGGGTTGTTTTGCTTGGAGCAGCGAAGATTGAGAGTGGGCCTAATTGAGGTGTATAAGATTCTGAGAGACATTGATAGGGAGGATAGGAAGGCACTTTTAAAGGGGTCAATAACCAGGGGGCATAGATTTAATGTAAGAGGTCGAAGGCTAAGAGGGGTGTTGAGGAGAAATATTTTCACCCAGAGGGTGGTGGGAGTCTGGAACTCACTGCCTGAAAGGGCAGTTGAGTCAGAAACTCTGGTATCATTTAAGAAGTATTTAGATATTCACTTGCACTGCCATAGCTTCAGGGCTATGGGCCAACTGCTGGAAAATGGGATTAGTGTAGCCAGATCTTTGTTAACCAGCGCGGACACGATGGGCTGAATGGCCTCCTTCTGTGCTGTAAATGTCAAACTCATTCTTTTTTTCAAAAAAATGTTCAAATTTATTAAGGATTTTGATAGAATGCAGGTTAATAAATGTACAGCACAAGAACTTGGCAGTGTTAAAATGTATAAAGGTAAATGGGCACTGTGATTCTGATTCTGTAAATGCAATAAAGCCAATGAGCTGAGGGTACAGATAAACACATGGCAGCACGATATCATCGCTATAATGGAAACTTGGCTTAAAAAGGGGCACAAATGGTAGCTCAACATCCCTGGATATAGAGTTTTGAGATAGGATAGGGTGGGGGATAAAAAAGGTGGGGGTGTAGCATGATAAGTTAAAGAATCAGTTACAGCTGTGAGGAAGATGATATACTAAATGAAGCATCACATGAGGCCATATGAGTTGAGCTCAGAACTAAAAAGGGGCAGCCACATTGCTAGGAGTGTACTATAGACACCCAAACAGTGAAAGGGAGTTAGAAGAGCAAGTTTTTGTAGGCAAATTTCTAAGTGTAAAAACAATAAGGCAGTAGTACTTGGGGACTTCAGCTATGCTAATAACAGTTGGGATATGAACAGTGAGAAGGGCACAGAGGGTACAAAATTCCTAACATTTTAAAATTCATTATGGGATATGGCCATCACTGGCTGGGCCAGCATTTATTGTCATCCCTAATTGGCCTTGAGAAGGTGGTGGTGAGCCGCCTTCTTGAATCACTGCAGTTCCTCTGGTGTAGGTACACCCATAGTGCTGTTAGGGAGGGAGTTCCAGGACCTAGCGACAGTGACGGACCAGTGATATATTTGCAAGTCAGGATGGTGAGTGACTTGGAGGGGAATTTCCAGGTGGTGGTGTTCCCATGTATCTGCTGCCCTTGTCCTTCTAGATGATAGTGGTCATGGGTTTGGAAGGTGCTGCCTAAGGAGCCTTGGTGAGTTTCTGCAGTGCACCTTGTAGATGGTACATACTGCTGTCACTGTTCGTCGGTGGTGGAGGGAGTTAATGTTTGTGGAATGAGTGCCAATCAAGCGGGCTGCTTTGTCCGGGAAGGTCTCAAGCTTCTTGAGTGTTGTGGGAGCTGCACTCAAGAGAACATTTTCAGCTAGCAATGCATACAAACCCAACAGAGGGGGCACATTTCAAGGTTTAGTCTTAGGAAATGAAGCTGGGCAAGTGGATTAAGTAGCAGTGGGTGATCATTTGGAGGTAGTGACCTTTTTAAAGTTATATTTAGCATCATTTGGAAAAGGACAAAGAAAAAACAGGAGTAAAATTTCTACATTGGGAGAAGACAAATTTTACAAAGCTGAGACGTGAACTGGTGAAAAAGGTCTGAATACAACTGCTAGAAGGGAAAATAGTGTCAAAAGTGGGAAATATTCAAAAGTGAGACTACACGGGTAGAGTGTAGACATGTCCCCACAAAGAAAAAGGCTGCTACTGCCAAATCTAGGGCCCCCTGGTTATCCAGAAAACCACAGGGTAAGATAAAGCAGAAAAAAAAAGCCGATGACAGTCACAAAAATCTTAATACTGTAGAAAGCCTAGAGGAGCATAGAAAATACAGGGGTGAAGTGAAAGAGGAAATTAGGAAAGCAAAGAGAGGAAAGGAAAATTATTGTCAGGTAAAATCAAGGAAAATCCAAAGATATTTTATCAGTAGATTACGAGCAAGAGGATAATTAAGGAAAGGGTATGGCCTATCAGAGATGCACATGGTAACTTGCGTGTTGGTGCTGAAGATGAGTACTTTGTCTCTGTCTTCACTAAGGATTGGGATGATGCAGAAATTCTGGTTAAAGAGGAGGAGTGTGAAATATTAGATACAATAAGCAGAATGAGAGAGGAAGTACTGGAAGGACTGACATCCTTGAAAGAGGATAAATCAACAGTGCCAAATGGATTGTGTCCCAGGATGTTAAAGGAAGCCAGGGAGGACATAACGGATGCTCTGACGATCATTTTCCAATGCTCACTAGATACAAGCGCGGTACCAGTTGATTGGAGGCCTGCAAGTGTTACACTATTATTTAGAAAGGGTGCAAGGGATAGGTCATAAAATTATAGGCTGGTCATTCTGACTTCAGTGATGGGCAAATTATTGGAAACAATTCTGAGATACAGGATAAACTGTCACTTAGAAAGGCATGGATTGACCAGGGATAGTCAGCATGGTTTTGTTAGGGTAAGATCATGTCTTACTAACATTGTTGAATATTTTGAGGGAGTAACAAGGTGGATTGCTGAGGCCAGTGCTGTGGATGTTGTCTACATGGATTTCAGTAGGGCCATGTAAGGACCCACATGGCAGACTAGTCAGACACGTGAGATCCCATGGGATACAGGGGAAGGTGGCGATTTGGCTCAGCAACAAGAAACAAAAGGTAATGGTCAATGGTTGTTTTTGTGAATGGAAAGTGGTTTCCAGTGGTGTTCCACAGGGCTCAGTGTTGGGGCCTTGCTGTTTGTCATGTATAATAACGATTTATACTTCAGTGTGGGAGGCATGATTGGAAAGTTTGCAGATGACACAAAAATCTCTAGAATGATATCAATCGTTTGGCTGAGTATCAGAAAAGTGGCAAATGGAATTCAATCTGGAAAAGTGTTGGGTAATGCATTTGGGGAGGGCAAACAAAGCAGGAGGATATTGTGAGGGGTTGAGCAAGTGAGAGACGTTGGAGTGCATGTCCACAGGTCCCTGAAGGTGGTAGGACAGGTGGTAAGGTGGTAAAGAAAGCGTATGGAATGCTTTGCTTTATTGGATGAGGTATTGAATACAAAACCAGGGATGTAATGATGGAACTGTATAAAATGCTGGTTAGTCCACAGCTGGAATTTTGTGTACAGTTCTGGTCACTAATCTACAGGAAGGATATAATTGCTGTGGAAAGAGTACAGAAGAGATTTACAAGAATGTTGCCAGGGCTTGATAATTGCAGCTATGAAAGAAGATTGGATAGGCTAGAGTTATTTTTCTTAGAACAGAGGGGTGACCTAAATGAGGTGTACAAAATTATGAGGGGCCTAGATAGGGGAGACAGGAAAGACTTGCTTCTCCTAGCTGAGGGGTCAATTACCAGGGGGCATAGATTTAATGTGATTGGGAGAAGGATTAGAGGGGACATGAGGAAAAACTTTTTCACCCAGAGGGTGGCATCTGGAATTCACTGCCTAAATTGGTGGTTAAGGCTGAAACACTCAACTCATTTAAAAGTTACCTGGATCTGTACATGGAGTGCTGGAACCTGCAAGGCTATGGACCAGGTGCTGGAAAGTGGGGTAAAAATGAGTGGCTAATTTCTTTTTTCCTCTTTTTTTGGTCAGCGCAGATATGATTGGCTGAATGGCCTCTTTCTGCACCGTAACTTTTCTATGGTTCTGTGGATCTAATAGATAGGAAGTAACTGTTTCCATTGGTAGGAGAATAGGTAACCAGAGGATACAGAGATAAGATAATTAGCCAAAGAACTGGGCGGGGGGGAGATGGAGTATGAGGATTTTTTCAAAGAGCAGCTTGGAGTTCAGTGGTGGAAGTGGTTTGAAATGCAACTTCCAGATGGAAATTGCATATAAATTGAAAAAGAATACATTTGCAGGCTATTGGAAAGAGCAGGGATCACTCCTTCAATGAGCTGACACAGGCATGGTGGGCTGAATGGCCTTCTTCTGTGCTGTGGGATTCCATAAAAGAAGGGAAGGATTGAAGAGTTCAGGAAGCGATGTGAGAATGTTGGAAAAGAAAAGCTGGGTGCTAATTTGAAGACAAGGACCTGGATTTTAGATTCATTGCATTGAGGGATGGTACAGGTCAGCATGGAGGGGATGGGCGTGTTCAACTGCCCTCTTCAGCCTTTACAGGCATACAAGATTGTCAATAATTGGTACGATCAGACTTTTAACTCTGAATATTGCTTTAATTGTGACTGTGGGAGTAGAGCTGGCTCAAACACTAATGGAGTACCTTTCAGACTGAAAGCAGGCCAAAAAAAACCCCACACAATACAGTGATAAACATTTGGAAAGAATAGTGGACACTAAACCTTGGAATTATTTGAAAAACAATTGGTTGCAACAATGAATGGCCACCCTCGTCAATAAATATTTTTTGATCCATATGGTGTATCTGAACAGGAAAAATTCCACACTGATACCACCTTCTCCCTTGAATCTGTTCCAAGACATCAGAGTTTCACACATGCGCATTGGAGGAACTTCTGTCGGTGGTGATGGTGGGGGCGGAGAGAGAGGGAGGAGGGGGAGGGGGGAGGAAAGCGCGCATGCCCAGTGAACCAAGTAGGCGCGTCGGTCAGCGGACGCGCAGGTGCAGCGGTCAGGGAGGGCGCAAATGCTCACGGCGGCAAGTGGGCGCGCAGGCGCAGAGGCTGCGCTGTGTTTTTCCTTCTCCTCCCGGAGACAGTCTGCGGCTCGGACGGAAAGTTGAGAATATGGCGGCGGAGCAGCGACGGACTGGGTCCCCCCCGTTCCGGCCTGGTGTCAGGCCGCGGCTCCTAGCAGCGAGGGCTGCGGCGGTTTCTGGAAGTTTCTTGAAGTGGGGCCTCTTGCTGGCGCTGTTTATGTCTGTGTGCGGCTGGCCCGGAGCCCAGGGCAAGGAGTGTGAGAAGCGGTGTGTGCACGGGAACTGCAGTGCAGCGGGCGGACAGTGTGTGTGTCAAGCCGGCTGGGTCGGGGAGCTGTGTCAGCACTGCGGCGGCAGGTTCAAGTGAGTAAAAAGCCTCTGGACCCCGGGCTCCAACCTCCCCCAACCTCCTTAACCTTCATTCCACCCCCCCTTCCATCCATCCATCCATCCCCCCCAACCCAGGGACCTGCCTCTTCCCCCCTGCCTGTCCTGTCTCCCCCCCCACCCGCCCCCTTTGGTCTGTCTCTGTCAATACACAACGCCCCAATCCGCCACCCCCGCCTCGTCTGCCTACCCACCCCGCCCCTCCGTCTGCCTGCCTGCCTGCCTACCTACCTACCTACTCCAACCCCCCCACCCCGGCCTGTCTGCCTGCCTCCCTCAACCCCCCGCCCCCGGACTGTCTGCCTACCTTAATTCTCTCTCTCTCCTCCCCCGCCCCCCCCGGCATGTCTGCCTACCTCAACCACCCCCGCCCCCCCGGCCTGTCTGCCTACTTCAAACCCTCCCCCCTACTCCCCACTTGCCCGCAGCCTGTCTGCCTACCTCAAACCACCCCCACCCGTTGTCCCCGGCCTGTTTGCCTACCTCAAACCACCCCCCCCCTTGCCCCCAGCCTGTCGGCCTACCTCAAACATCCCCTCCCCCCCCCCCCCCCCCCCCCCGCCTTGCCCCTGGCCTGTCTGCCTACCTCAACCCCTCACCCCTCATTCCCTGCCCCCGGCCTGTCTGCCTACCCCAACCCCAGCCCACCCCACCCCCCCCCTTGTCCCTGGCCTATCTGCTTATCCCAACACCCCCAATACCACCCCCCCCCACCTGTCTGCCCACCCACGGTCTGACCGCCCACTTCCACATCTGCTGCCCCCCCCCCGTCTGTGCTCTGTCCTCCCCACTCCCACAGCCTGCCCGAGTCTCTGCCCACAGGAGGAGGCCCTTGAGCCTATTCCACCATTCAGTAGGATCGTGGTTGATTTGCCACTGAACTGATTATCCTTAGCATTGCCCTACACCCCTTAATAACCTTCCATTAAAAAAAAGCTATCAATCTCAGATTTCAAATTAATTATTGACTTTGCCTCCCTTGCCCTTTGCAGAAGATAATTCTGAGCTTTGACCACCGTTTGAAGAATTTCTTCCTAGTTCACTGCTGAAAAGTTTGGCTGATGCCCTCTAGTAATAGACTACAGCGAGTGGAAATACCTTCGCTCTATTTACCTATCTGTTTGCCTTATTGTCTTGAATGCTTCAATCAAATCACGCATAAACCTTCTAAATTCTAGGGAATACAATCCTCGTTTATGTAATGTCTTCTAGTAATTTACTTTTGGAGCCTAAGCTAAGCTATACTCTTTCCAAAACCATATATCCTTCCTAAGGTGCGTTGCTCAGACCTGCTGTCGGTGCGCTAGCTGTGATCTTATTAGGGTTTTGTATAGCTGAAGTTTAACATTTAATCCTCCAGATAATAAGGTCAGCATTCCATAGCCTTTTTGATTATTTTCTGTATCTGTTCGTTACAATTTAATGATCTATGTATCTGGACCTCGAATGGCTCACTGCAGTTTTTTGAATTTTTAATACTTCAGGTTTTAGGCTTGCCACGTTCTCTATGCTTTCCATATCCTATTTATAACTTTTGCTGTTGGCCTGGGTGAAATAGGATATTTATTGAAGTCCAGGGTAGAATTTTTTTGGAAGTATAATCTGTAAAATTATTAGATTGTTTTATAGGTGCTGTTTGTTTTCGCTCTAGCTTTGTTCAGAACTTCTTGCTAAAAGAACGTGAGAAAAGTTGGGACTGTTGATGAGGGTGATGGCTTTTCAGTTAAACATTGCACCAGCAACATCACCATCCTTGACAATATGTTTGTTGTGCATGGATAAGTCAAGTAATTCCTTTTTAAAATTTGTTATTGGGATGTGGGCATCACTGGCAAAGGCAGCATTTGTTCCCATCCCTAATTACCCTTGAACTGAATGGCTTGCTAGGCTATTTCAGAAGGCAATTAAGAGCTAACCACTTTACTGTGGATCTGGGTCACATGTAGGCCAGACCAGGTAAGGACAGATTTCCTTCTGTAAAGGACAATAGTGAGATGGGGTTTTACGACAATCGATGGTCGTTTCATTACTAACTTTCTATTAATTAATTAATTTAATTGAAATTCCATCAGTTGCCATTGTGGGATTTGAATACGTGCCCCCATGACATGAGCCTGGTCCTTTGGACAACTTGTCCAGTGACATTACCACTACACCACCGTCTTCCCCAAATATGTGATTGGTCTTCTATGTTCAGTTTACTAACCCCCTCGAATACTGCCGGGCTATGTTGGATTGTGCAAGTGTTAAGTGTTACTTGAGCAGAAAACTCATTTGAAGCTATTTCCTGAGGTTGTTACAATGTTCTAGAGGAATCACTAAGAAGTGAAACTGAATATTTCTGGGCCTTTCTGCATTTAAATTGTGAAAAATGGCTCACAATGAAACTATACACTTGTTTTCTAAATGAGTTGTCTGTGTTATGACCTTAAAAGGCAGATGACGAAGGATTGAACTGGAGTCAATCTTTACTTACTTTTAGAAACATTTATTTACAGAGATGCACATTCCAAACATGCACCTCCTAACCCAAGGTCCATAGTTTCACTCTGTCCCTATTCCTAGGGATACAAGTAAATCCCTAGTTAGTGTCCAGCACCTGCATATAAATAAATATGATTAGAAGTCAGGGATCCCTAATGTATCTACATAAGGAACCCCTTAAGTAGAAAATGGTACATTATTAAATAGTTATGAAATGAAACTCCTCATTGTTATTAAAGAGCAGACTCAACTCTGTTATAGGAACAGTGTGGGCCATTCAGCTCCTTGAGCCTGCTCTGCCTTTAATTAAATCATCTTGTATTTGAACTTCATTTATCTGCATGAGCTCCATATCCCTTGATACCATTGTCTCACAAAAATCTTTTGAATTTGTTCTTGAAAGTTCCAATTGTCCCAGCATCTGCAGACTTCTGGGGCAGGGAATTCCAGTTTTTTTTAACAACCCTTAGTGTATTATATATTAGTGATATCAGTTGTTACTGGATTGTTATTGGTGGTAGAGGAGCAGTTTGAGGTGAGAACTTGTATTTGTGATGTTGGTTTTTTTTTCATGTAGTTTGTTTAAATTAACACAAGTGAAAATACTTGTTTTAGTTTGGGAATGTGTCCACAGTAAATTAGTTTTTTTTCACTTTTGCATAGCAGCTAATTACTGCATCCATCATCTTGCCTAAGTTGTACCATCGGCTGACCCTCATTTTGAGGCTGGCATCTACCCAGGGTTGCAGGTTTCTGCCTAGGTGTTCATATGACTGAACATAGCAATTCTTGACCCGCGGATCTTTGAGCACATGGAGCAAGATGTCCCACAAGTTAGTGGGATCTGGAGTGCACGATTTGCTTCCTTTTCTTTCCTTCTCTGCCACAGCTCTGTTTCCTCATTAAGGCGTTGTGACTCAAGGCATGATGCAGCTCGATGAATGAGTTGTTGCCATTTTGAACGATTGGTAGCAAGCTCCTCACATGTCATTGCTTCCGCACTTCATGGAGTGCTTCAGTGTTTTTGAAGTGTTTTCTTCGTGGATCCCCCTCCACCCCGGAACTCTGGCCATTTGAGAATTGAGAAAACAGGATCTGATGAGGGAGACACTTTACGGCCATCTAGACTCCAATCTTTGGAGTACATTCCACAGAACCTCAGGATTTACTGAGCCAAACGAGTCAGGTCAGTGAATGCAATGAAGAGTTTCTGGTGGTGTTCTCAACATTTATTTGGATTTGTCTGGCAACAAAGACCATGTTAAGAGGTTCCTTTTGGAAGGTCTGAAGTGACACTGTATCTCTGGGAGGAATTCCTCAGCAGTAGGAAGTAGGTGATTCAGGAAAATGTGTGACAGGATGTTCCCTGCTCTGGACAAGAGGGAAATATCTCAATAGTTTCCACAGCGTGATTCCTCCCCCTGCTTGAAGATAGTTAGATTGTCGCATTGCTGAAGTTTGGGAGGGAGAATTCTTTTTCCTCCCAAATCCATATGGTGAATACATGGAGTCTTGATGTGAGCAAAAGCCCACCAGCTTTGAAGACCTTGGCTGGAATACCATCGGGACTGCAAATTTTGTTGTTTTTCATCAATTTCATTACTAGTTTCAGCTTGTCGAACCACCCATCGATAGTGGTTCACCTGTGGATTCACAGTTTTCTGGGCGATAGCCTGGAGGGTGTCACCTGTCGCTGTGGGTTCACAGTTGAGTTGTGTAATGAGGATGCCAATATAAATGTCCTATATCAACAATATGACTGAATTTTACACTGCGCAGGTATAAATGCAGCATGTTATCTCCACGAGTTAGCAACTCAGTGAAAGATTTTCACTTGTTCTCTCCAATATTATATTTGACAGAAGTGACATGGCACTTACCCAGTCATGCACTGTCGTCAGACATATTTTTATTTGGGAAGGATGTGAAAAGGAGAGGAAATACAATCTGTCCAATTTGAATTATCTGTTATTTCATGTATTGTTGAGTGCTAGGTGCCCACTTTGCCTAGTTATTGACTTTTCTGAATTCATACTATTGGGATAGTTTTAGCCTACAAAAAGACTTTGAACTTTTAGGAGTTAACTGTATTTATAAGTCAGTGATGTTTTCCGTTTGATGTCATGATTACACATGTGACCATGAAACCAAAGAAAGTCCTGTACCAAAAGTGCACTAAAAAATTGTGGAAAGTGAAACTGTGATGCGTTTTCAAGTATTTTTTAAAAAGTTGTTTACGTGGCAACGTTTTCTAGCTTAAGGTCATTCATTAAGAATTTTTAGGAACAGGAAAGGGTGGTTATAACTGACATTCTAATTTTGCTGCAACACTTGTACATGTCTAACTTCTGACCTGATACCGCAAACCACACAAGATGCCAGTTTGTTTCCAGAATGAAAAATACGACTGAGCACCTTGTGTATTCAGGACTGACTCTGATTGGAGTAAGTTAGAAGGAAGGTATGATTGCTTGAGAGTACTTAGAGAGGACAGACAGATGATAAATGAATTTGCTCCCTTTGCTACCTTCATAAAAAAATGCAGAAGTTCAAAAAATGGCGCACAATTTACAAATGAAGGCTTTAAACAATTCAATAGTGTACATTATTCAGGGAGTTCAGTACACACCAATATTGCTTGTAGCTCTTGATAGGCACAGCTTGGTGCCAAGCTCAAACTAACAATAAATGCACCATTGTTCATAATTGACTAACTGAATAATTGAGCAGTCCTCTACAGAACATGCGTGTGTATATTTTTATGACTCACATTCTGTGAAGTTTACTCCCTTGGAATTTTGAATAATTTGACTCTCTTTATTCTGTCTCTTATTTTTCTGTGAGAATATCCTGAAAAGCAAGAGAAATTTGAGTGGAAAGTTTGTGGAGCAGTTAGCTGTAGTTTGCTGCAAGAGAGAAGAAAAGCGGGAAAGCGTGAGGAATGTGAATAGGGTCCCTGTGGAAATGCCCAGAAAGGGTCATTGATTGCTCTTGTAGCCTCATAGCCTCAAGTCCTATTGGTTGTGCTGGATTGAGACTGCTTTATTCATTTGCAAGATGGTTACCATGATTCCTACAAGAATGTGCTTTGGGGATGGGAACAAGACAATAGCTTTATGTTCGATCCTGGGAATGTTAGGATCAAGGGCAGTTAATTTGAACTTAAATCTACAGAATTCATTGTCATTTGATTTGTATTGAAGTGCGAGACCCATCAGTCAGTCTGATTTTAATGGTTGAAAGCTGTGTTGCTTCCCTTCATAATCTCAATCAGCACTTCACAAAATACACCCTTCTTTCCAAAAATCCCACTAATGTTTGATTACAGCTTCAAAGAGTGGAGCGTAACCTCAAGATTAGGCTTCAAAGGAATGATGCCGCAAAGAAAATTTGTGATCTTTTGGTGATTTGGCAGTTGTTGAGAAATGAAAGTCTCAAGAAAGATAATTTTTGTTGCGATCTGTGCTGTTTTTATAGAAGAAAGTAATAGATTATAGAAGAAAATAATCAATACATTGCTTTCATGATTTTAAAAACAAATTGCCAAAGCTATAATAACAAAGAAAAGTACAGCACAGGAACAGGTCATCCAAGCCTGTGCCGATCATATTGCCTGTCAAACTAAAACATTTTGCACTTCCGGGGTCCGTATCCCTCTATTCCGATCCTATTCATGCATTTGTCAAGCTGCCTCTTAAACACAACTATCGTACCTGCTTCCACCACCACCTCTGGCAATGAATTCTAGACACTCACCACCCTCTGCGTAAAAAAACTTGCCCCGCACATCTCCTCTCACCTTAAATCTATGTCCCCTAGTAATTGACTCATCCACGCTGGGAAAAAGCTTCTGACTATCTATTCTGTCTATGCCACTCATAATTTTGTTAACTTCTATCAAGTCGCTCTAGTGAGAACAATCCGAGTTTCTCCAACCTCTCCTCATAGCTATTAACCTCCAGACCAGGCAGTATCCCGGTAAACTCCTCTGCACCCTCTCCAACGCCTCCATATCCTTCTGGTAATGTGGCGACCAGAATTGCACGCAATATTCCAAGGGTGGCCTAACCAAGGTTCTGTACAGCTGCAGCTTTTATACTCAATACCCCTGCCGATGTAGGCAAGCATGCCATATGCCTTCCTGACTACCTTATCCACCTGCGTTGCCACTTTCAGTGACCTGTGGACCTGTACACCCAGATCCCTTTGCCAGTCGATGCACTTAAGGGTTCTGCCATTTACTGTATAATTCCTACCTGTATTAGATTTTCCAAAATACATTACCTAGCATTTGTCCGGATTAAACTCCATCTGCCATTTCTCCATCCAAGTCTCCAACCGATCTATATCCAGTTGTATCCTTTGACAATCCTCTTCACTATCTGCAACTCCTCCAACCTTAGTGTCGTCTGCAAACTTATTAATTAGCCCAGTTACATTTTCCTCCAAATCATTTACGTATACTACAAACAGCAATGGTCCCAGCACTGATCCCTGCGAAACACCACTGGTCACAGGTCTCCATTCAGAAAAGCACCCTTCCACTGCTACCCTCTGTCTGCTATAACCAAGCCAATTCTGTAACCATCCTGCCAGCTCACCTCTGATCCCGTGCGACTTTACCTTCTGTACCAGTCTGCCATGAGGGACCTTGTCAAAGGCCTTACTGAAATCCATGTAGATAACATCCACTGCCCTTCCATCGTCGATTATCTTTGTCACTTACTCGAAAAACTTGATCAAGTTCGTGAGACACGACCTCCCCTTCACAAAACCATGCTGCCTCTCACTAATACGCCCATTTGCTTCCAAATGGTAGTAAATCCTGTCATGAAGAATCTTCTCCAATAATTTCGCTACCACTAACGTAAGGCTCACCGGCCTATAATTTCCTGGATTATCCCTGCTACCCTTCTTAGACAATGGAGCAACATTGGCCATTCTCCAGTCCTCTGGGACCTTACCCGTAGCCAGTGAGCCCCAGCAATCTCCTCCCTTGCCTCCCTCGGTATTCTGGGGTAGATCCCATCTGGCCCTGGGGACTTATCCACCTTAATATTCTTCAAGACACCTAACACCTCTTATTTGACCTCAACATGATCCAGGCTACCTACACACTCTTCCCTAGACAAATCGACTGCTAAATCCTTCTCTTTGGTGAATACTGATGAGAAATACTCATTCCATTTCTCTCCTGGCTCCAAACACAGATTCCCACCTCTGCCCCTGTGTGGGCCTACTCTTTCCTCTTGATTTTTACACATGTATAAAAGGCCTTGGAATTTTCCTTAATCCTGGTTACCAATGATTTTTCATGTCTCCTTTTAGCCCTCCTGACCCCTGGTTAAGTTTCTTCCTACTTTTCTTTATATTCTCCACAGGCTTCATCTGTTCCCAGCCTTCTAGCCCTTACGAACGCTTCCCTTTTCTTTTTGACTAATCTCACAATATCCTTCGTAATCCAAGGTTCCTGAAACTTGCTATACTTATCCTTCATCCTAGCAGGAACATGCCAGTCCTGAATTCTTATCAACTGACGTTTGAAAGCCCCCCACATGTCAGTTGTTGATTTGCCCTCAAACATCTGCCTCCAGTCAAGATTCCTCAGTTCCTGCCTAATATTGTTATAATTAGCCTTCCCCCAACGAAGCACCTTAACCCGAGGACTCCTGTTATCCTTATCCACTAGTACCTTGAAACTTGCTGAATTATGGTCAATAAGCAAGGAGCATGCAGGGAGAAGGGGAGTTCCAGGATTTTGACTCAGCGACAGTGAAGGAACAGCGATATCGGATGGTGAGTGACTTGGAGGGGAACTTGCTTCCCATGTGTCTGCTACCTTTGTCTTTTCTATGTGGTAGAGGCTTGGGGTGTTTGGAAGGTGCTGTAGCAGTTGCTGATGAGTCGCAGCAGTACAACTTGTAGATGGTACACAGTGCTACCACTGCGTGTCAATGGTGGATGGAGTGAATGTTTAAAGCAGTGGGTAGGATGCAGTGGGCTGCTTTGTCCTGCATGGTGTAGAGCTTCTTGAATGCTGTTGGAGCTCCACTCATCCAGGCAAGTGGAGTATAACCCCTGACTTGTGTTTTCTAGATGGTGAACCTGTGTCGAGGAGGTGCTGCAGAATTCCCAGTCTCTGACCTGTTCTTGTAGCTACAGTATTTATATGGCTAACCCAGTTAAGTTTCTAGTCATTGGTAACCACCAAAATGTTGGTGGGCGTTCAAAGATAGGTAATGCCATTGAATGTCAAGGACAGATGGTTAGATTTTCTCTTGTTGGAGATGATCATTGCCTGGCACTTGTGTGGCATAAATTTTAATTGCCACTTATCAGCCCAAGCTTGAATGTTGTGCATTAGGGCATGGACCGCATTAGTATCCAAGAAGTTGCGAAAGGTGCTGATCATTTAGTAAATATTGCAGGACATTCCCACTTGTGACCTATGATGGAGGGTCCCCACTTGTGACATATGATGAAGGGAATGTCACTGAAGCAACTGAAGATGACTGGGCCTAGGACACTACCCTGAGGGATTTCAGTGATTTCTTGGGGCTGAGATGACTTCCAATAACTCAGATGGGAGAAGGTGGTGTAGTGGTAATGTCACTGGACTAGTAATCCAGAGATCCAGGCTAAACTTTGGGAGCACAGGTTTAAATCCCACCATGGCAGCTAGTGGATTTTAAATTCAATTAATAAAATCTGGAATTGAAAGCTAGTCTCATTTTCATGGTCATGGTCATGGTCCTTTACTATCATCAACTGTAAAAAAAAATCCATCTGGTTCACTAATGTCCTTTTAGGAAAGAAAACTGCTGTCCTTACCTGGCCTGGCCTACATGTGATTTCAGACACACAACAATGTGGTTGACTCTTAACTGCCCTCTGAAATGGCTTAAGCTACTCGGTTCCAAGGTCATTAGGGGCAGGCAATAAATACTGGCCTTGCCAGAGATGCCACGTCTTATGAAAGAGTAAAGAAAAAAGACGACTCCTTTTTACTAACTATAGCCTCTGACCTATGAAGAGTTTTATACCTGATAGCCATTGATTTCAGTTTTGTTAGGATTCCTTGACATCATACTCTGTCAAATGTTTCCTTTATGTCAGAGATAGTCACTTACTTTACCTCTGGAATTTTGTTCTTTTGTCCATGTTTGGACCAAAGCTGTAGTTCGGTCTGGAGCTGATTGGTCCTTGTGGAACCCAAATTAAGCATCAGCGAGCATGTTGTTGCTGTGTAAGTGCTTTATATCATTGTCTATGACACCTCCCATCACTTTGCTGGTGATTGGGATGACTGATGGAGCGGTAATTAGAGGGCAATGGTGGCATAGTGTTACCATCACTTGACTAGTAATCCAGATGCTCAGGCTCTTTGCTCTGGGGACATGGGTTCACATCTCATCATGGCAGCTGGTGAAATTTGAATTCAGTTAATAAAAAAATTCTGGAATTGAAAGCTAGTTTCAGTGATGATGACCATGAAACTATCATTAATTGTCGTAAAAACCCATCTGGCTTAGGGGAGGAAATCTGCCATCCTTACACAGCCTGGCCTGCGTGTGACTCCAGACCCATAACAATGTGGTTGATTCCTAACTGCCCTTTGAAATGGCCTAGCAAGCTATTCATTATTGGAGTTGGGCAAAAAATTCAGGCCTTGACAGCTATGCCCATACCCCATAAAAGAATAAATTTAAAAAATTGGCCAGATTGGATTTGTCCTTTGTGTGGATCAGGGCAATTTTCCACAATGTCTGATGGATGCTTGTACTGAAACAGCTTTGTTAAGGGCTCAGCTAGTTCTGGATGTTGTTAGGAGCCATAATGGTTGCTCTATAGAAATGAAGACAAGGTACTAGAAAGGCTGGCAGTACTAGTGGATGAGTCACCTGGTCTGATGGAGATGCATCCTTGGTTATTTAGGGAAGTAATTAAAGAGATGTTGGCCTCAATCTTTTAAATCTTGTTTATATATAGTAGTGTTGCCAATAACGGAAAGAAAGGCTTGCATTTATGTAGCCCTTTCCCTGACCACTGGACATCTCAAAGCGCTTTACAGCCAATTAAGTACTTTAAGTGTAATGTAGGGTGAGTCCCTTGGGATTGGTCTAGGTCTCTACAATAGTTGCCCAGAAGCTAGAAGTGGTTTTAATTCTTCTAACTTTTTCGCAGTAACTATTGGTGTAACCTAGGTGGAACCATCTGAAGTTTGTGATTTAAACCACATTTTTGGATGGTTCCCAGAGCAGGACAATTGTCCAAAGGAAGTATGCATTTCTGGGCAATTGCCATGCAAACCTTTACCTGGGAACTTATGAAAGGGATTCCCCAGCTCATCTCTGGATACCCCACCAAATCTGACGCTGGGGAGCTTGGTGGTTACGGCCCAATGATTCAGGAAAAACTTACAACTGCTTGGACAAATATGGATTAATAAAGGAGAAGCAGTAGTGATTTTGTTGTCTGTACTGGTTGCTGCAGTTGAAGCAGTCTGTCCTACAGAGTAATGGTTGCAGTGCACTGCAGAATGCTTCTGACAATATGGTGTTACAGGTGTTTATACAGAGTAAGAAAGTACTGTAATAAATGAACTGAGCCATTGTTGAAATTGGAGCATTGTACTTGGATATGAGTCATTGTGAGATCGAAGGAACGTTTGTTAAATTGATGTACAGATTGGTTATAGCAATAGATAAACTTACAAAATGTCATGTTCAGAATTAATTTTCAATAAAGGTGTCTTGGTAAGGGAGAAGTACGATATTTTTTTACCTTTTCCTGAAGGGTTCTTTCAACGTTGGTGCTTGAAGGAATATAATCACTGAAATCCACTTGGTGAAAGACATTCTGTTATATTAATTCAGTTCCCATGAGTGGTCATGTTCCAGGAATTCCTTATACATATTCCTCTGCTGCCATAATTTGTTTTTGAATCTGTTTACTTCAATATTGAATTCTCTCTCAGAATTGTTCTTTGTAATTTTATAAAAGATATATACTGATTCTCATTTTGAATAAAACAAACAAGGGTGTGGCTCATGTGTGCATAGTAGGAACAGTTATCTGCTTTTTTCTGTCTTACCACACTCTTGAAATGGTGCTTTTGGAATGTATCAATAGTCATAAAACAAACTTGAAATTTGTTCAGCAGCAGCCACATCCTGGAATAGCATATCTCTAACTGAGCACTTGCTCTTGAAAGTAGTGCCATGTCGTTCACTTGAATCAGATGATGGGATTTCACGTTTGTTTAATGTGTAAAGGATGGCACTTCAGGCAGAGCAACACTCCCACAGCATGTGACAGGAAGGCCAACCAAAGATTATTCATCGATCTTTATATCAAAAATAGCTGCCATAAAGCTGACTATCAAAGTTTCTCTAATCCCATGAACCACTAAAATCTTTCTCTGTTTCAATGTTTCGCTCTCTTAGTTCCAAACTACATACTGAAATGACCTGCTGACAGAGTAGCAACTGTATATTATTGAGCCTGTTTCACCATTCAGTTCGATCATGGTCGATCTGTTGCTGGACTCCATATTCCTCCCTATCCTTTACCAAAAAACCTCTATCTCAATCTTGGATATTTCAATTGACCTAGTATCTATAACCTCTTGAGAGTTCCAAATTTCCGTTACCCTTGCATGAAAGTGTGTTTCCTGATTTCTTTTATAAATGGCCTGGATCTACATTTAAAATTATATCCCTCCACCCACCCTTGTTCTTGATTTCCCCCACCAGAGGAAATAGTTTATTTGGATCCATCCTATTGAATTCCTCTGTCATTTTAAATTCAAGTAGATTATCTTTCCAAGGGAATTTTAATAAACCAAGTTATGCAACCTGTCCTCTTAATTTACCCTTTTAAGCCCCAGTACCATTCTGGTGAATCTGCGCTGTTTCTCTACCCAAGCAGCTATATCTTTCATGAAGTTCAATATGTAAGACAGAACATAATACCCCAGATAGGGTCTGCCCAAGGCTTTGCACAACTGAATCATCACTCCCTCACTTGAATTTTAACTCCCTTAAGCGAAAGGCCAACATTCTATTAGCCTTTTTTGATACAAAAGCTGATGCTGGAAATATGAAATAAAAGCAGAAAATGCTGGAAATACTCAAAGGTTTGACAGCATGTGGGAGAGAGAAATGGAGAGAAATGTTTTGGGTCTGTTGCCTTTGGATCGGATTCATCTGTTTTGATGAAAGTTTACAGAGCTAAAATGTTAACTCTGTTTCTCTCCACAAATGCTTCCAGACCTGCTGAGTATTTCCAGCATTTTCTGTTTTTATCAACCTTTTTGATTGCTTTTTTTCTTGAGCCTCCTGAATTGACTATAGTGATATAATTATACAGCTCCTTGTGTCTCACCATGAAGAAGTATTTGATTTATATTTCTCAGATCCAAAATGTAAGGTCTGATTGAAGGGAGGTCTCTTGTATCGTAGAAAGGTCATTACCTGGATGAAGCCTAACACCATATCATTTTTGCTTCTTTTACCACCTACATTAAAATCTCTGCTGCCTTGTTCTGAATCATTCCACCAATGGGAACAACTTTTCCCCATCTACTCTGTCCAGATGCCTCATGATTTTGTATAAATCAAATCTCCATTCTGCCTTCTCTTCAAGAAAAACGGAACTACATTCTTCAATCTACCTGAAATTCTTCATTGTTAAAACCATTTTCATGAACCTTTTCTGCACTCACTCTAATGCATACAAACTTATGAATTAGGAGCAGGCCACTTAGCCCCTCGAGCCTGCTCCGCCATTCAATAAGATCATGGTTGATCTGATTGTAACCTCCACTCGACATTCCTGCCTACCTCTCGATAACATTTCACCCCTTGATTATCAAGAATCTATCTAGCTCTGCCTTAAAAATGTTCAATGTCTGCTTCCACTGCCTTTTGAGGAAGAGAGTTCCAAAGACTCGCTATCCTCAGAGAAAAAATTTCTCCTCATCTCTGTCTTAAATGAGCAACCCTTTATTTTTAAACCATGACCCCTAGTTCTAGACTCTCCCACAAGAGGAAGCATGCTCTCCACATTCATTCTGTCAAGACCCCTCAGGATCTTAAAGGTTTAATTCAAATTGCCTCTTACTCTTCTAAGCTCCGCTGGATACAAGCCTAACTTGTCCAACCTATCTTCATTAGACAATCTGCCCATTCCTGGTATTAGTTTAGTAAACCTTCTCTGAACTGCTTCTAATGCATTTACATCTTTCCTTAAATAAGGAGACCAGCCTTTGACATGCCACAATACTTATGTATACATATTTATGTATGGTCCAGCTCTGGTTAATTGTAACGTCCAGGATGTTGATAGTGGGGTTTCAATCACAATAATGCCATTAAGTGTCACAGGGAGGTGGTTGGATTTTCTTTTGTTGGAGATGGTCATTGCCTGGCACCTGTGTGGCACGAATTTCACTTGCCACTTCTCAGTTGTAAGGTAAACACGTGTGCTAGGACTTTCTCCAACTCACTGCCTCCTATCTGAATCTCTTTAGAAAGCCTATCAAGGATACACTCATAATCTCTGTTGCACTCTTCTACAATCTCCAGTACATCATTTACTCCTGATACGCCTCTCTCCTTTGTCAAACTATCAGTTGCATTCTAGCATATGCCACTGCCATTGTGACTCATGGCTTCAATTAATAACTACTCCACATATTTAACTACAACCTAATATTATTGCTTCTCAAGTTCCAAGCCAATGATTCCTTGACTGCTGTGGATCCCACTTCTGACGCCAATCTGTAAGATTTTTAGATTCGGGGCCATAGATACCTTGATAGGCAGTCGACTATTCGTAAATAATTTTAAGACAGTTTATTAAGAAGCAACAGTTTAGTTATGATGCATTAATTAATTAGACAGAAAAAGTATACAACCTATGACAGTTGAGTGGCTTACTGATCCCAGAGAATGAATGGACAATTGGCACAGTGTGTTCATCTCAGCATGTGATGGCCACATCCTGCTCTCTAGTTAAAGTGTAAGGGAACTCTTCTGTCAGTTGTCCTCCTCCTCTTCTCTCTGAAGATGGCTGCCTGATAAGCGCTGCCACCTCACCAGAACTGCATCTTTCTTGTCCCTGAGTATTTGTTAATATACCCTTTTTTTCGGCACTGGTAGCTTACCCAGTGCCAATCATCTATTCAAACCCTTCTGATCAATGGATACAGGACAGGTACCCAAAATGTTACAGTGGTTCCCTCCTTCAATGTTTGTCACCCTTTTTGAGGTCACTTTTTTTGTTTACATCATGCTGAGGGTCATATCCTGGTCCTTTCTAAACACTTGCATAGAACCAGGGGTACACAAGACACCACCCTAGCAACTTAGGAATGTCAGCATGACAGCTTGAACCAAGTGACTTTGCTATTTCCTTGGACTATTTAGAAGTCAAAATGTTTAGAAATTGTTTTTCAAGAGAGAGAATCAATGCTGTTTAGCTAATTACGTAAAATCTATACTATGCGGAAAATACAGTTTATGAAAGACTCCAATTTCTTACACTTATCAGCCCAAGCCTGAATGTTGCCCACATCTTGCTGCATATGAGCACAGACTGTTTCAGTATCTGAGGAGTCGTGAATGGTGCTGAACATTGTGCAATGATCAGCAAACACCCCTACTTCTGACCTTATGATGGAGGGAAGGTCATTGAAGCATCTGAAGATGGTTGGGCCTAGGAACTCATGCACTGATGTCCTGCGACTGAGATGATTGACTTCCAATAACCACAACCATCTTCTTTTGTGCTAGGTATGACTCTAACCAGTGGAGAATTTTCCCCTTTATTCCCATTGACTCCAGTTTTGCTCGGGCTCCTTGATGCCACGCTCAGTCAAAAGCTGCCTTGGTGTGAAGGGCAGTCGCTTTCACCTCAGCTCTTGAATTCAGCACTTTTGTCCACGTTTGGACCAAAGCTGTAACGAGGTCAGGAACTGAGCTGGCGGAACCCAAACTGAGCATCAGTGAACAGGTTATTGCTGAGTAAGAGCTGCTTGACAGAACTGTCGACGACACCTGCCATCACTTTGCTGTCTTAATGACTCAGACGAAAAGACGGTGAGTAATGTATCTAAGCTCGTTAATGCAATGAAGCTAGGTGGGAATGCCAGCTGGGAGGAGGACACAGAGGCTGCAAAGAGATACCGATAGGTTAAGTGAGTGGGCAACAAGGGGGCAGATGGAGTATAATGAGGGGAAGTGTGAGGTTATTCACTTTGGCTGTAAGAATAGAAAAGCAGAATATTTTTAAAAAGCATGAAACTTGTAAATGTTGATGTTCAGAGAAATTTGGATGTACTCCTACAAGGGGCACCCAAAGTTAGCATGCAGGTGCAGCAAGCAATTAGGAAAACAAATGGCATGTTGGCCTTTATTGCAAGGGGTTGGAGTACAAGAATAAATCAGTCTTGCTGCAATTTTATGAGGCTTTGATGAGACCGCACCTGAAGTACTGTGTTGCAATTTTCTTGTGTGCATGTTAGAGGAAGGATATACATGAATTGGAGGCAATACAATGAAGAAGGTTAAATCAGTTTGGATCCTGGGATGAGAGGGTTGCCCTATGCTTAGAGGCTGGTAAAATTGGGCCTATGTTCTCTGGAGTTTCGAAGAATCAGAGATGATCTCATTGAAACGTTCAAGATTATGGACGGGCTTGACAGGGTAGCTACTGAGAGTTTGTTTCTGCTGGCTGGGGCATCTAGAACAAGGGGCACAGTTACAGGATAACCAGCTGATTATTTAGGACTGAGATCTTTTTTTCAATTTATTCTTTCATGGGATGTGGGCGTCTTTGGCAAGGTCAGCATTTGTTGCCCATCCCTAATTGTCCTTGAACTGAGTGGTTTGCTAGGCAATTTCAGAGGGCAGTTGAGTCAACCATATTGTTGTGTGTCTGGAGTCACATGTAGGCCAGACCACGTAAGGATGGCTGATTTCCTTCCCAAAAGGACATTAGTGAACCAGTTTAGTTTTTATGACAACTGATAGTTTCAAATATAGTGACCAAGAAACTAGCTTTACATTCCAGATTTATTAATTGAGTTTAGGTTCCACCAGCTACCATCGTGGGATTTGAACCCTTGTCCCAGGACCATTAGCCTGGGCCTCTCAGTCACTAGTCCAGCTAGTCCAGTGACAGTACCACAACACTACTGAGGAGGAATTTCTTCAATCTCAATTTGGGTTCTGCCAGGGCCACTGAGTTCCTGACTTTATTACAGCCTTGGTCCAAACATGGACAAAAGAGCTGAACTCAAGAGGTGAGGTGAGCGAGACTGCCCTTGATATCAAAGCAGCATTTGACTGAGTGTGGCATGATGGAGCTTTAGCAAAACTGGAGTCAATGGGAATCAGGGAGAAAACTCTCCACTGGTTGGAGTCATACCTAGCACAAAGGAAGACGGTTGTGGAGGTATCTCAGTCCCAGAACTTCACTGCAGGAGTTCCTCAGGATAATGCCCTAGGCCCAACCATCTTCAGCTCCTTCATCACTGACCTTCCCTCTAGCAGAAGTGGAGAAGTTCACTGATGGTTGCACAATGTTCAGCGCCATTGGCAACTCCTCAGATACTGAGGTAGTCCGTGTGCATATGTAGCAAAACCTGCACAACATTCGGGCTTGGACTGATAAGTGGCAAGTAACATTTGCACCACACAAGTGCCAAGCAATGACCATCTTCAACAACAGAGAATTCAACCATCTCCTCTTGACATTCAATGACATTACCATCGCTGAATCTCCCATTATCAACATACTTAGAGTTATGATTGACCTGAAACAGAACTGAACTGGCCATATATATGTTGTGGCTATATGAGCAGGTCAGAGGCTGGGAATTCACCAGAGTAATTCACTCCTTGACTCTTGAAAGCCTGTCCATCATCTACAAGGCACAAGTCAGGAGTGTGATGGAATACTCTCCACTTAGCTGGGTCAGTGCCTCTACTACCTCGAAGGACAAGGGCAGCAGATGCATGGAACACCACCTACAAGGTCCCCTCAGAGCCACACACCACCCTGACTTGGAATATGTTGCCATTTCTTCATTGTCACTGGGTCAAAATCCTGGAACTGCCTCCCTTAAACAGCACTGTGGGTGTTCTCACCACGTGGACTGTACTGGTTCAAGAAAGCACCTCACTATTTCCTTCTCAAAAGCCATTGGAAATGGGCAATAACTGCTGGCCTAGCCAGCGATGCCCACATCCCCTGAAAGAAAACAAAAGTCAAAGGGTTTGAACCTTTGGAATTCTGCACCTCAGAGGGTTGTGGGATGCTTCATCGTTGACTGTGTTTAAGGCTGGGTTGGGCAGATATTTGATGTCTCAGGGTATTAAGGGATATGAAGAGTGGGTGGGGAAAGTGGAGATGAAGCCCAAGAACAGCCATGATCACATTGAATGGCAGAGCAGGCTCGATGGTCTTTTACTTCTATTTCTTGTGTTCTTAACGTCTGTGGGCTGCTATTGAAGCAAAGCAATCGGTGCTTGACAGTGGTACAAGAAACTGCTGTTTAATTTTCAAGCTAAGCTCTGAAAGGTTAATATTTGACAAAACAATATTTTGTGTGGCAAGTAGTTAAATTTTCATGGCAGTTTAGAAAAGAAAAGTAATTTAAATGTATTCTTGATCTTTTGCAGTTGCCAATGTTAAATAGTATCAGACAAATCACATACTAAAGCTGCTTGAGCATTGACTGTGGTGTACCTGAGCAGGTTTACATTCATTTTTAATGGTTCCCATTTGGGTGAAGAGCCAGTGAGGTAACACCAGACCAAGGATGATGAGCAGCAATGAACTGGGACTTCTGTAACATTTGTTTTCAGGAGTTGTGGTCTCCAACTTAAGTTACCTTTATGCCATTTGATGCTATATTGTGTGGGCATCTGGACCTTTGCATTGAGATGGTTAATATGATGCAGCAGTTCAAAATGTGCGATTACTCAGATGCTGGAGCTGTGACTTCTTTAGTGCTGGTGACTTGCTGTGCTTGCAGCCTTATGTTATATGTTGCTCCAGTTTCCTATAAATGGTAGTGCAGATATTGGTTGACATTTTAAATATGTGGTGAATAAGAGAGGGCAGTCAATAGATCTCCTTTATTGCCGTTGAATTCGGGTAATGATGAGTAATATAAAGTATTCGAAAGGGATAGGGTAGTTTGGACTAAATAGGCAGGGAAATATGAAAGAAAAGAAACATGAACGCAGTGCATTGATGTAAACTTGAACAAGCCACATGAGTTGTCTGCAAATGATATGTCATGTTGACTGGGATTGGTGTTGATGCATGGGAAGTATTTGTTGCTGACCAGAGTGCCTGAAGACAAGCAGTCAGGAAGGGCGTGAAAAAATCCGAGGACGAAAGAATCAACCAGAGGGTGGAAAAGAGACCCCGGCAGAAGGGAAAAAAAACAGCTGATCTAGGACTAACACAATTCATCTGTGCCAGCTGTGGAAGGGACTGCCTTTTAACAAGTCAGCCTCTACACCCGTAACAGATGATGCTCAATCCAGAGGTGACATACAGACCCCGGGCACAGTCCATTGTCTCCCGAGACAGACTGATGCCTACATCTTTAAGGTACGCTTCAGCACTCTCGACCTGGTAACACAGCAATTAGCATGAGCAGAAGACAATTAGGGATGGACTATAAAGACTGGCCTTGCTAGTGATGTTCACATCCAAAAAACGGATATAATAAAAGATAATTTCCTTTTTCTAAAAAAAAGCACGTTGAATTATAAGCCTCTTTCGACTACTAGAACATTTGTATCCATGGGATAATAATATGATGCAGTTGCATTAGCAGCTTGTCCTTCAAGTTGTTTGGACGATTTGGAATGCTTAGTTATTACTCATACTTTGTTGTACACAGTAGCTGTGAACCTTGCATGGCAATAAAGCTGAAACAAATAAAAGTAGAGAGTTTTTTTTTCGTATTTTTCTTCGGCGATGGCCTGACTTGGCCAGCTTAAGTATGTGATTTGTCTGATACTATTTAACACTGGCAACTGCAAAAGACCAAGAATACATTTAAATTACTTTTTTTCCTATCCTGCCATGAAAATTTAACTTGGTGCTACACAATATGTTTTGTCAAATGTTAACCTTTCAGAGCTTAACTTGAAAATTGAAGTTTCTTGCAGATTGCATTGTCAAGCACTGATTGTAAAATCATACAACACGGAAAGCCATTCGGCCCATCATGCTTGTGCCGGCTCTTTGGAAGAGCCACGCTGATGTACTCTAGTAAATCTCCCCGTACCCTCTCCAAGGCCTTGATATTTTGCTTAGTGTGGTGCTCAGAATTGGATACAATGGGCCAGATTTTGCTCTCAAGCTGAGGCTATTTGTGGTGTTTGTGTGCAAATGGTACAGTAGCTTCAGACTTGGTATAGATGATGAAATATAAATATCCAAATTGTTGCTGTCCAAGATGTGAAGCTCCACCTTCAGCTTCTTGAAAACATCACTTTGCTGCTTGTCTATATAAGTTGAATGGCTTGAAGTTGTTGTGTTTGCATTGTAGATGCAAATAAACTTGTCACAGAAAGTTAAGTCTTGATGTTACGAGGTACAAATACAGATAAGGCTATCTCTGATCACTTATTTTGATCACTCACCACCGCTTTCACAGCCCAACCCTCTGTCCTTGTGTATCTGTTCTGGGAGAAAGCCACAAGTGCACTTGAAAACCCCAACTATGTAGCCTTTGGCCCCGTGTTCGTCACAGCAACTGATTTACTCGACCACAGCGACATCCCTCTGCCTTTGTTCCGGTCCCCAAGGAAATTATTATTCTCTCTCATCCTAGCTGATCCCCCCAGTATGGCTCTCATTTCTGCTGCTTTAAGTCCAAGTTATGCATACTTGAACAAATATGATGGACTGCTGTTTTAGTGATCCACTGCCAGATATGGCGAGATCACTTAAAATACTTTCAGGTCCTGCTCTGATCTGCCAAAATTGCTTACTATTTGCCAAGCAACCTGGATTCCAAAGATAATCCCTGACTTCTTTTCTCTATTGCAAACTGTCTTGTTGAACCCTTCTCCAACTATAATTCAGGAGCTCATGGAATTCTTTGACACTAAGATTGAGACTATGCGATCAGCTGCCTGTGCTACGTTGCTCCCTTTCACTAGAGCAGCTTGTCAAACCTCCTATAATACTCCGCTGCCCCAGGGCTGAATGTCCCTCTTTCTCTAATTTCCCCCCCTCCCCTCATGCCCCCTCTAAGGTCATCTTGCTCATGAGACCTACCCCCTGTTCTCTCGATCCTATTTCCACTAAACTGCTCGTCACCAACTTTTCCTCCTGGCCCCCATGTTAGCTGATGTTGTAAATTGTTCTCTTAAGGTGTTTACTCTCTCTGCTTTAAATATGCTGTATTCACCCATCTAAATCTTTTCTTGAATCTCTACATGTCGACAGTACCAAAACAGCTCATATCAAAGTCGCATAGAATGCCATTTCTGACTGTGACTGTAAAAAAAACGATCTCTCCTTGTCCTTCTTGATCTGTCTGTAGCAAACTATGTCTCCTTGTCCTTCTTGATCTGTCTGTAGCCTTTAATAGGGTTGTCCACAGCTTCCTCTTCTAGCAACTCTCCACTGTCATCCAGATGGGTGGGACTGCTCTCACCTGGTTTCATTCTTATCTAATCGGAACCAGAGGAGCATTTACAGTTGCTCCCCTTCCTGCTTCCGCATAGTTACCTCTGGTTTTCCACGAGGATCTATCTTTGACTCCATCCTATTTCTCGCCTACATGTTGCTCCATGACAACATTATCCAAAGGCGCAGAGTTAGTTTTCGCATGTATGCTGATGACACCCAATTCTATCTTGCAGCCATCTCTCTCAATTTAGCAACAGTGAAGGATTTATCAGGCTGCTTCTCCAACATCCAGTACTGGATGGCAGAAATTTCCTCCAGTTAAATATTGTGAGGACTGAAACCATTGTTTTCAGTCCCCCTCCAAACTCTGTTGCCTAGTACTGTCTCCATCCCTCTCCCTGGCAATAAAGTCAGCTTAAGCCAGCCAACACTGGTGTCACATTTGACCAAGAGATGAGCTTGCAGCCTTAGATTCATGCAATCACTAAGACTGTCTATTTCTACCTCCGTAACATTGTCTGACTTTGCACCTGCCTCAACTCACTTGGTGCTGATACCCTCATTTGTGCATTTATTACTTCTAGATTTAACTATTCAGATATGCCTTGGCTGATCACCCACGTTCTAATCTCCATAAACTTAAGGTCATCATAAACCTTGCTGCCCATGTCTTAACTCGCTGCAAGTCCTGTTTCACTATCACCCCTGTGCTCGCTGACTGACATTGACTCCCGGTCAAGCAACATAAAAATTAGGAGCAGGAAATGGGCTACTTAGTCCTCGAGCCTGCTCTGCAGTTTAATAAGATCATGGCTCATCTGATTTTAACCTCAACTCCATCTTCCTGCCTACTTCCGATAACCTTTTGCCCCCTGCTAACCAAGAACCTATCTTCCTCTGCCTTAAAACTATTCAAAGACTGTGCCTTTTAGGAAGAGTGTTCCAAAGACACTCAACCTTGAGAGATAAAAGTTTTCCGCAACTCTGTCTTAAATAGGTGACTTCTTATTTTTAAACTGTGATCCCTAGTTCTAGATGCTCCCACAAGAGGAAACATCCTTTCCACATCCACAGTGTCAAGTCCTCTCAGGACAGTATCACAGAATTGTTACAGTGTAGAAGAAGGCCATTTGGCCCATCGTGTCTGCACAGGCTCACGAATGAGCATCATGACTTAGTGCCATTCTCCTGCCTTTCCCCCATAACCCTGCACATTGTTTCTATTCAAAAATCATTTAAAGCCCTCTTGAATGCCTTGATTGAACCTGCCTCCACCAAAGTTCCAGGCAGTGTATTCTAGATGCAAACCACTCACTCTGTGAAAAAGCTTTTACCAACATCACATTTGCTTCTTTTGCAAATCACATTAAATCTGTGTCCTCTCGTTCTAGTCCTCTTGTTCTCGACCCTTTTACGAGTGGGGACAGTTTCTTCCTATCTCCCTTGAACGCTGGCTCTGTGTGCCGGGTTGTGGCCTGCAGGCCGTATGTTGGAAAAACCTGTTCTAGGTTGTTGAGGTCGTGGATTTGGAAGGTGCTCTCGACAGTGGTTTGGAGAGTCGCTGCAGTGCATCTCACATAGATGGATGGTATCTGGAGATGTGAGTTCAAATCCCACCAACGGTGAGGAAATTAAATTCAGTTAATTAAATAAACCTGGAATAAACAAACTAGTGTCAGTAATGGTGACCGTGCAATGACTGGATTATTGCAAAAACCTATCTGGTTCATGAATTCAGAGGCAGCTGATAAAATGGCCTCAGAAATAAAGGAGACACAAAATGGAGAAAACTCTTATTTTTTGGGCCATGTTCACAGAATCTCAGAATCACGCAGTGCAGAAGAGGCCCTTTGGCCCATTGAGTCTGCACTGACACGTGAGAAACGCCTGACCTACTTACCTAATCCCATTTACAAGTACTTGGCCCATAGCCTTGAATATTATGATGTGCCAAGTGCTCATCCAGGGACTTGTTAAAGAATGTGAGGCAACCCACCTCCACCACTCTCCCAGGCAGTGCATTCCAGACCGTCACCACCCTCTGGGTAAAAAAGTTATTCTTCACATCCCCCCCTGCCCCTGACCTTGAACTTATGTCCCCTCATGACTGACCCTTTAATTAAAGGCAACAGCTGCTCCCTGTCCACCCTGTCCATGCCCCTCGTAATCTTGTTCACCCCAATCAGGTCACCCCTCAATTTTCTCTGCTCCAACGAAAACAATCCAAGTCTATCCAACCCCTCTTCATAACTTAAATGTTTCATCCCAGGCAACACCCTGGTGAATCTCCTCTGCACTCCCTCAAGTGCAATTACATCCTTCCTATAATGTGGTGACAAGAACTGCGCACAGTACTCTAGCTGTAGCCTCACCAAGGTTCTATGCAACTCCAACATGATATCCCTACTTTTGTAATCTCTACCTCGATTGATAAAGGCAAGTGTCCCATATGCCTTTTTCACCACCCCACTAACATGCCCCTCCGTCTTCAGAGACCTCTGGACACACACCAAGGTCCCTTTGTTCCTCAGAACCTCCTAGTGTCATGCTGTTCATTGAATACTTCCTTGTCAAATTACCCCTTCCAAAGATTACCACCTCACTTTTCAGGGTTAAATTCCATCTGCCACTTATCTGCCCATTTGGCCATCCCGTCTATATCTTCCTGTAGTCCAAAACACTCAACCTCACTGTTAACCACCCAGCCAATCTTTGTGTCATCTGCAACTTATTAATCCTACCCCCCACAGTCATCTATGTCGTTTACATAAATGACAAATAATGGGGGAACCAGCACAAATCCTTGCGGTATGCCACTGGACACTGGCTTCCAGTCACTAAAGCATCCTTCTGTCATCACCCTCTGTCTCCGACAACTAAGCCAATTTTGAATTCACCTTATCAAATTACCCTGTATCCCATGTGCATTTGCCTTCTTTATAAGTCTCCCATGTGGGATCTTGTCAAAGGCTTTGCTGAAATCCAAATAAACTACATCAGCTGCACTACCCTCAATGTGAAGCTGGGACTTCGTCTTCACAGTGACTGTATGGCTGTCACTCCTACCGATACTGTCCTGGACAGATGCATCTGCAGCAGGCCATTTGGTGAGGATGAGGTCAAGTAGGTTTTTGCCTTATGTTGGTTCCCTCACTACCTGCCGCAGCCTAGGAGCTAGGTCCTTTAGGACTCAGCGAGCTTGGTCAGTAGTGGTGCTACCAAGCCACTCCTGGTGATGGACATTGTGCATTCTGCTCCCTTTCCGCCCTCAGTGCTTCCTTCAAGTGGTGCTCAACATGGAGGAAGCACTGATTCATCAGCTGAGGACGGTCGGTACGTGGTCAAACATGACCTGATTCCATGAGACTTCATGGGGTCCGGAGTCGATGTTGAGGACTCCCAGGGCAACTTCCCTCCGACTGTATACCACTGTGCCGCCACTTTTGCTGAGTCTGTCCTGCCAGTGGGATGGCGATGATGGTGTCTGGCACATTATCTGTAAGGAATGATTCTGTGAATGGTTGATGCTGGGTGGTCCGTCCGGTTTCATTCCTTTTTTGATACTTGATCATCCATCATTGGTGGCTGCACCTTCGGGCGCAAGGCCCCAAGCCCTGGGATATCCTCCCTGCTCTTCTCAACCTCTCTACCTCACTTTCCTTCTTTAAGATGCTCCTATCTTGATGACCAAGCTTTTGGCCATCTGCCCTAGTATCTCCTTATGTGGCTCAGTGTCATACTTTGCTTGTTAAAACTCATGTGAAGTGTGTTGGGGCGTTTCATCACATTAAAAGATGCAAGATAAATATAAGTTGTTTTTGATGTGCTGAATGTAAATTACTTTTAGTCAACCTCTGACACTCAAAATTAACTAGTATAAGTATGCCATTAAATTCTTTTAGGCATTAATTGGAGATTTAAATGTAAAATTAAAAAATTACTTTTTTTATCTCTTATTCCAATTTTCCCCCCTCTCTTTACCTGATTTGATATTGATTTTACCCCAATAATTTGCACTTCCTTTTCTGTCCTTGTGCTGTTTATTTCTGTCTTTCAATCTGATTGATTGGTTGCCAGATGCCTTGTTTCCCTTGCTGTACTGTTGTAGATCATACTTTTAGCTTCTTGCCACACAAAATAAATGTAAAAACCTAAACGTGAAAGGGCAAGACTAATGCCGTTAAATGCTCTTCTTCAAATGACACTTGCAGATGGCACAAAGATTGGCTGAGTAATCGATAGTGTAGAGGATAGCCATAATCTCCAAAACGATATAGATGGGTTGGTGGAGTGGGTGATAAAGTGGCAGATGGATTTTAACATAGAGAAGTGTGAGGTCAAACAGTTACAGGGATTACAAAATAAATGGGAATATACTAAGAGGGGTAGATGAAGTGAGAGATCTTGGTGTTCAAGTACACAGGTCCCTAAAGGCAGCAGCTCAAGTAGACAAGGTTGTAAAGAAGGCATATGGAATGCTTTCCCTAATTGGCAGAGGTATAGAATATAAAAGTAAAGATATAATGTTGGAATTGTATAAAACACTGGTGAGGCCACAACTGGAGTATTGTGTGCAGTTCTGGTCACCACATTACAGGAAGGACATAATAGCTGTGGAAAGAGTGCAGAGGAGGTTTACAAGAATGTTGCCAGGGTTAGAAAAGTGTAGCTATGAGGAGAGATTGGAAAGGTTGGGGTTATTTTCCCTAGAACAAAGAAGGCTGAGAGGTGACTTCATTGAGGTGTACAAAATTATGAGGGGAATAGATAGAATGGACAGGATAAAATTGTTTCCCTTGATGGAGAATTCTAGAACCAGGGGACACAGATTCAATATAAGTGGCAGAAGATGTAGGGGGGACATGAGGAAGAACTTTTTTACGCAGAGGCTAGTGGGTGTCTGGAATTCCCTGCCCAAGTTGGTGGTAGAGGCAGAAACTTTAAACTCTTTTGAAAAGTACTTGGATCTGCACCTAAAGTGCTGTAAGCTGGAGGGCTATGGGCCAGGTGCAGGGAGGTGGGATTAGAAAGGGCACCTGGGTGTCCTCGGGCTGGCATGGACAAGATAGGCCAAATGGCCTCCCTCTTGTGCTGTAATTTTTCTATGGTTCTATGAATTGTACAAAATAATCTCTAGGGATGGATAATAAATGCAGCCTTGCCAGGGGTGCTCACTTCCAGTTCTCTGCTGATTTAGATGGGTTGGCACCTCTACCTCAACTGGCCAATGAATGCTTTCAATCCCAAATTGACTTAATACCTCTTAAGTCCTCTAGCGAGCCTCTCAGTTGCTGAGGGGTAACAGCCCACTTATGCACAATAAATATAGCATTGCTAACATTAGTCACATCCTGAAAAATAAAAAAAACAGAAGTTGCGATACACAGCAGATGGAAAAGTAGGAAAACTCTGAGCAAGTGTTTGCATGGTTGAAGGCATCATCTTTCTAATAAGATTTTAAACGAACACCCTGAACCTTTGGGTGGATGCAAAAGATTCTATTAATGGCATTTTGAAGAACAGTGAGATTTTCCCCTGTTACCCAGCTCACCAACACCAAGAAAAGTGGATTATCTAGAAATATATTTATTTGGTGCTTGTGAGACCTTGTTGTTATGCATATTGTTCAGTTTTGCCTATGCAACAACAGTTCACTGCTGTGGAAAAGTAATCTGTTGGCTTTAAGAAATAAAAACAAAATGCTGGTAAAACTCAGCAGGTCTGGCAGCATCTGCGGAGAAAGAAACAAAATTAACATTTCGAGTCCATATGACTCATCAGAGTTGAAGGATCAGCCTGCAAGAGGAAGAGACGTATGGACTTGAAACGTTCACTCTGTTTCTGTCTTCACAGACCCTGTCAGAGCTGCTGAGTTTCACCAGCATTTTCTGTTTTTATTTCAGATTTCCAACATTCTCAATATTATGCATTATTTTTTTTTTGCAAAAATATACTTTATTCATAAAAAATCTTCAACAACATTTCCAATCATTTCAAACACACCAAAAATACAATCAGGTTCAACTTTTACAACATGTATCACAAGGTGCATCAGCACAAACAATGAATATTACAATCATTAGCAGACATTCATTTTGAGCTGTTCAGCCCGAGGGGCTCTAACCAGTACCCAGTCCCTTGGTGCACTGTGGCAGAAAGGTCTTAGGCAGCAACCCTTCCCCATTGCACCTTTGCGGCAGCTGCCCCAAGCTGTAGAGCGTCCCTCAGCATGTTGTCCTGGACTTTGGAATGTGCCAGTCTGCAACACTCGGTCAGGGACATCTCTTTGCACTGGAAGACCTACAAGTTTCGGGCAGATGAAAGAGCGGCTTTCACCGAGTTGATGATCCTCCAGCTGCAGTTGATGTTTGTCTCGGTGTCCCCCCCTGGGAACAGCCCATAGAGCACAGAGTCCTGTGTCACAGAACTGCTCGGGATGAAACTCGACAGAAACCACTGCAACTCTCTCCAGACCTTCTTTGCAAAGGCACAATCTACAAGGAGGTAAACAACCGTCTCTTCCCCATCACAGCCACCTCGAGGGCAACGTGCTGAGGGGGTGAGACTCCTGGCGTGTAGGAAGGATCTGACAGGGAGGGCTTTTCTCACCACCAGCCAAGCTACGTCTTGGTGCTTGTTTGAAAGCTTTGGCGATGAGGCATTCTGCCAAATGACCTTGACAGTCTGCTCAGGGAACCATCTCACTGGATCCACCCTCTCCTTTTCCCTCAGGGCCTCTAAGAGGTTACGTGCCGACCACTGCCTGATGGACTTGTGGTCAAAGGTGTTTCTCTGCATAAATTTTTCCACGGGGGACAGGTGGTACGGCATGTTCCAACTACTTGGAGCGTTCCGAGGCAGCGTGACCAGACCCATCCTTCACAACACCGGGGACAGGTAGAACCTCAGCACGTAGTGACACTTGGTGTTTGTGTACTGAGGGTCTTCGCACCGCTTGATGCAGCCACACACAAAGGTATGAGGGCGATGTTGGGCACATTTTTTCCCCCTTAATCTAGAGGCTTGTACATCGCTTCCCTGCGGACACGATCCATTTTCGACCTCCAGATAAAGCGGAAGATGGCTCGGGTGATCACCACCACACAGGAGTGTGGAATGGGCCAGACCTGCGCCACGTACAGCAACAGCGAGAGTGCCTCACACCTGATGACCAGGTTCTTACCCGCAATGGAGAGGGAGCATCGCTCCCACATGCCCAGTTTCCTTTTCACCATAGACACTTGCTCCTTCCAGTTTCTAACGCGTGCCCTGGTCCCTCCGAACCATATCCCCAGCACCTTCAGGTTGTCAGCCCTGACAGTGAAGGGGACAAAGGATCGGTCAGCCCAGTTCCCAAAGAACATGGCCTCGCTCTTTCCACGATTCACCTTGGCTCCCGAGGCCTGTTCGAACTGGTCCCAGATGTGCATCAGTTTGAGGACCGACAGCGGATCCGAGCAGAAGACGGCGACATTGTCCATGTACAGGGAGGCTTTGATCTGAGTGCCTCCACTGCCTGGGATCGTCACTCCTCTTATGCCCGGATCCTTCCTGATGGACTCAGCAAAGGGTTCTATGCAACACACGAAAAGAACAGGCGAGAGAGGACAGGCTTGCCTGACTCTAGATTTAATTGGAAAGCTATCTGATTCCAACCCATTGATTGAGACTGCGCTACCGATGTTAGTGTAGAGCAGTTGGATCCAATTGCGAATTCCCTCCCCAAACCCCATTTTGGAGAGCACATCCACCATGTAGGTGTGCGATATTCTGTCAAAGGCTTTCTCCTAATCCAGGCTGATGAGGCAGGTATCCACACCCCTGTCTTGTATGTAGGCAATCGTATCCCTGAGCAGCGCGAGGCTGTCCGAGATCTTCCTGCCCGGCACAGTGCAGGTCTGGTCAGGGCAGATCACCAATTCCAGAGCAGATTTGACCTGATTGGCGATGACCTTGGACAGAATCTTATGGTCCACTTTCAACAGTGAAATGGGTCGCCCATTTCTAATTTCCTCCCTTTCCCCCTTGTGCATGTAGATGAGGGTGATGATGCCTTTCCTCATGGATTCTGCCATACTGCCGGCCAGGAGCACACTCTCGTACACTTCTAGCAGCTCTGGGCCGATCCAGTCCCACGGAGCCGAATACAACTCCGCCGGCAAGCCGTCGCTTCTGGGAGTTTTACTCTTCTCGAAGGACTCAAGGGCCTTAGTCAGTTTGTTAGGAGTTAGTGGTTTGTCCAGGCTTTCCCGTGTACTGTCGTCTAAGACCTCCGTGATAGAGGACAGGAAGGACTGGGAGGCCGTGCTGTCTGTGGGCTTCACGTCATACAATTTGGCATAAAAGGATTTGCTGATCCTCAAAATGTTGGACTGTGATGACTTTACTAAGTAGAGATCCAAGTCATTTGGGCATTGAAATTGTTTGTGATAACTGGAACACAATGCACACTAAGCTCAGGTGAGGAAAGCCACCTGACCCATCTTAATTTATTGATACAAAAGGCTCTGCAGCCCACCAAAGAACAGGAGTAGGCCGTTTAGTCCCCCGAGCCTGTTCTACAATTCAATGAGGTTATTGCTATCCGCAAACTAACTCCATATACCTGCCTTTGCCCTATATCCCTTAGATTTTTAGCACTAGCTGTTGGCAGAGCAGAGTTCCAAAATCCTAACAAGGTCGAGCCTAATCTCCAGACACTGCTGACTAGTCCTATACTCCCTGACCAGTGGATATGGTTTCTCCCAACGTTTCTATTCTCCTTACTATCACAGTATCTTTACAGTGCAGAAGGAGGCCATTCGGCTCAATAAGTGAATACTGGCTATCTGAAAGAGCATTCCACCTAGCTCCACTCCCCTGTCTTATCTCTGTAATCTTGCACATTTTCCCTTTTCAGGTAGCAATCCAATTCCCTTTGAATACCTCGATTGAACCTGCCTCCACCACCCTTTCAGGAAGCCTGTCCCAGACTCCAACCACCCTCTGGATGAAAAATTATTTTCCTCCCATCACATTTACTCCTTTTGCCAATTATTTTGAATCTGTGCCCTCTAGTTCTTGATGTTCCCTTAAGTGGGAACAGTTTCTCACTATTTACCCTGTCCATACCCCTCAGGATCTTGAATACCTCTGTCCAGTCTCTCTCAGCCTTCTTTTCTCCAAGGCGAACAGTCCCAACCTCTCCAATCTGTCATCATAGCTATGGTTCTTCATCCCGGAATCATTCTTGTGAATCTCCCCTGTACTGTCTCTAATGCCTTCACTTCCTTCCTCAAGTATGACGCCCAGAACTGGATGTAGTACTCCAGATGAGGCCTAACTAGTGCCTTATACAGTTCAACATGACCCCTTTACTCTTGTACTCAATGCCCCTATTAATAAAGCCTAAGATACTATATGCTTTATTAACTGCTCTCTCAAAATGCCTTGCCATCTTCAATGACCTATGTACGTATACACCAAGGTCCCTCTGTTCATGCACCTCCTTTAAAGGCTCTCCCTTTATTTTGTACTGTCTCACCATATCTTTTGTGCCAAAACGAAACACCTCACACTTCTCTACATTGAACTTCATCTGCCACTTGCCTGCCCAGTCTACCAATATGCCTACGCCCTTTTGAAGTTCAAGACTATCCCCATCACAGTTGACATTTCCAATCTTCATATCTTCCAATTTTCATAACCCACAACTGCTACCAGCTGGAAGGACAAGGGTAGCAGATAGTTGGGAACACCACCTCCTGGAAATTCCCCTTCAAGTCACTGGGCTTTCTAAATATCCCTGTTTGTATTAGAAATTGATAATTGGAAACTCTTGGATTGTGATGTTCTGCACTAGTGCCACACTGAATGTGCTCAACCATGTGCCAACAAATACAGGAGAATGATTTCCTTAATTGCAACAGTCCCCACTGTACCATATAATCTTCTGACACGTATTGTGCTGAACTCTGAATCACAAGAAACTCTTATCTGTGAACTGTTACACATAGCTCTATTTCTGTGCACCACTATAATGTTTGCATTATGTAGATTATTGCATGCTTCAGTTGTGCCCTTAGTAGATATTGTTTTCTGTAACTTGTTTCTGAGGTCACCACTTCTATAAAAGTTTTCTGAAAGCTTATTCCTACAATATATATGACACTTCCAGTTTGCCTTGTTACAGGTTTTAATGTTGTGAAATGTTCTGAATAAATGGTGGTAACTGTTTTGCATCTTAACAGTAAGCATATTTATCGTATTAGTACCAGTTTGCTATGGGAAAGATCACTAAGCCAATGTGTTTCCTTCAGATATCCTTAAGTTATCGCATCAAATTAGTTACTTGCCATTACTTACTCTACTATGTGCATGTAAGCTACATTTTACTGGACACATTTACGGCTTGCAAGTTGCAAATGAGCTTGCAAGTTCAGTAATATAAACAAAAAAACTGTGGATGCTGGAAATCCAAAACAAAAACAGAATTACCTGGAAAAACTCAGGAGGTCTGGCAGCATCGGCGGAGAAGAAAAGAGTTGACGTTTCGAGTCCTCATGACCCTTCAGCAGAACAACTAGTTCTGCTGAAGGGTCATGAGGACTCGAAACGTCAACTCTTTTCTTCTCCGCCGATGCTGCCAGACCTGCTGAGTTTTTCCAGGTAATTCTGTTTTTGTTTTGCAAGTTCAGTAAAATGGACTCCAGTTCTTCTGCTGTGTCTTTTCATTATGAAACTTTCACTGCACCATGACACTAGACTGAAACCTTTGCAACAAGGTTGCATTGTACCCCTCCCTTGAAAAATCAGTTGAAATGGAATTTATGAATGACTTGCTCTTATAATGTGACCTCTACCTTTGTTACTTTGTTTAGCTGAATCCAATAGCTACAGTTTTTATTATTTGTTCATGGTAAAAGTAGGGAAAATCCCAAGATGTTCTATAAGTGTATCAATGGGAAGAGGATAACCAGGGGAAGAGTAGGTCCCAGAAGGGACCAAGGGGGCAACCAGAGGACATTGCTAGAGTCCATCCGTCTCCACCCAAGAGAATGAGAATGAAGGTATGAAACTCGGGGAGAGAGACTGCGAGGTTCTTAAGCAAATTGATATAGGGAGTGACAAGGTATTGGAGGTGTTGTCAGGCTTAAAAGTGGACAAATCTCCAGGTCTGGGTGATTTGTGACCCAGACTGCTGAGGGATGCAAGGGAGGAGATCGCAGGGGCTCTGACCCAAATTTTTAATTCTTCTCTGGCCATGGGGGAGCTGCCAGATGACTGGAGAACAGCTAATGTGGTTCCGCTATTTAAGAAGGGTTGGAGAGATAAGCCAGGGAACTACAGTCTCTCATCAATGGTAGGGAAACTGTTGGAGAATATTCTGAAGGAGAGTATCTATCTCCACTTAGAAAGGCAAGGTTTGATCAGGGATAGTCAGCATGGCTTTGTCAGAGGGAGGTCATGCCTGACAAATTTGATTGAATTTTTTGAGGAGGTGACCAGGTGTGTAGATGAGGGTAGTGCAGTTGATGTAATTTATATGGATTTCAGCAAAGCCTTTGACAAGGTCCCACATGGGAGGCTTGTAAAGAAGGTAAATGCACATGGGATACAGGAAAGTTGATAAGGTGAATTCAAAACCGGCTTAGTTGTAGGAGGGTAAAGACAGAAGGATGCTTTAGTGACTGGAAGCCAGTGTCGTACCACAGGGATCTGTACTGGGCCCCCTATTATTTGTCATTTATATAAACGACATAGATGACGTTGTTGGGGGTAGGTTTAGTAATTTTGCAGATGTCACAAAGATTGGCCAGGTGGTTAACAGTGAAGTTGAGTGCCTTGGGCTACAGGAAGATATAGACAGGATGATCGAATGGGCAGATAAGTGGCAGATGGAATTTAACCCTGAAAAGTGTGAAGTGATACACTTTGGAAGGAGTCCATAGATCTCTGAAGGCGGAGGGGCATGTTAGTGGGGTGAAAAAGGCAAATGGGACACTTGCCTTTATCAATCTAGGCATAGATTACAAAAGCAGGGAGATCATGTTGGAGCTGTATAGAACCTTGGTGCGGCCACAGCTGGAATACTGTGTGCAGTTCTGGTCGTCACATTATAGGAAGGATGTGATTGTACTGGAGGGGGTGCAGAGGAGATTCACCAGGATGTTGCCTGGGATGAAACATTTAAGTTATGAAGACAGGCTGGATAGATTGTGTTGTTTTCATTGGAGCAGAGAAGACTGAGGGACGACCTGATCGAGGTGCACAAGATTATGAGGGTCATGGACGGGGTGGATAGAGAGCAGGTGTTCCCCTTAGTTGAAGGGTCAGTCACAAGGGGGCATAAATTCATGGTGAGGGGCAGGAGGTTGAGGGGGGATGTGAGGAAGAACTTTTTTACCTAGAGGGTGGTGACGGTCTGGAATGCACTGCCTGGGAGGGTGGTGGAGGTGGGTTGCCTCACATCCTTTAAAAAGTACCTGGATGAGCACTTGGCACATCATAACATTCAAGGCTATGGGTCAAGTGATGGTAAATGGGATTAGGTAAGTTGGTCAGGTGTTTCTCAGGTGTCGGTGCAGGCTCGATGGCCGAAGGGCCTCTTCTGCACTCTGATTCTGTATGTGGGAGTTGCTAGTAACTCTTTCGAGTACAAACCCGTTTCCATCTGTTTCAGATGAAGTTACATTGTTTCATAGTTTGCCATTGTGAGATTTGAACTCTTGATCTTGGGGTTACAAACCCAGTACCATAACCACTTGGCTATTTAGGCCAAGCAAAATACCAGCACTAAAGCCTGTAACTCTTTCGAGTACAAACATGTTTCCATCTGTAACTATTCAGATGAAGTTACATTGTTTCATAGTTTGCCATTGTGAGATTTGAACTCTTGATCTTGGGGTTACAAACCCAGTACCATAACCATTTGGCTATTTAGGCCAAGCGGGAGTTGCTAGTAACTCTTTTGAGTACAAACACATTTCCATCTGTTTCAGATGAAGTTACATTGTTTCATAGTTTGCCATTGTGAGATTTGAACTCTTGATCTTGGGGTTACAAACCCAGTACCATAACCACTTGGCTATTTCGGCCAAGCGGGAGTTGCTAGTAACTCTTTCGAGTACAAACACGTTTCCATCTGTTCCTATTCAGATGAAGTTACATTGTTTCATAGTTTGCCACTGTGAGATTTGAACTCTTGATCTTGGGGTTACAAACCCAGTACCATAACCACTTGGCTATTTAGGCCAAGCCCAAAGGCAGATGGAACTCTTTCGAGTATAAACACGTTTCCATCTGTTCCTATTCAGATGAAGTTACATTGTTTCATAGTTTGCCATTGCGAGACTTGAACTCTTGATAATCTTTTAAATGAAAACCAAATCAACAAAATTGGGATAAATCAGGCACAGCCCCTAATTCAGGTCAGCTGTAAAACCAAGAACAAAGTTTAAAGGAAACTTACAAACTTTAAATCAAAATGTGATTAAAGGGGTCAATGAAACACCCCAGTCCCCGCGGTGCCCACCGAGCACGGAAGGCCTCGAGAGTGCCAGCAGACACCACGTGCTCCTTCTCCAGGGACATCCGGCAGCGAACGTAGCCGCGGAAGAGGGACAAACAATCGGGCGGGACTCCCCCGTCGATCGCCCGCTGCCTGGACCTGTTAATGGCCAACTTGGCCAGGCCCAGGAGCAGGTTCACGAGGAGGTCCTCCTCCTTCCCGACCCCCTTCCGCACCGGGTGCCCATAGATCAGGAGCGTGGGGCTGAAGTGCAAACAAAACATCAATAAAAGGTTTTTCATATAACTAAAAAGGGAGTGCAGTCTACAACACCCTACGTATACATGGTCCACGGACTCCACAATACCGCAAAAAGGGCACGTGTCCTGAGAGTCCGTGAACCTATGCATCCTCTTATTATAAGGGACTGCGGCATGCAACACCCGCCAACCCAGGTCCCCGATAGAAAGGGGGAGGACACCTCCGTAGAGGGCCTCCCATCGGGGGCCTCCGCCACCGGACGGCAACAAGGCACGCCAGGGCGTGTCCGGTCGACGGACAAGGGCGAGAAAATGGAAGGTGTGCAGCAGCAGTCCGTACAAAAAGCCCCTCTTTGCCGTGCCAAAAGGCACAGAGGGCATGTCCCCGAGGCGGCTCATATTGCGGGGCACCAGCACCCAAGGGAGGGTTCGGGGCTTGGGGCCAATGTGGAATTCCGTCCGAACAGGGGAACGCTCAGACGGAAGACCACCGCGCACCTGGGCCACCTCAAGACCCAAAATAATGTCGGGTCCGAGCACGACCGTTCTCAGGTCTTGGATGGCGTCGGCTGCGACCTGGACACTCACAGACGCGCGTCGCGCCAACTCCTGCGGGAGCATCCAGCCCAGTCCTCCGCCACCCAGTACGTCCCCGATCCTGGTCACCCCTGCGGCCACAGCCCTCCTCTCCGCCAACCACTGAAAAGGACGGAGGGGCGGATTCCTGAGCAGCGGCTCTCTGACGATAGCCGCTACTCCTGACGGGGGAGAGCTGCGTCGCGAGGCGACCACTTTCCAGACTTTGATCAGGTCCTGGTAAAAGACGGGCAACGCCTGCAAGGAGCCACCGAGGCCCAGCTGTTCTATAAACAGGAGCTGCACGTCATAATTCAGGCCGTGCACCTGACGGAAGAAATACGTCATCAGGGCACACCATCTAGGAGGAGGCTCGACGTAGAGGTATCGCTGCAGGGTCTGAAGGCGGAAAGACGCCACCTGTGTGCGTAGGCACACTAGCGCCTGACCACCCTCCCTAAGCGGGAGACTCAGAACCTCGGCAGCGACCCAGTGCAATCTTTTGTCCCAGAAGAAGTCGACTAACAATCTCTGGATTCTTGTGACAAAGTCCGGGGGAGGGGTCAAAGTGACCAGCCGATACCACAACATGGCGGCGATCAGCTGGTTTATGACCAGAACTCGACCTCGGTAAGATAGCACTCGGAGCAGTCCTGTCCAGCGCCTCAGGCGAGCAGTGACTTTCGTCTCCAGTTCCTGCCAGTTTGCCGGCCAGGATTCCTCAGCGGGGCAGAGATGGACCCCCAGGTAGAGGAGGCTGGTCCTGCTCCAGGTGAAAGGCCTGAGCTCCTCGGGTAGGGGATCCATCTGCCACTGATCGACCAGGAGTCCAGAACATTTACCCCAGTTGATCCTGGCAGAAGAAGCGGCAGAGTAGACCTCCTGGCACTCGCGCATCCTCCGCAGGTCAGCCGGATCACTAAACATAAGGAGCACGTCATCGGCGTAAGCCGAAAGGACCACCCCGATGCCCGGCCCGCGCAGAACCAATCCCGACAACCTCCTCCGCAAGAGGCGCAGGAAAGGCTCCACGCAAATAGAATACAACTGGCCAGACAGGGGGCAGCCCTGACGTACCCGACTCCCAAAGTGAAGGGGCGCCGTCAGGGACCCGTTAACCTTCACTAGACACTCTGCGGCGGTGTACAGAAGTCGGATCCGGGCGACAAAATGCGTCCCGAACCCGAAAGCTCGCAGAGTTCCGAGTAAGTATTCGTGATCCACCCTGTCGAACGCCTTCTCCTGATCGAGAGACAGGAAGGCGCTCGACAGACCAGCCCTCTGGGAATGGTGGATGATGTCCCGGACCAGATGGATATTATCATAAATGGTTCGGTCCGGGACTGTGTAGGACTGGTCAGGGTGGATCATGTGGTCCAGCACGGTGCCGAGCCGAGAAGACATGGCTCGGGCGAAGATTTTGTAGTCCGTGCTGAGGAGGGAGACCGGGCGCCAGTTTTTAAGAAGGCGGAGATCCCCCTTCTTCGGCAGCAGGGCAATCACGGTCCTGCGCCACGAAAGGGGCATCTCCCCGGTAGCAATGCTCTCCCCCAGGACCCCCGCGAAGTCGCTCCCCAAGACGTCCCAGAACGCCCTGAAGAACTCCACAGTCAGCCCGTCTAGTCCCGGGGTTTTGCCCCTAGAAAGACCGTCGAGTGCGCCGGTCAGCTCCCCCAGACTTATAGGGGAGTCGAGCTTTCCGGCGCACTCCGGGCCGACCTGCGGCAGGTCCTCCCACAAAACTCTGCAAGCTTCCTCACTGGACGGATCCGGAGAGAACAGGGCAGTGTAGTAATCTCGGGCAATGGCCCTGATGCCCTCCGGATCCGAGACAAGGGATCCGTCGTCGGCCAGCAGCGTAAAGATCTGCTTACGGACCCCGTGCCTTTTTTCCAGCGAGTAGAAGAAGGGGGAGCCGCGGTCCATCTCCTTGAGGAACCGGATCCGCGACCTCACGAACGCGCCCCGAGACCCGACCAGTTGCAGGTCCCGCAGCGCGCCCTTCTTCTCATCGTACACCGACCGCAGGGCCTGGTCCGCGTCGGGCTGACGGAGACGTGCCTCCAGGTCGAGCACCTCCTTCTCCAACTCCTCGACCCTGGATTTGCGTCTCTTTGTCGACCCCTTCGCGTACTCTTGACAGAAAACTCGGACGTGAGTCTTGCCCACGTCCCACCATAGCCTCAAGGAGGGGAAGCCTCCCCGCTTCCTTCTCCAGCCGGCCCAGAAGCGACGGAACGAGTCCAGGAACCGCTGGTCTTCCAACAACAGGTTATTAAAATGCCAGTATGCGGACCCCGTCCGAGCGCAGAACGAAGTGAGCTCCGCCCACACCACACGGTGGTCCGTGCACGAAACCTGCTGTATAGAAGCAGCCGGAACGCAGGACACGTACATCTTCGAAACGTAAAGGCGGTCGAGTCTGGACGCTCCGACTCCAGGTGACACAAAGGTGAACACGCTGGAGTCAGGATGGAGATTTCGCCAGACGTCCACTAAGTCGAAGGACCTGACCTGGTCCCGCAACTTACTCACACCTCGCGTGCAGTGCGGGGTACCGTGACGGTCCCGGACCCCGAGGGTGCAATTGAAATCCCCCCCCGAGGACGATGCACTCGCCAGCGTCGATGGAGCCGAGATGAGTGGACACTTCTTCAAAGAAGCTCGCTTGCTGCTGCGTGCCCAGGGGAGCGTACACATTCACAAAGTGAAGCACAGCCCCCCCCAGATGCACAGTCAGGTGCAGCAACCGGCCTGGCACCGGCTCCTTGACCCCCAAGATCTCCGGCTGAAAATGCGGGGCCAACAAGATAGCCACCCCGCCAGAATTGGAGGCTAGGTGACTCATGTAGACCCCCCCTCGCCACTCCAGGAGCCACGTGGCTTCGTCTCCCGGAACGGTATGGGTTTCTTGCAGGAAGCACAACGCATACTTCCCGTCCCTGAGGACCGAGAAGTTCTGGAACCTGCGCTGTGCGCCCCTGCTGCCGTGGATGTTGAGGCTGGCTATAGTTGTCTTCATTGTCAAAGGTACATCAAACCTTCACCTTAAGTCGTTAAAAAGAAGAAGAGGACTTTTTAGTCCTTCCTCTCCTTCAGGAGCCCAGCGAGAAACGTTTGGACCCTCCGCCGCGCGTTCCTATCCAACTCGGGAGACTTGAGAGCCTCGCGAGTGGACCAGAACACCAGCGGAAAAGAATGCCACCGGTCCAAGGCCAACTGTCTCGGCGACCGCGATGACTCGCCAAAAAGTCCCGGAGTTCCCTTGGGGGGATGAGGGGGGAGTCAGTGGAGGGCACCAGGGGATCCACCGCCTCGCTTGAGAGCGACTCAGCATAATCTCCAGCGCTCACCACGGACACCCCGTCCTCCTCCAGGTCGTCGCCTCCAGCTTCCGACCCCTCCCCCGCATTGAGTACGGGGGCTGATTCGGAGCTGCCAGCTGGCCCCACCTGTACCTCGATCCCACCCCCAGGATCAAGGCCAGAGGGGTCCTCTCTGGTCTCCTCTAAAGGTTTTGGGTCAGAGGGCAGCGGCAGTTCTGATGCCCGCTCTCCTCCCGGCACCGGGTCGTCCGGGGAGCTCAGGACAAGCTCCTGACCTAAAACTAGGACGCCCGGTGCTAAGGTTTGGGAGGGAGCGGGAAGGCCCTCCTTTTCGCCGCCACCCAATGACCCATTAACATTTGTTAAATTTTGAAAGCTACAGTCCCCCGACGAGCCAGAAGGTACCTCGGGGGTATCGAGGGTTCCTGAGTCGGGCACCACCTCAAGGGAGGTGCCTTCAGTGACCCCCGAGGGGCCCTGTTCAGGGGACTGCAGCAGGTTGATGGGAGTAACAGTGTTAGGGGTAGGGGTTTTGAGTTCCCCCAGAGGACAGGGCGAGATTTTACTTGGTGGAGACGCCACCACCTCTTCATCGGGGGAAGGGACACACCCAACTTCTTCAGTTTGGGCATCATCCACCTCCTCCTCCGAAGCGTGACGTCTTTTCCGGGTCAGGCAGGGGGCTAGGGAGACCTCCATTTCCGAGGCCCCCTCCTCCTTGTCCAGCCCTCCCGGACACTCCACCCTCTGGGTTTTTGTTGTTTGATTCCCCGGCTCGGGGTCCCGCGTCTTTTCCCCGCCGGCCCCGGGAGCACGCGCAGGGACGACGCCGGGCCCAGCACTCGGCGCCTTATCGCCCACGGACCCGGGAGCACACGCGGACACGACGCCGGGGCCGGATGATGTTTTCTCCCCCGAGCCGGTGCCCGCAGGTGTCTGGGGGCTTTGGAGCGTTTCAGGGGCCGCCTCCAGGTTGCGGGTCTTCCTCCGCGCCTTCTTACGGTGCGGGGGCTCTCCCCCCACCTCACCGGCAGCCGAGATGGCAGTGGCTGCCGGCGTCGCTTCCCCTTGCGGGGAGGGAGATGGAGTGGTGGCGGGGGGAGGAGGGGCGGTGCCAGCCGTGGCCGCTTGGGTGGGGCTCATGGCCTTGGAGGCGGGGCAGTTCTTCCTCACGTGCCCCGCTTCCTTACAAGCATGGCACCGCATGCCCTCCACGGTCCAGAAGACCCGATAGGCGGTCCCCTCAAAATTGATAGTGAAGGCCCCCTCCAGGCACTCCTCCTGGGCCAAGCGGACAAATACCTGGCGCCGGAAGGAGTACACGTGGAGGAGGGCCGAGTCTTTGAGGCCGAGCGGGATTGGTGCAACCCCCGACCTGACCTCCCCCAGTTTATTAAGGTGGGGGAGGAGGAGCTCACTGGATACAAAGGGTGGGACGTTGGAAATAATGATCCTCTGGGCAGTGGCCTCAAGGGGATCCACCGCCAGCAAAGTCCCGCCCACAGTGAGTCCTTTTGGCAGGGCGAGGTGCACCGCCCGCTCGGACCTCAAGAAGAATATGGCCTTCCCATACATTTTAGAGGCCGCGACAATGGCTGAGGGGCCGACGACCCCAGCCATAGCCTTTACGCAGGCCTCTATTGTCATTTCAGGGTGAGCATAGCTCTTTACCCCAAGGGCCCTGGTGAGGAGGCGGAATGGTGACAGGGCAGCAGGAGCAGCTGGAGCTGCAGAAGCAGCCACCCCCGCATAGGTTTTCTTTTTTTGAGGCCCTGCCACCGGTGACAAAACCGCCTCCACATTAGCCCTCGAGGGCCCGGCCACAGGCGATGGTGAATTGGCCTTAGGGCCAGAGCCACGCCCACCCCGGGAAGGATTGGCCATTTTGTTTTTCTTTTCTTTTTTTAGAAATATAGGGAGGAAAGGGGGTGGGGGAGAGAGGTAGAAACAACCTCCCCTCTTTTAGGCAGGAGAGGAGAGGAGGGAGAGGAGTAAAAGACAGGGAGGCACAGGAGGGAAAGAGGTAAATGTCCTGGTGGGTGTCCTCGATGGTGGATGGACGGTGGGTGGGGGCCTGATGTTCTTCAGGCAGGGGGAGGCGATGTCTTCACCAGCTATTGCTGGCCTTACCGGGGAAAAGGGCTGGGTTGAGGGAGGGGCGGCAGAAAGATGGTTTCAGCACACACACTCACCCTCCCTCTCTTCCTTCCCCAACCCCTCTGGCAGTCTCTTGCCTCCCCCTACAAAACACAGTCCTTTATTGCCCCCACCTTACACAAACAATAACATTGGACACCCACCTAGGATGTTGTTTTTAGACACAGTCCTGGCCTTCCTGTCCTGTAACAACAGAAGCTGTTCTTCTTCTCTCCCTCTCTCTCCTTTTGCTCCACACGGGCAGGTCCAGCAGCAGCAGCAGCAAACACCCTCAAGTGCAGGTCCAGCAGCAGCAAACACCCTCAAGTGCAGGAGCAGCAGCAGCAGCAAACACCCTCAAGTGCAGGTCCAGCAGCAGCAAACACCCTCGAGTGCAGGTCCAGCAGCAGCAACAAACACCCTCGAGTGCAGGAGCAGCAGCAGCAAACACCCTCGAGTGCAGGTCCAGCAGCAGCACACAGCAGAAGCAACAACCCCAAAGGCAGCAGCAGAAACAGTTGAAACACTGAGGAGCAGCAACACCAACACCACACACCTTCTCTCCTCAGTATCAGGAAACCAACTGAATCCACAATTGCCTCCACGAGATCGTTAAGAAAATGAACTCTTGATACTCTTTTTGAGTAAACCTGTTTCCATCTGTTTCAGATGAAGTTACATTGTTTCATAGTTTGCCATTGTGAGATTTGAACTCTTGATCTGGGGGTTACAAACCCAGTACCATAACCACTTGGCTATTTAGGCCAAGCTCAAAAGCATCTTGGAGTACATTGTTTCATAATTTGCCATGGTAAGATTTGAACTCTTGATCTGGGGGTTAAAAATCCAGTACCATAACCACTTGGCTATTGAGGCCAAGCAAATCAAGTAACTCTTTCGAGTACAAACCCGTTTCCATCTGTTTCAGATGAAGTTACATTGTTTCATAGTTTGCCATTGTGAGATTTGAACTCTTGATCTTGGGGTTACAAACCCAGTACCATAACCACTTGGCTATTTAGGCCAAGCCAAGAAGATGTAACTCTTTCGAGTACAAACCCATTTCCATCTGTTCCTATTCAGATGACGTTACATTGTTTCATAGTTTGCCATTGTGAGATTTGAACTTTTGATCTTGGGGTTATAAGTCCAGTACCATAACCACTTGGCCATTTAGGCCAAGTTTGGGAGTTGCTAGTAACTCTTTCAAGTACAAACCCATTTCCATCTGTTTCAGATGAAGTTACATTGTTTCATAGTTTGCCATTGTGAGATTTGAACTCTTGATAATCTTTTAAATGAAAACCAAATCAACAAAATTGGGATAAATCAGGCACAGCCCCTAATTCAGGTCAGCTGTAAAACCAAGAACAAAGTTTAAAGGAAACTTACAAACTTTAAATCAAAATGTGATTAAAGGGGTCAACAAAACACCCCAGTCCCCGCGGTGCCCACCGAGCACGGAAGGCCTCGAGAGTGCCAGCAGACACCGCGTGCTCCTTCTCCAGGGACATCCGGCAGCGAACGTAGCCACGGAAGAGGGACAAACAATCGGGCGGGACTCCCCCGTCGATCGCCCGCTGCCTGGACCTGTTAATGGCCAACTTGGCCAGGCCCAGGAGCAGGTTCACGAGGAGGTCCTCCTCCTTCCCGATCCCCTTCCGCACCGGGTGCCCATAGATCAGGAGCGTGGGGCTGAAGTGCAAACAAAACATCAATAAAAGGTTTTTCAAATAACTAAAAAGGGAGTGCAGCCTACAACACCCTATGTATACATGGTCCACGGACTCCACAAGACTGCAAAAAGGGCACGTGTCCTGAGAGTCCGTGAACCTATGCATCCTCTTATTATAAGGGACTGCTGCATGCAACATCCTCCAACCCAGGTCCCCGATAGAAAGGGGGAGGACACCTCCGTAGAGGGCCTCCCATCGGGGGCCTCCGCCGCCGGACGGCAACAAGGCACGCCAAGGCGTGTCCGGGCGATGGACAAGGGCGAGAAAATGGAAGGTGTGCAGCAGCAGCCCGTACAAAAAAACCCCTCTTTGCTGTGCCAAAAGGCACAGAGGGCATGTCCCCGAGGCGGCTCATATTGCGGGGCACCAGCACCCGAGGGAGGGTTCGGGGCTTGGGGCCAATGTGGAATTCCGTCCGAACAGGGGAACGCTCAGACGGAAGACCACCGCGCACCTGGGCCACCTCAAGACCCAAAATAACGTCGGGTCCGAGCACGACCGTTCTCAGGTCTTGGATGGCATCGGCTGCGACCTGGACACTCACAGACGCGCGTCGCGCCAACTCCTGCGGGAGCATCCAGCCCAGTCCTCCGCCACCCAGCACGTCCCCAATCCTGGTCACCCCTGCGGCCACAGCCCTCCTCTCCGCCAACCACTGAAAAGGACGGAGGGGCGGATTCCTGAGCAGCGGCTCTCTGACGATAGCCGCTATTCCTGACGGGGGAGAGCTGCATCGCGAGGCGACCACTTTCCAGACTTTGATCAGGTCCTGGTAAAAGACGGGCAACGCCTGCAAGGAGCCACCGAGGCCCAGCTGTTCTATAAACAGGAGCTGCACGTCATAATTCAGGCCGTGCACCTGACGGAAGAAATACGTCATCAGGGCACACCATCTAGGAGGAGGCTCGACGTAGAGGTATTGCTGCAGGGTCTGAAGGCGGAAAGTCGCCACCTGTGTGCGTAGGCACACTAGCGCCTGACCACCCTCCCTAAGCGGGAGACTCAGAACCTCGGCAGCGACCCAGTGCAATCTTTTGTCCCAGAAGAAGTCGACTAACAATCTCTGGATTCTTGTGACAAAGTCCGGGGGAGAGGTCAAAGTGACCAGCCGATACCACAACATGGCGGCGATCAGCTGGTTTATGACCAGAACTTGACCTCGGTAAGATAGCACTCGGAGCAGTCCTGTCCAGCGCCGCAGGCGAGCGGTGACTTTCGTCTCCAGTTCCTGCCAGTTTGCCGGCCAGGATTCCTCAGCGGGGCAGAGATGGACCCCCAGGTAGAGGAGGCTGGTCCTGCTCCAGGTGAAAGGCCTGAGCTCCTCGGGTAGGGGATCCATCTGCCACTGACCGACCAGGAGTCCAGAACACTTACCCCAGTTGATCCTGGCAGAAGAAGCGGCAGAGTAGACCTCCTGGCACTCGCGCATCCTCCGCAGGTCAGCCGGGTCACTAAACATAAGGAGCACGTCATCGGCGTAAGCCGAAAGGACCACCCCGATGCCCGGCCCGCGCAGAACCAATCCCGACAACCTCCTCCGCAAGAGGCGCAGGAAAGGCTCCACGCAAATAGAATACAACTGGCCAGACAGGGGGCAGCCCTGACGTACCCCTCTCCCAAAGCGAAGGGGCGCCGTCAGGGACCCGTTAACCTTCACTAGACACTCCGCGGCAGTGTATAGAAGTCGGATCCGGGCGACAAAATGCGTCCCGAACCCGAAAGCTCGCAGAGTTCCGAGTAAGTATTCGTGATCCACCCTGTCGAACGCCTTCTCCTGATCGAGAGACAGGAAGGCGCTCGACAGACCAGCCCTCTGGGAATGGTGGATGATGTCCCGGACCAGATGGATGTTATCATAAATGGTTCGGTCCGGGACGGTGTAGGACTGGTCAGGGTGGATCATGTGGTCCAGCACGGTGCCGAGCCGAGAAGACATGGCTCGGGCGAAGATTTTGTAGTCCGTGCTGAGGAGGGAGACCGGGCGCCAGTTTTGAAGAAGGCGGAGATCCCCCTTCTTCGGTAGCAGGGCAATCACGGCCCTGCGCCACGAAAGGGGCATCTCCCCGGTAGCAATGCTCTCCCCCAGGACCCCCGCGAAGTCGCTCCCCAAGACGTCCCAGAACGCCCTGAAGAACTCCACGGTCAGCCCGTCTAGTCCCAGGGTTTTGCCCCTAGAAAGACCGTCGAGTGCGCCGGTCAGCTCCCCCAGACTTATAGGGGAGTCGAGCTTTCCGGCGCACTCCGGGCCGACCTGCGGCAGGTCCTCCCACAAAACTCTGCAAGCTTCCTCACTGGACGGATCCGGAGAGAAAAGGGCAGTGTAGTAATCTCGGGCAATGGCCCTGATGCTCTCCGGATCCGAGACAAGTGATCCGTCGTCGGCCAGCAGCGTAAAGAGCTGCTTACGGACCCCGTGCCTTTTTTCCAGTGAGTAGAAGAAGGGAGAGCCACGGTCCATCTCCTTAAGGAAACAGATCCGCGACCTCACGAACGCGCCCCGAGACCCGACCAGTTGCAGGTCCCGCAGCGCGCCCTTCTTCTCATCGTACACCGACCGCAGGGCCGGGTCCGCGTCGGGCTGACGGAGACGTGCCTCCAGGTCGAGCACCTCCTTCTCCAACTCCTCGACCCTGGATTTGCGTCTCTTTGTCGACCCCTTCGCGTACTCTTGACAGAAAACTCGGACGTGAGTCTTGCCCACGTCCCACCATAGCCTCAAGGAGGGGAAGCCTCCCCGCTTCCTTCTCCAGCCGGCCCAGAAGCGACGGAACGAGTCCAGGAACCGCTGGTCTTCCAACAACAGGTTATTAAAATGCCAGTACGCGGACCCCGTCCGAGCGCAGAACGAAGTGAGCTCCGCCCACACCAGACGGTGGTCCGTGCACGGAACCTGCTGTATAGAAGCAGCCGGAACGCAGGACACGTACGCCTTCGAAACGTAAAGGCGGTCGAGTCTGGACGCTCCGACTCCAGGTGACACAAAGGTGAACACGCTGGAGTCAGGATGGAGATTTCGCCAGACGTCCACTAAGTCGAAGGACCTGACCAGGTCCCGCAACTTACTCACACCTCGCGTGCAGTGCGGGGTACCGTGACGGTCCCGGACCCCGAGGGTGCAATTGAAATCCCCCCCGAGGACGATGCACTCGCCAGCGTCGATGGAGCCGAGATGAGTGGACACTTCTTCAAAGAAGCTCGCTTGCTGCTGCGTGCCCAGGGGAGCGTACACATTCACAAAGTGAAGCACCGCCCCCCCCAGACGCACAGTCAGGTGCAGCAACCGGCCTGGCACCGGCTCCTTGACCCCCAAGATCTCCGGCTGAAAATGCGGGGCCAACAAGATAGCCACCCCGCCAGAATTGGAGGCTAGGTGACTCATGTAGACCCCCCCTCGCCACTCCAGGAGCCACGTGGCTTCGTCTCCCGGAACGGCATGGGTTTCTTGCAGGAAGCACAACGCGTACTTCCCGTCCCTGAGGACCGAGAAGTTCTGGAACCTGCGCTGTGCGGCCCTGCTGCCGCGGATGTTGAGGCTGGCTATAGTTGTCTTCATTGTCAAAGGTACACCAAACCTTCACCTTAAGTCATTAAAAAGAAGAAGAGGACTTTTTAGTCCTTCCTCTCCTTCAGGAGCCCAGCGAGAAACGTTTGGACCCTCCGCCGCGCGTTCCTATCCAACTCGGGAGACTTGAGAGCCTCGCGAGTGGACCAGAACACCAGCGGAAACGAATGCCACCGGTCCAAGGCCAACTGAACCCTGTCTCGGCGACCGCGGTGCCCCGACAAAAAGTCCCGGAGTTCCCTTGGGGGGATGAGGGGGGAGTCAGTAGAGGGCACCAGGGGATCCACCGCCTCGCTTGAGAGCGACTCCGCGTAATCCCCAACGCTCACCACCGACACCTCGTCCTCCTCCGGGTCGTCGCCTCCAGCTTCCGACCCCTCCCCCACATTGAGTATAGGGGCTGAGTCGGAGCTGCCAGCTGGCTCTATCTGTGCCTCGATCCCACCCCCAGGATCAAGGCCAGAGGAGTCCTCTCTGGTCTCCTCTAAACTTTTTGGGCCAGAGGGCAGCGGCAGTTCTGATGCCCGCTCTCCTCCCGGCACCGGGTCGTCCGGGGAGCTCAGGACAAGCTCCTGACCTAAACATAGGACGCCCGGTGTCAAGGTTTGGGAGGGAGCGGGAAGGCCCTCCTTTTCGCCGCCACCCAATGACGCATTTATATTTTTTAAATTTTCAAAGTTGCAGTCCCCCGACGAGCCAGAAGGTACCTCAGGGGTGTTAAGTGCACTGGAGATGGACACCACCTCAAGGGAGGTGCCCTCAGTGACCCCCGAGGGGTCCTGTTCAGGGGACTGCAGCAGACTGGTAGGGGGAACAGTGGTAGGGGTAGGAGTTTCGGGTTCCCCCAGAGGGCAGGGCGAGGTTTTACTGGGTGGAGACGCCACCACCTCTTCATCAGGGGAAGGGACACGCCCAACTTCTTCAGTTTGGGCATCGCCCACTTCCTCCTCCGAAGCGTGACGTCTCTTCCGGGTCAGGCTGGGGGCTAGGGAGACCTCCATTTCCGAGGCCCCCTCCTCCTTGTCCAGCCCTCCCGGACACTCCACCCTCTGGGTTTTTGATGTTTGTTTCCCCGGCTCGGGGTCCTGCGTCTTTTCCCCGCCGGCCCCGGGAGCACGCGCAGGGACGACGCCGGGCCCAGCACTTGGCGCCTTAGCGCCCACGGACCCGGGAGCACACGCGGACATGACGCCGGGGCCGGATGATGTTTTTTCCCCCGAGCCGGTTTTTCCATGTGTTTGGGGGGTTTGGGGCGTTTCAGGGGCCGCCTCCAAATTTCGGGTCTTCCTCCGCGCCTTCTTACGGCGCGGGGGCTCTCCCCCCGCCTCACCGGCAGCCGAGATGGCAGCTGCTGCCGGGTTCGCTTCCCCTTGCGGGGAGGGAGATGGAGTGGTGGCGGGGGGAGGAGGGGCGGTGCCCGCCGCGGCCGCTTGGGTGGGGCTCGTGGCCTTGGAGGCGGGGCAGTTCTTTCTTACGTGCCCCACCTCCTTACAGGCATGGCACCGCACACCCTCCGCGGTCCAGAAGACCCGATAGGCGGTCCCCTCAAAATTAACTGAGAAGGCCCCCTCCAGGCACTCCTCCCGGGCCAAGCGGACGAAAACTTGGCGCCGGAAGGAGTACACGTGGCGGAGGGCCGAGTCTTTGAGGCCGAGCGGGACTGGTGCAACCCCCGACCTGACCTCCCCCAGCTTATTAAGGTGGGGGAGGAGGAGCCCACATGGTATAAAGGGCGGGACATTTGAAATAACAATCTTCTGGGCGGTGGCCTCAAGGGGATCCACCGCCAGAAAAGTCCCGCCCACAGTGAGCCCCTTCTGCAGGGCGAGCCGCACCGCCCGCTCGGACCTCAAGAAAAAGATGGCCCTCCCATACATCTTTGAGGCCGCGACAATGGCTGAGGGGCCGACAACCCCAGCCATAGCCTTAACGCAGGCCTCAATAGTCATCTCAGGGTGAGCGTAGCATTTTACCCCGAGGGCCCTGGTGAGGAGACGGAATGGCGACAGGGCAGCGGGAGCAGCAGGAGCTGCAGAAGCAACCACCCCCGCATAAGTCTTTTTTGTAGGCCCTGCCACCGGTGACAAAGCCGCCTCCACATTAGCCCTTGAGGGCCCGGCCACAGGAGATGTTGAACTGGCTTTAAGGCCAGAGCCACGCCCACCCTGGGAAGGATTGGCCATTTTTTTTTTTAAATTATATATATTTTTTTATATATATATTTTTTTTTTATTAAATATACAATGTTCCTCCCTAGGGAGGGAGGTAGTAATAACCTCCCCCTTTTGTACAGGAGAGGAGAGGAGGGAGAGGAGTGAAGGACAGGGAGGCACAGGAGGGAAAAGGGAAGAGTCCAGGTGGGTGTCTCCAGTGAAAGGTGGATGTTGGGTGGGGTGTGATGATCTTCTTGCAGGGGGAGGCGATGTCTTCACCAGCCACCGCTGGCCTTACTGGGAAAGGGCTGGGTGGGGCGGGGGGGGTAGCAGAATGGTGGTTTTAACCACACACCCCCCTCTCTTCCTTCCCCAAACCTTCCTGCAGTCTTCTTTCCTCCCCCTACAAAACACAGTCCTTTATTGCCCCCACCTTACACAAACAGTAATGTTGGACACCCACCTAGGATGTTGTTTTCAGACACAGTCCTGGCCTCCTGGCCTCCCTCTCTCTCCTTTTGCTCCACACGGGCAGGTCCAGCAGCAGCAGCAAACACCTTCAAGTGCAGGTCCAGCAGCAGCAGCAAACACCCTCAAGTGCAGGGGCAGCAGCAGCAGCAAACACCCTCAAGTGCAGGGGCAGCAGCAGCACACAGCAGAAGCAACAACCCCAAAGGCAGCAGCAGAAACAGTTGAAACACTGAGGAGCAGCAACACCAACACCACACACCTTCTCTCCTCAGTATCAGGAAACCAACTGAATCCACAATTGCCTCCACGAGATCGTTAAGAAAATGAACTCTTGATACTCTTTTTGAGTAAACCTGTTTCCATCTGTTTCAGATGAAGTTACATTGTTTCATAGTTTGCCATTGTGAGATTTGAACTCTTGATCTGGGGGTTACAAACCCAGTACCATAACCACTTGGCTATTTAGGCCAAGCTCAAAAGCATCTTGGAGTACATTGTTTCATAATTTGCCATGGTAAGATTTGAACTCTTGATCTGGGGGTTAAAAATCCAGTACCATAACCACTTGGCTATTGAGGCCAAGCAAATCAAGTAACTCTTTCGAGTACAAACCCGTTTCCATCTGTTTCAGATGAAGTTACATTGTTTCATAGTTTGCCATTGTGAGATTTGAACTCTTGATCTTGGGGTTACAAACCCAGTACCATAACCACTTGGCTATTTAGGCCAAGCCAAGAAGATGTAACTCTTTCGAGTACAAACCCATTTCCATCTGTTCCTATTCAGATGACGTTACATTGTTTCATAGTTTGCCATTGTGAGATTTGAACTTTTGATCTTGGGGTTATAAGTCCAGTACCATAACCACTTGGCCATTTAGGCCAAGCTTGGGAGTTGCTAGTAACTCTTTCGAGTACAAACACGTTTCCATCTGTTCCTATTCAGATGAAGTTAGATTGTTTCATAGTTTGCCATAGTGAGATTTGAACTCTTGATCTTGGGGTTATAAACCCAGTAACGTAACCACTTGGCTATTTAGGCCAAGCAAATCTTTGTAACTCTTTTGAGCACAAACACATTTCCATCTGTTCCTATTCAGATGAAATTACATAGTTTGCCATTGTGAGATTTGAACTTTTGATCTTGGGGTTATAAGTCCAGTACCATAACCACTTGGCCATTTAGGCCAAGCTTGGGAGTTGCTAGTAAGATGCAGCAGTTATTGCTCATCCCTAATTGCCATTGAGAAGGTGATGGTGAGCCTGCCTTCTTGCTCTTCTGCAGTCCACATGGCATAGGTAGATCCACACTGCTATTAGCAGTGGAGTTCCCAGATTTTGACCCAACAACAGTAAAGGATAGATAATATAGTTCCATGTCAGGATGATGTCTGGCTTGGAGAGGAACTTGCACGTGATCGTTTTCTGAGTTTGCCTCCCTTGTCATTCTAGATGGTGGAGGTAATGGTTGGAAGGTACTGCCGAAAGAATCCGGGAATGATTGCAGCACAGAAGGAGGCCATTTGGCCTGTTGCATCCATTCCAACTCTCAACAAGAGCTCACCTAGTCCCATTCCCCTGCATTTTCTTTGCACCCCTGCAAACGTTTTCTCCTCAGATAATTCTCACTCTCTTTTGTACGCCTAGATTAAGCCTTGATGAGTTGATGCAATGTATCTTGTAGACGGTACACCTTGCTACTACTGCGTGGCAATGGCGGAGGGTGCGAATTTTTAGATGTTGGATGGGATGCCGATTAAGTGGACTGTTTTATGATGGATGGTGTTGAGTGTTCTTGGAATTGTATTTATCAGGCAAGTGGACAGTATTCCATCAAGTCTTGCTGCATGCGGGTATGACTGCTTCAGCATCTGTAGAATTGCAAATAGTACTGAAACTGTAATTATCAGTGAACAATCCTCACTTTTGACCTTGTGATGGAGGGAAGGCCATGAATGAAACAACTCAAGATGGTTGGGTCTAGGCTTAAAAGTTGAACTTTGGTTGAATGGAGGTCATGTTTAAAATGCTAAGATATTTCAGAAATCTCTTTACATTTGCTTCTAAATGTTATAGCTTAAATTTTGAAATGCTTTGGTCTTGGTTGCACGGCCCCGAATCATCATAATGGGATGCAGGAATATTTCTGTCTTTGAATGCTTAATCCAATAAAGTAAAAGAGGCAACGTCATAGTGGTAGCCTGAATTCAAAATAACTGAATAGGCACATGTGCTATTTTGTGGCCTGAATATTACATCACGCGGGTGGGCACGTGCCAGACCTGAACGTTCATGAAATCGTGTGAGATGACATCGTGCACTCGTGCGACATTTTGCTTGGCAGGTGCACGCAAAAATCAGAGAACACCTGCCAACAATTAAATGGGCAATTAAGCCCATTAACACCCCAATTGTCAGCGATTTTTCATGGCCTGTCTGACCTTATGGTTGGCAGATGGCCAATCAGCCAAGTGGACATTACGTTTTTTGATGAAACCAAGGGAGGGATGAAATCACCATCAGGATTTAAAATAAAAATAAATATCTGGGGACTGTTTTTTGAGGTCTGCTTTCAGGTGCTTGTTTGTTGCTGCATGGACATTATTTTGCAACTTTTTTGGGCTTCATTTTCTTATTTGCAGGTCATGTTTGGCAGCTGTCTGTCTTCAGGGAGCTCTCTCGAAGTGTGCCTGCGGTGAAGTCAGCGCCTGCCGTCTTTCCACCCCCGATGGCAGTGCTGTGCCATCCTCTGGGGGCGTTTCACGCTGGCTGGCCGTTAATTGGCTAACCAGCATAAGATCACAGTGGGGGCAACCGATTGCGGATGGAAGTGCATTTTGTGTCCGCTTCTGGGCCTGCCAATTGCACGTGCCCGACGAGCACAAAATTCAAGCCTATCTTAAGTTTGCAATAAATCTGAAAACATTGTGCTCAGAACTCTTCAATGAAGCAGCATTTTGGTTCAAAGAAAGTTCAGAATTTTACCTGGCTGCATAAGCTAAAGGCAAGGAAAGTTATAACAGATCTCAGCTGGGAAATGTTCTGCTAGAGATGAGGTTAATTGAGTATCCATCTGGTTATGTAATTTTCCTGTACACTCTCTGGAAGTTACAGTAGTTTCTTGAAAGGCCTTCCTAGAGATGGGATCAGCATTTGAACCATGGAAGAAGTTCAGTTTGACTCAGTTGGTAGGACTTTGGGCTCTGAGTTAGAAGGTTCCTTGTTGAGGCTTAACTATGGGCTTGAAGATGCAATTTAAGCTTGTGCCCTTGTACAAGGATTGTCGGATTGTTGATGTTGTCTCTTGATTAAAGAGCTTAAAACCAAGACTCCATCTATCAGCTTTGATCAGGATCCCATGGCATTATTTGAAGACAAGCAGCACATTTATCTGGTGTCATGGCCAACATTTGTGCCTTCACCAGCACCACCAAAAGCAAATTAATCCTCTTTGGAACCTTGCTGTGACTAAATGGGTTCTCTGTTTGCCTGCATAAAAAGTGAGAGAGCTCTTCAAGAGGTCGCCCTTGGTTCTAAAGCGCTTGGGGATGTTCTGAGGGTGTGAGAAGTGCTGAATGAATGAAAAAGAGTTCTTAGAGGAGTTTTTTTTTGTTCATTCATGGGATCGGAGCGTTGCTGGCTAGGCCAGCATTTATTGCACGTCCTAATTGCCTTGAGATGATGTTGGTGAGCTGCCTTCCAGAACCGCTGCAGTCCAGGTGGTGTAGGCACACCCACAGTGCTGTTAGGGAGGGAATTGCAGATTTTTGAACCAGCGACAATGAAGGAACAGCGAAATATTTTCAAGTTAGGATGGTGAATGACTTGGAAGGGAACTTGCAGGTGGTAGTGTTCCCATGCATCTGCTGGCCATGTCCTTCTAGATGGTAACAGTGGTGGGTTTGGAAGGTGCTGTCTGTGGAGCCTTGGTGAATTCCTGTAGTGCGTCTTGTAGATGGTACACACTGCTGTCGATGGTGAAGGGAGCGAATGTTTGTGGATGGGGTGCTAATCAAGTGGGGCTGCTTTGTTGAAGGGAATAGTGTTTCAATATTCAAAACTTTTACAGGTAACTATTTTCCTCAATGTCTAAATGAAATTTTATGTATTTTTTAACACTACTTTGCAGAATACCAGCTGATTCTGGTTAGGAATTGCCACGGTTACAGTTGTTAGCTGAAATAGCAAACGCACAGTTGTATCTAAATTGCTTATACCTCATGGGACAAGTAGTTCTTTTTATCATATACTGAATTATATGAGGTGCCAAGGTCCCCACATGTGCTCACCACTCCTCCCAGTTCCAGTTAAAATGTTAGTGGGGCAGCTTACCCAAGGGAAAAATAGCTGTTGACTGTTAACAGGCTGGAGATGGCATTTCTGCCCTTCAGGGACAGGAAGTCCTGCCTCACAGAGCTGCTGGTCAATCAGAGACTGGCAGATCTCAAATGTCAGCCATGCCACTATGGTCACTGCTGGGACTGTGCACTGGGAGCTTGTGGAAGCGTTCAGTGTCAATGCATGGGGGAGGGCCTCCGATGGGCCCAGTGGGTTAGTTAAGGAGGACCCTCTCCCTCTTCCCCCCCCAAACCCAGCGGCCCCATCAACAGCCCATGCAGGGAAAGCTGTTGGCCTTTCCTGCCGCGGGTTAATTCTGGCGGAATGAGACCTTTAAATGGCCGTGGGTGGGCCACCTGTGCCACCCCATCCGCTGGTAAAATTGCGGTAGGCAGGATGGCCGGGTAGACACCCGGAAGGCCATTTGAACTTAATATTCCCTCCTGCCTTTAAACCTGCTGGCAGGGGAATGTTAAATCCAGTCTCGTGTGTAGAATAAACTTTTATTTGTGCTTGAGGTCACAGGCTTGTAAATAAATCAGTGATGATTGTCTGATATTTTGGTTTTCAATTTTATGAGCAAAATGAACACAACATTGTTGCTATGTGCATTCAGAGGGAGGCGGTGGCATAGTGGTATTGTCATTGACTAGTATTCCAGAGACCCTTTGGTGACCTAAGTTCAAATTGCACCATGGCAGATGGTGAAATTTGAATTCAATAAAAATCTGGAAGTGATGACCATGAAACCACCATTGGTGGTTCATGAATGTCCTTTAGAGAAGGAAATGTGACTCCAGACCCACAGCAATGTGGTTAACTCTTAAATGCCCTTAGGCAATAAATGTTGGTCAAGCCAGCAATACCCAGATCCCATGATTGAATAAAAGAAAATCCTGGCAGAGGATCATTTAATGCTTTGAGAATTCCTTCCCCCAGCTAACTAGATAATCATTTATTTATTGCTTTGAATCTGATGGGGAACAACTGTTGAAGATTAATCACACCGAGGCATCATTAATACATAGAAACCCAATTTATTACTTGTGCACAAGGGAGAACAATACAACGAGAACTATTGTGCCGTCTCCAAACACTTGCTTAAAAGCGTTTTACAGCCAATCAGTAAATTTTGCACATCTCAATCCATTTATTTGCATATGTTAACTGACCAATCCATGTTTCAGTAAATTTCCATTCCTACTCCACAAGTGCAGTTGTTTATAATTTGACTATCACAACTTTGATTACATTTGGCCCAAGGGAGAGACACATGGAATGTCTCAAGGCCCATCCTGCTATAGTGGTCAGACAAGATGCTATTGTTCTTCAAGGTTGCAGTATTTTTCTTAGGCCTAAGCATTTAATTCAATTTCTCCATTAACCCTTTCAATACTGAGTGGGCTCCCTATAGTTTTCAAGGCCACCACACAACAAAGCTCCATGCAAGTAATGGTTTCTAATTGCTGTTAAAAATTTCCAGGTACTTTGTCATTTGAAACCTTTACTGAATGTAACTTCAATGTCTAGTTGATTAAAATGCTGAAATTCATACAGTCAGATCTTGAAATTAAAAGTAATCCATTTTCTGCAATGGCTCAGCAAGTTACAAACATACAAACTAGGAGCAGGAGTAGGCCACTCGGCTTACTACCATTCAACAAGATCATGGCTGATCTGGTTGTAACTTCCCCTCTCCCCTGATAACCTGCCACCCCCTTAGTAATCAATCTAACTTTACCTTAAAAATATTCAAAGACCCTCTTCCACTGCCTTGTGAGGAAGAGAGTTCCAAAGACTATTGACTCTCTCAGAGAAAAAAACATTTCCTCATCCCTCCCTTAAATCAGTGATCCCAGTTCTGGATTCTCCCACAAGAGGAAACATACTCTTCTCATCCACCTTGTCAAGACCCCTCAGGATCTTAAAGGTTTCAATCAAGTCGCCTCTTACTGTTCTAAACTTCAGTGGATACAAGCCCAACCTGTCCAACTTTTCCTCTTCTGACAACCTGCCCATTTCTGGTATTAATCTAGTAAACCTTTTCTGAACTGCTTCTAATGCATTTACATCTTTCCTTAAATAAGGAGACCAATACTGTACTTAGTGCTCCAGATGTGGCCTCACCAGTGCCCTGTATGACTGAAGCATAACCTCCCTACTTTTGTATTCAATTCCCCTCACAATAAACGATAGCATTCTATTAGCTTTCCTAATTACTTGGTGTACCTGCATACTAATCTTTTGTGATTCATGCACTCGGACACCCCAATCCCTCTGCAATCTCTCACCATTTAGATAATATGCTTCTTTTTATTCTCCCTGCCAAAATGGGCGATTTCACATTTGCTCACATTAATACTCCATTTGCCAGATCTCTGCCCATTCAGTTAACCTGTCTGTCACTTTGTCGCCTCCTTATGTCATCCTCGCAACTTACTTTCCTACCTATCTTTGTCATACCATCTGTCCCGAAATCCAAGTCATTTATATAAACTGTAAGAAATTGAGGCTCCAGCACTGATCCTTGTGGTACATTATTCATTACATCCTGCCAACCAGAAAAAGACCCTTTTATGGCTACCCACTGTTTTCTGTTCGCTAACCATTCTTCCATCCATACCAATATATTACTCTCTACAGTATGAACTTTTATTTTCTGCAATAACCTTTGATGTGCCTTCTGGAAATCCAAGTACAGTACACCCACTGGTTCCCTTTGATCCACAGCACATGTGGCTCCTTTAAAAAATTCTATAAATTGGCTAAACATGATTTCGCTTGCACAAAATCATGTTGACACTGCCTGATTACTAGTTCATCCAGTTAGTAACTGAGCCATGAAAACCAGAAAACATTGCAGTTGTTTCATTAACTGATCTTACCTGGAATAGTGAAGAGCCTTAAGTGATGCTGGGTTAAGGTGAGCAATGTGAGTTGCTCTTACTTTCCAGCGCAGGATAATTATCACAGCATCTCAGAATTGTTGTAGCGCAGGAGGCCATTTGGCTTATTGTGTCTGTGCCAGCTCTCTGAATGAGCAATTCACTTAGTGCCATTCTGCTGCTTTCTCCCTATAACCCTACACATTCTTCCCTTTCAAAATTGTCTAATTCATTTTTGAAAACCTCAATTGAACCTGCCTCCACTGCACTCTCAGGCAGTACATTCCAGACCTTAACCACTCGCTGTGTGAAAAATGTTTTTTCTCATATGGCTTTTGCTTCCTTTGCTAGTTACTTCAAATTTGTGCCTCCTCATTCTCGATTCTTTCACAAGTGGGAAGTTTCTCCCTATCTACTCTGTCCAGGCCCCTCATGATTTTAAATACTTTAATCAAATTTCCTCTCAATCTTCTCTTCCCCACGGAAAACAGCCCAAATTCTCCAATCTATCCTCATAACTCAAGTTCCTCATCCCTGGGACCATTCTCCTAAACGTCTTCTGCCTTCACATCTTTCCACAAGTGAGGCGTCCAGAGCTGGACGCAGTACTCCAGCTGAGGCCGAACTAGTGTCTTAAGTAAGTAAGTGGATATTGAAGGATTGAATGAACTTGGTGGGGACGTTGAAAGATTAAATGGACTTTTGTTGAACTCCAGCTGGGAATGATGACCACTTAGGCAACTTACAAGTCAACTTACAAGTTGACAATGCGGAAGGAGGCCATTAATGCAGTTAAGTCTCTGCTAGTTCTTGGCCAGAACAATTTAAACCATCCCACCTCAGCTTCTTTTGCTAACTACATAAATCTGTCCTCTGGCTACCAACCCTTCTGCCAGTAGGAACAGTTTCTCCCTGTATACTCTTATGGAAACCCCTCATTATTTTGACCACCTCTATTAAACCTGTCAGCCTCTTCTGCCCTGAAAAGAGCAATCCCAACTACTCTTGTCTCTACACCTAACTGAAGTCCCTAATTTATTTTATATTCAACTACTTGAAGCTTATTTATGTACAGGCTGTAAACAAATTAATTTAAGTTTTGCACAACATATGGAACTTGTTCCCTCCACACCTCCCCCCCACATTAGCATGAATTTACTGCCTCAGTCGCTTACATATTGTGAAAAGAGGCAGCTGTTAGATAAGTGGACTCAGGTGCAACTTGTGAAAGGAAAATATGGAGTTCAAGAAAACTCAGAAGCTGCCCTTCGCACAATAAGTCATCAACACCCTTGCTAGACATTTTGTAGATCTTAAATTTTGTTACAGTGACACACTAAGTAGTTCACTGGCATAAGCCTATAGCATTCAGTTTACTTTGATGCTATTACAGTAATATACTCACTTAATAAGCAGTAATACAGTAATATACTCACTTAAATTTGTAAATCTTAAACATTATGATTAGATATGCTGAGGCAGGAGGAGAGCAGTGTGCAAGCTCGGAGTTGTGAAGAATATATTTAGGACAAACACGAAGACACAGTTCTACGCATAGGGTGTTCAGCTTCTTGTATTACCAAGAAGGTAGCTGAGCCCAGGCCACTGGGCTCAATTGGGAAAATGTAAGGCGAATATTCTGGAAATACTTTCTTTTGTGATTTTGAATAGTGTTCTGCATAAGATTGTGGAAGTTGTGCCATTTGTATTTTATGACCAGGTTGGGGTTCGGGGGAATCATAGGATTTTTTTACAGATCGCCTGAGATAAATCAGATCATCATTCTTAGCTTGTGATCTTTTAAAAAGTGTTGTTTTTCTTAACTAACATTTTGTAAAATAGCAGCATTGTTGAATAATGAAAGGCAGTGTGGTTCAATGTTACTGTAATAGCATCAAAGTAAACTGAGTGCTATAGGCTTATGCCAGTGAACTACCAAATGTGTCACTGTAACAAAAAAAGCCCTCAGAGAACCTTACTTCAAATAGTACAGTAACACCCCCCCCCGGTTAGATTTTATTCTGAATTATGTTTTATATCAAAGTTTTAGTCATTCCTACTTGATCTAAAGCAAAGAAATTTAAAGCAAAAAGACATCATTAACAGCAAATCAGTTTGGTACAATTTCTTTTCATCTGCTTGCCTTCGGGAAATTAGCTGAAATATTTCATGCTGCTAAAGGGCAGTGCAGTTTTTTTATAATTATACTCTAATGGAATAATGATTAAAACATTAGGCAGATATTTTAAATTGCTCCTCAGGATGTGTGCATTGTTATTGCCTGACCCTAGTTAAATTTGAGAAGGTGGAGATTCATCAGGATGTTGCCTTGGTAGAGGTGTTTCAGCTATGACGAGAGGCTGGATAGGCTAGGCTTGTTTTCCTTCAAGCAGAGAAAGCTGAGGGGAGACCTGATAGAGGTATACAAAATTATGAAGGGCGTAGATAGGAAAAAACTTTTCCCCTTAGCAGAGGTGTCAATAACTATGAGGCACAGATATAAGGTAAGGGGTAGGACGTTTAGGGCGGATTTGAGGAAAAATCTTTTCACCCAGAGGGTGGTTGGAATCTGGAACACACTGCCTGAGGGGTTGGTAGAGGCAGGAATCCTCACAACATTTAAGAAGTATTTAGATGAGCACTTGAAACGCCATAATATACAGGGCTATGGGCCTAGTGCTGGAAAATGGGATTAAAATAGATAGGTACTTGATGGCTGGCACGGATACAATGGATCAAAGGGCCTGTTTCTTTGCTGTACAACTCTATGACTCTAAATTTTTTCTCTGAGGCTTGTGCAACTTTGGAACTCTCTGCCTCCGAAGGGAGTGGAGGCAGGGTCATTGAATATTTTTAAGGCGGAGGTAGATATATTCTTGTCAGGCAAGGGATTCAAAGGTTGTCGGGGTAGATGGGAATGAGGAATTCCAAATACAAGCAGATCAGCCATGATCTTATTGAGTGGCGGAGCAGGCTCAAGGGATTGAATGGCTTACTCCTCCTTTTCCTATTTCTTACGCTCTTGTGCTGTTGGAGGATTTGAACCCATGCCCCCAGGGCAGTTGCCTGGGCCTCCAAACTACTAGTCCAGTGACATTACCACTGCATCACTGTCTCCCCATTGTTGACTAGGACTATTTTTTAAAAAATATTAATTCATGGAATGTGGGCTTTGCTGGCTGGGCCAGCATGTGTAGCTTATCCCTAGTTGCCCTTGAGAAGGTGGTGGTGAGCTGCCTTCTTGAACAGTTGCAGCCCATGTGGTGTGGGTGCACCCACAGTGCTGTTAGGGAGGGAGTTCCAGGATTTTGACTGAGCAATAGTGAAGAAATGGCGAAATATTTCCAAGTCAAGATGGTGAGTGGCTTGGAGGGGAACTCATAGGCGATGGTGTTCCACCTGTCTTCTGCCCTTGTCCTTCTAGATGGAAGTGGTCATGGGTTTGGAAGGTGCTGTCCAAGGAACTTTAGTGAATTCTTGCAGTGCATCTTGTAGATGGTACACATTGCTGCTTACTGTGTGTCGATGGTGGAGGGAGTGAATGTTTGTGGATGTGGTGCCTATCAAATGGGCTGCTTTGCCCTGGATGGTGTCAAGCTTCTTGAGTGTTGTGGGAGCTGCACTCATCCAGGCAAGCAGGGAGTATTCCATCACACTCCTGACTTGTGCCTTGTAGATGGTGGTCAGGCTTTGGGGAGTCAGGAGGTGAGTTACTTGTCACACTATTCCTATCCCCTGACCTGCTCTTGTAGCCATAGTACTTAGATGGCTAGTCCAGTTCAGTTTCTGGTCAGTGGTACCCCCAGATTGTTGATAGTGGGGGATTCAGTGATGGTAATGCCATTGAACATCAAGAGGCGATGGTTGGATTCTCTCTTGTTGGAGATGGTCATTGCCTGACGTTTGCGCATGCGAAATGTTGCTTGCCACTTGTCAGCACAAGCCTGGATATTGTCTAGGTCTTGCTGCATTTGGACATGGACTGCTTCAGTATCTGAGGAGTCGCGAATGGTGCTGAACATTGTGCAATCATCAGCGAACATCCCCACTTCTGACCTTATGATGGAAGGAAGGTCATTGATGAAGCAGCTGAATATGGCTGGGCCTAGGACACTGCCCTGTGGAACTCCTGCAGTGATGCCCTGGAGCTGAGATAACTGACCTCCAACAACCTCAGTCACCTTCCTTTGTGTTAGGTATATGACTTCAATCAGCGGAGAGTTTTCCCCATGATCCCTATTAACTCCAGTTTTGCTGGGGCTCCTCGATGTCACACCCTGTCAAATGCTGCCTTGATGTCAAGGGCAGTCATTCTTACCTCACCTTGGGAGTTCAGCTCTTTTGTCCATGTTTGAACCAAGTCTGTAATGAGGTCAGGAGCTGAGTGGCCCTGGTGGAACCCAAACTGGGCGTCAGTGAGCAGGTTACTGCTGAGGAAGTGCCGCTTGATAGCAATGTAAAAGACCCCTTCCATTACTTTACTGATGATGTAGAGTAGACTGATGGGGTGGTAATTGGCAGGGTTGGATTTGTCCTGCTTTATGTGCACAGGACAATTTTCCACATATCTGGGCAGATGCCAGTGTTGTAGCTGTACTGGAACAGCTTGGCTAGGGGTGCGGCAAGTTCTGGAGCACAAGTCTTCAGTACTATTGCCAGAATATTGTCAGGGCCCATAGCCTTTGCAGTATCCAATGCCTTCAGCCGTTTCTTGATATCGCATGGAGTGAATCAAATTGGCTGAAAACTGGCATCTGTGATGTTGGGGTCCTCCAGAGGAGGCCGAGATGGATTATCCACTGGGCACTTCACGCTAAGAATTGTAGCAAGTGCTTCAGCCTTATCTTTTGCACTGATGTGCTGGGCTCCTCCATCATTGAGGATGGGGATATTTGTGGAGCCTCCTCCTCCAGTGAGTTGTTTAAATGTCCACCACCAGTCACGACTGGATACAGCAGGACTGCAGAGCTTAGATTTGATCCTTTGGTCGTGGGTTCGCCTAGCCCTGTCTATCACTTGCTGCTTATGCTGTTTGGCACCAGGTTGACACCTCATTTTTATGTGTGCCTGGTGCTGTTCCTGGTATGCCCTCCTGCACACTTCATTGAACCAGGTTTGATCTCCTGGCTTGATGGTAATGATAGTGTGGGGAATATGCCAGGCCATGAGGTTACAGATTGTGGTTGAGTGCAATTCTGCTGCTGCTGATGGCCCACAGCACCTCATGGATGCCCAGTCTTGAGTTGCTAGATCTGTTTAAAATCTATCCCATTTGGCATGGTAGTAATGCCGCACAACACGATGGAGGGTACCCTCAATGTGAAAGTGGGACTTTGTTTCCACAAGGACTGTACAGTGATCACTCCTACTGATACTGTCATGGACAGATGCATCTGCGGCAGATAGGTTGGTGAGGATGAGGTCAAGCATGCTTCTCCCTCTTGTTGGTTCCCTCACCACCTGCCGCAGACCCAGTCTAGCAGCTATGCCCTTTAGGACTCTGCTTGCTCGGTCAGTAGTGCTGCTACCGAGCCACTCTTGGTGATGGGCATTGAAGTCCCACACCCAGAGTACATTTTGTGCCTTTGCTACCCTCAGTGCTTCCTCCAAGTCAGGGTTCAACATGGAGGAGCATTGATTCATCAGCTGAGGGAGGATGGTACGTGTTGATCAGCAGAAGGTTTCCTTGCCCATGTTTGACCTGATGCCATGAGACTTCACTGGGGCCAGAGTCGATGTTGAGGACTGCCAGGGCAACTCCCGACTATAGCACTATGCTGCCACCTCTGCTGGGGTCTGTCCTGCCAGGACATACCCAGGGATGGTGACTGTGGTGTTTGGGACGTTACCTCTAAGGTATGATTTCGTGAGGATGATTATGTCAGGCTGTTGCTTGACCAGCCTGTGAGACAGCTCTCCCAAATTTGGCACTCGCCCCCCCATATGTTGGTATGGAGGACTTTGCAGGGTCGACAGGGCTGAGACTGCCGTTGTTGTTTCTGGTGCCTAGGCCGATGCCGGGTGGTCCGTCCGGCTTCATTCCTTCTTTGTGATTTTGTGGCGGTTTTGTTACGACTGAGCGGTTCGCTAGGACATTTCAGAGAGCATTTAAGAGCCAATCATGATCAGTGGTTCTTTAGTTATATGCCTCGTCTCCTCTTTCTTCACCTGTCCGCTCCCAGAAGTTGATAATTGTATTGAACTATTTTTTGATAGTGCCAAACTGCAAAGGAACCTTACATTTTGAATGTACAGACGATAACTGTAGTTTCATTTCATTTACAGATTAACTGGACCATTTGGATATCTTACTGATGGACCTGGGAACTATAAATACAAAACAAAATGCACTTGGCTCATTGAAGGACAGTGAGTATTTGAGTCGTCTTCTTTCAAAGTACAGTGTCTAATCTTGTATTAAAGTCTTTCCTTCAATTTGCATTTTCAGGTGTAGGGAAAGGGGTTTTCTATTTACATAGCTGCTCAAGCCCCAGCAATTGCTGAGGAAGTGCCTGAGCAGTTCAGAAAGCTGATCACTCCCCAGTGAATCTCTAAACATATTCAGTAATCAGCTGACCTGTAAAGATTCCCATTTGATCCAATTACAAGTTAAGGCACAAGTCATCTACCGGACAGTGTAAATAATTCTCACGTATGTCCTCTCATATGCTGACACTTCCTCAAGCCATGGGTTGCGGTCAAGCCAGGAAACTCCCCATTCCATGATACAACAGGAATATCACCAGGCATATCATAGAATGAGAAATCAATCTAGTGAAGCTACCAAACAGCTTCCTGTGTGCTTAAAGACTAAAAGCAGTGGGCTGTGGATAGCTAAGCAGTCCCCATCAATGGATCAAAGCATTACTCTGAAGTCCCACCACATTCAGTTGAGTATAGTGGCTGAGGACCAGGCAAACAAAAGGAAACAACAAATCTGGGCATCCTTCAGCTCAACCAAGTGTGGCCTAGATCACAGGTGGAAGAGATGAGACTGAGGTATTTGCTAGTGCCATCAGTTCCATTATCATATTTGCCAGTGTCCAGCCAGTTTGTCTAATTCCACCTGACAAATAAGCAGATCAGTGCAATGAACCCAACCAATATCTCATCCAAAATACTGAAGGACCTGTGCTCCAGAGCTAACTGCTTCCCCAACCAATCAGTTGAAGTGCAGCTATGACACTGGTGTCTTCCCAACAATGCAGAGGGTTGCCCAGTTAATTCTATATCTACAAAAATCAGGATGTCGAAGCTGGTCAATTGCAGCCTCATTGACCTCTCCCCAATAATCTGGGAAAGTCTTGGCAGGAGTCAGCAGCAGTGCTCATCACAACTTTGATCTGTATATACATGGAGGAAGCTTATTAGTACAGAAGATGTGGTCGTAAAAAAGTACCAGGATGAGCACTTTGCACGTCATAACATTCAAGGCTATGGGCCAAGTGCTGGTAAATGGGATTAGGTAGGTAGGTCAGGTGTTTCTCACATGTTGGTGCAGACTCGTTGGGCCGAAGGGCCTCTTCTGCACTGTGTGATTCTGTGATAACTGCCTTTGACATCAGGACACTTTTCAATTACTTTGGAAACGAGGTTCAGCAAAGCTGAGGTCAAAGGGAATGGAGTTGAAAGGAAATTTCATGAGTCATATCTGATGTAAAAGAAGATATTATGGTGATCAAGAGGCCAGTCATTGTAGCCCAGCAATTCACTGCAGAACTTTGAAAGTGGTTGGACCCAAGATGATTTCAAAAATGTCCCACTCTTGGTCATGAGGTGGCATAGTGATAATGTTGCTGGACTAGTAACCCAGAGGCCCAAGCTTATGCTCTGGTGACATGGGTTCAGATCCCACCATGGCAGCTGGTGGAATTTGAATTTAGTTAATAAATCTGGAATGTAAAAAACTGTCCTCAGTAATGGTGACCATGAAACTGTCATCTATTATTGTAAAAAAAAACCCTTCTGGTTCATTAATGTCTTTTAGGGAAGGAACCTGGCCTGGCCTACATGTGACTCCAGATCCATAGTAATGTGGTTGAGTATTAACTCCCTTCCAAAATGGCCTAGCAAGCCACTCAGTTCAAGGGCAGTTAAGGGTGGGCAACAAATTCTGGCCTTGCCAGTGATGCGCACATCCCATGAAAGAATAAAGAAAAGCACCACAGTGTATAATTTCTCTGAAAATGAAGCATCCCGTAATTAACCTACAGCAGGATCTGGATGCCATCCTGCTTTGAGCAAAAAGTGGCAGGTTACATTCTTACTTTTTGAGTGGCGGACAAAAGCAATCCAGCCATCTCCAATTTTATTCAAATTTGGTCCCCTTTACTGAGGAGGGATATTATTGCTACAGAGGGACTGCAGCGAAAGTTCAACAGACGAGTTCCTGGGATGGCAGGACTGTTAGATGAAGAGAGATTGGGGAAACTGGGCCTGTATTCTCTAGAGTTTTGAAAGATGAGAGATGATCTCTTTGAAACAGACAGAAGGGATACACAGGGTAGATGCAGGTAAGATGTTTCCTTGGTTGGGAAGTCTAGAGCCAGGGGGCACAATTTCAAAATGAGGAGGTAAGCCACTTGGGAGTGAGATGGGGCGAATGTTTTTTTACTCAGGGGGTTGTGAATTTTTGGAATCCTCTACCCTATAGGGCTGTGGAAGCTCAGTCATTGAGTATGTTCAAAGCAGAGATTGACAGATTTCTAAATACCAATGACATAAAGGGAAATGGGGATAATGGGGGAAAATGGTTTTGAAGTGGATGATCAGCCATGATTGTATTGAATGGCAGAGCAGGCTCATTGGGTCCTACTCCTGTTCCTATTCATTTTAGATGTAGGCATTGCTGGAAAAGCTGGCATTTTTATTCCACTCCTGGTTGCCCTGCGAAGCTGGTGGTGGGGACTTGAACCACTGCAAACCACATTCCTTGTAGCAGTTTGATGCAACTCCATAGTTCTCAAGGCTGTTTCAATCAGCCCTTGTCTCAACCAGATTGGTGTGGAGCTGGAATCACTTAGAACCACAGAAAAGTTACGGCACAGAAAGAGGCTATTCATCCCGTCGTGTCTGCGCAACTGAAATAGAAAAAAGGAAAAAAACTATCCACCTATTCTAATCCCACTTTCCAGCACCTGGTTTGTTGCCTTGCAGGTTACAGCACATCAGGTCCGGCTACCTTTTAAATGAATTAAGGGTTTCTGCTTCCAGCACCAAACCAAGCAGTGAATTCCAGTCACCCACCACCCTCTGGGTGAAGAGGCTTTCCCTCATGCCCCCTCTAATCCTTCTGCCAATCACCTTAAATCTGTGTCCCCTGGTAATTGACCTGTCCCTAAGGGAAACAGGTCTTTTCTGCTACTCTATCTAGGACCCTCATATTCTTGTACACCTCAATTAAGTCACCCCTGAGCCTCCTCTTATCCAAGGAAAAGAACCCTGGTCCATTCAATCTTTCCTCATAGCTGCAATTTTCAATCCCTGGCAACTTTCTTGTAAATCTTGTAAATGTGGGCTTCGCTGGCTGGGCTAGCATTTATTGCCCATTCCTAGTTGTCCTTGAGAATGTGGTGGTGAGTGACTTGGAGGAGGACTTGCAGGTGGTGGTGTTCCCACCTATCTGTTGCCCTTGCCCTTTTAGATGATAGTGGTCGTGGGTTTGGATGGTGCTGCCTAAGGAGCCGTGATGAATTCCTGCAGTGCACCTTCTAGATGGTACACACTACTGCTATTGTGCATCATTGGTAGAGGGAGTGAATGTTTGTGGATGTGGTGCCAATCAAGTTGGCTGCTTTGTCCTGGATGATGGTCAAGCTCCTTGCGTGTTGTTGGAGCTGCAGGCAAGTGGGGAGTATTCCATTCCACTCCTGATTTGTGCCTTGCGGATGGTGGATAGGCTTTGGGGAGTCAGGAGGTGAGTTACTCGTCGCACGATTCCTCACTTCTGATCTGCTCTTGTAGCCAAACTATTTATATGGCTAGTCCAGTTCATTGTCTGGTCCATGGTGTGCCCCAGGACCTTGAGAGTGGGGCATTCAGTGATGGTAATGCCATTGCACATCAAGGGGTGATGATCGGATTCTCTCTTGTTGGAGATGGTCATTGCCTGGCACTTGTGTGCCGTGTATGTCCCTTGCCACTTATCAGCTCAAACCTGGATATTGTCCAGGGTTTGCTGCATTTGGACGTGGACTGCTTCAGTATCGGAGGAGTCACGAATGGTGCTGAACCTTGTGCAATCATCAGCGAACATCCCTACTTCTGACCTTATGATGGAAGAAAGGTCATTGATGAAGCAGCTGAACATGCTTGGGCTTAGGATACTACCCTGAGAAACTCCTGCAGTGATGTCCTGGAACTGAGATGACTGACCTCCAACAACCACAACCATCTTCCTTTGTGCTAGGTATGACCCCAAGCTGTGGAGAATTTTCCCCTGATTCTCACTGACTCCAGTTTTGCTGGGGCTCCTTGATGCTATACTCAGTCAAATGTGGCCTTGATGTCAAGGGCAGTTGTCCTCACCTCACATTATGTCCATCCTGTATTGTGTTGACCAGAACTGTGGCCTAACCAGCATTTGGTATAGCTCCTGCATTATATCCATGCTTTTGTATTCTATGCCACGTCCAAGAAAGGAAAGCACTCCATGTGCTTTCTTTACCACTTTATCGACTTGTCCTGCTACCTCCAGGGACTTGTGGACTTGCAGTCCAAGATCTCTTACTTTTTCTACCCCTCTCAATATCCTCCCGTTTTGTTTTCCCTTGCTTTGTTTGCTCTCCCCAAATGTATTACCTCATACTTCTCTGGATTTAATTCCATTTGCCACTTTCCCGCCCACTCAACCAAATTATTGATATCATTTTGGAATCAACAATCCTGTTCACAATCAACTGCACAGCCAATTTCATTGTCATCTACATAATTCCCAATCATGTCTCCCACATTTAAGTCCAGATCTTTAATATATACAACAAACAGCAAGGGATCCACCACTGAGCCCTGTGGAACACCACTGAAAACTGCAAAAACACCCATTGACTATTCCCCTTTGCTTCCTGTTGCTGAGCCAAGTTTGGATCCAACTTGCCACATTCTCCTGAATCCCATGGGCTTTTGCCTTTCTGACCAGTCTGCCCTTGTCAAATGCCTGACTAAAACCCATGTAGACAACATCGACTCCACTCCCCTCATCAATCCTTCTTGTCACTTCCTCAAAAAGTTTGATTAAACTAGTAAAGCATGACTGTCCCCTACCAAACTCATGCTGACACTCCATAATTAATCTGTTCCTTTCTAAGTGACAGTTTATCTTGTGTCTCAGAATTTATTTTAATAATTTGCCAACCACCAAAGTCAGACTGACCAGCTTATAATTATTTGGCCGATCCCTCGAACCCCTTTTAAACAATGGTTTAACTTTTGCAGATCTCCAATCCTCTGGTACATAGAAACTAGGAGCAGGAGTAGGCCATTTGGCTCTTCGAGCCTGCTCCGCCATTCATTATGATCATGGCTGATCATCCAACTCAGTACCCTGCTCCTGCTTTCTCCCCACACCCTTTGATCCCTTTTGCTCCAAGAGCTATATTTAATTCCTTCTTGAAAACATACAATGTTTTGGCCTCAACTACTTTCTGTGGTAACGAATTCCACAGGCTCACCACTCTCTGGGTGAAGATATTTCTCCTCATCTCAGCGCTAAATGATCCACCCCATATCCTCAGACTTTGCCTCCTGGTTCTGGACTCCCCCACCATCGGGAACATCCTTCCTGCATCTACCCTGTCTAGCCCTGTTAGAATTTTATAGGTTTCTATGAGACCCCCCTCAGTCTTCTGAACTCCAGCGAACATAATCCTAACTGACTCAATCTCTCCTCATATGTCAGTCCCGCCACCCCAGGAATCAGTCTGGTAAACCTTCGCTGCACTCCCTCTATAGCAATTACATTTTCCTCAGAGAAGGAGACCAAAACTGCATACAGTCTTCCAGGTATGGTCTCACTAAGGCCCTGTACAATTGCAGCAAGACATCCCTGTTCCTGTACTCGAATCCTCTGGCTATGAAGACCAACCTACCATTTGTCTTCTTTACCGCCTGCTGCACCTGGATGCTGACCTTCAGCGACTGGTGCATAAGGGCACCCAGGTCTCATTGCACATCCCCCTCTCTCGATTTATAGCCACTCAGATAATAATCTGTTTTCCTGTATTTAATACCAAAATGGATAACCTCTCATTTATCCACATTATACTGCATCTGCCATGCATTTGCGCACTCACTCAGCTTGTCCAAATCACACTGGAGCACCTCTGCATCCTCCTCACAGCTCACCTTCCCACTCAGCTTTGTGTCATCTGCAAATTTGGAGATATTACATTTAATTCCCTCATCTAAATCATGAATATACATTGTGAATTTATTCCTACTCTTTATTTTCTGTCTGCCAACCAGTTTTCTATCCATCTCAATACACCACCCCCAATCCCATGCACTTTAATTTTACACGCTAATCTCTTATGTGGGACTTTGTCGAAAGCCTTTGAAAGTTCAAATAAACCACATCCACTGGCTCCCCCTCATCAACTCTGCTAGTTACATCCTCGAAAAATTCCAGTAGGTTTGTCAAGCATGATTTCCCTTTCATAAATTCATGCTGACTCTGTCTGATTCTGCCACTGTTTTCCAAGTGCTCAGCTGTTAAATCTTTTATAATGGACTCTAGAATTTTCCCCTCTACTGACGTCAGGCTGACTGGTCTATAATTCCCTGTTTTCTCTCTACCTCCCTTTTTAAATAGTGGGGTTACATTAGCTACCCTCCAATCTGTAGGAACTGTTCCAGAGTCTATAGGATCTCAGAAGATGCATCCACTATTTCTAGGGCTACTTCCTTAAGTATTCTGGGATGTAGATTATCAGGCCCTGGGGATTTATCGGCCTTCAATCCCATCAATTTCTCCAACATCATTTCTCCACTAATATTGATTTCTTTCAGTTCCTCCCTCTCACTAAACTTTGTAATTCCCAACATTACTGGTATGTTATTTGTGTCCTCCTTTGTGAAGACAGAACCAAAGTATGTATTTAGTTGGTCAGCTATTTCTTTGTTCCCCATTATAAATTCCCACTTCTGACTGTAAGGGAACTACATTTGTCTTCACCAATCTTTTTCTCTTCGCATACCTATAGAAACTTTTACAATCAGTTTTTATGTTGCCTGCAAGCTTACTCTCGTAATCAATTTTCCCTTCTTAATCAATCCCTTGGTCCTCCTTTGCTGAATTCTAAACTGCTCCCAATCCTCAGGTCTGTTGTTTTTTTTAGCTAATTTGTATGCCCCTTCCTTGGATCTAATACTATCTCTAATTTCCCTTGCAAGCCATAGTTTGGCCACCTTTCCTATTTTACTTTTGCGCCAGACAGGAATAAATAATTGTTGCAGTTCATCCAGGTGCTCTTTGAATGTTTGCCATTGCTTATCCACCGTCATTCCTTTAACTATTATACCTCGCATGTATATAGTGAGGTCCTCAGGGCATCTGCTATTTCCTCCCTGGCTTCCTTTAACAGCCTGGGATACTTTTCATCTGTCCCTGGTGATTTATCCACCTCCAAGAATGTCTGTCCTTCCAGTACTTCCCCTCTCATTATGCTTATTGTATCTAATATTTCACACTCCTCCTCTTTAACTAAAATGTCTGCATCATCCTTCTCCTCAGTGAAGACAGAGACTAAGTACTCATTCAGAATCCTGCCCACATCTTCTGCATCCACGCATAAGTTACCTCGTGCATCTCTGATAGGCCCTACCTTTAATTATCCTCTTGCTCTTAATGTCCTGATAAAACATCTTTGGATTTTCCTTGATTTTATCTGCCAATATTTTTTCATATCCTCTCTTAGCTTTCCTAATTTCCTGTTTTTTTTTTTTACCCCATCCCTGTATTTTCTATACTGCTCTAGGTTTTCTACAGTATTAAGTTTTTTGTGACTGTCATAAGCTTTTTTTTTCTGCTTTCTCTTACCTGTTATGCTTCTGGATAATCAAGGGGCTCTAGATTTGGCAGTACTGTCCTTTTTCTTTGTGGGGACGTGTCTACACCGTGCCTGTAGAATCTCACTTTTGAATGCCTCCCACTGATTTGTCACTGATTTTCCTTCAAGTGGCTGTAACCAGTCCACTTTTGCCAGATCACCTCTCAGCTTTGTAAAATTTGTCTTCCCCCAATTTAGAACTTTCACTTCTGTTCTATCTTTATCCTTTTCCATAATGATGCTAAGTCTAACTGTATTACACTCACCCACTGCTACTTCATCTACTTGCCTAGCTTTGTTTCCTAAGACTAAATCTAGAATTGTGCCCCCTCTCATTGGGCTTGTTAGTTTCTGTCTAAAAAAAGTTTTCTTGTATGCAATTTAAGAATTTTGTGCCCTCTCTGCCTTTCGCACTGTTCATATCCCAGTTGATATTAGGGTAGTTGAAGTCCCCAGCTATTATTGCCCTATTGTTTTTGCACTCAGAAATTTGCCTACATGTTTGCTCTTCTATCTGCCTCTCACTATTTGGGGGTCTATAATATACTCCTAGCAGTGTGTCTGCTCCTTTTATGTTGCTGAGCTCGACCCATATAGAATCATAGAACTGTTACAGCACCTAAGGAGGCCATTTGGCCTATTGTTTCCATGCCGGCTCTCTGCAAGAGTTGTTCACCTTGTCCCAGTCCACCCCTTTTCCCATTAACCCTCCAGTTTTTATCTATCTTCAGATAATTGTCCAATTCGCTTTTGAAAGCTGCGGGCAATGTTTTCTCAATCCTAACCACTCGCTTTCTACAATCTTTCATACAAGGTATTAATTATTAGCAAGAGTGGAATTGTAACCTTGTGATATGGGCTGACAATTACTTAAGAGATGGGAGACAGAGGGATGGGACAAAGAAAATGTTCTCTAATTGGTTGGATTTGACAACTGGTGTTCCTCAGAGATCTGTACAGGGGTCTCAGATTTTACTAATGATATGCATGAATGCACTTAAAAGCAAAATACTGCAGATGCTAGAAATCTAGAACAAAAACAAAAATACTTGGAAAAACTCAGCAGGTCTGACAGCACCTGCGGAGAGGGATGCAGTTAACATTTCGAGTCCGTATGACCCATCATCACAACTAAGACATATAGAAATGAGATAAAATATAAGCTGGTAGAGGGGGGTGGGTGGGACAGGTAGAGCTCGATAGGGGGTCAGTGATAGGTGGAGGTCAAGAAGAGACTGCCAAAGATGTCATAGACAAAAGGACAAAGGGGTATGGACGGTGGTGATATCTAAAGGATGTACTAATGGGGACATTGAGGCTAGAAAGCAAGTGGCAGATGGCCCTAGTGGGGGTAGGGTGGGGGGAAGGGATCAAAATGGGCTAAAAGGTGGAGATGAAGTAATAGATCGAAATAAATTTAAAATAGGAGGGAAAAGAAAAATATATTTGTCAAAAAAATGATAAATTATTGGAAGAAAGGGGATCGGAAAGGGGGTGGGGATGGAGGAGAGAGTTCATGATCTGAAATTGTTGAACTCAATATTAAGTCTGGAAGGCTGTAAGGTGCCTAGTCAAAAGAAGAGGTGCTGTTCCTCCAGTTTGCGTTGAGCTTCACTGGAACATTGCAACAGGCCAAGGACGGACATGTGGGCATGAGAGCAGGGTGGTGTGTTGAAATGGCGAGGGGCAGGGAGGTCTGGGTCATGCTTGTGGACAGACCAAAGGTGTTCTGCATTTGGTGTCTCCAATGTAGAGGAGACCGCATTGGGAGCAGCGAATGCAGTAGACTAAATTGAGGGAAGTGCTTATATTTCATCTCATTTCTATATGTCTTCGTTCTGATGAAGGGTCATACGGACTCAAAACGTCAACTGTATCCCTCTCCGCAGGCGCTGTCAGACCTGCTGGGTTTTTCCAGATATTTTTGTTTTTGTTCTATGAATGCAATGTTCTGTACTGAGGTTGGAGATGACATTGGACGATCTCTTGCCCCCTTTTACCCAAATTTCCACCTGAACTAAATTCCTAACTTCTCAATCAATCTACGTCTCGCTTGGGCTAAGCCTTGTGTACTGCGCACCTCTTTCTGCCACCAGTTGCTCAATGCAGGTGCAAAAACACTTTACAGGGCAGTAAGGATTAGGAAATAATTTGTGGCCTTCCCAGTGTGGCATGTGTGCAATGTCTTTAGCCCTTACAATGGTAAAATTGCTGTTCCCTATAAAGGTTTGCACACAAATAACCATTTGTTTGAGGTATTGAGGGTGCTGAATCTATAATATAGTAAGACAGTACATCATAAACTCCTTCAAGAGATGTATACAAGGAGAAAATAAACTTTACTTTATCTGCGATGAGTCATAATGGACTTGTGCTTCAGTTTGGATGTACTAGCTACACTTATTTAATTAACGATTCTTGCCTTTTCCTTGACACAACGTCAGCCCATTCAAATACTGTGACTTCTGGCTTTTGAAATCAGTGCCATCTGGGCAGAGTGTCCAGCTCATCAAAGTTGTTCTTGCAGGTGTTTTGCCTGAATGCTGTGGAGCTGGCCTGAAGAAAGACACTAGTGTTTGTTTGACAGCCCTCTCATTTAATCCAGAGGATGTGACGGAAGCATTGGTGATGGAATTTTTCGAGCGCTGTTATGTGTTGCTGATAGACAGTCCAGGTCTCAGTGCAATGTGGGACTGCTTAGTACGCTAGGGCTTTTGTTGACTTCCGGAGTCCTTTGTTGTCAAATATTCACTGCCATAGTTTGTAGAAGGCTGAGTTGATGCAGCTGATCTGGCGTTGGATCTCCTCATCAATGATGGCCTTTTCAGAGAGGTGGCTGCCAAGATGTGGGAAGTGCTTGACATCTTCCGGAGTCTCTACTTGCCATATATGGGAGGTGGAATACTTGACTGACCAGGTGTGGGGTGATACGAGTTTGTTTTCGCAACTTTCAAGGAAGGCTGAGGTTCTTGTGCATAGAATGGAAGAGATCGAGAGTGGCTTGCAAATCGGATGCAAAGTATGCAACGACACCATTCATCTGCAAACTGTAGATCATCTGTGCCTATAGTGGTCAGTTTAGTTTCGGCATGAAGGTGACTGAGATTAGAATTTTCCATTTAGGTGGTGTTTCGTACTGAAACCAGAGGGCAGTTGATCTTTGAGTTTTATAGCCACATTGTAAAACTTTGGGGGCTATCATGCAATCTTGCTTGATCTCCTGTCCAGATTTTGAAGGCGTCTGTTTCAGGTTTCTCACTCTGGCATTGCAGTCATATCATCATGATGCAGTTGCAGGATTGTGATGAATTTTCTTGGACATCCAAATCTTTGGAGCATAACCCACACACAGCCTCAATTTACGGAGTCAAATGCTTTGGTCAGGTTGATGAATGCAATGAAGAATTCTTGGTGACGTTTTTGACATTTTTCTTGGATTTGTCTGGCAACAAAGATTATTGGAGCTTCCTCTGGAAGTTCTAAAACCACACTGTGTCTATGGGTGGGGGAATTTCCTCAGCCACAAGAAGTAGGTGATTCAAGGGAATGTGTGCCGGGATTTTCCCTGCTATGGACAAAAGGGAAATACCTTAAGAGATAAAAACAAAAAACTACGGATGCTGGAAATCCAAAACAAAAACAGAATTACCTGTTGAAGGGTCATGAGGACTTGAAACGTTAACTCTTTTCTTCTCTGCCGATGCTGCCAGACCTGCTGAGTTTTCCAGGGAAATACCTTGACGGTTCTCTTTCATGATTTATCTCTCTCTCCTTGAAGTAGTTGCAATTGTCCCATTCCTGAAGTTGGTGGGGGATTATTTTTCCTTCTAAATCTGTAGGATGCGTGCATGGAGTCTTAATGTGAGCAAAAGTCTACCAGCTTTGAAGACTTTCACTGGAATAGCATTGGGATTGCAAGCTTTGTTGTTTTTCATCTGTTTGCTTGTTGCAGCTTTCCCGTGGATTCTACCATGGGATACTGAGACACAGCCTGGAAAGTATTAACTGCCACTGTGGATTCACAATTGAGTTATTGAAAGTGTTCTTTCCAGCGTTGATGGATAGCATTGTCATCCTTAAGAAGTGAAGCACCCATCCCATGAGTGAAGGGGTTGGTACGGAGAAGCTTTTGATCCTTTATCCAAGTGGGATTTTTCAGTGCGGGCCTGGAAAGCAAGTGTCAGCACTCTATTTACATTAGGGATTCAAGTGCATATCTGACAACGCCATTTCCAAGGAAGACCAATGGCTAGCAGTCAGAATAGAGGATCTTGACTGTTGGTTATGTCTCCCTATTAGTCTTCTCCCCCTCTGTTTAATCATCCCCTCCAACCTGTTCAAACTGGTGGAGGGACCTTGCACATAATTGGACCAAGCTTATTACCATGCTTGCTGATTTGAGTAAACATAGTTCAGTGGATCTGATCGTGAATCTCTCTTGTTTTATGTGATTCAGTGCTGCATCATTGCCACAGAAGGCTGTGGAGCCCAGGTCATTGAGTGTATTTAAGACCGAGATAGATAGGTTCTTGATTGGTAAGGGGATTAAAGGTTACGGGGAGAAGGTGGGAGAATGGGGTTGAGAAACTTATCAGCCATGATTGAATGGCGGAGCAGACTCGATGGGGTGAATGGCCTAATTTCTGCTCCTATGTCTTATGGTCTTATCATAATGTTCATAGACATTGAGGTTGTTGTGAGATGAACTTTTTGGACAGTTTTTAATGCTGATTATAAATAAAGAATGCCTTAACCTGAATTTGTTTTTAACATCTAGGCCAAACACAATATTGAGGCTTCGATTCATTCACTTTGCCACAGAGTGCAGCTGGGATCATTTATATGTGTATGATGGAGACTCGGTTTATGCACCATTATTAGCCGTGTTCAGGTAAGGAGAGTTGCTTAGCTTGTTCAACTGGATTTAGAATGCTTTCATTATCAAATTTCCCACTAAATGCAAATGATTGCTGAATTAAAGCCGCAGCCATAATGTCCTACATGATGGGTGTGCCATGCTAATATTTAAAATCTAAGGCATAGATAATTTATTGTTGTGAAAAATTTATGGAATAATACCTCCAAGTAAAATTGGAGCCTAAGGCAATTATAAAGCCTTAAATTGATTTTGTGCCTTGGATGAAAATTCATAATAGATTTGCTTTCATGGTTGATGTTATCTAAACTTGTCACTAAATATCTGCTTTGTAATACTTCGCACAGTTAATAGATTGCCAAGCTTTTCACATGGGACCAGGTGAAGTCATTCAGAGTAATAAGAGATTACACTTTGATTTCTGCACATTGTTCATTCAACAAGAGTCAGTCATCAGTTAAAGCCAAATAATGGTTGAATCTGCTATGTGTAACTTGCTGACTCAACTGTTTTAAGCTGGTTCCCTGACTTTACAAAATTGGTTGCTCTTGGTTCACTAAGTTATCCAGGTACCATTTAAGTTGATTATATTCAACTTCAGTCAACATCTAATTCAGAAATCTAGTCCTCAAGTTATTGACTCTTAAGGTTCTTTCTCAGTTAATTATATTCCTTCGTTCCTTTCTCCTTGCCCTAGCAAGGAGGTAAGGCAAGTAACTGAGAAGGCAAATGGAGTGTTGGCTTTTATTGCAAGGGGGATGGAATATAAAAGTACTTTTTGGAATGAAAACAAAGTTTCAAATTGAATAACCAAGGATATGAAGAGTTAAATTAATTAGCAAGAAATTCTAACTAAAGATCAGTAATAGCACTGGACAAAACGTTTGAAATTATATTTTGCTGATGATTATATTGAAAACCGAGTCCTGGGTTTTACAATAGCTTTGAGGGTACTCATTCATTTTGATGTGTTGTCAGTGGCATTATAATTAGATAAACTAGGCCAAAATATGTCTGTAAACAAAACTCTATTGTATGGAAGAACAGAAACTTTTGAAAAACAAACTAAGCCTCACAAAAGCTTAATGATTGGCAAACCAATCATACTAGCATTTATGGAGTAACGTAATAGTGAAATAAAAACTAACAACTTGCATTTGATGGGTGCACCTCATCATGTTGTCAAGGTAACCCAAGAGTTTGACAACCAATGGATAAATTCTGAAGCACAGACATTATTAGATCGGAGCAGATTAACAGGCCCGTGTAAAAATGGGGCCCCTCAGTAAAATTTTTCATAACAAGGGTGGATCATAGTCACTTATTTAATTCTTTTCTATTCCAGTGACTTGCCAGCAATATATGTCAGGTAGCAGATGTGTTGTAACAGTTTATAGTTTAACAATACCCAAACCTAATTGTTGACTTTGAAAAAATTGATGCAACATGACAATTTTCCAGTCAATTACTCTTTTTCTGCATATAATCAAGGTGAAAAGAAGTTTAAGACACAGCTCCATCCCACTTACAACTCCGTTGCTTGGTGCCTTTGGATATATGTTCAAGGAGTTTGGACATTGATGCATGTCTATACTTTAGAAATATTTGTAATCTTGTAAATTCATTTATAAGTACAGTCAGATTCCTTGTTCACAATTTGAAAGCCAAAGTAGTTCTCATTGTTTTTTTAATTTGTATTTCTGATTTCAGTGGTACGGCAGCAAAGACCAGATGATTATATTTGAAATGTCAAACTCCAAAAAAAAGAAATTTCTCTGTTCCTTTGGCCAGCTAGGAAATTATTCCTTTGGTGATGATTTGTGAGGAATAATTCTCCAGTCAAATCAGGGGCTCATTTTAGAATCTCGCCTGTAAGGGTTGAGGAAATGTGATCAGCTGAGATTCTTCTTGGCTGTCACCATGACTGTGACACCAGGATACTTTTACAGGTGGTCATTTTGAGACCCCTGGGGAGGTCTTCCTTCTGTGTGACTATATTTTAACATTCTTTGAGAAGGGCAATCATATCCTCAATGCAATTTTCACATTCTCTCTTTCAACGAGTTCAAGTATGTTGTGAAGAGGACTTTCTGAAGGAGGTGGCAGACAGATATAGATAGGTTGAGTGAGTGAGCTTATATCTGGCAGGTGGAATGTAATCTAGGAAAATGTGAAATTGTTTCCTTTGGTAAGAAGAATAATAAAGCAGAGTATTTAAGTGGAATTCTGAGATGCAGAGGGATTTAGGTGTTCTGGTGCATGAGTCACAAAAAGTTAATATGCAAGTAATTATGAAGGTGAATGGAATGCTGTCCTTTATTACAAGAAGAACTGCATATAAAAGTAAGGATATTATGCTTCAGGTAAACAGGGCATTGGTGAGACTGCATCTTGAATACTGTGTGCAGTTTTGGTCTCCTTATTTAAAGAAGGATATATATGCATTGGAGGTGGTTTAAAGGAGGTTTACTAGATTGATACCTGGGATGAGCAGGTTGTCTTATGAGGAAAGGTTATATAGACTGGGCTTGTTTTTACTGGAGTATAGAAGATTGAGGGGTCACTTGATTGAAGCACATAAGATCCTGAATGGAATTGACAAGATGGACATGGAAAGGATGTTTCCTTTTGTGGGTGAGTCCAGAGCTAGGGGCCACTGTTTTAAAATTAGGGATTGCCCTTTTAGGATAGAGATGAGGAGCAAATTTTTGAGGGTTGTTTGACTTTGGAGCACTCTGCCTTAGAAGCGGGGTCATGTAATATTTATAAGGCAAAGGTAGATAAATTCTTGTTAGGTAAGGGAATCGAACGCTGTCGATGGGAATGTAGAATTCAAAACACAGACAGATCAGCCATGATCTTATTGAATGGCAAAGCAGGCTCAAGGGGCTGAATGGCCTACTTCTCCTATTTCTTATGTTGGTTAATCATGTCATGTTGTGAGCATTTAACTTTCACAGCTTTCTTAAAACCTTTTACTTGTTTGATTAATCTCTTGGATAATTGAATCAGTTCTTATCCCCGAGTTGGGTTCTACCTAATACATCACAGTATCATGTGACAGCTTTCTTTCATGAGAATTATTGCGGCAATTTAAAAGTCACCATTTGATTATGGGAGTGAAAAACATCACTTTAATTATAGGAATGGAAAGTCAATTCAACAATTATCATCATGTTGCTCAAATCATCTTTCTATAGTATCCAAATTATTGCCGTCATTTATACATTCAGTGTTTTTCTTTTTCAGCCTTTTTATCTTTTAATTTCAACATTTGTGAAGTTAATCAACTAAGCTTGAATCAGGATTTGGATTTAGATTTTCTGGGGTTATTTTTGTCTTTTATCCTGTATGCCATGCTATCGATTAGAATGTAATTATCTTGGTGTTTGTTTCTTTTTCTGAAGCTCATCAACCCATATATGGCTTCAGCATGCAGAAGTACTTTTGTGTTGAGTGTGGTTTCTCTCTTTTGCTGAAAAATGTTTCTTTGTTCCGTTTGGTTTTAATCAAGTAATTAAGCTTTACCCCATTGCCATCAACCAACCTTTCCCTGATGCACTTTTTTCTGGTATTTTTATCGTGATCCTACTCTTGCTTAGCCATCTGCAACAGTTTCTGAGCTCTGGCTTCTAATCTTAGTCTACAGAAGATGGTGCATTCGTTACCACTTATTACAGCTGTTTATAATCTGCATTGTCTTTTAACTGTTGTATCAGTCTGGGAGATCTATTTATCACTATTGCATTTAGTGTTTGTGCTATTTTTCTAGTTTGCAGGGGTAAAAATGTTGTTACAGGAATTGGTACGATTTCATAGCCCAAATATTTTGGGTCCTGAACGAGTTTTTTACGTCTGATTGTATTTCAAATCTTAGCCATCTGCACATTATAAAGATATGCCAGATTAGTGCATGTTTTAATTGTAATGTGATCTAATTCTTCAAATTTATGGGATAGTTGAGAAGTAAATCAAAGCGCAGGACTCGAGGCTCTGGAGGGCATCTCAAAAACTAACATCTCTTCAATTGTTTACTTTCTTAATTGCACCCTTCAATATTTGTATTGCCTGCTTCCACTGCATTTTGCCTGATAGTCCATTCCCTATCCTCTGCATTAAATATATAAACTACCTCTGAATCTTCCCTCTTTTTAAGAGCGAGTTTGTGGCAGTCTTGAAATTAATATTGGAGTTCGGTTTACCTGCTCTCAAGTATCTTTGCAAATTTGAGTATCATCTTCCCAGGGCTTTTGTTTTACATTAAAGTAAATCTAACTAAAGTGTAGTTTGACAACTTTGTCAATGTTCTTGAGGTATGGGTGATGCTTACAAGACCTCCTTGCCCCTTGTCTGTTATCAGTCCACCACTTCCGAACAAGTTGCTATCTGCTTATTTTACTGGTTGTACTTCCTTTATTGTGTCATTTATCTCTGGACATTGATAGACCAAGAAGTAAATGAATGTTGCTTGTTTTATAACCTGTTTGGAGGTCAAGACATATTCTTGTGTTTTTATGAAAAGTTTATTTACAAAGGACAACAAGCCAAGATTTCAGAGTGAAAATGTTGTATGTGGATTTGATCATTCTTTATCTTTTGGGAATCGGGAAAATCATGCATAACTTGACCCGAGGAGATTAAATGAATGGGGTAGGTGGTGCTTTGTGTGCGGGGAAAAGTCAAATTTTATCAATTGAAAGACTTAACTTTGGAATATAAGACACACTTGTCATCAGATAAGCATTTGATACAGAGAGAGACTTGGGGCTATAGGGAGAGTTCAGACCAAAGACATGAATTTTGGATTGTTATAGAAAAGAACTGGCACAATCAGTTTTTCAGAAGACTACGTACTGTGCTGGAAACGTTAGTTGAAATTAGATTTCTATGCTATTTTGTGAAACATGCCAGTAATGTTTCTTTGAAATGCAAAGCACTGATGCTGCCTTAATTTTACTTTCTGACACTGGCACGCTTTCAGCAATAGATTACTAGGCTCCATGAGTGGAGGTCACTGTTTGTCAGTGAAGTGACGTTTTTTCCAAGACACGATCAACAAAAAATCTTTTTAAAGTCCAGAGTGGAATGTATTTCTGAGAACTATTCAAAGTCAGTCGTGAATTAACAGATATGTGGTCTCATGTTAGGTTGGAGCCCATTTCTGGGTGAGGTGACCTCAGCTTCTAGCCTGTTTGCTTTCTATGCAACCTTCAAAATTTATTTGTATTCCCTGACACTTAATTTCTTACTACTTAGTGTCACATTTGTAAATTTGTTGAAATACTTTACCTCTTAGGCTTCCCTTTCTGTGACAGTTTTATAAACTCTAAGTTTGGCTGTGTTCACTATTTGATTGATCTTCTCTAGTGCACTTCTCAATCTCTGTTTTCTAGTCTCTTATATCTCAAAATGTTAACCCTGTACCTCCCTCCAGAAATGCTGCCAGACCTGCTGAGTTTTTCCAGCACTTTGATTTTGCCCCCTCAGTAATTTCCATCCCTGTTGGTTGTTACCAATGCTTTTAAGGTTTTTATCAGTAACTTCTTTCCTAGATCATTGGACAATAAAATAATTTCCTGACTTTTTATAACTATGCTGTTTGGAATATAAGATCATAAGAATTAAGAGCAGGAGTAGGCATTTCAGCCCCTCGAGCCAGCCCCGCCATTCATTACAATCATGGCTGATATCATTTTGGCCTCAACTCCAATTCCCCGCCCCTTCCCCCTCCCCCATAACCTTTCAACACATTACTAATTAAAAATCTGTCTATCTCCTCCTTAAATTTATTCAGCGTCCCGGCATCTACTGCACTCTGCAGTAGTGCATTCCACAGATTCACGACCCTTTGAGAAAAGTAGTTCCTCCTCAACTCTGATTTAAATCTACTACCCCTTAGCCTAAAACATGGCCTCTCGTTCTAGAATACCCCAGAAGGGTAAACATCTGTTCCATGTCTCCTTTGTCTATCCCCTTTAAGCATCTTATATACCTCAATTAGATCTCTTCTCATAGAACCATAGAACCATAGAACCGTTACATCACAGGAGGCCATTCGGCCCATCTTGTCCATGCCAGCCCGAGGACATCCTGGTGCCCTTTCTAATCCCACCTTCCTGCATCTGGCCCGTAGCCCTGCAGCTTACAGCACTTTAGGTGCAGATCCAGGTACTTTTTAAAGGAGTTTAAAGTTTCTGCCTCTACCACCAACTTGGCGAATTCCAGGCACCCACTACCCTCTGCGTAAAAAAAGTTCTTTCTCATGTCCCCCCTACACCTTCTGCCACTTATCTTGAATCTATTTCCCCTGGTTGTAGAATTCTCTAACAAGGGAAACAATTTTATCCTGTCCAGTCTATCTATTCCCCTTATAATTTTGTACACCTCAATCAAGTCACCTCTCAGCCTTCTTTGTTCTATGGAAAATAACCCCAACCTATCCAATTTCTCCTTGTAGCTACCTTCAAAACTTTAGCGAGTATAGGCCTAAACTGCCCAATCTCTCATAAGACAAGCCCTGCATCTCTGGAATCAATCTAGTGAACCTCCTCTGAACCGTCTCCAGTGCAATTACATCCTTCCTCAAGTAAGGGGACCAAAACTGTGCACAGTACTCCAGGTGTGGTCTCACCAATGCCTTGTACAGTTGCAACAACACTTCCCTATTTTTATACTCAATTCCTTTAGCAATAACTGCCAAAATTCCATTTACCTTCCTTATTACCTGCTGTACCTGCATACTAGCTTTCAGGATTCATGCACGAGGACACCCAGATCCCTCTGCACTGAAGCTTCTGAAGTTTCACTCAATTTAAATAATAAGTCACCTTTTTATTCTTCTGACCAAAATGGATAACCTCACACTTATCCACATTCAACTCCATCTGCCAGATTTTGGCCCATTGAACTTGTCCACATCCATTTGTAAATTTCTTATTTCTTCATTGCAACTTACTTTCCCACCTATTTTGGTGTCATCTGCAAATTTAGCTATAGTACCTCCTATCCCTGAATCCAAGTCATTAATATAGATTGTAAATAGTTGGGGCCCAAGGACCGAACCCTGTGGCACCCCACTCATTACAGCTTGCCATCCAGAAAAAGACACATTTATCCCGACTCTCTGCTTTCTGTTGGTTAGCCAATCCCCTTTCCAAGCTAATATATTACCCCTAACTCTATGTGATCTTATCTTGTGTATTAATCTTTTGTGCGGCACCTTATAAAAGGCCTTCTGGAAGTCCAGATATATTACATCTACAGGATCCCCATTATCCACTTTGCTTGTCACATCTTCAAAGAACTCTAGCAAATTAGTCAAACACGATTTACTCTTCATAACCCATGCTGACTCTGATGGATTGCATTTTGACTTTCTAAATGTCCCATTACTACTTCCTTAATAATGGATTCCAACAATTTCCCAACGAAAGACATTAAACCAACTGGTCTATTGTTTACTACTTTCTGCCTCCCCCATCTTTTGAATAAGGGCGTTATATTAGCGTTTTTCCAATCCACTGGAACCTTTCCGGAATCCAGGGAATTTTGGAATGTTATATCCAATGCATCCACTATCTCTGCTGCCACTTCCTTTAAGACCCTGGGATGTAGGCCATCAGGTCCTGGGGACTTGTCATCCTTTAATCCCAATAGTTTGCTCAGTATTTTTTCTCTAGTGATGGTGATTGTTCTAAGTTCCTCCTTCTCTATACCCTCTGCACTATCTATTACTATTGGGGTAGTACATGTGTCCTCCACTGAAAACTGAAGCAAAATATTGATTGAGCATCTCTGCCATTTCTGTATTCCCCACTATTAACTCCCCAGTCTCATCCTCCAAGGGACCAACATTCACTTTAGCTACTCTCTTTCCTTTTATATACTTGTAGAAGCTTCTGCTATCAGAATACTGGAGATTTCTAGTTTCTGTGCACTTCAGAAGGAGATATTGGTGATCAACATCAGCTTATGTTCTCTCTTGTAGCCTTCAAAACACTTGAGACAAACTGTATTAGCATTTTTTTAAAACCTACCTCAGACATCATGGGTGTAATTTAATGCCCTCCCCCAAGGCAAGTGTGGAGGAAGAGTGGGCCGTTTAATTGGGCGGAAGAGTCATGGGTGAGCCCATTTAAGGGCCACATCCCACTGCTGCTGGAATTCACTCAATGGAGGGTGGGGGTCCCGCCATTTGGGAAGCCTGAAAAGCAAATCCTCTTGGGGGTTCTTGCAGGCTTCCAGAGGAGGTCCCTCATTAGTGGCACTCAGTGCCTAATTCAGGGACCAGCATCAGCAAGGGAATGAGAGGCGTTGAGCGCCAACTCATGCCCTTGCTGCCTCCCCTGTGAACCCCATCTCACCATCACTCACATGTGGCCTGGGTCCCTTGACAATCCAGGACCTCCGGTGCGTGTATTTTCCAACAGGAACCACTGCTTCTGCTGGCACTGCCAAGCATCACACAGCTGCCAGTTTCTAAGGGGGTGGGGGGGTGGAGTGTTGTTGAGGGTGCAGAATTTTAAAAAATTAATTTGGTGCGCATTCCCTAAAGAGAATGACGTGGGCCTTCCAAATGGGCAAAACCCCATGCTCCATTAAATGTTGTTTCATGTCTCCAGGTTTTTTGTAGATGTGGAACTTCTTCAAAGTTCTGATCTGACAAAAGCATAGCTTTTAAACATGTTTGTTTACAGCTGTTACAGCCAACAGACCTCTGTTTGTGACCTGCATTTTGTATTGTAAGCTGTCCAGAGCAATCAACATTAAATGGATTCTGAGATCCATCTTTAAGAAATTACCTATGATGGTTCAGTGTGGATGAGTTCACTGCAGAGTGTGAAACTGAGCCGTGCAGACTGACAGTGTCCTATGTCTTAAGTCTGAGTTAGGTGTTCTCAGCCAAGATGAGGCAGAGGAACTAGAACCAGCACTCCCCCAGGGTGAAGGAAAGATAAAAGGAAGAAAAAAATAAACAGTAGATCCTCCCTTGGGATTGAAAGGCTTCTGTAAATCTCAGCCACAAATTTTGTTCAGTCAAAGAAATTACAGCCTGTAACACTCTTGAGCCTACTGTGCCATTCGGTGAGCTCGTGATAAGTTACCCCAACTTCACTTTCCCACCATGTGCTTTGATTTTCTGAGTGCCCAAATATCTGTTGACCTTTGTTTTAATACTGAGACAGGGAATTCTAAATGGCTTACCACTTACTCTGAGGCAACGATCCCTAGTTCCAGACTCTCCACTTGTCTGGTGGGTGCAGTTCTAAGAACAGTCAACAAGCTTGACACTATTCAGGACAAAGCAGCAGCTTGATTGGCACCCCATCAACCACTATAAAAATAAACTCCCTCCACCGCCGGCGTTCATTGGCAACAGTGTGCACCAACAGGAAAAATGACCCAACCATGGCTAAGAAAAGATATTAAGGGTCGTTTTAGATCCATTGATGTATACAGCACAGAAAAAGGCGCATCGAGTCTGCGCCGGTCAAACAAGTACCTAACTATTCTAATCCCATTTTCCAGCACTAGGCCCATAGCCTTGTATGCCATGGCATCACAAGTGCACACCCAAATACTTAAATGTTAAGAGGGTTTCTGCCTCTACCACCCTTTCGGGCAGTAAGTTCCAGATTCCCACCACCCTTTGGGTGAAAAAATTCTTCCTCACATCCCCTCTAAACCTCCTACCCCTTACCTTAAATCTATGCCCCCTGGTTACTGATCCCTCTGCCAAGGGGAAATGTTCCTTCCTGTCTACCCTATCTATGCCCCTCATAATTTTATACACCTCAATCATGTCCCCCCTCAATCTCCTCTACTCCAAGGAAAATAACCCTAGTCTATCCAATCTCTTCTCATAACTGAAACTCTCCAGCCCAGGCAACATCCTGGTAAATCTCCTCTGCACTTTCTCCAGTGTAATCATATCCTTCCTATAATGCGGATTCCAGAACTGCATGTAATACTCTAGCTGCGACCTACCCAGCGTTTTATATAGTTTCAGCATAACCTCCCTGCTCTTATGTTCTGTGCCTCGGCTAATAAAGGCAAGTATCCCACATGCCTTCTTAAGCACCTTATCTACTTGTTCCACTACCTTAACGGACCGGCAGACATGCACACCAAGTTCCCCCTGATCCTCAGTACTTCCCAGGGTCCTACCATTCATCCTGTATTCCCATGCCTTGTTTGTTCTGCCCAGGTACATCACCTCATTCTTATCCGGATTAAATTCCATTTGCCACTGATCAGCCCATCTGACCAGCCTGTACAAATCTTCCTGTAATCTAAGGCTATCGTCCTCACTATTTACCATCCCACTGATTTTCATGTCATCCGCGAACTTACTGATCAACCCTCCTACATTCAAGTCTAAATCGTTTATATATACCATAAACAGCAAAGGACCCAACACCGATCCCTGTGGAATCCCACTGGACACAGGCACCCAGTCACAAAAACACCCCTGGACCATCACCCTCTGCTTCCTGCCACTCAGCCAATTCTGGATCCAATTTGCCAAACTGCCTGGGATCCCATGGGCTCATACATTCGTTATCAGTCTCTCTTAAGGGACCTTATCAAAAGCCTTGCTGAAGTCCAAGTAGACGACGTCAGATGCATTGCACTCATCTACACACCTGGTTACCTCTTCGAAAAATTCAGCCAAATTGGTCAGACGTTACCTCCCCTTTAACAAAACCAAGCTGACTGTCCTTGATTAATCCCTGCCTTTCCAAGTGTAGATTAAATCAGTCCCTCAGAATTGCTTCCAATAGTTTCCCCAACACTGATCTTGGACTGACTGGCCTGTAGTTCCCTGGTTTATCCTTCCCTCCCTGCTTGAATAACGGTACCACATTGGCTGTCCTCCAGTCCTCTGGCACCTCTCCTGTGGCCAGGGAGGTATTGAAAATTATTGCCAGCACCCCTGCTACCTCCTCCCTTGCCTCACTCAACAGCCTGGGATATATTTCATCCGGGCCTGGAGATTTATCTACTTTTAAACCAATCAGACCACTTAGAATCTCCTCCCTTTCTATGCCACTTTCTTTAATGATATCACAGTCCTTCTGCCTGATTTCCATACCCACGTTGTCCCTCTCAATTGTGAACACCACCACAAACTAAGCATTTAGAACCCTACCTACGTCTTCCGGCTCCACACACAAATTACCACTGTGGTCCTAAATGGGCCCTACTCTTTCCCTAGTTATCCTCTTACTCTTAATGTACTTTTAAAATAACTTTGGATTTTCCTTTATTTTACCTGCCAGTGTTTTTTCATGCCCCCTTTTTGCTCTCCTAATTTCCTTTTTAAGTTTCCCGCCTACACATTCTATACTCCTCTAGGGCTTCCGCTGTCTTGAGCCCTCGGTATCTGTCATAAGCCTCCCCTTTTCTCTTTATCTAATCCTGTATATCCCTCGGCATCCAGTGTTTCCTGGATTTGTTGGTCCCACCCTTTATCTTTACTGAAATATGTTGGCCCTGTACTCTCCCTATTTCCTTCTTGAATGAGTCCCACTGCTCTGACGCAGGTTTACCGAGAAGTAGCTGCTCCCAGTCCACTCATATCTGATTTTATTAAAATTGGCCTTCCCCCAATTTAGAACTCTAATTTCTGGCCCATCCTTGTCCTTTTCCATAACAACCTTGAATCTAACGGAGTTATGATCACTATCTACAAAATGCTTCCCCCACTGATACCTCTACCAATTACCTGGCTTCATTCCCTAAAATTAAGTCCAGGACTGCCCCCTCTCGTAGGACCTTCTACGTACTAGCTTAAAAAGCTCTCCTGGATGCATTTTAAGAATTCCACTGCCCCTAAACCTATCACACTATGACTAACCCAGTTAATGTTGGGGAAGTTGAAATTCCCCACTATTACTATCCAATTTTTTTTTACACTTATCCGAAATTTGCCTACATATCTGCTCTTCTATTTCTCTCTGACTGTTTGGGGGCCTACAGTACACTCCCAGCAATGTGATTGCTCTTTTTTTGTTTTTCAGTTCTACCCTATATTGCTTCATTTGAGGAGCCTTCTAAGATGTCACCACCCCCCCGGCCACTGCTGTAATTGATTCCTTGATCAATATTGCGATACCCCCTCCTCTTTTACCTCCTTCCCTGTCTTGCCTGAAGACTCTATATCCTGGAATATTGAGCTGTCAATCCTGCCCCCCTCTGAACCATATAAATTTGCAAGAAAAAACAGCAAGCCTGAGGATTGGCAGCAGTTTATAATTCAGCAAGGAGGACCAAGAGATTGAGGAAGAGGGGAAAAATAGAGTATGAGAGTAAACTTGCAAGGATCATGAAAACAGACAATAAAAGCTTCTTTAAGTATTGTAAGAAGAAAAAGATTGGCGAAGACAAATCTAGGTCACTTACAGACTGAAATGGGAGAATTTATAATAGAGAACAAGGAAATGGCAGAGCAATTTAACAACTACTTTAGCTCTGTCTTTACGGAGGAAGGCACAGATAACTTGCCAGAAATACTGGGGAATCAAGGGTCTCGTGAGAAGGAGGAACTGAAGGAAATCAGTAAAACAATAGTGCAGGGATCAGTGCTTGGGCCCCAGCTATTCACAATATATATTAATGATTTGAATGAGGGAACCAAATGTAATATTTCCAAGTTTGCTGATGACAAAACTAGATGGGAATGTGAGTGGTGATGAGGATGTTAGTAGGCTTCGTGGCGATTTAGAAAAGCTGAGTGAGTGGGCAACTACAAGGCAGATGCAGTATAACTTGGGTAGGAAAAACAGAATGGCAGAGTATTATTTAAATGGTGATAGATTGGGAAATGTTGATATACAAAGAGACCTGGGTGTCCTTGTACACCAATCACTGAAAGCAAGCATGCAGGTGGAGCAAACAATTAAGAAGGCAAATAGTATGTTGGCCTTCATTGCACGAGGACTTAAATACAGGAGCAAAGATGTCTTACTGCAACTAAACAGGGCCTTGATGAGACCACACCTGGAGTATTGTGTGCAGTTTTGGTCTCCTTACCTAAGAAAGGATATACTTGCCATAGAGGGAGTGCAGTGAAGGTTCACCAGACTGATTCCTGGGATGGCAGGATTGTCGTATGAGCAGAAACTAGCTAGGCCTGTATTCACTGGAGTTTAGAAGAATGAGAGGAGATTTCATTGAAACATAAAATTCTGACAGGGCTGGACAGACTGGATGCAGGGATGATGTTTCCTCTGGCAGGGGCCTAGAACAAGGGATCACAATCTCAGGATATGGGGTAGACCATTTTGGATTGAGATGAGGAGAAGCTTTTTCACTAAGAAGGCAGTGAACCTGTGGAATTCTCTACCACAGAGGGCTGTGGAGGCCATGTCATTGAATATATTTAAGAAGGAAATTGATTTCTGGACTCTAAAGGCATCGAGGGGCATGGGGAGAGAGTGGGAGTATGGCGTTGAGATAAAGGATCAGCCATGGTCAAATTGAATGGCAGAGTAGGCTCAAAGTGTCGAATGACCTACTCCTCCTGTTTTCTATGTTTCTATTTACAAGATGCAATGCAGCAACTTGCCAAGCCTCCTTTGACAGCTCCTTCCAAATCCACAATCTCCTCCACCTAGAAGAACATGGACTGCAGATGCATGGTAATATCACCGACAAGTTCCTATCCAAGATACCCACCATTTTGACTTGGAACTATATCACCGTCCCTTCATTGTCGCTGGACCAAAACCTTAGAACCCCGCCCCTAAGAGCACTGTGGCTGTACCTGCACCAAATAGACCGTAGTGGTTCAAGAAGGCAGCTCACCACTATCTTATTGAGAACATTTCTTGATGGACAATAAATTCTTACCTTGCTATATCTCATGGTCGGATTTAAAAACTCCCCTTATTTTTTAAATACCTTTCAGTCTTCTACACTCTAGAGAATATAGGCCTAGTCTACTTAATCTTTCTTAATTGGACTATTTTCTTACCCACGAATCAATCTAGTGAATCTTTGTTGCTTTCTGTCCATGGAAAGTATACCTTCCTTGGTTAAGGATGCCAAAGCAGTACACAGTACTCTAATTGTAATGATCCTGGACCAGACCCCCAGGTTTTTGGCAAGATCTGGTTAGGAACCAGTAACTTTTAATTTGAAGTAGGCAAAGTTTGAGATTCAAGACACAAGATTCCACGGGTTTTGAAGAAACAAATAAAAAATATTGCGATACAAAGTCAGAAAGATAAACAATTTGTGATATCTATCTTATTCTGTAACATTCAGCGTGAGTATAAGATAAAGTGAATTAACAGGCAAACTTTGGTTGAACACACCATATTGCACAATAAATGGCAGATGTGACCAAGACAGATTCCATGGATTTCTCCGTAACCCACCCAGACATACACTAAGTCAACCAATCTCGTTGAAACTTTGTCTCTCTCACAAGGGAACCCAAACTTCAGCTTCGACGATCTCATCTTGGAATTCTCTCCAGAAGTCACCCCATCTCTGGCATCAACAACGATACACCTCATTGGCTGAGACTCTTCCCCTGGATTCCCAAGTCTGCAATCCAGCACCAACTCACGGGCACAACTTCATTTCTTCGGCTGCGTCGACCAGAATGCTACTGCTCCAAAGGAATACCTTTCCCCAATGACTGGCAGCATGTAATCACCAACCTTCTGTCGCCTTTGATCGCCAGGGCTTCTCGTGACCCGTATTTGATTGCCTCGGCTTTTCCTGAGCTCACTTCGATTTAAGGATTATCAAGTGAAGCCCTTTTCTACTTGGAGTCTTTTCTCTCTGCTCCTCTCTTTTTATTTGGGTCATCTCCCTCTCCCCTCTCCCTGTCCCCTGCCTGGGTCTCTTTTCTGGTTATGGTGCTCTGTTCCCAGGTCCCATGGCTCTGTTTTTGCCATGTTTCTTTGTATTTTCTCTTCATCCAGGTGCCCTGAGAACTCCAAAATGCTGTGTTGCATCTGTGCTGCCTGCTCCCAGTCTGCGCATGCATGGAAACTGCCAAAGCACCCTGAAAGTTGTAGTTCCCAGCTCCTGCCCTGATCCCTCCGACGCTGCCACACCCCACCCCCCCACCCCATGACAAGGTACGTCTCAATCTCTCAACACAGTAACAGTTCTTAAACACCAACACCCTTGCAATAAAAGCTAACAGACCATTTGCCCTCCTGATTGCTTGCTGTACCAAGATGTTAACTTTGTGATTTGAGTACAAGGAGATCCAAATTCATTTGCACACCATTTATTCGTGTCTCACCTTTTAGAAGCAGATAGTTTCATATTTCCCGACATTATACGCCACCTTCTTGCCCACATTCTCACCTTGTCCAGAGATGCATGCAATAAAGGAACATCTGTAATTATGGGTGACTTTAATTTGCATATAGATTGGTAAAATCAAATAAGTAACAATACCGTGGAGGAGGAATTCCTGGAGTATACACGGGATGTGTTTCTGAACCAACTATAGAACAGGCCATCCTAGACTGGGCATTCTGTAATGAGAAAGGAATAACTGGGAATCTGTTTGTGCGAGGCCCCTTGGGGATGAGTGACCATAACATGATAGAATTCTTCATCAAGATGGAGAGTGACGTAGTTGATTCTGAGACTAGGTTCCTGAATCATAATAAAGGAAACTACGATGGTGTAAGGCGGGAGTTGGCTATGATGGATCGGGAAATGTTTCTTAAAGGAGTGATGGTGGATAGACAATGGCAAACATTCAAAGAGCACCTGGGTGAACTGCAACAATTGTTTATTCCTGTCTGTAAATATAAGTAAAATAAGAAAGGTGGCCAAACTATGGCTTGCAAGGGAAATTAGAGATAGTATTAGATCCAAGGAAGGGGCATACAAATTAGCTAAAAAAAAACAACAGACCTGAGGATTGGGAGCAGTTTAGAATTCAGCAAAGGAGGACCAAGGGATTGATTAAGAAGGGAAAATTGATTACAAGAGTAAGCTTGCAGGCAACATAAAAACTGATTGTAAAAGTTTCTATAGGTATGCGAAGAGAAAAAGATTGGTGAAGACAAATGTAGTTCCCTTACAGTCAGAAGTGGGAATTTATAATGGGGAACAAAGAAATAGCTGACCAACTAAATACATACTTTGGTTCTGTCTTCACAAAGGAGGACACAAATAACATACCAGTAATGTTGGGAATTACAAAGTTTAGTGAGAGGGAGGAACTGAAAGAAATCAGTATTAGTGGAGAAATGATATTGGAGAAATTGATGGGATTGAAGGCCGATAAATCCCCAAGGCCTGATAATCTACATCCCAGAATACTTAAGGAAGTAGCCCTAGAAATAGTGGATGCATCTTCTGAGATCCTATAGACTCTGGAACAGTTCCTACAGATTGGAGGGTAGCTAATGTAACCCCACTATTTAAAAAGGGAGGTAGAGAGAAAACAGGGAATTATAGACCAGTCAGCCTGACGTCGGTAGAGGGGAAAATTCTAGAGTCCATTATAAAAGATTTAACAGCTGAGCACTTGGAAAACAGTGGCAGAATCAGACAGAGTCAGCATGAATTTATGTAAGGGAAATCATGCTTGACAAACCTACTGGAATTTTTCGAGGATGTAACTAGCAGAGTTGATGAGGGGGAGCCAGTGGATGTGGTTTATTTGAACTTTCAAAGGCTTTCGACAAAGTCCCACGTAAGAGATTAGCGTGTAAAATTAAAGTGCATGGGATTGGGGGTGGTGTATTGAGATGGTTAGAAAACTGGTTGGCAGACAGGAAACAAAGAGTAGGAATAAACGGATCTTTTTCCAAGTGGCAGGCAGTGACTAGTGGGGTACCGTAAGGATCGGTGCTGGGACCCCAGCTATTCACAATATATATTAATGATTTAGGTGAGGGAACTAAATGTAATATCTCCAAATTTGCAGTTGACACAAAGTTGGGTGGGAGGGTGAGCTGTGAGTTGGTTGCAGAGATGCTTCAGTGTGATTTGGACAAGCTGAGTGAGCGGGCAAATGCATGACAGATGCAGTATAACGTGGATATATGAGAGGTTATCCACTTTGGTAGCAAAAACGGGAAGGCAGATTATTATCTGAATGGCTTTAAATTGAGAGAGGGGAATGTGCAACGAAACCTGGGTATCCTCGTACACCAGTCGCTGAAGGTAAGCATGCAGGTGCAGCAGGAGGTAAAGAAGGCAAATGGTATATTGGCCATCATAGCGAAAGGATTCGAGTACAGGAACAGGGATATCTTGCTGCAATTATACAGGGCCTTGGTGAGACCACACCTGGAATAATGTGTGCAGTTTTGGTCTCCTTAATGAGGAAGGATGTACTTGCTATCGAGGGAGTGCAGCGAAGCTTTACCAGACTGATTCCTGAGATGGTGGGACTGACGATTGAGGAGAGATTGAGTCGGTTAGGATTATGTTCACTGGAGCTCAGAAGAATGAGAGGCGGATCTCACAGAAACCTGTAAAATTCTAACAGGACTAGGCAGGAAGGATGTTCCCGATGGTGGGGGAGTCCAGAACCAGGGGTCACAGTCTGAAGATGCGGGGTAGACCATTTAGGACTGAGATGAGAATTTTCTTCACCCTTTGAGTGGTGAGCCTGTAGAATTCACTCCTACAGAAATTGGCGAGGCCAAAACATTGTATGTTTTCAAGAAGGAGTTAGATATAGCTCTTGGGGCAAAAGGGATCAAATGATATGGGGAGAAAGCGGGAGCAGCCTATTGAGTTCGACGATCAGCCACGTTCATGAATAATGGCAGAGCAGGCCCGAAGGGCCGAATGGCCTACTCCTATTTTCTATGTTCCTATGTAACTGTAACCTCTGTCACCTATTTTATGTGATCAATAAACTTGGATACATTACGCTTGGGCCAGGGTTTTACGGTTGGTGTGCAGGGGCAGGCCCAACGTCACCGTGCACCACTGCGATATCTCGGAAAGTGGGCGCTATGAGGACGGAGGCATGCCCACCATTAATTAACGGGCCAGTTAAAGCTTTTGAGGCATCAATTAAAATTGATTTTGTGCAGCCAGTGCAATTTTCAGGGCATTGCACGGGTGCAACAGGCAGGCGGTTAAGCCACATTTTCAAAAACCTCATTCACGGGTGCGATTAGAGGGGTGAGTGGGCTTGTTAATGCGAGTTATTAGTACTTTATATTTGAAATTACTGCTACTTGCTTGTGTGAACAGGACAACTTCATTTCGCTTCAGAACTGCTTTTACAGAAATAACAAGCTTCAGTTCAGAACTCCGGAGGAGTCATAACACTTGGGGCTTTCCAGGTATCAGACAGCCTTCCTTTAACTTGGGGGGGGATTGTTGTCTTTTCTGGAGGCACCTCCTTTTAGGAGGAATAGAGTGCCAGAAGGGGGAGGAGGCCAGGTGTCCCTATTCAGTCTCCCGGGGCACCGATCTGTGGGAGGATGGGCGCAGGGCCAACAGGAAGTCCAAGGCGGAAGTGGCCGCAAAAGACGCCACTATCCTGTTGCCAGGGTTTACAGGAGACTCTGCCTCAAGGGAGAGTGTGAGCTCCGTCTGTTAAATGATCGGCCTTGAGATCAGCTGCAACTGTGTGGGTGGACACCCCATGCAGGTGACCACAGTGCAGGTCACGGTGGCCCTCAACTTCTATGCCTCCTGCTCTTTCCAGGGGTTGGTGGGTGATCTTTGTGGAGTCTCCCAATCAGCTGGCCATAGTTGTGTCAAGCTGGTGACAGTGCATTGACTTTTATTCACTACTGCACGGACAAGGCCAGCCTGGCAGAACGAGCCAGAGGCTTTGCAGCGATTGCTGGGCTACCCTGCATCCAGGATGCAATCGACTGCACACGTGGCCATCAAGCCTTCGTCAACGGGAAGGGATCCCACTCTATGAAGGTGCAGATAGTGTGTGACCATAGGATGCAGATTCTGCAAGTCTCTGCAAGGTACCCAGGCAGCTCCCATGAGTTTACATCCTGAGACACTCCCAGGTGCCGAGGCTCTTCAGTGCTCCAGCCTGGCTGGTTGAATGGCTGCTGGGCGACAAGGGCTATCCCCTCAAAAGGTAGCTCATGACGCCTCTCCTTCATCCAAGAACAAAGGCTGAGCAGCAGTACAATAGGTGCCATTCCTCCACAAGTGCCATGGTAGAGAGAACCATCGGTCTTCTTGAGATGCACTTCCAATGCTTGGACCGTTCAGGGGGGTGCACTGCCAAACCCAATAGATCGTGTTTCACTGATTGTGATTGCATGCTGCGCTCTCCACAATCTAGTGTTGGAAAGGGGGGATGCAGTGGAACAAGATGATGTTGACGTAGCTGCTCTAGCAGCAGATGATGAGTCCAGTAGTGAATCCGAGGATGAGCACAGTCAGGAGAACGCTGAGGGGATGGACGCTGACGTGGACAACCTCCAGGAAGGCAGGGACACCCAGGGGGCTTTGATTCAAAACTCCTTCAGCTAGCCTACCAACGATGAACCACCACCATGTGCCAGGGCTGCAGGCTCCATGCTCGATAACTGACAGGAACATTTGTTTGGTGAACTGCACGCACTATGTGCCATTTCTATAAAGCTCAATGATAATCAAGTCACTCATAACATCATGGGTTACCCTTCACCTGCAGCGCTAATGAAGCATCAAATGAGGCTTGTTGAAAACAAATGCATTTACTGGTGTGGCGCCTGGCATATATAAATCAAATTAAATGTAAAAGTATCCTCCATCACACCAACTCATAAACGACTTAAAAGTGGTGCAAAAAAATAACACCAGTGATAAGCTGGTGTTGTGCCTCAGGTGCTTTAACTTTGCATTTATGGGTGCTACATCTAGGTGTCCCCCCTCACTGGCACCGGCATTGGAGACAGCCGTCTCACTCCGCTGTCCTGTTGCCCTTGATGGGCGTCCTCTGGCTTATGGAGCCTGTGCTGGGGCGCCTGGGAGGGAGCAGCCAGTGCCATGGCTGGCATCTCCCTAGTTGCTGCAGCCTCATTGGGTGCCACAGTCACTGGCAGAGGGGCGGAGGAGCTGCTGCCATCATCTGGAGCGCCCTGAGAGGAACCCACAGAGACGACAGGCAGCTTCTGTGTCAACGTTAGGTCGCTTTGGATCTCCCTGCTCACCATTGATGGATAGTCACTGAGCTGGGATACTGGATGCTCAATCCATCTCCCACATTAACAGTGACCACCTGAGGTCATTGCTGGTGTGAGGGCTTACAGGTCTGAGTGCATCCCCAGGAATCTCTGAGCTCCTGGAGCAGCCTCTCCATGAGAGTCGCCACTCTCTCCATGGAGGGGGCAGTGCGCTCGGCCATGAGGGTGATTGCATTGCTTATGTTCCGCATGGACTCCTCCACAACAGAGACCATGGCATGCATTCCCTCATGTACCTCCGCCAGATCCTCCTGCACATCCTGCTGGACTTCCAGCATCTGCTGCTTCAGGGACAACTCAGGAGGCACATCATCAGCCACCAACTGAGCATGTTCCTGGTCCCCAGCAGCCTTCTGACTGTTGGCACCCTGGGTGCACTCTGCCTCCGCCCTGGGCACACTCTGCCTCCACCTGCACCTCAAGCAAGTGTGAAGTGCCCTCACCGCTGTGCACTGAGATACTAGTCGATGACCTAATGCCCACTGTGGTGCTGATATCTGTGCTGGTGCCTGCCTGGCTGAGAGGGTGTGACACTGGTGCGGTTATATCCTCTGTGTCCTCTGGGGTGAGCCTTCAGGCTCCTGACCTCAGGTCTCCTGGTGAGCCTGAAAAGAAGAACAAGGACATGTCATTAGTTGAAGTCATTACACTGTTATTGTGCATGCCTGGCACTCTGATCAGGTGCTCTTGTCTCTCCTTTATCAATGGGGATTCCATATTGGAGGCTCACATCTATATAGAGACAACAGAGGAATGGTTGCTATGGCAGACATTCTGACCACAGTGCACTGCACTCTTACCTCCCTGTGGCACCCCAACCTAACTGCAGCTGATTGATCTTGGCGCATGGTGCCTCTCCAACTCCAGTGCCTCCTGCTTATACCTGGTCAAGATTAGAAAGTGGGGTGGTTCCCCGCCAGTCCGCAGTCTCTCAGTGTTATTGTGGGATGTCTTCTCCTGAAAGGAGAGAGGGGCATAGATTAGTCCACCCTGTACCTGCAGCGCCATTGCAGCCTGGCCAACCCCAACTGAGGAAAACCTTGCAGGGCTCAGCCGATTTGTGACTTTGGAGCCACAAGACACTCAGTCCAAGCAGCCAGGGCTCATCCCCTGCCCTGATGCTGGCTCATTCACATTTGCCACTTACACTCTAAGAACTCTTGAGGTCGGTGGTGGGGCAGGGGTGGGGGCGGTGGTGGCGTGGGGGGGGTGCTCCTAACTGCTGTGCTAAGTCACCCAATCCAACATGGTACTCACCCTTCCCGATCACTGGAGGCCATTAAAGTCCATGTACGCCTTACCACATTATTGGAGCTGACCCTGCATGCAGCCTCCTCCTGGGCATTTTGGTGAGGTGGGGGAACCACCTCCTTCTGTCCCTTGGGACAAGGATATCCCGGCGTGCTGCCGCCTCCAGGAGGCCAGCGAGACACTCTCAGAAAACCTCGGGGCTGACTGCCCCACCAACCTGTCCTCCCACCTGCCGTGTTCTGCAATGACGTTCTACATTGCTATGGTACTCCAAAGTCTGTGGCAGCCTTCGAATAGCCTTTGAGTAGACTGCTGGGTCACCATTGGACATGGCAGATATTGAGCTCTCGCCCCCGCCCGCCCCTTCATGTTCATCTTGGAAACACGCATTACGCTGGGTGGAGCTTAATTGACCCACCCGCATAAAATGGCGATGTGTATCCAATCACGGGTGCCAGTCGGGTTCCCGCCCGCTCCCACCGAGCCCGTCTGACGCAGGAAAATTTCTGCCCTTGGTGCACTCATCTAAAACATTGATTTAATTTGTAAGTACTTGAAGTTGAAGCATTAATCCTTGCATCACTCCATTCTGTTTTCTGTCAATTAGCCAATCATCAATTCAAACTATGTTTAACCCCAATAATTGGCATGAATGATTTTTATATGTCGAAAATGAGTAGAGACTCTGGGGAAAAATAAAAAAATAGAAAAAGAATCAAGAGTTGTGCATAGGCCCTATGGTAGCAACTGTTGTGTTGGATCTTATAAATGTAGAGATGAGACAAGTATACATTCACAGAGTGGCTTTCTTCAGTGTTCTAACTATTCAGCCTGTCTAGTTCATGCCGACTCTCTGCAAGAGCAGTTTAGCTCATCCCATTTGCCTGCTCTTTCCACATAGCCCTGCAATTTTTTTTTCCCTTCAGGTGCTTATCCAGTTCCCTTCTGAAAGCCATGTTTGAAATTGCCTCCACCACTGTTTCAGGTCTTTGTTGCCTTTGGGTTCTTTTGGCAATCACTTTAAATCTGTGTCCACCAATGGGAACATTTTCTCTTTATCTACTCTGCCCAGACTCCTCATGATTTTGGACACCCCTATCAAATACCGTCTGAACCTCCTCGGACCAGTCCCAGCCTTTTCAGTTTATCCATGTAACTGAACTCCCTCATCCCTGGATGACTACTGCAAATCTTTTCAGCACCCCTTCTGAAGCACTGCCCAGTATTCAACACAATGCTCCAATTGAGTCTGAGCCAGTGTTTCACAAAAGTTCATCATATCGTCATGTAGCAAAGGCAGAATGTTTTTAATTATTCTAATTTTCATCTAGATTAGATAAGCAAATTAACACTTTTCAACAACATTGCGAGTTTATTGTGTATCACGGATAGTTCCCTAGAATGATATATCCTAGAACCAACAAGGAAGCACATTGTAGCAGATTTGTTATTGAGCCTGGTTTAGCTATTAACTTAATGGTGCAAGAACATTTGCCTGATGGCGTACTATGTTTTAATTCCATGTAGTGGTAGAAAGGGAGAAATGTGAAACAACCACTAAAATTCTAGAGTTAGGTAAGGCTGATTTTAATGTCCACATTAAACTGGACTTATCTATCAGTATGGATAAAAATTTGGCTTAAGGACCAAAAAGAGTGAGTTGTGGTGAGTTGTTGGCATTTCAGGCAGGGGGATAGTTCCTGCAGGTTCAGTGTTAGGGCAACTGCTTTTGATAACTATTTTTCTAAAATTCCCTAAATTTGGGAATAGCCCTATTAGATTGGAAGTTGGCACATGTTACACTGCTTTTCAAGAAAGGAGGGAGAGAGAAAACAGTGAACGACATGCTAACATTGATTGTTGGGAATATGCTGGAATCAATTATTAAGGAAGTTTTAACATTGCACTTAGAAAGCATAGTATGAATAGAACAAGGCAACATAGTTTTACTAAAGGGAAAACCTGTTTGATAAATTTATTAGAGTTTTTTTTTGAGGATGTAACTAGTAGGGTAGATGTAGTATACCTGGATTTTCAAAAGGCATTCAACAAGGTGCCACACAATAGATTAATAGGCAAGATAAAAGCTCATGGACTGGGGGTAATATTTTAGCATGGATAGAGGATTTGTCAATGGATAGAAACAGAGTGGGCATAAAATGGTGCTTTTTCAAGTTGGCAAGCAGTGGAGTGCGGCAAGGATCAATGCTGGGGCCTGAGCTATCTACAACCCATATTAATACTTAGATGAAGGAACAGAATAACATATCTAAAATAAAAACAGAAAATGCTGGAAAAACTCAGCAGGTCAGACAGCATCTGTAGAGAGAGAAACAGAGTTAACACTTTGAGTCTGTATGCCCTCCATTCTTCTTAGATGTATCTAAGTTTGCTGATGATGCCAAGCTAGGTGGAAGGTAAGCTGTGGGGAGGATGCAGAGAGGCTGCAAAGAGATATAGAGTGGGCAACAAGATGGCAGATGGAGTATAATGTAGGGAAGTGTGAAGTTATTCACTTTGGTTGTAAGAATAGAAAAGCAGACTTTTTTTTAAAAAGGTGGCAAACTTATAAGTGTTGATGTTTCAAAGAGATTTGGGTGTGCTCATACAAGGAATGCAGAAAATTCACTTGCTGGTACAGCAAGCAATGAGGAAGGCAAGTGGCATGTTAGTCTTTATTGCAAGGGGTTTGGAGTACAAGAATAAAAAGGTCTTGCTACAATTGTACAGCATTTTGGTGAAACCATATCTGCATTACTGTGTGCAGTTTTGGTCTCCACATTAAAGAAAGGATTTTTTAAAATCTGTTCATGTGATGTGGGTGTTGCTGGCTAGGCTGGCATTTATTGCCCACCCCTAATTGCCCTTGAGAAGGTGGTGGTGAGCTGCCTTCTTGAACCACTGCAATTCATGTGTATGTACACCCACATTGCTGTTAGGAAGGGAGTTCCAGGATTTTGACCCAGTGACAGTGAAGGAGTGGCGATATAATTCCATATTAGGTTGGTGAGTGGCTTAGAGGGGAACTTCCAGTTGGTGGTGTTCCCGTGTGTCTGCTGCCCTTACCTTTCTAGATGGTAGCGATCATGAGTTTGGAAGGTGCTGCCTTTTGTGAATTCCTGCAGTGCATCTTGTAGATGGTACACACTGCTGCCACTGTGTGTCAGGGTAGCGAATGTTTGTAGATGTGGTGCCAATCAGGCAGGCTGCTTTATACTTTCCAGTGTCAAGCTTCTTGAGTGTTGGAGCTGCACTCATCCAGGCAAGTGGGGCGTATTCCATTACACTCCTGACTTGTGTCTTGTAGATGGTGGAAAGGCTTTGAGGAGTGGGGAGGTGAGTTACTCACCACAGAATTCCTAGTGTCTGGCTTGCTATTGTGGCCACAGGATTTATATGGCCAGTCCAGTTCAGTTTCTGGTCAATGGTAACCCCTCAGGATGTTGATATACTTACATTGGAGGCGGTACAGTGAAGGTTCACTAATTGATCCCTGGGATCAGGGGCTTGTCCTATAACGAGAGGCTGAGTAAATTGGGCATATATTCTCTGAAGTTTAAAAGAATGAGAGGCGATCCCATTGAAATCTACAAAATTCTGAAGGGGCTCAATAGGATAGACATTGAGAGATTGTTTCCACTAGTCAGGGAGTCTAAAACATAGGGGCACAGTCTTCAGGATTACTTCACTCAGAGGGTTATGAATCTTTGGAATTCTGCACTGTTGAATACATTTTAACCTGGTATGGACAGAAGTTTATTGTCTCAGGGAATTAAGGGATGTCAGGAGCGAGTGGGAAAATGGAGTTGAAGTCCAGAGCAGCCATGATTTTATTGAACACTGGAACAGGCTTGATGGGCCACTTGGCCTACTCCTGCTACTATTTCTTGTGTTCTTGTGATGTATAAAAATGACTTGGATATTGGAATACTGAGTGAAATTTCATAATATGCCGAAGGTAACAAACTGGGAGAACTGGTAGACAGTGAGGCTGATTTTAATTGACAAAAATAGGACATAAACTAACTGAATGGCAGACAAGTGGCAGATGGAATTTAATGCAGAGAAGTGAGGTGATGCTTTTTGGCAGTAGGGATGATTGGTGAAATGTCCTCTCCATTTGTTTTTTGTCTGCATACCCTGGACAGAATTTGGAGACAGAGACTTGCCCACATAGCTTGTGTAAATTTTATGAAATGCGCACTTCATGACTGATTAAAATTGAGTGCTTTATAGTTTCCAAAACACCAACTAATTTTTTTGTTCTCTTTTTCTCCGTCAGTGGTTTAATCGTACCCGAGAAGAATGGGAATGAGACTGTACCTGACGTTGTTTCAAGATCTGGCTATGCTTTGCTACATTTTTTCAGTGATGCTGCCTATAATCTGACTGGATTTAACATAACATACAAGTAAGTACCAAGCAGTTTGGAAATACATACTGAGAGTTCACAGTTAAACCAAATTCACAAAAGAGAATTAATAAAATAGAGAATATGGAAGTATGGGTTCAGTAAGTAAGACTTCAAATGCAATACCAACCTAAACTTGCTGTTGATTGGTAAATTGCATGATGAAAGATTTGAATTCTTATTGCCTACTTAGTTAGATGAGTACGAGGGTATCTCAAAGTCCCAACTGGAACCTACCCACATCCAGTGTCATAGTGCATCTTTTTTCTGATGTCCTGAAATCATGTACTTCAGCTTTGAAATGAGCCTTAACAGCAGTCACACCATGCTCTTTTGAGTTCCTCTTGAATTCATGAGGGTGCTAATTTACAGGATGGCATAATATTCCACTATTTGGTGATTACTTCTGTTTCTATTAAGTTTTGTTTTTTATCCATGTAAAAGTAGCCAGCATGTTTTCATACAATTTGCAGAATATCCAACAGTTATGGAGGCAACAGTACAAAAAGGGAAATGTTAAAATACGAAGTGTTCTGTTAAGAAACATGTTGCAATACAACCTGGCAAAGCTCAAAATGATCACCAGGTTCTGAGGTAGTCAAATCCTGGTGGCCTTGTAATACCTATGCTTTAACCCAGACATGTATACAACAAAAGAATCTATTAGTTTAAGAGACTTGGAACATGCCTTGATCAATTTCAATGTCTCCCAAGTCAAACAGCTCCCTGCTAGCTTGTGCACATTTCACAATAAGCAGTAAACGACAACTAAGAGTTTCCATCTCATGACTCTATAAGCATAAGATAACCAATAGAGACGGTGCTTTACTCAACGGCTTCATGAAATACATACCATCCAAACAAGGTTACTTCGACAAAAATTGTACTGCTTCCTCATAAGGTTGACAATTATTCAGTAGCTTGCAGAAAAATGCTTTGCACTCACTCCCTATCACTGGCCTGCAATTGGTGGCCATGCTTTCAGCAGCAGTTTCTCACACTCTGGAATTCACTTTGAAAGCTCTCCTGCATTTAGGACCTTTTTTGAAAAGTCAACTCTCCAAGCTTTTGTTTACCTCTCAACAATATTGTTTCTTTGGCTCTTGTTATTTTATTAAACAACTTGCATTGATACGGTGCTTTCAACATAGGTGTAATCAGATAAAAATTGATAAGGGCAACAGTGGTTTGGATGGTGCAAGGTGGAACCCGCCCAGGATGAAGCTGCCATAATTGACTCTTGAAATGAGAAAGGCAAAAATGAAGGCTGAAGATCTGAGGCAAAAAGGGGGAATGTTATGGAATTGTAACTAGTTGGTCTCTGACAGACAGGATATCGAGGTCAAGATGAAGAGTTCAGTTTTAAGTACAGCTACAACACTTGCAATCTACCCAACAGATGTGGAAAATTGCCCAGGTACACCCTGTGCACAAAAAGCAGGACAAACCCAATCCAGCTAATTACCACCCCATTCTCAGTCATCAGCAAAGTCATGGAAAGTGTCATCGTCAGTGCTATCAAGCTTCACTTAGTAAGCAATAACATGCTGACTATGTTCAGTTTGGATTCCACCAGGGCCACAACTCCAGACCTCGTTTCAGCTTTGATCCAAACATGGACAGTGTTACAATATGCCATTAAGGGATATCAGCATGAAGGGAAATGTGTCATGTGATCCATTCTGAGTTTCACTTCTGCTTTGAACAGAGCACGCACACACAGCTCTGACTTCTTCAAGCTTTGTACCTATATATAACTGTTCTCATGTGCCTGGTCCTAATAAATGAACCAGAATGTGTTTACCCAATCCTTTATGAGTGATTGGCGCTTTGTGCCTTGTACAGTAAATAAGCCTGGTGTATTATATCCCAATAGTAACACATGGTGATCAGTGGCGGTGAGACAGGTGGCAGCAAAAATTAGGAACATGTATGACATGGTGAACAGCCTTGGATCATGCTGCCTGGCATGAGAAGACCCTTGATGTATTGGTCAGTTCGCAATAATGTTGCAGCATCAGCGAGTGTTGAAAATGCAGTGTGGTGACTGCGAAGGAAAGCTTTGGAGACGTAGCATCGAGCTTGTGCTCAAGTAAAGTGCTGGCAAGCAGACGGATCCCTCGTGGTGAGGTTGCAGTACATAGCCTGTCAGTTCCATAAGCTCATTGAGAGGACCAGGACCAGGTGAGCTCAGTGGAGGAAGGCAAGCGACCAGGATGTGGGCCGGATCAATAATGAGGAAGTCAAACAAAAAAACCCTAGAAAACCATCATCGTGATCAGGCTGTGATTGGTTGCGATTACAAAGGGTGGCTTCAGGAGTTAATGAACACTAAATTGAAGCAAAAGCAAAGATGCCATTACTCCGTGGTGGGTCCCTGCTGCAGCATGCCTTTGTGGCCATTGTTTCAGAAAAGCATGCGAAAGTGGCTGCATCAACCTTCACCCCAAGTACTACAGAAGAAACAAGTCAAAGCGATATTGTCAGAATGTCCACAAAATTCCCCAGTTTGATTTGGGATGCAGCTGATCTACTATCCAAATTCAAAATATTTAAACAGTGTGCAGAGCTATGGTTTCTTGATCCGGGTGTGTCTGATCCAGACAAGCAAGTTAGGAGACAGAATTGTTGAGTTGGTGACTGCATACATGCTCAAGGAAACATTCCAGAATGACCTGCTAGGCAAGCCCAAGATGTACAGTATCGAAGAGCTACTCAAGGATGGATGAGTATGAAGAGATCATTGCAGTTCGACAGAGCTTCCAGATCCTAAGTACAGCCCCAATTGTTGATGCACTCACTAGAACACCCAAACCTACAAAACATGTGGAAGGTTGGTTTTCTGCATGCACCAAGGAAATGCTCAGTTCTTCATCAATATGTATGGCATGTGGCAGAAAGGGTCAGTGACAGTGCACCAGAGCAAAGGCTGATACAAGTACAAAGAACTGTGCATTGATCCAGTCTGACAGTACACAATGATTACTTTTAAGTAATAAGAATGACCATTAGAGACATATACATGAGGTGATTGACAAACCAAAACATGACAATGATGTTTATGTGCACGATGAGACTAAGAGTGATGAACATGTTTAATACCGTCAATCTCGTGGAAAATATAATGCCATCAAACAGCCTGAAGTATTTCCCAAGATTCAAATTATCTGTCCTGAGAGAGTTGGTAACTATTGGCCAATATTGATACATGGGCAAGCGTCAACATACTACCTCCGTGAATTCTAAAAGACACATATCCACAGACATGGAAGGCCATAGAGAAACCTACTACTGTGAAACTTGGTTGACTAATTCTATGTGCATGATCTATAGTCCTAGAATGCAAGTACATTTGACCTTCCTGGGTGTCACCGATGCTCTGCATTGTGGAAACTAAAGGCATTGTGGTGGCATGGCTAACAGCATGTTGTGACCTCACATTAATAACAATCCTGGAATCAGTCAGTGATCACAAGGCAGACTAGCCTCCGAAACAGCTACCATCACCTCTGTTCATGACCTAACATCGAAATATCCAAAATGTTTTGACAAATTTCAGTTTCAAGGCAGCTGCAATGTTACACTTGCAGGAGAATATGTGTCCATCAACTGATCCACCACTTAAGTGCAGCATACACATACAAGATAAATTGAAGGTTGAACTAGACAAAATGGAGAAAGATGGAATCCATATAAGAGTACAAGAGCATAGATTGATGCAGCTCAATCATGTATCATGAAGAAGGACAGATTACTGAGAGTATGTCTCGATCCATGATGTTTAAACATAGCTTTGAAATGTTGTTGTTACAAAATATCCACATTAGAAGAGTTAAATCAGAGATTTGCAGGTGCAAAATTCTTCTGGACGTTTGATGCCATTGCATGGCTACTGGTCAGTACATCTCGCGGAGAAGCCCCAAGAGCTTACCACATTTTGTACCCCATTCGAGCGATACTGTTTTCAATAACTTCCTTTTGGAATATCTGTTAGCCAGTATCTCTTTCAAGCTTGCATGCACTGTATATACATGCACTGTATCAAGATACATCTATATAGCAGATGATAAAGCTGTTGTGGGAAGAACAAAGCAAGAAATGACCATAATTTGCACTAATGGTTGCAAGCGACACGTAATGAAGGATTAATGTTCAACAGGCTGAAATGTGACATCAATGTGCAGCGGATGAATTTCTTCAGTTCTATTTTTTCCAGTGCTGGTATATGTCCCGTTCCAAGTAAAATATAGGATATTAATGTCATGCCAACTCCTCAAGACAAGGACAATCTTCGAAGATGTCTAGGCCTCTTTAATTTTTTGTCCCCATACATTCCCAATTTCGCTCAAAAATCTTCATTGCTAAGGAAATAGTTGAGAAAGGATGTACCTTTCCTGTGGCATGAAGACCATCAATACCTCTTTGAAGTACTGAAGCAGTCATTATTAAAAGTGTCAACATTGTAATTTTATGATCCCCTGGATATAGATAGCTTGCAGAAAGGTCTGGGAGCATGCATACTACAAAAAGATAAAGCATGTGCTTTAAAATCTCTGTCTGTAATGCAATCCGACTACTCCAATATTGAGTACGAAATGTGAGCTTTAGTATTCAGAATCCTGCGTTTTCTTACTTATCTATTTGGCAAAAGTTTTGTGTTAGAGGCACTGAGACAGGACACTGGAGATGATTTGGCAAAAACCATTAATCAGTAGATCGCTGAGATTGCAGCATCTCTTGATAAAGCTTCAAGGTTACGACTGTGAGATTAGGTATAAGCCAGGGTAACTTAATGGTCACTTTGGATGCACTGAGCAGATTGCCTAACCCAGCGAAAAGAAAAGATATCTCTTTAGATCTAAACTTGAGTTAATTGCCATCAAACTTGAAGATGCTTTCCAAATTAATCAGGTACATTTTATGCAACATAAATGCCAGCAGCTACAAGAAGAAATGGCAAAAGATTCTACGTGACAGAAGCTGTGGAAAGCCATCATTGAAGGATGGCCTGATTCAATTCAACATGCCCACGAACACGAGATACCATTTTGACCTTATTGGGATGAGCCAGACATCTCCTGGAAAGTCATTTTTAAAGGCAAGCAGGCATATTAGAATCTTTGTGACCTGATATTCTTCAGTTTCATGATTCACACATGGGCATAGATTTCATGAGAAGACCCGCAAGAGAGACAGTCTATGGCCGGGTGTGAACAATGATATTGAAGTTGTTGTCAAGATGTGCGAGGCATGTCAAGAGCATATGCCAAGTCAGCACAAAGTACTGTTGATTCCAAATGAAGTTCTTACCCATACCTGGTCCCAAATCACATCTGACCTCTTTCATGTCCATGGCACTGACTTCATCGTCATCATTGACTACTACCAAGTACCCCGTTATCCAGCGTTTGCCCAATACATAAAGCACAACTGTCTATTTTCAGTTTATTTGGTGTGCCTGGAGAAATCATTACGGAAAATGGCCTTCAATTTATTGGTAAGCCATTTCAGGTGTGAGAAGTGGAATATCGCTCATGCTACTGCTTCTCCTGATCGTTACTCTTGATCCAGTGGCCTAACTGAACGGGTGATCCATCCGCATGGTGAAATCCCTAATGCTCCAATATAGACAGACCGACCAAACAAGATCTACACATTGCAATGTTACATTTGAGAGCGGCACTTTTAAGTGCAGTTATTCCATCACTAGCAGAGCTCGTGTTTGACAGACCAATGCATACCAATTTACCCATTCTAGTTCCTGAGAAACTAGAGAGCAGCTTCTAAAGTACCAGAGAAGATGGCCAACATGCACGATAAAAATGTAGGCACAGAATTGCAAGTTTACAGTTGGGATAGCAAGTTTGCATTCAGGATCCCACTTGGCAACCAGCTGAGGTGACAAGAAATTTCAGAACCAAAGCTCTATGAAGTTATTACACAAAAAAGCTTACATGTGAGGTGTAACTAAGGACAAACCAGATCTATTCCTGATCATTAACCACCGTACAGTCCTATTGCATTTTAGGCAACCAGGAATGACATCCAAGAATGACAATCCCACAAATCACTGTGAGCAATTAAAGAAACCTCCAGACAATGTTACCATCACAAGATCTGGGCATTCGCGTAGATTACTTTTACACTTTAAAGACTCCGATTCATTGGTTCTATGCACTTAGGTAATGGTAACTAAATATGAACATGTAAATAGTTATACTTCTGTAGAAGTGGGGGGGGGCGCAAGTATCTTTTAAAAGGAAGGGGATGTTGTAATATGCCATATTTGCATGACATCATGAGAAGTGAAATGTCACGTGATCCAGAATTAGTTTCACTTTTGCTTTGAGCAGAGTGCACACACATAGCTTTGGTGTCTTCAAGCGTTATACCTATGTATTTCTGTTCTCATGTGCCTAGTCTTAATAAATAAACCTGCAATCCCTTATGAGCAATTGGTGCCTTGTGTCTCGTACAGTAAATAAGCCCATGGTGTCATATCATTATAAATGATAGATAATGGTGCAGAGGTGAGGTGAGAATGACTGCCCTTGACATCAAGGCAGCATTTGACTGAATGTGGCATCAAGGGGCTTAACAAAATTTAAGTCAGTGGTAGGTGTTGGTAAAATTCTCCACTGGCAAGAATCAGATCTAGAGTAAAGGAAGATGATTGTGGTTGTCAGAAACCAATCATCTTAGTCCCACGGTTTCGCTGCATGAATTCCTCCGGATGGTGTCCTACGTTTAACCATCTTCAGCTGCTTCATTGATGACCTTCCCTTCATTGTAATGTCAGAAGTGGGGATGTTGGCTTATGATTGAGCAATGTTCAGTACCAATCGTAACTCCTCAGATACTGAAGCAGTCCATGCCTGCATGCAGCAAGGCAGGGAAAAAATTCAGTTGTGTGCGCTGATAAGTGGCAAGTAACATCGCACCACACAAGTGCCAGGCAATGGCCATCTCCAACAAGACAGAATCTAACCATCTCCTCTTGACATTCAATGGCATTACCATCATGAAACTCCTCCTTCAACATCCTGGAGGTTACCATTGACCAAAAGCTGAACTGGACCAGCCACATAAACACACAGACTATAAGAGCAGGTCAGAGCCTGGGAATTCTGCAGCAAATTCCTGACTCCCAAAGCGTGTCCACCATCTACAAAGTGCAAGTCAGGAGTGTGATGGAATACTCAACACTCCTGGATGTGTGGGGCTCCAACAACAGTCAAACATTGACACCATCCAGGACAAAGCAGCTAGTTAATTGATACTCCATGCACCACCTGAAATATTCACTCCTACCACCCGCGTGGCACAATGGCATATTACTATATACCATCTACAAGATGCACTGCAGCAACTCGGCAAGCCTTTTTTGACAGCAGCTTCCGAACCCACCTAGAAGGACAAAGGCAGCAAAAACGTGGAAACATTACCCGCTGCAAGCCACAACCATCCTGACATGGAGCTACAACATCTTGTCATCGTGTCGCTGGGTTAGAATTCAGGAACACTCTCCCAGCACTGTGTGTGTACATAGACCACATGGACTGAAGGGCTTTAAGAAGATGGCTCACCACCACCTTCTCAAAGGCAATTAGGATGGACAATAAATATTGGTGTTGCTAACAATGCTCAGATACAACAGTATCGATTAAACCAAAAATTTGTGTGCAATTTGGTTCAACCTGCGGTGGTGGCCAGTGAGGGACTGGAAATAGCGGTGAAGGAATGAATTTGGTTATGGGGGGGCCAATGCAGTATTTCTGGTCTTCCCATGTTTAGTCGGAGGACATACACCTCATTAAGGACTGGATGTCAGCCAAGCAGTCTGATGAGCATGGAGGCTGTGCATAAGTCAAGACTGATGATGGTAAGGTGGAACTGTGTTTCTTTTCCTTTCTCCTTTCATGGTATGTGGCTGCCACTGGTAAGGCTAGCGTTTGTTGCCTGTTGCTAATTGCCCTTGAACTGATTGGTTTGCTAGGCCTTTTCAGAGGGCGGTTAAGAATCAGCCACATTACTGTGGATCTGGAGCCATATGTAGGCTAAACAGGTAAGAATGGCAGATTTCTTTCCTTAAAGGACATTAGTTGTCACTATACATTTGGAACTTGAGTCACCTCAGGACCCACAACTTGCAGTGGAAAAACATCATCCTCGGCCCCAAGGGTCTGTCTTAAGAAGAAAAAGGAAGACGTTTGGAATCTGATGATGTCTTGCTATGATGTCACTCAGTGATTGTATGCAGATGAGAACTAAAGGGCCAATTTTCACCCATGTGGTGGGGAAAGGGATGTGGTGAGACACATCTTACATGTTGTTCCATCTGATCATTTAGGCTGTCCTCCCTTGAACTGTTTTTGCCAAGGTACATTTGTTCACGTATCTATTGCATTTAATTGTATCTCTCACGTTAGCCCACTTTAATAATTTGTTGTCGCTTAAATATTTCCTTGTAATGTGTTGTGACACATCGCTTGTATAAATGGGAAACCAAAAACGGTCCCAGCACAGATTGCTGGGGCTAAACTAAAACATGTGATTGATCCCTACTCTGTACTTACTTACTCTAACCATCTCTTTAATCATGTGTTACATACACTTTAATGCGAAAATAAAAACAGAAAATGTTGAAAATACTGAGGTCCAGCAGCATCTCTGGAGAGAGAGACTAAGTTAATGTCTCAAGTTGATGACCGTTTGTCAGAACTAGAGAAAGTTTTACAGGTACAGAGGCCAAAAACATCAAAGGGAATGGGGAGAAGAACAAAAGAGAAGGTTGGTGTTAGAATGTAGGGCAGGAGAGATTAAATGACAAAAGGGCATGATGATATAGGGCAAAAGGAGTTGGGACAAGTAAAGAAATCAAAGGCAGGATTGCCGGATGTGCGAATGGAAAATGCAGATTCATCATAAGCACCTGATAGCTAGGGAAAAAAGATACAGAACTTATGATCTAAAATTATTGGTCCCAAACATTCCTTGAAGGTGAACTTGTGATTTACTTGTACTTTCAATATAGTATAATGTATTTGCTGCTCATGGTGCCGGCACCGCTGCATTGGGGAGACCATATGGAGTTTGGGTAACCACTTTGTGAAAAGTTTCAGTTGAGTTTGAATGCTTGACCCAATCATTGGCAGCCGGTCATTTTAAGTCTCCGCACCACTCCCACTTTGTCTTCTTAGCCCTCGTCCTCCTATGTTGTTCCAGTGACGTCAAATGTAAGCTTAGGGAATAGCATATCGTGTTTTGATGGGGCACTTAGAGCTTTCTGGACCCAACAATTTGAGATCTTAATCTCTGCCCCATTTAATTCATTTTTTTAATGGCAGCTGTTGACTGTTATTTCCATTTATCCTTCCTCTAGAACTCTTTATTCTTTCTTGTCCCATTATAATCTCTTTTTGCCTGGACCATCATCCCATTTGTCATTTAATCTCTTCTGCCTTTGTTATTATGTGGTGGGTGATGTGTGCCAGGCGGACCAAATCCACAAGGGAAACTTGGCCATGTTATCACAAAGGTTTTGCAATTTGTATTTATTATGAGAAGATTTGTGCACTGAATTCAGAAGTAATGGATCCACTAACGCCGTTGGAGATTTTAAAAACTAAACTAAAACATTTATTAACAAAAGAAAAAATTTCAAGCACATAAGATTAGTTACTTAGTACCATAACAAATCCCAAAATTCCTAATTAAACTGACTCCCAACTACACACCCCCTTTAAGGCAACAGTCCCAAAATAGATTTTAAATTTAGATAGACAATTCAGCAGGTTTACTATATGCACCCATTTGACAGTCGAATCCCAAAGGCTTTTTAACACAACTTTAGTTACTGGACACAGCAGACATCTACAAAAGTGGCTAGAGGCTTTCTCCAAGTCTGTCATATGGTGTACCTTTCAGGATTTTGCATGACCACACCCCGACTTAGTCTTTCTTCCCTCATTATTTATGTTTTCTCTCTCTCATCTGTAAATTCCATTGTTCTATATGTCCTTGGAAATTTAACAATATAAAAATCTTTCACAGTTAACGTTTCCAGTCCGTGTGACTCTTCAACAGAAGCGTTCTGTTGAAGAGTCATATGGATTCGAAACGTTAACTGTGCTCCTCTCTGTGCAGATGCTGTCAGACCTGCTGAGTTTTTCCAGGTATTTTTATTTTTGTTTTGAATTTCCAGCATATGCAGTTTTTTGCTTTTATAAAAATCTTTCACGTTGCCATTATGGTTAGTACCTTTGGGAAAAATAAATACACTGCTTGGCCTTGCTTATCTTGTTAGTTGCAAACATCCTATTGTTTCTTTGTAATCTAAACAACCCCTTCACTTACCTAAAAATGCAAATTTCCTTTACACCCTACATGCTGCGCTCATCCATGTTTACTCATTAGCATTTTACCCCTAACTTTCTGACTGTAATTCAATTAAATATCTCAGACAGAACCATCTACACTCACACCCATAAACCTACTTTACAATAAGCCGCAATAATATGAAAAAATGTTATTTTCATGACATCTAACATGTTGCCTTTTGAACTTAACACGCAATCTAACCCCACCTTCCCTGCAACTTCCCTGTCTCCGTACTTGTTTGAAATTATAGCTAACATTTTCCAGTTCTGACAAAGGGTCATTGACCTGAAAATAAACTGTGGTTCTCTCTCCACAGATGCTCCCTGACCTCCTGACTGTTTCCAGCATTTTCTATTTCTTTTTCGAAAAGTTTTAAGTTAGCAGCTTTGCTGTCTCTTTCACAACCTTCTTAACCGCTGTGGAAATGTACATCTAGACCTGGTGATATTTTAGTTTCATCACTTTTTTTTTTATTGGCTAGTGACTGGTGATAGGTCAATTTTGTCACCCCTTCTATGAATAGGATCAGAAACAGATGCTGTAGAATGTGAGCTCCAAGTAGTTTGTAGGCAGTAATTACTGTGGTGAAAGTATTGTGAAGACTGAATTTTTATTCTCCTATTAGGGCTTACCTGTGTTTGCTGTGTTCCACTAGAGTAAAATTTGTCGTCTTGAATTTTGATTTGTGCTCTCCTTTTTTAATGTATATTTTAAATCCTCGTTAATAAACGTTTGCATTTTGGAGAGCATAACAATTGAACTTTTTTACCATTTGGTGAAAATTAAGTAGCAGTTATGGATGATCAGTTTTTCAAAATAAAGAATTGTATGTTGGGTTTGGTTTGAGCTTTTCATCCAGGTAAAATGCACAACTGTGACTTGCTCAAACTGGCAAAGTAAATCTAAACAAATGTGGGTCATTGATGTCTGCATGCTGTTTGTTCAAAACTAAATATAGTTTACTGCAGATTAAGATCTCTTTATCCCATTACAAGCTGTTTGCTTGCTGCATGTGTCTTCAGTGATGCAGAAGTGTACAGAGACTTGTATTTAATTTGATTCTGTTACAAGCGTGTTTTCAGTCTTATGTTAAATTTTTTCTTTCTTCATTCATGGGATGTCGGCCTGGCTGGCAAAGCCAGCATTTAATGCCCTTCTCTAATTGCCCTTGAGAAGGTGATGGTTCTTGAACCGCTGCAGACCCTGTGGTGCAGGTACATCCACAGTGCTGTTAAGGAGGGAGTTCCAGGATTTTGACACAGCAACAGTGAAGGAACGGCAAAATATTTCCAAGTCAGGATGGTGTATGCCTTAGAGGGGAATTTGCTGCTGGTGGTGGACCCATGATCTGCTACCCCTGCCCTTCTAGATGGTAGCAGTTGTGGGCTTCCAAGGAGCCTTGGTGATTTCCTGCAATGCATTTTGTAGATTGTGCACACTGCTGCCACTGTGCGTTGGCAGTGGAGGGAGTGAATGATTGTGGGTGGGGTGCCATTCAAGCTGGCTGTTTTGTCCTGGATGGTGTCAAGCTGCTTGAGTGTTGTTGGAGATGCACTCATCCAGGCAAGTGGAGTGTATTCCATCACACTCCTTGGAGATGGTGGGCAGGCTTTGGGGAGTCAGGAGACAGAGCCAGAGAAACATTACAACACAAAAAGTGGCCATTCCGCCCATCGTGTCTGTTCCGGCCAAAAAAAAAATGTTAAAAAAAAACTAGCTGCCCGTTTTAATCTTCCTTCCAGCATCTGGTCTGTAGCCTTGCAAGTTACAGCACTTTAGGTGCAGATCCAGGTGCATTTTAAATGAGTTCAGGCATTCTGCCTCTAACACCAAGTCAGGCAGTGAATTCCAAACATCCATCACCCTCTGGATGAAGATGTTTTCCCTCGTGTTCCCTTTAATCCTTCTACTAATCACCTTAAATCTGTGCCCCATGGTAATTGACCTCTCTGCTAGGGGAAACAGGGCACCCCTGCTTACTCCATCTAGGTCCTTCATAATCTTGTATACTTCAGCCTTTTCAGTTCCAAGGTAAACAACCTCAGCCTATCCAATCTTTCCTGATAGCTGCAGTTTTCAAGCTCTGGCAGCAATCTTGTAAATCTCCTCTGTACTCTATCCAGAGCAATTATGTCATAGTATCGCAGTATTTTCACAGTGTGCAGGAGGCCGCTCAGCCCACTGAGTCTTCACTGGCTCTCTGAAAGAGCATTCCGCCTAGTCCCACGCTCTACCTTATCCCCGTAACCTTGCACATCCTCTCTTTTCAGGTAGCAACCCAATTCCTTCTTGAATACCTCAATTAAACCTGCTCTAACCACCCTTTCGGAAAGCTTGTTCCAGACTCCAACCACCCTCTGGGTGAAAAAAATTTCCTCACATTATAGTTACTCCTTTTGCCAATTATTTTGAATCTGTGCTCTCGAGTTCTTGATGTTTTCTTGAGTAGGAACAGTTTATCACTTTTACCCTGTCCATACCCCTCAGGACCTTGAATACCTCTATCAAGTCTCCTCTTAGCCTTTTTTCCCCCAAGGAAAACAGACCCAACCTCTCCAATCCACCCTCATAGCTACATTTCTTCAATCCCGGAAATCGTTCTTGTGAATCTCCTCTGTACTCTCTCCGATGCCAGCACGCCCTTCCTCAAGGGTAGAACTGGACGCAGTACTCCAGATGAGGCCTAACTAGTATCTTTTACAAGTTCAACATGACCTTCTTACTCTTGTACTCAATGCTCCTATTAATAAGCTTAAGATACTATATGCTTTATTAACTTTTCTCTCAACATGCCCTGCCATCTTCAATGACCTACCTACATATATACCGAATTCCCTCTGATCCTGCACCTCCTTTAGAGGCTCTCACTTTATTGTATACTGTCTCAGTGTAACTTTCCTGCCAAAATGAAACACCCCACACTTCTCTGCATTGAACTTCATCTGCCACTTGTCTGCCCACCGATGTTTCTACGTTCATTAGAAGTTCAAGACCATCCCCATCACAGCTGACAACATTTCCAATCTTCGTACCACCTTCAAATTTTGAAATCATACCCTGCACACTACAGTCTTGGTCATTAATATATATAAAGAAGAGCAAGGGTCCTAGAACTGTACACAAAATTCCAGCTGTGACCTAACCAGCGTTTTATACAGTTCCATCAATACATCTCTGCTTTTGTATCCCATACCTCGTCCAATAAAGGAAAGCATTCAATTTGCTTCCTTTACCACCTTATCCACCAGTCCTGCCATCTTCAGGGATCTGTGGACCTGCACTCCAAGGTCTCTCACTTCCTCTACCCCTCCCAATATCCTCCCATTTATTGTGTATTCCCTAGCTTTGTTCGCCCTCCCTAATTACCTTACACTTCTCTGGATTGAATTCCACCTGCCACTTGTCCGCCCACTCAGTGAAAACATTGATATTGTTTTAGAGTTGGCTTCTATCCTTTTCACTATCAAAGACATGGCCAATTTTTGTGTTAGCTGCAAATTTCCCAATCATGCTACCCACATTTAAGTCCGAAACAATATATACAACATACAGCAAGGGACCCACCACTGGGCCTTGTGGAACGCAACTGGAAATAGCTTTCTTTTCACAAAAGTACCCATCAACTATTGCCGTTTGTTTCCTGTCGCTGAGCCAATTTTGAATGCAACCTGCCGCATTCCCCTGTATCCCATGGGTTTTTACTTTTCTGACCAGTCTGCCGTGTGGGACTTTGTCAAATGCCTTACTAAAATCCATGTACACAACTTCCACTGCACTACCCTCATCAATCCTCCTAGTTACTTCCTCAAAAAGATTTGATTAAATTTGTAAGACATGACAATCCCCTAATGAAACTAAACTGACTATTCCTGATTATTTGGTCTGTTTAAATAATGGTATATTCACAGATCACCAATCCACTGGTACCTTGCCCGCATCTAGCGAGGATTGGAAAATGATTGTCAGAGCATCCACTATTTCCTCCCTGACTTCCTTTAACAGTCTGGGATACAATCCATCCTGCCCTGGTGACTTACCCTCCTTCAAGAATGCCAGTCCCTCCAGTACTTCCTCTCTCACTATGCTTATTGTATCTAATATTTCACACTCCTTGAACTAGAATATCTGCTTCATCTCTTTCCATAGTCAAGACAGAGACAAAGTACTCATTGAAAACCCTGCCTGCATATTCAGCATCTGAGCACAAGTTACCATGTGCATCTCTGATCGGCCCTGACTTTACCTTAGTTATTCTCTTGCTCTTAATGTACTGGTAAATCACCTTTGGATTTTCTTTGATTTTACCTGCCAATATTTTTTCATATCCTTTCTTTGCTTTCCTAATTACCTCCTTTACCTCACCCCTGTACTTTCTATATTCCGCTAGGTTTTCTACAGTATTAAGATTTTTGTGACTGTCATAAGCTTTTTTTTTTGCTTTACCTTACCTTGTATACTTCTAGATAACCAGGGGGCTTGAGATTTGGCATTACCACCCTTTTCCTTTGTGGGGACACTGTGCCCGCAGAGATGAGTTACTCGCTGCAGGATTCCTAGCCTCTGACCTGCTCTTGTAGCCACAGTATTTATATGACTAGTCCAGTTCAGTTTCTGATCATTGGTAACCCCCAGGATGTTGATAGTGAGGGATACAGCAATGGTAATACTATTGAATGTCCAGGAGCGATGGTTAGATTCTCTCTTGTTGGAGATGGTCATTGCCTGGCACTTACGTGGCGTGAATGTTACATGCCATTGTCAGCCCAAGCCTGGTACAGTCCAGGTCTTGCTGCATTTGGTCATGGACTGCTTCAGTATCTGAGGAGCTGCGAATGGTGCTGAACATTGTCCAATCATCAGCGAACATCCCCAAATTCTGACCTTATGATGGGAGGAAGGTCGCTGCTGAAGCAGATGAAGATGGTTGGGCTGAGGAAACCAGGCTGAGGAGCTCCTGCAGTGATGTCCTGGAACTGAGATGATTGACCTCCAACAACCACAACCATCTTCCTTTGCATGACACCAACCAGCGGAGAATTTTCCCCCTGATTTCCATTAACTCCAGTTTTGCTAGGGCTCCTTGATGCCACTGTCTGTCAATTGCTGCCTGGATGTCAAGGGCAGTCACTCTGACCTCACCTCTGGAGTTCAGGCCTTTAGTCCATGTTTGAACCAAGGTTATAATGAGGTCAGAAGCTGAGTGCTCCTGGCAGAACCCAAACTGAGCAGCTGTGAGCAGGTTATTTCTAAGCAAGTGCCGCTTGATAGCACTGTTGATTACTCTTTCCATCACTTCACTGATGATCAAGAGTAGACTGATGGGGCGGTAATTGGCTGGGTTAGATTTGTCCTGCTTGTATACAGGATACAGCTGGGCAATTTTCCACATTGCCGGGTAAAAGCCAGTGATGTAGCTGTAATGGAACAACTTTGCTGGGGGCATGGCAAGTTCTGGAGCACAAGTCTTCAGAACTATTGCCAGAATATTGTCAGGGCCTGCAATTTGCAATATCCAGTGCCTTCAGCCATTCCTTGATATCGTGCAGTGAATCGAAGTGGCTGAAGACTGGCATCTGTGATGCTGGGGATCTCTGAAGGAGGCTGCAATTTTAAATGATTCAGGACCTCAGCAACATCTGATAGTCTGAAATAATATCACCACTACAGTGGGCATCTGAGGGGAAAGAAGTACACTAAGCAGTAACATCTTGTTTTATTCATAAATCTATTCTGTGCAGCGAGGGAAGCTCATTCTGCTGAATTTAGTTCAGCATATTAGCTAAAGCTGATGAAATGCTGATGCTGGAACAGATTGTTCAATGTCTCATTCATTCTTGGTTCACCAGCACAAATTGTATTCCTATATTAAAGCAATATTTGCATTTATGTAGTGCACTTCATAATCTCTGGATATCCCAGAAAAGTTTTACAACCAGCGAAGTACTTTTGAAGTATTGTTAGTTATAATGTAGGAAATGTGAGAATATGTGCACAGCAAGCTCGCACGAACAGCAATCTTATCAGACATTGTTTTTAGACGTTTTGATCAGAGGCAAAGATTGGCCAGGGTGCCAGGGGTAACTGAAATAAATGCTGGAAGTACTCAGCAGGTCAGGCAACATGTGTGGAAAGTGAACAGAGTTAATGTTTCAGGTCAACAACCTTTCATCAGAACTAGGAACAAGTTAGAGGTATAATAGATTTTGAGCAAAGGGTGGATTGGGCAAGGCTGATAGGGTGGAAGACAGGAGAGATTGAATGACAGAACGGTTAGTCTTACAGACTGGGTGACCGCTTTGCAGAACACCTTCGGTCTGTCCACAAGTATGACCCAGACCTCCCTGTTGCTTGCAATTTCAACACACCACCCTGCTCTCATGCCCACATGTCCGTCCTTGGCCTGCTGCAATGTTGCAGTGAAGCTCAACGCAAACTGGAGGAACAGCACCTCATCTTCCTACTAGGCACTTTACAGCTTTCCGGACTGAATATTGAGTTCAACAATTTCAGATCATGAACTCTCTCCTCCATCCCCACCCCCTTTCTGATCCCCCCTTTTCCAATAATTTATAATTTTTTTACAAATATATTTTTCTTTTCCCTCCTATTTTAAAATTTATTTTGATCTATTGTTTCATCTCCACCTCTTAGCCCATTTTGATCCCTTTCCCCCACCCCACCCCCACTAGGGCCACCTGTCACTTGCTCATCCTGCTTTCTACCCTTAATGTCCCCATTAGCACATCCTTTAGATAATATCACCACCGTCAACACCCCTTTGTCTTTTTGTCTATGACATTTTTGGCAGTCTGTTCTTGGCCTCCAACTATCACTGGCCCCCAACGAGCTCTACCTGCCCCATCCACCCCCCTCTACCAGCTTATATTTCATCTCATTTCTATATGTCTTAGTTCTGATAAAGGGTCATGGACTCGAAACGTTAACTGTATGCCTCTCCACAGATGCTGTCAGACCTGCTGAGTTTTTCCAGGTATTTTTGTTTTTGTTCTAGATTTCCAGCATCCACAGGATTTTGCTTTTGTCGTTAAGATCCCCCTGGTTTACTAATGTCCTTTAGGGACAGAAATCTGCTGCCCTTAACTGGCCTGGCCTACATGTGACTCCAGACTCTCAGCAATATGGTTGACTCTTAAACTGCCCTCTGTAATGGCATAGCAAGTCACCCAGTTCAAGGGCAATTAGGGATGGCAACAAATGCTGGCTTTGCCAGCAATGCCCACATCCCATTAAAGAATAAAACAACCACCCTTCGCAGGCAGGCCCTCTTGATAGCCGCAACCCCACCATCCCCAGCAGGCCTTCTCCACTCCTCTAAGCTGCCCGTCCAACACCACAGTCCTTCCCTCTTTCCACCCCCCCCCCCCCCCCCCCCCCCCCCCCCCCCCCCCCCCACCCCACTGTGCACAGGCCTTCTCTACACCCCTGTTCAGCAGGAAACCCTCCAACAGATACATCCCTTAAACTGAAAGCAGGACAAGCAAGGTGCATATAGCCCTTTCTACCCTTAATTAGCACATTCCTTAGATAATAACACCACCTTCAACACCTCTTTGTCCTTTTGTCTGTGACATCTTTTGGTTATCTCCACCTATCACTGGCCCTTTATCCAGCTCTACTTGTGTCCCCCCCCCCCACCCCCCCTTAAACCAGCTTATATTTCACCCCTCTGTTTTTACTTAGTTTGTTGACGGGTCATTCGGACTCGAAAGGTTAACTGTGTTCCTCTCCGCAGATGCTGCCAGACCGGCTGAGTTTTTCCAGGTATTTTTATTTTTGTTTTGGATTTCCAGCATCTGCAGTTTTTTGCTTTTATCTATAGTCATTTGCATGTTTGCTGAGCACGCATCACAGACTCCAGTTCTTTGTGTGCCCCACGTGCTTCTGTGTGCACTAAGCTCTGCCTATCAAATCAACCCACTGACCAATCACACAGCCTGACAGACAAACACCAAGTGGTTAAATGAGGGTAGTTGATGAAATTCCAAATGTTTCTTTGTGTGGGGTAAATTAGAGGGAGAATGATGTTGATGATAAAGGTTACCATTTAAGTCCATTAGTTTTAGCCGTTGGTAATTTATTTGCAACTCATTGGTCACATTTAATGTGTACCTTATTGTACCATTTTCATACTCTAATGTTTACGCAGCTCTAAATGGCCAGCCTACCTTCCATTGTTTGCAGATAAAAAAATTTTAATGTAAGTTGAAGCATTGCCATAAGACTTGCACATATATAAAACACCTATCATGCGTCCGAAATGCCCCAGCACATGATAAAGTATGATTTATTTTTAAGTTTGGTGTCTGTTAAGGCAATTTCTGCACAGCAATTTGGTTACTAACCAGTTAAACTGTATTTTGCCGGTGCTGGTTGAAGGATTAATATTGTCCAGGACATGAAAAGGTCTTCCTGCTCTTAGATTGTTAACAGCCATTGGAATAGACACAAGCCTTCAGCTTAATGTGTGATCAGCAGAAAGGCATCTCCAGCAATACAGCATACATTGCCCCCTTTGCCCTGCATTGGAAGGTTCATGTGTAGATTGTGCTCAAGACCTGGAGTGTCAGAGGTGAGAGTACTGCCACCTCACCCAAGCTGACTAATTCAAAGCCAAGTTGAGGAAGTTGTCATCTTCTACAGCGTCAAACCATGAATAACATGGGTATTATGGATTTGCAGTTGGCAGTAAAGTTAAGGTCCTGCTGGTTGTAAATCATTACCTGAGAGGTACCTGCAGCCAGAGTTAAGGTTATATTCCCTGTAGCCTGCTTTCAATGGAAATTTGAAACATTCTAGTGAAATGGCATTTCGTTTGGAGACGAGCCCAACTTTGATGGCTAAAGTAGGGGCAGTGATACAGTGTTAGCATTTTTAAAATGCTGCTTCATATTCTACATTCACCACTTGTAATTTTTAAGTTGTACAGTTGAAGTTTCATTCACAAATACTTGTTGTGCATTTTGAAAATGAGATTTGACTATTTTGAAGTCATTAAAACAAACATTCATTTCCAAGTGACTGCAAAATGTGACCCTTTTGTCCCAGTTAATTCTAGATAGTTCTGTTTTGTCCACTAGCTCCATTTTTGAAGTAAACAAACTGATATCTGGTGCACTTAGCTGGCAGAAATGCAATTTAACTTGTTGGGGAGGAAATAATTGAAGGGGATTTTCTGCTCTGTTGAAACTGTGTGGTAGGAAACAAGACAGAATTTTAATGGTGTTGAAACAGGGTTATGTGCATTCAGAACCAATTTGCACTGCTATTAACAAAGAAGAAATTTCCAGTCTCAGATGTTATTTAGTATTCTGAGAAGCTTTTGAGATATGATTCTCAGAAGAGTTCATTGCTTTTCAACCCAGACATCAGAGAAAAAAAAATCGACCCTTGTGCACTGTCCGTTTCTTAATGCATCTTTGCAGGACCTTTATTTAGTACTGTTGCTATTTTTACAAACAATCTGTTGCTGGGCTGTACTGTTATGCAGAATGTAAAAAACAGAGATAGGTGCCTTAACATATATGTCACGGACACGGGCCCTTTAGCCTGGTGATGCATGATTAGGCTCAGGTTTTTAAATATCTGCAGTTCCATTGGTGTCTGAATGCTGCTATGTCTATATTGTGGATCATAGCTGACTGATGGAGATCTGCTGTAATACATAGAAAATGATTTATTTTCTTGTCTTTTGTCAGATGACTTGACAATGGCCCATGGAAAATGGGGGTTGGCGTTATTTTTCCTTTATGTTGTGATTGCACATTATTGGAGCCTGAAATTTATGCATTTTGTTTCTGCTTATGGAGTTGGTGATGTTGGAGTTAACATTCTATAAGGTAATAGCAGCCCTTGGATAGCTCCGTCAAATGCCTTTGCTCATGATTAAGGGAATTGGCACAGTAGATGTTGGCCAGCTCTTTAACTGATATTGATGTTTTGGTCTTCCCTCTAAACCTGACTTGGAGTTGAAGAAATATTCACATGGGTTGTGTGGATGTGTTCACAAATCAAATAAAAAGAAAATTTCTAGTATCCATTTACAATCTTAGATGTATCTATTCCTTTGAGGAATAAAAGAAATTATCATCTTGATGACAAAATATTTTATTGGTATTGATGCATAAAATAATTTTTTTGCTTTTTTTATACCTGAAATTCCCAATTCTTAATAACTTAGCAACTGTCAATAACTCACCACCTGCTCGCTGCTTCCCACCGCCAGCTCTCCCACCTGACTGACCCTCCCGCTTGCCACTTGCTTCCGGCTCACAGCTGCTCCTTCCTTCCTCCTTGTCACTTCCCTCCCACTTGATACCTCTCCTGCCTCGCCTCTTCCCCCCCTGAAGCCCCCACTCACTGACCCTTTCACTTGCTGCGGTGAGTCAGGACAGGTGGCAAAAAAGAGGGCTCGGGAGGAAATGGTGAGCGGGAGGGTTGTGATGATGGCAAAGTGGGAGAGATGGTGAGCAGAAGGATTCTGATGGGGAGTGGCGAACAGGAACGAAGCGATAAAGTGGGAGAAATGGCGGGTGAGGGGGTTGGCAAGTTGGGAGAGTCTCCCCTGAACCCTTCGGCTTGTTGCCTGTCCCAAGCATAGCTTATTCTGTACATGTTCCGGGTCCACACTACGTCCCTTCCAGCCAATGTGAGCAGCCACATCTCTGTTGGGTTAACATAAATCAAACCCAGACCTACAGAACTCAGGGTCCCTCAGTAACTACTCACTCAAATTCCTCAAGTTTTCAAATGATGGCTCCTTTATTCGCCTTCCAGAGCTCGCTCTCTTTTCTTGCATTCTTACTGGGCAGGCTGCCAGCCAGTCAGCTATTGCCAAGTAGTCTGGCTGGCTACATTGAGCGGGATCGGGAACCAGTGGAGATCTGGCCATGCCTGGTGTCATAGATTCACGAAGCATTGATTGGCTGAGCAGCAGAACATTCTCCACACTCTATGTGAGCAGCGCTAATAATCAAGACCGCAGCACTTGATGGAGTGGTATGTGACCACGCAGGTGCACGGCTTAAAGGGAATTTAGAACATCTGTCTTAGAACTATCAACATTTATAGTATTCATGAAGCCCATTTAATCCATTGCAACCTGAAGCTCTTTGGAGCAATTTAACCTCACTGCCCTGTTGTCCTTCTGCACCCCTGTATTTGTGTGGTCTTCCCTTAAAAATGTAGTAGATTGTTTGTAAGGAACCGCCTCTGAAAACACGCACCTCATTATTTAAGAGACAAATTTGAGATACTGATTAGTCATGATCTAATTGATTGGCAAGTGAGCTCAAGGGGCTGAATGGTCTACTACTTCTCGTTACATTCATAATTTTTACATGATGTCTTTTTATTCATTTCTCCAATCAAAATATCAGAACATTCCATGATTTTAAACTCATTAAACTGTTAAACTCGTTGGCCTTAGCTGCTTAAGTGGAAATAGCACTATTGATAATTGTTTCTCGCATGTGTCATCCAAGTGAATCTGCGATGTATGCTTTCTATAGCTTTCACATCTTTCCTGTAATGTGGCATTCGGCACTACACGTTAAGTCTTTCTTTGTCCTCTCTGCTTTTTGCTAAATCCCTTACTTGTGTGTTGCCAGCAAATTTTGATTCTCATGCTTTGGGCGATCATTGAAAGCAAAACTGCCCTTTTGCATCTCACTGTCCTGCATCAGCCACTTTGCTTGGAGACATATATCGAACTTTCAAAACCCCTTTTGCAGTTTCACCTACGATCAGATAACTTGGCTGAAAGCCATTATAAGAGAGGTAATACCTGATATTTTCTTACTCTGTGTGGTGCAGCACCTTCTCAAACTGTTGAATGGTCATTGTGTCCATTGTGGAGCTTGAGTCTTCTGGAAAGAACACTCAGTTGTTGAGATGTTTCAGGGTGGTTAATAATGAAGAAGTTTACAGTTTCAATATTAGTGTGTTGCCTTTTATTTTTCACGTATAGTTTAATTGATTATTTTTTGCTTTGCTTTCAAACAGCATCAACTCCTGCCCAAACAACTGTTCAGGCCATGGAGAATGCCAGGAAGATACTGACAACAGCACTGTGTATTGTGTGTGCAGTGAATACTGGAAAGGAGAATCATGCAACGTCCCTTACTGCAGGGACAATTGTGGGTATCCAGATCGTGGGATATGTGACCTGAATGATACCAAAGCATGTCTGTGCAGTGATAACTGGCAAGGTGAGTCTCTTTGTGGATGCTTCTAAAAGAAAGGAAGCAAGTTTACCTGATCTGTTCTGTTTCCCCACTTGTTCTCCACCCCTTCCCAAATACATTTTCTCCCCATACTATTGAAGCAGCTGGGATAAGGTTCTATTGTGTCACCAGTTAGCAACTGCAACTTGGAACCAAAGATTAGTACAGCTCCGAAGGAGGCCATTTGTCCATTGGAGTCTGCGCCCACTCTTCCGAAGAGCCTAGTTAGATCCCTCCCAGATCTTTCTCCAAATCCTGCAATTTTTCTCTCCTTTATGTATTCCCCAATTCCTTTCTAAGGCTAGTATTGAATCTATATCCACCACTTTATCAGGTTCAGTCTAAATCCTAATTCCTCATTGCCTACAAAAGTTTTCCCTCATGTTCTTTTATCTTAAATCTGTGCTCCTGATGATTGGCTTTTCAGCTATTGGAAACATTTCTCTTTAAAATCAGGCTTAGAGTAAATAAACACCTCCGGTTCGATCTCAAGGACACTTAGAAAATATCAAGGGGACTAGACAAAGTCGACATGGATTTATGAGAGGGAAATCAAGTTTGACAAACCTACTGGAGTTTTTTGAGGACATAACTAGCGAATAGATGAGGGATAACCAGTGGATGTGGGGTATTTGGATTTTTAGAAAGCTTTTGATAAAGTCTGACATCTGAGTTTAGCGTGTAAAATTAAGGAACATGGGATTAGGGGTAATATATTGGCATGGATTGAGAATTGATTAGCAAACAAGAAAAAGTGGGTCTTTTTCGGAGTGACTGGCAGTGACTATTGGGGTACTTGGGATCAGTGCTTGGGCCCCAGCTATTCACAATATATATCAGTGATTTTGATGAGGGAACCAAATGTAATATTTCCAAGTTTGTTGATGGTACAAAACTTGGTGGGCATGTGAGCAATGAACAGGGTGTTAAGAGGCTTCAAGGTGATTTAGACAGGCTGAGTAAGTGGGCACATACATGGCAGATGCAGTATCGTGGATAAGTGTGAAGTTATCCACTTTGGTAAGAAAACCAGAATAGCAGATTATTATTTAAACGGTAATAGCTTGGGAAATCTTGATGTAGAAAGGGACCTGAGTATCCTTGTACACCAATCATTGAAAGCAAGCATGCAGGTGCAGCAAGCAATTAAGAAGGCAAATGGTATATTGGCCTTCATTGTGAGAGGAATTGCATCCTCAGACCTATCATCATCATCATCATCATCATCATCTTCATCATCACCCGAAGACAAAGAAACTGGGAGGGAGACACAATCTACCTTTCATCAGTATATTTACTGCATCGTAGTTGCTCACTGTAAAGGAGTCACCCAGTATGCAGCCAGCAAGCAGTTAAGAAAGCAAATGGCATGTTAGCCTCATTGTAAGAGGACTTGAGTACAGGAGCAAGTATGTCTTACCGCATCTGTACAGGGCCTTGGTGAGACCACACATGGTGTATTGTGTGCAGTTTTGGTCTCCTTTACTAAGAAAGGATACACTTGCCATAGAGGGAGTGCAGCAAAGGTTCACCAGACTGTTCCTGGGATGGCAGGATTGTCGTATGAGGAGAAATTGGGCCAACCAGACCTGTATTCACTGGATCAAAAACAGAATTACCTGGAAAAACTCAGCAGGTCTGGCAGCATCGGCGGAGAAGAAAAGAGTTGACGTTTCGAGTCCTCATGACCCTTCGACAGAACAGATTCACTGTATTCACTGGAGCTTAGAAGAATGAGAAGAGATCTCATTGAAACATAAAATCCTGACAAGGCTGGACTGACTGCATACAGGGATGATGTTTCCTCTGGCTGGGGGTTGTCTAGAACAAGGGGTCACAGTCTCAGGATACGGGGTAGGCCATTTAGGACTGAGATGAGGAGAAATTTCTTCACTCAAAGTGGTGAACCTGTGGAATTTTCTACCACTGAAGGCTGTGGAGGCCAAGTCACTGAATATATTTAAGGAGGAAATAGATTTCTAGACTCTAAAGTCATCAAGGGGTATGGGGAGTGTGTGGTAGTACAACATTGAGATAGGTAATCAGCCATTATCATGTTGAATTGCGGAGCAGGCTCGAAGGGTGGGATGACCTACTCCTCCTATTTTTCTGTGTTTCTGGAGTATTGTGTCCAATTCTGGGCACCACTGTTAAACTCTGGATAACCAGTTGGTGAAGGCAGAAACCTGAGCCAGTCTTTACTTGGAATAGATTTATTCACAGAGTGAAACACTACAGGTATATAATCTCCTGACTCCACTCCACGAAGTAGTATGTCATAAATGATCAGCTGTCCTTTTTTACTAAGAGGCAGCTTGATGTTCATTCTTCATCATGCACAACTTAGAATTATCAGAAAGCAAAGCATGATTTTCTTTAAAAGATTAAAAAAATGAAGTTCAGGATTAAGATTATCAGGTTTTAAGTTACAGCCCAAAAGGAACATGAGAGAAGCAGATTTGTTGCAGACATACAGCAGGTTGTGGATGGAGAAGGTTAATGTAGTGCGATTATAGCCAAGCCCTGCATATTCAATGCCCAGTCTTCAAGCTTGCTCATGTTTGTGTGCCAAAAACAGGAGACAAACTGAATAATGCTTTCACTCGAGTCTCACCTGTGTCAGTAAGTGTCTCTTTATATATGCCCAAGTAACCATCCAATCAATGCCCACCACCTCTTGTACTTAACCTCAATTAATACAATTATCAACCACATTTTATGAAGGATGCAATGGCACTGGAGAGGGTGCAGAAAAAGTTCCTGAGAATGATTCTGGGAATGAAAGATTTCAGTTAGATGGATAAATTGGCAAAGCAGGGATTGTTCTTGGAGAGGTTAATTGAAGCTGGCAGGACAGGTGGATAAGGTGGTCAAGAAAGCATATGGAATGCTTTCCTTTATTGGGCGAGGTATTGATTACAAAAGTGGGGATGTAATGATGGAGCTGTATAAAATGCTGGTTAAGCCACAGCTGGAATTTTTTCTGCTGTTCTGGCCACCACATTACAGGAAGGGCATGATTGCTCTGGAGAGACAGCAGAGGAGATTTACAAGAATGTCGCCAGGGCTTAAAAAATTGCAGATATGAGGAGAGATTGGAAAGGCCAGGGTGGTTTCCTTAGAACAGAGGAGGTTATTGAGGTATACAAAATTGAGTGGCCTAGATAGGGTAGACAGGAAAGACTTGTTCCCCCAAGCTGAGGGGTCAGTTACCAGGGGGCATTTTTATTTGTTCATGGGATGTGGGCGTCGCTGACTAGGCCAGCATTTATTGCCCATCTCTAATTGTCCTTGTTCAGGGGGCATTTAGGAGTCAACCACATTGTTGTGGTTGGAGTCACATGTAGGCCAGACCAGGTAAGGACAGCAGACTTCCTTTCCTAAAGGACATTAGTGAACCAGATGGGTTTTTGCAACAATCGACAATGGTTTCAAGAACCACATCGAAAAGACAAAGGCAAAAGTGAGCGCACGAAACAACATCCTGAATAAGCTCACTAACACAAAATTGGGAGCAAGCCCGAGAACATTACAAATCAGTGCACTTGCTCTTTGCTATTCCACTGCTGAATACGCCTGCCCTGCGTGGGAAAGATCTACTCGTGCTAAGAAGATGGATGCCGTTCTGGTTGCAAGCTGCCGACTTATCACAGGTTGTTTAAAACCAACAAACACCAACAGCCTATATATCCTGGCGGGTATCGCTTCGCCTGATATAAGAAGAACGGTAGCCAGCAAGAAAGAGCGACTCCGTCAAACATCAGGTGAGAGGCACCCTCTACATGGTCATACACCTACACTCAGCCGCCTAAAGTCAAGAAAGAGCTTCATGAACAGTGTTGTTCCATTACAATCAACCCCATCTGAAGCCCGCATTGCCTTGTGGAAAGACCGGCTCACCAGTCTCAAACAACCCCCAGCGATGGAAATTCTACTGGATGAAAGCCTTCCCCCAGGCGCTAATTGCAACCGGGCAACCTGGAAGTGCCTTAACAGATTTAGGACTGGTGTAGGTCATTTAAAGGTGTCACTAAGCAAAAGGGGATATACAACCAACCCGGCAACTTGTGAATGTGGAACTGAGCCACAGACTATGCAACGTCACCTGCAATGCCTATCGCTAGAGGAACCCTGCACTGTTGCAGATCTCATCGAATTCAACAACAGGGTGCAAAAATGTGTCCAGTTCTGGCTGGGCCATGTATAGACTGTCGGTGGACACGATAAGAAGAGATTAGACTATTAATCCCAGATTTTTATCGAATTCAAATTCCACCATCTGCCATGGAGGGAGTTTGAAAATTTTTACCTGGGGGAATGAAGTAGCGGCAATGTTTTTCGAAGTCAGGACAGTATGTGATTTGGAGGGCAGACTAATAGGTGTTGGTGTTTACATGCAGCTGCTACCCATATCTTTCTAGGCAGCAGAAGTTGCATGTTTGGAAGGTGCTGTTGGAGATCCCTCATTGAATTGCTGCAGCTAACCGTTTCAGATTGAGCTCATTGCTGTCATATTGCGCCAGAGGTGGAGGCAATGAATATTTACGGTGTCTTTTTCCCTCTTGTTCTACATCACCTTAATCCTCCTTCAGTCACTTCCTTCAACAAATTCTTTGACTGAAACAGACTGCTTTGTCTGGTTAGTTTTGAGCTTTTTAAATGTCATGAGTTGCACTCATTCAGGCAAATGGACAGAATTCTATCAGATTGTTCGCTCAGCATTCTGACTGAAGATAGTTTCAAACACATGAGCCTTGTCTTTTGCATTTGTGTGCTGGACTTCGACACCATTGGGGATGGTGAATAGGGATGTTTCTGAAGCTGTCTCCTCCTGTTCGTTGTTTAATTGTCTACCACCACTCAGAACTGGACATGGCGGGATTGTAAAGCTTTGATCTGATAGCTGTTTGTAGGATCACTTAGCTGCTTCTGCACTTGTAGGTTCACCAGGTTTGCAGTTCATTTTTAGGTACATCTTTTGCTGGTGCTGCTGGCATGTTTTCCTACACTTTTTGAACCAAATTTTGTCCCTTGACTTGATGGTAATGGTGGGGTGAGGGACGTGGTAGGCCATAAGCTTACAGGTTGTACTAGAATGTAACTCTCCTATTGCTGATGGCCCACAGTGCCTCATTTTTCTTCAGTTTTGAGCTGCTGGATCTCTTCTGAATTTATCATATTTAGCACGGTGGCGGACCACACAAAATTATGTGGGGTTTCCTCAGTATGAAGGACAGAGTCTGTACTCAACAACAATAACTTGCACTTTTAACACAATAAAATGCCCTAAGGCAATGTCCTACCAATACTGTCATGGACTGGTGTATCTACAACTTACTGGATTGCTGAGGACCGGGTTAGGTAATATTTTCCCTTGTGTTACCACCTGCCACAAGCCCAGTCTGTAGGTAAGCCATTTAGGACTCTGCCAGCCCAGTCCGACTGAGCCATTGTCCATTTATTGGTATTTATGTTTATTATAATTTCTCAAAGTGGTTTCGATCCAACTGAGCAGCTTCCTAGGCCATATTATTGGCAGTGAAAAGTCAACCACGTTGCTGTGTATCTGGAGCCACTTTTAGGACTGGGTAAGGATGGCAGGTTTCCTTCTATGAAGAATGTTGGTAAACCAGTTTAGGTTTTTACAACAACTCATGATCACCTGCGCCTAGTTCGTTACTGTGAACGATGGCTAATAAATGTTAAATATGAGTGGATAGGCATAAATTGGAGATCTATTCCTTCAAATTGCTGAGGACTTGTGTGTGGGATAAGTGGTGATATTTATTGTATTTCTGTCTACAGGGTGTACCAAAGAAATTCTACAATGTGTTATTGCTGATGAAGGTTGAATATTTGCCAAAATGTGTTTGTTCCGTTGAATATCAAACATTAATGAGGTGGTTGTTTGCAGTCCATGGTCAGAAAGGTTTTATGATGGTTTACCTTTGAAATTTGTCTTTAATGGGGTGATCATGCATTCTGCAAATCTGCGTTTATACAGAATACTCTTTTTCAATTATCTTGCAGGTCCTGACTGCTCATTGCCCAGTAATCAGCCCTTTTGGGACAGGAAAGAATATGGGGTACCTATGCTTGCTCGGGCTTCCCACAAGGCAGTCGTCAGTGACGACATCATGTGGGTTATTGGAGGCTACGTATTTAATTATTCAGAGTACCAGATGGTTGCAGCGTAAGTAGAGCAAATCACTGCACTGTTTTGAAGCTAACCTTTTGATCACTCTGTCATCGATTTCATGCTGCGTCTTCATGCCTGTATAGTCACTTTTCTCTAAATTTGCTCTCTTCCCAGTCCTGAAAGGTTTTAAAACCTGTGAAAAATCTGCTGTCAACTTTTCATGCTTTTTGTCTGTCTGTGTGCTTATGTTTCAGAACAAGTTTGTAAGCATGATCACTTCCTTTCCATTTAACATTACAGGCTCTTCAAACTTCTGCAGAGGCAAAGTGTCTCAGATGTCATTCTTGAGGCTGCATTAGTTATTAAATAAAAACAGATCTAAATATAAACGTTCCCAAGAGTAATGTTGTATGTTGCAGGTTCAGCAAGTGTAAGTTTAGTTGACTTTGTTTGATCCATTGTTATTTATCCTTTAGTTGGATCTTGCATTCCGAAGTACTTGGAGTATGTTAGGTTAATGTACTGTAGTGTCAACTTAATTCATCCAAGCTCTATCTTAATGATCAAAAGTTAATTGCATCTGTCCAGCAGGTTCTGCCAATGGATGCAAATTCTGTTAACAAGTGCCCCCTGCTGGATCTGCAGTGCCTCTGCACTAACTAATTGTGAGGATTTCTAATAGTGTTTTCAGAAAACAGTCTTGCTTTGTTTCGTATTTCACCAACCGCCTAGAATTATAATGTATGACAGTAAGGTTGGATGAAGGATGGTGCTAGTTTGCATTGCAGAGATGGCAATAATTTACTGTAATTCTGTTTTTGATTTACAATTAATTGTTTGGTTGTACAGAACTTGAGGCTTGCTGAAAAGAAGAGACATTTTCTCGAAGCTTTTCATCAGGACAATTGCAAGAATACAAATGTCAGGGGAAGCAACAATTTTATTCTGTATGACAAGAGTGCTGATTGGTTGGTGTGGATTCTGGTCGAGGACTTTCCATGGAAAATGCACCAGTTAACGATGACTAACATTTAACTGTGAAGGGACAGGAACAGTCATCCTTAACAGGCGTGACTATGTCAACAAAATGCACGATATTCTTAATGACAGGTCCAAATTCAAATCCATTGGACCTGCCGCTCAACATAACAGGACAGCCTTGATTGAAAGTAAGCTTAAAAAAAAACGCTTGCTGGACTTGTGTAAGAGCGATGAGCATGGGTATATATGACAGAGTTCGTCCTCATGACTTGCTGTGTCCGCATATGTATGGGCTGACCAAGACACACAGAAGTGTTGCCCCTTTATGTTCTATCTTAACTATGACCGGTTCTGCATAGTATGATTTGGCCAAATGACTGGGTGAATTGTTACAAGATACATGGTGAAGGATTCCTTCACATCTGTGAAGACCAAACAGGATTTGCATATCGATACCGATGCTGTCTCCATGTGCTTATTTGACATTGCTAGCCTATTAATCAATGTTCCACTTAAGGAAGCCATAGATATTTGCGCTACAGCATTATATCATGGCGGACCTAGACCTGCCACCATTGCGTGAATCAATATTCATTGAGCTTATGAACCCAGTAACTCACACAGTTGAGTTCAGCTTTAAAGACACCATGTATGCCCAAATAGATGGTGTTGCCATGGGATCACTTCTAGGCTCAGCTCTCGCGCACATCTTTGTTCGAACCTCCTACCACTTGCACACTTCTGATATGTGGATGATACCTTTGCTATATTTAAATACAGCATGTAATAATTTCCTTGCGTGTCGTATTGGGCTCCATCCTGTGCTCAAACTCATCTTTAAAATGGAGCAGTCAAATGAACTCCCTTTCCTTGACGTACTAGTTGAGAAATCTGCACGGGGTTCTCTACCACGGTGTGTCAGAAGCCTACCTTCACTGGTCAGTACACGCCTTAGGATTCTTACAGTTCCATGCGCTATAAGAATGGCCTTATCAGCAACCTCTTAAATAGGGCTCAAGCCATTTGTTCACCATGCAAGCTTGATGCTGAAATAGGGCGCATCAAAGACACCCTGCAGGATAATGGCTACCTTGATCAGATATTTCGCGCTGTATATTGTGCAAACTCATGAAAGGGCCAAAGGCCCAGTATACTTGAGATTACCTTGGGAGATTGAGGTATCTCAAAAATTTGAGCAACAGGTGAAGTTAGCTGTTTTACACTGGTACTATGCAGTAGCAACACAAGTGGTGATTGCCACTAACAGGATGCTGCTGGTAAGCCAAAAGGACATTCTGCTTGCCTCACAAATAAATCACGTGGAATTTCAGTGCCAATAGCATGTCCCTTCTGCTGTTTGCAATTGGCAAGGTACAGATTGTACCTTGAACTCAACTGAACTCAAAACATAGTGCCCAACATTAGATGTGATTCCACGATGGGACAACATTTGCTAAATAATCCTCATTGTGCTACAAATTAGGCTGACAACCAATTTGAGATTGTCAGTCGGGCTCACGGTGTGGTGCATTTATGTGTACTGGAACCCAGATATATTAATACACAGGGCCCTGTTTGCAGATAGAAAGAACATGTATACAATTTGCGCCTGTTTCAGCTAAACGAAGTAAGTGATAGCCACTTGCTGGTTCATTCCTCAGAGCAATGCCTTGATCAATCAGAGTCAAGCTGCCTGGTTTTAATTTCAAGCAATGCTTGACAGTTAAATATCAGTCACCATTAACTGGTGCATTCTCGATGGCAATCCCTCTACCAATCAGAGTCCACTTGCCGACCAATCAGCACACTCTTCTCATACAATATAAAGTTGTTGCTTCTCCTGACATCGCCATTCTTGCGATTGTCCGGATGAGTGCAATTCGAGAAGCTTTGACAAAATGTCTTTTTTTTTCAGCAGCAATTTACAATTCATTACTCACCTTCCTTCCTTCTGTCCCAGGTTTGTTTTAATTTGGTTTCAGATTGTGGTGGAAAATTCAACAGGCTTGTTAGTCATATAAGAGTTGGCTGTAAAAAAAAATCTCTGCTTCTTGCCCACAGATATGATCTGCGAGATCTGAAATGGTTTCCATTGAAGAAATCTGCAAACATGGTAGTTGGGAGATATGGGCATTCCGTGGCTTTATACAAGGTAATAAACTTGCATTATTTAAATTAATTTACGAAATGTGGGCTTCGCTGGCTAGGCCAGCGTTTATTGCCCATCCCTAGTTGCCCATGAGAAGGTGGTGGTGAGCTGCCTTCTTGAACTGGTGCAGACCCTGTGTGTATGTACACCCATAGTGGGAGTTCCAGGATTTTGACCCAGTGACAGTGAAGGAACGACGATATATTTCCAAGTCAGGATGGTGAGTGGCTTGGAGGAGAACTTCTAGGTGGTGGTGTTCCCATGTGTCTGCAGCTCTTGTCCTTCTAGATGGTAGTGGTCATGGGTTTGGAAGATGCTGCCTAAGGAGCCTTGTTGAGTTCCTGCAGTGCATCTTGTAGATGGTACACACTGCTACCAATGTTCATTGGTGGTGGAGGGAGTGAATGTTTATGGAATTGGCTGCAATCAATTGGGCTGCTTTGTCCTGGATGATGTCAAGCTTCATGAGTGTTGTTGGAGCTGCACTTATCCAGGCAAGTGGAGCTTGTTCTGTCACGCCGCTGATTTGTGTGTTGTCGTTGGTGGACAGGCTTTAGGGAGTCAGGAGGTGAGTCACTCATACGAAGATGCAAAATAGGAGCAGGAGTAGGCCACTCAGCCCCTCGAGCCTGCTCCGCCATTCAATAAGACCATAGCTGATCTGATTGTAACCTCAACCCCTTATTCCTACCTACTCACCGATAGCCTTTCACCTCCTTGTTAATCAAGAATCTATCTAGCTCTGCCTTAAAAATATTCAAAGACTCTGCTTCCATTGCCTTTTAAGGAAGAGAGTACCAAAGGCACTCAACCCTCAGAGAAAAAAATTCTCCTCATCTCAGTCTTAAATGAGTGACCCCTTTTTTTTAAACAGTGACCCTTAGTTCTAGTTCTCCCAGAAGAGGAAGTATCCTCTCCATATCCACCCTGTCAAGACCACTCACGGTCTTAAAGGTTTCAATTAAGTTGCTTCTTATTCTTCTAAATTCCAGTGGATATAAGCCTAGTCTGTTCATCCTTTCCTCATAAGACAACCTGCCCATTCCTGGTATTAGTCTAGTAAGCCTTCTCTGAACTGCTAATGCCTTTACGTCTTTCTCTAAATAAGGACACCAGCACTGTACACAGTACTCCAGATGTGGTCTCACCAGTGCCCTGTACAACTGAAGCATAACCCCCCCCTGCTTTTGTAATCAATTGCCCTCACAAATGATAACATTCTATCAGCTTTTCTAATTATCTGCTACACCCACATACTAACCTTTTGTGATTCATGCACCCAGATCACTCAGAATCTCAGAGCTCATCAGTCACTCACCATTTAGACAATAAGCTTCTTTTTTATTCTTCCTGCCAAAATGAACGATTTCACATTTGCCCATACTATACTCCATTTGCCAGATCTTTGCCCACTTGCTGTAGGATTCCTAGCTTCTGACCTGCTCTTGTAGCCACAGTATTTATATGGCTAGTCCAGTTCAATTTCTGGTTAATGGTAACCCCCAGGATGTTAAAAGTTGGGGATTCAGTGATGGGAATGCCATTGGCCATCAAAGGGAGATGTTTGGATTCTCTCTTGTTGGAGATGGTCAATGCGTGGCCATTATGTGGCACGAATGTTACAATCCACTTGTCAGCCCAAGCCTGGGTATTGTCCAGGCCTTGCTGCATTTGGTCATGGACTGTTTCAGTATTTAGCAGCATTGGTGCTTCAGAGCAAGGAGGCTTGCAACGTTCACCATATTTTGTTTGTTCTGTTGGCCATGCAGTTTGCATCTGGCAGTACTCCTGATGTTGCCTGTCTGTGGGAAATGCTGGCGCTCCACTTCCCCCCTCTCTGGGGTGTCCCCGTGCTCCCACTCCCCTAGCAGCGGATTACCCAGGTGTCAGTTGCTGGCAAATACATGAACGAAACAGCTGCCGTGCTTCTACAAAGGAAAAACAGTGATCTTGGCTGTACAAATAGTCTTTTAGTAGTACAAAGCTTCAGTATTGCTGAAAAAAGAGATATGTTGAAAGTTTTTATCTTACACTCAATAGGACACTTCACAAGAATATCAACATCAGTGGAAAACAGCAATTTATACTGCATAAGAGAGTGTTGATTGGTTGGCAAGTGGACTCTGATTGGTAGACGTGTTGCCATGTAGAACGCACCAATAGATGGTGACCTAGAGTTAACTGCCAAGCATTGTCTGAAATTTAAAGCAGGATGCTTGACTCTGATTGGTCAAGGCATGGCCTGAGGAATGTGTCAGTGAATGGCTGTTACTTACTTTGTTTAGCTGAAAAAGGCACAATGTGTGTACATGTCCTTTCTGTCTGCAAAGAACAGGGCCCTGTGTATTAATATATGTAGCTTCCAGTACACGCAAATATGCTACACTGCGAGCCCGACTGACGATCCTGTATTGGTTGTAAGTGTAATGCTTAGCATACTTAGGATTATTTGCAAAACTCAAAACAGTGTCTAATATGAGATATGATTCTGCAATTGGACATCATTTTCTAAATAATCCTCAGTGCGCTAAGCATTACACCGACAACCAATTTAAGATTGTCAGCTGGGCTTGTTGTTTGGAACTCGTGTACTGGGAGCTACTTATGTTAATACACAAGGCCCTGTTCTTTGCAGACAGAAAGAATGTGTACACACATTGTGCCTGTTTCAACTAAACAGCCATTCGTTGACTCATTCCTTAGGGCATTGCCTTGACCAAACAGGGTCAAGCTGCCTGCTTTAAATTTTAGACAATGCGTAGCAGTTAACTGTCAATCACCATCAATTGGTGTATTCACCATGGCAATGCCTCGACCATTCAGACTCCACTTGCCGACCAATCAGCACTGTTTTATACAGATAAATTGCTTTTTCCCCCTGATGTTGGTATTCTTGTGAAATGTTCTATTGAGTGCAAGATGAAATGTTTCGACTTGCTTCCTTTTTCAGCAATCTTGACTATATGGAATTAGTCATGACTTGTTAAACTGAAGAGCTTCCTTGGTGAGGGGACATTTGTGGGACTTGCCTGGCTCTCCAGTACTAGTAAAATTATTCGACATGTTATTTTGTAGTTGATTTTTGCTACTTCATGTGCAGGATGCAATCCAAGCCCTGTGTTGATATAATTGTAAAGTGCACAGGGTTTCTGTTATTTTCTGATGCCTGAAGTTCACAATGTCACTTCATTGAAACTGATTTTACTTTATGTATTCAATTCATGTTTAATCTTTCGAATATGTATGCTCCATTTTTATTTTCATCAGTGTAACCAATGCTGACCTTCATTTAGAAACTTTTCTTTAAATTTTTAGGATAAAATTTATATGTATGGCGGTAAAATCGATTCGACAGGGAATGTCACAAACCAGCTCTGGGTGTTTAACATTCAGAATCAATCATGGATGCCACTGATTCCAAAGGCTAAGCAACAATATGCCGTTGTGGGCCACTCTGCACATATTGTGCAATTGAAAGATGGTAGTGTTGTGATGTTGGTCATCTTTGGGCACTGTCCACTTTATGGATACATCAGCAAAATACAGGAATACAATCTTGGTGAGTATTAACAAGATGAGAACACCAACCAAAGCTTTTGTTCCTATTTAAGCAGGTGAAAAAGAGACAGCACCAATTTGCTTCAGACATTTGAAAGTGTAATCTTACACCCACAGTTTTTGTGCAATTATTTTTTAACAGTAAGTATTCTTTCTAATATTGACGGCATCTGCTGGCTGAATAGAATATTGCACGTGCATTGTCTGTTGGGGAAAGAAAATTTGTGAAATAGATGTGAAGAATTCATTAGATTCTATCTACAAGGTGCACTGCAGGAATTCATCAAAGCTCCTTCAACAGCATATTCCTAGCCCATGACCTCTACCCACCTTGAAGGATAAGGGCAGCAAATGCGTGGGAACACCAGCACCTGCAAGTTCCCTTCCAAGCCACAACACGTTCCTGACTTGGTTCCTTTACTGTTGCTGGGTCAAAACCCTGGAACTCCCTCCCTAACAGCACTGTGTGGGGTGGGTATGCCTACACCTCATGAACTGCAGCTGTTTTGAAAAGTCGCACGGCCTCACCTGCTCAAGGGCAAGTTGGGATGGGCAACAGCCCCCATGCCCATGAAAGAATAAAAAAAGCTCATTAGATTCATAATGTACCTGGATTTTACAGGTCAGCAGCTGTTTGGCAACTGCTTGTCTATATTTGTTAGGAGGAATGTGAATGTCGCTGGAATAAAACTGAGGTAACTGAAGATCATCATGGCTGGTTATAGGCCAGGAAAAGGGTGCGTCTCTGTGTCTGGAAACCACAAAGAAGTTTTGAACAATTTTGCAATCAGAATTAGCAGCAGGAGGAGTCGATTATAGAGCTTTGTGTCTCTACAAGGAATAGGGGAACATCATTGTTGCTGCAAGTGTTGGAATGTGGATTATAGCTGCAGTCTAAATGATGCATTTCAAGTGTCACACTGCACTTTCATTGTATCAGATCTATACTCAAGGCTGTTTTTCAGTAAATGCCTTTTGAATCTGCATCTGTGCTTTTGTTTTTTTTATGCTGTTGCTCAGGTTTTGCTGCTGCTTAAAGTTGGCATCAAATTTGCATGGGCTTTAACTGTGAAATTCAAGGGAAAATACAGGAAAAAGCACAGTCCTCTGCTTAGACAAATAGTGCATAACCAGATCCTGATTTGCAGTGACTGAAAAAGATTAAATTCCACTTTTATTGAATGTAACTCTGGAATTTTTACCGGAGTTTAGAGGATTACGTTGCACAACTTTGCCTGGTTCTCTAGGGAAGTTGAAAACCAGTGACATTTCCTGGAATAGCCATGTACAAGCTGCTATTCCTCAGCCACTGCAGCTAGGATTGAATCAAGCCATTTGCTTTATTTTCACATGGGATTTATTACTATGGTTTTTTGATTCTGTTCAGTTTGGTGTTATGTGCAAGTTGTTGGAATCAGATATTAATAGCATAAAAATGTCTTGTTTGTAAAATGATTGATGTTGAGCATGATTTACAATTAATTCAGCAATGTCACTTTCATGCACAAAGTGGCAAACGGGCAGTTGGGACAGCAGACAAACAAAATGAAATTCAGGTGTCAGTTTCAACACTAATGTAAAGCTTTTTCGTAATGGTTTTGCATCATGCTCAGATTGGATCTTTAACTTTTTAGTCACAGATTATGACCGTCACTGGCTAGGTCAACATTTACTGCCCATCCCTATTTGCCCTTGAGAAGGTGGTGATGAGCCACTGCCTTGAACCACTGCTGTCCATGTGATGTAGGTACTCTCTCAGTGCTGTCAGGGAGGGAGTTCAGGATTCTGACCCACTGGCAGTGAAGCAAAGGCAATGTAGTTCCAAATCAGGATGGTGTGTGACTTGGCGAACTTGCAGGTGGTGGTGTTCCCATGCACCTGCTACCTTTGTACTTCTGAGTGCCAGAGATCATGGGTTTGGGAAGTGCTGCTGAAGAAGCCTTGGCATGTTGCTACAGTGCATCATGTAGATGATAGCCGCTGCAGGCCATGATACACAGATGGTGAAGGGAGTGAATCTTTAAGGTGGTGGATGGGGTGTCGGTTAAGTTGGCTACTTTACTGTGGATGATGATATTGGAGCTGCATTCATCTAGTGGCGAGCATTCCATCTCGTTCCTGAATTGTGCTTCTAGGTGATGGACAGGCTTGAGTGAGTCTGGAGGCAAATTGCTTGCTGTAGAATTCACAGCCTATGACCAGCCCTTGTACCCACAATATTTGGCTGGGCTTGTTAACTTTCTGGTCAACGTTAATACCCCTGTCCCCTAAGGATGTTGATGTTGGGAATTTGAGGGTGATAATATATAAAAATTGCTTAATGATATTAATGTACAAAAAATAGAAGATATGCTCCTTTCAATAGCATTATGGCTGTTCTATGCTGTCAGTTGAAAAAATAGTGTTCATTTGTTTTTCTTTTATCCCTGAAATTTCCATTCAAACCCAACACAGTCTGATGAAAAGTTTTTTTCGCTCTAAGAATCCTGACTGCGCATTGTCAAACGAGTACCTCATGAGCATGGTACTGCAGCACAAAACACCTCAAAATTTGGTGAAAATTGCCAGTCTCACTCAACAATGCCGCTATACTGATGCGGGGAACACAGAGGGTGCCTTTAAGGGTCTGGATGAATTTCAGTTATTTGAGCAATGTTGAACAAGCATGACTGTTCTCATACCATACTTTGCCTGACATTGGAGGAGTGGACGCAAGTGATCCCCTTCCCCTACATTAGTATCTGCAGCAAATGCACCTTCTGTCAGATTGCTATCTTTTAGTTTATCTTCAGAAAGGCTGCATCAGAGTGATGGAATGCTAATCTAAATCTCTTGTTCTCAGTGAGCTTGTGTTTTTAATCATGGCACTGGACAGTTGTCAGGTGGAGGCTAGGCACTTGTGTCCCTCACCCCAGCTCCCACTCTGGATGATGAGATTGGAGCCACACTCATCCAGTCAAGTGGAGAGTATTCCATCACACTCCTGAAAAGCCTGTGCCCATATGCAGCAAGACCTGGACAACATGCAGGCTTGGGCTGACAAGTGGCAAGTAACATTTGCACCGCACAAGTGCCAGGCACTGACCATCTCCAACAAGAGAGAATCTAACCATTGGCTCTTGATGTTCAATGACATTATCATCGTTGAATCCCCCACAGTCAACATTCTGAGGGTCACCGTTGACCAGAAACATGAATGGCCCAGCCATATGAATACTGTGGCCACAAGAGAAGGTCAGAGGCTGGGAATTCTGCAGTGTATAACTCACCACCTGGCTCCCCAAAGCCTGTTGACCATCAACCAGGCACAAGTCAGGAGTATGATAGAATACTCTCCCTTTGGCTGGATGAGTGCAGCTCCGTCAACCCTAAGGAAGCTCGACACCATGTAGCTCACTTGACTGGCACCTGATCAACCACCTTCGCCACTGAGTGTGACAGCAGTGTGTAGCATTCACAAGATGCATTGCAGCAACTCACCAAGGCTTCTTTGCCAACAGCTTCCAAACCTGCAACCTCTATCACCTAGAAGAGCACAGGCAGCAGATGCATGGGAACAACACCTGCAAGTCCCCTTGAAGCCGCACATCATCCTGACTTTGAACTATATTGCCGTTCCTTCACTGTCGCTGGGTCAAAACTCTGGAACTCCCCCCGATCAGCACTGTGGGTGTAGCTACACCACATGGACTGCAGCAGTTCAAGAAGGTGGCTCACCACCACCTTCTCAAGGGCAATTAGGGACAGGCAATAAATGCTGGCCTAGCCAGAGACGCCCACGTCTCATGAAAGAATTTTTTAATAATTGTGTTTGTAGATGATGGAAAGCTTTTGTTTTCAAAACAGGAAAACAAGGGGTTGAGCCCAATTGCTTCATTAACTAGTTTCCATGCGGAGCATTTTACTTGTATTGAAATTGGAGTATTTATTTCACTCTGTCATTTACTGGCAAGAGAATCCCACTGAGCGAACAGTTGTGGAGACCAGACATGGATGGAACACATTTTGTCGCATCTGCAAGAGAGATGATTTGTAAATTGTTCCTGTGCTATATCGTCAGTATAACTGAGCAATGGGAATCGAAGAATTTTTTTGTCTAAAGATGTTGTTCCAGGGGATTGGTTAAAACTACAACTATTTCCCATTGCTCTTGTTCTTGATAGAAACATAGAATATAGAAGCAGGAGTAGGTCATTTGGCCCTTTGAGCCTACTCCGCCATTCAATATGATCATGGCTGAACCTCTATCTCAACACCATACTCTTGCTCTCTCCCCATACCCCTTGATGCCGTTAGAGTCTAGAAATCTATCTATTTCCTTCTTAAAATATATTCAGTGACTTGGCCTCCACAGCCCTCTGTGGTAGAGAATTCCACAAGTTCACCACCCTCTGAGTGAAGAAGTTTCTCCTCGTCTCAGCCCTAAATGGCCTACCACGTATCCTGAGATTGTGATCCCTTGTTCTAGAGCCCCCAGCCAGAGGAAACATCATTCCTGCATCCAAATCTTACTGTTAATTGTACAGTAATTTAGTATTTAATTGTATGCAGGTGGGATGGGAGACATTAACTTGGGATTCACTTGTGCTCCTTTTGTATAGGAGCAGATAGAAACTGCAGTTGTTGGCTTTAGAGGTGTATGCTTTAACGTTTATCTCTTTAAGTATAAGTTAATAAAGTGCAAAGATTGGGCTCCAGTTTACCACCTGGAATATTACACACTTCTGGATCTGAGTACTTCACATTCATCTTCACCCAAGAGAATGACGATGAAGGTATCGAGCTCTGGGAGAGAGACTGCGAGGTTCTTGAGCAAATTGATATAGGGAGTGACAAGGTATTGGAGGTGTTGGCAGGCTTAAAAGTGGACAAATCTCCAGGTCCGGATGATTTGTGTCCCACACTGCTGAGGGAGGCAAGTGAGGAGATCACAGGGGCTCTGACCCAAATTTTTAATTCCTCTCTGGCCACAGGGGAGGTGCCAGAGGACTGGAGAACAGCTAACGTGGCTCTGCTATTTAAGAAGGGTTGTAGAGATAATCCAGGGAACTACAGGCCAGTGAGTCTCATATCAGTGGTAGGAAAACTATTGGAGAAAATTCTGAAGGAGAGTATCTATCTCCACTTGGAGAGGCAAGGTTTGATCAGGGGTAGTCAGCATGGCTTTGTCAGAGGGAGGTCATGCCTGACAAATCTGATTGAAATATTTGAGGAGGTGACCAGGTGTGTAGATGAGGGTAGTGCAGTAGATGTAGTTTATATGGATTTCAGTAAAGCCTTTGACATGGTTCCACATGGGAGACTTATAAAGAAGGCAAATGCACATGGGATACAGGGTAATTTGATAAGGTGGATTCCAAATTGGCTTAGTTGTAGGAGACAGTGGTGATGACAGAAGGATGCTTTAGTGACTGGAAGCCAGTGTCCAATGCTGGGTCCCCTATTATTTGTTAAATATATAAATGACATAGATGACAATGTGGGGGGGTAGGATTCGTAAGTTTGCGGATGACACAAAGATTGGCCGGGTAGTTAACAGTGAGGCTGAGTGCCTTGGGCTACAGGAAGATATAGACGGGATGGTCAAATGGGCAGATAAGTGGCAGATGGAATTTAACCCTGAAAAGTGTGAGGTGATACACTTTGGAAGGAGTAATTTGACAAAGAAGTAATCAGTGAATGGCATGATACTAGGAAGTTCTGAGGAACAAAGGGACCTTGGCATGTGTGTCCATAGATCTCTGAAGGCGGAGGGGCATGTTAGTGGGGTGGTGAAAAAGGCATATGGGGACACTTGCCTTTATCAATTGAGGCATAGATTGCAAAAGTAGTGAGATCATGTTGGAGTTGTATAGAACCTTGGTGAGGCCACAGCTGGAGTACTGTGTGCAGTTCTGGTTGCCACATTATAAGAAGAATGTGATTGCACTGGAGGGGGTGCAGAGGAGATTCACCAGGATGTTGCCTGGGATGAAACATTTAAGTTACGAAGAGAGGTTGGATAGACTTGGGTTGTTTTCGTTGGAGCAGAGAAGACTGAGGGGCGACCTGATTGAGGTGTACAAGATTATGAGGGGCATGGACAGGGTGGATAGAGAGCAGCTGTTCCCCTTAGTTGAAGGGTCAGTCACGAGGGGACATAAGTTCAAGGTGAGGGGCAGGAGGTTTAGGGGGAGAATGTGAGGAAAAACCTTTTTACCCAGAGGGTGTTGACGGTCTGGAATGCACTGCCTAGGTGGGTGGTGGAGGTGGGTTGCCTCACATCCTTTAAAAAGTACCTGGATGAGCACTTGGCATGTCATAACATTCAAGGCTGCGGGCCAAGTGCTGATAAATGGGATTAGGCAGGTAGGTCAGGTGTTTCTCACATGTCGGTGCAGACTTGATGGGCTGAAGGGCCTCTTCTGCACTGTGTGATTCTGTGATTCTCAATTCAGTCTCTAGAAATGATAACAACCATTCCTTATGGCATTGGTCAGACCACTGAAAGGCTTTTGTTGGCAGTGTGAAATATAATGAGCTCACTGGTGTTGCTGAGCATTAAAAGCTGGATGATTTGTTATATTTTCTGCTTGAATGAAGGTTTTGTTTGCAGGCGGTGTGACTTAGGCGGTTGAGTCATTTGAGTCATTGTTGAGGTTGCTTTGGAAACTAGTATAACATTAAATGGATAAATAAGTATATATCTTCCATAAGGTTGTGGAATGGCCATGTTCCAATGATGGGTATTCGGAAAAGGCTTCCTTGGAAATCTACAGATTCGGTTGGTTTATGTGCGTGAAGGACTTTTATTTTAAATATTAAAACAGATACTTTCAGGATTCTGCCCTTCCCTTGAAGGAACTGAGTCCCACTGGTGCTAATTACTGTCTGGAATTTTCCCTGGTAGCTATTATAGTTCTGCTACATGGCACTAAGTGCGAAGAGGCTATTTAAATATATTGCTTTTGTATACCAAATCCATCTTTGCCCAACGCCTACACAGTTAGCACTTGCAATGGGTGTTGCTGGATTGTGACTGCCCTAATTAGTGACTTTTTTTACACAAAATGTGGTTAGACTGTGGAGCACTTTATCACAAGCCATTGTCGAAACAGAGTCCATATTAAAAACCATGGGGACTGTGCAAGATATATATGTGGAGTGAAACACTGGGATGAGTCTTAACTCTCAAGAACAGGGGGATGGGGTCAGAAGTTAAAATTCAAAGTCTGAAACAGGAACCCAACTCGCCTTGGTCTTGACAACTTTCTGTTTGAACAGAATTTGTCCATGTGTGGGTGACCAATCGGTTTGCAAAAGTTGGGTCGGCCATTTTAAGCATTTTAATAAGGCTGCATGCCTTCATTTTAACCGTGGTTTAACTTTAATCCACAATTTGCTAGGTTTCCTAGCCTTTGGGAAACTCATCAGGTCTGAAAAGGCTGAATCCATGAAGTAAGTATCTTTACAGCACTACTTGTTGGTAAATGGTGTTTCCTCCAGGCCCAGCAAGCTACCCATTGACTTCTCTGACCATCGTTGGACACGCCCGCTTCCCCAACTGCCATCAGAACCTCTGGCCAAACCTATCTGCTCTCAGATCAGCTTGGCTGCAGTTTTGTGCTGTTGGCTTTCCTGTCTCACAAACAGCCATTGAGGAAATGAAGGCCCCACAGTGGAACTGAGTGGAAGTTGATGTTTAAGATGATTTGCATGGAAAAACATCTGAGTTTATTCCTTTTTCAAAAAAATTAAAAGGGTATGGTGAGAAAGTAGAGCAAAGGAACTAAATATATTACAAAACAAAAACAGAATTACCTGGAAAAACTCAGCAGGTCTGGCAGCTTCGGCAGAGAAGAAAAGAGTTGACGTTTCGAGTCCTCATGACCCTTCAGCAGAACTGAGTAATATTAGGAGAGGGGTGAAATATAAGCTGGTTTAAGGTTGTGGGGGGGTGGGTTGTCGGGACAAGCAAGTCCCTAACCACCCCCCACCTTAAACCAGCTTATATTTCACCGTTCTCCTAATATTACTCAGTTCTGCTAAAGGGTCATGAGGACTCGAAACGTCGACTCTTTTCTTCTCCGCCGAAGCTGACAGACCTGCTGAGTTTTTCCAGGTAATTCTGTTTTTGTTTTGGATTTCCAGCATCCGCAGTTTTTTGTTTATAGAACTAAATATATTATTATTTGGCAGGCAGCGTCTGCATAACTTAAACAAGTGACCTCTTTTCTGTCGTAATGTAGACCTGCTGTATTTCACGATTCAACGTGAATTGATTGTGTTTCAGATATGACTTTGAAGTAACATGCAGTTTTTTTAAACAGGTAAAAATACATGGCATATACTGCAAACAAATGGGGCCTTGGTTCAAGGAGGATATGGTCACAGCAGTGTTTATGACCCCAAGACAAGGGCAATTTACATACATGGTGGATACAAAGCTGTCAGCACTAATAAGTATGGCCTTACAGATGACCTTTACAAGTATGATGTGAATACAAGTACATGGTGAGTGTTTACAATGAAATTGAGTGTAAGGGGTTGATGTTTTTTTGTTGGTTTTGCCCGAAGTAGCTTTTGCTATAAATTTGATGATTAAGTTTTCATCCTGAAGATAATCCCTTTTTCACACAAAGTGATCACAAAAAAATTAGAAGCTCAATGAACTTTATAACCATGCAAGATTGGTGAGTTGAAAAGACAGGGTCAGATTGTGGGCAATTTAGAATGGCACTGTCAAATCATAGGCAATCAGCATTGATTTATTAAAGGGAGTGCATCTGATATTTCTATGCTGTTGAATTTTATTGAGATCACAGTGTGCAGAGATGAAAGGAATTCAGTCGATGATGTATAGGTGTATTTCAAGTTGCTGTATCGACTAACTGTCAAAAATGAATTCCTGTGTTGATAAGTGGATCGTAGCCTGTTACTGGGAGACAAGCAGAGAGTAGGAGTGAGTCGCTACTTTGAATTTTTAGTTTTCTTGTATTTGGGTGACTTAAGCAGGAGTGCATTTAGCCCTTATCCATGATTGTCCTGTGACTGGGCTGCTTTCTTGAACTATTGGAGTTTCTGTGGCAAGGGAATCCCCATTGAAGAATCCCAGGATTTTGATCTGGAGATTACAAAGGGATGGTGATGCATGTTCAAGTCAGGGTGGGATTGATCGTCTTCCACGACAAGGCTGAACTTGTCCTTCTGAGTCTTATATATTGTGGGGTTTTAACTAAGCACTATGCATTGCCCGTTGTTGCAGTCTTTCTTGTAGATAGTATGTACTGTCCTTGGCAGGTTGCAGATTTTGAGTCCAATAATGTGAGCTGATCAAGTGGGTTGCACATGAGTGATGACAAACTGCTTGACCAATTTTCACTGCTCTCACTCAAGTGAGTGTTCACAGATTCACAGTGTTGTCACAGTGTTGTCACAGTGCAGAAGGAGGCTGTTTGGCCTGTCATGTTTGCATTGGCTGCCTGAATGAGAAATTCACCTTGTGCCAATTCCCCACCTTCTCCCCCTAACCTTGCATACTGTCCCTTTTCAAATAATGCGGTTCCCTCTTGAATATCTCAACTGAACCTGCTTTCCACCATACTTTCAGGCAGCACATTCCAGATCTTAACTGCTCGCTGTGTGAAAAAGTTTTTCCTCATGTCTCCATTGCTTCTTTTGTCAATTATCTTAAACCTGTGCCCTCTGGTTCTTGATCCTTCCACCTTCCTTAACTACTCTTTCCAGAGCCCTCCTGATTTTAAATAACTCTTATCAAATCTCCTCTTCATCTTCTCCAAGGAAAGCAGTCACCTTCAGTCTATCAACGTAATTGAAGTTCTTCATCGCTAGAACTATTTTCGTGAATCTTTCCTCACCCTCTCTTATGCCTTCACATCTTTCCTAAACTGTGGCGCCCAGAAGTGGATGCAATACTCCAGTTGAGGCTGAACCAATGTTTTATATAAGTTTAACATAAACGCCTTGTTTTTGTACTCCATGCCCATATTAATAAATCATAGGAAACTTTATGCTTTACTAACTGCCTTTTCAACCCATCCTGCCACTTTCAATAATTTATGTACATATATTCTCAGGTCCTTCTGCTCCTGTACCCTTTATATTGCCTCTCTCAGTTCTTCCTCTCAAAATGAATCATTTCACACTTGCCTTCATTGAATTTCATCTCCACTTGCCCGTCCATGCATCCAACTTGTCTATTTCTTTTCGAAGTTCTGCACTATCCTCACAGTTCACAATCCTTCTATCCACAATACTGATCTTTGTGAAGCTTTGAGGGATCAGGTATTGAGCCATCTTCAGATGACCCTATTTTTGCACTGCTCATGGCCACGATGTTAATCTGGCTGGTCAAATTAATCTGCTGGTCAGTGGTGTCTTCAAAGAAATCGTTGGTGGAGGAACCCAGCAATAATGGTATCCTTAAAGTCCAAGAGATGTCTTGCCTTTTTCTGATTGGCACCTCCCTCCCTAAAAACAAGGGCCTGCGAGGAGAAATTCAATTGAGAAATTCAATAACAAATGCTAATTTCGTTAAGAAAACCTTAAAATTGATGACAATCTGTCACCACAAAAAGTGTGTTATTTGGGGACCGAAATATGGCTTTCATTGTTCGGGGTTACAAACCCACAACATGAATCTCTCCAGAGCCATTTTGCAGTAGATGACCATGTGATGGTAAAGATGAGAAACGGAAGGCAATAAATTTCAAATTAAGTGCCATTATAATGAGGACCTTACATTGGAATACTTAAAAAAAAAAATTTTTAAATTGTACTAGAGTAATTGCAGCCCACTGGATATTAGGAGCTAACCTAAAAATGGAATTTTTGATCTCACTACTTATTGGCTTTCACTGAGAGATTATTGGGTAGTCTTACTTTTGCACACTACGTGTCTAACTGATATAATGGACCTTAAGAGTCTAAGAGATTGTTCTGGAGTTTCTTGTTCATTTGCTGCCAGGGGTACAAGATCTTCATCAATGTATTCAATATTTTTGATTTGCTAGCACATTGTTTATCTTTGTACAAAGCATTTTTTCCCACTAGTAGTGTTTTAGTTTGAGTAACTTTTTTTTGAAAACTGGTTCAAGATGTCAGTAGCTGCCTGGGAATGTATCTGCATTTTTGAGATGATCTCAAATAGCTGCAGGGCCATTGAGTGTATTGGCAGGGAGCTTCCAAGCATGTGACAATATTTTACAGGAATTTCCTGGCAGTTTATTAGTTTAGGGAGAGGATCTCCTGGAAATTTATCTATGCTTGCATTGTCTCTCCAGACTGTTCTGATACTGTAAGAGAGCCCCCCACCCCCACCACTCATGCTCCAGATGTACAAACATTAGTTTAAAGTGGTACTAACTCATTAAAGACGTATGGAATGATAGTTGTGCATTTTCCATTTCAAAAGGACAATCTTGAAAGACCAAGGCTTCTTCCGTTACCTGCACACTGCTATTATTGAAAGTGGAACCATGTTGGTATTTGGTGGAAACACTCACAATGACACATCGATGAGCCATGGAGCTAAATGCTTCTCTTCGGACTTCTTGGCTTATGACTTGGGTAAGCTGCTGGATGATCTGTGTTTTATACAGGTCGACTATCCTTTATCCATACGTCTGAAAACCGAACACATTCAAAAATCGAACTTTTTTTTGAATGGCTATGCAGTTAATTTGTATGTTAATAATGCAATGTAATATTACACTACAGGTGTATTAAGTGTTAACAGGTAAGAAGTAGGGAGTGAGAGAGTTGACAAATTGAGAAACAACCTAGTATTTGTAGACTATAGCTAGCTTAGATTTAGGCTATTGTAATGTAAGTAGGCCTACCGTATATACGGTAGATCCGCAAAAATCTGAATACTGAAACGCAATCGGCCCCAAGGGTTTCAGATACACATCCTCCAGTTTGCGTTGAGCTTCACTGTTCAAGGAAGGATGCAGATACAGTACTTAACCCTTTTTCCCTTCTGGAAGAAGCTCATATTAGTCATTTAACTGTGCAAAGGGAGCAACAGGAGAAGACCAGCCACACATGCTGATAATTTGCATGTCAGCTATCCCCACTTTTAAAGCTATATGTCACACCTGAGGCATAGAAAAAGATCTTGTCTTTATTCAAAAACCCTAAAGCAGGGCTTCCCAAATTGAGGGTTGTGACCCCAGTGGCACCACGAGATGAAATTTTGGGGTTACAAGCTCCAAGGCAGAAGTGGAGCTCTGACCGAGTGTTAACAGCTACGAGGCCCCTTTAAATACTTGCATTTTTTTAACGATGGGCATGGCCTAACTGACCAATATTTTGAGGTCTGATTCCTGCTCCAGAAAAGCCGGTGAAATGGTAGGTGCTTTTTATTTCAAAACCCTGCAGTTTAAACACCTACCCTGCTCTCAGCTCTTCCCCCACCCCCCTCCTCTCAACCTGTCTCATGCTCTGTGGTCACTGCAATTGCCAAGCCTCAAAGTGGGGCCACAGTGGGAAAAAGTTTGGGAAGCACTGCCCTAAAGGTTCTGATCAGATTAACAGTATCCAATAGAACTGAATGGTGTGGTAATGCTGGTGTTTCATCCTTGTGATTGAGGTTCAAATCAGATCTAGATTCTCCAATAAGCGTCCAGTTCCAATCTAGTTCCAAGCAGTCACAGGCCTATAGTACAATGCTGCTCCTAATTTGGCAGTAATTTATCAATTTCACTCAGAGACAAATGGAAAATATGGCAGAAAATGGGTGAAGTAATGTTTTGCTCCTTTTCATAAACCATCTATCTCGAAAATAATGGACTGATTTCAACAAATGGTAGATAGGGTATGGCCCATGGAAGAACTGATCACTACTTGACGAAGATGCAGATCTGCATCCTGGAATTTTTTTAAAGGATCCATTAACAACGGGAAATAGGGCAAATTGACTTTTTTTAAGAACTGTTTTATTTAGAATGTTGTTGATTGTTTTAGAATGTTATGGATTATCTCAGCACTTGTGATGGAATTTGTCACAGCTGTCAAAATGTGAGCAGAGTTTTCAATGCAGGTTGTTGGAACTAGATTGCCCTGAAGCCTCCTCAGTGAGATGAAAGCTTTTAATAAGAAGATTTTTTTTCAGCTTTGTAGTTACTGAGCATCAACCAAGGAAAAGCCTCAAGGAAGAGCTGTGTGATTAACACAGCCTGGGGATATGCACTCTACTGTGTGCCCCCTTCACTTGCTTGAGATGTTTTGATTTGTTAAAAGGATGTATAAATAAATGCAAGTATTTCTTTTCATGCTGAAGGGTTTTATGAAGCTCAACACAGAAAAAAATATGTCCACAGTAAATAGAGTCCATTCGTGCAGTAAACTACTATTTTTGTTTCCTACGCTGATAAAAGTCGTTTTGAATGTTATGCAAAAAATGCTGGAAATGCATAGCAGGTCATTCAGCATCTGAAACAAGACCTATAATTTAACCTGGTTTTCTCTTTCTGAGACTAAAATAACGAGGAGCTGTGAATGCCACAGCTCTGCACTAAAAACAAATAGACACTGGAAGTGCACAGCAAACCAGTCAGCATCAGGAATAAAGCAAAGTACTTATTTAGGATTACAGCCCAAAAATGTTTTATCTTTTTCAGAACAGTCCCTGCATTTCTTTTAGGCGCTAATTTGTTACCTTTCTGTTATTTCGATGGGTAAACACACAAACCCCATCTTCCACCATCTCCCCCCCACCCCGCCCCCCGGGCCCCAAAAAGAAGTGAACTCTGGGGAAAAAAAACATATGAACAATTCACATCGGCTGTCTTCACTTTTCTAAACTGATTTTTTTTTGTGCAGCCTGCACTTTCAATATGTGTTTGAGTGCTAGAGGGGTAATAGTCAATCAGGAGCAGTTTCTGCTCAATTAAGCAGAAAGGTAAGTTTTATTAATGCCCTGATTTTGCTGTGACTTAAAATAGACATTTTATGTGCTGTACGTTGTGTAAAAATATGCAGTAGAGGGCAGCATTGCCATTTAAATGTAATGTGCTTTTTAAGGCTTTCCTTTGGCTGTTTGTACAAAGAATTCTGAATGTCTCTTCATTTCTGTTTACCTTTCTCTCTGTGCATCCACATAACACTTTTAGAATAACCTCAAAGCACGCAGTGCTAAAGCTGGTATGGAAAGAAAGAACCTGAATTTATATTGCCTTCCAGACCTACAGGTTATGTCAAAGCATGAAATGAATTTTTGAAGTGCTTTCACTGTTGCAACGCAAGGTTAATGGCAGATTTAATGCTGCACCAGGTGGTTTCACCAGCAGCTGCTTGCATTTATATAGAATCCTTAACACTGTCCAAAGGGACTTGACAGAGGAATGTAGGGGGGAGCTGGGGGGGTCGAGGTGGGGTAAGAGCAGTTAACCAAAAGAAAAGACCTAGGGAGGGGTGAATAAAACCATTGTAAAAAAGTGAGTGATTTTAACTGGAGCAAAGTTGAGGGTTTACTCACAGAATCACACATAGGGCGTTAGTTCCAAAACATCAGGCTTGGGCAGCTGAAGGCATGGCTGCTAATGTTGAGGTTCTGAGTAGGGAATTGACCAAAAAGTCTCAGCTGGAGGAAAGGAAAGTTTAATGAACATAGTTGCAATACTGAAGGGGATTACAGAGGTGGAAATTGTAACAAAACTAAGGAAATTTGAGGTTTTGATACACTAAAAACCAGTTTAGGTTAGAGAGGATAAAGGTGATATATTATTCTTCCTGAGATTAATAAGCTTAAAGACATTTTTAATTTAAAATTATAGCCAGACAGTTTTATGCAGCAATCCTGAAGTCACTACACAATCCAATTATTTTTGGAGTATGTCGGTGAAGTCTGGCCCATACTTTGAAAAACTTAGGAGCAATTCAGAATTCAACTATTTGCGTTTGGCGTCGTGTTTGATTCTTATCTCTACAATAAAAAAATTTCACTTTTATCTTTCATGTCTTCTTTATATATCTAATGTAGGAACTATTCAGTACAGTGCAAACTTTCTAATGTTAACTTGCTTACCCAAGAAATTTAAATTTTGTATATTTAGAAACATAGCAGGAGTGGGTCATTCGGACCCTCGAGCCTGCTCCACCATTCAGTATGATAATGGCTGATCGTCTATCTCAACACCATACTCCCGCTCTGTCCCCATACCCCTTGATGCCTTCACAGTCTAGACATCTATTTCCTCCTTAAATATATTCAGTGACTTGGCCTCCACAGCTTTCTGTGGTAGAGAGTCCCACAGGTTCATTACCTTCTGAGTGAAGAAGTTTCTCCTCATCTCTGTTCTAAATGGCCTACTCCGTATGCTGAGATTGTGACCCCCTTGTTCTAGACCCCGCCCCCCCCGCCACAGCCAGAGGAAACATCATCCCTGCATCCAGTCTGTTCAGCCCTGTCAGATTTTCACATGTTTCAATGAGATCTCCCCTCATTCTTCTAAACACCAGTGAATACAGGCCTAGCCAGCCCAATCTTTCCCCATATGACAATCCTGCCATCCCAGGAATCAGCCTGGTGAACCTTCGCTGCACTCCCTCTATGGCAAGTATATCCTTTCTTAGGTAAGGAGACCAAAACTGTGCACACTACCCCAGGTGTTGTCTCACCAAGGCCCTATGCAGCTGCAGTAAGACACCCATGCTCCTGTGCTCAAGTCCTCTTGCCATGAAGGCCAACCTTTGCTTTCTTAACTGCTTGCTGCACCTGCGTGATTGGTGTACAAGGACACCCATCAACATTTGTACATCAACATTTCCCAATCTATTACCATTTAAATAATACTCTGCCATTCTCTTCTTCTGACCAAAGTGGATAACTTCACACTTATCCACTTTATATTGCATCTGTCATGTATTTGCCCACTCACTTTAATTGTCTAAATCGCATTGCAGTCTTTTAAAATCCTCTTCACCATTCACATTCCCACCTAGTTTTGTGTCATCAGCAAACTTGGAAATATTACTGATATATTGATATATTATTGATACATATTGTGAATGTATTTATCTTTATACTTGCAGCTAGCTTAGCTTTGCTGCAAATTATTGTACTTGACAAGTATTAAAGCGATGAAATTAAGTAATTTGCTCTTTTTTTGTTTTCTAAACTTATGTTGTTTGGATAGAAGTTATGCTAGTTCAAATGTTTGGTCAATCAGAGTGATGCAGCTCGTGTTAACAACAAGATGGGGAATATCAATTGCAGGCCTATTAAGGCATTGAATTTAATTAGTGTTGTCCTGGTTTAATTAAGAAAAGCCAGTTAACAAAATAGAGTTTTTTAATTCATTCCTGGGATGTGGGCATCACTAGCCATGTCAACGTTTATTGTTATCCCCAAATGCCCTTGAGCTGCTGTCTTGAACCGCTGCAGCCCATGTGGTGTAGGTACACCAACAGTGCTATTCAGGAACAAGATCTAGGATTTTCATCTAGGGACGATGAGGGAAGAGTGATATATTTCCAAATCAGGATGGTGACCGGGAATGAACTTGCAGGTCATGGCTTTCCCATGTGCCTGCAGCCTTTGTTTTCTGGGCGGGAGAGCTTGTAGGCCCAAATGGTGCTGTTGAAGAAACGTTGGTGAGTTTCTGCAGTGTATCTTGTAGGTGGTACACTTTGCAGATTGGTGTGTTGGTGGTAGTGTGTGTGAAAGTTTAAGGAGGTCAGTGGGGTGCCAATCAAATGGTCCATTTGTTCTGTACCATGTCAAGCTTCTTGGGTGTTTTTGGAGTTGCACTCATGGAGGCACATATTCCATTGCATTCATGACTTATGCTTTGTGGATCATGGACAGGCTATGGGGAGTCAGGAGGTGAATTACTTGCCACAGAATGCAGATGTACCTGCTGTATCAGCCATTTAAATGGCTGGTCCAGCTAACAAACAAACAAGGAGCAGGAGTAGGCCATTCAGCCCCTTGAGCTTGCTCCACCATTTAATAAGATCATGGTTAATCTGATAACCTGAAACCTGCATCCTACCTACCGCTGATAACCTATCACCCCACTTGCTTACCAAGAATCTATCCACCTCTGCCTTAAAAGTATTCAAAGACTTTGCTTCCACTACCTTTTGAGGAAGAGAGTTCTAAAGACTTACGACCCTCTGAGTGAAAAAATTTCGTCTCATCCCTGTTTTAAATGGGCAACCTCTTATTTTTAAACAGTGATCCCTAGTTCTAGATTTTCCCACAAGAGGAAACATCCTCTCCACATCAAGCCTGTCAAGACCCCTCAGGATCTTTTATGTTTCAATCAAGTCACCTCTTAATCTTCTAAACTCCGGTGGATACAAACCTAGTCTGTCCAATCTTTCCTCATAAGACAGTCCACCCATTCCAGGCATTAGGAAGGTCTGGTAAACTTTCTCTGAACTGCTTCCAATGCATTTACACCCTTCCTTAAATAAGGTGACCAGTACTGTGCATAATACTCCAAATATGGCCTCACCAATGCCTTGTACAACTGAAGCATAAGCTCCCTACTTTTGTATTCAATTCCCCTCGCAATAAATAATAGCATTCTGTTAGCTTTCCTAATTACTTGCGGTACTTGCATACTAGCCTTTAGTGATTCATGCACTAGGATGCCCAGATCCCTCTGCACCTCAGAGCTCTGCAATCTCTCACCATTTAGATGTGTTTCTCTTTTATTCTTCCTGCCAAAATGAGAAATTTCACGTTTTCCCACATGAAACTCCATCTGCCAGATCTTTGCCCATTCGCTTAACATATCTATATCTGTTTGTACCCTCCGTATGTGCTTTTCACAACTTGTTTGTCTTTGTGTCATCAGCAAATTAGGCAGCCATCCCTTCAATCCCTTGATCCAAGTCATTTATATAAATTGGAAACAGTTGAGGTCCCAGCACTGATTCCTGTGGCACACCACTCTCTACATTTTGCCAACCTAAAAAAAAACCACTTTCTGCTTCCTGTTAGCCAGCCAATCTTCTATCCATGCTAATGTGTTACCCCCTATACCATGAGCTTTTATTTTCCAGAATAACCTTTGATGTTGCACTTTATCAAATGTATTCTGGAAGTCTATGTACAGTACTCCCACCGGCTCCCCTTTATCCACAGCACATGTTTCTTCCTCAAAGAGCTCCAATAGGTTGATTAAACACAATTTCCCATTCACAAAACCATGTTGACGCTGCCTGATTACCTTGAGCTTATTCAAGTGCCCTGCTACAACTTCTTTCATAATAGCTTCTAACATTTTAAGACCATAAGACAGAGCAGATAAAGGCCTTTAGGCCCATCGAGTCTGCACCACCATTCAATGAGATCACAGCTGACCTGATAATCCTCAACTCCACTTTTCTGCCTTTTCCCCTTAAACCTTGATCCCCTTACCGATTTAAAATCTGCCTGTGTCTCAACCTTGAATATACTTAATGATCCAGCCTCTACAGCCCTCTGTGGTCAAGAACTCCACAGATTGACTACCCTCTGAGAGAAGAAACTCCTCCTAGTCTTTGTTTTAAATGGGCGCTCCCTTAATCTGAGATTATGCGCTCTGGTCCTAGACTCTCCCACAAGGGGAAACAGCCTTCTCAGCATCTACCCTGTCAAGCTCCCTAAGAATCTTAAATATTTCAATAAGGTCACGCCTCATTCTTCTAAATTCCAATGAGTACAGGCCCAACCTACTCAACCTCTTCTCATAAGAAAATCCCTCCATACCCAGGATCAACCTTGTGAACCTTCTCTGGACTGCTTCCAATGACAGCATATCTTTCCTTAGATAAGGGGAGCAAAATTGTTCACAGTATTCTGGGTATGGTCTAACTAGTGCCTTGTATAGTTTTAGCAAGACTTCCCTATTTTTATACTCGATTCCCTTTGAAATAAAGGCCAGCATTCCATTTGCCTTCCCCATTACCTGTTGAACTTGTATGTTAGCTTTTTGGGATTCATGCACAAGGACTCCCAAACCCCTCTGTGCTGCAGCCTTCTGCAGTCTTTCTCCATTTAAATAATATTCAATTCCTCTCGCAATAAATTATAACATATTAGCTTTCCTAATTACTTGCTGTACTCTATTCTTCCTGCCAAAATGCATAACCTGACATTTTCCCACCTTATATTCCATCTGCCAACTTGTTGCTCAATCACTTAACTTGCCTATAACCCTCTGCATATTCCTTGTGTCATCCTCACCACTTGCCTTCCCACCTATTTTTGTGTCATCTGCAAACTTGGCGATAGTACATTCACTTCCCTCATCTAAGTCATTAATATATATTGTAAATAATTGTGGCCCCAGCACTGATCCCTGTGGTACTCCACTAGTTACAGGTTGCCATCCTGTAAATGCACCCCTTATCCCAACTCTCTGTCTTCTATTAGTTAACCAAGCCTCTATCCATGCTACCCCCCAACACCATGGGCTCTTATCTTATTAAGTAGCCTTATGTGTGGTACCTTATCGAACGTCTTTTGGAAATCCAAATATGTTACATCTGCTGGTTCCCCTTTATCTATTTTGCTTGTTACCTCCTTAGAGACCTCTAATAAATTTGTTAGGCATGATTTCCCCTTCATGAAGCCATGCTGACTCTGCTTGATTAGTTTATGTATTTCTAAATGCGTTAAATGCTATTTCATCCTTTATAATAGACTCTAACATTTTCCCAATGACAGATGTTAAGCTAACTGGCCTATAGTTACCTATTTTTGTTTCCATCCCTTTTTGAATAAGGGTGTTAGACTGGCAGTTTTCCAATCCTCTGGGACTTCTCCAGAATCTACAGATCCTTGGAAGATTACTAGCAGTGCATCCACTATTTGTGTAGCTACTTCCTTTAATATCCTAGTATGCAACCCATCAGGTCCAGGGGTCTAATCGGCCTGTAACCCCATTAGTTTCCCGACTACTTTTCCTCTAATAATTATTGTATTTATTTCCTTCCCCCTCCCCCCACTTTTGCCCCTTGATTATTTAGTGTTGTTGGAATACTATTAGCATCTTGTACAGTGAAAACTGATGCAAAGTGTTTATTCAACTCCTCTGCCATTTCCTGGTTCCCCATTATTATTTTCCCAACTTCATTCTCTAAGGGGCCTATGTTCACTTTGGCCTCTCTCATCCTTTTTATATATTCAAAGAAGCTCCTACTGTCCGTTTTTATATTACTTTCTAGTTTACCGTCAGTTTATTGTCTTCCTCTTTATTTTTTTTGTCACCTTCTGTTGGTTTTTAAAATTTTCCCAATCCTCTGGCTTACTACTAATCTTTGCCACATTGTATGTTTTTTCTTTCAATTTGACACTGTCCTTAATTTCCCTATGACAGATGTTAAGTTAACTGGCCTGTAGTTTCCCACTTTTTCTCCCTTTTTGAAAAATGGCGAGCTACATTTGCTACCTTCCAATCTAATGGGACCTTCGCCGAATCTGGGGTGTTTTGGAAAATTTATACCAACCTATCTCACGAGACTTCTTTTAAGACCCTGAGCTGAAGCCCATCAGGACCCAGGCTCATGTCAGCCCGTAGCACCAACAATTTAATCAGTCCCAATTCTCTGGTGACAGCAATTTTCCTGACCTACTTCCCCTGATTTATAACTGCATCTGTGATGTTACTTGTATTCTCTATGGTGAAAACTGATGCAAAATACTTGTTCAGTTCATCTGCCATCTCCTTGTTTTCCATTATCAATTCTCCAGACTTACTTTCTGTAGGACCAGTGCTCACTTGGTTAACTTTTCTTTTTTAAATATTTATAAAATTCTTGCTCGGCTTTTATATTTCTACCCAGCTTTCTCTCATACTTTAATTTTTCCCTCTTTATTAGCATTTTAGTCATTCTCTGCTGATTTCTGGTCAATGATTTACCCCAGGATGTTGATGGTCAGGAATTCAACAATAGTTATGCTATTAAGTGTCAAGAGGAGGTGGTTAGATTCCCTCTTGATGGCAGCCGTCATTGCCTGGCACTTAAGGTGCGAATGTTACTTGCTCTTGAGAACCCAAGTTTGAATGTTGCCTAGGTTTTGCTGTATACAGGCATGGACTGCTTCACTATCTGAGGAGTTATGAATGGTACTCAATACTGCTATCAGCAGCATTGAGTACCATTCGCTACGGCTCCCCTTTCTTTCCACTTCTTGGTTGGCCGCATCAGTGCTGTGACTGTGAAAGACTCTTACACACAGATTTTCATGTAAGATTTAAAAGAAAATGAAATAGTGTTTATTGTCCTTAACATCTGATTGATTGATTAAAAAATAATAAAAACTCTCCAACTCACACTCTCAAATACATCCAACTCTCTTATATATACACACACATACATACACACACACACACACACACAAGTAGGTTATAAGGAGGGAGGGTAGGTTAAATTGTTTAAGAGCATCCAAAAGGAAGTCAATCATATATGGATCCAGTGCATTGATGTGATAGATGGTTTCAGGCCATGATCGGTGATTTTTCCAGATTCTGCACGAAGATGATTTTAAAATCTTGATAGGCAATCTCTGTCTTTTCCTCTGAAGTCAGCAGTTTCTGTTGAAGACGCTGCCTATGGTGTTTTGTTGGTCAGATACAGGCAGGTCTCACACTTGCAGAATGGTTGGAGAGAGTGAAGGGAGACCACGAGTTCTCTTCTCGCTGTTACCCATTTGTGGTTTGTCTGATGCCAACTCTGGAAAGTATCAGTGTCTTCTTTAACACAAAGTATTAGCATACTATCACAAGACTCCATTCACAAATTAGCCAGTTATAAAATCTGGTTATTGCAAGCTCTGAAACCCTCCTTCGAGCTCTATTGTTTACAGTGGTTAGACTAAATGGTCAATGAAGCCTCTCCTCAGCCTGGGTCCATTTCCAAAATGATTGAATTTAATGGCTTGGTCTGCACTCACCTGAATAGATGGATTATGTCCAGATGCCTTAGAGTAGTTCAGAGGATGGGCCACTCATCTAAGCTGATTGCCCTGATGGGCTGCTTCCAGACAGCACAACTCCCTTCTGTAATTTTCAGGGTGAAGTTATGTAAACGTTCAGCCATTTTGAGAACTGCATTAAAAATATTGTCATCAGTCTTATTAAAACTTATCCTGTTTCAACCCACTCAGTAAATATATTTTTTAATGGTGTTTTTGATGGTGGTGGATTGCACTGTCCCAAAGTTGGCCCGATCTGTTCAGCATCAGATGAACAGTCCTTCCTCTAACGGCATGACTGGAGCTGCAACATGTGTTTCCGGCACTGGAGCTGTCCTTCCTATTTATAGAAGGCTTCCAAAAGCTTCTGAAGTGGTACCTTAATAGCCTGTACCAATTAAAATGACTCCATAAAGTTTCAGCTACAAAGGCTTGCTAGGTGCATCTTTTCATTTAATTATCTCTTCCATAGTTATGTCACAAGAGCTCTGCCAGCAGAATGAGCCACTGCATTTACAAACTGTGCATTTGGCTTGGTGTTTGTTCCAAGTAATGAGTTAGAGTGAACAATTCTGCTAGGTGCTATTTAACTCTGGATTAACCTTTTATGCCATCTAACATTGAGAAGCACTACAGAAATTCACCAAGGCTCCTTAGACAGCACCTTCCAAACCCAAGACAAGTACCATCTAAAAGGACAAGGGCAGCAGATAGATGGGAACACCACCACCTGGAAGTTCCCTTCCAAGTCACTCATCATCCTGACTTGGAAATATATTGCCGTTCCTTCATTGTCTCTGGGTCAAATTCCTGGAACTCCTTTCCTTGTAGCAGTGTGGGTGTACCTACACCACATGGACTGCAGTAATTCGAGAAGGCAGCCTTCTCAAGGGCAACTAGAGATGGGCAATAAATGCTGACCAAGCCAGCGAACCCCACATCCCATGAATGAATGAAAAAAAAATTCACATTTCATATTCTCAAATGTCAGTGTGTTCGACAACTTCAGTAACCTATAGGAGATTTGACTCTATTAGTTGTTTTCCTGTGCTACTGATGGGGGGGTGGGAAATTATCTCTAGATGGCAGTAGAGCAGTTCTGAACAACGTTAAGGGACTGGTTAGTTAAGTTTTGAGATTTGTTCATTTTTAGGGATGATTTGTATAGGACCATCCCACCTGCGATTGAATGGGTACAGTACCGACTGTTTTTTGCCTGTCCATATGTTGTTTTTAAATGTTAAGGGTTCAATGAGTTGATCATTTCAGTCTGAAGGTGGAGAAATTGGATCTGAGTCGAAGTCAAAGTAGGATATGGCTGTGTGATTATTATGGTATGAAACCAATCACCCAGAGTTCCTGAGATCACACCTCATCATGTTAAGTAACTCTACTGGTCTGCTTGTGACTCCATGCCTACACTATTTGGTTGATACCCTCATGACAACTATGACAATAAAACAAGTAGCACATAATTGTTGAGCCTCTTGTGAATAATATAGTGTAAACTGTAAATTTCTTAAGTAAACCTTATGTTAATGAATCAATCTCAGTTTAATTGTGTCGGTGATTAGAGTAAATTTTATGCACGTTATAATATGGTTTAATTGGTTTAATTCATGGCTAAGCTTGATGGTCTTTTGGTTAACTTGCTTTTATGTGTCCACAGCTTGTGATGAATGGGCTGTACTGCCAACACCTGATCTTTCTCAAGATGTCAACCGGTTTGGTCATTCAGCAGTATTCAGCAATGGGTAAGGAACAGAGATTCAATTGTTAATTGATAGCAATCACAGCTAAGACTTTGTCTATTTAAATCTAGAGATATTGAAATATTTTCAGTCTTCAATGTTTACATGCATCACAAGCTAGATGTTTAAGTACAGTTGAGAAATGTTTCAATATGAACTTTTCCTTCAGAAACATCATGTATTAGCTCTTTGCAGCATTAGCATTTTTGAACACCATCTGTTTTCCTATTTATATACAAAAATCACCCTTGTGAGCTCCTCTGTCTTCGGATATGTTCCTTCACAGCAACATTTCTAATCTCTCCTCAGCACTGCCCCTCATTATTAGAGTCTTTGCATCATTGTAGGTAGGTGAACCCGTGACAATGATTGTCACAAACCCCTCCGCTTTTGATTATGCCACCTTGCATTTTGCAACATTCGCACATCCTGAGTTTGTGAATAGCTCAAGAAAATAAAAGGTTAAAGGAAACCAACATTTAAAAAGTTCAAAAGACAGGACAGCAAAAATGGCCATTTTTAATGGACAATTTTCAGAAATAGGCCAAGTTTTGCTTCCTAGTGTTCCACAGGTCTTTGGAACTGGGCTTAAAATAAACATCCTTAAATGAAACACAAAGAAGTGAATATACTAGTCAAGAGAAAACACAGGCAATCAGACATATGAAGGTGTTTCGATGGGAAGATTCTGGCTCATCAGTATCATCAGATTGATGACTGAAGTTTGCTCGAACGAAACAGTTTTTAGGATTAGCATTTCCAGGGGATGTGGGTGCACATGCAGGCATACTGGAACAGAGAGCTTGTTGGCTTGTAAGTAGTATTTACAGTTTGGCCACAGGAGTTCAACGGTTGAGACAAATCATTTAAACGTGGGTAGACATATCATTGTATGGTTGGATTGCCGTGCTATCTCAGCCTCCACTACTCCTAGAAAAGAATTCTAAAGACTCATGACCCTCTGAAAAAATAAATTCTTCCTCATCTCTGACTTAAATGGGAGACCCCTTATTTTTAAACTGTGCCCCCTATTGCTAGACTCCCCCATGAGGGGAAACATTCTCTCAAGCTCTTCAGAACCATGTGTTTCAATAAAATCACCCCTCATTCTTCTAAACTCCAATCTGCTCAACCTTCCACATAAGACAACTCCTTCAGCCCAGGAATCAGTCGAGTGAACCTTCTCTGAACTGCTTCCAATGCAATATATCCTTAAGTAAGGAGACCAAAACTGTACGCTTTACTGCAGGTGCAGTCTCGCCATTGCCCTGTACCATTGTAGCAAGGCTTACCTATTTTTATACTCCATCACTCCATGCAATAAAGGCCAACATTCCATTTGCCTTCCTAATGACTTGCTATACCTGCATGCTAACTTTTTTTGATTCTTGTAAAAGGATACCTAGACCCCTTTGGTACTGCAACATTCTGTGGGGTCTCTTCATTTAAATAATAACCTGCTTTTCTATTTTCCGTGCCAAAGTGGACAACCTCACATTTTCCCACGTTATACTCAATCTGCCAATTTTTTGCCCACTCACTTAACCTATCTATATCCCTTTTCAGGCTCTTTGTATCCTCTTCATAACTTGCTTTCCTTCCTACCTTTTGCACTAACCTTTTGTGCTGCACATTATTGAACACCTTTTGGAAATCTAAATACATGCATTTACTGTTTCCCCTTTGTCCACCCTGCTTGTTAAATCCTCAAAGAACACCTAATACATTTGTCAAATGTTATTTCCCTTTCACACAACCATGTTGACTGCCTCATAGTATTATGATTGTATTATGATTTTATAAAGGCCCTTTTAACTACGTCCTTAATGGATTCTAGTGTTTTCCTAATGACAGATGTTAGACTAACTGGTGTATATTTTCCTCCTTTCTGCCTCCCTCCTTTCTTGAATGCCATGTTATATTTGAGGTTTGCCAATTTGCTGAGACCTTTCTAGAATCTGGTGAATTTTGGAAGATTACAACCACTGTATCCACTACCTCTTCAGCCACTTCCTTTAAGACCATTGCAGGGCATCGAGTTCATGGGATGTGCCAGCCTTTAGTTTCATCCCTTTACACATTACCCAGGTCTTAAAAAGCCTGTTTCCAGACTGTATTGTTCGGAGAGACTGTCCTGAATACAGTCTATGAACTCACCCTTCTTTGCCAATTTGATTTGTCTGATCTATATGAAGATTAAAATCTCCCTTGATTATTGCAGTATCTTTCTTACAAACCCCATTATTTCTTGATTAATACTCTATCCTATAGTGTAGCTACTGTCAGAGAGCTATTAACCACTCCTAGCAGCTATTTCTTACCTCCACCCAAATTGATCCTATATTTTGCTCCTCCAAACCAAGATCACTCCTCATCACTGTACTAATCTCATCCTGGATTAACAGAGCTACCCGGCTCCTTTTCTTTTCTTCCTGCCTTTCCAAATTGTTAAATAACCTTGAACCTTCAGGTCCCAGCTGTGGGCATGCAGCCATGACACTGTTATGCCCATTATATCATATTTATTTCTATTTGTGCTATCAATTCATATATCTTGTTATGAATGCTGTGTGCATTTAGGTAAAGAACCTTTAATTCTGTCTTTTTACCATTCTTCCTGACTCAATTCTTGTATCCTATTCAATTTTTATTTGGGATTTATTGGAATGCCTGCAGCTTAAGATGCAAGAAGGAGAACAGTGCAGATGCTGGAAATCTGAAGTAAATTAAAAAAAAAATTCTAGAAACACTCAGTAGGGCCAGTAGCATTTGTACGGCAGGGAAAGACCAGGTTAAATTTTGTTCAAGTAACGTGTGATGGGGAAGTCATTTTCGAACAATCGGTTGCTCTGGATGGAATCAAGTTGGAATGAACGTTTCCCACTGGAGATTTTACCTTTGTCTTCAAGAAAGATTTTTGAGTAGTATCCTGACAAACGCAGGATTCTGATCAGTGTTTTCCTTGCTTGTTTTCAGCACAATGTACATTTTTGCTGGGTTCAACAGTCTTCTGCTAAGCGATGTTCTGATGTATACCCCAGCCAGCTGTGAGGCTTTCACTGAAGAAGCGGCATGTGTTGGTGCAGCCCCTGGAATCCGCTGTGTGTGGAACACCAACATGGCGCATTGTGTGTCCTGGGAAATGGCAACGGCAAAAGAAAAGCAACAGATTCTGGACATGTGCCCCAGCAAGACATGTATGTTTTTATTGTTTGTTTCTCCTTTTTGACACTGCTAAGTTCATTTTAAATGTGTCATTTTGTACATCTGAATGTTTTTTAAAAAAATGCCTTGTGCTTTCCTGCTTGCATTTTGAAACTTTGGCTTGCCAATATTTTTCAACTGAAAGACCAAACCCTTCATGATTTCCACAGGCTGCCATTAATGCTTTTCCTCAAGGACGGATAGGATCTGCACGAGTGTTGACTAGGGCTTTTTTTCCTGACGGTCCCCCTACCGTTCCCCAGCCCCCCACACCGGACACCAAAGCTTGGAAATAAGCATGAAAAGCAGTTGGCTGGTGTGATAAGCTAGGTGTGAGCACTGGTGTGGTGGCCTTGCTTTCACTTTTCATTTGTTTCTTCTAAGTTCAGATTAGTGACGGCAAGTTTGAAGTCTGCTCTCTTCATTGGGAAATGGACAACTTGGCTCTTCCCTGTGTCAGGTATTATGTGGAGCCTGATTTCTCGTTTGATTCGGTTGACATTCAATACAATGAAAGGGCTTGTTGTAACTGTTGTGTTTATGAAGAGAGCAGTGCTGCACAACACTGAGTAAAATGTTTTGATCGTGTTCATGGGGATTGTTAATGCTGACTGAGCAACAACAAAATAGCTATAATACTGCTACTATAACTAATTGTGGCAAAATTACAAAATGCTTCATTAGAACAGCTTAGGGAACACAAATGGGGCTTACTTCATTTTGAATTGGCCTCTTCCTGGTGAAAAGATTGATTTGCACATAGTTTATATAATGCATTTACCAAGATTTGTCACTTAAGATATGCATTAAGTGGGTTGCAGTACAAAAACCCATTTATATGGAAATCTTTTTATGTTTACAATACTATTTTGGATCAAGCTCAGTTTGGAAATTCCCTGTTGTCGTATCAGCAGAACAACCACTAGGCCCTGCTGGTGGTAGGAGTGCTGAGTGTTTAGTTAAGGTGGAATTAACCTTATTAGATGATGCAGAGCATATTTCCATACATGAATTTCATGAATGGGAGGAAATGCCAGGCCTTGAACATGTCTTAATTGTACATTAATTAAAAATGATTTTTTTTTCCTCCCAACTATCCTACAGATGCAGATAATGAAAAGTGTGATCAGTATACTGATTGCTTCAGCTGTACAGTAAACACAAATGGCTGCCAGTGGTGTCATGATAAGTGCTCATCTAAGAACAGTAACTGCACAGAAGCCACTGTGAGTATAGTGACCAACCCTTCAAAATGGGTTTTAATTAATTGCCCTTTAACTATCATCCTTCTAGAAGGATAGTCTTGAACTGTAAAACAAGTTATTTTTGGTTGTGTTGAAACAAAATGACAACAATGGACTTGTTTCAGTTCAGAATATGATGGACATATGCGTACGCCCTGCTGTTCATCTTGGTATAAAGTACGAAGGAAAAAGATGATTTGCACTTGTATAGCACCTCACAATTCCTCAAATGTCTTAAGTCCGTTTACAACTTCAAACACTTGTGATTATTAGTTAAACAAACCTCGAGGCTATTTTCACGCAGCAAGATCCCAGAAAATGTAGGAGATGGGCATTCACAGTTTGGTTATGGAGGTGATGTTTGAGAGAGGAAGGTTAGCCAGAACATCAGAGGAAACTTACCTGCTCCTCTTCGTATAATGGCTTGGGATCCCTAATCCCTAATATCCACATGAACCAACTAAAACAGCAGTTAGAGCCTTGATATAATATTGTGTCTGAGGAATGACACCCCTTGAAATGCAGCACTCCCACTTCACCACTCGAATGTCAGCCCAGGTTATGCGTCGATGTCTTGGAGCAGGACTTGAGCCCACAACCTTGGAAAACTAAAGTCCAATTGGTCATGCTGGGCTGATAAATTCTAACTGTATATATATATATATATATATATATATACATACATAAAAAAATATTGGGATGAATAATACAAAGTGTTTCATTTATATATTTTGTTTATACATCAGATAGTACCCACTTTACGAACTGTTTGCAAACACATTCCATTCATTTAGACAGAAAAATCATTAATCCTACAATCTTATGATTTTTGTGCGATTGATTAAAAAAAACTTCTTAAACTTTTTCTACTGATAAGCAAGTAATCACATTCCAAGTAATGAGGCAATAGTAGTGAGTAACAAATGATGTGTTTCCACAATACTGGTGAAGAGATGACAACTAAGGAGGGCTGAAAGAAATCGACTGCTTAAAGTGACAAATTGCTTAAATCTTCCCTCATTTGTGTGTCGTTTATTGTTGGAATGGCTATATTGTGGTGAATATTTATTATCAATATTAGTTGATAGGCTAAGCAATCCACTTTGCCAGGCAACATGCAACCTAGAAAAGTGGGAGAGGATGAAGTGGATCAGTAAGTTCTGGTTAGGTAACACCAACCTTGAAGGTTGCAAGAGGATTGAAAGACTAAAGAAAAGGGTTTTCACAGATTGGAGTTGCTGGTAGATGATGGAAAGGAGATTGAAGGTTAATTTTGGCATAGAGATCTTATGCAGCATGAAGAGCCTCTCATGGCATTTTTAAAGTGTTGGAGGACCAGTCGAGCCAATTTCGGAAGACTGGTCATCGTTAGTAGCATTGATACAAATAGTGCAAAATGTTGTGACGAGGGATCAGCTGTGAGATGGAATGTATCTTGAACCTTCTTGTTGCTGAAACAACAAACCTTGCACTCATTAGCATATTTAGTGTAGTTAAAATGCCCCAGTGAGCTTCACAGTGTTATTGAACAAAATTGGAAATTAGGACTGATGACTAAAAGCTTGATCAGGGAGGTAGGTTTTAGGAGCATCTTGATGGAGGACAGGAAGCAGAAGAATGGGAAGCTCTAGTAAAGTAATTCCAGACCTAGACTATTGAATGCGTAGCCACCAATGGTGGAGCGATGAAAATCAGGAATGCACAAGGGACAAGAACTGGAGGAATGGCAAGATATCAGCGCGTTATCAGGTAGGAGGAGGTTACAGCGATGGGGATGTTGAGGCCATTGAGAGATTTGAACCCAAGAATGACAATATTAAGACAGAGGTTGTTGATAGACCATAAGTTAAGATAGGCTAGCGAGAACAGAGTTAATGGGTGATCAGGATCAACAAGTTAGGATGCAGGCAGCAGCATTTGGGATGAGCCCAAGTTTATGGGGACAGTGAAAGGTACAAGGCCCGCCAGGAGAGCATTGGAATAGTCAAAATTTGAGGTAACAAATTGGTAATGATGTAATGCCATCACCTTTAAGTTTTCTGATCTTGAGTTTTAGTTCATATCGTAATAAAATAATGTTATGAAATGTGTAACGCAACAAACATATTTTAATTTTTCTTTCAGGCATCAATCTGGGATTATGAGGCCTGTCCAAAAGATAAACCTGAGTATGTTTGTAATAAACTGACTAGTTGTAAAAGCTGTGCCATGGACCAGAACTGTCAATGGGAACCCAGGAACCAGGAATGCATCCCGTTACCTGGTAGGTTTTTAGTTTGTGTTTGTTTGTCACACTTGAAATACCTTGCAATGCTCCGATCTGTTCAGGGCATCCCTGGTGACTTTTGCCAGCTCCCAAGTCTTGATGTTGCAGGTGTTGTTCCCTAGGAATGTAAATTACAATGGTTGAACAAAGAAGAAATACTCGTGCATGTGGACAATTGTGGGGAGGATAACATGTAAGTTTAGTAACTGTGTATTCTCGTCATCGGGATAGTTCTATTCCTGAGTGTTCCATTTGTTGGTAATTTGAGCCGCTACATCACCCCAAACCCCATCACCCTTACTTAATTGCCAACTTCTGTCATGCTGCATGTTGTGGTTAATCTGTATGGAATGTTTTTCATATTTCATGAAGATTATGTTATTGACACAGTATGTCATTAAAATGGTACCCTGGACTAGTCCCACATCATCACTAACAGCACAGTGGTACATTTTACATTTGAATTTACTTACCTGTAATTTCAAATGATACGATATCTAAATAGTATTTGTGGTAAAGAGCCATGAGACACAATTTTATATCCTAGTTGTGTTGATTGTTCATTTTTGTTGCATGTGAATCATCATTACTTCAGTTATCAAGTCAGCCTAATTGTGCTTTAAGACTGTTATAACCTGCATTTGAATTTTGAAAGCAGTATAGGAAGGAATTGGTGGCATGTAGTGTCAAATAGTTCCCACTTCAGCTTGCTATAAAGAAGCTGCTCAGTTTACTTGTTTTACCATCATTCATACAGCTTGTGACATGGACATGCGGAAGACGAATAGTGGTGATGGAGGGAAATGAAGAAGCTTGCTGTTATATTAGCGTGTTTATGGCCATTTGCATCACATGGATGAGCAACATTTGTCTGCTTGGCAGAGCAGGGGAGGTGATGGTGTAGTGGTATTGTTGCTGGACCAGTAAGCCAGAGACCCAGTGTAATGCTCTGGGGACCGGAGTTCGAGTCCCGCCTTCTGGTTCACTAATGCCTTTCAGGGAACAAAGATGGCAAACTCAGTCCTGGCGTCCTCCTTGCTGGGGGCTAGTGCCAAAGTTGTCAATTGCCAAAATTGCCTCTCAGACCAGTCAAGCAACAGCTTGACATAGTCTTCCTCATGGAAATATACCTTACAGATAATGTCCCAGACTCCCCATCCTGTTCCATCGGCAGGACAGACCTAGCAGAGGTGGCGGCACAATGGTATAGAGTTGAGAGGGAGTTGCCCTGGGAGTCCTCAACATCGACTCCAGACCCCATGAAGTCTCATGACATCAGGTCAAACATGAGCAAGGAAACCTTCTGCTGATTACCATGTACCACTTCTCCATGTTGAACATCACTTGGAGGAAGCACTGAGGGTGGCAAGGGTGCAGAATGTACTCTGGGTGGGGGATAATACTACAATGCCACCGCCTCCCCTGCTCTGCCAAGCAGACAAATGCTGCTCATCCATGTGATGTAAATGGTCGTAAACACGCTAATGTAGCAACAATGTTCATCACCAAGAATGGTTCGGTAGCCCCACTAGTGATCGAGCAGGCTGAGTACTAGATGACATAGCTGCTACACTGGGTCTGCGGCAGATGGTGAGGGAACCAACAAGAGGGAAAAACATACTTGACCTCATCCTCACCAGCTTGCCTGCCACAGATGCATCTGTCCATGACAGAATTGGTAGGAATCTCTGCGGCACATTGTGGAGACGAAATCCCGCCTTCACAATGAGGATATTGTGTTGTGTGGCACTACCACCGTGCTAAATGGGATAGATTTTGAACAGATCCAGCAGCTTGACTGGGCGTCCATGAGGGGCCGCAGCAGAATTGTACTCGAACACAACCTGTAACTTCATGGCCCGGCATATCCCCCATCAAGCCAAGGGGACGACCCTGGTTCAATGAAGAGTGCAGAAGGGCGTTCCAGGAGCAGCACCAGGCATACCTAAAAATGAGGTGTTGACCTGGTGTAGCTATAACACGGGACTATCTGTGTGCCAAAGAGCATAAGCAGCAAGTGATAAACAGAGCTAAGCGATCACACAACCAATGGATCAGATCTAAGCTCTGCACTCCTGCCACATCCAGCCGTGAATGGCGGTGGACAATTAAACAACTCACTGGAGGAGGAGGCTCCACAAATATCCCCATCCTCAATGATGGAGGAGCCCAGCACAGCAGTGCAAAAGATAAGGCTGAAGTATTCACAACAATCTTTAGCCAGCTGTGCCGATTGGATGATCCATCTCAGCCTTCTCCAGAGGTCCCCAGCATCACAGATGCCAGTCTTCAGTCAATTCAATTCACTCCACACGATATCAAGAAACAGCTGAAGGCACTGGATACTGCAAAGGCTTTAGGCCCTGACAATATTCCGGCCCTAGTCAAGCTGTTCCAGTACAGTTACAACACTGGCATCTACCCAACTATGTGGAAAATTGCCCAGATATGTCCTGTACACAAAAAGCAGGACAAATCTAATCCGAACAATTACTGCCCCATTAGCCTACTGTCCATCATCAGTAAAGTAATGAGAGGGGTCATCAACAGCGCTATCAAACAGCACTTGCTAAGCAGTAACCTTCTCACTGATGCCCAGCTTGGGTTCCAGCCACCCCCTCAGCCCCCCACCTCATTAGAGCCTTGGTTCAAACATGGATAAAAGAGCTGAACTCGTGGGGTGAGGTGAGAGTGACCGCCCTTGACATCAAGGCTGCGTTTGACCGTGTGTGGCATCAAGGAGTCCTAGCAAAACTGGAGCCAAAGGCAATCGGGGGTAAACTCCTTGCTGGTTGGAGTCATGCCTAGCACGAAGGAAGATGGTTGTGGTTGTTGGAGGTCAGTTAACTCAGCTCCAGGATATCACTGCAGGAGTTCCTCAGGTTAGTGTCTTCGGCCCAACCATCTTCAGCTGCTTCATCAATGACCTTCCTTCCATCCTAAGGTTAGAAGTGGGGATGTTCGCTGATGATTGCACAAAGTTCAGCACTATTTGTGACTCCTCAGATACTGAAGCAGTCTATGTTCAAATGCAGCAAGACAAAGAACAAAGAAATGTACAGCACAGGAACATGGCCTGCGGCCCTTCAAGCCTGTGCCGATCATATTGCCCGTCAACTAAAACATTTTGCACTTCCGGTGTCCGTATCCCTCTATTCCCATCCTATTCATGTATTTGTCAAGCTGCCTCTTAAACACCACTATCGTACCTGCTTCCACCACCTCCTCTGGCAGCAAATTCCAGACACTCTGCGTAAAAAAACTTGCCCCGCACATCTCGTCTATAGTTTTCTCCTCTCACCTTAAATCTATGTCCCCTAGTAATTGACTCTTCCACCCTGGGAAAAAGCTTCTGACGATCTATTCTGTCCATGCCACTCATAATTTTGTAAACTTCTATCAAGTCGCCCCTCAATCTCCGTCGCTCTAGTGAGAACAATCCGAGTTTTTCCAACCTCTCCTTATAGCTAATAATCTCCAGACCAAACAGCATCCTGGTAAACCTCCTCTGGACCCTCTCCAAAGCCTCCATATCCTTCTGGTAATGTGGCGACCAGAATTGTACGCAATATTCCAAGTGTGGCCACACCAAGGTTCGATACAGCTACAGCATGACTTCCCAGCTTTTATACTCAATACCCCTGCCAATGAAGGCAAGCATGCCATATGCCTTCCTGACTACCTTATCCACCTGCGTTGCCACTTTCAGTGACCTGTGGACCTCTACACCCAGATCCCTCTGCCCATCAGTGCACTTAAGGGTACTGGCATTTACAGTATAATTCCTGCCTGTATTAGACCTTCCAAAATGCATCACCTCGCATTTGTCCGGATTAAACTCCATCTGCCATTTCTCCACCCAAGTCTCCAACCGATCTATATCCCGTTGTGTCCTTTGACAATCCTCTTCACTATCTGCAACTCCTCCAACCTTAGTGTCGTCTGCAAACTTATTAATTAGTCCAGTTACATTTTCCTCCAAATCATTTATGTATACTACAAACAGCAAAGGTCCCAGCATTGAACCCTGCAGAACTCCACTAGTCACAGCTCTCCATTTAGAAAAGCACCCTCTGTCTTCTATGACCAAGCCAATTCTGTATCCATCCTGCCAGCTCACCTCTGATCCCGTGCGACTTTACCTTCTGTACCAGTCTGCCATGAGGGACCTTGTCAAAGGCCTTACTGAAATCCATGTATATAACATCCACGGCACTTCCATTGTCGACCATCTTGGTCACTTCCTCGAAAAACTCGATCAAGTTAGTGAGACATGACCTTCCCTTCACAAAACTATGCTGCCTCTCACTAATACGCCCATTTGTTTCCAAATGGTAGTAAATCCTGTCACGAAGAATCTTCTCCAATAATTTCCCTACCATTGATGTAAGGCTTACCGGCCTGTAATTTCCTGGACAATATCCAGGCTTGGGCTGACCATTGGCAAGTAACTTTTGTGCCACACAAATGTCAGGCAGTGACCATCTCCAACAAGAGAGAATCCAACCATCACCCCCTTGATGTTCAATGGCATTACCATCAGTGAATCTCCCACTATCAACATTCTGGGGGCTGCCATTGAACAGAAATGAATTGGACTAGCCATATAAATGCTGTGGCTACAAGAGCAGCTCAGAGGCTAGGAATCCTGCAACAAATAGCTCACCTCCTGACTCCCCAAAGCCTGTCCACCATCTACAAGGCACTAGTCAGGAGTGTGATGGAATATTTCCAACTTTCCTAGATGAGTGTAGCTCCAACAACACTCAAGAAGCTGGACAATGTCCAGGACAAAGCAGCCCACTTGATTGGTACCACATCCACAAACATTCACTCCCTCTACTACTGATGCACAGTAGCAGCAGTGTGTACCATCTACAAGATGCACTACAGGAATTCACCAAGGCTCCTCCAACAGCACCTTCCAAACTCACAACCACTATGATCTAGAAGGACAGGGGCAGCAGGTAGATGGGAATCCCCTGCCAGCCACTCATCATCCTGACTTGGAAATATATCGCCTTTCCCTCACTGTCACAGAGTCAAAATCCTTGAACACCCTCCCTAACAGCGCTGTGGGTGTACCTGCACCACATGCACTGCAGTGGTTCAAGAAGGCACCTCACCACCACCTTCTCAAGGGCAACTAGGGATGGGCAATAAATGCTGGGCCAGCCAGTGAAGTCCAAATCCCGTGAATGAATTAGAAAAAAAGCGATGCATATTTTTGAACAACCTTGAAACAGTCTCCTGTATGGCTTTCATAATGCGGTTGCAGTTATGTGTCTTTGATTTTCAAATAGAAATAGAAGGAAAACAGTATTGTGTTTCATTTTGAAGTGTTTACTTTTCAAATTGGTGACTACAGAAACCATCTGTGGAGAGAGTTGGCACTTGGTGGGAAACTCATGTCTGACGATCACCACCGCAAAGGATAACTATGATAATGCTAAGCTGTTCTGTAGGGGTCAGAATGCAGCACTTGCCTCACTTACATCGCAGAAGAAAGTCGAATTTGTTCTCAAGGAATTACAGATAATGCATGTTTTGGTGAGTTTCATTTGCTTTCAGCATATCTTACTTGTAACTTTTGCGCCACACAAGTGTCAGGCAGTGACCATCTCCAACAAGAGAGAATCCAACCATCACCTCCTTGATATTCAATGGCATTACCATCACTGAATCCCCCACTATCAACATTCTGGGGGTTGCCATTGACCAGAAATGAATTGGACTAGCCATTTAAATGCTGTGGCTACAAGAGCAGCTCAGAGGCTAGGAATCCTGCAACAAATAGCTCACCTCCTGACTCCCCAGGGTTAAACTGAACTTTTCTCCATTCTGAATCAAACATCTGTGCGTGAGTGAAAGTAGCATTTCTGTTTTTTTTTGTGATTGGTGTGTGCATTGACTATGTGGTTTGGGACTGAGCAAATCTAAGAATATTTCCCACAACAAAGGCATAAGTCCTAAACCAAAAGCTAAAATTTTAACGCAACACCCTGAGCTTGGATAAGGCTCAGTCCACTGAAAAAGCCTGAACGAATGCATTCGGAAATATCACCTGTTATATTCCTAAAATTTAAAGCAAACCTGTTCATGAACAAAACTGGGCATGATTGGGATCTAAATATTCCAGGCTACAGGATATTTAGAAGAGAAAGGGGAATTGGAGAAAAAATGGGGCATTTATGATAAAATTAGGGGAATGAAGGGATTTCAGTGAGGTGATCAGGCAGTGAAAACAGCAATGAATTAAGAATTAACAAATGATGCAAGTCTCTGCTTGTTGTTTGCAGACAAGTAGGAGTGAAATTGTTGCGAGAAATGTATAAATATGGGAACCATGCAGTTAAATTAAGTGCTTTTGATGGCAAGTTTTAATCTTTGCATGGAATAGGAGAACAACAATTGAGTAGTGAAGACAGTAAATTTCTAGCATGGACTCTGGTTTGTTTAATAAAGCAATTAGTGGAAGTGTGGAGAAACAGAGGGCACTTGATTTAAGATGAATGACAAAAGAATTAAAGGCAACATGATAAACTTTTTTTGGAGCAAGTGCTGAGGAACTGGAATGCACTGTCAGTGAGTGGTAAAGGCAGATTCAGTCATGGCTTTGAAAAGGGAATTGGATAATTATCTGAACAGAAAAAGAGAAATTGCAGAGCTACAGGAAAAGTGCAGGGAGTGGAAGTTGCTGAGTTCTTATAGAGAATCTGGCAGGAATGAGAAGGTGTTTCAACTATTTTATGGTTGTATGAAAACATTAAGATCATAAGCCATAGGAGCAGAAATTAGGCCATTTGGCCCATCGGGTCTGCTCCGCCATTCAGTCATGACTGATAAGTTTCTCAACCCCATTCTCCCGCCTTCTCCCCGTAACCTTTGATCCCCTTACCAATCAAGAACCTATCTATCTCGGTCTTAAATACACTCAATGACCTGGCCTCCGCAGCCTTCTGTGGCAATGAATTCCATAGATTCATCACTCCCTGGCTAAAAGAGTTTCCCCTCATCTCTGTTCTAAAAGGTCTTCCCTTTACTCTGAGGCTGTGCCCTCGGGTCCTAGTCTCTCCTACTAATGGAAATATCTTCCCCACGTCCACTCTATCCAGGCCTTTCAGTATTCTGTAAGTTTCAATCAGATCCCCCCTCATCCTTCTAAACTCCATCGAATATAGACCCAGAGTCCTCAAACGTTCCTCATATGTTAAGCCTTTCATTCCTGGGATCATTCTCGTGAATCTCCTCTGGACCCTCTCCAGGGCCAGCTCACCCTTCCTGAGATACGGGGCCTAAAATTGCTCACAATATTCTAAATGTGGTCTGACCAGAGCCTTATAAAGCCTCAGCAGCACATCCCTGCTTTTATATTCTAGTCCTCTTGAAATAAATGCCAACATTGCATTTGCCTTCCTAACTACCAACTCAACCTGCAAGTTAACCTTAAGAGAATCCTGGACTAGGACTCCTAAGTCCCTTTGCACTCCAGATTTCTGAGTTCTGTCCCCATTTAGAAAATAGTCTATGCCTCTATTCTTCCTACCAAAGTGCATGACCTCACACTTGCCCACGTTGTATTCCATCTGCCACTTCTTTGCCCATTCTCCTAACCTGTCCAAATCCCTCTGCAGCCTCCCCGCCTCCTCAATACTTCTTGTCCCTCTACCCATCTTTGTATCATCTGCAAACTTAGCCAGGATGCCCTCAGTTCCTTCATCTAGATCATTAAAGTATAAAGTGAAAAGTTGTGGTCCCAACACTGACCCCTGCGGAACTCCACTAGTCACCGGCCGCCATCCTGAGAAGGACCTCCTGATCCCCACTGTCTGCCTCCTGCCAGACAGCCAATCTTCTAACCATGCTAGTCCCTTGCTTCTAACACCATGGGCTCTTATCTTAGTGAGCAGCCTCCTGTGCGGCACCTTGTCAAAGGCCTTCTGGAAGTCCAAGTAGATAACATCCATTGGCTCTCCTTTGTCTAACTTACTCATTACCTCCTCAAAGAATTCTAACAGATTTGTCAGGCACGACCTCCCTTTGATGAAACCATGCTGACTTTGCCCTATTTTACCAGGCAGTTCCAAGTATTCTGAAATCTCATCCTTAATAATGGACTCTAAAATCTTACCAATGGCCGAGGTCAGGCTAATCAGCCTGTAACTTCCTGTCTTTTGCCTCACTCCCTTCTTAAACAGGGGAGTTATATTAGCGATTTTCCAATCCTCTGGGACCCTCCCTGACTCCAGTGATTCCTGAAAGATCACCACTAATGCCTCCACTATCTCTTCAGTTATCTCCTTCAGAACTTTGGGGTGTAATTCATCTGGTCCAGGTGATTTATCCACCTTCAGACCTCTCAGTTTTCCTAGCACATTCTCCTTTGTAATGGCCACCATACTCACCTCTGCCCCCCGACTCTCTTGAACCTTGGGGATGTCACTCGTGTCTTCCACTGTGAAGACTGACGCAAAGTACCTATTCAGTTCCTCCGCCATTTCTTTGTTCCCCACTACTACTTCACCAGCGTCATTTTCCAGCGGCCCAATGTCCACTTTTGCCTCTCTCTTACCCTTTATATATCTAAAAAAAAACTTCTTTTATATTACTGGCTAGTTTACCCTGATATTTAATCTTCTCCCTCCTTATTTCTTTTTTAGTTGTCCTCTGTTGGTCTTTGTAGGCTTCCCAATCCCCTGGTTTCCCACTGCTCTTCGCCGCATTGTATGCTTTCTCTTTAGCTCTTATGCTGTCCCTGACTTCCCTTGTCAGCCATGGTTGCCTTCCTTTAGTATGCTTCTTTTTCCTAGGGATGAATTTTTGCTGTGTCTCCCAAATTACTCCCAGAAACTCCTGCCATTGTTGTTCCACTGTCTTTCCTGCTAGACTCATCTCCCAGTCAATTCTGGCCAGCTCCTCCCTCATGCCTCTGTAGTTACCTTTATTCAACTGTAATACCGTTACATCTGACTCCAGCTTTTTCCTCTCAAATTGCAGGGTAATTTCTATCATATTATGGTCACATTCCCCTAAGGGTTCCTTCACCTTAAGCTCCCTTATCAAATCTGCCTCATTACACATCACTAAATCTAGAATTGCCTGTTCCCTAGTGGGCTCCACCCAAGCTGCTCCAAAAAGCCATCTCGTAGACATTCCATAAATTCCTTTTCTTGGGATCCACTACAACCTGATTTTTCCAGTCTACCTGCATATTGAAATCCCCCATGATCACTGTAACCTTGCCTTTCTTACACACCTTTTCTATCTCCTGGTGTATCTTGTGCCCCACATCCTGACTACTGTTCGGAGGCCTGTACATAACTCCCATTATGGTTTTTTTACCTTTGCGGTTCCTCAATTCTATCCACACAGGTTCTACATCATCTGACCCTATGTCATTTCTTGCTATCGATTTAATTTCATTTCTTACTAACAAAGCAACCCCACCCCCTCTGCCAACCTGCCTATCTTTTCGATAGGATGTATGTCCTTGGATATTTAGCTTTTTCAGAAGAGACAAACAACTAGGCCGTACTAGATTTAACGATGAGTAAGGAACTGTGATTAGTTAGCAATCTGATGGTTAAGAAAATATTTGTGGAATAGTGACCATAATGTGATTGAGGAGAAGCGAGTTATCCGCCAAGGTTTTAAATTAAAATCTGGGACCAAACACAAAGCACCAACCTGCCTCAGCTGAACGATGTGCAGACACACAGCCTGCAGAGGCACAAGAGATCCGGGACAAAACACATCCCAGGACGGCCTGATCTAGGATGTGGGACGAAAAGCCTAATTATGGGACAGTTGGCCACAATGGCCGGTCTTGCCGTTGATGCCCGCATCCCATGAATGAATAAAATAAGTTAGGAGAGCTTCAAAGGGACGATAAATTAATTACTTGCAGTAAACTGGGCTGAGCTGTTAATGGACAAATTCTACAGACAAAGTGAGAAGTATTTGTTAGATTCAGAATTCATACATAGCCCCCAAATGGTTAAGCGTTCATTTTTGCTGTAAAGTAATCATGGTCAACAAATAAAATAAAAGACAGTATCAAGCTAAAAGAAATGCTTTACAGAAATGCAAGGAGTAACTTAAATCTAGAAGACTGGAAAAATTAAATAAAAAAAACAGAGATACAAAAATAGGAAGTGTCTACATAGCCTTCCAAAAGGCATTGGATCTAGTTCCATACAGGCAATCATCAAAAATTAAAGCACATGGAATTGACCTAGCCATTTGATATAGGTTGGTATTCGGTCGTTCTTTAGGAGACAAAGTAGGGACAAAGAGAATGTTCTCTGTGAGAAGCAGTTTTCTGCATGCATCTGTACTGAGGCCTCAGATTTTCACCAGATATATTAATGGTTTAAATTAAGGAATAGAGCTTTGCAGGCCCAAGTTTACAGATAACAGTAGTTAGAATGCATAGGAAGTTGAGTGGATGGAAGCAGGAAATTAAAGGCTTATGGACAGACTAAGTGATTGGACAAAACTGGAAAGATGGTCTTCAATCTGGCTAAGTGTGAGGTCATTCTATCTGCATCCAAGAAAGAGCAATTAGAATATTTTCTCAAGGATAAGAGATGAGAAACTATAGAGGAGCAATGGGATTTAATGCTCTGGTGCAAAAGCAATCAAAGCCTAATGGAATGTTGGCCTCTATCTCGAGAGATTAGAATGCAATAATGAGCAAATGATGCTGCATTTCTGGAGGTTAAGCCAGATCCCATCTGTAGTTTTGGGCAACTGAACTCAAGAGGATATATTGGCCTCTTGACTTCTTTATTCCTTTTGTAGAATGTCTGGGGCAACATTTATTGCCTATCCCTTATTGCTCTTGAGAAGGTGGTGGTGAGCTGCCTTCTTGAACTGCTGCAGTCCATGTGGTATAGGTACATCCACAGTGCTGTTAGGAAGGGCGTTGAGAGATTTTGGCCCAGTGACAGTGAAGGAATGGCGATATAGTTCCAAGTTAGCATGGTGTGTGGCTTGGGAGGGAGCTTGCAGGTGGTGGTGTTACTATGTATTGTGCAAGTTCACCAGAACTTAACTAGGTCTCCAAGGGTTAAATTATGAGGACACATTGCACAAACATGGCTTGCATTACCATGCGGTTAAAAGATTGAGGGGCGATCTAATCTGGTATTTTTAATGACAATTATTCTTTAATGTAGATATAGAGGAACAGTTTTTTCATGGGATAATACAGAACAAGGTAGCATGACGAAATATTGAGCTGGGCCAGTTAGGAGTGATATCAGGAACTTTATTTTCCACAGTAGCGGAAACCTGGAAAACACTTTTCGCAAGAAACAGTGGATTCTGGGACAGTTGAAATTTGCAAGACTGAGATCAAAAGAATTTTGTTAAAAAAAAGACTTCCATTCATTAAGAGCCTTTTGCGACTGTAGGATGACCCTAAGCACTTTACAGCCATTGTAATACTTTGAAGTAAAGGTATGGTTGTAATATTAACTAAGTCTATCATGGGAAATACAGAAAAGATTGAGGAATGAAATTGAGGTGCAGATTAATCATAATGTCACAGAGCGCTGTATATATCTTGTCAGGGCTGAAAGGCCTACTCCTGTTGCTATGTTCCTGTGTAAAATCACAGAAAATAATCTGATCTGAAAAAAGCATATAATCCTGGAAATTTGCATTAATTCAGTCAATCTGAAAAAGCAAAGTCAGATTAATGCTGCAAGATCTCCAATTCAGGAATACATGTCTTTTCTGTTCCTATTTTAGCATATATTATCCACATTAACACTGGTGCAATTGTTAAAATTACAGTCCAAAGCTACCATAACCCCATGGGTTGGATTACGGAAAATCAATGTTTCATATTGGTGCTGGGAAGACATGTCACCCTTCACAAACACATCACTGCAGTGGATGATTGGAGAGCCAAGTGATGCTGGATTCTGTGGTTATTTGGCAGAACCTAATTATGCTAGTTTGAAAGCAGCTACCTGCATCAACCCAGTGAATGGAAGTGTGTGTGAAAGACCAGGTAAGTGACGACTTGAAATTGTTTGCTCGGTTTCCTAGAAGTGTTGTAATTTGTTATGTTGCATCTTTAAGAGCAAGAATAAAGTTGATTAAAACATATGAAAGCTAAGTTTAGACATCATGACATGTTGGTAGACTGGCCACTTTGCAAGAAGCAGCCAAGTAACAAGATGCTGAACCGTGTGACCAAATTAATCAAGCAAGTTAGGTAAAATTGTGCTTAAACTGCTAAATACTCTAATTGTATTTATTAAATACTCTGCCCAGTTTTGATTACTGCGACCCAAGAGGGTATCTTTGTACTGGCATCTGCACATTGACAGGTCTAAAAGCTGACGTCCTGCAGAGCAGTAAGTTCTGAAGAACACCTGGAGAATTTGGGGCATTTCACTGTTTGAAAGAAGCAAGGATTGTATGGAAAATTGGCCTGGAAGTTCAAACTGCAATGGGAATCATCCGAAAGTATAATATAAATTGCAAACTTCGGATGGTTCCGACTATCTTACAGAATTAGTTACCCAGAGAAGATTAAAATAATTAAAAGGTTAAAAGAATTAAAACCACTTCTAACTTTTGGGTAACTATAGTACTACCCACTACTCCCCCCCCGACCCCCCACAGGACTCCCCACACCCCATCAACCCACCCCCCCCGCCGATGGTTGCATCCAGCCACCCCACAGGACCACCTGATTTGCCCTCCCCTCCCTCCAACTACCTTCCCCAACCCCCACTGACCACCTAACCTCCTTCCCCCAATGACCATCCCCTTGCTGAAAAACCCCCTCCCACCCCTGCCCTTTGACCCCACGCTGCCCCACTGACTAATCGGACTCGCAAGCTATAGGCCATAATGTTACTTAAGTCATGATGTGCAGAAAAAAGGGCATGGACTCAAATGATGCCAAAAAGATTTTAATAAAAGTGACCAATACTTGAAATGGATTTCCAGGTGGTTGATAAATGCTCTGGAGTCATTTAAGAAGTTGTTGAATTCTGTGATTGGGATGAGAACAGGCTTGTTTTTCTGGTTTTTAAAAAAGTGCAGGTTACACTGGACATATTCTGCCTCAGACTTCCTTTTGTAGATTAGTCAAAGCAGAAGATGCTTGTTTTTAATTGAGACAGTCTTTTACTTGGATCCACTGCTTTTGGAATTCATTAGTTCATCCAGATTTTAAAAGTAAAAAGAAACCAGGAAGTCAATTGTGTCGGTTTCAGCAGTTGCAAATCCAAATGAATTTATTGTGCAATTAGTGGTCAAGGACTTTTGGACATCCATTAATCCAACCTGAAACATGTGGGGAGATTAGAATATAGAAAACGAAGGAGTGAATATGAAGGTACTGAACCCCATATCTGAGAAGCTTGGGATGGTGGTGTGCTGGATTTGCAGATTTTGGGTCCTAGGTTAGCATGTACAGTGCACTTATAATACATGCAATAAAATAAGAGAAATCAGGAATAAAAGGGTTTTATTTTCTTCTATTGTTTTATTATTTTATTTTTTCATTTTATTAAATTTCATCTCAACAGTGAACATCAAAGAATGCCTGGTGTACAGACACAGGCTGAGGAAGTTGAAGGTTTTATTTTGTAGACCCACATAGCGTGCTGCTCTGTACTGAAGCTCTTCTGCTCCATTCCACCAATCAATCCCTCTGTATTGCTTATGCATCTGTCAATAGGCTCTTTTTCCTGTTCGTCCAATGCACCATTCTCATCATCATCATCATCACCATTGCCCTCATTCTCTTCGTTCTTATTCATGACCATGTCGCACATTTCACTGTCTAAGAGCTGGAGGTGAACCTGAACATGTCAACATTCAGACAATCGTCAACAGCTTCTTTGGCCAACAACTTGGCTTCAGCACGTGACAAACCTTTTGCACATGCCAGTAAATCTTCAACAACATTTTGTACAAAAATAATAAAGTTTGTGTGTTCTTTATTAACATGTCCCATCTCCTGTGACATTGTCACATGAGGGGGACATGTTAATTTTTAAATGTTTCTATTTTTAAAGTTTTTACCACTGTCAGTATTCTCCCTGAGGCAGGACTTTGCCTCAGGGAGAAGTGCGCTCGCGCGAAAGAGCGCACTTTGACAGATGGGGAATCCTCCAACCTCCCCCCCCCCCTCGCCGCACAGGAAGCGCATAGCGCTTCCCCTTGGGGATGCCGCTGAGCAGGCCTTAATTGACCCGCCCACTTAAAATGGCGGTGGGCCCTGTTTCAGTGGCGGCGTTCGGCTGCCCGCCCGCCATCCAAGGGCAAAATTCTGCCCAATGTCCCAGGTCTTGAATTTTTGCTTGATAACCCATTTATTGGAATTTACCCAAGGTCTGGTGTGTGCTGAGACTTCAGGTACTAACTGTGACTAGGGTTGCATTATGTGCATTTTGTGTTCCTCGAGCTTTTTTTTTCCCCATCATCTGTGTTTTCATGATGCTTAGGCATACTTTAGAACATAACCACATAACGAACCACATAAGGAGTCATTAGAGCAGAGAACTGAAAGCTTGGTCAAAGAGGTAGGTTTTAAACAGTGCCTTAAAGGAGAAAATTGAGGTACAGAGGCGGAGAGTTTTAGGGAGGGAATTCCAGAGCTTTGGGTCCAGGCAACTGAAGGCATGGCCACCAGTAGTGGAGCAATTAAAATCACTGACACAAGACCAGTATTAGAGGAGTGCAGATACTTGAGGATTGTTGGACTGGAGGATATTTCAGAGGTAGGGAGGGGTTAGGCCATTTAGGGATTTGAAAACAAGGCTGTGAGTTTTAAAACAGAGGCATTGTTTAACCGGGAGCCAATGTAGGTCACTGAGCAAAGGGGTAATGGATGAACGGGACTCAAGTTTACAGGGGAGTAGAATGTGGGGGATCAGCCAGGAGTGTGAGAGAATAATCAAATTTGGAATTAATGAAGACAGCAGAAGAGCTGAAGTCGTGTAATATTACCAAGTTGAAAATAGGTGATCTTAGTGAAGGCATGGATATGTGGTTGTAAGCTCATTTTTGAGTGCAGTATGACACCAAAGTTGTGAACTGTCTGGTTCAAACCCAAACAGGAGCAGGGAGAGAGGTGGAGTCAGTGATGAGTGAGCGGAGTTTGTAGTGGACACTGAGGACAATGGCTGTGGTCTTCCCGATATTTCATTGCAGGAATTTTCTGCTGATTCATTAATATCAGACTTCGGATAAGCCATCTGACCAGCTGGAGACATTGGAGTGATTGAGAGGCAATGGTGAAGTAAAGCTGGGTGCCATTGACATACATGTGGCAACTGACATACCTTTGGGTGATGTGACTGAGAGGTAGCGCATAGATGAAAAATAGGAGCGGGCCAAGGATAGATCCTCGGGGGCGGGGGGAAACACGAGAGGTTATGGGAATGGGAAGAGAAGTCACTGATGGCCATTCCCTGGTTACGGTAGATAGATAAGAATGGAATCAGGTGAATGCAGTCCAACCTGGTTGAACGGCGGTGGAGAGGCGTTGGAGAAAGATGGCTCCAAGCAGGTGCACAGGATCCAAAAACAGAAAATGCTGGAAAATTCAGCGGGTCTAGAAGCATTTGTGGAGAGAGAGACGGTATTAGTGTTTCGAGTCCATATGACCCTTCAGATTTCCCTGTTTCAGATTTCCAGCATCTGCTGTATTTTGCTTTTATCTAGGTGCGCAGGTTCCCCCTTATCCACTTGCTGGTCACAAACTCAAAAATGTCTTGACAGATTTGTCAAGCTGTAGTTTTATCTATTCCAAAGCTATTTTCTGAAAAAGAAAGTTTCAGTTTTAACTGACTTTTTTTAAAAAAAAAAGAAAATTTGAAGAATTCTGTCAACTGACATTTTGGATATGTCACGTTTTTGTAAAACAATTGCTACTAAATGTCAAGATACGTCAGCACGTACTTGCTGAAAATGTCACAAAGCAATTTCAATGACTGAAAGACAGTGAAATTGCAGGGCTCTACTTGGTAGGTTTCTGCACAGAATGTGATGGGAATGGCTTTCAAAGTTTGAGTACGTGAACACTTTCTTGAGAGAAATGGGAACTTGGCACAGAAGCAGGAAATTATAGACTGGTCAGATTTCTGCCTGACAGGTTGCTTTGAGCAATGAATTAACATATGCATGAATTAAGTTTTCAAATACAAAGTCACAGTATGAAGTATAAATTTTCTGTCACCGCAGTTTTTAGTTTGATTTGTGTAGGTCTTATTAAAGGAGTTCCACTGGACATGGGGAGAAATGGCAATGGAATTGAAAGCTGATGAAGGCCTAATATGCGAGACACCTTCTGTGTGTTGTACTGTTGTCATTATTAACATTAATCAAAAGGCATTATTTAATGCTGGACCAGGAAAATGCTTCATATTTTTCTTTAGCAAAAGGTAAAAATGACAAAGTCAGAACCTGTGAACAACTAGGATGATGGAAATAATAGCATTGAAGGTGAAGTGAGAGTGACTGCCCTTGGCATCAAGGCAACATTTGACTGAGTGTGGCATCAAGGAGCCCTAGCAAAACTGGAGTCAATGGCAATCAGGGGGAAAACTCCCCACTGGTTGGAGTCATACCTGGCACAAAGGAAGATAGTTGTTGTCGTTGGTGGTCAATCATCTCAGTCCCAGTACCTCATTGCAGGAGTCCCTCAGGGTAGTCCTAGGCCCAACCAGCTTCAGCTGCTTCATCAATGACCTTCTTTCCATCATAAGGTCAGAAGTGTGGATGTTTGCTGATGTTTGCACAATATTCAGCACCATTTGTGACTCCTCAGATACTGAAGTAGTCCATGACCAAATGCAGCAAGATCTGGACAATATCCAGACTTAGGCTGACAAGTGGCAAGTAACATTCCTACCACACAAGTGCCAGGCAATGACCATCTCCAAAAGAGAGAATCTAATCCACATCCCTTGACATTTAATGGCATTACCATCACTGAATCCCCCACTATCAACATCCTGGGGGGGGTTACCATTGACCAGAAACTGAACCAGACTAAATGTTATGGCTAGAAGAGGAGGCCAGAGGCTAAGAATCCTGCAGCGAGTAACTCAACTTCTGACTCCCCAAAGCTTGTCCACTTCCTACAAGCCACAAGTCAGGAGTGTGATGGCATGCTCTCCACTTGCCTGGATGAATGTAGCTCCAACAACACTCAAGAAGCTTGAGACCATCCAGGACAAAATTACCCATTTAATTGGCACCCATCCACAAATATTCATTTCCTCCACTGCCGATGCACAGTGATAACACTGTGTGCCATTTACAAGATGCACTGTAGGAACTCACCAAAGCTTCTTAGATAGCACTTTCCAAACCCACAACCACCACCATCTAGCAGAATCAGGGCAGCAGACACATGGGAACGCCACCACCTGGAAGTTACCCTCCAAGCCACTCACCGTCCTGACTTGGAAATTTGTCGCTGGGTCCAAATCCTGGAACTCCCTCCCTAATGACACTGTTGGTGTACCTGCACCACATGAACTGCAGTGGTTAAAGAAAGCAGCTCACCACCACCTCCTCAAGGACAATTAGGGATGGGCAATAAATACTGGCCAAATCAGCAAAGTCCACATCCCGGGAATGAAGAATGAAACAAAAAGCTGACACCTGTGCATGCAGGTTTGGATTAAAAACAAACTTCCTTCATTGTGGAAGAAATCAATGACAGATGCTGTTGAACAATTTATCTCCTTTAAAAGCCCCTTAGATCTTGTCATTGTGATCCAAGACAAATATAATTTTTATTTTCTTGTCACCTCTCCCACTCTTCTCACATTAAAGCAAGTCTGAGCAGAATAATATTGCCAGGAGATATTGAATTTACTTGAGACTCCTTTCCAGTTAAAGTTGATCCTAGATCATCTGTTTTGGCCCTCAGATAGAAGAAATGAATGTTTATTCTGAAAATCTGATAGTGAATTACTCTCAGCTTGATATCTCTCAGTTGAGTTTTGGGCTCCTGAAGGCTGAAAGGTTAGAGATCTCTAGAAATGTTGATGCAGAGAATAATGGGGATTTCAGAATAATACTATTGGAATATCTGACACTGCTAAATGGCTTTCTAAATTGGAAAAATAAATCTCGTTTATAACTGGCAAGTGAACATCGCGATGAGCTTGCGCCCTGAAAATTGCTCTTAATTTAAGTTTTAAAATGAAGTGGTCTCTCAAGGCATGGTTTACAGATTGTGAATTGGCTTTTTCCAGTACTAAGCTTGTGATCAGAAACATGGTGGATTTTAGACACAATTGTTCAGGTTTACTGCTTTGCAGAACAGTGCAGTGCAATGTAGTTAATTTAGCAGACACTGGCTTGGGGGCAGAGGAGGAAAAGGGAGATTTTGGAAAAGTTTGAGAAAACAACATTTTTCACTTTAAGTTGCTGCCAAGAATTTTAGCAATGGAATTGAGGTTTATTCTGATCATCCTTCAGCTGGAGGAAGATGCATCAAAGTGAAATAAGGGCAGGAAATTAAAATGTCATTGAAATCAGTGTTATCTTTTCCATTCATAGCGAACCACAGTGCAAAGCAGTGCCGCACACCTTGTGCACTGAGGATAACCTGCGGTGAGTGCACCAGTGGCAACTCTGAGTGTATGTGGTGTAGTAACATGAAGCACTGTGTGGACGCAAATGCATATGTGCCTTCCTTTCCATTTGGCCAGTGTATGGAGTGGTACACCAAGAATAGCTGTCAACGTGAGTAAAAATTTATTTCCTTTCTGCCTTACCATTGTTTGTGGTTCTTGCCACATATTCCTGTACTTTGAGTTTGATGATTTCTAATTGTAATCAACTTAAAGCTGCTTGTTTTTCTAGGTGGACTTTTTAAATCTTCATTAAAGCTCTCTCGAAATTTACTTGTCATTGCCATGTTAAGGAATTTTATTTGCTTAAATACTGTTTTAACATGTCTTATATACACCAAAATAATGTGAAAATATTTGTTCTATACCAAGAACAATTCCAACTTCTCTAGCTTCTCCACAAAATTGATGTTGTTCATCCCTGGTGGCATTTTGGTAAATCTCTGTATCAATTCCAAGGCCTGCGTTTAATCTTAATATCTCAATATATCAATGCATACTCTCCATTTTACAAAACAACTCCATTCCCCTTCTCATTCTTTGAATTCACTGACCCAAAATGTTGTTCCTCAGCATCATAGTTCGTGACTTTTTGTGTCATAATGAACCTATAAGTGGATCTTACTTCTCTTCTGATCCGCAAGCATATTTTTTTGCCCTCTTTCCAAATAAATGACACCATAACCCAAGAATCATAAGGAGAACTGTTGCTGTGTACACAGGCTATTAGAATGCATCATATACCGCAATGTGTTTATAGACTAAAAACTGGATCGCCAATTTAGCTAATCAAGACACAGGCCTCAAAAGAACAATTGGTTGTCTTCACATGAATTAACTGAATGAAGTTATCAGAGAGAGCTTTTCTCTACCTAACTTAAGCATTAGACATTATTTTGTTTGTCAGTCTCGTATTGCATTCTATACCATTTAACATTTCCAGCTCGTTACTGCAAGTTACAAACATTCTTACTGACGTTTTTCCTCCCTCTCTGATGCTGGTTTAATGCCTCACATGCTGATCCTGGCTATTTAGTGGAAAATTAAAAATCATTTAACATAGGTCAGACCTGTTTTACCACCCTAGTTAGGCAAGAAGTCTCTTTCGTTGTCCTATTTTGTGGTAATTGCGCAGGTTTTATTGTTGTTCTCTCCATCATCCTTAGTTGAACTTCTGTGCCTCCTCTTCTCTACCTTGATTATCATGCTTCATAGCTTTCTTTCTGTACATGCTCAAAACACCCCACCTTGTAAAGGTAATTTGCATGTAGACCTGAAGGTGATTAACTTGTATCCCTGATGGCTGCCATCACTGTTGTTCCAATTAAAGATAAAAATTCCCTGAATTCTGCATTATAGTGATGGGCCTCAGAAGCCAAGGAATGTTATGTGGTGCCCTGATAATATAATATAGATTTGAGCCCCTTTATCCCAGTTTCAGGCTTTATTTCACCGTAACTAGGCAGAATCGTCTGTCTGAGCACAGTCTTTCAATTTAAGTAGCTAATTGTGTAATTTTACAATGGAAACAAACATGTTATTGACAGATTAGATATTTAAGTGTTTAAATTATATTTCTGCATGTTACATGCCACCAAAGTTAACAATGTCCAATTATCACAATTATACATGTAATCAAAGATGCAGTAAGGGAGTTCTGGCAAACAAGTTTCATATAACTAGGTTTTAATGTAGCCTCAGAAGTGGCTTTGTTTACCACAGCATCACTTTTATTTGAAGGGTAATGCATTGGAAGATTATTTTGATTTTTAAAGAGTTTGGCACTGTGGATTTTTTTTTTTTCTGCTGTGTTAATTTTGTGCTCAAGGTCAATGATGTCTTTGCTGAAATGTGACTCTAATCTGGGCACCCAGTATCATCACCATGTGCTTCCACGCAATGGTTGGATTGAAGTTTTAGAGCGCTAATGACGCACTTCAGCTCAAACACAAAGATATCTATTGCATCATTTCCATTCATCACACACGCATATTGTGGCCATTTCTGGTGAGACTACCAGTTTAATGACAAACTCTGGCAGTTTTGTGCAATGTTTTCATCCCCACGTGTTTCATGGAGGACTCTTGCAGCAAGGCAGCAAATAGACGATGGAATAAAAGTCCCCTATGTCAAAGGTGAAAAGCCAGTGTCAAACGACTGAACTACCTATATGCCCCATGAAATTAAAAAGCTGACTTAGTGTCAAAGGAAACCACTTGGATTAACCTGTACGGTTTGACTTTGGTTAACAGTTCAAATCTTTTTAAAATAGGTAATGTCATAAACATTGGTTGGCCATTTCAAATTTTCATATTTATTTAATGTAAACAACACTGGAGGTAATCAAAACTGTTACCTAGCTGCTTGCCTACCTCTCTCATTATTTATTTGTATATTATCACTGTTAGTTGGAGGAAATACGAAAGTAATAATTGGATACTTCCTGTTACGATGTGAGAGTTTCTTCACTGTCAAAAATGAGAGCCTTGGTAATGGGAAATAAGTTGATCCTTGGTGGCAGTTCATCGGCAAGGCAGGCCCGCTGTACTTTATTCCATATTTGATTGACAGCTGGCTTGGCTTATTAATGGGATATAGATGGGTAGAGATGTCACAGGTGGCTGTAGTTCTTGCTCACTCAGCTCCACAGATAACTTTGCAACATAGATAGGATGGCCTCGGGTGTATTGGGAAACAACCAGGATTCTGGTTAAACTCCAGAAGTACCCGTGCATATGCTTGGTATTGAAGAACTGATTCTTACATTCTACATTCTGTGGCCTAAATGATGTGGGCTTATGGTGTGAATTGCTCCACTCCATAAGAGTGAAGACACGATGGGCCAAGTGGCCTCTTTCTGTACCGTAAACTTTCTATGATTCTAGTAGTTTTCCCAGCACCTTTTTCTTAGTGATGGTGATTGTTTTAAGTTTGTCCTTCCTGTTCACCTCTTGATTTTCAAGTATCTTTGGGAAGTTTTCCAAGTCTTCTACAGTGAAGACTGACACACTACCTGTTCAATGCCTCTGCCATTTCCTTGTTTTCCATTATCAGTTTCCCAGACTTATCTTCTCTCGAGGACCATCACTAGCTTTAGTTACTCTTTTCCTATTTAAATACTTGTATTTAAATACTTTCTTTTTACTATCTGTTTTCATATTACAACCAACTTTCGCTCATACTCTTCTTTCTCCCTTTTTTAGTCATGACTTTAAATTTAAACCCCATCTTTCAAATTAAGAAGTAGTTACTGCATGTAACAGTTTTCTGTGTGATTGCATAGTACCTTCACAGTAGTTGTTTCTTTTTATCTCCCTTCATCTTTTCCTCCTCCTCTTAACGCCCCACCCCATACTTTCACAATTTCTAAATGTAGGTCAAACTGTTGTTCTTCAGTAAATGAGATTATGCTTGAATATAACATTTAGTTGCTGAAATGTCAGTGCAAGCATAAATACCTAACCTTCCAATTATTTTAAGCTTCTCAAGACTAAAATAATTGGACCTTGTGTGAGGTACTAGTAACTGCTCATTTCATGGTAGTTTTACAATTCCATCCATTTGAAGTGGCCTAGAAACATTTGCATTGCACCACAGATGATAAAAAGAGTTATAATTTTCCAGCTCCTCACTTGAGTGACTTTTAGCACCATAATTTGCTGGTCACGAAAAAAATTCATATCTTTTTGTATTCGGGCCTAATTTTCATACCTTATTGTCTTTGGCCACTCTCATTCCTGTACTTTGCTTTAAAACCCCTTTGGGCACATTTTTCTAGTTACACTCTGTCCTCACACGTTACCCCTGCCGTCTTGTATATGAATAATGTGTTTAACATGTGGAATCACAGAGAAGGTGGGAACAGAATGTGCTTATGATGTATGTCTTTTCTGTCATGTTAGCTGAAAATTGTTCTGGTTATCGAACATGCAGTCAGTGCTTGGAGCAGCCAGGATGCGGGTGGTGTACTGACCCCAGCAATACAGGAAAGGGACAGTGTATAGAAGGATCTTATCGAGGACCAGTGAAAATCCCCACTGCAAATACCCCCTATTTACCCATTCTGAACATCAGCATGTGCCCAGCAGAAACAAAATACAACTGGTCCTTTATCCAGTGTCCAGGTTAGTAAAAGACTTATCTCAGACAAATAGAAACTATTTATTCTTATGTATTTAGTCCCAGAAGAAACATGCAATGTTTGGTGAGAGGAACTGGTGCTTGTCATTTTATATCTCATAAGATGAAAACATTTTTTTTTTTGTTTCCCTTAGCTTGCCAGTGTAATGGCCATTGCAAGTGTGTTAATGAAAGTATCTGTGAGAAATGTGAAGATCTAACAACTGGCCAGCACTGTGAAACTTGCATCTCTGGTTATTATGGAGACCCTAAAAATGGAGGGAGTTGCCAGTGTAAGTATCAATTTATTGACAAGTTTCTAATTTCTCTCAATTTCCTCCTTCCCAAGATTTTGACTTCTGGGTCATAGTTCCACAGATGCCAGCTGCCCTATGGCATGTTGTAGGTAAAATGGAAATAGCCATCACCTGTGAAGCTTCACGATGATTGGCAAAAAGATTCTGGGAAACAAATCCGATGACTTTATGGCTCAAGAGCTCCCTAGACTTATTGAGCAATTGAAAAATAATTGATCGTCAGTAATTTATTTTTTTGTTTGGTTTGTTAGTGCTCCCATGGTAATGTTGTTTTGAACTGAACTTGTTGCGAGTCATATGTTGCATTTGTACAAAGAAGATCAATTTACAACACCTGATTAGAATGTTGTAATATTTCTGGAAACCTGAGTTCTTTGAATAGAAGGTTCTTTGAATAGAAGATTGAGAGAGTGCAGAGAAGATTTACAAGGATGTTGCCGAGTCTTAAGGAGTTGAGTTACAGGGAAAGATTAAACAGGTTAGGACTTTATTCCTTGGAGCGTAGAAGAATGAGGGGAGATATGATAGAAGTTTACAAAATTATGAGGGGTATAGACAGAGTAAATGCGAGTAGGCTCTTTCCACTTAGATTAGGAGAAATAAACACGAGAGGACATGGCTTTAGGGTGAAAGGGGAAAGCATTAGGGGGAAGTTCTTCACTCGGAGAGTGGTGAGAATGTGGAACGAGCTACCATCTAATGTGGTAAATGCGGGCTCACTCTTAAGTTTTAAGAATAAGTTAGATAGATACATGGATGGGAGAGATCTGGAAGGTTATGGACTGGGTGCAGGTCAATGGGACTAGTGGAATAATATTTTGGCACAGACTAGAAGGGCCGAATGACCTGTTTTCTGTGCTGTAGTGTTCTATAGTTCTATGGTCTTGTGCTGTGCGATTATGCTTTGTACTAAAGAATCATTGCCTGCCTGCATCATCATGCCTCGCAAAGTTGGAGTTCAAAATTAAATTAGACACTTTGGCCCACATTTTAATTGAAGAAAAAAGGCCTTTTCCAGACAATGGCGTAGTGGTTTGAAATGAGAAGTTCGGAGGAACAGTTTGAAGTTGAGTTTTTATCCTTGCAAAGTGTTTTTATTTGTAGGAGGGCAAAGGTTGAGAGGTGCATTGATCTGTAATAACCAGACCCAGTACAGTTGCCACAAGTTTCTTGCTGTCATGCTTTGTCCTAGGTGAACTCCTGCCTGCCCTTGTCACTCAGGATTTCCTGAGCACAGGCCCACAGTTGGCTTTAGCCTTCCTCCTGTTTAAGACCACAGCCGATGTTAATTGCTGTGTAAACCAAATTCCAGAGGGAAACTTGGCTTATGAGCCATACCTTTTTTTTTGCATTCTGAAAATGAGAAGAAGGCGTATTGATCTCAGCAGCAAGAAGTCCAGTAACACTTTTAGGATTTTAAAAATTATAAGTAAAAGTTTTATAAACAGGGATAAAAGGAAACATAAGCACAACTAAGGTTAGTCTTACGAATCATTCCCCACAGAAACACACTCTACTTGGTCAGATCCACAAGTAAACACCTTCTAGGCAACATTCCCTCATAGATGTTTAACTATAAAAATCCAGGAATGTTCCCCAAGGCAAACTGCTGCAGCTTTAACAAAGGCATACCACATGGCCTATAACTCTTTTTCACTCTGGTAACTCTTTTTCATACTGCTGTGGAAAACCAAATTTCAGAATAAAACTGCTTTTTGCAGCCCAAGACTTTTCTAGCTTGACTGAATGGCTGATTCAAGCCTGCACCTTCTCTCAGCCCAGAACCACAACTGAGCAGCTACACCTCACAGCTCCAGCTCAACAACTGCTTAAGCAGCTCCCTTGAGCTCGCCACTGTAACTCTAAATACCTTTTTTTGCCCCCTGTCATCTCAGGCTTCATTGTTTTTACACCTCTTTGAAACTCAAATCCTTCCAAATACAAGACCTTTTATGTTTCCATCTTATCTTTTCTTTTGGGTGAATAAAACATAATATCCCCATTTCTGTTTATCTATGGAACTCCTGCAAGATGCAAACATGTTTCTTGGTACCTCTGACTTCTCTTTGATATTCAATCAAACTCTCAACTTATCTAAAAATGCAAATGTTGGATCCAACCTATTTACTTGTACCTTAAACCTAGTAACTCTGTCCTTTGCATGTTTTAAACCCCCCAAGCAACCTGTCTCCTATTAATCTCTGCCCAGCTTAATTAAATCATACACACATGTGCATAAACAGCCTTATCCACAGAATAACACAATATTCCCTCAAAGCAATTAAAAAAAAATCAATTTCTCATACTCCACAAGTGGGGAGACGATGGTGTAGCGGTAATGCCATTGAACTAGTAATCCAGAGGCACAGGCTAATGCCCTGGGAGACCAAGGTTCACATTCCACCACGGCAGCTAGAGACCATGAAACCTATCATCGATTGTTGTAAAAACCCACCTGGTTCACTGATGCCCTTTAGGGAAGGAAATCTGGCATCCTAACCTTGTCTGGCCTGCATGTGATTCCAGATCCACAGCAATGTGCTTGACTCTTAACTGCCCTCTGCAATGGCCTAGCAAGCCACTCAGTTCAGGGCAAATTAGGGATGGGTAACAAATTCTGGCCTTGTCAGTGATGCTTGCACCGCATGAAAAAATACATTTTTAAAAATGTTTACTTCTGGCTGGGAGAAAGCGAGAGCAAGGTCCTCCCTTCTGAGATACGTAGCTGGTTGAAGACATGTTCTTGTCACAGAAAGCTGAGAAATTTGACTAACACCTGAACAACTAAATGAGAAAGCCACAAAAGCACAACAAGAAAAGATGGCAAGAATCAGATACCAGAACTCTTTTTTTTAGGGTAGAAATGGAAGGGGTGAATTTGGTCAGGATATTTGTTTAGAACGTATGATGGATAAAGGTAGGAAAACAGAATGCGTGAAGTAGGTCATTTTCTATTTCTCTCCTGAATAGGAATATTCAAACTACTAACATCCAGTCTGGGTGGAAAAGGCTACATCAAAGGCTTTGCCTGATTCTCTATTGTTTCCTTTCCACACTGAAATCTCTCAAATATTGATTCAGTTTCTCTGTAGGAGTTGCCCTTTGCACGTGATTTAGGATCATCTTTCCTGTAGAATCATTCCTTCTGCGTCATGCCTATCCTTCAGCTGACAGAATGATTGGATGACATGCTTCCAGTGCTGCTCTAATTTTTTTGCTGAGGATATGTGAAAAAACTTCCCTCTCCTGTGGAAGTAACTGGGTTTAACATGGTCCCTCAATGGCACAGTTTTAACCAGGAATTCATTCAATCAATAAATTATGGCATGTGCCAAATCAATCCTTTGTGACATGGTATGATTGAGTAGAAATAACTCATGGCCATTTCAGTTGCAGTCCTGAAACTGGAGAGTACGTTGTGCTGATTGATAAATAACTATGTCTGACTGGGTGGTGTAATGTGTTAGCTCATTGTCCTTTCATCCCTGTTTACAATTTGAATCTAGTTCTGGCTGGTCAAGAATCTCCTCTCTGCTTGAATGGAGCAACCTTAGCCCTGACTGCTGTATGAAGTGGCCTATAATTTCTCTATGCATTTACTGTCATATTAAGATAATGGAATTGCTACGATGGTGCAGTAGTGGGTCCTTTTCCAAAGTTGGGTTGAGGTCCATCCCTAACACCGCCTATTTCCACCTCCATAACATTGCTCGACTTTGTCCCTGTCTCAGTTCAGCTGCTGCTGTGAAACCCTCATCCATCCCTTCATTAGCTGCAGACACAACAATTCTAATGCACTCTTGGATTGTCTCTCTCATTCTACTCACTGTAAACTTGAAGTTATCCAAAACTCTGCTGCTTGTGTCCACTCACAGCAAGTTCTATTCTTCTAGCATCCCTTTGCTTGCTGACCTATGTTTGCTCTCGAGTCACTTGTCTTGATTTTAAAATTGTCATCCTTGTTTTCACATCTCTCCAAGGCCTTGCACCCTCCCAATCTCTGTGATCTCCTCCAGCCCCACAACTTCCTGAGATATCTGTGCTCCTCAAATTTTGGCCTGTTCTGCATCCCCAATTTTAACTCCTGCACCTCTGGTGGCTGTGCCTTCAGTTGCCTAGGTGCCAAGCTATGGAATTCCCTCCCTCCGCTTCTCTATCTCGTTTGCCTCATTTAAGACACTCCTTAAAACCTACCTCTTTCACCAAGCTTTTGGTCATCTGACCTAACATCGCCTTATGTGGTTCAGTGTTATACTTTGATTTATAATAATCCTGTGAAGAGCCTTGGGATGTTTCATTACATTAAAGGCACTAAGCTGTTGTATCTTGGTGTCGGTAGCATGATAATAAAAAGCTCTTTGTAAATTAGCCTGTTTCCTTCATGTATGGTGAGCAAAGATAAATAGATGTTTTTGTAATTTTTGATTTGCTGCCTTTTTGATACTGTTTACTACTTACCCAAGCCTGCAAGTGCAATGGACATGCGAGCATCTGCAATACGGAGTCAGGAAAATGTTTCTGCACAACAAAAGGAATCAAAGGCGACAAGTGTCAGCTGTAAGTTACATTCAGCGCTTTTTATGTGCATGCTGCTTTTGGTGGAGGTTTATGGCTGTTATAAAATTTCCATATATTTCAGTTCCACTTTGTGACCATGACATTTTCAATTAATGAGCAAGCTAACGTAATCAAATTGAGTGTTTGGAGAGTAATTTAAAAAGAACCCCATATAAACTGAAGGAATCTGTTGTTTCGAGATACACAAAGCGCAGGAAGATATTATTTCATTTCTTGCCACAATTTAAGATACTTTATTACTTTATTCAGTTTTTGCATCCAACATTGTTTTGGACATCCACTGCACACACTATTTGATATTAAGGCCTTATTCTGATCTAGAAATGCCAGCAAAACAATCAAAAGATTGAACCTTAAGTTAAACTTTGTGGATTGCATCAATTTAAAGTCTTGAAAAAAATTATCCTTTATGTTGATCGTAGAGCTGGTTATATTCGTCATGCTCAGAATATACATTATGGGGGCAGAAAATAGATGAGCATCTCATCACAAATCTGGACTATCATTAATACCACCTATTTCTATCTCCATAACATTGATCTTGCCTCTGCTTACCTGCTGATGAAACCTATTTTTTTGCAACCTCTAAATGTGATTATTCCAACACGCTCCTGACTGGCTTTATGCATTCTACCATCCACAAACTTGAGGTCATTCAAAACTCTGGCCGTGTCCTTACTCGCACCAAGTATCATCCTCCCCGTTGCTTGCTGATCTGCATTGGTTCCCAGTTAAGCAATGCCTTAATTTTTTTAAATAATCATTCTTGTTTCCAAATCCACCCCACCCCCCCCATGGCCTCCCATCCCACTGCCCCGACCCCCACCACCAATTCTCATCTCTGTAATTCCCTTTAAGTATTACAACTCTTCAAGATCTCAGCACACAGTCAGTTCTGGTTTCTTCAGCATTCCTGATTTTAATCACGCCACCATTTGCAACCTCGTTGCTTTGACCCGAAGCTCTGGAATTCCTTCCCTAAACTTCTCTGACACTCTCCCCTCTTTTCTCCTTCCAGATGCTCCTTAAAACCTACCTCTTTAATTAAACCTTTGCTACCGATTTTGTTCATTTGGTGTAATACCACCTTATATGGCATCGTGTCAACTTTTGTTCCATAATTCTTCAGTTGTTACCCAAACATAGCCATCTATTTCATAGCAGAAGTATGTCATCAGTTTGTTCACCCACTTTAGCTATTATCTTTAACCCTGCATCCTCCCCCTCCCCCCCACCCCCAACCCAGTCCAGAAAGACCTGCCAAAGGCAGCACCTTGACAGTCTTCTGCCTTTCTAATTATTTGCTCATGGGATGAGAGTGTTGCTGACAAGGCCAGCATTTCATTTATTGCCTTTCCCTAGAGTGAACTAACTGAGCACAGACTGAAAATTAATCTAGGAGCCTTTATGGACAAAGTGGCTCAGTCTCTCACCCATATGATGCACCGTCTGCTTATGAAAAATGTTTTTGTGTGTGCTGCAAGTGGCATGTTCTCTTGCTTTCTCGCTTCATGCATGAAGGATGCCTGCTGGTGAAGGTCTTCAGAGGGCGTTTCTGCTGCTACACCAGTTGAAGCCTTTAGAATAGATGGGGAGAAAATTGGGGTAATCAGAATTAAAAATATCTATTCAGGGCTCATAGGGGTAATTCCTGTCTGCAATATCACAGAACAACTCGATTTTAAGCAATGGAGTTTATGATTTTGAACCTACCTGAGAGCTGATGTGGAATCTTGGGACTTTGTGCAAGCACACTAATAGCTGGGATAAAATGTTTTATTCTGCACTCCTGTTTCTTGTAATTATGTTGCATGCAGGGAGTTCTATAGAAAGCTATTATTTTATACAAGTGACCATTTTGAGCTTTAATTGTGAAGAATTGCTACTTATTTTGGCAATGAATTTGTTTTCAGCATTCTTGCAGGCAGTGCATGCCAGATCAGAATAAATCTCATCTCCCGTTGGCTGCTTTTTCTAATTATCTTGCATCTGTCTTCTGGTTAACTCTCCCGTCAATAGAAACAGTTTCTTTTTGGGTGTAAAGCATCACATTGGACTATGAGACGAACAGAGTTCATCCAATATCTTGGCAACATTGATGATTCAACCAAGAACGGTCCCTGTCCACCACCACCATCCTCCACCTGGCTGAACTTGTTCTCTCGTTGAACAATTTCTCCTTTAACTTGCCTCACTTCCTCCAGAAAAAAGGTATGGCTATGGGTACTTGCATAGACCCTAGTTATGTCTGTCTTTTTGTAGGGTATGTGGAACATTCCTTGGTTCCAGTCCTACTCGGGCCCCTCCCACAACTCTTTCTCTGGTACAACAATGACTATCAGTGTCACTTCCTGTTCTTGTCCTGAACTGGAAAAATCATCAATTTTGCTTCCAATTTCCACCCTACTCCTTCAAATGGTCCGTCTCCAACATTTCCCTTCCTTGACTTCTCTGTCTCCATTTCTGGGGATAGACTGTCACTAATGTTCGCTACAAGCCCACGGACTCCCAGAGCTACCTCGACTGCACTTCCTCGTACCCTGCTTACTGTAAAGACTCCATTCCAGTCTCCCAGTTTCTTCATCTCCGCCGCATCTGCTCAGATGATGCTGCCTTCCAAAGCGGTGCTTCTCTTATCTTTCTTCGCAACCGAAGATTGCCCCCAAGCAACCCCCCCTTCCAAACATTGTGGTTGATGGGACCGTCAACCATGTCCAACCCATTTCCTGCATTTCTGCCCTTACCCCTCCCCCCTCCCTCCCAGAACCACAAGAGGGTCCCCACTCCTCCATCCTCCATATTCAAAGGCTCATCCTCCTTCATTTCTGCCACTTCTAGCATGGTGTCACCATCAAACACATCTCCCTTCTCCCCTATCAGCATTCCAAAGGGACCATTCCCTTCGTGACATGCTGGTCCACTCTTTTATCACCCCCAACATTTTATCCTCTTCCCATGGGTACCTTGCCATGAAATCGCAGGAGGTGTAACCCCTGCCCCTTGACCCCCTCCTTCCTCACTGTCCGAGGCCCCAAACACTTCTTCCAAGTGAAGCAGTGATCTACTTGCATTTATTTCAATTTAGCCTACTGTATTCATTGATCAGAATGTGGTGGTCTTGACATCGGGAGACCAAACGCAGATTGGGTGACCACTTAGTGGAACACCTCTGCATAGTCCACAAACATGACCCTGACTCTGCAGTAATTTGTCATTTTCAATTTGGCTTCTTACTGTCATGCTCACATTTCTGTCCTCAGCCTGCTCAATGTTGCAGTGAACCCCAGCGTAAACTGGAGGAACAGCATCTTATCTTCCCATTAGGTACTTTGCAGCCTTCTGAACTTAACATTGAGTTCAACAACTTGAGACCATGAACTCTGTCCTCCATTTTGATTTTCTTTCTCCCAATTGCCAGTTTGTATCTTGTTTTCATTTTTTCGCTTTCAGAGCTGACCTTTATTTTGCTATTAACACCTATTCTGGATCAATCCTTTGTTTCTTTGCTACTACCATTACCACTTCCTTTGCCCTTTGTTCCGTGACATCTTTGGGATTTAATCTCCCCCTCCTTCTAACCTCTCCCTGCCCTTTTTTGTTTCACCTGACGACCTCCCCCCTTTTTCAACAGAATAAAACCCATCACCTTTCTACGTCTTTTCAGTTTGGAAGAAGAGTGATATTGGACTTGAAACGTTAACTCTGTTTCTCTCTACACAGATGCTGCCAGAACTGCTGATTTTTTCCAGCACATTTTTAAAGGGCTGAAATAAAAACACTTTTGTTCTTGATTCAGTGAGATCATGACTGATCTGTATCTTAACTCAATCCACCTCCTTCCAAGGCAGTTCATTATTTCTAAGGTGTGATGCTCAAAAATGTACACAGTTGTCCACATCTGGTCTTACCAAGGCTTTGTATAGCTGTAGTAAACATTTCGCTCCTTCATGTTCTTGGCATCCAGTTATAGGAGCTGTTAGCTTTTGTATTTGGAAAGTAAAATGTTTTCAGTCCATAAACTTTATATAACTACAATGCCGAACAAAATAAATTAGAGAAAATTCATTACTACTTTGATTAATATGTATTACATTTGGTTATAGATGTGATGTTGAAACACGATACCAGGGCAACCCACTGAAAGGAACCTGTTACTGTAAGTATTTATGTACATTGATTAAGTGGAAGAAAAATAAAAGTGAATTAAATTGAATAACTTGACAAAACCTTTTAGTGAGAAATTCTGCACTGCTTGGCATATTTTGCTGTATTATCAGTAGTCTTCAGTTATCTGTGAAATTTTAACTAAACTTTTATCGGTCTAAGAGCCAAGACTTGTTCCAATATCATGATTCTAAGAAATTGGTGAGGCCCAGGGCTGCAAGTTGCTTTGAAGAGTAATATTAAGACCTTAAACAAAACAGGCAAGTTTTTCCTTTGTATTTGTAATAAAACTATTCTTTATAAATGGATTATGAGATTTTATTGCACAGCTACAAGATAGAGAAAGTCCCTCAATTAATTCAACAAAAATTGTAGCAAATACATTTTTGGAGGGAGAGCATTAAATGAATATTGGAAGAGTGATGTCAGAGTTTGGATGGGCATTTATAAATATGGGTAGATAAGACAGTAAAACTTTTTCATTAATTAGAGAATATAGAATCCTAGGTTTCATAAATTGTGGTATAGAATGCAAAAGCAAAAAGATAACACGAAACCAATAAAAACTTTTTGAGTCTGTGTCGATTCGAATCTGAGGGCCAGCCATTTTACATACAAAATAGGAAGAGTGGACTATATACTCTCTTGAACCTGCTGGCCATTCAATAAGATCATGGCTGATTTGGTCTTGCTTTAACTCCACTTTCCCCATAAACCTTGACTCTTAAAAAGCTCAAAGATCAGCCTGAATCTCTTCAATGACTTGGCCACCACAGCCCTCTGTGATAGGGAATTCCAAAGTTTCACAACTCTGGGAGAATTTCTTCCTCATCTCCATTTTAAATGGCCAGGCCCTTATTCTGCAACTATGTTCCCTAGTTCTAGATTCCCTCATCAGGGGAAATATTCTCTCAACAGCTCCCCTGTCAAGCCCCTCAGAATCCTATATGTTTCAGTAAGATCACCTATCATTCTCCTAAATTCCAATGAGTATAGGCAACCATCGCAACCTCCCTCATAAGACATGGAGCCCTCATGTTGGGCTCCACCTTCATTAAGGATGGGGTGTTTCATGGAGTTTTTGTCTCCTGTTAGTTGCTTAATTGTATACCACAATTCATGACTGACTATGGCTGGGCTGCAGAGTTTCGACCATTGATTGTGGGATTACATTGCCTATTCCTTCTACTACTTAGAATACATTTGGCTTTCTGTTACAGCTTCATCAGTTTGGCAGCTCTTTTTAAACTGATGCTGGTGCTGCCCCCAGCATGCCATTCTACATGTTTCATTAAAATAGGGTCAGGCACCTGGAACGAATGATATGCAGGGCCATGAGGTTACAGATTGTGGCATATAGTTCTGCTACTAATGCTGGACAGCACTGCATGGATGCCCAATTTTGAGCTGTCAGGTCTATTCTTAATCTGTTCCATTTAGGAGGCTGATGTGATTAAATTGAAGGACATCTTCCTTGTGAAGGACATCTCTGGGAGAATAGTAAAGTAGTCACTCCTACCAGTGCTGTCGTGGACAGACACACAGGAATGGATTCAGCCTTAAGAATTGCAAGTTTTGATTTTTTTTGGAAGTTTGAATTTTTTTTGACCGTGAAACGATCTTATGACCGTAGGAGCATAGGACCACATCTGTGACATCTCTAAGACTGCTAATTTCTACCTCTCTAACTTCGCTTGACACTGTCCCTCCCTCAGACATCTGCTGAAGCCCTGATCCATACCTTTGCTACGTCTAGACTTGACAATTCTAATGCACTCTTGCCTAGCGTCCACATTTTACCCTCTAAACTAGTGGTCATCCAAAGCTCTGCTGCTCATGTCCTAACTGGCATAAACTCTGTTTCACCCATTACCCCTGTGTTTGCTGACCTACATTGGCTGCAGTTAAGCACTACCCCCACTTTAAAATTCTCAGCCTTATTTTCAGATCCCCAACCCACCTCCCCCCCATGGCCTCTCCCCTTGCTATTTTTGTAATTACCTCTAGCCCTACAATCCACATATCTTCTCCAATTCTGAACTCTTGGAACATCCCTATTTTAATTGTTCTATCTTTGGCAGCCAATGCCCTAAGCTTTGGAATTCCCTCCCTAAGCCTCTCTTCCTCTCACTTATCACTTGAAGATGTTCCTCATGTGAAAAAGTGGAAGGACGTCTTCCTTGTGAAGATGAGACTTGATCTCCAGGAGAATGATGAAGTAGTCACTCCTACCAATGCTGTCATGGACAGGCACACAGAAATGATGCAGCCTTAGGAATTGCCACACCTCACCTCTCTGACTTGGCTTTTGGTCATCACCCCTGGTGTTTCCTTATGTGGCTTGATGTCACATTTTGTTGTTTTAACATTTTGTTGTTTTGGATATTTTGCTATGTTAAATGCACTAAATTTTAAACGACTGTGAGTGATGGCTTATCTTTGTAATGAAAGTAACTTCAATTTTAAATAGCTATCTGAACAGTACTTTGGAATATCTTTGAGACCCTATAAAAAATGTTATACTTGAAATAGATGCCTCTGTCCCTTATTGGCGTAGTCCAACATTTCAGTTCATAATTTTAGTTTTTCTTTCACAGATACTCTGCTGATCGACTACCAATTCACCTTCAGCCTCTCTCAAGAGGATGATCGTTACTACACTGCCATCAACTTTGTAGCCACCCCTGAGGAAGTAAGTTATTCCTGGTGACTGACTTTAGGTAGAGCTTTAATCTAGTTCATTGTCTCCATTAGAAGTGAGTTTGTGTGTCTTTGGCCTGTTTCTTGCAGACAAATCTGCAGGACACAAAATCTCATTAGGCACTAGTGGCTATTCATTTGACAATCCTGTTCAGAGATCCTGTAGGGATAGAGTGAAACATGGAGTTGGAAACATGTACAGGCTTCAGGTGAAAACTTTGGCAATTGGGCGGTCTGAATGGACTTTTGTGTTATTATCTCGGCTGCTGCTTTGTAAGTTTTGCAGCCTTCACTTATATTCGATGCTTCATCTTGTGAAGTTCTGAATTCCGAGCTTGAGTGTATAGTGGTGCCTGATCCTATTATTGTGTTTTTGTGCAAATTATGTAGCTTTTTATGGTTTCAAAAGTTTATTTAAAAAAAATAATGTCTCATAGGTTCTAGAAATATGTCAACATTTTTCAACCGTGATCCATGGTCTTGCAACCTTCAGCACTGCTTATTGCTCTCTCCATCCCATTAATAGTTAAATCTTAATTCTCTGGAAACTTGTTTTTTAAACAAACATTTTGCTCATTCTCTTTCAGCAAAACCGAGACTTGGACATGTTTATTAATGCTTCAAAAAATTTCAACCTCAATATCACGTGGTCCAGTAGCTTTTTAGGTAAGATTGATGAGAACAGCCATTCAAATGTATTAAGGAGATGTGATTTAATGTAATATTGCGTATTTCTGCAGAAACTAGAAGCAAGAATTTATGATTTAGCTAGTTTATTCTTGGAATGATGTACATTCTTTAGCTCCTGCCTGATGAGAATATAAGGAAAAAAAGTCATTATCCCTTTTGTTAACTGTCAGATGGTCAGACAGAGATTAGCAGTAAGACCAGACTGCTTTACCATTCTGCAAGGAATACTTCACAGCTTGTATTATTAACTCTTAAGCCAACTGTTGAAACTAAACGATTACTCCAATGCATTATCACAAATGTACAAGCACTAGGAACAATTAAAATATGAGGTCTGGTTGCTGGGATTTATTTAGATGCACTTGAGTATAGATGATGTGATTTAGATGAGATGATCTAGCTGAAAATGCAGAAGAGAACGACTTTTGTTGTAGTATCCAGAACAGGAGAGTATGATCTTAAAGTTAGCACTAGACCATTTAAGAGTGAAATCAGGGATCATATTTTCACACCAAGAGTAATGGGAATCTGGAACTCTGTTCCTGTAAAATGCTGTGTTTGGTGAGTCAATTCAAATCATTTTTTTCCATTCATGGGATATCGGCATCACTGTTAAGACCCGCATTTGTTACCCATTGCAAATTTCAGAACTGAGTAGCTTGCTAGGCCATTTCTTACAAATACAGCCAACTGTTAAGATAGCAAATGCCATGTTGGCCTTTATTGGTTGAAGCACAAGAGTAAGGAAGTTTGGTTGCAATTGTACAGAACTTTGGTGAGACCACACCCGGAGTGCTGTGTGCAATTTTGGTTTCTATACCTAAGGAAGTATCTCATTGTCTTCGAGAGGATGCAACAAAGGTTCACTAAATCAGAGGATTGACCCAAGAAGCGAGTATGATTGTCAAGTTGTTGCTTGGCTAACCTGTGGGACAGCTTGCCAACTTTTAGCTGCCAGTTAAGGAGGACCTTGCAGATTCAACAGGGCTGGGCATGCCTTTGTTATTTCCGATACCCAGGTTGTTGTTGGGTTTTGTTCCTTTAATAAGCTATAGTGGTTTGTAGCGGGCTTACTAGGCCATTTCAAAAGGTATTTAAGAGTCAGCCACATAGTTGAGGGTCTGGAGTCACATGTAGGCCAGACCAGGTAAGGACAGCAGATTTCCTTCCCTGAACTCGTTTTTACGACTATCGATGATAGTTTCATCGTCACCATAACTGAGACTAAATTTTTTTAAATTCCAGATTTATTAATTGAGTTTAAATTCCACCAGCTGTTGTGGTGGGACACCAGCTGTTGTGGTGGGAATGGAACCCACGTCCCCAGAGCCTGCTACTCTGGATTACTAGTCCAGTGACATTACCACTATGCCACCACCTCTTTTTCCTCTCTTTAAGACGCTCCTTCAAACGCATGCCATTGATCAAGCTTTGGGTTTTCTTCCCTAATATCTCGTTTTGCGGGTCTGTGTTAAATTTTGTTTTCTAATAAGCTTCAGTAAAATGTCTTGGAATGTTTTTCCTTGTTAAAGACTATCTAATTACAAGTTACTGTCTTAGTTGCATACATGATGTGAGGGAACTTTGTGATTTTTTTGTTGTGTCTAACATCAAAGCAGCTGTGTGTAAATGTGCTCTTGCTCTGCTTCAGAGATTACAACGGCTGTATAAAATAGGTTTAGCTTCATGTTTTTGTCTCCATCTTACATCAGCATTTACAATCATGAATGGTTTTTCCTCAACGTTAGTGCTATTGAGTTTCCTGTTTGGTTTTAAAAAACTGAATTTTCATTCTGTACTTTAGCAGGCACACCGCCAGGAGAAGAAATGCCAATCGTTTCAAAGACCAACATCAAGGAATACAAGGACAGCTTCCCCAATGAGAAGTTTGATTTCAGCAACAATCCTAATATAACCTTCTTTGTATATGTCAACAACTTCACCTGGCCTATTAAAATACAGGTTGCTTTCTTCCAAATTGGATTATTCTAATGAAAATAAAGTTTAGCGGAGTACTGTTGTTCTCTTTTAAAGAGAAATTTTTAAAGAAAAACTTTGCTCCTTTTAGAATCTAGTTAGCATGTTGTTTAAACTATTCATTTTAATTAATAGCTCTAGAGCTGCTTGCTGCTAAGCTTCTTATTTTTAATTCCCTTACTATTATATTTAATCTGACTGAAATTTTTAATTGCAAAACAGAATAGTGTGGATACTAGAAATAATAACAAAATGCTAGAAATACTTAGGATTTTCTTATTGGTTCATGGGATGTGGGTGTTACTGGCTAGGCTAGCATTGATTGCCCATCCCTAATTGCTTTTGAGAAGTTGAGCTGCTGCCTTGAACCACTGCAGTGCATGTGGTGTAGTACATCCACAGTGTTGTTGTGTCAGGCAGCATCTGCAGAGAGAGAAACAGAGTTAATATTTCAGCCTTTTAAAAAGAATCGCATTTCTGAACCAAACCCAAGTACCTATAGCTGCTCAACTCTAGGACTGCAGGAGCTTTACTGACGAACCCTAGATGGCCAGAGGTCGGCCCATTAATTGCATTAGAGGTGATTGGCTTTGGAGCTGCTCAACACTGGGGAAAATTGGTTAATAGCTTACTACCGTTTTGTTTAATTTGTTTGTTGGCAGATGATGTCCCTGAAGGTACAGGATGTTAATGTTAGTGCAAGGAATACTGCATTTTGACCTCATGTTGTGGCATTGAGCACTCAGATCAGACTTTTCTGTTGCAACAGATATTTCACCATACAAGTTTCACGCTAGCAACCTCAACTGTACCACTGGGACATTTTTCTACTTCCCTCAGCAGCCATTCTCTGACTAGTTTATTGTAAACCAATTAAAAATATCAAATCCAAACAGAAAATGCTGAATGGTTATTGACCTGTAATGTTCCAGTTCAGTTTCTGGCCAATGGAAACACCTCAGGATGTTGATAGTGGGGGATTCACTAATTGTAATCACAGAATCAGTGCAGAAGAGGCCCTTTGGCTCATCAAGTCTGCACTGACACGTGAGAAACACCTGACCTACCCACCTAATCCCATTTACCAGCACTTGGCACATCATAACATTCAAGGCTATGGGCCAAGTGCTCATCCAGGTACTTTTTAAAGAATGTGAGGCAACCCACCTCCACCACACTCCCAGGCAGTGCATTCCAGACCATCACCACACTCTGAGTAAAAAAGTTCTTCCTCACATCCCCCCCTAAACCTCCTGCCCCTCACCTTGAACTTATGTCCCCTCGTGACTGACCCTTCAACTAAGGGGAACAGCTGCTCCCTACCCACCTTGTCCATGCCCCTCATAATCTTGTACACCTCGATCAGGTCACCCCTCAGTCTTCTCTGCTCCAACGAAAACAACCCAAGTCTATCCAACCCCTCTTCATAACTTAAATGTTTCATCCCAGTGAATCTCCCCTGCACCCCTCCCAGTGCAATCACAGCCTTCCTATAATGTGGCAACCAGAACTGCACACAGTACTCCAGCTGTGACCTCACCAAGGTTCTTTCCAACTCCAACACGACCTCCCTACTTTGGTAATCTTTGCCTCGATTGATAAAGGCAAGTGTCCCATATGCCTTTTTTACCACCCCACTAACATGCCCCTCCGCCTTCATGGATCTATGGACACACGCCAAGGTCCCTTTGTTCCTCAGAACTTCCTAGTGTCATGCCGTTCATTGAATGCTTCCTTGTCAAGTTACTCCTTCCAAAGTGTATCACCTCAGTTTTCAGGGTTAAATTCCATCTGCCACTTATCTGCCAATTTGACCATCCCGTCCATATCTTCCTATAGCCCAAGACACTCAACCTCACTGTTAACCACCCAGCTAATCTTTGTGTCATCTGCAAACTTACTAATCCTACCCCCCACAAAGTCATCTATGTTGTTTATATAAATGATAAATAATAGGGGACTGAGCACAGATCCCTGTGGTATGCCACTGGACACCAGCTTCCAGTCACTAAAGCATCCTTCTGTCATCACCCTCTGCCTCCTACAACTAAGCCAATTTTGAATCCACCTTATCAAATTACCCTGTATCGCATGTGCATTTGCCTTCTTTATAAGTCTCCCGTGTGGGACCTTGTCAAAGGCTTTGCTGAAATTCATATAAACTACATCAACTGCACTACCCTCACCTACACACCTGCTCACCTCCTCGAAAAATTCAATCAAATTTGTTAGGCATGACCTCCCTCTGACAAAGCTATGTTGACTATCCCTTTTCTCTCCTTCAGAATTTTCTCCAGGAGTTTCCCTACCACTGGCGAGAGACTCACTGGTCTGTAGTTCCTGGCTTATCTCTACAACCCTTCTGAAATAGCAGAACCACATTAGCTGTTCTCCAATCCTCTGGCACCTCCCCCATGGCCATAGAGGAATTAAAAACAAAAACAGAATTACCTGGAAAAACTCAGCAGGTCTGGCAACATCGGCGGAGAAGAAAAGAGTTGACGTTTCGAGTCCTCGTGACCCTTCGACAGAACTTGAGTTCGAGTCCAAGAAAGAGTTGAAATATAAGCTGGTTTAAGGTGTGTGGGGGGGGGGCGGAGAGAGAGAGAAGTGGAGGGGGTTGGTGTGGTTGTAGGGACAAACAAGCAGTGATAGAAGCAGATCATCAAAAGATTTCACCAACAATAGAACAAAAGAACACATAGGTGTTAAAGGTACCCGCATGGGCCCCAGCTATGCCTGTCTCTTTATGGGGTATGTGGAACATTCCTTGTTCCAGTCCTACTCCGGCCCCCTTCCACAACTCTTTCTCCGGTACATCGATGATTACTTCGGTGCTGCTTCATGCTCTTGTCGGGACTTGGAAAAATTTATTAATTTTGCTTCCAATCTCCACCCCTCCATCATTTTCACGTGGTCCATCTCTGACACTTCCCTTCCCTTCCTTGACCTCTCTGTCTCAATCTCTGGTGATAGACTGTCCACCAATATCCATTACAAACCCACCGACTCCCACAGCTACCTCGACTACAGCTCCTCACACCCCGCTTCCTGTAAGGACTCCATCCCATTCTCTCAGTTCCTTCGCCTCCGTCGCATCTGTTCCGATGATGCTACCTTCAAAAACAGTTCCTCTGACATGTCCTCCTTCTTCCTTAACCGAGGTTTTTCACCCACGGTCGTTGACAGGGCCCTCAACCGTGTCTGGCCCAGCTCCCGCGCATCCGCCCTCACGCATTCTCCTCCCTCCCAGAAACATGATAGGGTCCCCCTTGTCCTCACTTATCACCCCACCAGCCTCCGCATTCAAAGGATCATCCTCCTCCATTTCCGCCAACTCCAGCATGATACCACCACCAAACACATCTTCCCTTCACCCCCCCATCGGCATTCTGTAGGGATCGCTCCCTCCGGGACACCTTGGTCCACACCTCCATCACCCCCTACTCCTCAACCCCCTCCTATGGCACCACCCCATGCCCACGCAAAAGATGCAACACCTGCCCCTTCACTTCCTCTCTCCTCACCGTCCAAGGGCCCAAACACTCCGTTCAAGTGAAGCAGCATTTCACTTGCATTTCCCCCAACTTAGTCTACTGTATTCGTTGCTCCCAATGTGGTCTCCTCTACATTGGAGAGACCAAATGTAAACTGGGCGACAGCTTTGCAGAACATCTGTTCGCAAGAATGACCCAAACCTCCCTGTCGTTTGCCATTTTAACACTCCACCCTGCTCTCTTGCCCACATGTCTGTCCTTGGCTTGCTGCATTGTTCCAGTAAAGTCCAACGCAAACTGGAGGAACAACACCTCATCTTACGACTAGGCACTTTACAGCCTTCCGGACTGAATATTGAATTCAACAACTTTAGGTCTTGAGCTCCCTCCCCCATCCCCACCCCCTTTCTGTTTCCCCCTTCCTTTTGTTTTTTTTCCAATAAATTATATAGATTTTTCTTTTCCCACCTATTTCCATTATTTTTAAATATTTTTAAATCTTTTATGTTCTCCCCACCCCCACTAGAGCTATACCTTGAGTGCCCTACCATCCATTCTTAATTAGCACATTCGTTTAGATAATATCACCAACTTTAACACCTATGTGTTCTTTTGTTCTATTGTTGGTGACATCTTTTGATGATCCGCTTCTATCACTGCTTGTTTGTCCCTACAACCACACCAACCCCCTCCACTTCTCTCTCTCCGCCCCCCCCCCCACACACCTTAAACCAGCTTATATTTCACCTCTTTCTTGGACTCGAACTCAAGTTCTGTCGAAGGGTCATGAGGACTCGAAATGTCAACTCTTTTCTTCTCCGCCGATGCTGCCAGACCTGCTGAGTTTTTCTAGGTAATTCTGTTTTTGTTTTGGATTTCCAGCATCCGCAGTTTTTTGTTTTTACCTCCAATTCCTTGTCACTCCCTGTATCAATCTGCTCAAGAACCTCGCAGTCTGAGTTTCATACCTTCATCTTCATTCTCTTGGGTGAAGACGGATGTGAAGTATTCGTTCAACACTCTACTGATGTCCTCTGGCTCCACCCTTAGATTGCCTCCTTGGTCGCTGCTGGGCCCTACTCTTTCCCTGGTTATCCTCTTCCCATTGATATAGAATATCTTGGGATTTTCCTTACTTTTTCCAGCCAGAGCTTTCTCATATCCCCTCTTTCCTCTCCTAATTGCTTTCTTAAGCTCCACACTGCACTTCCTCTACTCCACTAAAGCCTCTGCTGATTTGCTCCCCTTGTACCTGCTAAAAGCCTCTTTTCCTTATCATCATACCCTGATCATCTCTGGTCATCTATTGTTCTCTGGGCTTGTTACTCCTTCCTATCACCCTAGAGGGAACATGTTGAGTCTGCATCCTCCCCATTTCCTTTATGAACACCCCGCACTGTTCCTCTGTAGATTCCCTCACAAGTAACTGTTCCCAGTCGACCTTGGCCAGATCCTGTCTTATATTACTAAAATCCACTCTTCCCTCAATCCAAAACATTTTTTTGCAACTTGTCTATTTCTTTGTCCATAACAAGCTTAAATTGTACCATGTTGTGGTCGCTATCACTAAAATCCACCACCACCTCAGCCACCTGTCCAGCTTCATTCCCCCGAATTAGGTCCAGCACTGTGCCGTCCCTTGTTGGACCCTCTACATATTGACCTAAAAAAAGTTCTCCTGTACACATTAAGAAATCCACTCCCTCCAAGCCGTTAACACTATGTCTATCCCAATTAATGTTGGGAAAGTTGAAATCACCTAATTTAATTATCCTATTATTGTTTTTACACACCTCCACAAATTGTGCATATATTTGTTCCTCAATTTCCCGCTGACTATCTGGGGATCTATAATAAGCACCTAACAATGTGGCTGCCCATTTTTGATTCCTAAGTTCTACCCACAAAGCTTCATTCAATGCCCCCTCCAAAATATCATCTCTCCTTAGTGCAGTAACCGACTCCCTAACTAATAATGCTTTTACCCCCTACCTGTCTCGCCTGAAGATTCTATATCCCGGAATGTTGAGCTGCCAATCCTGCCCATCCCTTAACCACGTCTCAGTGATGGCTACTATAACACAATTCTACATGTCAATCCTCACCCTTAACTCATCCGTTTTACTTGTAATACTCCTGGCATTAAAGTAGAGGCCATCCAGCCTTGCCTTACTCCCTTGAAACTTAATGCAGCTGTACTCCCTCTGACTTGATTGTTTTACTGCATTATGATGTGTCCCTATTCTGCTAACATTCTGTGTCCCCTGCCCCTGCCAAATTAGTTTTAACTCCTCCCAACAGCACTAGCAAACCCGCCTGCAAGGATGTTAGTCCCGCTCTGGTACAGATGTGGACCGACCCGCTTGTACAGGTCCCACCTTCCCCAGAAACAGTCCCAGTGATCCAGGAATCTAAAACCCTCTCTCCTGCACCAACTCTTAAGCCATGTATTCATCTGTGCTATTCTCCTATTTCTGAGCTCGCTACCACATGGCACTGGGAGTAATCCGGAGATTACAACCTGAGAGGTCTTGCTTTTTAGTCCACTGCCTAACTCCGAATTCTTGATGCAAGACCTCATCCCTCTTTCTACCTATGTCATTGGTACTAACATATACCATGACCTCTGCCTTATCACCCTCCACCCTCAGAGTGCTCTGCAGCTGTTCAGTGACATCCCAGACCCTGGCACTAGGGAGGCAACACACCATCCTGGAGTCACGTTGACTGCCACAGTAGCGCCTACCTGTTCCCCTGACTATAGAATCCCCTATTGCTATTGCTCTTCCTCCCCTCCTGTACAGACAGGCTGCTTGTGTTGCCATTGAATGTTAAGGGAAGATGGTTAGATTTACTTTTGTTAGAGATAGCCACTGTCTGCCACTTGTGTGGCACGAATGTTACTTGCCACTTATCAGCCCAAGGCTGAATGTTGTCAGTATCTGAGGAGTCGCAAATGGTGCAATCAGCAAACATCCCCACTTCTGACCTCAGCAGGAAAGAAGGTAATTGATGAAGCAGCTGAAGATGGTTGGGACTAGAACACTACCCTGTGGAACTCCTGCAGTGATGTCTTTGGATTGAGATGGTTGGCCTCCAACAACCTTCCTTTGCGTTAGGTATGACTTTAATCAGTGGTGAGTTTTCCCCCTGATTTCCATTGACTCTGTTTTGCTGGGGGGGGCTCCTTGATGTTGCACTCGGTCAAATGCTACCTTGATGTGAAGGGCTGTCACTCTTACTTCCCCTGTTGAGTTCAGCTCTTTTGTCCATGTTTGGACAAGGCTGTAGTGAGGTCAGGAGCTGAGTGGTCCTGGCAGACTCCAAACTGAGTGAATGTCAGTGATCAGGCTATTGCTGTACAAGGGCTGCTTGATAGCACTTCGGATGACACCTTCCCTTACATTGCTAATGATCAGGAGGCGGCTGATGGGCTAGTTGGCTGGATTGAATTTGCCCTGCTTGTTGTTGGTATGGTCAATTTTCCACTTTGTCGAATAGATGCCAGTGTTGCAGCTCAACTGGAACAGCTTGGCTAGGAGCATGGCTAGTTCTGGAGCACAAGTCTTCAGTACTATTGCCGGAATTTTGTTAGGGCCAATAGCCTTTGCAGTATTTATAAATGACAGATATTGTAATAGAATAAAATTTCAAAATTTGCTGATGATACCAAACTTGGAGGTATGGCTAACTCAGAGGATGGTACATCCTGTTGCAGTCAATTGTAAGTTAGTAGAATTGGCAGATAGAATTTAATGCAGAGGGAAGTGTGAGGTGATGCATTTTGGCAGAAGGAATGGAGATAGGTAATATAGACTTAACAACTGAGTTCTAAATATTGTGCAGGGAACCCGAGGGTTCATCTTTAATAGATCTTTGATATTTTGGACATATTGAGAGTTGTTGGCAAAGAATGTGGGGTCTTGGGCATCATAAGTAGAGACTTTTGAGTACAAAAGCAAGGAATTTATGCTGAACCTTTATAAAACTCTAGCCACGACTAGAGTATTGCGTCCAGTTCTGGTGACCACACTTCAGGAAGGTGGTGAAGATTCTTAAATAAGGGTGCCGAGGAGATTTACCAGAATGGTTCCAGGGGCAAAAGATCTTAGCTACAAGGTTGGGTTGGAAAAGCTAGGGTTGTTCTCCTTGGAGCAAAGAATGTTGAGGGGAATATTGGTAGAGGTGTACAAGATTATGACAGGTTTAGATAAGGTGGTTCCCATAAGCTGATGGTACAAGTACTAAGGGACAAATTTAAGATTTTGGGAAAGAGATACTTGGGGTATGTAAAGAAGAATTTTTTAATGCAGTAAGTGTAGTGTTTCGCAAGGCTCAGTGTTGGGGTCCTTGTTTGTTGTGTATATTCATGACTTAGACTTAAATGTAGGTGGCATGATTGGAAAATTTGCAGATGACACAAAAATTGTAGTGGAGAGGACAGCTGTCACCACCAGAATTATATCAGTGGTTTGGTTGAGCGGGAGAAGTGGCAAATGGAATTCAATCTGGAAATGTGTGATGTAATGCATTCGGGGAGGGCAAACAAAGCAAAGGAATACTTAGTAAATGGGAAGTTATTGAGAGGGGTTGAGGAAGTGAAAGACCTTGGAGTGCATATCCACAGGTCCTTGAAGGTGACAGGGCAGGTGGACAAGAAAGTGTATGGAATGCTTTCCTTTATTGGACGAGGTATTGAATGCAAAAGCAGCGATGTAATGATGGAGCTGTGAAAAAAAAAAACACGCTGGCTAGGCCACAGCTGGAATTGTGTACACATTACACAAAGGACACAATTACACACAAGGCCTTGGAGAGAGTGCAGAGGAGATTTACAAGAATGTTGCCAGGACTTGAAAACTGCAGCTATGAGGAGAGATTGGATAATCTAGGATTGTTTTCCTTACAGCAGAGGAGGCTAAGGGGTGACCTAATTGAGGCGTACAAAATTATGAGGGGCCTAGATAGGCTAGACAGGATAGACCCGCTGAGGCGGCATAGATTTACGGTGATTGGTAAAAGGATTAGAGGGAACATGAGGAAAATCTTTTTCACCCGGAGGGTGGTGGGCATCTGGAATTCACTGCCTAAATTGGTAGCTGAAGCCGAAACACTCAACTCATTTAAAAGGCACCTGGATCTGCACCTGAGGTGCTGTAACCTGCAAGGCTACGGACCAGATGCTAAAAAGTGGGATTGAAATGAGCAGCTTGTTTCTCTTTTTGGCCAGCGCAGATACCATGGGCTGAATGGCCTCTTTCTGCACTGTAACTTTTCTATGGTTCTATGGACACGGATGAGAATTTTTTTGACTTTGGGCAGAATTCCAATCTTTTCTAACGTTTTCCAATATCCACTTTCCTCTCTCCATAATTGTTTGCCTCGCTTTGCATGCCCAGAATAAAGTACAGGTAAATCGATTGCTGACCTCAAGCACTGAGTGAAAAATTTAGGTTATTGGATAACAGATGCACAATGCAAGATTCCAATGCTTGTGTAAAGCTGCAATTACCAGAATTTGCCATGTGTTTGAAAGAAAAAAATGCCCATGAAACATTCCATTTCCAAATTGAAACGGTCATGGAATTTTATTTATCTAAAAGTGCAGGCACCTTGTTGAGGAAGAGAGACTTGCAGAACAATAGGGAAAAAGCAGGGACGTGGGACTGACTGGATTGCTTTAGAGTCACTGTGGAATTGGTGGGCTAATTGGCTGCCTCCTTTGCCAGAATGTGCCCTGTGACTAGGGACAGTGCTGAGGGAACCACATAGAACAACTATAGAGACATAATATGGAGGAAATGTCACAATTGCATTGATATTAAATCATCTGTTTTCACAATCTCTGTCTGGAATAGCACTTATTTTTAATTTTCCTTTTAGATTTTGAATAGATATTTATTTGGCAAGTACAAAAACATTTTTTCACAAGACATTGTTTCCTCTTGAAGAACAAAGTTCCTGAGATATCTCCCTGATGGGGGAGTTGCATTGTGAGGAGAACAATAGTACCCTGGTCAGTTTAATACATGTTGATCCAGTAAGATTCAATGCAAAGAAAGACCTATTAATAATAGCAAATTGTTTCTGGAAACTTAGTTGAAGCTAACAGGCCTCAAGCCCAATTAGTGATTGATTGATTTATCTAAACTTCAAGGAATTTTAAAATGTTACCAGTTCTTGTAATTTGCCAGTATTTAGCTTCATGTGTTATTTCTACTGCAAATTATGGATTAACCTTGTTCCTGCAGCCATGATTGCGGAAAACTTGTAACCTGAACCATACCCTGCTTGTAATATTTGGTACTTAAGATTTTTTAAATTCATTTATGGGATGTGGGTGTTGCTGGCTATGCCAGCATTTATTGTCCTTGCCTATGCCTAATTGCTCTTGGGAAGGTGGCCTTGAACTGCTGCAGTCCATGTGGTGTAGGGAGAGTGCGCCAGGATTTTGACCCAGTGACAGTGAAGGAATGGTGATATATTTCCAATTTAGGATAGTGGCTAGGAAGGGAACCTCCAGATGGTGGTGTTCCTATCTTTCTGCTGCCCTTGTCCTTCTAGATGGTAGAGGTCATGGGTTTGGAAGGTGCTGTCTAAGGAGCCTCAGTAAGTTGTAGTGTATTTTGTAGATGGAACATTTTGCTGCCACTAATGAGCAAATATTAGTGTGCAGACAGTTAATTTGTTCATCTGCAATTCTTGATTCTGCCAAAGGTAATACCCTGTTCAAAATGGTCTTATCCCTGTTTGTGTTGCGGATACTTAGGCAATGCGCAGTGCAGTTTAAAGGAATATGGTTTCAATAAATTAAGTTTTTAAAAATTGGTGATTTAATGTCAATGCAATTATGAAGCCTCTTTATGTTAACACAAATTGCAACCTGGATTTTGGAGCTAATCTAGGGTAGATGATTCTTTTGTAGGAATGTTTGTATAAGATTTGTTTCAATCCCAACTATTGCAAGTCAGATCCCAGAGTGATAGCTGGCCTGAGAGATCCTAACTTTGAGACACCATAGAGGTACGTTACTGAACAAATTCACAGGAGTCTGCTGATGATCTTTTAAACAAAGAATAAAATACTTAAGAAAAAATTAACTATATTACACCAGACAAAAAAGTTAGAAAGGTCTCAGGACAAACAAGTAGATTATTCACTCTTACTATTCCTTTTACCTCCACAATATCTTTACAGATATATGCAAGTTCAGAAAGCTAAAACATTTACAATACCCATCTTATACTTAGGAGGTACATGTGAACTGTGGTCGTACACACTCCAAAATAAACAGCAGATGAGACCAAAGCAGATTCCATGGATCACTTAACAACTGTAAGGGGTTCAATCATTAATCATTTACCCTCACCATTGGTTCTTGACTTTAGGATTTTAGAGGTCAAACTCACAGGGGATTAGGCTCAACCACAAACTTATTGGCAGAACATCTCCACTGCCCCTAATACAAGAGCTCTAAACGAGAGCAGTGAGGTCACACAACACTCTAAACCACAAACTCATTTATTAAACTCCACTGAAAAGTAGAACCCCACATTTCTGCCCCAAAACTTACTTGGGCCAACTCAAACCCCCTTTCAGGATTTAGTTACTAACCTTAAAGCTATCCTTAATTCTCAGCCCCAAAATCCTACAAGCTGTAGGTCAGTGAATCAGGTTGACCGTTCCTGATTCTCCTTGGTGACTGCAGTGCCAGACCCCATGGCCTTGGCCCTTCTATTACTTTGATACTATAACCAAGATTTGTATGTTTTCTGGAGCACATTCTGTTTAGATGGTCAGTGTTTAGCATCCTTTCACCTCTTTAGTCTGGTTCCTGCCTTGGTTCAGACAACCCATTTGTCGCAATGTTGTTTCCATTACTGAAACAATGGACCCCATCCCAGTATGATGTCTCAGGATCTCAAGTTAATGTGCATGTGATAAAATCCTTTTCTCCTTAGCTGTTGTTGATGTTTGTTTATGTGATGGCTGTTGTCTTAAGGCCGTTTGCTGTGATGGTCTCCCAGTTTCTTCAGTTGGATTGTCTGATGGCACCTGTTTTGTGTCTGAGATGAAAATGCCTCAGTTTCTTTACACAGTATCGATGATGTTTGAAGATTAGCCCCTTGCAGTACATCCTGCCTCTAAGTTGAGGTTTGACCTACGTTGTTTTGCAGTGTTTATATCCATGAAGCAAGGTCTGGGATTTTTATAAAAACAAAAAACTGCGGATGCTGGAAATCCAAAACAAAAACAGATTTACCTGGAAAAACTCAGCAGGTCTGGCAGCATCGGCGGAGAAGAAAAGAGTTGACGTTTAACGTCAACTCTTTTCTTCTCCGCCGATGCTGCCAGACCTGCTGAGTTTTTCCAGGTAATTCTGGGGTTTTTATGTTTAATACAGTCCAGTTGGAGGGGATTCTGATCCTACACAACCGACCCAGATGTTTGTCACATTGTGAGCCAACCAGTCTCATGATAGTCTTGTCTTCCTCACGGGGGTTTCCAATGAAGAACTTACCTAGGAATTCTCTCCAAATGTTGCTCACATTCAGGTGGCTGCAACAATGGGCCCACCTCAAGATTTCAGTCTTGCCTTCTGAGATTCCTTTCCCCTGGATTCCTGAGTACACTCAAACTTCACCTTCCAAGCACAAAAATCAGATCCCTGGCCAGAACACCATTGCTCCAAAGGCCTGTAGTAAGGAGTCACCAACCTTTGGCTGCCACCTCATATCTTCAGGGCTTCTCAAGCCTGCTTTGCTTCAAGTCTGCTCATCTCAGGTTCTTGAAATCGGAGCATATTGCTCTGCTCCTTTCTTTCAACTTTCTGGGACCTCTTTCTGATCCCTGTCTGGGACTTTCTTCTAGGACCTCTTTATATCCCACTTCCTGGTTTGGGATCCCCTCTCTGTCCCTCTCCCAGTGTCCTGCTCCCTGGGACACTCTGCAGTGGTGCACGATTAACAGGTAACCTGAACTTTTTGCGCTGCTTGACTGGTTTTCTTCTGCACGAGTGCTGGGCTGGTCGTGGCCTGATGAACCCACATGAACTGCGTGTGTGGCCGTTTCCTAGCTGGCATATGCGCAAAAGACCAGAGGCCACTGGGAACTGTAGTTCCTGACCTGCAACTGCTGATTAAAATATCAGAGTTTCCTTACATTTCTCTATTCATCTCAGAAATTTTGATTGCCTGAAATATAATTGAAAGATTAAATGAGAACTTACTTTTTTGATGTTTGAACTCGATTTTATGAAGTAGGAGTGAGATAATGTGAGATCCTGTTAACATATGTGCATACAGTCTTAAAAGTGAGGGCATAGTTTGAGCTCTTAGTGCCAACTGTTGAATTTCATTTTGTACTAGGCAGTGAAGATTGGCACATGTAATCAGTAACAAAGTTACTGAAAAAACAAGTATGAAAAGTCACGGGAGGGGGTGAAGGGCACATTATCTCTCAATAGGATCAGGCTGATAGTCTTAACACCATACTCCCGCTCTCGTCCTGTACACTTTGACACCTTTAGAGTCTAGAAATCTATCTATTTCCTTCTTAAAAATATTCAGTGACTTGACCTCCACAGCCCTCTGTGGTGGTAGAGAATTTCACAGGTTCACCACCTGAGGGAAGAAGTTTCTTATCTCAGTCCTAAATGGCCCAGTCCGTAGCCTGAGCTTGTGACTCCTTGTTCTAGACACCCCCAGCCAGAGGAAACATCATCCCTGCATCCAGTCCTGACAGAATTTTATACATTTCAATGGGACCTCCTCTCATTCTTCTAAACTTGTTAATACAGACCTAGTCAGCCCAATCTCTCCTCATGACAATTCAGCCATCCCAGGAATCAGTCTGGTGAAACTTTGCTGCACTCCCTCTCTGGCAAGTATATCCTTTCTTAGGTAAGGAGACCAAAACTGCACATAATACTCCAGGTGTGGTTTCACCAAGACCCTGTACAGCTGCAGTAAGACATACTTGCTCCTGTACTCAAGTCATCTCGCAATGAAGGCCAACATACCATTTGCCCTCTTAACTACTAGCTGCACCTGCGTGCTTGCTTTCAGCGATTGGTGTACAAAGACACCTAGGTCCCTTCGAATATCAACATTTCCCAATCCAATACCATTTAAATAATACCCTGCCATTGTTTTTCCTACCAAGGTGGAAAACTTCACACTTATCCATGTTATACTGCATCTGCCATATATATGCCCACTCACTTTAAATTGCCTTGAAGCCTCTTAACAACCTCCTCACCACTCACATTCCCACCAAATTTTGTGCCGTCAACAAACTTGGTACTATTATATTTGGTTCTCATCCAAATCATTGATATTATCATTGATATTATTGTGAACACTATTGTGCTAGGGCCCCAAGCACTGATCTCTGTGGTACCCCACTAGTCACTGAAAAAAAACATTTATTCCTTCTGTTTCCTGTCTGCTAACTAATTCTCAACCCATGCCAATATATTACCCCCAATCCCATGTTCTTTATTTTTGCACACTAACCTCTTGTGGGACTTTATCAAAAGCTTTGAAAATCCAAATACACCACGTCCACTTATTCTCCCTTACCTATTCTGCTAGTGTTGTCCTCAAAAAAAACTCCAGTGGGTTTGTCAAACATGATTTCCCTTTCATAAATCCCTGTTGACTTTGTTGATATTTGCAAAGCATCCTGTTATCACATCCTTTAATAGACTCTAGCATTTTCCCTATTGCTGATAGTAAGTAACAAGAAGTTGTGGTGGAAGAATTAATCCAGGCTGGTCTTTTGGTTTATTTTCAAGACAAGTCAGTGCGATTGACTTCCAAGTAGCTTCCACAGTGTTCCAGCTGTATCCTTATTCTATTTAGATGAGATAATCAATGCCCATCACCCATTTAACTAGCAACTGGTTTTAACAAGGTGATTGTCATATTAACAGATTCCCCTCTTTGTAAAACTCAAAAAATCTTAAAAAGAACATTCTTTTAAAAAAAGACAGAAGGAAATAATGTCATGTATTTCCACATCTATAATTCCAGAACTACTTCTACCATATATATAAACAATTAACAAAAATGTTTTTTCCCATCATTATAAGACACCCCTCTTCCAACACATTTAATAATTTCTTACAGCAGGCGCTTCTTTTTGTTAAACAGCCTGATAGTTGGTAACTTGTGTCAACCAATTTTATCTTACAGATCTCTCTTCTCTAACATTTCTTTTAAGCTGGCTAGGTCTATTCGTAGCCTTTTTTCAGTGACACTTTGTGGAATGAAGGTTGTTCCAAGAGAGTAGTTATCAACATAACATTCTACTGGCAAACTTTTCCCACGTTGCCCCTTATATAAAATTTCTGTCCATATATTGGATAAGTAAACCCCCAAATCTAATGCTTCTATCAAGGCCAGCGTTTCAGTAGCTAAGGTGCTTTTCACTACCTTTTTTATTTTCTTGACCTCCCAAGCCAGTGGGCAACATTTATCATTCTTTCCCACCAAGAATATGACAAACCCTGCTGTGCCTAGAGTACCCATCTGGAAGATTGGCATGTGAAGCATCATTAAAAATGACCAACCTCATCTTCTGGAAACTTGAGCACACAATTTAATTTTTAAAGTGTTTTATTTGCTCTCAGAACATGCTCAACTGTAGCATGTTTCATTATTCAGCTACTACACAACAATATTAACTGTCAGGCCGAGTCTGAGTGCACAACCAGTTCAACTGCCCAATCAAGCTTCTCAACTGTTGTGTTTCTTCTTTAGTAGCAGGATCCTCTTTGGTGAGGATCTACCACGAGTTATTGGGATATGATTAACATTTTCTAGATAAGATTGTTGCTTCAATGTCATTCCTAACTTGCTCTGCTTAATGTCTAAGCCTGTGTATTTAAAGGCCCCAAAAGCCTGATTTCTGACCTGGAACTCCTTTATCTTCTCAATTACTCATTGTTCAATTTCTACAGAACCTCCCCATAGGAAATCATCAACATGTACGATAAAGATTCCAGCTAGTTTTTCATTATGGTACCAGTAGAATATTGTGGGGTCTGCCTTGAACTGACTGCAACCTGCTTTCAACAGCACAGGCCTCACAGAAAAATACCATACTCAATGCATCATTCAACCCATAAACACACATTCAATTTCCACAGCTTTCCTCCTACATCCCCAGCTTCTTTGGGTGGTTTCAAAAAACCTCCCTTTGAAACTTCTCCCCCTGTAAAAACGCAGCCTTAATATCAACTGATTGCACTCCCAGGAATAGGATGCCAAAATAGCTTAAAAAAAATCTTCAAACTCACTTTCCCCACTGTAGGCAAGTTCACTGACATCCTGATCTCCTAGCATCTCTTCAAAACCCCAGGTAACTAATCTCGCTTTGGCATGTATGTGCTGTCTGAGAGTACCTTTTCTGTACAGATCCATCTATGAGATAAGGCTGGCCATCCTTGGCCAGGTATTTCAGAATATACCCCAAATTCCTTCCAGCTTTCTAACTCTGTTTGGCTTCCTTTTATCAGCTTACTTTCCAATTTATTGGCAGCTACTAGAATCTATCATAAGGACTTCTGCTGAGATTGCTAGCTTGCTTTCTCGTCCTCCTTGTTAAGGTACAGCCTCTACTCACATTCTTCTCCCTTTCTGGACTGCTACTATATGATCGTTCTCCTATGCGAACAGAACTCCGTCGTAAGTCTGTGATTTTTTTTACGGGGTCATGACCACTTTCTGGTCCACTGTCAGAACTCAGTGCTTTGTGGGTTTTGACATCTTTACCTTGGTTTGCCAATCAATAGGTCTTGTCTCCTGTCCTTCATCCTGCACATCTGGCCAATGTTTGTATTTACCAGTGGCCTTTCCTGCTCTCCCTATGATGGTGGCATCCCTCCACATACTGGTCCCTTCTGGCATTTATGTTACTTTGTTCCTACTTTGGGTAGTTGCCTTTTTGGACAAATAGCATTGTCCTGTACTTCAGTATTACTTTGTTCATAGTCAGTCAACCCTGTATCTGCTGCTGTCTCCTCCTCAACTACTCAATGTATTTGAAGTGCATGGTGCCTCCTCACGTTATGTCCTGTTCAGAACCTGTAAAGATATAGTCAGTACCAATTAACCGTGGAGAATGTACCCTGACAGTTTGATTGCTGTGTTGCACAATTACTACTTGCCCATCGCTCCCTATTACCTTGCCAGGTCCTTTCCACTCTTCCTGGCCTTCCCTTTTATAAATACCATGTCGTCTTGTCTAAACTGTATTCTGATGGTCTTGTGTGATGCTGTAGAATTTTCTCCAAAACCTCAGCTTTAATTAAAGCTTTTCTGTCCATATGCAAAGCATTCAGGTGAGCAGAAAAGGTGGAGCTAATGCTAGTCCCTTCTAGAACAGAGGGAGGTTCTGACAACACCGAAGGTAACTTCGGATTTCTTCCATTCATCGATTAATAGGGACTGTACCCCCCAACCATTTGCAGAGAGTTCTTTTCATGCACCATTTGCAATTTACAATCTGGTTGATCAGCTAATATTTTATGCAGCATATCGTCTATTACCACATGGTTTCTTTCACAAAGACCATTACTAAACAGGCTCTCAGCTGTAGTGTGCATAACTATGATGTTAACGTTTTCTCTGACCTCAAAATTCCTTATTGGCGAATTCCCCACCATTATCTGTGAGGAACTTCGTTAGTGTTCCTAATCCTGTTCCTACCCATTTCTCCATGACCTTATCAACAATGGTCTTTTTGTCTTCACTGTGTTTCAGTGGATGGGCTAAACCTGGTTGCCATATCTATGAAGTGTAGTAAAAAAAATACCCCTATTCTTGTCCCAAACTTTCAAGTCTATTGCCAATACATTGTTAAACTCCCTGGCTAGTGGCAAGCTTACAACAGGACACGGTGGTGTCTTGCGATATTGAAGGCAAATTTCACACTTATTGATTTTGTTCAATAAGGTGATCATATCCTTTATCGATCACTCCTGCATCTTGAAGTATTGTCTTCCAGCTTCTGTGGTGCCACATGTGCAAATTATGTAATTTCCAAAGGATCTTTTTTGTCCAGCAAATTCTTATTCTCAACAGTTAACAAAACATATGAACATTTTGATGAGAAATCTCTGGCTTCCTTAGTGGTAATCAGTAATGGCCTGACCAAGTTAAATGTAGATCCACATTTCTTCTCCCAAACACAGCTGCTCTATCATTCTTCATATCTAGTGTCATCTGAGCCTTAGTCGCAGATTGATTCAATAACAGTATCTCACTAGAAACCACATCAGCACTGACAAACAGATTGATCCCTGCTATCTTACAAGGGAGGACTTTAATGTACTGTCCTCTCCAAACCTAAGCAGGCAGAGCTTTCGTACTTCTTGACCTTCTGCCAATCTGCCTCATCAAGAGGCTCTGGATAGCAGTCAAGCCAGTCCATGCCGCACACCATAGAAGTGCAACCACTGTCCAGAACTGCACAGTTGAAGGAATCTACCATCAAGATACTCATTACCAGATTCAAACTCTCAGTAATCAATACAATTCCATCATAACAATCACCATCATTTTCAGATGAATCCGTGTAATGACACTGGAAATCAGATTAACCATTCCCTATGCATTTTTTGCGTTTAAACACCTACAGTCACCATCCCAGACACACTTTTTGTCCCGACTCTCAATTGGCTAGGGTTACAACAATTTTCAAACCTCTTGTCATTAACCTCATCATTGTTTTGGAATCTAATATTTGGTCAGCCTCAAAATTCAGCCACCATTGAATCCTCTATCCTTTGTTGCACAGCATAGTAGTTCACATTTGCTAAGAAAGTGGCATGGAATGACTGCTTTCATAGAAATTTTTTTCAGGGCAGCAGCCATTTGATCTGAGAGGGGTTCTTTCCCCCAGAATTGAACCCCTGTTAGTACTAAAAGACTGTCAATGTGGGAAATGTGAACACAGTCCTGTAATTTAAATGCCAGTACCGATTCCAGAATTTCAAATTCAAATCTCTGTAATCTCCTGTACCATTTATCAAAATCCATGATATATTCTTCCATGGACTGATCATCTGATTTCCTAAACCTGTCAAGGATCATCCAAGCTTCATACACATCCAATAACTCATCCTTTTCGTAAAAATTATCCAGAAATTGTAACAGAAGATTCAATCCCTCTTCATGATCCAAATCATCCACATTCCACTCTGAAAATACCTTACTCCTTATCTTACTTTTGGCTGGTAATGATAACATCAAAGCCACACCTTGCTTCTTCCAGGGTATGGAAGTAGCCCGGGTGCACACTTCAACTTCAGCCTTCCATTGCTGATAAGGTTCAGAGTCAGAAAAAATTGGTGAATAGTCAAAACTTTGCAATTTTGTACCATCCTTCCACCATTCTGTAATTTAAATTGTCAGCAACAGTACACTTCTTTTCTTTCAGAGGATTGAGTCAAAAATCTTCATATACAGCAATCAATCAGCAAAGCTTAAAGTTCATCCTCTGCTACCATGTTACAATAAGAAGTCATGATGGAAGAATTAATCCAGGCTGGTCTTTTGCTGGTTTATTTTCCAGACAACTCCTCAGTGCTACTGGCTTCCACAGAGTGTTTCAGCTGTATCTTTTTATTCCATTTAGATGGGATAATCAATGCCCATCACCTGTTTAACCAGCAATTGGTTTTAACAAGATGATTGCCATATTAACAAGGCTAACCAGTCTGTAATTCACGGTTTTCTCCCTCTTTTTAAATAGTGGGGTGACATTTGCCACCCTCCAATCTGCCTAGACTGTTGCAGAATCTATAGAATTTTGGAACATGACAGGGAACGCATCCACTATTTCCACAGCTACCTCCTTTAGAATCCTGGAAACAGTTCAGGGCTTTCATTCTGAAAACATTGTTCTTACAAGCATGTCCCTTAATTAAAAAAGAGACAAGTGTACTTTTAATCCCCAAGACTGCAGTTACAAATGTATTTGCATTGTCTTTTGTGGGCTTGTTGAATGTTAGAAAAAGTTTTTTCACTGCTCATCCTATGTGTTACATAATGTCCACTACTGGGACCATGGCTAAAATTAACTTTAGATGCAGTTGTAGCTCTTGTAGAATGAGGTTTGAACACATTGACGTCAATTTTCAGCTTTGATCATGGTGTGACATATCCATCTAGCTGTAGTGTCTGTGGCCACCCTTTTGTGTAATTTTATGAAACTTGCAAAAAGGTATTTCTCACTGTTTCAAAGTTGTTCAGTATGAAGCAGATATTCTCGCAAATGCTTGTAGACACGTAAATATGGGTCTGATGGGTATGCTTAGTGCAAGTTGGCAACCGGTTTTCCCTGATTTGCTTTGCTTCAAAAGATTATTTAATTGGAAAATAAAGGAAGTAGGAGCTTTTTGTATATTGCTAGTTTCTCGTGGATGTATGGTCTGTTGACGGTGTGCAGACACCAAAGCAGTGAACATACAAATTTGAAATACTCTTGAAGAGTTGGTGACGAAACAGGCTAAAGTTCTCTGAGGCAATCTAACACAGGCTTCACATCCTATCTGATGTTATATCTTGCACTGGTGGTTTGGAGTTATACACAACTGTAATAAAACAGGTGACCGGGGAATGTGAGCCCAAAGTGTGCCCATCTGGCAATACAACAAAATAAGACAAAGCTGACTTTGCTGTGTTCGTGACCCTGTAGCCCAGTGTGTGAAATAATGAGGTTAAAAATTTCAGCAATGTCTCCACAGATATATGCAGTGGATTGATTTGTTTCCACTGTAGAAACGTGTCCATTGCTCGATGTAAGTAATGTACTGCTTCCTGGTCGATGGCCATCAGACAGAATGATATGGGTAGTTTCTGCACCAAGGCCCTTGTCGTGTCGGTTTTTTCCTGATAATGTGCAAGATATATGGTTAGAACATAGGTGACATAATGTTGAAGTAGTTTGAGAAATTAAGTGCTTCATTGTTGGGAGTGTCACTGGTTCCTGCTCTAGTAAATTCAACAACATTGCAAACCATGGCTGTATTGGCCACCTTGGTACTATCATGAAACCCTTGGCTTCTTCCCCTTCAATTTTCTGTAAGCATCTATTTGTCAGAAAAAATGGGGAAATGCATAGAAAAAAATAGCTTTGTGAAGTGATTGACAAAAGCGCCTGTTGCTATTGTGCCAGGGTCTGGTAGCCAAGAAGCATAGTTTTCTATTTGTGCATTTAAACATGATGCAAAAAGATCAACATCTGGTTTCCCATATAAATTACACAGCTATGGGTCATTGAATTTTTTTGATTTATCATCAGCTATTTAATTCAAGACTCCAAATGTTTTGCAGTGACCCAAATGTCTCTAGGTATGCACCATTTCTAGAAAGTCTTGACTAGTTCATTACATGGATGTGATTTTGCTCCTGCCATCCTGTTTATGTAGGCCACTGCAGGTTTGTTAGCTAGTTGCATAGCAGTATGTCCGTGACTATTATGTGAACAGAAAACTTGTAAGGCAAAGAAAGCAGCCTTTAATTCTAAGTAATTAATTTCATTTCTTTCTGCTCGTGCTTCCTCTTCAGTATTCTGTCTTCCTCCAACGTGTGAGATACCATTGGATGCACCCAATCCTAAGCCTAAGGAATCGCTTATGATGTGTATTGTTGGTGCCCCCTTATCAATGTTATGGACTGTGGTTGACACATTTTCAATCCACCAAGTGACCTCATCACAAGCTGCAGGGGAAAGATCCATTTTTCTGTCAAAATGCACTTTGTTTTCTTTCAAAGCTCTTTTTTTTCCCCTTTTCAAGTTCTCTGTAATGCAGTGGCCTATATTGTACAGCAGGGAAAGCAGCCACTAATTTGCCAATCTTGAAGGAAACAAATCATTTTGATGGTAAATTTGAGGCCAACAAGCATCTTCAGAGGCAACATATTTCATCTGCTTTTGTTTCAGTAAGACTGACTTGCATTATGGAGGAGTTCAGGATGAAGCCTAGAATGATCATTTAGTGTACGGGGTCATGGACTGATTTGTGTGGGTGTATGACAAAGCCAAGGTCAAATAGTGTTTGGGCAGTTTATCTGACGGCATCCAATGCTCCCTGTTCTGCTTTGGCAACCAGTAAGATACCACCTATGTCTGCCACTACAGATTGTTGCTCCACATAGTTGCAAATGGTGGTTTCAACAACTTTGTGAAAATACAAGGTCCTGAGCTCAGTCCATTTGGTAATGTTCTAAATGCCATCATGTTCCTTTTCCATCTGAACTTTATCTTGCAGTTGGCACAGTATAGTATGCATCTCTGAGGTCAATTGAGGCAATAAAACAAACCTCGTTGAGGAGTTGTACAGCAACATATAAAATGTCCATTTTAAAATGGTCGTATTTAAAAGTTTGTTCAGATTTGATAGATCTAGAATCATGTGTTCATGTGGTATTCACCCATCGTTTTTCTGTTGAGTAAAATATTTTTGAGACTGTCTCCATGCTCGGGCAGTCTTTTCAATCACCCCTTTGTGTTGAAGTCTAAAGATGTCCTCATCAACAGCTATAATTTTTCTCAATGTTCAGATTGTTTTGTTGTGGTATAAAAGCTTGCTTGGCTGGGTCATTACATTCACATTCTAACTCATATCCAGAAACAATGTTCAAAATGGTTTGATCCGATGTAATAGCTTCCCAAGCATCTTTATGGCTGCTCAATCGACCTCCGATATGCTCAGTTTCAGTTTTGACATGAAAATAACGCTGTACACTTTCACTTACTTGAGATGCATTAGAACAGGCTGTTGAGGTTGAAAGGTTTCCAATTCTGGCTCGGTTGATGTCTGTTCTGACAGCTGATGGGTGGTGGACGGTTTACTGCGGTCTGTGCCTTGGGAGCCTTTGTCCCTGTTCACGCCTGATCTGCAGATACGGTGGGGGGGTTGAACTGGTGCTCGACCCCTAGAAAAGGCTGAGGTAGTTACCCTTTGGATAGCAACCATCTAGCATCCTGGTGTTTCTGAAGAAGAAAGAGCTGGCTTGCACTGCCTCTGATAGGAGTTATAGGGTGCCTTAAACTTCATCACACTACTGTCTTTTGTTCCTCGTCCATTTCATTCACAGTCTTCTCAAGGTCATCTCCGAACAGCCACTATGTTTGAACAGATGTGTGTATCTCGAGTTGCGATCAGGCTTTATTAGGTCTTTCTTGAGCTAATTCAGCTCAAAGCTGGCATTGGCTAACAGAGCAATAGCATCCTGTTGAATTTCACCGAGAGCAATGTCATTTTGTTTCATGTTCAAGCAGCGACTGAGTGGTTCCGGTTTTTCCAAATCAAGGAATTTACCTTTGAGCATCAAAATGTGGTTACCTGGCATTAGGTACTTATGGCATGTTTCTGATATGTACTTCTCCTCAGGGGGACTTGTTAGAAGAAAATTCACATCACTCAGCGGATCCCTCATTAGAGGGGGGAACGCAAATTTCGATGTGAAACCAATCGATTGTTTTTCATGCTGTTTTGTAGTTTTGCCACCCACTGCCAATTGTTTACCCATGGGTGGTCCATCTTTGGAGCACCAGATCCAGATCTATCAGTATCAGTTGGTTCATCAGAATCTGAAACTATTGCTCCAGTGACTGCTCAACTTGGGGGTATGAAGTAATCATATTCATGATTAATGCTCCCATGTTCCTGCTCAGCAAACCCATCATAGGAGATTGACTCAGAGTGTTGCTCATAATCAGCCAAGTCTTCGTGCAGGCCTGCTTGACTGTGGTAGCTTCTTCTTGTCTGATGTGAGTGATTAGCTCCGCTGGCATTGCCACTATTGGCACTGTTATTTTGTTTAGTTCTAATAATGGTTTTATTTAATTTGAAATATTATTCATTCATTTGTAATGGAATGCTGGTCCAACACAGGGTAGAGTTCGGACATTATATCCAAGCAGGCTTCTTAGGCCAATGACCTTGCCAATGTAAAACAACATCTCAATTTTCGTGGCCACAAGTGTGTCCCTCAGGGCATCCTTTACAGTTATTTGTTTGTAACTCCTGGCCTTAAATGAAGCCACAAGACCCTTGAAGTTTTCAACAGCCATTGGAATTTCTCCAGGAGTTGGAGGAGTAAGCTCCACCCAAGCATATTTCCAGAAGATAGCCAGACGTGGTTTAGAGTAATTAGCAACAGCCAGGGCAAGCTTGCGGCCGCCGGTCACCAACTGCCGCGCCGCCCCCGCCATCTTCACAATATCACTTGGTGCGCAGAGCTTCAACCATGGTTTCCACATGCTTGCTTTCCTCCCTTGACTCCAAAAACGTTGCTTCCAGCCGTTCCATGGGAGGGTCAGTCGTCCCTTTCTGTCTGTCAGACTTCTTGGGTCCAGCAACTTTGACTTCGGTTTTGCCGCCTGACTCCGTGGAGCCAGCTGCAACTGTCTTCACCTTAGGCTTTCCTGAGCCAGCAGGCGTTGACCCGGCTGGGGGCTTGTACTTCATGCAGCCTGCTGACTTATAGCCTGGCCCTCCGGGGTCAACCTTGCTCTAATTCAGAGTTGCGTGAACATCACTAGAACCCCCAGGCTCCGTTTTTTTGCGTTTCTTTCATTGTCCTTTCCCTTCCTCAAAAACAATATTTCTAAAATATTGACCATATAGCAATATTCTCCTCCAGCGTCTGCAAATATTTGGATAAAATCCCTCACATTATCGTGCTTAACACAATATGGTTTTGCACATGGCGGACGAACTGGCTGCACATGTGCATACGGGATCTCTCATTATTTCGAAATATCACTGTTACAAAGTAAAATAAACAAATTATTTAGCAATTTTCCAACTGATGATTAAACTGTGACTGATTATTTTACTAACAGACACTTGAAGAGTTAGTTCATTAAATTTCATTAAAATGTGCTGTATTTTAATCACTGATGCTGAGCAGAACAGCTATGAAGCTAGTGCTTCAATTTGTGACTGTAAAATGACCATTTATAATCTCTTCTGGTGAATTACAGTGTCTTAATCAAATGGAGCTAATTGGAGTTGACATTAAATTATCTTGGCCCCAATTGCTGCAGCCTGAAACTGAATTACATTACATTATGCTTTGTCCTTTAACTTGCAATCAGCCTAACAGCTGTGTCCAGTTCAGTTATATGAAGCATGTCGTTTTCTGCCTGAAGCCACTGATGCTGCCTGTTACGTTGGTTGGTTTAAACTCTGGTTTTCCTAATTGTGAAATGACTTTTCAAAAAAAAACCTCAAGTTTTGTAATAATGACAATGTGAGCGTATAAACGTTGCACCACAGAATTTTGTGTTACTGTAATAAACACAAAGTATTGTTTTCTTTCAGTAATGGTACAATGATTTTTTTTTTAAAAATTGCTCTTCAGAGTTTCTGAGGATAAAATTGCCAATCAAACTCTGGAGATGTTTTGTCTAGGGGCAATCTTGTGCCATCTCATCACTTGTTCTACCTTTTGTAATATGACACTCTGATGGTTTGTCATTTTGTAATATGCTGTAGATTTTCTGCACATAAACAGTGAAATTAGATGGTCCCATTATGCTGTTTATGAACCTTTCATGTACAAAGAAAAACATACTTGGTCTACAATCATCTATACTAGGATTGCACTGAACACCCTTATCACTCCTGCAGAAAGTACTAGCAAGCATTTTGGTGCATTGGGAAGTGCTCTTATTAACCCCTTCCATCCAATAGCTGAATTGTACCACTGAAGTCATGTAATTTGTTTAATGTACAGCATTTTTAAAAATGCATTTGTGGGATGTGACCGTCCTGTCAAGGCCAGCAGTTATTGCCTATCCTAATTGCCCTTGTGAAGGCAGTAGTGAGCTGCCTTGTTGAAATACTGCACTCCTTGTGATGTAGGTATACCCACACTGCTGCTAGGGAGGGTTTTCCAGGATTTTGACCCAGTGACAGTAAAGAAGCGGCATTATAGCTCCAAGTTAGGATGATGTAAGACTCATGGGGGAATTAGCAGGTGGTGGTGTTCCCTTTTGTCTGCTGCCCTTGACCTTTCAGGTGGTAGAGGTTACTGGTTTGGAAGGTAATGTCAAAGGACCTAATGAGTTGCTGCAGTGTATCTTGTAGATGATATGGACTGCTGCCACTGTATGCTTGTGGTGGAGAAAGTGGGATGCCGAACAAGCGGGCTGCTTTTTCTCTTGGGTTGTGTCAAACTTGTTGAAGGTTATTGGCACTGCACTCATCCAGATGAGTTGTGTTCCATCACACTCCAGGCTTATGGTTTGCAGATGGTGGGCAGGCTTTGGAGAATCAGGAAATGAGTTACTCTCCACAGTATCCCCAGTTTCTGACCTGTTCTTGCAGGCACAGCTTTTGTGGCTGCTGCAGCTTGGTTTGTGGTCAATGGTGATAACCCTCAGGATGTCGATGGTAAGTGATTCAGGAAGTGATTCAGGTAATTCAGTAAATGCTGTTGAATGTCTTTATGTCATCCTTTATTGTAATGACTACCCATCCTACTTTTTCATTCTACCTGTTCTTTCAAAATGTTGTGTTCCTGGGAATATCTGTTTCCCAACTTGGTCACCTTGTAACCACAGTAGAAGGCACAAGTTACGTACTAGAAATAGAGGGAAACTTAGGGCTAAAAAGAGGGACGAGATTCAAGTAATTAATATCAATAGAGCAAAAGTACTGGAGAAACTCAAGGGACCACAATCCAACATCTCCAGGACCTGATGGTCTACATCCTAGAGTTCTAAAGGAGATAGTGGATGCACTAGCTATGATTTTCCAAAATTCCTTGAATTTGGAATGGTCCCAGCAGATTGCAAATTAGCAAACTTAACACTGCTATGGAAAGAGACATATCTAAGCTTTTTGTCTTGCATTCATCAAGACACTTGCAAGAATATGAACAGAAGGGGGAAAACAGCAGTTTACATAATGTGAAGAGTGTACTGATTGGTTGCCAAGTGGAGTTGCCATGAAGAATGCACCACCGAGAGTGACTGACAGTTAACTTCCAAGCATTGTTTGAAATTTAAACCAGGCAGTTTCACCCTGATTGGTCAAGGCATTGCCCTAGGGAATGAGTCAGCGAATAGTTGTCATTTATTTTGTTTAGCTGAAACAGGCGCAATGTACGTACATGTTCTTTCTGTCTGCAAAGAACAGGGCCCTGTGTAGTAATATATGTAGCTTCCAGTACATGCAAATGCACCACATTCCGAGGTATCTCAAATATTTGAGCAACAGGTGAATCTGGCTGTTTCATGCTACAATGCAGTCATAACATGAGTGATATTCGCCATTAACAGGATGTTGCCGTAAAGCCAAAAAGACATTTCTGCCTATCACTCAAATGAGTAAAAGCAAAAAACTGCGGATGCTGGAAATCCAAAACAAAAATAAAAATACTGGAAAAACTCAGCAGGTCTGGCAGCATCTGCGGAGAGGAACATAGTTAAGGTTTCGAGTCCATATGACTCTTTAACAGAACTACAGAACTAAGTAAAAATAGAAAAGAGCTGTTTTAAGGGTGGGGGGGGGGTGCGACAGTTGGAGCTGGATAGAGGGCCAGTGACAGGTGGAGATAGCCAAAAGATGTCATAGACAAAAGGACAAAGAGGTCTTGAAGGTGGTTATATTATCTAAGGAATGACCTAATTAAGGGTAGAAAGCAGGACAAGCAAGGGACAGATAGCCCTAGTGGGGGTGGGGCGGGGTGAAGGGAAGGGATCAAAATAGGCTAAAAGATAGAGATAAAACAATGGATGGAAATACATTTAAAAATAATGGAAATAGGTGGGAAAAGAAAAATTAAATAAATTTTGGGGAAAGAAGGGGGGGATCGGAAAGGGGTTGGGGATGGAGGAGAGAGTTCATGACCTAAAATTGTTGAACTCAATATTCAGTCTGGAAGGCCGTACGGTGTCTGGTCGGAAGATGAGGTGCTGTTCCTCCAGTTTGCGTTGAGCTTCACTGGAACAATGCATCACGCCAAGGACAGACATGTGGGCATGAGAGCAGGGTGGAGTATTGAAATGGCAAGCGACAGGGAGGTCTGGGTCATGCTTGCGGACAGACTGAAGGTGTTCTGCAAAGCGGTCACCCGGTCTGCGTTTGGTCCCTCCAATGTAGAGAAAACCGCATTGGGAGCAACGAATGCAGTAGACTAAATTGAGGGAAGTGCAAGTGAAATGCTGCTTCACTTGAAAGGAGTGTTTGGGCGCTTGGATGGTGCATGGGAAAGTGCCGTGGGAGGGGGTTGAGGTGTAGGGGGTGATGGAGGAGTGGACCAGGGTGCCCCGGAGGGAACGATCCCTGTAGAATGCCGCCGGGGGTGTGAAGGGAAGATGTGTTTGGTGGTGGCATCATGTTGGAGTTGGCAGAAATGGTGGAGGATGATCCTTTGAATGCGGGGGCTGGTGGGGTGGTAAGTGAGGACAAGGGGGGACCCTATCATGATTCTGGGAGGAAGAGGAAAGTGTGAGGGTGGATACGCGGGAGATGGGCCAGACACAGTTGAAGGCCCTGTCAACGACCATGGGTGGAAAACCTCGATTAAGGAAGAACGAAGACATGTCAGAGGAACTGCTTTTGAAATTGGCATCATCGGAACAGATGCGACGGAGGCGAAAGAACTGAGAGAATGGGATGGAGTCCTTACAGGAAGCGGGGTGTGAGGAGCTGTAGTCGAGGTAGCTGTGGGAGTCGGTAGGCTTGTAATGAATATTGGTGGACAGTCTATCACCAGAAATTGAGACAGAGAGGTCAAGGAAGGGAAGGCACGTGTCAGAGATGGACCATGTGAAAATGATGAAGGGGTGGAAATTGGAAGCAAAATTAATAAATTTTTCCAGGTCCAGACGAGAGCACGAAGCAGCACCAAAGCAATCATCGATGTACCGGAGAAAGAGTTGTGGGAGGGGGCCGGAGTAGGACTGGAACAAGGAATGTTCCACATACCACATACCACACAAAGAGACAGGCATAACTGGGGCCCATGCAGGTACCCATAGCCACACCTTTTATTTGGAGGAAGCGAGAGGAATTTAAGGAGAAATTGTTCAGTGTGAGAACAAGTTCAGCCAGACGGAGGAGAGTAGTGGTGGATGGAGATTGTTTGGGTCTCTGTTCGAGGAAGAAGCGGAGAGCCATCAGACCATCCTGTTGGATGGAGGTGTAAAGAAATTGGACGTCCATGGTGAGGAGGAGGTGAGGCCAGGGAACTGGAAATTGTTGATATGATGTAGGGTGTCAGAGGAATCACGAATGTAGGTGCGAAGGGACTGGACAAGGGGAGAGAGAATGAAGTCAAAATAGCAAGAAATGAGTACCATGGGGCAGGAACAGGCTGACATGATCGGTTTGCCGGGACAGTCTTGTTTGTGGATTTTGGGTAGGAGGTAGAAGCGGGCCATCCAAGATTGGGAGACTGAAGTTGGAAGGAAGGAAGATGCCACTTTCAAAAACAGTTCCTCTGACATGTCTTCCTTCCTCCTTAACCGAGGTTTTCCACCCATGGTGGTTGACAGGGCCCTCAACTGTGTCCGGCCCATCTCCTGCGCATCGGCCCTCACACCTTCCTCTCCCTCCCGGAACCATGATAGGGTCCCCCTTGTCCTCACTTATCACCCCACCAGCCTCCACATTCAAAGGATCATCCTCCGCCATTTCTGCCAACTCCAGCATGATGTCACCACCAAACACATCTTCCCTTCACACACACACACACACACACACACACACCGCAACCCCCCCCCCCCCCCCCACCCTGGCGACATTCCACAGGGATCATTCCCTCCAGCACACCCTGGTCCACTTCTCCATCACCCCCTATACCTCAACCCCCTCCCACAGCTATCTCCACCATCGCTGGCCCTCTATTCAGCTCTACCTGTCCCACCACCACACCCCCCCCCAAACCAGCTTATATTTCACCTCTTTTCTATTTTTCCTTAGTTCTGTTGAAGAGTCATACAGACTCGAAACGTTAACTGTGTTCCTCTCCACAGATGCTGCCAGACCTGCTGAGTTTTTCCAGATATTTTTATTTTTGTTTTGTACTCAAATGAGTAATATGACATATGAATTTTAGTGCCATTGTGATGCGAAGTATGTAGGCTGTACATCCCAAAGACTGGTGGATCATATCAAACAGCAGGCCTGCTATAATCTCCAGCTGAGATTACCCCGAGACAAGCCTGATCCCTGATCCAAGATCCCAGAGATCTTGATAGATCCTAACTTTTATTTGTTTGTTTAAATAATGGAGAGGAGCTACTGAATAGAGTCATAGGAGTCAGCTGATGAACTTTATACAAAATAATAAAACATTTTTCAACAAGAAAAGATGAACTATATTACAATACTCCTTCAATTGCAACTATACCTTTACAGATATATATGGATTTGTAAGGATAACACAAGGCATGAAAGCTATCTTACATTTTACTGTACACAGTAAGCACCCAGTCCATGTAAACCTATGGCACCCTGTGGTCAGTCACCTCAAGTGACAGATGCCACCTCAACTGGATGCTATGGATCTCTCCTCAACTCCCCCTAGACGCTTGTCACAAATGAGCCAACCGGTCTCACTGATTTCTGTCCTTCACACGAGGGTTTCCAATCTCCATTCTCTAAGACCTCACCTTGGAATCTTCTCCCAAGCTGATGTTTTCTCTCAGACACCTTCCACAAGGATTCACCTCCAGGGTTTCGCATTCTCCTTCTGATGTTCCTCTTCTCTGAGTCACCACATGCATTCAAGTTGTCTTCCATGCACTCTCTCTCACCAACTCAGCCTTTAACAGTACAGCACTGCTTCGCATACCCATGGCAAAGAATTACGCCTTCAGTTGTCTCTTTGATCCTTCTTGCTTCTTGCAAGCTGTTCTCACTTTAAATCTGAAGCTTGGAGCCTTTCTCTCTGTCCCTCACTCTACCTTCACTTATCAGGACCTTTTCCCAGGTTCCTGTCCTTCCTTTGACTACAAGGTTTCCTTTGGACTTCCCCTCTTCCACTCTCCTGGATTTTTGGGTTTTTTCTTTGCTTGAGACCTTGTTGTTTTTTTGGGAAATCTGCAGCTCTCTCTCCCAGTGTCCAGTCTCTCTGGGATCCTGGCTTCAACTGAACTTAAAATTGCTGTTTCTTTAGTATGCCTGTGGGAGGAACCTGCCTATCTGGCCCCCTTATTGCTAGGCAACAACATTGTTCTTTCTACTTTTGTGTGTTTACTTTTACTTTATAGGGATCATAAACTTCTCATTAGAAATGCAAGCAGCCTTTTAAGGTGAAACTAAAACTCCATTTGACCTTTCTTAACACACAGATACAGAAATGCAAACTAAAGTTAAACTTTAAAGCTAAAACTCATTCCTAACACCCACAAGTACAAATATAACTTAAACTATCTCTATTTCCTAACAATGTCCCAGCTGCTGTTCGCAACTGGCAGGGCACAGGCCATACCCAACCAGCCCATGCTTGCTTGCTTGCAAAACTCAGAACAGTATCCAACATTAGATATGATTCCGCGATTTGGACAACATTTGCTAAATAATCCTCAATGTGCTAAGAATTATGCTGACAACCAATTTAAGATTGTCAGTTGGGCTCACAATGTGGCATATTTGCATGTCCTGAAAGCTACATATACTAATACACAGGGCCCTGTTCTTTGCAGACAAAGAACATGTACATACATTGCATCTGTTTCAGCAAAACAAAATTCCTCAGGGCAATGTCTTGACCAATCAGGGTCAAGATGCCTGGTTTAAATTTCAAACAATGCTTGGAAGTTAACTGTTAGTCACCATCAGTGGTGCATTCTCCATGACAACACCATTTGCCAGCCAATCAGCACTCTCTTCACATACAGTATAAATTGTTGTTTTCCTCATTATATTGGTATTCTTGTGTGTCCTGATAAGTGCAAGACATATCTCTTTTCTCAGTAATATTCAAGTTCTGTACTGCCAAACAATTAAATTTAACATTGCTATTCAAGAAAGGAGGGAGGGAGAAAACACGGAACTACACGCCAGTTAGTTGGCATCAGTCATTGGGAAAATTGCTGGAATCTATTGTTAAGGAAGCCTTAACAATCCACTTAATGTATAGCATGATTAGAACAAGTCAACACTGATTTTACGAAAGGGAAATCCTGTTTGACAAATGGACAGGGAGTGGGGAGTTGGGATTAATGGGAGCATTTTCAGGTTGGCAGGCTGCAACTTGTGGAGTACTGCGAGGATCAGTGCTGCGGGCCTCAGCTATTTACAATCTATATATTAATGAATTAAATGAAGAGACAGAGTAATATATCTAAGATGGCTGGCAGTAAAAAGCTAGGTGGGAAGGTAAGCTGAGCAGAGGAAAAAAACAGGCTGCAAAGAGAGATATACAGGTTAAGTGAGTGAGCAACAGATGGCAGATGGAGTATAATGTAGGGAAGTATGAAGTTATTCTCTTTGTTCGTAAGATTAGAAAAGCAGAATTTTTGAAAAGCATGAAACTTGTAAATGTTGAGGTTCAAAGAGGCTTGAGTGTACTCGTATAAGGAACACAAAAAGTTAGCATGCGCCCACAGAAAGCAACTGGGAAACCAAATAACAAATTAGAGTACAAGAATAAAGAAGGCTTACCATAATTATACAGTGTGTTGCTGAAACCTAGAATGCTGTGTGCAATTTTGGTCCCCATGTTTAAGGAAGGATATATTTGCATTGGAGGCGGTACAGCAAAGGTTCACTAAATTAGTCCCTGGAATGAGAGAGTTGACTTATGATGAAAGGCTGATTAAATTGGGTCGATATTCTCTGGAGTTTAGAAGAATGAGAGGTGATCTCATTGAAACATTCAAGGTTATGAAGGGGCTTGACAGGGTAGGTACTTAGATGATGTTTTCCCTGGCTGGGGAATATAGAACAAGGGGCATAGTTTCAGGATAAGAGGCCGATCATTTAGAAGTAAGGTGAGAAATTTCTTCAGTCAATGCCCAGTGAACCTTTGGAATTCTCAAATTTTTGGTGTCTCAGGGAATTGAGGGATATGGAGAGCTGGGGCAAAGTTGAGTTGAAGGCCCAGATCAGCAATGATCATATTGAGTGGCGGAACAGGCTTGATGTGCCATATAGTCTTCTCCTGCTCTTATTTCTTCTGTTCCATTTCAGAGACTGAAGAAAATTGCTGGGGCTGGTGCTTTGGTGCAGCACTGAGGGAGTGCTGCATTGCTGGAGATGCTGTCTGTTGGATGGAATTACAACTAAGGCCTTAGCTGTCCTCTCAGGTGCTCAACTATTTAGGAGTAAATTCAGAAAGCACGTTTTCACTCAAAGGATAGTGGAAAACTGGAACGACCTTCTCTAAAGCCCCTGGATACTGTGCCAATTAAAATTTTCATGATTAAGATCAATAGATTTTGGTTAGTTAGTTGCATCATAGGATACAGAACTAAGTTGGTGAAATGGAGTTGAGGTACAGATTGGTTTATTCGTTATTCGATGTGGGCATCACTGGCTAGGCCACCATTTATTGCCCATCTCTAATTATCCTTGAAAAGTGAGCGATCATCCTGAACCGCTGCAGTCCATGTATTGTGGGAATACCTACAGTGTTGTTAGGAAGGGAGTTCCAGGATTTTGACTTAGCAATAGTGGAGAATGGTGATATAGTTCCAAATCGGGATTGTATGTGACTTGGAGGGGAATTTGAGATGGTGGTGGTGTTCCCATGCATCTGCTGCCCTAGTCTTTCTAGGTGATAGAGGTCACAGATTTGGAAGATTCTGTCATAGAATCATAGAAAGTTTACATCATAGAAAGAGGCCACTTGCCTCATCATGTCTGCCCTGGCCAAAAAACGAGCCAACTGCCCTAATCTCACTTTCCAATCTTTGGTCCATAGCACTGCAAGTTACAGCACTTGAGGTGCCTATGCAGATACCTTTGAGATGATTTGAAGATTTCTGCCTCTACTACCCTTTCAGGCAGTGAGTTCCAGAGCCCTACAACCCTCTGGGTGAAAAAGATTTTTCTCCTTTGCCCTCTAATCTTTCTACCAATCACTTGAAATCTATGCCCCCTAGCCACTGACCTCTTTGCTAAAGTAACTGGACCCTTCCCATCCTCTCATCCAGGCCCCTCACAATTTTGTACATCTCAAATAAATCTCCTCTCAGCCTCCTCTATTCTAAGGAGAACAGCCCCAGTCTTTCCAATCTTTCCTCATGGTTGCAGTTTTCCAGTCCGGGCAACATGCTCATAAATCTGGAAAAACTCAGCAGGTCTGGCAGCATCGGCGGAGAAGAAAAGAGTTGACGTTTCGAGTCCTCATGACCCTTCGACAGAACTTGAGTTCGAGTCCAGGAAAGAGCTGAAATATAAGCTGGTTTAAGGTGTGTGTGTGGGGGATGGAGAGATAGAGAGACAGAGAGGTGGAGGGGGTTGGTGTGGTTGTAGGGACAAACAAGCAGTGATAGAAGCAGATCATCAAAAGATGTCAACGACAATAGTACAATAGAACACATAGGTGTTAAAGTTAAAGTTGGTGATATTATCCCCACACACACACCTTAAACCAGCTTATATTTCAGCTCTTTCCTGGACTCGAATTCAAGTTCTGTCGAAGGGTCATGAGGACTCGAAACGTCAACTCTTTTCTTCTCCGCCGATGCTGCCAGACCTGCTGAGTTTTTCCAGGTAATTCTGTTTTTGTTTTGGATTTCCAGCATCCGCAGTTTTTTTGTTTTTATGCTCATAAATCTCCTCTGTAATGCAATTACATCCTTTCTGTAATGAGGTGACCAGAACTGCACACTGTACTCAAGTTGTGGCCTAACTAGTGCTTTATATAGTTCCAGCATAACCTCCGTGCTCATATGTTCTATAACTTGGCTAATAAATGAAAGGATTCCTTATGCTGCCTTAACCACCTTATCAACCTGTCCTACTACCTTAAGTGATCTGTAGACGTTCACTCCAAGGTTCCTCACTTCCTCTGCACCTCTCAGTATCTTCCCGTTTATTGTGTAACCCTTTGCCTTGTTTGGCCTCCCCAAGTGCATCGCCTCACACTTCTTTGGGTTGAATTCCATTTGCCACTTTTCTGCCCACCAGACCAGTCTATTAATATCTGTTGACGGAGCCTTGGTGAGTTGCTACAGTACATCTTGTAATGGCACACACTTGCTCTTACTATGTGCCGATAATGGAGGGAGTGAATGTTTAAGGTGGTGGAAGGGCTGCCGGCCAAACGGGTTGCTTTATCTTAGGTGTTGTGCAGCTTCTTGCCACAGCTGTATTAATCTAGGTATGTGGAGGGTATTCTGTCACACTCCTAACTTATACCTTGTAGATGGTGAGCAGGCTTTGGGGAGTCAGGAGCTAGAGAGTTAGTAGCTAGAGAGTTCCTTGCCCCTGACCTCCTCTTGTAGCCGTAGTATTTAAATAGCTGCTCTATTTAAGTTTCTAGTAAATAGTAACCTCTAGGACGATGATATAGCATTCAGCAATGGTAATGTTGTTAAACATCAAAGGGAGATGGTTAGATTCTCTTGTTGGTGATAGTCATGGCCAAGCATTTGTCTGGCATGAATGCCAGAAATCAGCCCAAATCTGAATGTTGTCTAGGCATATGGACATGGACTGCTTCACTATCTGAGGAATTGCGAATGGTGCTAAACGCTGCAATCATCAGTGAACATCCCCACTCTGACCTTTTGAAGGAGGTTAGGTCATTGATGAAGCAGCTAAAGACGGTTGGGCCTAGGTCACTACCCTGAGGAACTCCTGCAGTGATGTCCTGGGGCCAACAACCACAACCATCTTCCTTTGTGTTAGGTATGACTCCAACCAGTGGAGAGTTTTCCCCCGATTGACATCAATTTTGCTTGGACTCCTTGATGCCGTACTCAGTCAAATGCTACCTTGATGGCAAGGACGGCCTTCTGGAATTCATCCCTTTTGTCCAAGTTTGGGCCAAAGTCTGGGGTTGAGTGGTCTTGGCAGAACCTAAACTGAGCATCAGTGATCAGGTTGTTGTTGAGTAAGTGCCACTTCATAGCACTATTGACGACACCCTCCATCACTTTGCTGACGATCGAGAGTAGTCTGATGGGGCGGTAATTGGCCAGATTAGATTTTTCCTCCTTTTTTATAGGCAGGACAGTTTTCCACATTATTGGGTAAATTTCAATGTTGTAGCTGTACCGCAACAGTTTGGCTAAGAGAGTGGCTAGTTCTGGAGTCCAAGTACTACTGATAGAATGTTATCAGGACCCATAGCCTTTACTGTGTCCAGTGCCTTAATCTATTTCTTGATATCATGTGCAATTAATCGATTTGCCTGGAAGCCTGGCATCTGTGATGTTGAGGCATTGGTGAGGCTAAGATGGATTATTCACTGGCATGCACTTGAAGTAGGTAGGAGGAGCTGTAATAGAAAGTCTAAAGGGTTTTTATTCTGTGCTCTTTTTCATGATCTATTATGAAAGAGTTAAGTTTGTGCTGTAGTACAAGGTTTATCAGGAAAGGAAACGGGAGGTTCATAGAAAGGCGTTGAATTTCCTGAAAGGAACAAATGCAGTTCTTGTTGTTCTATCTTGTACTTAGCTTTGAGAGTTTAATCCAGTGTGCCCCATAACTTTCCAGTCTGTCTTTTCACTACTTTTCACTTATCTCTCAACAGCATTTTAAAACTTCATTTGGTCTTTTAATGCAGTGCTTGGATCCAAGTTATAATGCGTGTCACTGTCATTATCTTCATATTTATATTCTCCTGAATTGCATGTCTCGTTGCTGCTCTTGGTGTGAGTTGTTTGATAATTGGGAGGTTTGTTTCTTTGAAAAGTTGTAAAGCAGTTCGAGGGCTGCACTTTTTAGTACAGGAGAATGCTTAAAATCTTTTCACTGTGAGGTAATGTTATGGATGTTGAAGAGGTAAGACCTTCAGTACATTTATACTGTTTATTGGTAGGTTTATTTTAAAGCACTGAATCATTTTGCTGATAAATGTCATGCTTCACCATTTTCCACTGTATTAAATTCTCATATTGTACTCTTCTGTTTATTTGAATTATTGTAATTGGAAATCTGCAATATTATGCACCCAACTTACATTGAACTCTGACTTTCAGCTGCTGTTTAATGTGTTTGTGTTCCAGATTGACAATAGTTTCAGAATGAATGGATTTTAATTCTGTCATGATTGTATATCACTGTGCATCTAATCACATGCAAAACATTTTATGTTGTGGTCCTGCTTGAATATTGAGCAATTCCACTTGTTTGATCACTTTGGTGAAAAAAAGGGGGAATAGAGTCGCCTCTCATGGGAGAGCTAATGCAGCCACAATGGGGTGGAATGGCCTCCTATATGTAAATTTGTATAGTTCATTGAGAACTATTTTAAAAAGGCAGGAGATTAACGTTATCACTATCTCACCATGTTACACGATTTATGACATTAACAAAAATGTTGTGTAAGTATTTGAAAAGGTCAGTGGATGGCTACAGGCAAACAGCGATCCGTTTTATAGAAGAAAATAATTTACTAAATAAAAATTGTTGTTCATTTAAAAGGAAGACTTCTGCCTAAGGGGTAGTGATCCTTACTGTGGACCAAATTGCATATTGAAAATACAGTGCACTTCTTTTTGGATGCAACTGAACTCTCAACTGAATTGGTCAAGGGTGACCATGCTTAATCCTCATGACTGACAGTTGTGGAAAAGATTAATGTATTCCAGGTCCTTTTTAACCCCAGATTCTTTTTAGTTTGCTTGACTCCAGACTGGTGCAAGTTAATAGTGTAAAATAGCCGCTTCAGAAATCATGAAAATATTCATTAATCACTATCAATTTTTCCAAATAATAGCAAATTTTCACTAACCTTTCACCACCCACCAGAAGCCATATTGAAAAGGAACAGTGTTGCAGTCACATCTCCAATCCAAATCCCTCTCTAGCCTAGCGCACTGCTGAATGAGATCAGTGAAATTATCTTAATGTTACCTGGGGTTCTGATTATTGTAATCCTGGAGTCTGTTCTTGGTCAGAGAGAGTACACTAAATTCAATTAACTGCAAAATTCAGTTAAGTAATGTCTTTATGGTCATAACATATTCAATCTATTTGTTAGCTTTGTTTTAAATTTTATGTGTATCCTTTTTCTCTGTAGATTGCCTTTTCTCAGCACAGCAACTTCATGGACCTTGTGCAGTTCTTCGTCACATTTTTCAGGTTAGTCAAAAGTATATATCTGATTCATATAAAATACATTGCTGATTTTTTAAATCTACAGTCCACTTGCACTCATCTTAATCAAAAGGTGCATGTTTGCAGAATTTTGTAATTATTGCCCTAGTATTTATCCTTTTAAAGAGCAGTGTACAAGTTCAGCTGATAACCTGGAATTGCCAAAGCAGCATATATTATGTAGTAAAATTGTTGAGTAGGTCGCAGTGTTCCATTTAAAAACACATTGATAAGCCCTATATCACTATACCAATGCAATTTTGCACTGTTAGTTTCTATAATAGTGGCTGCATCCTAAATTGAGCATACCAACTCTCTAAGTGCTCTTTGTGCTCAGCGTCACCTAGAACTGCAATATCTTTGTTGAAATGCTGTACTGCATGATAGATGTATTTAAACTGCAGCCCCTGGGTCACACTCATTCTGCAAGTCCTGAGAGCCCAATTTGATATTCTGTTTGTATTGATGTTTCTTCTCTGGTTTGGGTCCAGTTGAATTTTGATGGAGGTATGTAAAGAATTGTTCTTGGCACTACCATCCTACTTGTGGATATATCACAGAAACCCCTGACAAATGTTATCCACAAATTGAGATATGCAAACTAGTAGGAACTGATTTTCAACTTAATATGTGGTCCATGCTGGATGACATGCACTGACAGTAATGTGGAAGGCACAAGAATTTGGATACTCATGACTTAACATGATCCTGGAAAGTTCCCATCCGATTGGAAAATAGCAAATGTGACTCCTCTATTCAAGAAAGAATGGAGATAAAAAGCAAGCAAGTACAGGCGACTTAGCATAACACCTATCATAGGGAAAATGCTGGAATTTATTATTAAGGAGGTTATAGCAGAGCATTAAGAAAACCTTAAATCAATCAAGCAGAGTCGGCATGATTTTGTGAAAGTGAAATTGTATTTGACTAATTTATTGGAATTCTTTGAGGAAGTAACGAGCAGCATGAATAAAGGGGAACCTGTAGAAGTGCTGTACTTAGATTTCCAGAAAGCATTTGACAAGGTACCACATCAAAGGTTACTACACAAAATAGAAACTCATGGTGTGGGGGAAATATATTAGCATGGATAGAGGATTGGTTAGCTAACAGGAAACAAAGTAGGCAAAAATGGGCCATTTTCAAGTTGGCAGGATGTGATGAGTGGAGTTCCATGGGATCAGTGCTGTGGTCTCAACTATTTACAACTTATGTCAATGACTTGGATGAAGGGACCGAAGGTATGGTTGCTAAATTTGCTGATGACACAAAGATAGGTAGGAAAGTAAGTTGTGAAGAAGACATAAGGAGCCTGCAAAGAGATATAAATAGGTTAAATGAGTGGGCAAAAATTTGGCAGATGGAGCATAATGTGTCCACTTTGGTAGGAAGAATAGAAAAGCACCATATTATTTAAATGGAGAAAGATTGTAGAACTCTTCTGGGTACCCTGGTGTAGGAATCACAAAATTATTATGCAGGTACAGCAAGTGATTAGGAAAGCAAATGGAATGTTGCCATTTATTGCAAGGGGAATGGAATATAAAAGTAGGGATGTTTCGCTACAGTTGTACAGGGCGTTGGTGAGACCACATCTGGAATACTGTGTACAGTTTTGGTCTGCTTATTTAAGAAAGAAACATAGAAAATAGAAGCAGGACTAGGTAATTCGGCCTTTTGAGCCTGCTCCGCCTTTCAGTATGATCATGGCTGATTCTCTATCTCAATGCCATACTATAAGGGATAGAAATGCGTTAGAAGCAGTTCAAAGAAGGTTCACTTGCCTATTAGTTGGGTTTGGTGGGGGAGTTATCTTATGAGGAAAGGTTGGACAGGCTGGGCCTGTATCCATTGGAGTTTAGAAAAATGTGAGGTGATCATATTGAAACAAATAAGATCCTGTCGGGACTTGACATGATGGATGCTGAAAAGATGTTTCCCCTTGTGGGAGAGACTAGAAGTAGGGAACACAATTTTAAAATAAGTGGTTAATGGATTCTTGACAAGAGTATTGGGGGTAGGTGGGAATGTTGAGTTGAGGCCATAATCGGATCAGCCATGATCCTATCAAATGTTAGAGCAGGCTCGAGGGGCCGAGTGGCCTACTCCTCCTAATTTGTATGTCCGTATGTTAACAAGGGCTAACTAAACAGTAACTTACAACTAGCTTTCTATGCTTATCGTCAGTTTGCCTTCAAGTAGTTTATTTTCACAAAGCGCAGACTCGTAGAAACCACCATGTTATTGTTTTCTGCAGTTATGCACAGATATTTTCTGATACTGTAACAAACTTTAGGATGACTACCCCAATTTCTGAGACTTGAGTTATTGTAAAATGAGTGGGTAGACAGATCACAGTAATCTCTCGTGATACATGTAAGAAATGGCCAGCTAATGTACTGAAGATTGTTCAAGGTGATATGTCATTCTGTGAAGCAGAATGATGTGTGAAGATAATGGCTCAGTAGCTGCTGCTGTAGTGTAGGGAGAGGGCGTTGTAGGAACATGTTTATAAGATGAAGATGTCAGAAATTCGACTCTTGTCGAGTTCTTTTAGCCAATCATCTAAAGAGGCTAAAGCAATTTGAAGAGTTTCAGTGAAGTCTTGGTGTAGTTACAATGAATATTTAGAATTTACATTTTCATCACCATCGTTGAAAATTGCCTAGATCAATAGCTTAGAAAGTAATACTTAGGTCAAGCTGTAACAGGGTAGACTGCCTGACACTGAAAGGTTAAACACAGGACAGACACAACTATAATGTGCTATGTATTTGTCACTGGATTCTGCAGACCGATTGGAAACTTGAAATTCTGAAATAATACGTACATGTAAAATTGAGAAACTTTGCTGAAAGGCAAAGGTCCAGCCAAGAACGGAAGCAGACACAAATCTTGTTATATTTCAGTGACAACAGTTGAGTCCTTATAGCACTTTAAGCAGAGGTTGGAATTATGGCTTTCTATAGCTTTGCGCAATTTATAAATACAGAGAATGTGCATAAAAATCATCAATTTGGTTTGAACCTTTAAGCCTGTAGGGAGTAGAAAATCTGAAGGAAGTAAATGACAATATTGAAAGGCTCAAAAAAAATGAGCGAGAGCAAGCAATAAATCTTGATTTTTGGGGGGGGGGGAGAATGTATCACTTATTTTAATTCAGGATGAAGAGAAAGAAGTTAATTAACTAATAAATGTAGTTGTATTTATGAAATATAAATCAAAAAGGTTGCTTTATAATTCAGCACCAGTAATGTCCACAAGGAGGTGCTATATACAAGTAAATCTCATGAAATATACTAGGTATCAGAACTGGAAATAAGTACCTCTGAAATGTGAGATTTCTGTACTCCCAGGTGCAGGCTTTATGACAGGTACATCAAAAGAATTCTTCCTTTTAATAGAGCTGTCATTTTTCAGTAGGTGCAGGAGAGAAATGGGACTTACTGAACTGGCTTGGTGTCAGCTGTGACAAACAGCTTTCATTTATGCGAGTCGGTGGCATTTAAAAGAACAGTGTTTTTATTTAAAACTGTCTATACCCACTTCAGTCTGTAGTTTGTCAGGTAACAGTTACAGATTTTTGTTTCCGTTGAGAGTGAAAACACAAAATAAGGAGAGAATCATCTCTGGCAGTATCTTGTGATGCACGTTTGAATGTTATTGGATATCTCAAGATGATCAAAGGAGTCTGAGCAACAGTTGTCTTGTGCCTCTCACCGCACCCCAATGGCTCAATGCTCACATTGCTTTTACTGATGGAGAGTTTGAGTTTTCTTGGCTAGTTTGATCAGGTTTATTATTGTTGCTTGACGCGATCTTGCTTGTTCAGAAAATAGCTACCGCATTAGTTTACATAGATAACCATTTAATTTATTATGAAATACATCTGGACATTGTGAGTTGTGATAAGGTATTGTATGCATGTAAGCTTTTTTCTTTTCATTTCCACACTTCTACAGTTGCTTTCTGAGGATGACATTGTTTAAGCCAGCACAGCTTAGAGCCTTGCTTTTCTCCTAAAATATTCAATTAAATCAATTTGCACTTATCTGTATCTCTGTACACGCTAAAATAATGCTGTATTACAAATTGGAAGTTGGATGGTCTTATCTCATCCCACCCCTCCCAACAACCTGGGTCTCCACTCTGCAGCGGCTCACTCCTGGAACTGGCAGCCAGCCTCTCCTTCCCGAGACCCCGGGACTCCAGTACTCCGCACCGCCGGACTCTGCTCTCCGGGCCCTGTTTGGTGTCCAGCAGCACTACACCACGGGTCAGGGAGCCGCCACTGGTTCACACGCCTTGCAATGAGCAACACTGACCTAGAATAAGAATAATTAATTGAGGGAAAGCCAACTTCCATGAGGTAAGAATTACGTTAGGGCTGCATAAGATGGAATCAAAGGTTGGCAAGAAAAACGGTAGTTGAACAATGGGCTCCCTTCAAAGAAGAGAAAATTGGGGTCAGTCAAGGTATATTCCTCAAAGGGGAAAGATTGGACAAACAAATTCAGAGCTCCCTGGATGACAAAAGAGGTCAAGATTAAGATGAGGAAGAAAAACTGTGCTTATGATAGATGGTAAGGCAGATAATACAATGAAGAACTGGACTGAAGATTCAGAGGGGAAGTGGAAAAGCAAATAAGAGAAACAAACTGAGAGTATGAGAGCAGCTAACAAAAAAGGGAATGCTGAAGTCTTCTATAGGAACTTAAATAGTAAAAGGGTGGTAAAAGGAGGAGTAGGGCCAATTTGGGACCAGAAAGGGGACTTACGCATGGAGGCAGAGGGCAATAACTGAGATATTAAATAAATACTTTGTATCGGCCTTTACCAAGAAGGAAGATGCTACCCATGCCATACTAAGAGAATTCATTGCCACAGAAAGCTGTGGAGGCCAGGTCATTGAGTGTATTTAAGACCGAGATAGATAGGTTCTTGATTGGTAAGGGGATCAAAGGTTACAGGGAGAAGGCGGGAGAATGGGGTTGAGAAACTTATCAGCCATGATTGAATGGCAGAGCAGACTCGAGGGGCCGAATGGCCTAATTTCTGCTCCTATGTCTTATGGTAAATAATACACTAGCAAGATTTAAAATTGATAGGAGGCATCAGAAAGGCTGGCGTTACTTAAAGTTGATAAGGCATCGGGACTGGATGAGATGCATGCAAGGGTAGATGCAGGTGCAGCAGGCAGTTACGAAGGATAATGGAATGTTGGCCTTTATCGCAAGAGGTTTTGAGTACAAGAGTAGCAAAGTCTTGTTTCAATTGTATAGAACCTTGGTTAGATCGCACCTGGAGTACTGTGTCAGTTTTAGTGCCCTTTCTTTAGGGGACCTTATAGAGGGAGTGCAACGAAAGTTCACCAGACATGTTCTTGGGACGGCGGGACTCTCTATGAAGAGAGATTGGGGAAACGGGGCCAGTATTCTCTAGAGTTTTGATGAATGATAGGTGATCTCTTTGAAATCTACAAAATACTTAAAGGGATAGACAGGGTAGATGCAGCTAAGATGTTTCTCCTTATTGTGGAGTCTAGAACTAGGGGACACAATCACAAAGTAAGGAGGAAGCCACTTAGGGCCGAGATAAGGAGAATTTTTTTTTTACTCAAAGGGTTGTGAATCTTTGGAACTCTACCACAGAGGGCTGTGGAAGCTCAGTCTTTGAGTATGTTTAAAGTAGAGATTGACAGATATCTAAATACCACTTACGTAAGGGGATAAGGGAATACTGTGAGAGAAAGACATTGAAGTGGATGATCAGCCATGATATCGAATGGCGGTGCAAGCTCAATAGGCTGAATGGCCTACTCCTCCTATGTTCCTGCACTGAGGGAAGTGAGATTGGAAAATGCAGAGGCACTAGCTATAATTTTCCAGTTTTCCTTAGACTTGGGTGGTGCCAGAGGACTGAAGAAATGCGAATGTTACACCCTTGTTCAAAAAAGGGTGCAAGGACAAACCAGCAACTACAGGCCAGTCAGTTTAACTTTGGTGGTGGGGAAACTTCTAAAAACAATAATTCACAACAAAATTAATAGTCACGTGGACAAATGCAGGTTAGTTAAGGAAAGCCAGCACATATTTAAGGGAAGATCATGTTTACCTAACTTGGTGGAGTTTTTTGAAACGGTAACAAAGAGGGTTAATGAGGGCAATGCTGTTGATGCGTACATGGACTTCAAAAAGGCATTTGATACAGTGCCACAAAACAGGCTTGTGAGCAAAGTTATAGCTCATGGAATAAAAGGGACAGTAGCAAAATGGATACAAAATTGGAAACTGAGCAGTGGATGTTTTTCAAGTTGGAGGAAGGTTTGTAGTGGAGTTCCCCAGGGAGCATTGTTGGGACCTTTGCTCTTCCTGATATATATTATTGATATAGACCTTGGTGCGCAGGGCACAAATTCGGAATTTGTAGTTGATAAAAAACTTGGAAGCATTGTGAACTGAGGAGGGTAGTGTAGAACTTCAAAAGGATATAGAAATGTGAAGTGATTCATTTTGGTAGGAAGACTATGGAGAGACAATACAAAATAAAGGGTACATACAACTCTAAAGGGTGTGCAGCGGTTGAGGACCTTGGTGTATATGTGCATAAGTCATTGAAGGTGGCAGGACAGGTTGAAAGAGCAATTAATAAAGCATACAGTATCCTGTGCTTCATTAATAAGGGCATAGAGTACAAAAGCAAGGAGGTTTTGCTGATATTGTGTAAGGCACTAGTTCGGCCTTAGCTGGAGTATTGTATCCAGTTCTGGGTGCTGAACTTTCGAAAAGATGTGAAGGCATTGGAGAGAGTCCAGGAAAGATTCATGAGAATGGTTCCATAGATGAGGAACTTCAGTTATGGAAATAAATTGTAGAGGCTGGGACTGTTTTTCTTGGAGAAAAAAGGCTGAGTGGAATTTGATGGAGGTGTTCAAAATCATGAGGGGTCTGAACAGAGTAGATGGGGAGAAACTGTTATCACTAGTGAAAGGATCGAGAATGAGATGTCACAGATTTAAAGCAATTGGCCAAAAAAAAATGCAAAAGCAACATGAGGAAAAACTTCTTCAAGCGGTGAGTGGTTAAGGTCTGGAATGCACTACATGAGAACATGGCAGAGGCATGTTGAATTGAGGCATTCAGAAGAGAACAATATATAGTGTTACGGAGAAATATTACTTGGTGAATTGCTTATTTGGAGAAGTGTAGTTACACCCACAGTGAGCTTTCATAGCGGTTTGATTCAGCTGAATGGCTTGCTAGACCATTTCAGAGGGCATTGAAGAGTCAACCACATTGTTGTGTGTCTGGAATCACATGTAGGCAAGACCAGGTAAGGAGAGCAGATTTCCTTCCCTGAAGAACATTAATGAACCAGATGGGTTTTTATGACAATCGGCAGTGGTTTCATGCTCATCATTAGACTTTAAATTTCAAATTTTTATTCACTTCAAATTCCACCTTGGGTCTCTGGGTTACTAGTCCAGCAACAATACCACTGCCTCCCCTAGACACAATGGGTCCAATGACCTGCCTCTGCATTGTAACGATTCAGTGATCTGTAAGATGTGCAATCAGCTCAAAGCTTGTGATGTGTCCAACTATTCTCTGCTTTGAAAAATGTCCCAAGATTCCATTTCAGTTACTTGATCTTATGTGCCTGTCTTCTCACATTTGCTGAACCACATTGAAATTCTACATAATCATGCACACATTCAATTTTAATTCTGTACTCCATTACGCAGCTATGAAAATTGTATTTTCGAACAAGCAAGAAAAGATTTAATTTTCCTGAAATGTGCTCAAAAAAGTCATGAACTGCATTGCCTTGAGAATGGAGAATTTTTAGCTTTTCATCTGCCTGCTCCAAATTGCATTTGTTTAATATACAATTAATTTACAGATTAACACCCCGGTTGAGAAGCTTATTGAGTGCCAAAAGTAGAACATGACGTGAAGCACTAAGAGCATGAATGTAGGGCTAGAGCAATTAACCAGCATTTTTTGCAAACGAATTGCAAGTTTGTAGTAGCAGTAGTTCAGATTTCACATTGTAGTCACCAAATATCTGAAGGACTACATGAGTAATTTGTAGCTACCAACTACTGCCAGAATTTAGTAATGACAAGTTGCTGCCTAGTATTCTGTGACCAAACAATATTTGCATTTTTTTAGGATCAAACTTAGTCATTTAAGTAAAGTTATAGTATGAGAAGGATGGCAGTGCACTCAAATATAAATGTCCCGTTTCAGCAATGATCTTCCACACCATACCATCAGAACTTATTGAGTGAGATGAACATTTTGGGCATGGAAAATATTTAGATCCAAAGCAGATTTTGATTTGGGCAGCATTGATTTTTAACAACTGGATCTCATTGTATTGGAATCCTAAAAATATAAATTTCATTTTAAACAGTTTGGTGTGTGGTGATACTTTTACTCAATTTTTACCAGCTATTCTTTAAAGTTCCTTTTGTGATAAACTTCATACATTTGACTACTAACCAAAAATCTTTAAAAATAACTAAATATACAATATTTGAATTATTTCATTTTGCTGAGCAGTGAAGACTCGTGTGCATGTATCATTTTCCCCGATTTTCCTGAAATCTCCAAGGGCTTAATGCATTTTGAATTATTTTATAGAAGCTTAAAAAAATGCAACAATCCTCAGGTGAACATTTGCTTTGGTGATTAAAGGAAGAATCTTGGCCATGACCTGGGAGAACTCCATGTTTTTCAAACAGTGCCATAGGATCTGAACTTTTGGGAATAATTTTAACATTCTTCCAAAGGGCACCACTTCCTATCCATGCTTTGGTTCTGTAATGGATTCGAGCTAGACTTACTCCTTGAGCCGAGTTTGAACACAAAAGTTTTCTCGCTCGGATGAGAGTGCTTATAGTCTGCACTAAAATGTCATTAAAAAGCAATGTGTACAGTGGTGTCTAGATATGAACTGGAGTGTACATTTTGAAACTGGGATCAGCAGATCCTAGGGTTCTAATGCAAGGATCCTTGGAGATCTGAATCCTTGATATCCTACCTATTTGGCTCAGGGCATGACCTGAGGACAGTGTCTCGAATTCTCTCATTAACATTCTGTTTACTTGTATTCTAATCGATATTTTCTGCAATAGCTGTCTTTAGGAACTTAATGCTGTTTTTAAGTAACTTGAGGAACTTAATGCTGTTTCTAAGTAACTTTAATAGGGATCTGCAGATACTCAGTGTTTGCAGGAGATTCAGTGAAGGTGTTTGTAGGATGTTTCATACAGAAGTTTGAACTACTGGTCTAACAATGCCTTCAATAAGGAATCCCTCTCGAATATAAAAATAGATCATTTTGAGTCAGTGTAGTTAGTTTTTAAAATTGGCTGATCTTTGCTATAGGTCATTAAGCAGATATTTCATTTTTTTTTCCTGACTATCTTTAGTTCAGTACATCAAACTGCCTGCCAGTGTAGTAGTATACATGTATTTCGCAAAGTTGACTGTTCATTTTGCAAAAAATATTTTGCAGTTGTTTTCTGTCGTTACTGTTGGTGGCTGCTGTGGTGTGGAAGATTAAACAAAGCTGCTGGGCATCGAGGCGGAGAGAGGTAAGCTTGTGTTCACAGAGATACCAACTGACTATGCCTCACTCCATCACCACTAATCTATACCTGTGTATTTGTCCTTAAACTATTATAAGTTGAAGCTTACTTCCTTACAATACAAGATTACTCATTGAACTCTCTCTTATTTCCAAGAATAATTGTCACATTTAAATGAGCTGTGTCCATTTGTTGTGCAGGTTTCAACAATTCATGCCGAAACAAACCTAATTCGATTAGGTACCAGGTCAATCAGTCAGTGTAACAGATGCAAAAGTATGCAGATTTGATACCTGATAGTGATCATCAAAATTGTTACAGTGATACCTTAGGAAGTTTTATTGTCTCAGTATCTGGTTTCTGTGTCTGTAAATGGCTTGTCTACTTGGTAGACAAGGCCCTTTTTGTGCTGCAAAATTTGCGTTAAGTGACTTAATCTGTCCACTATAATAAAGAAATAACAGGTTTACGAAATAAAACTTAGCTAGAATTATAGCTTTGTGTGGTAGCGTCTTATTAGTACTGAATCAATAGAATAAAATATATGGACATGCATGGTTTTGTTCGGGGATAGTGATGTAATTAAAACCATAAAATCCATGAACAGTTCTTTTAGTGGGACATTAACTTAAAACAGGTCCTTAAATATGACAAGAGCTGCAATATTTGATGCATTGATGAATTATGGTAAACGGTGTACACGTTGCAGCAAATAGACTTTATTTAACATTTCTCTAGGTGCTACCCCCTTATTGCTGCTTTTCTAAAAGCAACAGCTTACATTTGAGTTAAAAGCAAAATACTGTGGTTAGAAATGTGAAATAAAAAGCTGACATTTGAGTGTGGCTTCATGTGGCACTGCAAACTTCATGTCTTTGCCCAAGTGGTGTATCTTCATGTGAGTCAGAATGGTGTATATTGGGATATTTGGCCATAGACACCATGACAGATCAGTCCATCGGCCCTCCCCTGGTGTCTCCTACAGCTGCTTGAGTCTTGTGTTGCGGTATTTATCTCCCCTTTATCTCAGGAATGCCGAAACTAATTGGAATGCCAAAGATTGGCCAACAGCATAGGATCTGGATTGACCCTGACGCCACATTGCTATGCATCTCATTGCTATACCAAAATAGTACACTTATTGATAGGTCATCAGGTCTGGACTATAAATTTATACGCTAGGAGTTGCGACCATGGAATAAATTAATTTTTAATCTTGCATTATCTAAGTATGGCCTTTATAATTCTTAGTGGTTTTCATGCAAGACATGGCAGCACAAATGAAGTATTGCATGTAGTTTGGATCTCTTGCATATCTTTGGTTGTGTTATGGGAACCTGAAATGCAGACAGCACTTCACATTATTGTAGGTTTAGCTTACTGAGCTGTGCAAGGTTAGTTGTGGATTAGATCTTTGTGCTTTGTTTTGCTGTGAATATAATTTTTTCAAGCTTTTTTTCTTTATGCACCTATTCTCTGTGGATGACTAAAACTGACTTGTAATACATAATGAAAATTTACACAAGAGGAACATTGGTGAGAAGTTGTAAGGCTGTCTATAAAATAGTTTCTTTCAAGCCTTGTTCAAAATTTTAACCTTCCAATATCACAATTTTTAAAACCCTCCACTTTGGGAATAAGTAATTTGAAGTGAAAGTCACATGTCAACTACAGCGCTGCTGTTTGAGACCTGTATCATGGCTATTTTATATAAGAATATCAGGAAACAAGAAATGCTTACAGAAAATGGAGGAATTTTTATCACTTTTTTGCATAAATATTTAATGCTGAAAAGTGATGATAGTAATATGGTAATTGGCTTTTCATCAGTTACTGAAGAGAAGGGCAGAAAGAGCATGCTTTTAGATAACACATTTGATGCTCATTTTCATTTAAAGATGGGAACCATATTTGCTATTTTCCAATCCTCTGGGATTTGCCCAAGCTCAGTGAGCTTTGGAAAACCTTCGCAAAAGGTCTTGTAACAATTGAACCAAATCCTCCAGAAGCCTAGGGTAATAGTTGTCAGATCCAGAGCATTACCTGCTCCCCAATATGTCCTTTCCTGCGATTTGCATTTTTTCAGTCTACATTTATCATTAAACCACTCCCTTTAATTTTTAGCAGTAAAAAAAGTGATATGTATCTAAATATTTTTTTCTCTTTTAGGACAGCAGTTCCCCATTGTCATCCACCTTGGTTCCAAGTAAGATAGATCAGTCTATTTTCTAAATGCCATGAAGCGAGGATGAGAGAGAGATTTAGGACTCCAAGTGCAGAAATCAGTGAAAGCTGGTGGAATGGCACAAAACAAAAGGCTGATGTAATGTTGGTCTTACCTCGAGCTGAAATACAAAGGTGTGAAAGTAATACTGGCCTTGGATGGGGCGCAACATGGATTCACCTAAATGATGCTGGGGCTAAAAGGCTTAAATTATGAAGGCAGCTTGCATAGACTTGGCTAGTATTGCCTTGAGTGTGGAAGATTAAGGGATGATCACTTTGCGATGTTTAAGATGATCAAAGGAGTTGATAGGGTAGATAGAGAGGAACCAAATCCTCTGGTAGGAGCAATTCAGATATTATCTAAGAAGCAATTCTTCACAAACGGGCAGTGAAAATCTGGAACTCCCTCCCCCAGAAAGTTGTGCTGGGGTCAATAGAAAATTTAAAATACTGAGATTGATAGATTTTTATTGGGCAAGGAAGAGTGATGGAGTTAAGGTACAGATTAGCCATGATCTAATTTAATTATGGAACAGGCTTGGGTTGAATGGCCAACTCCTGTTCCTATTAAAGACCATCCAAGGTCAAAGAGGAATGTAGATATGAGGATTGCTGTGTTATCCAAGTATCATTCTTGGATAAGAGTTATATTTGGATAACACACCAATGTAAGTACTCTTCCAGAATTATCATGCATGATATGTGCAAGGCCAACCTCCATACTGTAGAAATGGGTGGGTTTTGGCAGGGTGAGTGTTGAAATTATTCAGGCAGCATCAGAACGCAAATGATTAAAAATTTAAGAAATTGCATATTTAATGCCTTGATAGGAAGATCAGTGGAATTACTTGCAATAGAGAAAAGCTACTGCCATTTTAATATATTGAGTTGGCAGAGGTGAAGGCTTTGTGATAGTTTAATATTAAAAGGTATTCTTCATGTCTTTTTCTAGTGTACTGTTTAGTGGCCTTGTGGTTGTTAAATTATGACCTTATAGTGTTGTGGTTTCACCCTGTTGATTTCTGCTGCAGGTTTTTTAAGCTTAGTTTAAGGTTCCCTTATGCCTTAGATAAAAACAGGCATTGGAGAAAGATAGCAAAATACAGTAAGCTCAAGGCTAACTCGGCATTTAGCATTGGCTTATGCAGCACAGAAATACTGTTGGTTGGGAAAAGGATTGTATCATATGAAGAGGAGAATAAGTTACCATAGATTTTTTTTTTACATTAAATCCAGTGAAGCTGGTCAAAACTGACAACTGATCTTTAAGCATTAGGCGTGAATTGCAGATTCTTGTGGATCGCTGAAAGTGAATAGAATGCCCCAAAAGCTAGTGGATGGAAGATTTCTTTGTTTACTTTTGAAGCTTTCGTAAATGTCTGCATTCCTAATCGAATGCTGTGATTTGCCCTCCTTTTTTAAATTCATAGTCCTGCAAAGTGGTATTAGAAAAACATCCAGACTTTGAGAATGTTGCTCATCACCCAAAACAAAAAAAAAAGACCGTTCATTGGATTAATTGTGGCAAACTGAATTTTCTTAAAATGTCCATTTTAATATACAGGAAAAATTGACATTTCCATAAGTTGCTGAGCTGCCAATCACTGATACTGAAAGGCAAAAATGATCAATTGCAAATATACCCAGATTATAAATTGGATTGTTAGTGTTGAAATCACAGAATTCTTACAGCACAGGAGGAGGCTATTTGGCTCATCGGGTCTGCACCCGTTCTCAAATTAGCAATTTACTTAGTGCAATTTTTCCGATAAACCTGCATCTTGTTCCTTTTCAGATAACTGTCTAGTTTTTTTTTGAATGCCTCAATTGAACTGCCTCCACCACACTCTCAGGCAGTGCGTCCCAGAAATTAACTACTTGCTTTGTGGAAAAGTTTTATCTCACATTGCTTTTGCTCCTTTTGCAAATTACTTTAAATCTGTGCCTTCACATTCTTGATCCTTTCACGGGTGAGAACAGTTTTTTCCCTACCTACTCTGGCCAGACCCCTCATGATTTTGAATGCCTCAAACAAATCTCCTCTTAGCCTTCTTTCCTCCAAGGAAAGCAATCCTAATTTCCCCAGTCTGTCTCCATAACTGAAGTTCCTCATTCCCAGAGCCATTCTCATGAATCTTTTCTGCACTCTCTCCGATGCCTTCACACCTTTCCTTAAGTGCTGTGCCCAGAACTCCAGCTGAGGCTGAACTAGTGTTTTATACAAGCTCCACATAAACTCATTGCTCTTATACTCTATGCCCCTATTCATAAAGCCTAGGATTCTCTGTGCTTTTTGAACCACTCTCTCAACCTGAATTGCCACATTCAATGACTTATGCACATATACACCCAGGTCCCTATGCTCCTGTACTCTCTTCGGAATTGTTCCCTTTATATTGTCTCCATGTTTTTCCTACCAAAATGAGTCATTTCAGATTTCCCCACATTGAACTTCATCTGTCCCCTGTCCGACAATTCTACCAATTTATCTGTGTTCTTATGAAATTCTACACTGTCGTCCTCGCAGATCACAATGTTTCCAAGTTTTGTATCATCTGCAAATTTTGAAATTGTGCACTGTATGCCATGGTGTAGGTTATTAATATATATCAGGAAAAGTAAGGGTCCCAACACTGACCTCTGGGGTACTCCATTATAAACCTTCCTCCAGCCTGAAAAATATCTATTAACCATTGCTAGATGTTTCCTGTCACTCAGCCAATTTCATATCCATGTTGTTATTTTCCCATATATTCGATGAGCATTACTTTGCTCACGAGTCTGTTGCGTGATACGGTATAAAGCCCCTTTTAGAAGACCCAAGTATACCACATCAACAGCATTGCCCTCGCTGTCACCTCTTCAAAAAAAAAACTTCATGTTAGTTAAACGTGACTTTGTCTTAAGAAATCTACACTGGTGTTCCTTAATTGACCCACATTTGTTCGGGTGACTATTAATTTTGTCCCTAATTATTGTTTCTGGAAGTTCTCCCACTACCAAAGTTAAAATATTTCTGAATTTACTAAATTACTTGAGTGGTGTACAAAAATGCCGAGATGTAGTATGCTGCTGGTAAAGTTTTTTGGCTTTAGAATCATCAGAATTAGATGGTACAAATAGATACAAAAATACCTGGAAAAACTCAGCAGGTCTGGCAGCATCTGTGGAAAGGAGCGCAGATAACATTTCGAGTCCGAATGACCCTTCAACAGAACTGAAGGGTCATTCGGACTCGAAATGTTAACTGTGCTCCTCTCCGCAGATGCTACCAGACCTGCTGAGTTTTTCCAGGTATTTTTGTTTTTATTTTGGATTTCCAGCATCCGCAGTTTTTTGCTTTTAAATTATGGTACAAATAGATGACTGACTGAAGTGAGTTTGGGAGTAATTTGGGAGAGAGAAACATTGGAAGTGTCTGGGGTTCCTTAAGTGTTGGAAAATTTGATTATGTTTACCTAAACATGCTTCCCTAGTTATTTTATGAGCTGCAAGTATGTTGTCCTATGCACCATTTCTTCTCCCTCCCCACTTACTGTCTTGCAACACATGTGCCTTATTCTAGTTTTTCTATTTTTCAAACTGTGCAACTCTGCATCTCTCTCGCTTCTCCTCCTACAACTTGACTTTTAAAACCAAAGGTTGTTTTCACCCAATCACAGCTTCCTGCTTTGCCTTCATCCCTTCTTTTGGTATAAGTGTTCTGTCATTTTTTTCCTTTTAAGAATGATTTAAACTATCTTATCTTAGAATGATGAACAGCAGAACCTATAAACAGACTTTAACCCCTACAATTCTGAAGTGTTTTTCTCATACTCTGTCTTTGACAAAATGTATACCCAAGAGAACAAACTTGATTCCACTTGCACAATTTTGCTTAACTTTAACCTCTCTATGTGGAGGTGGGAGCCATGATCTGACATCCTGGCATTCGGTGTGGGTGTTGGTACTTATTGTAATAGATTTTATTTACTGCTACTGCTGCTCCTTGTACCTGGAGATCTCCTTTTTTTTCACTCCCTCTTAAGCTCAAAACATGCCCTGTTTCTAGGGAACAAGAACTTGATAAAGCATTCAGTTTGCAGCCTGAATGTTGTTTTATTCATTCACATGATGTGGGCATCACTGGCTAGGCCATCATTTATTGCCCATCCCAAATTGTCCTGGAGAAGGTGATGGTGAGCTGCCTTCATGCTGGAGTCCATGTGGTGTAGGTACACCCACAGTACTGTTAGGGAGGGTGCTGAAGGATCTTGACCCAGCGACAGTGAAGGAACAGCGATGTATTTCCAAGTGAGAATGGTGTGTAGCTTGGAAGGGAACTTCCAGGTGGTGGTGTTCCAATGCATCTGCTCCCCATGTCTAAGGAGGCTTGGTGAGTTGCTGCAGTGCATTTTGTAGATGTACACACTGCAGCCACTGCATTGGTGACGGAGGGAATGAATGTTTGTGGATGCCAATCAAGCAGGCTTTGTTCCAGATGGTGTAAAGCTTCTTGAGTGTTGTTGGAGCACTCACCCAGGCAAGTGGAGAGTATTCCATCACATCCTGACTTACATTTTGTATATGGTGGACAGATTTTGGGGAGTCAGGAGGTGAGTTACTCACCACAAGATTTCTAGCCTCTGACCTGCTCTTGTAGCCACAGTATTTATATGGCTCGTCCAGTTCAGTTTCTGGTCAATGGTAACCCCCCAGGATGTTGATAGTGAGGGATTCAGCGATAGTAATGCTATTGAATGTCACTAGATGATGGTTAGATTATCTCTTGTTGGGGATGGTCATTGCTTGGCACTTGTGTGGTGCGAATGTTACTTGCCACTTGTCAGCCCAAGCCTTGATATTGTCCAGGTCTTGCTGCATTTGGATATGGACTGTTTCAGTATCTGAGAAGCCATAAATGATGCTGAATGTTGTGCAATCATCTGTGAACATCCCCATTTCTGACCTTATGATGGAAGAAAGGTCATTGATGAAGCAGCTGGAGATGGTCGGGCCTAGGACACTACCCTGAGGAACTCCTACAGTGATGTCCTGGGAATTAGATGATTGACCTCCAACAACCACAACCATCTTCCTTTGTGCTAGGTATGACTCCAACGAGCGGAGAGTTTTGCTAGGTCTCCTTGATGCCACACTTGGTCATATGCAGTCTTGATGTCAAGGGTAATCATTCTGACCTGGAGGTCAGCTCTTTTGTCCATGTTTGAACCAAGGCTGTAATGAAGTCAGAAGCTGAGTGACCTTGGCGGAACTCAAACTGAGCATCCGTAAGCAGGTTATTTCTAAGCAAGTGCTGCTTGATAGCACTCTTGATGACCCCTTCCATCACTTTACTGATGATCGAGAGCAGACTGATGGGGTGGTAATTGGCCAAGTCGGATTTGTCCTATTTCTAATGATGACCATGAAACTATTATCAATTGTTGTAAAAACCCATCTGGTTCACTAACTTCCTTTAGAGAAGGAAATCTGCTCTCCTTACCTGATCTGGCCTACATGTGACTCCAGACCCACAGCAATGTGGTTGACCCTTAAATTCCCTCTGAACAAGGGCAATTCGGGATGGGCAATAAATGCTTGCCTAGTCAGCGACGCCCACATACCAAAAATAAATTTTTTAAAATCTTGTTGACAAGACATAGCCGGGCAGATGCCAGTTTTGTAGCTGTACTGGAACAACTTGGCTAGGGGCGCGTCAAGTTCTGGAACACAAGCTTCGATACTATTTCAGGAATATTGTCAGGGCTCAGATTCCTTGCAGCATCCATTGCTTTCGGCTGTTTCTTGATATCACATGGAGTGAATAGAATTGGCTGAAGACTGGCATCTGTGATGCTGGGGACCTCTGGAGGAGGCCGAGTTGGATCATTCACTCGGCTCTTCTGGGTGAAGATTGTTGCAAATGCTTCAGCCTTATCTTTTGCACTGATGTGCAGGGCTCCTCCATCATTGAAGATGGGTATATTTGTGGAGCTGCCTCCTCCAGTGAGTTGTTTAATTATCCACCACTATTCATGACTGGAATTGTCAGGACTGCAGAGCTGAAATCTGATCTGTTGATTGTGGAATTGCTTAGTTCTGTCTATTTCTTGCTGCTTACGCTGTTTGGCATGCAAGTAGATCTGTGTTATTGCTTCACCAGATTGAAACCTCATTTTTGGGTATGACAGGTATTGCTCCTAGTCTTCCCTACTGCACTCTTCATTGAACCAGGGCTGATCCTCTGGCTTGGTGGCAGTGGTAGAGTGGGGGATATGTCGGGCCATGAGGCCACAGATTGTGGTCGAGTACAATTCTGCCTCTGCCGATGGCCTTCAGTGCCTCATGCCCCAGTCTTTAGTTGCTAGATCTGTTTGAAATCTATCCCACTTAGCATGGTGGTAGTGCCAGATGAAAGAGTATCCTCAATGTAAAAATGGGACTTCATCTCCTCAAGGACTGTGCAGCGGTCACTCCTAGTGATGCTGTCATGGACAGAGGCATCTGCGGCAGGCAGGTTGGTGAGGATGAGGTCAAGTATGTTTTCCCGCTTGATTGTTCCCTCACCACCTGCCGCAGACCCAGTCTAGTCACTATGTCTCTTAGGCCTCCGCCAGCTTGGTCATTAGTGGTGCTATTGAGATAGGGAAGAGCTTCCTCCAAGTGGTGTTCAACATGGAGGGGTACTGGCTCATCAGCTGAGGGAGGGAGGTACGTGGTAATCAGGCGGTTTCTTTGCCCTTGTTTGACCTGATGCCATGAGACTTCATGTAGTCCGGGGTGATGTTGAGGACTCCTAGGGCATCTCCCTCCTGACTGTATACCAATGTGCCACCACCTCTGCTGTGCCTATCCTATCGGTGGGACAGGACTTATCCAGGGATGGTGATGGTGGTGTCTGGGACAAAAAATGCTGGAAAAACTCAACAGATCTGGTAACATCTGTGGAGAGAGGAACAGAGTTAACACTTTGAGTCCGTATGACTCTTCTTCAGAGTTAATGAGAAGTAGCAATGTGATGGATTTTATACTGTTTAAGAGGGGACAGAGCAGGTAGAGCTAGATAGAAGGTCAGGGATGGTAGGAGCTAAGGACAAAGATGTCATGGACACAAAACAATGGGAATGTTAACAGTAGTTGTAAAGTCTAAAAGTGCTAATAATGGCATAAAGGTAAGAGCAGAATGTGTTAATAGAACAGAGGTCAGCACTCTGTGAAAGCACAACATAGAAACCAGTGACGGATGGCCCTGTAGTAGTGGTGTGGGTGGGAAAAAGTACTAAAAAATAAATAAATAAAAATTAAAATTTTTTAAAAATTGGATTATAGAAGGGGTAAAGATGGAGGAGAGAGTTCATGGTCTGAAGTTGTTAAACTTGGTTTAAGTCCAGAAGGCTGAAAAGTGCTTAATCGGAAGATGAGGTGATGTTCCTCCAGTTTGCGTTGGGCTTCACTGGAACATTGCAGCAGGCCAAAGATGGACATGAGAGCAAAGTGGTGTGTTGAAACGGCAAACGACAGGAAGGTCTTGGTCATGCTTGCGGACCAAGTGAAGGTGTTCCACAAAGCGGTCACCCAGTCTGCGTATAGTCTCCCTAATGTAGAGGAGAGCAAGTTGGGATCAGCAAGTACAGTACACACTTTTGCTCAGTCTGCTGACCCTTGTTATGCTCTTATCACATTCTGCTCTTATCTTTATGTCATTATTAGCATCTTCTTTAGTCTTTCCACTACCGTTAACAGTCCCATTGTCTTGTACCCATGACATCTTTGTCAATCACTCCTTAGCTCCCACCTCCTATCTTGTTCCACCCCCTCTTAAACAGAGTAAAATCCATCACATTTGGCTTTGTAGAAGAGTCATACAGACTTGAAAAGTTAACTCTGTTTCTCCACAGATGCTGCCAGACCTCCTGAGCTTTTCCAGCATTTTTTGTTTTCATTTCAGATTTCCAGCATCCGCAGTATTTTGCTTTTATCTGTCAGTATTGTGCTGAAGTGTCAATCTAGATTATGTGTTCAAGTCTCTGGAGTGTGACTACGGTAGTCAAGGAGAAGGTCCAACAACACCAGCTGGAAAAACCTGGAATTGAAAGCCTGATGATGACCGTAAAACCATTGCTGATTGTCATGAAAACCCATCTGGTTCACTAATGTCCTTTAGGGATAGAATTCTTCATCTTTACCTGGTCTAGCTTACATTTGACTCCAGACCTACAGCAATGCGATTAACTCTTAAATGCCCTCTGATCAAGGGCAAGGCAGTAAACGCTGGCCTAGCCAGTGACACCCATATCCCATGAACAAATATTTTTTAAAAACTCAGGCAGTTAGGAGAAGGGCAGTATTTTTTTTTAAAAAATCAGCCTTGCTCACTCTGCATGCTGTGAATAATAATTTTCTGTAAATCATATGCTGCAGCTTAAAGTCTTCTGGCTCAATATGTGACTTCAGGTTGGAAAATATGGATTTCACTCAGTTCTTGCTCCAAGTTCTCCCCAAATTCTTTCCATATTTATCCTTATTTGGTACCCCAAGCTTCACACTTGTCACAGCTGTCATACTCCATTTGCCTTCATTGGCACTGTTCAGTTGCTCTCAGGAGACTCAGGAAAGCAGACTGCTGAACAGAGAATCTCTGAGGATTTAGTTTTTTTGATCCATGTGCAGAGCTGTCCGGGCCTCTGTTCAGTTCACTCCTCAAATGACACCTTGTAGCTGACTTGAGAAACCCAGTGGAATGGAGATTAAACCACCAACAACAACTTCTATCTATATAGTGCCTTTAGTGTACTAAAACATCGCAAGGCATTTCACAGAAGAATTAGCAAGCAAAATTTGTCATATTGTAGCGCCAGTGCACATTATATCCAGTCAGCTTTTTCCAACAAAAATTTAGGGGTGAAACTCGAAATTGCAGTCTTAAGTGATATTTGTTTTTCTCTCTCTCTCTTTCCTTTTTCTTAGCCTCTTCTTATTATAGTCATTAAGTTATAATGGCACAGGAAGAGGGCACTCGGTACATCGAGTCCATGCTGGCTCTTTGTTGAGCAATCCAGTCAGTCCCATTCCCCTGTTCGATATCTGTAGCCCTGCAAGTTTATTTCTCTCAATCTGCCCATCTAATTTCCTTTTGAAGTCATTGATTGTTTCCACTTCCACCATCATTCGCAGACAGCGAATTCCAGATCATTACCAGTCACTGCATTAAAAAGTTCTCCCTCACAGCCCCCGCTGTATCTTTTGTTTACTTTATCTAAAACTGTCATAATCTTGTACATCTCTATCAAATCCCCCTCCTTTGTTTTTGTCTCTCTTTCCTTTTGTTCTCCTTTGCTCCAAGGAGAACAACTCCAGCTTCTCCAACCTAACCTTGTAGTTAAAATCCCTCACCTCTGGAGCCACTCTGATAAATTTCTTCTGCACCCTCTCAAGGAGCCTCACATCCTTCCTCAAGTGTGGAAACCAGATCTGGATGCAATACTTTAGTTCAGGGTTGTCCAATCTTTTCATCTGAGGGGCCGAATTTCACTTCTTTTCTGTCTCAAGGGGCTAATGAACAAATTTCGGAAAGGTGAGGCTTGGGACAACGTGAAATATGAATTTCAAAAATATATTTTGTTTAAATTAATGTCAAAGCAATAAATTGATAATTTTAAAAAGGAGTAATTCATAAAAATTAAAAAGCAGCAAAGCTAATCAATAAACCATTTTGGTTATAGCCTAACCAAAGCTGTATAAACTTTCAGCAAATCTTCCCTGCTTTTGTACTCAATACCTCTAATAATCAATCCCAAGATTCCACTTGCTTTGCTAATTACTCTCTCACAATGTCCTGCTTCCTGCAAAGATCTATGGACGTGAACACCCAGGTCCCTCTGTGCCTGAACACCCTTTAGAACTGTGTCATTAGGCATATATTGCCTCTCGCTGTCCCTTCTGCCAAAATGTATCACCTCTCACTTTCTGTATTAAGCTCCACCTGCCACTTGTCAGGCCATGCTGCTAGCCTCTCTGCTTTGTCTTTCTGTCTCTTTAATGGGCATTACAAGTGCATGCGGTAAGTGATGTATGTTTCCTTTCTCCTTTGGGAATTTTTCAGATGTTAAATCCAGTCTGTAACTGTAGTAAATTTGAGTTTTTAATCAGGTTCAGAAAACTGCATCATACAGATGTTTTGTATGTGTTAACAAAATTAGGGACACTCTGACTTCTTCCAAGTAGATGATTGAAAAAAAACTACTCAACTTCTGATCTTTTACCTTATGTTCACTAAGTCTTGCAAAACCTGTTTTCCTTTTTTACTGAAGCCTGAGTTTTCCTCAAAAAGATGTTTTGAGGGGGTTATTTTTATGTTGCTAATTTGACCTATCTTAACTAAAAGAAATTAGTAGTGGAACATTTAAAACAATACATATATGGTTAAATTATGGCAATGCTGATTGCCTTTCTTTCATTCTAGAAGTGTATACCTGTGAACTTAAAATTATAGCAGTTGAGCAGATGGAACAGGAAAATGGAATTGGAAGCAACAGGGGAATGATAACCATATCTCGAGTATGGGAGTATGACTGTAAATTACAAAATTGAAGTCAAGGCAGAAATAAAAGCCACAATAATCTGATTTCCTTTGTCTCAAAATGTCAGTCTTGATCTTTTTGCTCTTGCCCTGATTGTTGATGGATTTTGAATTTCCTTTTCTTAGTTGATGCTTACAGGTTTATTATTAAAACTTCCTATCAAAAGCATCAAATCCCTCTGCATCCCCCTACCCCCAGATCAAAGCTTTTTCGTCAGACCATGCAGTGGCTGTGTACAGCTTAGTATCCATTCTTTTGTATTATTTCCAAGCAGAGTCAAAAAACTTCCCTGCTGTTTGTTAGTGTTACCAGTGTTGATTCTACTTTTCCCTATATTGTATTAAACAGATAAAAATTAAAATGTAGCTTTCATTGCTCATCTAGTTTGTAATGTTAAATAAAGATATATAAGACCGTAAGATGTAGGAGCAGAAGTAGTTCATTCAGACCATCAAGTCTGCTCTGCCATTCAGTGATTGTTGATCTGATAATACTCAACTCTGCTTTCCTGCCTTTCCCATATAATCCTTCATTCCCTTACTAATTAAAAATCTGCCTATTTTAGCCTTGAATATACTTAACCCAGCCTCTGCAGCCCTCTGTGGTAAAGAATTCCACAGATCAACTCTCTGAAAGAAGAAATTCCTTCTCATCTCTGTTTTAAGTGGGCGACCCCTCACTTTGAGATTGTGCCCTCTAGTCCTAGCCTCACCCACAAGGGGAAACAACTTCTCAGCATCTACCCTGTCAAGCCCCTTAAGAATCTTTTATGTTTCAATGAGGTCACCTTTCATTCTTCTAAACTCCAATGAGTACAGGCCCAACCTACTCAACCTCTCCTCATAAGAAAATCCCTCCATCTCCTCGATCAACCTAGTGAACCTTCCCTGGACTGCCTCCAATGCCAGTACACCTTTTCTTAGATAAGGGGACCAAAACTGTTCACAGTATTCTAGGCGTAGTCTAACTAGTGCCATGTATAGATTTAGCAAGACTTACCTATTTTTATACTCCATTTCCTTTGAAATAAAGGCCAACATACCATTGGCCTTCCCTATTACCTGCTGAACTTGTATGCTATCTTTTTGTGATTTATGCACAAAGACCCCCAAATCCCTCTGTGCTGCAGCTTTCTGCAGTCTTTCTCTATGTGAATAATATTCAGCTCCTCTATTTGTCCTGCCAAAGTGCATAACCTCACATTTTCCCACATCATATTCCATCTGTCAAGTTTTTGCCCATTCACTTAACCTATCTATATCACTCTTTGTGTCATCCTCACCGCTTGCCATCTCACTTATTTTTGTGTCATCTGCAAACTTGGTGACAGTACATGCATTTCCCTCATCTAAGCCATTGGTATATATTGTAAATAATTGTGGCCCCTTACTGGTTGCCATCCTGAAAATGCAACCCCACCCCCCTCCCGCCCCCCCCCGGTATCCCCATAACTGTGTCTTCTATTAGTTAGCGAGTCCTCTATCCATGCTAATATACTACACCAAATACCATTTTTTAAAAAAACTTCATTCATGGAATGTGGGCATCGCGGTTAAGCAATTATTACCCATTCCTAATTGCCCTTGTTTAGGAGGCAGTTAAGAGTTAACCACATTGCTGTATGTCTGGAGTCACATGTAGGCTAGACCAGGTAGGGGCAGCAGATTTCCTTCTTTAATGGGCATTAGTGAGCCAGATGGGTTTTTACAACACTTAACAATAGTTTCATCATTAGATCCAGATTTTTGAATTCAAATTCCACCATCTGCTGTGGCAGGATTTGAACCAGGGTCCCCAGAGCATTACCCTGGATCTCTGGGTTATTAGCAGCAATACCACTACGCCATCGCCTCCCCTCGGGAGCTCTTATCTTATTAAGTAGCCTGATGTGTGGTACCTTCTCGAATTCCTTGTGGAAATCCAAATATATTACATTTACTGCTTCCCCTTTATCTACCCTGCTTGTTACCCCTGCAAAAAATCTAATAAATTTACCAGGTATGATTGCCCATTCATGAAGCCATGCTGACTCTGATTATGTTATGCATTTCCAAATGCTCTGCTATTACACCCTTTATAACTGGCCTATAGTTACCTTTTTTGTCTACCTCCCTTTTTGAATAAGGTGTTACATTGGCAGTTTTCCAACTGCTTTTGGATGGTGTTGCCAATGGCAGCATATTGATATGAAACAGGAAGCATCAAAGATCGTTGCGGGAACATCAGAGATTACAGTCCGGAGGTGGGAAAAGAACCATACTCATGATTATGAATGAGATAAAAATGGAACTAGGTGAGAGCAGTCCCACCCAGCTGGGCCACAGTATATAAGTATCAGAGAAAGATGGTGCAGTCAACTGTCAGATGCTGCAGACAGAAGAGGACGGACGAGGAGGGATGGTTTACGCTCATCATCGTCACATAGGACGATGGTTTTGATAAAAGCCATTTTTATACCGAGACGGGGTGGAACCATGAAGTTCCCGGAAAGATGGTCACAGATTTGGGAGGCGACAACATGATCAAGGACCTTGCGACAATGACCAGTAATCTGTTTTATTGATGTTGGTTAAAGTATAAATATTTGCTAATACGCCAGGGAGAACTCTGCAGCTTGTTTTTTTTTTCAAAAGTAGTGCCATCTGTTTCATCCCCGTGAGAGGGAAGACAGAGCCTTCGTTTACTGTCTTGTTCCACCTTCAATAGTGCAGCACTCCCTCAGTACTGCACTCAATTATGTTTCAACCTGAAGTGCTCAAGTCTCTGGGGTGGATTGAATCCACAACCTCCTGACTCAGAGGCAACAGTGCAACCAACAGAGGCAGCATTTCACAGAGTGCAGAAAGACAATCACATGATTACATTTCTTAAAGTATGCGTGTGAACATCTTCCTGAGTACTGCAGGCAGTAGCCATATGCAGTTTATAACTTCAAAAGTTTTCAAAGTGGAAAAAACCCTTCGAACAGAAAGCATATATTTGAAAGTATGACCATGACGCACAGCCAATTCATTAAGCTTCTAGTTGATATGTTGAGTGTTACTTATATTTCCAGCTTCAATCTAGTTGCATACTGAATGACAGAAGTCTTCTCTTTAGTCTGGGGGTTGACACAGGGCAATATTGCCCCCAACTAGCTTAGCTCCAACATTACGAAGAATCTGATGACAGAAAGCCACTTAAAGTATTTAGTGAAAGCTGACTACAAGTGTTTCTGAGAATGCAGATTGGTGCATAGATTGTACACAATGTTACCTATTTTCACAAGAAATTCACCAGGGAAAGTGCTCAAAGCTTGGCACAAATTGACTCCAGTGCGTAAGATGATTGACACTTCTCATTAGGCAGCTGTCTGTGTATCAATAAGTGAAGAATTCACTTACCATAAAGCAGGCGAGAAACAGACAAGCCAACTCAACAACCACGGGAGACACAAGCAACAGATTTCCAAAAGCATCAAGTAAAAGTCACGTGCCGGGATTTTCCGGCCCCAAAGTGGCAGATGCAGTGGCCCATTAACTTTTGGCAGGACCGGACCATTCCGGCGGCAGGCGGGGCTGGAAAATCCCACCGTGTTTGCAGGTGTGTCACGTGGCACATACTATACATACAATTTCTCCACTGAATGCCACAGTTGGCACCTATTATGCCAAAACCACTTTGATTTAGTACCAAGTAGTTATACGCTGCAACAGACAATCATGTACTCAACTGACTGCGGAGCCTGAATTCTGTCGTGTAACAGTTCACATGTTGAATAAACATGATTTCACCAGCCGTCCAAGTAATTTTTGTTAACATGCCGTTTTACGTGGACTGGAAGGCCCTGCCATGTAAACTTTGTATTTTGTGGAGGAGGTGATGAGTTTAGATGGGCAGTCCCTTCAAGGACATAGGGTAGAATCATCTGTGCCCCACAGAAAATATAGCAAGAAGGCCAAAAATCGGTTTCACGATGTCGTGAAACCAGCCAGTCGATGGCGGGCCGTGTTCCCCCGCCATTCCCCGTTACTGGAGAAGGAGGGAGCTGTTTCGTTGGGATGGGCTTCATTTGAACCATGCTGGGACCAGTGTCCTGGCGAACCTTATAACTAGGGTTGTAGATTAGACTTTAAACTCATTAGTTGGGGGAGGGTTCAATTAAAGGGAAGTTTAAAAAATCAAAAAGAAACGAGAGCCGAGGTGCAGTAATGTGAAGAGACAAACAATAATCAAGGTGTGACAGGGAGGGGCAGAAAATATGAGAAGAAGAGTGCAGCAGAAATTAGAAACAGAATGAGTAATAATGGTAAAAAGTCAAAGCTTAAGGCTCTTTATCAGAATATCAGAATGTGCAAAGCATTTGTAACAAGGTAGATGAATTGATGACACAGATAAAAATAAATGAATATGACTTGATAGCAATTACAGAAATGTGGTTGCAGGGTGACCAAGACTGGGAACTCAATATTGAAGGGTATTCAATGTTCCAGAAAAATAGGCAAAAATTAAAAGGAGGTGGGGTAGCTTTGTTAAAAAAGCAATGTATCGGTGCAGTGGTGAGTAGTTATACAGGTGGCATAGATCGTAATGTGGAATCAGTTTGGGTGGAAATAAGGAATAGTAAGGGGAAGAAGTCATGGGTGCGAGTCATCTATCGGGCCCCGAAGAGTTGCCTCACTATAGGACAAAGTATAAATCGGGAAATAATGGAGGCGTGTAAGAAGGATTCTACAATTGTCATCGGTGATTTTAATCTGCATATTGATTGGACAAATCAGATTGGCGGGGTAACATGGAAGATGAATTTGCAGAGTGCACCAGTGATTGTTTCTTAGGACAATACATTGCAGAACCTACCCAGGAACAGATTATTTTAGATCTCGTAATAGGTCGTGAGGTTCGATTAATAAGAGATCTCGTAATTAAGGATCCTCTATGGGGTAGCTATTACAACATGGTAGAATTTCAAATTCACTTTGAGTGTGAGCAACTCGGGTCTCAGACCAGTGTCCTCAGCTTAAATAAGGGCAATCACAGAGGCATGAAGAAAGAGTTGTCTAAGATGGGCTGGGAAAATAGACTAAGGGGAAGGTCAGTGGATGAGCAGTGGCAGACATTTAAGCAGATAGTTCATAATGCTCAGCAAAAATTTATCCTGATGAAAAAGAAGGACTCAATGAGAAGGATGAACCTTCTCTAGGTTAACAAAGGTGGTCAAGAAGAGTATCCAATTAAAAACTAAAGCATACAAAGTGACGAAAACTAGTGGTAGGCCAGAGGATGGGAATTTTTTAGGATCCAGCTGCGGATGACTAAAAAACTAATAAAAAGGTAGAAAATTGATTGTGAAATTAAATTGGCAAGAAATATAAAAACAAACAGCCAAGAGCTTCTACAGGTATATAAAAAAGAGAGTGGCTAAAGTGAGTATGGAACCGTTGGAGGATGTGACTGGAGAATTGATAACGGGGAGCAGGGAAATGGCAGATAATTTAAACCAATATTTTGCATCAGACTTCACGGTGGAGGATACAAAAACATTCCAAAGATATCAGATAAGCAAGGAGCTAATGTCGCAGAACTCCCGACGTAACCCTGCTCCATTTAAATTTTCAGGTAGGCAGGGGCTCAACAAAATCAGCTGTGCGCCCATCGACCTGTCATTGGCCAATTGAGGCCATTGACAGAGTCATTAAAGTAATTAATGGACCTGCCTGTCCAACCTTAAGGTTGGCAGACAGGCCAGGAGCCCTGGCGGGCATTAGACAAAGCATGAAATCTCATAAATGGGCGGGATGAGGTTTCATGTAGGTTTTAAAAAATCTAATTAAACTGTATTTAAAAATGATGGACATGTCCCAACTCTTGTGACAGTGTCACATGAGGGGACATGGCAGGGAAATTTTTTTTTCTATTTTTCACATTTTTTTTTTACTGTAGAGCCAATCTCCCTGAGGCAGCACTTAGCCTCAGGGAGATGAGTGCGCAATTTTGTGCGCATGTGTGAAAGAGCGCACTCGCAGCTCAGGGAATCACTCCCTCCCAACCCGCACAGGAAGCGCTTAGTGCTTCCGTGCGGATGTCACGCTGGGCGGGCCTTAATTGGCCCACCCACGTAAAGTAGCGGTGCGCCTCCGCACGCCCACTCTTAATCTCCCCCCTCAACGAGGGGAAAATTCTGCCCAATGGGAGGAAAGATCTTGTAACAGTCTCTATCACGAGGGACAAAATATTTGATAAATTTAATGGGACTAAAGGCAGATAAGTCACCAGGATCTGATGGCCTGCACCCAAGGATTTTAAAGGAAGTAGCTGCAGAGATAGCGGAGGCATTGGTCGAAATATTCCAGAACTCACTGGATTCCAGGAGTGTCCCAGAGGATTGGAAAACCACTAATGTGACGCCCCTGTTCAAGAAGGGAGGGATGACACAAAGATTGGCCAGATAGTTAACAGTGAGGTTGAGTGTCATGAGCTTCAGGAAGATATAGATGAGATGGTCAAATGGGCAGATAAGTGGCAGATGGAATTTAACCCTGAAAAGGGTAAGGTAATACACTTTGGAAGGAGTAATTTGACAAGGAAGTATCAATGAATGGCATGACATTAGGAAGTTCTGAGGAACAAAGGGACCATGGCATGTGTGTCCATAGATCTCTGAAGACGGAGGAGCATGTTAGTGGGGTGGTGAAAAAGGCATATGGGACATTTGCCTTTATCAATCGAGGCATAGATTACGAAAGTAGGGAGGTCATGTTGGAGTTGTATAGAACCTTGATGAGGCCACAGCTGGAGTACTCTGTGCAGTTCTGGTCGTCACATTATAGGAAGGATGTGATTGCACTAGAGGGGGTGCAGAGGAGATTCTCCAGGATATTGCCTGGGATGGAACATTTAAGTTATGAAGAGAGGTTGGATAGACTTGGGTTGTTTTCGTTGGAGCAGAGAAGACTGAGGGGTGACCTGATCGCGGTGTACAAGATTATGAGGGGCATGGACAGGGTGGATGGGGAGCAGCTGTTCCCCTTAGTTGAAGGGTCAGTCACAAGGGGACACAAGTTCAAAGTGAGGGGCAGGAGGTTTAGGGGGGGATGTGAGGAAAATCTTTTTTACCCAGAGGGTGGTGATGGTTTGGAATGCACTGCCTGGGAGGGTGGTGAAGGCGGGTTGCCTCACATCTTATAAAGAGTACCTGGATGAGCGCTTGGCATGCCATGACATTCAAGGCTATGGGCCGAGTGCTGGTAAATGAGATTAGGTAGGTTGGTCAGGTGTTTCTCACATGTCAGTGCAGACTCAAAGGGCCTCTTCTGCACTGAGAGATTCTATGACTTTTCCAGAATCTAAGGATTCTTGGAAGATTACTACCATTGCATCCACTATCTCTGCGGCTATTTTCTTTCATGTCCTAGGATGCAACCCATCAGGTCCAGGTGACTTATTGGCCTTTAGCCCCATTAATTTCCCTAGTACTTTTTACTCTGGCGATAGTTATTGTCTTTATTTGCAACAACACCACCCCCCCCCACCCCCCACCACCACCCTTTGTGTTATCCATTGTGTCGTGTAGTGTTCTATAAAGCCTCAAATGGGTGTCCAAATATATCTTGTTGCCTTAATGAGCCCTAAAGCCTAGCCTATGCCCCTTGCAGCTTTGACTTTGAACTTGTGCCCCTTCCCCATCCCAACAACTTCCTATCAGCCTTGGCAGGGCCACCATCTGATGTTCTCCTGCTCTGCCTTGCTGCTTCTCTGTCTTTTGAAAGACCTTGATTGCTTCACCTCTCTTTCTTAACTCTTACCTGTTGTCCACAGGCTAAACTTCTCAGTCAGATTAATTTCTAGGTTAAAAAAAAGAAACAAATAACACCACAATAGACAACAAACAGGAATTGGAATGGATTTGGAAACAGTTGACAGGGTTAATATATCCTTCAGAAATGTGTTTGTTACAGTCTCCTGGAATGTAATATTATCTTCAAATGAATCAAAATGTTGTTGGTGTTCTGAGAGAAAATTTTGCACTTTGTTCATTTATCATGAGTGTCCCTACGTGTCCTAGATTTCTCTGCTAGAACTTGAGTTTTACGCTGTGGGGATTCATATACTTAATGCCAATTTTGAAATAGCGAAGAAAAAGAAATGTCTTAATAACTTGCTAAGCCAAGTGCTATAGTTTGAAATTAATGACTGTATATGTGTCGCATCTTGGGTGCAATTATTTGGGTCGCTTGCTTCATTAGACTAATAAGGTATTCAAGTTTTTTTGAAGTCGAGCAGTTACTTCTGTCAAGCCATGTTTGTATTCTTCTGAAGGACTATGCAGAATTTATACCTTGGTATATATTATCTTTGCTGTATATATTGCTGCAATTTCTGCTGAAGTGGTACTTAATTTTGATATAGAGTAGTTTGTGACTGTTAATCTCATTAGTTATTGATTAAATTGCAAACACATTTGTGTTTTACTTTGACTCATTTGAGTCACGATTTTAAAAAAACAAAAAACACTTGGCTTTTCCTGTTGGTGTTTTACATCTCTCAACGGCAGTGAAGCTAATTGAGTCTTGGAAGTATATCAGCTTTCTTTCAGTGCAAAAATAATCTGCTTCCTATTTGCCTAAATGAGAGACAGCAGAGTATAATGCCACCAGATTTTTAGTTCATAGAATTTAGCTACATACAATTGAGTAGCTGTACTTTTGGCTGTGTTTCCAGTTGATGAATTTTGTTGTTTGACAGGATGGCTCTGGGGAATGTTCCTGGAGCTTTCTCGTATATGCTGCGTTCTTTAGCAGCTGAACTTTGTGGGGCCCGTGTGTTGCAGCTGTGAAAAAAGATTACGGGGGGGGTTGGGGCAGGAAATCTTCCAGCATTTGCTTCAGTGTTGTTTGGAAAGATAGCTAGGCAAGTTGCATTTTGTCTTGTGTCTTGTTTGTGATGGGCAAAATCTAGCCAAAGCTTCCATCAGAGGCCTATGGAAATTGGAAGATTGCTGGTAAAACTAGTGGTCTGGAAGCCAAATTTGCAATACTGAATGAGATGAGGAGAAATCTCTTTACTCAGAGGGTTGTGAATCTTTGGAATTCTCTACCCCAGAGGGCCATGGAAGCTCAATCATTGAGTACGTTTAAGGTAGAGATTGATAGATTTCTGATTAACAATAACAGGGATATGGGGATAGTGTGGATCAAACACATTGAAGTGTTCGTTCAACCATGATCGTATTGAACGGCGGTGCAGGCTCTATAGCCGCCTCCTGTTCCTTTGTTCCCGTGTTCCTATGAATATATGTTGTAATCACCTGTGTTAACAAAATTGTTCCACACTTCCACTTCTCATAGATTTGGCTTGAAATATATGTTGTCCTATCATATTTAAAATTAGACTTAAAAGTTCTGTCCACTCAGCAACACATGTAACCTATGTAATTTGTTTTACATATTTAAGATTTTCTCGGTCTAAGTTAGTCTAAATTCAGAGAACTTTATTTGAAACACGTAACAGGACAAGAAATTTGGTGCACAAGTCCTGAAACACTCATGTATCGTTATTGTGATCTTAGTGCTCAAAGAAAGGAGTGATATGACTTTTTTTCTGGAGATCTGGGATGAAGCTTCATATTTTTTTGACCAGCTGGATGGTGACGCTGACAAAAACAAGTAAACTTAAAGCATAGAAGTGGTTAAGTTAAAAAGCTATGGTAAAACGTGAAGCTGTGAAAATAATGACACATACATTGCAAACTTAGTCAGTAAAAAATAGAGATTGCCCTTATATGTGAACCATTGTAAAAGTATTGCTGAAAAAAGACATTTTTGGGGTAATGTCATTGGACTAGTACTCAAGATACCCAGGGTCAAGCTCTGGGCATCCAGGTTCAAATCCCACTGTGGCAGACAGTGAAATTTGAATTCAATAAAAAAAAATCTGGAACTGAAAGACTAATGATGACCATGAAACCATTGTTGATTGTTGTAAAAACCCAAAACAAAAACAGAAACAGAAATACCTGGAAAAACTCAGCAGGTCTGGCAGCATCGGCGGAGAAGAGCACAGTTGACGTTTTGAGTCCTCATGACCCTTTAACAGAACTTTGTTTTGGATTTCCAGCGTCCGCAGTTTTTTGTTTTTATCTCGTTGTAAAAACCCATCTGGTTCACTAATGTCCTTCAGGGAAGGAAATCTGCCACCCTTACCTGGTCTGGCCTACATGTGACTCCAGACCCACAGCAATGTGGTTAACTCTTAAATGGCCTAGCAAGTCACTCAGGGCAATTAGGATGGGCAGTAAATGCTGGCGCAGTCAGCAATGCCCACATCTCATGAATGAATAAAAAATAAAAAAATTTTGTCAGAATTTTTTGTCTTGCGCTCACTAGGACAATTGCAAGAGTACCAATGTCAGGGGAAGCAACAACTTTGTACTGATCAGAGTCAAGCTGCCTGGTTTAAATTTCAAACAACGCTTGGCAGTTAACTATCAGTCACCATTAACTGGTGCATTCTCCATGTTAATGCCAACCAATTAGCGCACTCTTCCCGTACAGTATAAAGTTGTTTCTTCCCCTGGCATTGGTATTCTTGCAATTGCCCTGATGAGTATGAAATGAAAAGCTTTGGCGAATGTCTTTTTCCAGCAATACTCAAGTGCTGTACTACCAAAAGACTGCATTGTGAAAAGCAGAGACAGTAATATAGCATTTAAGATGGCATATTTGACATATTACATTGCCACAGGACTATTTGTTGTATTGGTTTTAATTGTTAACATTACAGGTTTAGAGAAGCTGTGCAAAGCAGTTGATGCCAAACTTGTATTGAGGCTTGAAATTAGTTTGGAGTGAAATGGAGCAAGGCTTCTTTCAGGAAATCTTGCTCCTCTTGGAGATGTCAGATCAGACCTAACTTCAGATTTAAGCTGCATTTACACTGTCATTGTGACAGAGCATTGCAGTTGTATTGTGAATGCTCCCTGAGCTGCTTCAGAACAGCAGTGTAGTTATTATAGAACTAACAGACTACCAGCATCTGACTGAACCACATCCAGCATTATTGAGTCTCGTTCTCGTCTGCCACATCTTGCTACTACTCCAGAATCACCCTCAAAAGCAAAGTTAATCTGTTTTTTTTCCAGTTCCAAATTTCTCTTTGACTGTCTCTACCCTAACCCTAACATCTTTAACTCCAATAACAAATTCGAGGAGCTCATGGATGACTTTGTCACAAAGATTTGGAGAATCTGTTCAGCTGCACCTATCCCTGAACCTGCTTCATTTTCTAATTGCTCTAATTAGTTTCTGCTGCATCTTGGTTGGTAGCATTCTCATCTGACAAAGGTTCAAGTCCCACTCCAGAATGTGAGAACAAAAATCAAGGCTGATACTCCAGTGCAGTGCTGAGGAGTGCTACACTGTCAGAAGTGCCATCCTTAGGATCTGGCATTAAACTGAGGCCGTGCTTGCACTCAAGTAGATGTAAAATATCCTATGACACTATTCCGAGGAAGAGCGGGGAGCTGGTCAGTTCCAGTGCAAGTTCATGGCTTTGATACCACCTTTAAAATTGATACTGGAGTTGTTGTTAACATACTGGCAGATGATCACTACTGGCTTCAGCCAATGAATCTTCACCTTTCAGACATCAAATGTCCAGGTGACATGGACCTTTCAATTAAAGGCAGATTAGTGCTCTTTGCTACAAAGGGCAACAGATTGTTGATTCTTGCTATGTTCTTCTCAATCAATATAAATCCTTTTTGAGTAGCAATGTTGGCATACTTCTAGGAATTTTAGAAAAGCTAGATGCTGTCCACCATTTGAACAACTCACTGTCTTTCATGGAACAATCTTCAACCTTTTATTTAGAACCAGAGGAACTTTAACCTTCAGAAGCTGAGGAAGTTTGCACAATCAGCAGCAAGCTCCTTTCTTTTACAGAGACATCATCCATTAGCCTCTGGGCGGAGAATGAAGTTATGAACCTCTCAGCTCTTCGTGAACTGCAGCAGTTCAAGAAGGTGGCGTATGACCACTTTTTCAAGAGCAATTAAGGATGGGCAACAAAAATGCTGGCCTAACCAGAGACGCCCATGTCCCATGAAAGAATTTTTAAAAACAAAACAAAGTAAGACGAGAGGTGGCAGATACAGAAGGCACTGCAGCTGATGGTGACTATCCGCATGAAGACCTGCTGGACCTGAATTGGTAGGTTCCATTGAACCTACCAGTGTATTGCCTGGCTTATCAATGTAAACTGGGCAACCACTTTGCAGAACACCTGCGGTCTGTCTGCAAGAAAGACCCAAACCTCCCCGTCGCTTGCCATTTTAACACTCCACCCTGCTCTCTTGCCCACATGTCTGTCCTTGGCTTGCTGCATTGTTCCAGTGAAGCCCAATGCAAACTGGAGGAACAGCACCTCATCTTCCGACTAGGCACTTTACAGCCTTCCAGACTGAATATATATTTCAACAACTTTAGATCTTGAACTCCCTCCTCCATCCCCACCCCCTTTCCATTTCTTCCCCCTTCCTTTTGTTTTTTCCAATAATTTATATAGATTTTTCTTTTCCCACCTATTTCCATTATTTTTAAATCTTGTATGCCAGGCCAGTCTTTCCACCCCACCCCCACTAGAGCTGTACCTTGAGTGCCCTGCCGTCCATTCTTAATTAGCACATTTATTTAGATAATATCACCACCTTCAACAGTTCTTTGTTCCATTGTCTGTGACATCTTTTGATTATCTGCTCCTATCACTGCTTGCTTGTCCCTACAACCACACCACCTCCCCCCACTTCTCTCCCCCAACACCCGCCCCCCCATCTTAAACCAGCTTATATTTCACCCCTCTTCTAAACATTCAATCAGTTCTTTGAAGGGTCATGAGGACTCGAAACGTCAACTCTTTTCTTCTCCGCCGATGCTGCCGGACCTGCTGAGTTTTTCCAGGTAATTCTGTTTTTGTTCTGGCTTATCTCTCATTGTCTGTGAAGAGTCTTCCAGAGAGGATGCCTTGCCTGAGTCCATGGAGGATCATGTTGTCACGGTGTTGGTACTTTCCAGAGGTGAAAGTCGATTCACACCCATATTTCAGTCCCAGCTGAAAGTCATCTTTCCTCCAGAGCTGAAGGTCAGCACACAAGTTACAGCAGAATCTTTAGCACATCTGAAACTGCACATTCCTGTACAGGTCTTTTGTCTCCAACTTAATTATCTGCAAGAAATTTGTCTCATTACAGAAGATGATGCAGTGTTGTCTCCATATCCTCTGCATTTTTTCCCATTGCCCATAGTGGAGCAGCCTCGTAAAGTTCATTGAAATCTCAGACCTTCAACACCTTTTCAGTCTTCGATACAAAAGTGAATGATATGGCTGTGACAGTCTTTCCTGGAGTTGAAAATCTCTACTGAAGCTCTTTCCCTGTGTGCTTTGAGGGAGCAACAAGTTCTTCTCTTCTCATCCCAGAGGGTCTAAAGGTCGATGCGCTTCAGTCTTCTCTCTTGGACCAGTCTTTCATTGAAAAGTTCTTATTGTCCTTGCAGTTTAGCTATCCTGAAACATACACTCTGCTTACCAGCAATGCTGCTAAATTCTTGTCCTCCTCTGTAGATGATGATGTCTTCCCAGATGTAGAGGAAAACTTTCATGTTTCCAAGACATCTTCCCTAAGTGCTGAGAATACTGTGGGAGATTGAATCCCTTAGGACCATGACTTGGGGAGGGGGAAGAGCACGAGTTGGGTAGAAACTGTAGTTGTAAAAAGGGAGCTACAGAAATGCAGTGTAAATAATTAAAGACATAGGTTTGTATTGTTGTTGAAAATTTGTTAGTATACTTGGAGGAGGTGTGCAATAAAGGATTAATAGATGGAATATACTATTGTATGATGTAGATGATGATGTATCACTGACATCAGTCAGTGAAGGGTGAGACTCTGTCTGTCTCTCTCTCTCCTCTCTCTCTCTCTCCCTGCACTCGCTCTTACTCTTGAAGAGACAGGCAAGTGGCCTATGGAAGAATATAGAGAAGTGTGAGTTGATGCATTTTAGCAGAAGCAATGGGAAAGACATACTTTGCACAGTTCCAAAGACAGAAGAACCTGGGGATTCATGTGCATAGACCTTTGAAGTTAGCAGGGACATATTGAGAGAATAGTTAGCAAAGCATATGGGATCTTGGGCTTCATACATAGAGGCATTGAGTGGAAAAGTAGGGAAGTAATGCTGAACCAATTTAAAGCTCTGGAAAGACTATTGCGTCCAGTTCTGGTTATCACACTTTAGGAAGGGTGGTGAGGGTCCTATCAGAGAGTGTGGAGATGCTTTACCAGTTTTCCAGGGATGAGGAAATTTTAGCTACATTGTTAGATTGGAGAAGGTTGGGTTGTTCTCCTGGGAACAAAGGAGATTGAGAGAGATTTCATAGAGGAGAACAAGATTATGACAGGTTTAGATAAGGTAGACAAAGACAAAATGTTCCCATGAGTAAGTGGGCAAAAACTTGGCAGATGGAGTTTAATGTAGGAAAGTGTGAGGTCGTGCACTCTGGTAAGAAAAATCAAAAGGCAGACTATTATTTACATGGAGAGAGACTCCAAACAAAATGCAGCACAGAGGGATGTGGATGTTCTTGTGCATGAAACACAAGGGGCTGAATTCCGCCCCCCCCCCCCCCCCCCCCCCCCCCCCCCACTTTTGGCGGTGGCGGGGGGGGCGGTGTTGTGTGGGGGCGGGCGGGAGCAAGCACAAACCCAATCGGCACCCCCGATCTGGTGTGCGCTGCCATTTTACGTGGGCGGGCCAATTAAGGCCCACCCAGCATGACGCACACCTGGAAGCGCTCTTTAAAAGAATGAGCGATCTTATTGATATGTACAAGATTCTGAGGGAGCTTGACAGGGTAGATGTTGAGAAGATGTTTCCACTAATGCGGGAATCTCGAACTAGGCGACATAGTTACAGAATAAGGGGACACTCATCTAAAATTGAGATGCGAAGGAATTTCTTCTCTCAGAGGGTAGTGAATGTCTGGAATTCTCTAACCCAGAGAGTTGTGGAGGCTAGATCACTGAAACTATTTCAAGAGGTAGATAGATTTTTGAAATATTGGGGAATTGAGGGCTATGAGGAGTTGAGATCTGGGACAGATCAGCCATGATCTTGTTGACTGGCCTACTCCTGCTCCTATTTCTTATGTTCTTAAATTTCTCCATTTCGCTTTCCTCAAAAGAACCCTCTGAAATTCTCTGACCAATCTTTTAGTCATCCCTCCATAATGCCTGTTGATTATTTTTCCTCTCATTCAGCTTCTGTGAATTTGGAATATATTTCTAATTTAAAGCCAATTTTTAATTGCATGTATGTTTTCAGCAGATGTGAACTGAATCTATTTTGATTCACCTTAAATGTTGCTAATAATTTGGCATGCTTCTGTCCAAGACAGTAAAATTCAATATTTTTTTTGGCTTGATGGTCAAAATGGCAATTATCTGCTTTGCATACTTCATTGAAAGCAGTATTGTGCATGCTAATTTATTAAATCATTTGAATGTTTGTTTTAAAGTTATTTTTGCAGTGCAGAATACATGAATTCTTGTTTGAACACTACTAAAATTAAAGGAGCTTTAAGCCTGTTGATTGAAGCTTTGTAAAATTGTTGCTTTTTATATTTCACTGAGCTGCAAACTCAAACAAAAGTAAATAGGCAGAGTCTGGCAGAGTCAACATGGTTTTGTGAAAGGGAAATCATGTTTAACCAATTTATTGGAGCTCTTTGACAGAATCGCATGTGCTGTGGATGAAGGGGAACCGGTGGATGTACTGTACTTGGATTTCCAGAAGGCATTTGATAAGGTGCCACGTCAAAGGTCATTGCAGAAAATAAATACCCATGATATAGGGGGTAACATGTCGGCATGGATAGAAAATTGGCTAGCTAACAGGAAACAGACGGTAGCCATGAATGGGTCTTTTTCTGGTTGACAGGATATGAGTGGTGTGCCACGGGTCAGTGCTGGGTCCTCAATTTTTTATAATATATATAAATGACTTGGATGAAGGAACAGATGGTCTGGTTGCTAAATTTGCTGACGACACAAGCTAGGTAGGAAAGTAAGTTGTGAGGAGGATGTTAGGAGGTTACAAAGTGACAAAGGTTAAGTGAGTAGGCAAAGACCTGGCATATGGAGTATAATGTTGGCAATGTAAAATCGTCCATTTTGGCAGGAAGAATAAAAATGGTGAGAGATTGCTGTGAGATTCAGAGTGATCTGGGTGTCTTCGTGCATGAATCATGAAAGGTTAGTATGCAGGTACTGCAAGTAATTAGGAAAGCTAATAGAATGTTATCGTTTATAATGAGAGAAATTGATTACAAAAACGGGGGGAGGTTATGCTTCAGTTGTACAGGTCAATGGTGAGACCACATCTGGAGCATTGTGTACAGTACTGATCTCCTTAATTAAGGAAAGATGTAGATGCATTAGAAGCAGTTTGGAGAAGGTTTACTAGACTAATACCAGGAATGGGTGGGTTGTCTTATGAGGAAAGGTTGGACAGGTTAGATTTGTATCCACTGCAGTTTAGAAGAGTAAACCTTAAGATCCTGAAGGGTCTTGACAGAGTGGATGTGAATAGGATGTTTCCTCTTGTGGGAGAATATAGAACTAGGGGCCACTGTTTAAAAATAAGGCGTTGTTCATTTAAGACAGAGATGAGAATTTTTTTCTCTGAGGGTCATGAGTCTTTGGAACTCTTCCTCAAAAAGCAGTGGAAGTAGGGTCTTTGATATTTTTAAGGCAGAGGCACATAGATTCTTGATTAACAAGGTGGTGAAAGGTTATCGGGGTAGGCGGGAGGTTACAATCAGATCAGCCATGATCTTATTGATTGGCGGAGCAGGCTTGAAGGGCCGAGTGGCCTACTCCTCCTAGTTCATATGTTCGTATGTATGTGAGTTTAAAACAAAATTCTCAGTAAACATTCCTTTGCAAAACCAGCTTGTAAAGCAAAATCATTCATGTTACAAAACAGTTTTAAGATGTATGCCAATGCGCAGTCCATGACTTTACATGCAAATGTGTCTTCACAGCAGCTGATTTAATTAATCCCTCAGTGGTAATTGACTACCATCAATGGAGTCCTTGGCTATTAATATATCATTTATGTGTTTATTGTAATGAGTAGTAACTAGAGATGGGTTTTATTTCCCTCGCAATTTTCATTTGTTGACCTCTGACTTAATGTGAGAAGGGCACATGAATAAAAAGTAACAGTTAATTCACCGTGACCATGCGGCCTCTCTAGGCAGGGAAGCAGATTATCCCTTTTGCGAATTATTTTTCCATGATTTTAAATGCTTAATCGTCAAATCGTAGAACAGTTACTGTACAGAAGGAGGCAGTGCGGTCCACCGTGTCCATGTCAGGTCTCTGCAAGAGGTTCTCAGCTAGCCCCACTCCTCTGCCCCTTCCATATAAAGAGATGAAATATTCGTGGGATTATTCAGTTTACTGAAGAACAATGCTCTGGATACAACTTTGCAGCTCTGTCCTGTTGCTTGAGAATGATGCCACTGTAACAAAGCTGTAGCACAGGTTCTCTAGCCCTTTGACTTTGCTAAAGCAGTCTACGTTTCCCACAAGTCCACTTTCTCCTCTCCACTTTGCACTTCATCTAGGGAATCCTTTTTTCAAACAAAATATCCTGACTTCTATTCAAATAGTACCAAACTTACGAAACTTGCAGCACATTGTTACAACTTTATTGGGAATGTAATACAATTTTTAAATATGGACAGATTTTGTAATTGCTTGACTTGGAATTTGACAATTCATTTTTGAATTTAAGAGGTCAAACATTCAAAATCCAAGAAGTGCCACTTTTCCAGGACAAAAAGACAATCTGTGGAAATTTTTCTTTAGAAAGTTACAAAAGATACTATTTTAGAATCGTGAGTTTTATTATTTTCTCTATGCACACAAGATAAAGCATTGCAGTCAGAGTTTTTGCCTATCCAGGATTCATGTTTTATATTTACTTCATATTTTAAACTCCAATCAAGGCTCAATGTTCTGTTTGATCATTTTTTGAAGAGTGAAGTGAAATCTCACGCAGTTGTAAAATAGTCTGATAAAGGTCATAGACCTGAAATGTTAACTCTGTTTATTTCTCCACAAATGCCACCAAACCTGCTGAGTATTTCCATTGTTTTCTGTTTTTACTTAAAATAGCCTGGTATCTACAAGCAGTTACTGAACATTGTTTGCAGTTCATTTATCTGGACATGGGCCAAAAGTTTACCTTAATCTCCAGACAAGGGTTAAATTCCACAGGTGTGGTTGGTTAGAACTCGTTTGTGAGTGCGTTCTAAGATACAAGAGCAAAAATAATTTAGATTCAGGGTTAGAAAAGTGTCAAAAGATAACTGTAACCAAAGACGATTTGTTTTCTTCAGTAAGTTTGTGCTCATTAAGTCGTGGGATCTTGGTGCTAAAGAATGGAACATTTTCTATTTTGAGTGCTTGTTGTCAGTGATGAGCATTTCCAGGTCAGGTGTAGGTGCGGTTAAGCTTCCTGTAATGGGAATCAGCCTCCTAATTTGGAACTACATCAAAATGACGTTTCTCTGCCCTCCGTATTAGCCATGCTGTGGCAGCTCTGTGTAAGATTGCCGATTTGGAACCATTTGGCATTGAAGCAACAGCATTTGAATGCTTGAGCACATGTACATGAAGAATGAGCACATGCCTCATGAAGTCTTATGGTAACCTCCAGGAAAAAAACTTGCTGATTACCACGTACTGCCCTCCCACAACTGATGAATCAGTGCTGCTCCATGTTGAACACTACTTGTTCTCTTGAACTTCCGCTCACCCTGGCACTGAGGGTGGCAAGGCCGCAGAACATATTTTGGGTGGGGGACTTTAATGTTCACCACCAAGAGTGGCACGGTAGCACCACTACTGACCGATCTGGCTGAGTCCTAAAGGACATAGCTGCTAGACTGGGTCTGCGGCAGGTGGTGAGGGAACCAACAAGAGGGAAAAACATACTTGACCTCATCCTCACCAAGCTGCCTGCTGCAGATGCATGTGTCCATGACAGTATTGATAGGAGTGACCACCGCACAGTCATTGTGGAGACGAAGCCCCGGCTTGACACCAAGGGTACCCTCCATCATGTTGTACAGCACCACCACAGTGCTAAATGAGATAGATTTCAAACAGATCTAGCAACTCAAAACCAGGGCATCCTAGAGGTACTGTGGGCCATCAGTGGCAGCAGAATTGTACTCGAACGCAATCTGTAACCTCATGGCCCGGCATATCCCCCACTCTACCATTACCATCAAGCCAGGGGATCAATCCTGGTTCAATGAAGAGTGCAGGAGGACATGCCAGGAGCTGCACCAGGCATAGCTAAAAATGAGTTGTCAACCTGGTTCAAATAGCATAAGCAGCAAGTGATAATCAGGGCTAGGTGATCCCACAACCAACGGATCAGATCTAAGCTCTGCAGTCTTACCACATCCAGCCATGAATGGTGGTGAACAATTAAACCACTCACTGGAGGAGGAGGCTTCACAAATATCTCCATCCTCAATAATGTAGGAGCCCAGCACATCAGTGCAAAAGATAAGGCTGAAGCATTTGCTACAATCTTCAGCATGAAGTGTTGAGTGGATGGTCCATCTCGGCCTCCTTCGGAGGTACCCAGCATCACAGATGCCAGTGTTCAGCCAATTTGATTCACTCCACGTGATATTAAGAAATGACTGAAGGCTATGGACCCTGACAATATTCCGGCAATAGTACTGAAAACTTGTGCTCCAGAACTTGCAGCGCCCCTAGCCAGGCTGTTCTAATACAGCTACAACACTGGCATGTACCCGACTGTGTGGAAAATTGCCCAGGTATTTCGTGTACACAAAAAGCAGGACAAATTCAACCCAGCCAATTACCACTCCACCAGTCTACTCTCCATCATCAGTAAAGTAATGGGAGGGATCATCAACAGTGCTATCAAGCGGCATTTGCTTAGCAATAACTTGCTCACTGATGCCCAGTTTGGGTCCTGCCAGGGCTGCTCAGCTCCTGATCTCATTACAGCCTTGGTTCAAACTACCATCTAGAAGGACAAGGGCAGCAGATAGATGGGAACAGAACCACCTGGAAGTCCCCCTCAAAGTCACTCACCATCCTGATTTGGAAAAATCGCCGTTCCTTTGCTGTCGCTGGGTCAAAATCCTGGAACTCCCTTCCTAACAGCACTGTGGGTATACCCACACTACATGGACTGTAGAGGTTCACCACCACCTTCTCAAGGGCAACTAGGGATGTGCAATGAATGCTGGTCCAGCTAGTGAAGCTCACATCCCGTGAATGAATTAAAAAATATAGTAAGTTGGATCAAGGCCATTCAAACTCATTTTAAATAGGACTTCATAGGAGCTCATTTTAAAATACTAATGTCAGCTTGGCTCAGTTGATAACACATGAATTTCTGAGTGAGAACACTGTGTGGATTTAAGCCTGGGATTGAAGAACATCATCTAGGTTAACACTTCACTTCTGTTTTGCGGTCAACTGCATTGTGAGAAGTACAGTCCTTGGGATGAGACATTGAACCATAGCGCATTCTCTAGCTGTTTCAGAGCTTAAGGTACTTTGTGATCTTGTTGCAGTATGTGAAGTAAAGCAAGAAGTTCACCTGATGATCACTATATTGAGCGACTATTATAGAGAAATGCAGAAACTGTACCGCTCTCAGAAATCTGAACAGATAATGGTGATTTTTCTGTGTTCAGACAATACAACTTCTCAACTATTGTGCTTAAGTGCAGACTAAAGTGGTATTACATGAAGTTGGCTCTAAAAATTAAGGAGTTGCTAGTAGTGAGTGCTTGGTGGCTATTTAAAGTTGCACAAGAATTTATATTCCTAGTGGTAACAGCTTACCAATGCATTTGTGCTCTGAAACATTCAAACAAAACCATTTCTGAGTTTTGAAGGTGCTTTTAGAATTTTGGGCTGAATATAGCTACACTCCAAAGACATAGTAACACCGTGGAATCTTGCAGCATGGAAAGAAGCTGTTAGCCCATCATACCTGTGCCGTCTCTTTGAAAGAATTAGTTAATTAGTTCCACTCCCCTGCCTCTTCCCCATAGCTTTACCATTTTCTTATTCAAGTATATATACCATTCCCTTTTGAAAGTTACGATTAAATCTATCCTTTTAGGGCACCCTGGATCATAATCATTTGCTGTGTAAATAATTTTTCTTCATCTCTCCGATGATTTTTTTGCCAATTATCATCAATCTGTGTTCTCTTGTTACTGATCCTGCTGCCAGTGGAAACTGCTTATTTATGCTGTCCAACTCCTTCATGCTTTTGAACATCTCTATTACATCTCCCCATAACCTTGGTTTTAAGGAGAACAATTCCAGCTTCTTTCGTCTCTCCATGTAACTGAAGCCCCACATCCCTGGTATCATTCTAATAAATCTGCTCTGCTGTTCTGCAGCCTGAATTAGTGTTCTTTGCCTTACTACTCATGAAGAGATATCATCACTCTTCAGGGAATTTTCTTACAGGTTCAGTTCCTGAAACCTTACTTTCAATAACCTTGCTTTTGTAAAGCTTATGCTGAAGCAGATGTTCTATCAGTGACTAATTATTTTGTGAGGGGTGGAATTTTAAGAGAAGTATTCCACTTGTTGAAAATGTTTTCACTGATCACTGTTAGTAGTGCCCTCGGTTATTTTCGGGCCTGACTATTCTGCTGACAACCAATGAGCTGTGAATTCATTGCAAGTAAAGCTGCTTTTTTTTAAACTTGTCTCTTGTCCATTTGTATTGTGATGTTGCTGTTCTGTTGACACATTTTAGAATTACTGAATGACCCTGTCTAGAAGGTGTTCTTTTAACTAATTCTGCAAATGGATTTTTAATGGGTATTGCTAATCTAATGGAGAAAGTCATGTTAAGTTGCCGAAAGTTGGAGGGTCCAAGTCATTATTTTATGAAGCTGTTTCAACAAATAACATAGTCTGCTTATAGTGTTGAGTGTGCAGATCTTTTTATTTATTTGATGTGGGCATCGTTAACAAGGCCACCATTTGTTGCCCATCCTTAGTTACGTTTCAGAAAGTGTCATAAATAGCTGAATCCTGTGTGGTGAAAATAGTCCCAGGGTGCTGTCAGATGGAGAGTTCCAAATTGTGATGCAGTGATATTTTTCCAAGTCAGGATTGTGTGTGACTTGGAGGTTTTTGCTGCCCTATTTCTAAGCATTAGAAATCTGCACTTTTGGTTGTGAAATACTGTGTGTGATGAATTTACATAGTTTTCAGATGATTTTTTTTTTGATTTGTGTCCTCAGTTTCATACTTAAAAATAAAACACTGAACCCGGGGCCAATTATGCAACTTAACACCCAGATTTAAAGAGGAAGAAGATAGATTAATCAGCTGCAGTAATGAATTAATGATGATGTCATGCCTGGGCTTCAAAAGGCTACAGGAAAGAGGAAGACTGAATTTTTTTATTCTTTTGTAGGATGTGGGAGTCGCTGGCAAGGCCAACATTTATTTCCCATACCTAATTGCCCTTGAGAAGGTGGTGATGGCCAGCTTCTTGAACCATCTGGTGTGGGTACACCCACATTTCGGTTAGGAAGGGAGTTCCAGGATTTTGATCCAGAGACAGTGAAGGAACGGCAATATAGTTCTAAGTCATGATGGTGTATGATTTGAGGAGAACTTGCAGGGAGTGATGTTCCCATGCATCTGCTGTCCTTGTCCTTATGGGTAGTGCAGGTGCTGGTTTGGAAGGTGCTGTCAAAGAAGCCTTGGCAAGTTGCTGCATTTATCTTGTATGTGGTACATAATGCTGCCATGCGTGTCCGTGGTGGAGAGAATGAATGTTTAAGGTGGTGAATGGGGTGCCGATTAAGCGGGCTTTTTTGTTCTGGATGATGTCCAGCTTCTTGAGTGGTGTTAGAGCTGCATTCATCCAGGCAAGAGTATTCCATCACACCTCTGACTTGTACCTTATAGATGATGTGCAGGCTTTGGGGAGTCAGGAGGTGAGTTACTTGCCACAAGGTCCCTAGCCATTGACCTACTCTTGTAGCCACAGTATTTATATAGCTAGTCCAGTTCTGTTTCTGGTCAATGGTAACCCCCAGGAAGTCAATGGTGGGAGATTCAATGATGTTATGCCATAGAATGTCAAGGGAAGATGGTCATTGCCTGGCCCTTTTGTGGCATGAGTGTAACTTGCTAGTTATCAGACCAAGTCTGAATGCTGAGTAGGTTTTGTTACATATGGACACAGACTGCTGCAATATCTGATGAGTTGCGAATTATACTGAATACTGTGCAATCATCAGCAAAATCTCAAATTTTGGAGGGTAGATCATTAATGAAGCAACTGAAGATTGTTGTACCTAGGACACTACCTTGAGGAACTTCTACAGTGACATCCTGCGGCTGAGATGATTGGTCTCCAACAACTACAGCCATCTTCTTTTGTGCTAAGCATGACTCCAACCTGTGGTGCATTTCCCCAATTCTCATTGATTTTGATTTAATTGGGGCTCCTTGATGCCACATTCAGTCAACTGCTGCCTTGATGTCAAGACAGTCACTCACACCTCAACTCTGCAATTCAGCTCTGTTGTCCACCTTTGGACCAACGCTGTAATGAAATCAGGAGTTGAGTGGCTCTGGCGGAACCCAAACTGAGCATCAGTGAGCAGGTTATTGATTTGTAAGTGATGCTTGATAATAATGTCGATGACCCCTTCCATCACATTGCTGATGATGAAGAGTGGACTGATGGGGCTGTAACTGACCGAGTTAGATTTGTCCTGCTTTTATGTAAAACATAACATTCCGAGCCTTTTTTCATAGTGTTGGGTAGGTTGCTAGTGTTGTAGCTGTACTGGAACAGCTTGGCTAAGGGCACAGCTAGTTCTGGAGCACAAGTCTTCAGTATTACTGCTGAGATGTTGTAAAGACCCATTGTTTTCGCTGTATCCAGTGCCTTCAGCTGCTTCTTAATATCATGTGGAGTGTTGAGCTGACTAAGGACTGGCATTTCTGATGTTGGGGACCTCAGGAGGAGACCAAGGTGAACAAACCATTCAGCATTTCTGGCTAAAGATGTTTCCAAATGCATAATAAAGGAAGCATTCTGGCCACAGCTAACATAAAGGGCTGTTCTTTTTTCAGTACATATTTCAAAGTTTCCTGCGATGTAATCCTCAGCTACGTGAGTTAGCCTTGTCAGCTGAAGTTACAGTGTAGGCACTGATTGAAACCTCATTGACCCCTGCATCCTCAGCAGAGTCCCACTCAGTCAGAATTCCCACTTCTTGATTGCTATCTGGTGACCAAAGTTGGAAAATGTTTCTACGTTGCCCTTCATTGAGAGATTGCATGTCTTCCTTCCGGGGTTAGACTTGTATATGGCAGAAGATTAGGGAAGGACCAAAAGGGTCCAGCTGTGCTGATGGAACAATATTGCAGCAATATTCAGTACCTTCAGGTTAATATAAAAATCTGCTTTTAATAATGAAGATTCATCAAATGCTACATAGCTGATGTACTTGGCATGACCAGCATTCGAGTGGTTAAACAAAACTTGATGTGTGGTAAACACTACTTTATATGCTGCGAGTATATTCAGAAACCCAGTACCCAAAAGACTAATGTAAACCATTTGGGTAAACAGATAATAGCACAGTCAGAAAGCATTGGCATGCACATGAATACAAATGCCTTGCAAGCCTCTGTGAGCTGTGCTATTTTGTGATGCTAGTAGAGCATAGGTAACAGCAGGGGGAAACTACATCTCCCATGTCATTAGTGCTTTTAATATAATACCAAATGAAACCCGCTGCTTTTTTTTGACACCTGATTGAGTGATAGATTTTAGTTGTGACTTGAAAGCTATTATAACATGCATTAAAATTTGTCATTTGTAAAGTAGTCTTCGTATAATTATGTCCTGCTGCTGTTTTAATTTAATTGGTTTGGCACATGACCTTGTGGTGTGAAGCACCTGTCTCATGCAAGGGAGATTCTTGATTTGGAATGTGGCAGTACCTTTGCCAAACTGGGTGTTGTATGCCCCTGTAGAGCAGAAAGGTAATAGCTTTCCTCATAGGGAACAAGCAGTGATAAATTGGACAACTCTAGGTGAAGAGTTAGCATTTGTGCAGACACGATGGGCTGAATGACTTACTCTGTACTGCAATTTTTGTGATATTTGTAATTAATTTTACATAAAGTGCTACAGGGATCTTTCCTGAGATGGCTACTGATGCTGATGGACAGTAACTAAAGTAACAGTGTTGTTCATGGTAATAAGGTCGTAAAGTAACTAATCTCTGTGGTAAAGCACATAATTTGTGAACACTGCTAGCAGAAATCATTGAGGTGACCAGTGCTCTTGGGACAAAGCTCGAATCTAATTTTTCATTTAATAGATTTATTTTCCTGTGACCATACTTTGGCTAGTATGAGCTTTTATATACAGTTTAAGTCACAGTAAATGTAGGTTTATGTTCAAGGATCTGTTCAAATCTAAATCAGGATGATGGATGGAAGTCTCCTTTCTCTGCCAGCTAAAGATAACTAAGGAAAATCATTTTGCGATGTCTCAACCTAGATCAAAGAGCAAAACTGGACATATTCAGCCTGGAATGGGTTTGTGTTATTCAGAACCTGCAAGAGTGGTTGATGTAAGAAATGGAAATGACAAATTTGTGCAGTCAGATACTTCTGTCAGGCTTTGGTTAAAACAGGGGAGGACAGAGTTGGAAGAAGCTTTAATCCACACTTGAATTGTGCTTCATTTGACACCGACACTGGATGCCTGAGGGGAAAAAAATAACAAAACTGGGGTTCTTCACTTTTCTGGTAAAATATATAAATTATTAGATATTAAAATCATTTGGAAGCCGGAGAAAATACAGAGAAAAATATTACCTATTGCTTTGTCCACCTACTTTTATGAGATTATAAGATAAGTGAAAGTGAAGAAGGCCATTCAGCCGATGCTGCTTACAGTTTCCCCATCATAGCATCCAATTCTTAAATGAATATCTTGAAATTGCTTCCCATTTTGCTAAGTATCAGATGCCTGTAATAGAATCATAGAAATTACAGCACAGAGAAAATCAAATGGCACCCTGCTCCTGTGCCATTAAGATTCAAACCAACATGGGGCCTCCTGTGTCTGACATTGCAAATTGCAGGCCTGGGGTCATTTGCTGAGGCAGGGCCATCAACAGTGCCTGCCTCAAACCAGCTGTTAGAATATTTTAGCATCACCATGTCACTCTAGTGGTGAGAGGAAGCCAGGACTTCAAGGTATACTTTAAATTGCAGGAATGTTGTGATGGGAGAAAGACCAGCTTTCTAGTTAGATGTGGCAGGATGGGCTGAATGGTCTACCTCATTTACCTGTGCTCTTGTAGAAGTCACAGGTGGATAAAGCAATTGCGCCTTGCTGCTTAGATTTTTAGTTACAGGTGGAACAAGTGGGCCATGTGGCTTATTGATTTACATTTTCCAATAGGGGACTGGGTTCTTTGCTTGGTCCTCCTGCCAAGCCTTGGCTAGTGTGAATTTACCTGTAGGAATCAGCGGAACTGATTGGGCCACCGCTCTTGGACATAGGGAAGATTCAAAACTGGCATCCACTTCCCAGAATTTCAAAGTAATTCCTTACAGAAGCGATGTACACACCAGATTCCTGGTCCAATCACCACCACCCCACCCCTGCATGAAATTCTCTTCTGCATTCCTAGACTCCAGCAAATCGAGGGCCAGTCAATCTACCTGAAACCTGTCGTTCATGCTTTTGTGTGTCATGGTTTCTAATGTTCTCTAATATTACTGGCTTTAAGAAATCCAGAAGCAAACTGAAATACAATGGTAAAAAGAGGGAGACATCAGTTTTTGACTTGTCTGTGTTCTGCTGCGTTCACCAATATTTTAACAAACATGAGGTAATTGAGCATGCAGCAGCAGTTCACAATGATTGTATCTGAAATGACTGAGAATTTTCCACATCTTTGCACTTGAATAACAGATCTCTCCTACATAATTGTGTGGGCTGTATTTGGATGCTAATAAACTAAGTGCAGTGGATGATCTACATATCATTTAATGGTTGATCTTCATTTCCTTAAATGGAGGGTATTGTTTCATTATGTCATGAAGTGAGATTATGACAAATGGCTTTTTAATCTCTGCCTGATTTAGATATATTTGCGCAATTAAGGCAGTATGAGTCGTCAGTGGATCAGTTGCTAATGGCGTATTGAAAAACACTGCTTCAAATTAAAAATAAAAATGACCTATAAAGTAGCTTTATTACTAGTGAATTACTATGAGGAGAACAAATATGAAGGCAATTGAAACCACCAACTTTCTAGTGGAAGATTTTGAATGGCTCAGGAAAGAGTTAAAGAAACTGGACTGAACAATTTGAGAAACACATGCAAAGAAAGTGGACCATACAAATAAAAGTTCCACACAAAATACAGAACAAATGTATATCACTAAGGAAGAGGAAATTGATTGATGCGGGTAACATTGGAAGCAATGAAGGAAATATAAGCAAAACCATGTTTCTAAAGTATAAAGCTTCAGGTAGCACAGTGGACCGAGACAAATTTGAAATAGAACTAAAAGAAGCTAAGTAACTGCTTAGGAAAGCTAAAACAGAAAATGAGCTTAGGATAGTGGGGAATAATAGCAGAAAAATTCCTGGCATATCTTTCATCATATTTGCATATCCTGGGTTACAAAAAAATGAAAAGAACTAGGGAGGCCATTGAAATATACTGAACCTTACAAGCGAACAAAGTACAGCAAATGTACTAAATGAATTATTGTTGTGTGTACAGGCAAGAAACATAGGCAATCTGGGCAATTTCCCCAGCAGCGAGCATTGAATTTCTAGAGAGGTAGAAATAGAAGCTTCAGACGAACAATCACTGGTAGACTACAGTTGTTTAAGAAGACAAGACACCAGTCTAAATGACCTTCCTGTCAAAAGTACTTCGAGGAGTGACTAGCAACTTTGGTCACATCTTTAGCATCATTAAAAACTAGAGTAATGTCTTAGGATTGCAAAGTAGCTACCTGTAACAATCGTTTAGAAATGCCACAGAGAAGACCTAGAGAGCTGTAGACAAGAGTTGTGGGTAGAATACATGAAAGCATCCTGAAAGAGGAGATTTTTAAAAATTCTTTCACAGGATGTAGGCTTTGCTGGCTGGGCCAGCATTTATTGTCCATCACTAGTTGCCCTTGAAAAGGTGGTAGTGAGCTGCCTTCTTGAACCACTGCATTCCATATGGGGTAGGAACACCCACAGTGCTATTAGGAACGGAGGTCCAGGATTTTGACCCAGCGACAGTGAAGGAACGGCAATATATTTCCAAGTCAAGATGGGGAGTGACTTGGAGGGGAACTTCTCCTAGACAGGTATGGTGATGTAAGCAGGGGTTAGCATGGAGAGTGACATTAACTTAAAAATTTGAGGCTTGAGCGCCTGATGGAGGCTGGATTCTTCATTGTAGTGCTGAAGGAATGCTGAATCCTCAGAGGTGCCATCTTATCAGTCTTCATGGTAGAAGACACTAATAGCATTCCAAAAATACTAAATGATCAAGGGGCAAAAGATGGGGAGGAAATAAATACACTAACTTTCACTGGAGAAAAATTATTAGATTCTGGAAAAGTCCCAGAAGATTGGAAAACTGCCAAGGTAACACCCTTATTCAAAAAGGAAGGGAGACAAAAAACAGGTAACTATAGGCCAGTTAGCTTAATGTTCATCATTGGGAAAACGTTGGAGTCTATCATAAAGGATGTAATAGCAGATCATTTAGAAATGTATAATATAATCAAGCAAAGTCAGCATGGCTTCCTGAAGGGGAAATCATGCCTGAAAAATTTATTAGAATTCTTTGAGGAGGTCTCAAGCGGGGTAAATCAAGGGGAACCAGTAGGTGTAATATATTTGGATTTCCAAAAAGTGTTCGATAAGGTAGCACACATAAGGCTACTTAATAAGATAAGAACCCATGGTGTTGAGGGTGGTATATTAGCATGGATAGAGGCTAATAGAAGATTTGGGATAAGGAGGGCATTTTCAGGATGGCAACCTGTAACTAGTGGAGTGCCACAGGGATTACTTGCTGGGGCCACAATTATTTACAATAGATAGTAATGACTTGGATGAGGGAAATGAATGTACTATCGCCAAGTTTGCGGATGGCACAAAAATAAGTGGGAAGGCAAGTGGTGAGGAAGACACAAAGAGTCTACAGAGGGATATAGACAGGTTAAGTGAGTGGGCAAAAATGTGGCAAATGGAATACAATGTGGGAAATGTGAGGTTATGCACTTTGGCAGGAAGAACAGAAGAACTGAATGTTATTTAAATGGGGAAAGACTGCAGAAGACTGTGGCACAAAGGGATTTGGGAGTCCTCATGCATGAATCACAAAAAGCTAGCATACAAGTTCAGACAATAGGGAAGACAAATGGAATGTTGACCTTTATTTCAAAGGGAATGGAGTATAAAAATAGGGAAGTCTTGCTAAAATTATACAAGGCACTAGTTAGACCACAGCTAGAATACTGTGAACAGTTTTGGTCCCCTTACCTAAGGAAAGATATACTGGCATTGAAGCAGTCCAGAGAAGGTTCACTAAGTTGATCCTGGGTATGGAGGGGTTTTCTTATGAGGAGAGGTTGGGCCTGTACTCATTGGAATTTAGAAGAAAGAGAGGTGACCTTATTGAAACATTTAAGATTCTTAGGGTGCTTGACAGGGTTGATGCTGAGAGGCTGCTTCCCTTTGTGGGAGAGTCTAGGTCCAAATGGCATAATCTGGAGAGTAAGGGGTAGCCTATTTAAATCGGAGATGAGGAAGAATCTCTTCTCTCAGAGGGTGGTGAATCTGTTTAATTCTTTACAGTAGAAGCTGGGTCATTAAGTATATTCAAGACTGAGATAGACAGATTTTTAATCAGTAAGGGAATCAAGGGCTATGGGGAAAAAGGCAGGAAAGTAGAGTTGAGGATTATCAAATCAGCCATGATCTCATTGAATGGCGGAGCAGATTCATTGGGCCGAAAGGCCTACTTCTGCTCCTATGTCTTATGGTCTTTCAGATGAGATGTTAGACCAAGCTTAGGTGGACATAACTAACCCCATGAAATCCCTTTGAATAAAAGCTAAGCTGTTTTCCTGGACAATATTTATCCCTCAGCCATCACTGCTAAACATATTGTGTGGTCAATTTAATTGATGTTCGTGGGACCTTCCCGTGTGAAATTGGCTGCCATGTTTACAAGTGATTATATTTTGCAAGTGCTTTATTCAAATCTCTCCTGCCTTTCACCCCATCACAGACCTTCCCTTTGCCCTTATCCCACCCACCCCTTAGATCTCTTAACTTTTTCTGGTTCTGATGAAAAGTCATCAACCCGAAACGTTAACTCTGATCTTTTCTCCACGGGTGCTGCTTTACCTGCTGAGTATTTCCAGCACTTTCTGCTTTTATTTCAGAATTCCAGAAATGGCAGTATTCTGCTTTCTGACTGAAATTAGTGTTTATCCTCCACATGAGCTGAACACCCAATTTCATATATCCACCATGTTTCTTTACCCCTTCATTCAGCCACCCATAATTTTACTCATGTCCTTTGCAAAAAATCAGTTCCTATTTAAAAGCTCAGGCAATGAACATGCAAGGCCTTCTGCAGAAAATCTGTGATGGTGATTGTACTTGGTGAGTTTTTTCTCCTCCTTGATACAGTATTGACATGTGGTAATCTTCAATTTTTGGTTGGCTTGCATCTTTCTAGTAATATACTTTGAACAGAGTAATGAAAGAAGTAACACAAAAGCAAAGTACTATGAATGCTGAAAATCTGAAATAAAAACAGAAAATGCTGGAAAATTGCAAAACTATTTCCTGGCTGGCAGTGCAAGAGTCCATTTTAAGAATAGTATTCCTACAATAAATGATTTGTTCTTTTAAAAAAAATCTACAAATGGATGTTTCCAAATCATAAGACCATAAACTAGTGAGGGTGTAGTTTCTTTAGGAACTGCAATAAAAAGGATTTCAGATGAGGCTTGTTGTCTTTACACCGTTTCACTGTCATGATGATGCTAGGCAAATGAAACATACAGTAGGTACTTCAGTATTAATTGTAAAGCAGAAACTTGAGATGAGTCACATGTTAGGATGATAGTCATTAGTTTTAAAATTGAACATTGGACCAATAATTCCCATCCATTTAAATGCTGGGCTGGTTTATGATTGAATTGCAGTGTAACTATAATGCAAAATTTATGTTCAAATCCCAGAAAGTTGGACAAAAGCAAAATACTGCAAATGCTGGAAATCTGAAATAAAAACAAAAAAGCATCTGTGGAGAGAAACAGTTAACATTTCAGGGCGTGATGAGCTTTCATCAGAACTTAAAGTTATGCTGTACAATAGTCTTTTCAGGCTAAACTTGTTCACCATGACCAAATGAGAATTTTTTTATGCAGTACCTGTAATGATGGTGGAAGCAAAACAAGCATTTTTACTACTCTTTCTAGTTGTTCACCTTACAGAAGAAATGCATGCTGCAGATCAGCGCAATAAATGACTGACTTGACACTGCTTGGTGGTGATGTTTTGATATGAAATTACTTTGCATTACTTTGTTATTCTGACAGCAAGTTATTTTTGATTGGAGGCTTGCATTGCTTATTTAATAAGAACTGTACGATTGCTGTACAGTTGTAACACAGATTTCCTCAGCTAAATTGCTAGCCAGTTGTTTTCCTAATGTAATGTTGGCTTCAGTTCTGATTGCACAATTTTTGAAGTTCCATAAACATCTTGCAATTGTGTGAATCTTGGATCTGAGACATCTGTCAGTGAATGGAATTCAAAGACCGGTGTTGGCAATCCAGCAAATTTATAGCAGTTCATCTTTTATTCATCCTGTATCTCTCTGCAATTCGAGAAAAGTGATTAATTTAACAGAAGCACTCCCTCTATTCTTGCCCTCTGTCTGACAATCTGTCACACAAGAAGCTGAGGAGAGAGAAGAGAAAAATGAGACACATAGCTCAAAAATACCTGCCAGTTTAAGTCTCAGAATACTTTCCTCTACATTGAAAGGATTCAGGGGAGCCTTTATGATTTTAGATGGACCGTATTCTTATTAGGAGAGCAGCAGGGTGCAAATCACTCTGGCTTCTGTGAGGTTTGAACAAACCAAACAGTCAATAGCAAGGAGATTTGAGAGTTCTACTTCTTTCAACTTCAATCTTAATGAATCAATCATTTAAAAAAAAATGATTCCTGAGTGTAGGTCTGTTATAGTTTGGTATTATTTGATGTAGGAATGTCATTTACAGAACATGCTGTTTGTTGTCTTATTTTCCAGCGCCATTAACATGGCCATCCATCAAAAGCTCACTGTTTGTCACTGACAGTCTTCACAGTATGGGTCCATTCACTCTTGGCCCAAGACTCTTTTTTAAAAAAAGCGCATGAACAAAATTTAGCTTTGTTTCCATCTGACTAATGCAACATGAGGTTTGGGGTCACATTCATCATGGGCTTGGTTTTAAACCTGCAACTCAGACTTTTGTTGTCCAGGTAATCTTCCAAATGGCAGAGATTGGTTTAACTTCTCAGCCAAAATGCACTCCTTTCGTGCTATAGTGAAATGAGCAAAGAACAAAAGCAAAGTACTGTGGATGCTAGCAATCTTAAATTTTTTTTTAAATTGCTTGGAAAGAAACACAGCATTTGTGTAGAGAGAAACAGAGTTAACTTTTCAGGCCAATGACCTTCCATCAATTGGGAGATGTTACAGATTAAAGGCTTTTGTAGCTGTTGCTAACCTTAGATATTTACATAATGTCTTCTGCATTTGCCACTGTATCTGAAGGCTTTTACACCCTGGGCTTTCTTATCTGATAGAGAGTCACACCTATATTCGTCCTTACACAAGCAGTTTCTTACAGCCTTCAAGGTCTCAGCTTTTTGCTACAGTTAACAGCAAAACTTGACAATTCCGAGAATCCATCTACCTTAGCATCTTTTCTCTGTTGTGCCCTACTTCTAAGTTTTCTCACTTTACTATACTAGCAAGACAATTTCCTAATCAAGTTAGACGTTTCTAATAAAAACAAGCTAAATTTGAACTATTAGTACTCTGGTTAGTAACCTGATAATTTTACACCATGCACAAGGCACAAGTGAGGAGCATGATGGAGCACTCTTCACTTGCCTGGAACAATGCAGCTCCAACAACACTCAAGAAACTCAACACCGTCTAAGACAAACCAGCCTGCTTGATTGGCATCCCATTCACCACCTTAAATATGCACTACAAACCCCACCCCCATCTCCAGCACAGTTGCAACAAGGTGCACTGCAGCAACTCATCAAGGTTCCTTTGGCTAGCACCTTCCAAACCCGCAAAGTCCACCACCTGGAAAGAAATGGGCATTAGATGCATGGGAACGCAGTAGCCTTCAAGTTGCATGCTGTCAACGACTCGGAAGTATGTTGCTGTTCCTCCACTGTCACTGGGTCAAATTCCCGAAGTTCCTTCCTAACAGCATTGCTACACACATCACATGGACTGCAGCGGTTCAACAAGATGGCTGGCGACCTTATCAAGGGCAATGGGATTGGCTGTTTCAACACACTCTTACCTGGACTCCCATGTTCAACTCTCCGTAAAGTTGAGGTCATCCAAAAATCTGCCTGTCCTAACTTGCACCAAGTCCCGTTCACCCATCACCCCTGTGGTCTCTGACCTACCATGACTTCCAGTTGGATTCCTCTATTTTAGATTATCATCCTTGTCTTCAAAGTCCATGGCCTCCCTATCTCTGTAATATCCTCCAGTTCTGTAATCTCTGAAGTCTCTATGTTCATCTACTGTAAATGATGATGCATAAGATGACCCCATTTTTCCAGCCTCCAAAATCATGTTTTTAAATTTGCTTGGCGTATAAGTTGACCGCCCCCCCCCCCCCCCCCCCCCCCCCCACCCGCCTTCCCTTTTCAGCCATGACATGCTCCTGGCATTAGTAGTCAGTCTCAATTTCCCACCCCACAAATGCACATTTTACTTATTGGTACCTTATAACTGGGCATAAGGGATCAAGCAGGCAATACAGGCTGGGTTGTGAAGATGCATGGGATTTTAAGACACGCCCACTCTTTGCACTGGATGCCAATGATGTTTGAAATGGTGATCACCCAAACCCATGCTGGCAGTTTACATTTATGCTCAGTGTATAAGCTGACCCCTGTTTTTGGAGGGATGTTTCAAGGCTTCAAATGTCAACAATATAGGCTGACATTTACACTGATTCTCAGCTCTTCAGCAGCCTGATTTTAATTGCTCTATTGTTGGTGGCTGTGCCTACAGCTGCCCAAACTCTTAACTTCTTGAATTCCCTGCCTATATCCCCCCATTTTCCTCCAAAAGCATTACTGCCTCTTTGACTAACTTATGCTCACCTCCCTAACATCTCCTTATTTTTGTTTTATGACACCACTGTTAAGCACTTTGGGATGTTTTATTACATTAAAGGCACTATATAAATAGTGTTTGAGACTGATGAAGCTATAATGGAATGATGGGCCACTTGCTTGGCAGTAAAATTCTGTGATTCTAAATGTGGCATGGCAGAATAACATCTTGGGTAAACCCAAGGAACAGCGAATGTAGTAGAAGGGCTGGAGTAGCTGAGACAGAAATTTAGTTCTCGCAGCCCAACCTACCAACCACCCACACATCCCCTCAATTTATGAACCTGCTCTGTAATTTAAAGAAGCTTGTATGCCTTTGTGAACCAATAGACTGTTTAATTTGAATGCAGAACTTGGATTATGGCTCCAGGCTTCCTTATAGTCAAAGTTGGTTGTAAAGTGCATGTTTCCCACTATTAAGAGATTTGAGAGATTATGGGGGTGGGGTGGGGGGGACCAGTCTTTGCCAGGAAATAGTTTTTCTGGTGAAACGGGTTTTGCGTGCTAATGACTTAATGTGCACCCTGGAGCAGGAGGTGCACTAGAGTATGCAGTCTTTAGATTTCAGTATCTATCAGCCATTGAGACATATGGTACAGAATGCCAACGTTCTGCTAACTCAGATAATGAGTGCGCTCAGAGCATGGTACGCATCAAACTGCAGATAAAGTTAGAGCAATGAATGATATAAGTTATTTAGAGACTTAAAATTTCCTTGAGTTGAAAGAATTTTGCAGAGGACCAGGAAATTAAGATATCACTATTTGTGCTGTTCAATTTGATTAAATAAATAGAACATTTAAATCACATTTTTTGGATACTAAATGCTTGACGCAAGTAAAAAGAACTGTTCATCTGTAATAGAAACAGATGTTGCAAATAAATTATCAACATCAGTACCTGACCACCTTGGTTTTGTTTGGCGTGGTGTCTTTCCAGACCTGTTGTTTTTATTTCATTATTCTTGTTTCTGAAGGTACTTACAGAAAATGCGCTGTGGTCAGCCTGCATCTGAAACAGAATGACTGATTAATGTTCGAATAGGACCTTGTATCATAACATTGTTATTTTTGCATATTTGACCCTGGCCCCTGAGTCAGAAGCTTGTGGGTTCAAATCCCACTCCAGAGATTTGAACATGTAATCCAGGCTGAAGCTTCAGCACAGTACTGTGAGAGTGCTGCACTGTCGTATGCGCTGTATGGTTGAGATGTTAAACTGAGGCATTGTCTGCCCTTTTGGTTGGGTGTAAAAGATCCCATGGCACTATGTTGAGGAAGAGTAACATCTGGCGTCCTGGCCAATAGTTAAACCTCAACCAACTTCACAGATTATTTTAGGAGGTTGGTAATCCATGGCACATGTGCCAAAGGTGGCACATGAGTTGATTTTGAGTGGCATTTGCACTGCTAGTCCAATTAACGGCATTAAAAGTTCTGAAGAAAAAAAATCTTGTCATTTACTTATTCCGAGAAGGTATGTTACATTGATGAAAGATACGTAGAATTTGAATGGTAAATGCTTGTGTTTTATTAATTGTTGGGATATTTTAAAGTCCCAATTTCCTGCTTACATCAATATCATGTAATGCAGAAGAGCAGAGTGCATTTGTAAGTTGAGGGGTACATTTGACAAAATATCAGCTCCAAAGAAAGCAAAGTTAGATGTCCGTTCGTTTCAGCCTTCTTGGACAGATGAATTTGGATTTATTCCGAAGAAGGACCGTGCTGTGCTGTCTGTGTTTTCTGTTGTGAAAGTTCTGTCTGTCGCACGTCAAGTGTTCAACGACATTTTCAAATGAAGCACGAGAACACCTGTTGTGGCCAAGTGGACAAGATTGAATTGATCAAAAAGGCAGTAGAAGAATCTGAGAAGCAAAGCAATATTTTTAAACACTCCAATGTAAGTAAAAATCAAGTGACAGATGGAAGTTATAAAATTGCACAGAACATTACAAAAAATGGACAGCTGTTTACAAATTGGGAATATATAAAAGAAGCTTTCCTTATCAGTTTGGTGTTGTGTTCACTGATTTGCCAAATAAAGACATGATCATATCTAGAATTTAAAAAAACTGCCTGTCTCTGCCAGAATCATTGAGAGACGCCTATGGGAAACAGCAGAAAGCATTAACGGAAAGCAGATGACTGCATTACAAGACACAGCAGTGGTTAGCAGTGCACTCGATGAGAGCATAGATATAAATTTTATTCCACGTTTGGCAGTTGTTGCAAGATATTGTGCTTCAGATGAAATCCGAGAGTGCCTAAAACCCCTGCATGGCACGACAAAGCGGGAAGATACAGTGGAAACTTTGTGAACCATTTTGAAGAATGAGCTGTTGACATAAGAAAAATATTTTGTGTGACAACAGATGGTGCTCCTGCCAATGTGGGAAAACAAAGGGGATTTGTGAAGTTACTTGAAGATCAAATCAGCCGCCCGACTGTCAAATTTCACTGTATCATCCATCAAGAAAGCCTGTGTGCTAAAATTTCTAATTCAGAGCTTAATAATGTGATGAATTCGGTGGTGCGAGTTGTGAATTTCCTTGTTGCTCGATCTGCTTTGACAGCTTCGAGCACTGCTGGAAGAGATGGACAATGCTTATAATGACATTCCACTTCACAGCAACATTTGGTGGATAAGTTGTGGCAAGGCTCTGGTGCGCTTTGTAAACTGTTTTGACTAGACCTTATAAACATTAAAATGTATTACAGGAACGTAAAATCTTGAATTAGTGTGAATAAGTTAAGAGTTAGCATTGCCACTTCTGAAAATTGCTGACCCTGGGATTATCTGATCGTCAGCACTTTGCTGTTTGTGGAACCTTGCTATGCCTAAATTGGCTGCTGCATTCCATACATTGCAAGAGTTGCTACCTTTAAGAAATATTTAATTTGCTATATAACACTTTGTAACATCCTGAGGGCATGAAAAGCACTATAGAAATGCAAGTTTTTAAAAAAACATTTATTGCTGCAGTAACAATAGAGATCAAAAACAAATGAGTGAGTTAATATGTTCCCAGGGAAGAGGTACATGTGTCTGTATTTGCCCCCTTCCCAATTCCTAATCTCGGCATAAGTGTGACATAAAAGCAAAATACTGTGGATGCTGGAAATCTGAAATTAAAAGCCAAAGATAGGAAAATCCTCAGATATGGCAGCATCTGTGGAGAGAGAAATATCATTAAAGTTTCAGGCCTGTGACCTCTCATGAGAACCAAATTAATACTTGCATGTATATAGCATTTAATTAAACATTGCAATGCGCTTGACAAGTTGAATTGCTTCTGTAGTACAATGGCATAATGAAAGGAAGCATTTTGTACCAGCAATGAGATGAATGGCTCTGGTTTTGATGGTACTTGTTGAGGGAAGAATATTACCAGATTATTATAAGAGCACCTTATTTTTCAGATAGTGCTATGTTATCTTTAACAACCAGAACAAATAACCAGGCAAACGGAACCTCAGTTCGAAGGATTTGTCAAAGGATGAGGTTGGGGAGAAAAAAACATTCAGGTGAATGTCAGCTCTAGCATGCTTCTTGCATCTGCCTCACAAACATGTCTATGCTGTACACACATCTGGTATATATAGCAGATTGAATGTTGGCTGATTGTGGTGCTCCATGAACAGGCACAACAGAAGTGGAAATGCTAAGCTGCTCCTTTTATGCAGTTGAAATGTATGTCAGCTCCCTGCCCGACAAGCAATGTGTCAGCTTTGCTAAACTGGCAGGGTTGCTTCCGAATGAGAAGTTTGTGGTTTTAAACCCCACTCCAAGAATTTGAAGTCAATCTTGGTTGACAATTTAGTGCTGAGTCAGGGCTGCATTGCCAAAGATCCTGATCTTGAAACAAGTCTCTCTACGTGTTCTAATGGTGAACCAAAAGTTGAATATCTGTCCTATAATACTATATGAAGAGGAGTAGGGAGTTCTCCTACACCCTTAACCAATGTTTCTCCAACAACCAACATCACCAAAGTACAAATAACTGGTCGTTAATTTTATTGCTGCTTGTGGAACTTTGCTGTGCATAGAATGGTTGCTCCTTTTACATAGAAATCACAACACAGGAACAAGCTGATGGGCCCAACTCATCTGCGTTTATCTGACACACAAGTAGTAACCCTGTTCCTATGTACTCATCCTATTTCTATATAATTCTATTCCCTTTTCCTTCCATCATCAATCCAGATTGCTGACATGGTCTCTGCTTTAATCACTCATTCTGGCAGTAGATTTGAAAGCCTCTCAGTTTTGTGTGTATATATATCAAGAGAAAATTCTCCTTTCTGTCCTAAATGTCTCATATTTCTGTCCCTTTGTTATAGACCCCTCAATCACTGTTTCTATCTACTGTCATATCCCTCCACAATTTCAAACAACTCTGTCAAATCACCTTTTAATCTCCTCTGTCCTAATGAAAGCAACCCATAACTGTAACTATGCTTTAAAGTAATACATTGTATGTGAATTGCTATAGGACATTTCTGACAGCCGCGATAAGGTGGCGTATAAACGCAAGATTTTTCTTCACTGTTTTATTATCTTCCTTTTGCAGTCCTGCACATTAAGCCTTGAACTGCCTCGGGCTGAGGTTACAATCTGCTATTTCGAGCATGAAAGCTTGATTTGTGACCTCTTCAAACAAAAAGAAAACACTTTTACTTTGTCAATCTTTTAAATATTTCTGTTTCTAACAGCAAGTAGTCATGCCATTGTACAACTGATTTGGAACCAAAATTGAGTCTGGCTGTACGAAGGAGTTAATCTATACATAGTTGAAGCTAACTGGGCGTTCAGGGCTGAAAGAGTTAATATGTGGGACTGGAGAAACAGTCCTGCCGACATGATGTAAGAGAGTCACATGACTGAGTCTAGCAGGAGAAAGCTCATGGCTTAGACTGAGTAACACCTGTAGTCTTGTATATCTGTAAATAGTTATGTTCATACAATAAACAGTGTTCAGACATCTATGCCTTTGCAACCGTTCCTTAGCCAGTCACAACCAGCATACAACACTAACCACCTGCAGGAAAGTATCTGTGGGTTGCCTCATAGATGTTTACAGCTCAGAAGGAGGCCAGTCAGCCCATCGTGTCTCCGCTGATCATCAAAGACCTGACTACACTAATTCCATTTTCAAATGTTTGGCCCGTAGCCCTGGAGGCTATGGCAGCACAATTGATTATCTAAATACTTCTTAAATATTACAAGAGTTTCTGACTCAACCACTTTTTCAGGCAGTGAGCTCTATACTCCCACCACCCTCTGGGTGAAAAAAATTATCTTCAACTCCCCTCTTAGCCTTCTACATCTTACCTTAAACCTATGCTCCCTCATTACTGACCCCTCTACAAATGGAAAAAGGGCCTTCCTATCCACCTTATCTATGCCCCTCATAGTCTTATATACCTCTATCAGCTCCCCTCTCCACCTTCGCTGCTGCATGGAAAACAACCCCAGCCTATCCAATCTTTCCTCATAGCTCAGACCCTCCAGCCCAGGCAGCATCCTGGTAAATCCCCTCTGCACCCTCTCCAATACAATCACATCCTTCCTATAATGTGCTGACCAGAACTGCATGCAGTACTCCAATTGTGGCCTAACCAGTATGACCTCCCTGCTCTTGTAATCTGTGCCTTGGCTAATAAAGGCAAGTATTCCATAAACCTTCTTAAACACCTTATCTACCTGCCCTGCTACCTTCAGGGATCTGTGGATATGCACACCAAGGTCCCTCTGATCTTCAGTACTTTCCAAGATCCCACCATTCATAGTGTAATCCCTTGCCTTGTTAGCTCTCCCCAAGTGCATTACCTCTCACTTTTCCAGGTTGAATTCCATTTGCCACTGCTCTGCCCACCTGACCAGCTCATTGATATCCTCCTGCAATTTACAGATATCCTCCTCACTATTTACCTCCCTACCAATTTTCATGTCATCTACAAACTTCTTGATCATACCCCCTACATTTAAGTCTAAATCATTTATGTGCACCGCAAACAGCAAGGGCCCCAGCACCGAGCCCTGCGGAACCCACTGGAAACAGACTTCCAATCACAGAAACACCCCTCTACCATCACCCTCTGCTTCCTGCCTCTCAGCCAATAAGCTTCTCTTTTTTGCTTAATCCTAACGTTTATGTCCCTTGACATCCAGGGTTCTCCGGACTTGGTCTCCCCCCCCCTTGTCTTTACAGGAACGTATTTGCCCTGTACTCTAGCTATTTCCTCCTTAAATGCCTCCCACTTCTCTGATACAGTTTTATCTGCAAGTAGCTGCTCCCAGTCCACTTGGGCCAATTCTTATCTCATCTTAGTAAAATTAGCCTTTCCTCAGTTTAGAACTTTTATTCCTGGCCCAACCTTATCCTTTTCCATAACTATCCTAAATCTAACTGAGTTATGATCACTATCCCTAAAATGCTCCCCTACCTTCACCTGCCCGGGCTCATTTCTTAATATTAGGTCCAGAACTGCCCCCTCCCTTGTTGGGCTTTCCTCGTACTGGTTAAAAAAGTTCTCCTGGATCCAACTTAAGAATTTTGCTCCCTTTCTACTTTGCAAACTAAAACTGTCCCAGTTAATATTGGGTAGTTAAAATCCTCTACCATTGCTACTTTATTATTCTTCTTAACTTCTCTGAAATTTGATTACATATTTAATCCTCTATCTCTCCCTGATTGTTTGGGGGCCTTTAGTACACACCCAATAGCTTGTTTGTCCCTTTTGTGTTTTTTTACTTCTACCCATATGGCCACATTTGATGATCCTTTCAAGATATCATCCCTCCTCACTGCTAGTATTGATTCCTTGATCAATCCTCACTACCTGCCTGGTCCCCTTCTGTTTGGCGGTCACCCTTTCCTCTCTGCTTGCACTTCCTTAAGCTGCGGGGTGAGAATGTCCTGATATGTGCTATCCATGAACCCCTCAGCCTTGTGAATGCACCATAGTGCCCCCAACTGTGGCTCAAGCTCCAAAACCCAGAACTCAAGTTGCTCTAGTCGGAGACACCTCCTGCACATAGTCAACCAGACCACCAGAAATATCTAGGATTTCCCACATAGTGCAGGATGTGCAAATCACGAGACTGAGCTCCCCAGACATAACTAAATAGGCATGAACCTTGCTTTTATTTTACCCTTACGCCTACTTGAGTCTCGCTGTTTTAACCTCTCTCCCGACGTCCTGCAGTTTTAATCACTCTCTCTCAAAGTTAAACTTAAGTCCCCACCGCCCCCCCAGTCAAGTCCCCACCACCCTCCGCACCCCCTTTCAAACGGAAGCCCCCTCCGCACCCACTTTGAAATGGAAGCCCCCGCCACTCTCCTTGTCAAACCTCCTTCCTATTTGTTTCTATTCATTTTTGAGATAGGGCATAACTAGCTAGATGGGCTTTATTGCCCCTCTCTAGTTGGCCCTTGAAAATGGTGTTGGGCAAACTAACTTGTTGGGCTCCTTCTGAGGTAGTTAACATTCAGACACATTGACATTGGACTGGGGAGTCCTCCTCCAACAGATGAAACTTCTAAAATGGAAACTCATGGGGCCATTTTTCATCTTTTTTGATAAGGTAGGCAGTTCCAGTTGGACTCTTAGAGAGTTGCATTTGGCCCTTGTGTCCCAATGTACTACTCTGTTCTCACTGACTTCGATTTCTGATGAGAAATCTGTTAAAACTGGGTGAGGAGGGACAAACTGACTCCCCTTTATTCAGGCTCCTTAGCTGGTTGCAACAAGTGTTTTTAAATTTCTTTCCCCGTAGATCCCTTTTCCAATCCCACTGTATTTGCTTTTTAATAAGGAGCTAATTAAACTAGGTTTTCTTGAGTCAAAGAAAGAGCAAGTTTATAAGCTACTAAACCCGAATGAAAATAATAAAAGACGCAATCACACGTGCGCACATGCGCACACATATCAGAAGTAAGAAAAGTTAAAGTTCAAATAAAAGTTAAAAGAATGTATATGATAATTAAGTCCTTTGCTTATCCTTAAGGCATAGATTGTTTGACATTGCGGCCGTTTGAAGTGCGCTGGCTCCCTTTAAAATCATGGAGTTGAACTGAAATCCAGATAACTGCGCTGGAGACAGTTTTCTTCCTTTTAATTCTGTAATCAGTCTCCCAGAAATCGATGGGTTTCTCCAGAGGTTCTCTCCAATGTATAGTCACTATCTCTTAGGTTGGATTTTTATACCATAGAGATAGGGCTTTTCTCAAACTGAGGGAGAGATTTCTTACTACTTCCTTTATCTGTTTTCCAGATGACACCTCTGTGTCTGTCTTGGCAAAACCAGTTCTCAAAAACCTCCTGTCTGTATATTCCCAAAAAGGAATTTGATTAATGTGTCTAGCAGTCTTTGTTGGAGAACAAGACATCACATTTTGGGGTATTTTGTCATTCTCGGGGGGGGTGGGGTGGGGGCAGGGGGGGGTGCGGGGGCCTGTTGGCATTGAGTGTTTATTGGCTGTATTTGGTTGGTTAGTGGTTCACATTGTTTTTATTGTTGATTAAAATTCAGCACTTAGCATTTTTAATCCCCTCTTTAGAGTGTTGGATTTTGATGTCTGTAGGTTTCCTTTCAACTGTCTCTCTTCATGCTCCCTTTTGGAGGAGGTTCATGTTTGCTTTTCTCACATTCACCTTGGAAGGTGACCTCACATTTTAAAGCATTTTGCTATCTCATGTTTTAAAGTATCAAATTTCCAGTCAGTTGAATGATTTTTTAAATCATTTTTCAAAACTCTAGGCATTTTCATGACAAGGCAATGACACCAAACTGAAACCAGACCCTTTAAATATGCAAGGTGAGGCCTAACTGTAACTTTAGCCAGTAGCCTGAGTGGGAAAGGCTTTGTGGCAAAGGAGTGTTCCTCTGGGTCCTACAAAGAAAGGATTTTCTTGCCCCAAGTTTCCCTCCTGCCACTTCCCACTCATGACCTCTCTATACCCTTTCACCGAACTTAACTGAAAGCAGGTTTCTGCACCTTTAGATCCAGCTGACCACCCCCTGTCAGCCAACCAGACGCAGTTTTCAGGCAACCTATTTGTTTGGGGGAGGAGTGGGGTAGCTAGAGGGGATTTCTGATAAGGCCCGAGAGTTTAAAATTTCCCTGGTTTCTTGCTACTGACAGTTGCTTTTCGACTCATACTCCCAGCCACTTATGCAAACTCCCCCTCCCTAATAAAATCAAGATATATAAGATAATCACTACTTAATATAAAAAAAAACTACTTAATATATCTTGTCTTCTTTCTTACCGTCCAACTTTGTGTATTATGCAACCTGAACCTTGGCTTTTTACCTCTTACTAAACTTAAAAGAGAAGTTTCCAGTTGGTGTTTTAGATCCCAAACTTTCACTAACTCTAAAACCAAGTTTTGCTCAGACTCGTACTGTTAACGACCAGTTGCAGTCGGTAAAGCAGAGTTATTTAAAAATCCCAGAGGGAAACTTTAAACAACCGTTATAACCAATAATTTTAAGCGATGCAACCTTAAGTTCAGGAATCAGGCCATCAGTTCTCGAGGCTTCACATTAAACTAATTTAAACATTTTATTAATTTACGCCGGTTAAAATATATGTACACATGGCTACAAATTATTACTATCATAACTTTTAACAAATTCCCAAACTAATCTCCATTAAGGCAACAGCGACCCATAGCTTTTAGCCAAACATCAGGCAAAGCATTTTCACCCTACAAATTCAAAATGAGGTTCTTTTCACTGTGGAGCCAGTTGGAAGCATGCAGCTGCATTTTGATTTTTGCCTCTGCTCTGCACACCCGAAAACTACTGAAGTTATATCTACCACCACTGATTGATTGAATTCAAAATCTCATTGTCACACCAGTCTTTTTGAACTTTATCTTTTAACAATGAAACCCCTTTCATAGAACCAATCTTATTAGTAATATAAACATAAAAGCAAAAAACTGCAGATGCTGGAAATCCAAAATAAAAATACCTGGAAAAACTCAGCAGGTCTGACAGCACCTGCGGAGAGGAATACAGTTAACGTTTCGAGTCCGTATGTCTCTTCATCAGAACTGTTGAAGAGTCATACGGACTCGAAACGTTAACTGTATTCCTCTCCGCAGATGCTGTCAGACCTGCTGAGTTTTTCCAGGTATTTTTGTTTTTGTTGTAGTAATATAAACATATTGCTTGGTAGTTGTTTGAAAGGCGTCAAGTTTTCACCTCACTTCTTGAAAGCTCTATTCAAAAAATGCAAATGCACACTATCTCTCTTACATATCAAAACTAGTACATATCAAAGCACCCAGACTAGCTAGCTTTAATCCAATTAAGACACAACCGCAGAGTAAACCTCTATTTTAAAAGAAAAATATTTTCCAAAATATTATATACATTAATAGCTTTATGACATATACAAAATTAAAATACTACAGATGCTGTAAAGCTGAAATAAAATCAGCTGCTGGAAATACTCAGGAGGTCCGACACCATCTGTGGAGAGAGAAACAGAGATAACAGTTCAAGTTATTAACCTGACAAACTGACATCTGATGAAAGGCCATTGACCTGAAATCTTACTGTTTCTGTTTTACTCCCTCCATGGTTGATGCCTGATCTCCTGAGTATTTCCAGCATTTTCTGTTTTTTATCTCTGTCTTCACTACATTGGTACCAAGAGTGATCGTTAATCTTGCTTAATGTCGAGATAAGAGCAAAAACCAATCCCTTGAAATTCATTCGAATTACTCACAAACAGAATTACCATTCGGTAATGAAGCAACAGTTAGGGAGAGTGTGATCTGGTCCATTGAGAGAGCATCCTTTTCACTCGTCTGTGGTGTTTGTAGAACATCTTATTCCACAGGATTTGCATATTTCAATATTCTGCATTATCCACAGAAGTGCAATTAAATCTATTCACTGCAGTAATTTATTGCCACTCCAATTACAGAGAAATTCTTTTTTTTTAAAGTCCCTTGGTAAGCAAAAGTAGCAAAGTCAGACTTCAAGCAACAAAAATAGATGTGTGGGCGAGAGTTAGCAGCTGAAGCACTATCAAGGGAGGGCGCTAAAGGTTGGTGTTTGAAGGATCTTAGTACAGTCAGCAATGAACGGGTCACCCCATCAGCTGCAGTAATACATACCACTGACCTGGCTTGTGATGGCATCAGCTGAAACTCAACTATTGTTACAAATTGTGTAGGAATTTGCTGGCTGCAGTTGCCCCAGTTGCACCTGAAGGCACATCATTGGGACCCTTAAGAGTGAAATGAACTAACGTACAACATAAAGTATAAGTAAAAATGAAGGGGGGAAATGAAGGATTAAGGATGTAACAATAGGCAGGGCACAAAATCCACAGAAATTGAGCAGTATGGATCCATTCATATGATGGCAGGGATAGGAAGCTATAATTGAGAGATTTGAGATTTGGGGACTATTTCCATTGGAGGAATCTCAATCAAGAGGAAACTTAATCAAGGTTTTTAAAAGAAATGAAGGATTTTTGACTAGGAAAAGACAGTTCCCTTTAGTTGGGGGAAGTCAGTGATGTGGCAGTAATGGAGTGAGGACAAGTTAAAGAAATTTCTTTACAAAGAGTATTTATAAGCGTAGAATGCTTTGCTGCAAGTCATCTTTTAATGTAAAGATTAGATGAATATTTGAAGCAGAGAAATATACAAGGTGATGGGCAAAGTGTGAAGAAATGGGACTAATGGATTGCTCAATCAAGGACTCAGCACGTATAGAATGGCTTGAATGGGTTTCCCTTTGTCCTGTAAACCTGTATAGTTTCATGAACTGGGAGGAGAAGGAAAATTATATTCAAGTTTCTTTTTTTAAAAAAAGCATTGAGAGGAACACGTGTATATATTGGATCAAAAGATTGCCAACTACAAATCATTGAAAGCAAATGAGCCAACCACATTGCACAAACTGCATATTAACCCTTTTTCATAATGCTCCACAATAGTTCCCACATTAGCTCGATAAAGTGAGGTTGAAGGGAAGTGGAATTGATAATGCAATTGCTCAATGGAAAAGTTATGTATTATGGCTTTTTTGTCTGTAATGGCCATTTTAACTTATCCTCAGCCCTCCTCGGGTTTGTTGCTCAAACCAGAGCTGAAGTCTTCAGGCAAACGGGTTAAACAGTGCAGCTTTTCCTAAATCCCCACTGAAATGTTAAAGTGCATAACACTCTGTTCTGCCCCTGCTAACCCCCAGATTATCTTTCACAGAAAAACATCCTGTGGAAAAACTTTTCCCTTTTTTTGTGTACAGTTTTGTTCTTGTGCAATTCATTGCTTTCTCTTTAAGCGCATAACAAATGTGGGTTTTATTCGGGGTTTTTTTCCCTCCAGAAAAGTTAAGTGGCCTAACAACTTAGCAACTTGTTACAGAAAGCTTGCTGTGTGAGTTGCAGTTATTTATGATTGGTTATACTGGTGGTTAATTAATCGATGGCCGATGCTTGTGCTGGCCCTTGCTAAATAGAAGGAATGTTCTCTGTGCGTTGTGGCGGTTTCTGTAAAGTTTACCAAAATGGTTTGGAAATCACACAACATGGGACCAAAAAAAAATTCTTTCCTGTTTGAATTTTTGGTTTCAGGACTGGGAGAAGGTGCAGAAGGAGATGGCAAGACCCATGTTCCTCCAAAGCCTTAACATCTGCCTGAGTCAGCTTTTGCTCCTTTACATGATTGTAACCTCTCTCCCCGTAACATTTATGGGAAATTAAAAATTTATTGAATGGATTATTCCCTTTGAATTGCAGGTTAAAATCAAAGGTCATGACGTGGGAAACTAAATGAGTAACCACATTGCTTGAATTGCATGCTAGCCCCACTAGTTTTATATTCCAGCGTGGAAGTAAAGTACAGGGAGAGAGCGTAGAGCAACTAAATTTAATATGTAACTATTCAGTTGACAGGTCTTGCATTGTGTATTATAATCTTATGTTTCTGTTACAAGGAATATTTTAGCTTTTGTACCCAGTTTGCTTCAGGTTTAGTTCAAATAATTCAGCAAGAGAGTTAAAGCTTCCGGGCAATGAACTTAAACTGAGAAATAATTTATATAGCAGTCAAGTTTGACAGTAGGTGGAAAGGGCAATTATGGATGGGCAAATGTCATGATGCCCACATTCCATGAATACATCTTTTTTTAAAAAAAGAGATTTAAAGAAAGCATCAATTCTTGAGTGCAGTGTGCATTTTTTTAAAAACTAAATGACCAGGCTCGGATCTACAGTGATCACATCTTCAATATTAAATAGTAAATTTTAATTGTTATTGTTTTCTCTTATTTCCTTTCCCAGATCCGTGCCCCAACCAAAACAAAGGAAGCTAAACCTGATTTTATATAGTTTAGTGTGGATATGATCTCCTATTCATTTTCACTGTTACAGACATTTATTACTTGAACAGTTCTACTCCAGGTTTGTTTCCTTGCTCCACTCCAGTAGTGAGCCAAAACAGAGACCCTAAATTATAGAGTTCATAAGTTTTGGAAAGGTAAACAGAGGACAGTGGAGCACAGAGGTAAATTACCTTAGATAGGAACAATTTTGCATTGAAGTGTGAGAGCGGACTAACTTTTTTTTTACTTTACATAGTATCTCAACCCATATTACTTGAAAACTATATAGTAAGTAGGTCCTAAACATGACTTGCTGTAACGTAATAGGCAAAATTTTGTTGCTGGTTGATGCTGTGCAAAGAGTTAATAGTGAGCAGTCCCCAGCTCCCTTCAACCATTTGTGAATTTGAGAGTCCTGGCATATACCAGCCCTGTGCTGCACACGCTTGAACTGATGCATTCACATGGGTATTTCAGATGTTGATAAGTAACGGATATTGATGGACCACCGTGCCTTTCTCAATGTAACCTGAGCTCCAGATGAATTATTGAGTATGACGTTTTGACCTTTTCGACAAAAGCCCCTTGGTGGTTTATCACATGTCTGTGTATGTTCATATTTCTCTCTCCCTCTCTCTCTCTCTCTCTCTCTCTCTTTCCCCATCTCTCTCACTCTCTCTGGAAAGTGCTTCAAATCTGTGGGTTGTACCCTTGTGTTTCTTATAAAGGAAGACAAAGTGATTGTGAGAAGCAGATTGCTTTAGTCTTTAGCGTAATTATTCCCTAAAGCGATTCTTAAGTGCTTCTTCTTGACAACATCACAACCAGAAAGCCAGCTGTTAAGATAAAATATGATAGTGAAAGTGACAAATCATATTCACTCTTCAAGAATGAATTACTGACACTTCCTGTCTGTTTTATATATTTTAAAAATAAGCGCTGCTTAGAACATTATGAATGGTGAGGAAAGTGAGCCATTTAAAAGTAGAGAGCAACCAAATCATATTATTCTAATATGTATAATATGCATATTATTAGGGATGGGCCTAGCCAGCAAAGCCCACATCTCTTAAATGAATAAAAAAAAAAGTTGATATTTTAAAATGTTATATTGTCAGTGCAGTAACAGTGCAATAAGTTTGAAGTACTGAAGCATCATTATGTTACAGGAGCTAGAGGTGTATGCCTCATGTGACAACTGAAATTATATAATACAGTATGTTATCAGGACAACTTGGAAAGCAACTGAAGAATCTTCTGCATTAAATTCTCACTTTCAATTCGGGAAATGTAATCTCAAACAAATTCTGTTTGATGGGCAGGTGAACTCTGGCTAATTTTGTAATTAGTGTGACTTTGAGTGATTTCAATCAGTCTCTGACTAAACACTTCTACTGGCCTCCTTAAAATAAACCACAAAACCATCATGCGGGAAGTAGAGTAAAACTATCCAAGGTTTTCCTTTTGTAGGCTTCTGTCCAATACAGTCTGGGTTATTTGGTAAAATTTATGTTTTTCTGGTCATCCATAGAAGCTTGCATTTTAAGAGGAGTTACGCACCTCGTTTGTGTACTTCTACCCACTCTTTTCCCCATGACATCCCCAACTCAATCTCTCAGTTTCTGATTTGCCTGAGAAGTGCTTGCTTTTGGAGACAATGTTCATAAATTCTATGTAGCCTTTGCCAGCTGAAGTCAGTTCAATTTGACAGTTCCCTCTAATTATTATGGAGCTATTTTTAATGTTGGAAGTTCTTGATTTTTTTGCTTGTTCTTGCATTAATCCTCCTCACGACCACAACAATGATGTATGCACCCTGGAGAGTAGTTTGCTTGAGCATTAATGGCCATTAGTTTTGCCATTGGAAATGCAGGAAACAGCAGCGTTTAAAATTGATCATCGTTTTCCAAGGTCCTAAGCTACAAGTCTTGACTTGCTGAAATTCTGACTCCCACTGATGTACTCATGGCCTTAAATTCTTGCCAATAGCCAAAGTTCCAGTAGAGTATGAATGTTGCTTTTTAAAACCCAGTTAGACAAAATCATGTAATTGGAAGGAGCTAAAGCAACTAACTTCTGGCAAAGCTGTTCAAGTTTAGTAATATCCAATTTGTGATTTAAAAAAAAAGCAACCATTTACAGTGGAATTTGAAAGTACGCCTAAGCCAAATAAAACCATGTGAAAACGCTCCACTGGTTGAAGTCATATGTAGCACAAAGGAAGATGGTTGTGGTTGTTGGAGATCAGTCACCTCAGCTCTAGGACATCACTGCCGGAGTTCCTCAGGGTTGTGTCCTCAGCCCAACCATCTTCAGGCGCTTGATCAATGGCCTTCCTTCCATCATAAAGTCAGAAGTGGGGTTGTTTGCTGATGATTGCACAATGTTCAGCACCATCCGTGACTCCTCAGATACTGAAGCGGTCCATGTCCAAATGCAGCATGATCTGGACAATATCCAGACTTGGGCTGACAAGTGGCAAGTAACATTCACGCTACACAAGTGCCAGGCAATGACCATCTGCAGCAAGAGAGAATACAGTCATCACCCCTTGATGTTCAGTGGCATTACCATAACTGAAATGTCTGCAGCAAGTATGGTGGCTGTAGTACAGACCAGACAGATTTTAGGTATAATTGCTGGTGCTCCCCTGATTTATTCGGTCTCTGTCTTTGCAGTGATGCCTTTGTGGCAACAGAGGAAGACATTGCCTTGAGGCTCCAACTCTTGATGTCTGCCTTTTAATTCCGTGAGGTTCAAAATTTCTATTCACAGGGATTTTTTTTTGCTAATCTTGATGGATAGCATTCTATTTTTTCTCCCTCTGCCCACTCCAATTAATATTTTATTCATACATAGACCAATTTCAAAAACAGTTCAACTCACGTGAACAATTTTTTTTTGGTGTGAGCTTCAAGTTTGGGTGCAGCCTATACACAGGGATGACAGTGCATGCAGTATGTGCAGGAGGCCATTTGAAAAATTGTCAGATTAGTTTCCCAGGAATTTTCCCAGCTTTGGATATCTTTGGATGGAGCCTGCTTGACCTTATAGGTCCATGTGAAGCATGGAATTTTACAACACAAAAAGTCCACTTGGCCCACCACTTCTGCACCATTTCTCTGAGAGAGAGCTATGCACTTAGTCAGAACAAAGCTTTCTATATGACTCAGGGTCTATGTGACCCTGGAGACCCGGGTTTGAATCCACCACGGCAGATGGTGAAATTTGAATTCAATAAAAATCTGGAATTAAAAGCCTGATGATGACCGTGAAACCATTGCTGATTGTTGTAAAAACCCATCTGGTTCATTCATGTCTTTTAGGGAAGGAAACCTGCCATCTTTACCTGGTCTGGCCTCCATGTGACTTCAGACCCACTGCAATGTGGTTGACTCTTATATGCCCTCTGAATAAGGGCAGTCAGGGATGGGCAATAAAAGCTGGCCTAGCCAGCAATGCCCACATCCCATGAACGAATAATATAAAAATATTATGTTGGCCTTGTGTAACATGGAAAATGGATTGTGAAAATTGTCATCAACTTTTTGGATTTATTTTTTTCTAAATTTTTAAACTGAGTAACTTAGGGCCAGATTTTACTGTCAAAATAATGTTGAGGCTAATGGCTCTTACCAGTTTTTGTGCATAATTGGTATAGAAATTTCAAGTGAGCAGGGTTAAATGCAAATATGTATGTATAAATTGCTGTCTAAGATGTCCTGCTCCCCAGTTAACTTCATGAAAATTACAGTTCATTGTCTGCCTTGCAATCACATGCACTGAATGTCGTGAAGGTGCTTTATTTGCGTGGTAGATATGAGTTAAAATCACCACAGTAAGTTAAATGTCTTCATTTCAAGCCTTTTAATTAAGTGATTCTTCATTATTGCTAATCAACTTCTCCAACACTGAAAAATTAACAATTGGAAGTATTAATTGTTGGGGATTTTAAACCTAAATTTTCTGTCCTTCTCTTCATTTGTGCCCAATTTTGGACATTGAATTCACCTACTCTAATTTATACTGCCTTCTTGATGTTCTCATTGTTCTCAATTCTTTAATCTGATTGGTTTGGGAGATACCCTGTTCGCTTAGGTCTCAGAATAGGTCTCTATTCTCTCTCTGAAAGTACAAACTGATAACATCAAAAACTGAGCAACATTTTGAGCTGAAGGATGCAGGAGCAAGTCTTATGGCAAATGCCTTGCTACAGAAAATTCTGTTCTATTTCTGCAATTATGATCAGTCATTTTTCTCAGTGCAGAGGTAGCTATTTGAAAGTTCTAATATGAATAGCTCTTTATTTTCTTCAAAAATAATACACATGTAAAACAAATTAGCATAATTTAGAGAAGCACAAAATTGGCAGTCATTAATGTACCTTTCTCTGTCTACCTCTTCTCCCTCCCCCACTTTGGTAAACAAATTTAAGCAGCTACAAAGGAATATGGGATTTGGTGTGTGGTACAGAACCTTAATGTTAGCTGATGATATACCTGCTGTGCTAAATGAGCTGTAATGCCATTGGGAAGCCAGAGTGATGGCTGTTAGAGAATCATGATACATAGTTAAGAATGATACTATGGACTTTGCTGTTTATCTTCTGTGTATACTTGTGTCTCCTAGCAACTTCTACGAGAGATGCAGCAGATGGCCAGTCGCCCTTTTGCCACCATCAATGTTGCCTTGGAGACAGAAGAGGAGCCACCTGATCTCATTGGAGGAAGCATCAAGGTAAGCAGAAGTTGCTTTGTTTGCCTATTATTTTAAGGAAGAACCATTGATAAATCATTGTTTCTGCCTGTGTTGCTGGATTATGTGTACGTTTTTGTACCATTTGCAAAGTGTCTGACTGACCCAGTGTTTATTAAGGTTTGTGGTACAGAGCTGTCGACTATTCATAACATTGCCTCTGTTCTCTCTATCAACCTGTGTGATGAAACTCAAACACTTACCTTAAGCTGAATTCAGAGGTTGGGAACTTCAGTTCCAGAGGAGCCCCGGGCTTTTTGCGCATGCGACACTTGGGAAATGGCCGCACATGCGCAGTTCATTTATTTTACCACCTTCGAGCCAGGAACTGATCCTGCACACCTGTGCAGATGCAAGGAAGTGCAAACAGTGTGAAAAGCAGGTCAGATGATCTGAACTGGAGCACCAACACCAAGTGGGTGTCCCAGGGAGAAGTCTCAAACCAAGGAGAGGCACAAGAAGAGGTCTCAGAAGAACTTCCCAGCTAAGGGACAAAAACAGCGATCAGAAATAGGTCTCATTAAGTTAATCTAAAAGAAAGGAGTAGAGTAATAGGCTCTGAGTTAAAGAAAGCTGCAGTGAGCAGACTTGAAGTGAAGTGGGCTTGAGAGAAGCGCTGAGGATCCAAGAAGTCTGCGGAAGGTTGATGACTCCATGCTGTGGGTTGTTGGGGCAAAGGTTCCCCTTTGAATCAGTGGTGTTCTGCTTAACACAGCTTAGAAGATGATGCTCGAGTGTACCCAAAAATCTAGAGAAAAGGAATCTCAGAAGGCGAGATTGAAATCCTGTGAGGTGGGCCATTGTAGAAACTGCCCAAGCAGGAGCGACTTTTGGAAAGAATTCCAAGGTGAGATCTTCAAATGTGGAGGTTGGAAACTCTTGTGAGAAAGACAAAGTTTCAGTGAGATTAGTTGGCTCACAATGTGACAAACGCCTGGATGGGCTGTGAAGAAATCCATGGAATCTACGTTGGTCGCACCTGCCACTTATTGAGGGAGATATGTCAGAGAGCGAAGACAGGGATTTTGAGTTCTGAGAGAAGAAAATCTACAAGGTTATTGAGACAGTAGTTAACTGAATAATCAGTCATAAGACTCAGTAAAGTGATCAGTTTACCAAAGGTGATACTGGAAGACTGAGTTTGGGGAACTCAATTGTTTGCTCTGAAGAAACAGTGAATTCAGAATGCAGGTTTTGTGTGTCTCGGAGGGATACAAGTCGAGTGAGAAGAATTAAGTAAATGCTCAGGAATTCATTGGAAGAAAACTTTGCAACTGCGCCAGTCCCAAGTGAGAAGCCTTTGTGTCAAGCTAGTGGTAACTCTTCTCTGGTTTGTGTGTCTGTAAATATATTGCTGGGGTAAAGGAATAGTGTGAATTTGAATGGTCATCTTGTGTTTGTATTGAGATCTTTACAACCTTTATGCCTGGTGTAATATAGTTCACTTTTCTTGTGATGCAGACTCCTGTGAATTTGTTCAGTAACTTTCCTTCACGGTTTCTAAAAAAAAAAGTTAGGATATATCTGGGAGCTGGCTTGTCGAATATTAACATCAGCTGGGATCGTAACACATGGAGTACACAATACTGCTATAAAGTGTGGCACTGTCAATTCATCAGGGCTAGGCTACTCCTACCTGGAGGAGAAAAAAATAAAGTGAGCAAAGAAAGGTTTCCTGAAGAGAGGGAGCTCATATTACTTTAAGTGAGAGTAATGACTTTCAGGTTTCTTGGTCTATTTCAGTGACATTTTATATAGGGTACAATACAGTGAAGTAGAAATTATGCAGAATATCATCATAAATTCAAAACTACCATTTTCCATTTCTAAGACACCCCTCCTTCCTAGAGTTAAGAGCACTTCTCATCATGGTGGAAAACAGTGCAAAGGTTTGGTGTAGATCTGCAATCTGTCAGATTGCCTCTGAAAAGGGGAGCAAGTGAGCCAAATTACCTTTGTCTATCATGGCACTCAACATATAAACATACAAAAATGATGGACAGAAAAAGTTTGTAGGCCACATCTGAACTATCAATTCAGCTCAGGATAAGATGCAATGGTTGCAAGCAGCTCGTTTCTGTCTGAGACAATGGAGGGTGGGGTTGGTGGTAGTGGTACAGAAGTTTTGATGGGGGCAAAATATAATGGTTTCGGTCTCTCTGGTGTTTTACTGAACAAAATTGCAGCTTTTTGTGAACTGCATGACAGTCAAGCAGTCTAGGAGCGAGAAAACAAGTGGAGGGGTAGTCAAGAGAGTGGGTAGAAAGATTGTCATCAGCAATTAGATGCAGAAGAGGCGTGCATTTAAGATGGGGACCCTTGAAGTGTTGGTAAAATTGGTAAAAATGCTCTGGCTATGGTTGGACAGGTTAGAGCTGAAAGAACCAAGGCAGCCCTATTCAGGTAGATAGTGGAGCAGAGACAGCAGATCAGTATAGTTTGGCAACTATGTCAAGGGCTGCAGAGGGGATGAGCACGGATAATGCATCAGAGTCACAATGCTGCTTCTGGCTTTGATATTGTTGTGGTAAGATTGAAACCCTGGCTGGTTGATGATCTGTAATTAAAAAGCTGCTTTTTATTAAGAGCTTCCATATCACGGAAGAAGCTTCAGGCCAATCCACATCCAACATACTGCTCTAAGACCTGCGCATGTTTTGAAACTGTGACAAATATTTTCAAACAATCAACAGCATTCTTAAAAAAATAGTCAATTTGCCCTATCTCCCAATGTTAATGGATCCTTTTTAAAAATTCCAGGATCCAAATCTTTACCAAAAACAACTCCTCCTTGGGGCATAACCTATGGTGTGTACCAAGTTTCATTGAAATCTGCCCATTAGTTTTTGAGATACAGTGTTTCAATCAGACTAACAAACAGGGGCAAAAAGCATTACCTCCACCCACCTTTAGTGTCAGAGGTAATTAAATGAGAAATTAGAATTTTTATTTTTTTAAGAGACTGGTTAGAATTTGGTTTAACTGTGTCACAACTGTTGTTGAAGCAAAGTTCATGTTTTGAGAATAAGCAGGAGACTGCAAATAGACCAGCTGGTTGAAGGAGAAAAATAGTGATGCAGGCTAAGTGGCCTATTTCTGTGCTGTAACATGCAGAGACTTATGGTAATTATTGGGTGCACCCAGTTATAACATTATGTTCTTGTTTGGCTCATAAGGGTTTTCAAAGTAGGATGTAAGGAGCATGTGTTTCCACAGTTGATGTTTGAACCTCATCATGCTCTCTCCCCTCTGTGTTCACAGCCCCTTTACCCTCTCTGTCCTCCTACCCAAATTCCCCTTCCACGCCCAAGCCATACCTTCTTTTGTATCCAACCCCTGGAAAAAAGAACTGCTCCCCAATTCATTGAAACCTGCACTTTCAAAATCCGACTGCCTAAACTTTGGCCCTCCAACATTTCTGCAGCAGCAGCGACACACTCACCTCTACCTTCGATACCCTAGTCATCAGTAAAAACATTACTCCATCTCACCCTTGCCATTCCCCAGTTTTGGCTCTCATTTTCGCTCCATTAGGTCTAAGGGACGCAGGCTTGAAAGGATTTGCCAGGCAAATTGCTTCGCCATCTTTTTGGATCCTACTCTTGTATGTTATAATTGCTCACCATTCCAGGCTCATCCTGGATTACAAAGATATAACCCTTGGCTTCTTTTCTCCACTGCAAACCATCTTCTTAAACCCCTCCCCCCAACAATAAGTGCGAGAGCTCAAGGACTTATTTGTTACTAAAGTCAAGACCATTCCATCAGCTGCCTCTGCCGCTACTCTCCTTCCACTAGCCCACCAAGCAAAAATTCAAAGCTGTCCCCTTTTTCGTTCTTTCCTATCCCCCCTCCTGCACTCTCCAAGCTCACCTTGTCCATGAGATCCACTCTTCAACCTTATTCCCTCATGTCTACCACCCCTCCTGGTTCCCATGTTAGCCGATACTCTTAATGGTTCTCTCTCTTTGGGTGTTGTCGTCCTCTTTAAATCTGCCGTCATCACTATTCTCCTCAAAAAAAAACTACCTTTGACCCTACCATCCTTGCAGATTGCCGCCCCTCTCTAAAATCCCTTGTAGTGGTTCAAGAAGGCAGCTCACTACCACCACCTCAAGGGCAATTAAGAATCGATAATGAATGCTGACCTTGCCAAAGATGCTCAAATCCCAAGAAGGAATTTTAAAAATTGACCCGAAGATGAACCTCCAGTCATCACTAAGATTGCCTTTACCACCTCCAGTACATTGCCCGATTTCAACTTGCTTCAGCTTATCTGCTGCAGAAAGCTTCATTTTCATGCCTTTGTTAATTCTAGACTTTTAGCTATTCTAATGCTTTCCTGGCTGGATTCCCACATTCTACCCTCTGTAAACTTGATGTAATCTAAAACTCTGCTGCCCATGTCTTAACTCAGACCAAGTCAGTTCATATATTACTCCTGCGCTCACTGATTAAGGAGAACGTTGCAGTGATTGAGAAAGAGGATGACCCAGAGGGGTCGAGGACAGAATCTATTTGACTAGAGACAAGGAACAAAAATGGTGCAATTATATTGCTTGGTGTAGTCTATAGGACACCAACTAGTGGGAAGGATGTGGAGGAACAAACTTGCAAGGAAATTAGAGTAGCAAAAATTATAGAGTACTCGTACCGGGGGACTTATATTATCCCCAAATAGACTGGGATAGTAGTAGTGTAAAGAGCAGAGAGGGGCAAGAGTTCTTAAAGTGTAATCAGGAAAGTTTCCTTCAGTATGTTTCCAGCCCAGCAAGGAAGGAGGCACTGCTAGTCCTGGTTCTTAGAAATGAAGTGGGCTAAGTAGATCAAGTGTTGGTTGGAGAACACACAGGGGACAGTGACCATTGTATCATGTGTTTAGGCTGACTATGGCAAAGAACAAAGAACAGTCCAGAGTAAGAAAAATTAGCAGGGGAAAGTTAACTCCAATGGGCTAAGAACAGATATGGGCCAAATAAATTGGAGGTAACGGTTGGCAGGAAAAATGGTAGCTGATCAATGAGCTACCTTCAAAGAAGAGATAATTCAGACACAGTCGAGGTATAGTCCCTCGAAAGGGAAAGGTAGGAAAAACAAATCCAGAGCTCCCTGGATGACAAAGGAGATAGAAATTAAGATAAAGAAGAAAAAGTGTGCTTATGACAGGTGTCAGGTAGAAAATACAATTGAGAACCGGGCTGAATATAGATGGTTCAGAGAAGCAAATAAGAGAAGCAAAGAGGCAGTTAACATAAAAGGGAATCCCAAAGTCTTCTATAGGCATATAAATAGTAAAAGGAGTAGGGATGATGAGGGACCAGAAAGGAGGCAGAAGGCATAGCTGAGGTATTAAAAGAATACTTTGCATCTGTCTTTACCAAGGAAGAAGATGCTAAAAGAGGAGCTAATTCAGGCAGTACAAGGTTTTAAAATTGAAAAGGTGGAGGTATTAGATAGATTATCTGTACTTAAATTTGATAAGGCCCCAGGACCAAATGAGGTTGCTCCCAAGGATACTGTAAGAAGTGAGAATGGAAATTGTGGAGGCAATGGCCATAATTTTTCAATCTTTCTTAGACTCAGGGGGTGGTGTCAGCTGACTGGAGAATTGCAAATGTGACAGCCTTGTTGGGAAAAAAAAGGGTGTGAGGATGAGCCCAGCAACAACAGGCCAGTCAGTTTAACTTTGGTGGTGGGGAGACTTCTAGAAACAATAATTCAGGACAAAGTTAATAGTCACGTGGACATGTGGGTTAATTAAAGGAAAGCCAGCACGGACTTAGGGAAAATCATGTTTAACTAATTTACTCGAGTTTTTTGAAGAGGCAACAGAGAACGTTGATGACGGCAATGCTGTTGATGTGTATATTGGCTTTTAAAAGGCTTTTTACAGTGCTGCACAACAAACTTGTGCGCAAAGTTATAGCTTATGGAATAAAAGAGACAGCAGCAAAATTGTTACGGAATTGACTGAGCAGCAGGAAACAGAGTAGTGGTTAACAGATATTTTTTGGGCTGGAGGGAGGTTTGTAGTGGAGCTCCCCAGGGTTCAGTGTTGGGACCCTTGCTTTTCCTGATATATATGAATGATGTTGACCTTGGTGTACAAGGCACAGTTTCAAAGTTTGTGGATGACACAAAACTTGGAAGCATTGTGAACTGTGAGGAGGATAGTGTAGAATTTCAAAAAGACATAGACAAGTTGGTGGAATGGACGAACAGATGAAGGTTATGTTGAACTTGTGAAAATCATTAGTTCAACTTCAGTTGGAGTATTGTGTCCAGTTCTGGGTATAACACTTTAGGAAGGATATGAAGGCATTGGAGAGGGTGCAGGAAAAGTATCATGAGAATGATTCCTGGGATGAGGAACTTCAGTTCTGAAGACAGATTAGAGAATGAAAGGGCACAGATTCAAATTAATAAGTAAAAGAAGCAATAGTGATATAAGGGAAACCTTTTTCACACAGCGAGTGGTTAAGGTCTGGAATGCACTGTCTGAGAGTGTGGTGGAGGCAGGATCAACTATAGCATTCAAAAGGGAATTTGAGTATTATTGGAAAAAGAATGTGCAGGGTTACATGGAGAAGGCTGGAGAATGGAACTAGGTGAGTAGCTCAATCGATGAAACGATGCGGACACAGAATCAAAGAGTGCAGAAGAGGCCCTTTGGCCCATCATGTCTGCACCAGCACATGAGAAACACCTGATCTACCTACCTAATCCCATTTACCAGCACTTGGCCCATAGCCTTGAATGTTATGAAGTGCCAAGTACTCATCCAGGTACTTTTTAAAGGCCTGCCTCCACCAGCCTCCCAGGTAGTGCATTTCAGACAGACACCACCCTCTGGGTAAAAAAGTTTTTCCTCACATCGCCCGCTAAACCCCCTGCCCCTCACCTTGAACTTATGTCCCCTCATGACTGACCCTTCAACTAAGTGGAACAGCTGCTCCCTATCCACCCTGTCCATGCCCCTCCTAATCTTGTACACCTCAATCAGGTTGCCCCTCAGTCTTCTCTGCTCCAAGGAAAACAACCCAAGTCTATCCAACCTCTCTTCATAACTTAAATGTTTCATCCCAGGCAATATCCTGGTGAATCTCCTCTGCACCCTCTCCAGTGCAATTACATCCTTCCTATAATGTGGTGACCAGAACTGCACACAGTACTCCAGCTGTGGCCTCACCAAGGTTTTATACAACTCCAACATGACCTCCCTACTTTTGTAATCCATGCCACGATTGATAAAGGCAAGTGTCTCATATGCCTTTTTCACCACCCCATTAACATGCCAATGGGCCAAATGGCCTCCTTCTGCACTGTAACATTTCTGTGACCTGCATGGCCTCCTGGTTAAGCAACGCCTTGATTGTAAGTCCTCATCCTTGTTCTAAAACCCTTCCATGGCCTTGCCACTCTGTAAGCACCAGCCCCAGAAGCCTCTCAGATATCTGCATTCATCTAATTCTGGCATCTTGAGTATTCTCAATTTTTAATTTCTCTACCATTAGTGGCTATGCTTTCAGTTGCCTAGGCTTTAAACTCTGGAATTCCCGTCTTACACTGCTCTCTCAGTTCTTTTAAGACACAACTTAAAACCTAGCTGTACTGATTGTGTTTGGTCATCTGGCCTTTCTTTATTTGGTTCTGTCATGTTTTGTTTCTGTGAAGTACCTTGGGTCATTTATTACGTTAAAGGTGCTATGTAAGTTTTTATTCAGATAGCTGTAAACATTCAATTACTCTTAGCAGAAAATTCACCCAGAATCATCCAATGAATGGCATGTATCAGCATGGTGAAAGTCAGTCACATTGTATTGACAGTGTTCATCTTAGCACTTTCCCCGTGAGGAGCATTTCATACCTTGCAAGTGTGCCTTATGAGGTCAGCTCTAGCAACAAGCTTTAACCAGTTCATTACCAGCTGGTGAAATGAGATTAGTTTCTTGAATCGTATTTCATGATCTTTGACATTTCTGATTCTATCTGTAGTTTGGTGCTTTCCTGGAGATTTTCAGTACCTAAACTAATGAAAGTTATTGGCTAGTAGGGTGGAATTGTGCAATGATAGCGACTTTAATTCTGTTTTGCTCTGTCTGCGTGGTTTCTTGCTTTCATGTTTTTGTTTGAAAGTGCCAAAAAGTGTGTATATAATGGCTCTTTTGAGCTCAAGACATGTCAAAGCATATCAAAGATAATGAAATTTACTTGCTATGGCAATTTAGGAATGACGAAAGTCTTTTTGTACATAGGGTCTTGCAAGAAGCAAGAACACAAGAGAGAGGAGCATTCAGTGAGATCATGGCTGATTTGATGGTGGCCTCAACTCTATAAACCTTGAGATAGTGACCAGATATTTCATTTTAGTGACTTTGGTGGTATGAATGGAGGGATAAATGATAGCCTGGATAGTTCTCTTGGGTGATAATGTTACCACGGAATGAAGGCTGACACCCTAAAGCATGCTGTTAGCCACAGGAGGGCCATGCTGGACCATGCTTCTGTCAGTTCAGAGAGATATTGGTGAAGACACTGAGTTTAGCTCCCCCGCCTTCCTCTTTGTAAATCTTTTTCCTTTTGGCATGGTTTGGAGATAGTGAGGAAATAAGTGTTAAGCTTAGATTTAAGAAAAGTGACTTACTGAGTAAATTCTAGTTTCACTGTTTAAATTGCTCATGTACAGGAAAGCTGTTGGGAATTTCACGTTGTCTTCTTGAGATTAATGTTGTGATCATCTGCAACTTCTTCAAGTGAACCTTGGAGCTTAGAACATCTTAGGTATATTCTTCAAAAGTTCCCCTACCAGCTTTGTGCCTTTGTGACTGACTAAGTGAGCCTCAACAGATCTAAGAAAAGTGTCTGAAAGTAGCCGACAGTAGCCTAAACTAAGTTGCTTTACTAGCTGAAATTCATGAAACATTAGAGATACAAATATTCAAGCAAAGTCATCCAAGGTATTGAAATTTCATTTTTGATGCTTCTGTTGGTTGAAATAAAAAGAACTGGAAAACGTTTAATGCTATATTCATTTCAGTATGGTAGCTTTATTGGGCAGTTCTACATAGGTTTACATTACATAGGATATGTGACACACAAACAAGCTGTTCAGCTCAGCCAGCCCATACAGGACTGACATTTATGCTCCACTCAAGCCTCCTAATATACAAACTTACGAAATGGAAGCTGAAATAGGCCATTCGGCCCCTTGAGCCTGCTCCATTATTCACTGAGATCATGGCTGATCTGTTTGTGTTTAAAATTCCACGTTCCCATCTACTCCCGATAATCTTTGATTCCCTTGCCTAACAAGAATCTATCTACCTCCGCCTTAAAAATATTGAATGACCCCACCTGCACCACTTTCTGAGGTAGAAAGTTCCAAAGTCGCACAACCCTCTGCCTCTGAGAAAAAAAAATTCTCCTAATCTCTGTCTTAAAATGATGACTCCTAGTTTTAAAACAGTGCCGCCTACTTCTGGACTCACCCACAAAGGGAAACATCCTTTCCAAGTCCTCCACCTCGAGACCGTTCAAGATCTTAACTACTTCAATCAAGTCACCCCTCACTCTTCTAAACTCCAATGGAAACAAGCCCAGACTGTCTAACCTTTCCTCATAAGACAACCCACTCATTCCAGTTATCAATCTAGTAAACCTCCTCTGAACTGCCTCTATCTTTTCTCATCTGAATCTATCATGGTAACCCTCTTTTCCCTCAATGCTCATCTAGCTTCACTTAGTATATATCTATACTATTCGCTTCAACCGCTGTCTGTGGTATCGAATTCCACATTCTCACCACACTTGAGTAAAGAAGCTCCCTCTGAATTCTCTTTTGGATTTCATGGTGATTATCTTATATTGATGGCCTTTAGTTATACTGTTCCCACAAGTAGAAACATTCTCTCTTGTGTTCACTCTTATCAAAAACTTCCACTATTTTAAAGACCTATATTGGCTTGCCCCTCAGCCTTTTTCCACATGTAAAGAAACCTTTCCTGGCATGTATACCCACACATTTCTGGTATCATCCTTGTAAATCTGATAATTCAGATAATTTCCAGTTTTGTAATTCATTGTTAATGCCATGTATTTTCTTCTAAAAACATGAATGAAGAGAGTCCACTGCTGTAGTTGGCATTTACACTGTCCTATGCAATTCAAGTTTGATCTGCCACAACCTGCAAGATTAATTTTAGATGCAGTCATTGGCTATGCACTGAAGCCCAACTAGAGTCCAGTCATACTATTATGGTCTCATTCTAATTTGCTTAAGCCTAGAAGCATACTTCAGTTATTTTGATTACCGATGCAAAGGTCCAACGTGATGCTTTCTTAAGGATATGTTTACACATTGCCTAATTCTGTCACCAGCCCCAAAAACATCTATACTTGTGTGCTGAAGGTGCTGGGTGATGGTCCTACAAGCACCAGAAATTATCTTGTACCTTGCTCAAATGTCTATTCTTCATGCATTTCCGGGAGAATGGTATATTCAACACACTTCTGAAGCACTAAAACTGTCAGTTTAACTTTCATTGTATTCATGAATTATGATATTTTGTGACCTTTTTCATTTTTTCTGTACATTTAGTTCTGTGAAGGTTTCTGACAACCTCATGAATTGTGTAATATTTTTAGCTTACTAGAAAATAGTATTCTTTTAAAATTGCTTCTACTCCTTGTCCGGTTCACTGCTGCTAATCGAAAAAAACCATGGCCTGGATTTTACGGGGTGGTGTGTACTGCTCGCCCAGCTGTTGACTGGGAGCTGCTGGCCAATCTGCTTAGCCAGTTTCTCTTGAAGTCCCATCAGCGCCAGAACTCAGTATTGGTTACTGCTGGGACTGCAAGCAGGCCCAGAATGTAGGCCCCAATGGATCCCAGACTCTGATAAGTCAGGGGTATTGGGCAAGAAGGGATCGGGCACCTTAGGGAGAGGGGTCGTCGTGTGGCTGTGCAGCCAGGGAGGAAGGAATTGGGGGGGGTACTGTCTTTGGTGAGTGAGGGGTTGCCCAGATGTGCTAAGGGCACCACTCCAAAAATAGTACCCCCGCCTTCCTTCCTGCCCTTTTAAAAACTTTATTGAAAGAGTGGCTGCCCACTCTCACCTGCCTGTCCATGTCAAACATGTAATGGCGTGGGCAGCGTAATACTGAGGTCATTAGGCTTGTAAACAAATTCATTTGATCCTTAATTATTTACTTACATATAGTATATTTACATGTTACATATATTTTGGTGCCCGTTCTCCACATGCCCCCCCCCCCCCGCAACCCAATATTATGGGGATCAGAATCAGGAGTAGGTAAGAAAGGTGGTGGAGTAGCCACCCCTTGTATTTTATGTGCCCTTGCCAAAAGCACACCTGGATGGAGGGCTGCAAAATTCAGCCCACTGTGTTGTGTGCTGCCAATTTCTTGGTGTTTGGAACCATGTTGGCTTACAGTAGGAGAGGGCTATGCTCATTGTACTTTTATATGACTACAAAATTGGATACTTCAGCTTTTAAGAGTTAGGAAGATTCCTGGGATTTGGGAAGGGAATGGAAATGGTGCATTCTGCAGCCATTAGTACTTTGATCAAGAACAAGACTCTGGGCGAATGGCCAAATTTGGGTTTGGCAACACCCGAAAGTTGAGCTCGTGTGTGATGTGTATATGTGGGTGGCCCTAGGATGAGGGAGAAGTGAGGGAGGATGCAACAACCTCAATTGTTACTGCTTCCATTGTGGCTGCATTATTTGGTTGACCACTTTGGAACTGCATGGCTCTTGTGAATAGGTATGTAATAGGTAGGGCAGGGTCACAACTTGAGCCAGTGCAGAAGGGAAACCTGAAGCGAAGTATCACAGATGAAGTCCTTTGTTGAGAGAAGACTTGTTTTAATTAGTGAGCAACACCACTGGAGATCAGCTAGTAACCAAAAAGAACTCTTAAAAAGTGACATCCAAAAAAAGTATCAGTATTTTGGCCATTTCATCAGTGCTGAAAAGCTACAGAGGGCAAAGTGGAGTGCAGCAGAAAGAGGGATCAACCAAGGTGTAGTTGGACGACAGATGTCACAAATTGGTCAAAGACATGCTATAATGGGTATGTAAGGATGGCACAAGACAGATGAGCCGACATACCATGACAACAGATCTTTTGATCGGAGTAGCTACAAGCAGGGCAGGACATCAAACTTTTTTGAAGAGAATGCTGCTTCACATGCACTACCTCCCCACCCCAATCAAGATGACTTCTTGGCCAACATGATGTGGCTCTGACCTAGAGACTAAACAGCTTCTGGTTTATATGGTGCCTGTTTTCTGTTGGGTGGCACTGGATTCTGCAGCATATCTTGATATTATTGGGCCAGAGGAGAGAACCTCAGAGATCCTTGTGACAATTGTTGGAATTGTGCTTGCAAGCATGCATGTGAATATCAGATGCAAGTTCGATGTATCTTCCCCTATCACGGGCACCTACATTCACTGTCACACTTCATATAGGTGGAAAAGCATTTTGAGTGAGGAATTGCATAGCTGTAATCCCCTGTAGAATTACCCCAATACAAGTCGCATCTTATAGAGAAGTTAAAGGAGAAACTAGAGAAAAACAGCTAATTTGAATAGCAGCGTAGCTGTGTCTCATCCCACTTTGATGTGACATTTTTTGACTGCAAGTCTGTGAGTCAGAAGAACCAGGTAATAGAGTTCAGCTGGCCCATTTCCAAAAAAGAATTGCTACCTTGATTTGAATTTCTGTATTCTCATAAGTTCCCATGACAGAGCACTAACACTTTAGAATTTCAAATTGTACTATTTAACAGTCTTCCATTTATATATCAGCTGTTGATACTAAAAATCAACTGAAACCAGTATTTATTTTCTGGAGCAGTCAAGTGTTCATGGTTGTGATTAGCTGAAGCCTGAGGAGTTTTGTGCAATTTAAGTGCAACTCAGTGTAAAACTGATAAAATACTGTTACAAGTTGTGTTTACTTTGGTAATGATAAATTGGTCAGATGAAACCACTTAATCACTATGCAAAACCTTATCCAGGTGTGCAGTTTACAAACATTGACAGCATGTGCATTGAAGTATTTGATGAACGCTAAATCCACAAGTTCCTCTACTTGCAAGTAGTTTTAGAAAAACTATAATACAGAGTTCCAAAGGCAGTTTACTACCTGTCACACAATTGCAGGTTACTGAAGTAAAATGGCACCATTTGGCTCACAAGATTCACCTACACAATACATAGCCTGCAATCTAGATTTATTCTGAAATGTGACTTTTAAGGTCATTTTAACTTGCAGAAGAATGAAAGCCTCCAGTTCTTATGAATTTTGTGTGTATATATTCCTATCTTTTCTATTGAACAAAGTTTGTTTTGTTACAATCTTGCATTCTAAAGTAACTCTAATGAAGCTTAAATGTCGAATGGAGTTAACAAGAGGTCGCAAGCAAACACCTTGTGAAAGACTAGATGCAGAAAATCTCTGGCTTACATCTTCCACAAAGTTCATGGACAACCCGCAACTGCATCCATACAAACCATGTCAGATGCAGGTACTTGATGCACAAATGGAAAATTATAAACTCTCCAGTGCACATCTGTAGTTCCGCACAACAGGCCAAGAAGCATATAATGGCTCAGTGCCTGATTCTCACATACAAAGGAGCCTTCGGAGTGATGCACTCTGCTACTGCTGATGCAATTAGCTGGCTTAACCACCTGAATTAAAATTATAATTGTTCCTCTATATCTACATCAGCCATAAGAAAGAGAGACTGAAGTATGCTACTGAGTCTTGACTCTGTGTTCCTATCACGTCAGGAAAGCTAGCTAGTGCAGTCAAGCGTACATATTGAATGCCTTAGGAACTTTCTGCTGTCTTGGATGTCATTGTCAACAGAGACTGATTTATATATGTCCTGGAGCAAGTGTTATCATATTCTCTTCTACAGACGGATGACTGATAGAGAGTGGGAATGTTGATGTGACCAGTGTTGGTGACATTGCTGTCAGGTGGATTTGAGTTGTTGGGGGTTTATGCAGTTTTATGGCTTATCAAAATGTTTGGTAATTCAATTGTAACTTCAGAAAACCACACCGTACATAAAATTTCAATAAAAGTTACAAGTGCACATCAGATGATTCAGTTTTCTGCAACCAATTCTGGAAATTCTGTACACTGAGTGCTGATTATACTGTTGACTGTGTCTGTAGCTGATTACTCAAAGATTTATGGCCTGCACAGTATCTCACTTGATCTGCTGTATATCAAAATTATATCACTATATTTTGTTATAGTGAGCCAAGCCAGCACAGCAAGTGTTTGTGAATCCAATTTACCTTGTAGCTAGAGCCCCACTCCAACCCCCTTTTCTGTCATTAGCAATTTTCTCCATAACCAAATTTCAGCATCTCACAAGCTGGATGATTGAGCCTTGCCTACTGACAGGTTGATGAAATAGTAAAAGCTTCAAGTTCAATTACAATAAACAGTCAGTCTTGGGATTGCAACCTTTTGATGAAACATCTAGTCAATTTCTCATCAAGATTTTAACCTGAAACTGACTGCATACTTCATCAAAGAGGTTTCATTGCACCCTCGAGATGGACAGTTCACGACAGTTGAATTGAAATGACCGCTTTTAAAATGGTCTTATTAAGAGATTCAGTCAGTATGTCAACAGAGATGAAGCATATGGTGTCTGATGGTATCACATTTAATTTATTGAGGAGTTGATTTTGCATCCGTTCAGGTAGGCTAAATAGATGATTAAGACATGGAATTTCATTATAAGTGGGTGGATATTTCGAAGAATAAAGATTGATGCATTTATATGTGATACTTTTCACTTGTTCAATGTGGAACCTCTCTCAGAGGGGTGTGGTAAATTGTTCTGCAGAAAGGCTAAAACAGCAGTATCTAAACTAAGCTCAAAGGCTGCATGCAGCTCAAGTGTCCTGGCAATCTGCCCTTCAAAACTCCAACAGATTCTGTTCCATTTACAGATGAACCAGCAACCTTCTGACTCTGAGGTGAAAGTGCAGCCTCATAAACTCAGTAATAACATTCTCATCTCTAGGTCAGAACATTGTGGGTTCAAGCCTCACTTAGCACGTAATCTAAGTTGACAGTTCACTGTAGTACTGTACTGATTGTGTGGCACTGTGGGAGGTGCTGACCTCTTGGGTGGATGCAAAAAATCTTGTGGTTTAAAACTATTGGCTGGTTATTTATCCCATTACTGACTGACAGTTTGCTGTTTGCAGTTTGGTTGATGAGTTCCCCTATATTACAACAGTGCTTACACTTCAAAAGTACCTAAATAGATAAAAGAGGAAATAAATCCCAAATATTTCAGTCAATTTGTTGGTTTGTCCTGGTTAAATTTTATTGGCCTGCAGGCTTGTGAATGATTGTTCTCAGTACTGTTGAATAAATCTTTAATGAGTGCATATTACTACCAACAATTTAAGATTTATGCAAATTAATTGAAACAAGAAGTTAATCATCATGTTCTACAAGGCTCTGTATGGAGCCTCCCAAGAAATGGAGCACAGGTCACAGAATCAGCCTGTAGTATGCTAGCCATGTACACATGATCCATCTCAAAAGCTATGTATTTAGGTGACTTCCCAAGATACAAAGCTGGTGATGTAGAGGGTATAATATTGAGCCATTGAATAATAGGAAATACAGAATAACATAATTCACAGAAAATGGTGGAGATGGCCCAGCCAGTCAGTCTGAAAGCAAAAACAGCTTTAAATTTCAGGTGAAGCCATTTGTCAGACCATTTCATCTGCCTCACAACAATGATGATCTGTCTTTTTGTTTCAGGCACTGACCCATCTATTGTTCAGCTTTTCCTGGTGCAGTTTTAAAACATTGTCATTTTTTTATATCTTTGTTGTCCAAAAGCTACGCTATCATTTCCCTATGCTCCCTTAATTCTGTTACATCAACAAATGTATCTGTACTATATGCAGTGTAAATGCCTCTCTATTTTTCTGTGTGAATTTTCATGATTGAGTGAACAATAAAACTTGACGTGTCAAGTGATCATACTGACATAAGTGCATGTGATGCCCTCTCACACTTTTTTATCACTAGTACTCGCTTTAACTTAGATTGTGAGAATCTAGCTTCTGAGCCAATATTCTACATTGCTAAATCTCTCTCCACACCTTGGCTAGGGACCAACAATTTTGCCTCCAGGACCCAAACTGAACAAAAGCTTGGATGAAAGGAACTTGAAATACTAAGCTGCAGATGCACAATTCTAACACTGTCAGCTTCACTCAGATAAGAATCGTGTAGCATACTTTGTTTGCGTAGAAGTGATGTAAGTGTATTTGTTCATGGATCTGTGATTTGATGTCCAAGCAATGACCCCTTCTTGTGCTCTGCTAAACTCCCTGAAAACAGATCAGTGCATCAAGGTTCTTTTGCCATCAAACACAATTGGCTCAGGGCCTGTATCCAGGCAGTTCCCCAAAATTATTCTTATTGCAGAAATATTTTTTAAACTCAAAAGAGGACAAAATCATTCAAACAATCCTGTGTATGGAGCCATACTCCCGTAGAAGCCAGTTGTAGATGGATATAGAAAAAGAGAAAGATCTTCTGAGCACGCTCAGTTGAGTGTAACTGTAGAAGAACAGCAGAGATTGATTTGATGCGATTTGCTGAAATCCTGGAAAAAGTGTAGAGCAGCTTATATTTTGCCAAAGGAGTGTGTCTCGTCCTCATTCTCAGACAATGTCCTTGTTGTTCCAGAGCTGTAGAAAAGAACATAACCCAAGGAAAGTCAGAAGAGGCTCAAAAAGGAATAAGAAAATCTTGCAAGGGATATCAAAGCTAACAGTAAAAGTTGTTGTAAATATCTTGAGAAAGAGTGGAGTATAGGGGTTTGCAGATCTAAAATTAGATACTTGTGAAACTATAATTGCTGAAAAGAAGTGGCATGCTTGTTAAGTGAAAACTTTGTTACTGCAGAGAGACAACACCAGTGGAAATAATTCAAGAGAAGCAACTTCGATTTTATATGTTTTTAAATGTTAATGGAGAGTATAATGAGACTTGAGAAAGAATAATCTTGAGTATTGCTGAAAAAAGAGACATGAAAGTTTTTGTCTTGCACTCGTCAGGACACTTCAAGAATGCCAATATAACAGCGCACTCTTCACACACAGTATAAATTGTTGTATTTCTTTTATATTGGTATTCTCACAAAGTGTCCTGATGAGTGCAAGCCAAAAAGCTTCAATATGTGTCTTTTTTTTTAAAGCAATACTCAAGTTCTGTACTACCAAACGACTAAAGAATAATCGCCAAAATCTGATGGCTTCAAGGCAAATATTAAAAAGAAATAGGTAAGGAAATTACAGATGCATTAGTCATAATTTATTAAAGCTTTCAAGATTCTGGGATTCTTCTTTTGGATTAAAAATCGCAAATGTTGCATTAAGACAGGAGGAAGTAGGAAACTGCAGACCTCAGAGTCTTCAGTTGTAGAGAACATAGGAACAGGAGTAGGCCATTCAGCCTATTGAGTCACTACGCCATTCAGTCAAACCATGGCTGATCATCTACTTCAACACCGCCTTCCTGCGCCATCTCCATATTCCTTGATGTCATCGGTTTCCACAAATCTATCGATTTCTGTCTTGAACACGCTCAGAGATTGATCTTCCACAGCCTGGGCTAGAGATTTCCCAAGATTCACCACCCTCTGAGTGAAGAAATTCCTCCTCACCTTAGTCTTAAATGGCCACCTCTTATCATGAGATTATGTCCCCTGGTTTTAGATTCACCAGTTAGGAGAAACATCTTATCTGCATCTGCCCTGCAAGAATTTTGTAACTTTCAATGAGGTCACCCTCATTCTTTGAAACTCAAGAGAATACAGATCCAGTTTCCCCAGTCTCTGCTCATAAGACAATCCTGCCATCCCAGGGATTAATCTGGTGAACATGCGTTGCACTCCCTTTATGGCAAGTATATCCCTCCTTAGAGAACGGGACCAAAACTGTACACAATACTCTATTTGAGGTCTCATCAAGGCTCTGTACAACTACAGCAAGACACCTTTACTCCTGTACTCCAATCCCCTTGTGATGAAGGCCAACATACCATTTACCTTCCTAATTGCTTGCTACACCTGCATGATAATTTTTAGTGACTCATGAACAAGGACACCCAGGTCCCATCAGGCACCCACACTTCCCAACCACACACCATTTGAGAAATATTCTGCCTTTGTTATTTCTGCCAAAGTGAATAGCTTCACAATTATTCACATTATATTCCATCTGCCATGTTCTAGCCCATTCACTTAGCCTGTCCAGGTTCCCTTGAAACCCCCTTGCATCTTCCCCATAATTTACGTTCCCACCCAGTTTGGTGTCATCAGCAAATTTGAAAATATTAGAATTGGTCCCCACATCCAAATCATTTATGTAGATTGTGAACAGCTATGGATCTAGCATTGTTTGTTGCAGTACCCCACTAGTAACAGTCTGCCACCCTGAGAATGATCTATTTATTCCTACTTTCTGCTTTCTGTCTGTTAACAAATTCTCAATCCATACTAGTATATTTCCCCCAATCCCATGCATTCTAATTTTACTTTAAATTTACCTTCTGTGTGGGACCTTATCAAAAGCCTTCTGAAAATCCAAATACACCACATTCACTGGCTCTCCTTTATGAATGCTACAAGTAATATCCTCAAAGAAGCTCCAAATTTGTCAAACATGATTTCCCTTTTATAAATCCACGTTGACTTCACTCCTTTCCCTATCTCTATAATCTGAGCTCCTCTAATTCTGGCTCCTAGTGCATTCCTGTATTTAATTGCTGTTGCGTTAAAGCCTTGGAATTCCCCCCATATGCCTCTCCTCCTCTCTCTCGCTATCTCTCTTTTCTCCTTTCTACCTCCCTTTCCTCCTTTAAGACACTCCCTGAAATCTACCTCTTCGACCAAGCTTTTGGTCATCTACCTTCGTAATAACCTTATGTGTTTCAGTGCCATATTTTGTTTCATAATGCTCCTGTAAAGCAACTTTGGGCATTTATAAATATAAGTTGTTATTGTGATGCCCTCTGTGGCTCAAGGCTCATTGTCTGAAGTGCTTGTTAATTATTTTTCAACCTCATTGGTTAAGTTGATGCACAGTGTCTTGCCCTGAACACAAAGGTCCCTGATCTCCTGTAGAGGTTGGTGTTCTCTAATTTGTATTAAATTCCAGTGCAGAATCTCATAGCCTGTGGGCAAGTTCAAGTAATGGACGGCTGGTGATCTTGAATTTATGACCTCCAGTTACCAACTTGATAACCAGTGGAACTCACTAAACAGTGACTAAACATCACAAAAACGGATTACCATATTTCCATTTGAGGGAGCTTGCTAAGCGCAAATATGACTGCTGTGTTTCATTAACCTTGGTTTAATGTCTCATCTGAAAGATGACACCTGAAAGATGCAGCCGTCCCTCAGTATGGCACCGGAGTGTCAGTTTTATTTTTTGTGCTCGAGTCCTGGTGTTCTCATCCTGTCCTGGAATGTGCGACTCCATTAAGCCATAACTGAACATCTGTGGTTTTAGGTTTTATGAACTGACTATAAAAGAAATGGAGTAATGCAAAACCTATACAAATTATTAGTTAAGTCAGTAATTTAAAATACTCACCTAACTTTGGATACCTTTCTTCCAGATGATAAGGATATGGAACAGATGCAGCAGAGATGTATTAGGATACAAGAGATAAGATCTGTGGAAAGAGCAAGCAGACATTTTTTTCACAAGAACGGAGTGGTTGAAAGACCTGATAGGCGTTCAAACTTCAATTTTTTAATGTCATTACTGTCTTCATCGTTTAGTGAGTTCCACTAGTTATTGAGTTAGTAACTGGAGGTCATAAATTCAATTTGACTAGCCATCCATTAATTGAACTTGCTCATAAGCTTTCTATGGGATTCTGCACGAGACCCTAATAGAAATTAGAGAGCAGCAATCACTACAGGGGATTTGTGACCTATGTAAACAGAGCAAGACACTGTGCATTAACTCATTTACTTTTTTTTAAAATTTACAGCAATAATTGAAATCAGAAGAAATGATACTGCACACTTGTAAAAGTTGATCTTTTGTGCCAGATGTGTTGTTTAGCAGTAATTAATTCATTGACTGTAAAGTGTAATTGTATAAATTAAGCTTAAATATCTACATTGAATAATTACTTGTGCACATCAAAAGAGTATAAAGAGACACTTTTATTGACACTGGTGGGTTGTAGGGTCAGGAGCTATACATTTGCAATGTCTCATTTTGTGGATGAATCTAAAACTGAGTAAAGATTGATTTCTGGTCTCCCCCTGAAGTTTAATGTCATGAGGTCATGGAAGGTACAATACAAGTCTTTTTAGCAAACAACGTGTTCTCCTATTTTTAAAATGAATCGTTTAAAATATTACTATTGAAACATTTAAAATGTTTATTTAAATCTCTTTGCTCTTCTACTCTTTTTTAAAGTTCTTGCATTTAGTTTATTTATTTTCCTTATAGTTCTTCCCAAAGTGTATCACGTTACATTTCTCTGTGTTAAGTTTTTTGTGACCTCTGTTTGCCCAGTCTGTCTATTTTCCTTTGAAAGTGCTTAGCCCTGTCACAGTTAGCCATGCTCTCCCATTTTTTAAACTGTGCTCCCCTACCTTCCTGCCCTTGCCGCATCTGAATTCAGATTATTAACAGAACAATGCTCTCAACATTGAATCCTGTTGGGAAATCGCTGTTTCCATCGCTGCAGTCCAAAAAACATCCATTAGCCACAGCTCTAATTTTTCTGTCCTTTAGCCAACTTCCTATCCAAACTGAAACATTCCATTCACTAATGTCTTCCCTAATTGCATTAACCGTTCTCCTATGAGATACCTTATCAAGCATGGATCGAGAATCCATATGCTCCGCATTCATTTAATTTCCTATCTTAATACTCTCCATTATTTCCTCAGAATTCAATTAAATTGTTGAGACAAATCCATGCTGGCTGTCTTTAATTAAATCATTCCTTTCTAACTGAGTATTAATTATACTTATTACTGATGTACAGCTAACTGTAAGTTATCCAATATATTCCTTTCTCCCTCTTTAAACAGATGTAGTACATTGGCACAGTTATGGGGTATGTTGGAAACATTCCCTGCATCGTGCCAATGTAACACTACCACCTGGAAGTTCCTCTCCAAGCCACTCACCATCCTGACTTGGAAATATATTGCTGTTCCTTCATTGTCGCGGGGTCAAAATCCTGGAACTCCCTTCCTAAAGCACTGTGGGTGTACCTACACCACAGGGACTGCAGCAGGTCAAGAAGGCAGCTCACCACCAATGCCGCCTCAAGGGCAATTAGGGATGGCCAATAAATGCTGGCCCAGTCAGTGATGCCCACCTCCCATAAATGAATAAAAAACAACTCTGTTCAAGTGAACGACCCACACCTGAAACACCAACTCTCCTATCTTTAAACATTGTATTGAACATAGCATTCACGAAGGTCCATCTCATTCACTTTCATCCTGTTGTTGCAAGATATAACAGTGGAGATGTTGACTAATGGCAAACAATTTCTATGAATTAGTCTACAACAGACCCAGCAAGACATGATGTGAGAACAATCCCAATGGTGGAGAACTTCAAGATTCATGGGTAAAGTCACGTGTTCCTGCCAAGCATACGCCACTTACAATATATCATGTCTCAAATTAACATATATCGTATCCCAAAATATTTCCTTGAAATCTATCAAATTTGAACGTGTCAACACTTTGCTGCTCTTGAGCCTGTTCCATAGATTGAATCTCAGTGAAATATTGTTCCTGCAGATATATCTTAAATTTACTGCCCCTTCAAGTGCAGGCCATGCCCTCTGTTTCTACGGTCTGGATAAGTGGAACAGCCTGTCATGGTCAACATTCCCCCTCGTGGGGGAATCTAAATTGAGGGGGGAACAGTTAAGGACTCTCCCATTTAATGCAGAGTTGAGGAGGAATTTCTTCTCAAAGGGTCATTAACCTTTGAAATTCTCTACCCCAGAAAGCGGTGAGGCTGGGTCATTCAAGGCTTAGTTAGACAGGTTTTTGATCTTCAAGGAGTTGAAGATTATGGGGGCCTGACAGGGAACTGGAGCAGAGAGATTTATATAGGAAAAAAGTAATTAAGGCTGATGTTGGTCCTCTAGAGAGTGAGTCTGGTGAGTGACTTGGAGGGGAACTTCCAGGTGGTGGTGTTCCCATCTATCTGCTGCCCTTGTCCTTCTAGATAGTAGCAGTTGTGGGTTTGGAAGATGCTGTCTCAGGAGCCTTGCTGAATCCCTGCATTGCACCTTGTAGATGGTACATACTGCTGCTACTGTGCGTCGGTGATGGAAGGAATGAATGTTTGTGGATGTGGTGCCAATCAAGCGGGCTGCTTTGTCCTGGACGGTGTCAAACTTCTGGAGTGTTGTAGGAGCTGCACCCAGGCAGGCAAGTGGAGAGTATTCCATCACACTCCTGCCTTGTGCCTTGTAGATGGTGAACAGGCTTTGGGGAGTCAGGAGGTGAGTTACCCATAACAGGATTCCTAGCCTCTGACCTGCTTTTGTAGCCACAGTATTTATATGGCTACTCCAGTTCAGTTTCTTGTCAATGGTAACCCCCAGGATGTTGATAGTGGGGGATTCAGTGATGGTAATGCCATTTAACATCAAGGGGCGATAGTTGGATTCTCTCTTGTTGGAGATGGTCATTGCCTGTGGCGCAAATGTTACTTGCCATTTGTCAGCCCAAGCCTGGATATTATCCAGGTCTTGCTGCATTTGGACATGCACTGCTTCAGTATCTGAGGAGTCGCAAATGGTGCTGAACACCATGCAATCATCAGCGAACATCCCCACTTCTGACCTTATTATGGAAGGAAGGTCATTGATGAAGCACGTGAAGATGGTTGGGTCAAGGACACAACCCTGAGGAACTCCTGCAGTGATGTCCTGGAGCTAAGAAGACTGACCTCCAACAACCACAACATCTTCCTTTGTGCTAGGTATGACTTCAACCAGTGGAGAGCTTTCCCCCGGTTCCCATTGACTCCAGTTTTGCTCGGGCTCCTTGATGCCACACTCTGTCAAATGCAGCCTTGATGTCAAGGGCAGTCATTCTCACCTCACCTCGGGAGTTCAGCTCTTCTGTCCATGTATGAACCAAGGCTGTAATGAACTCAGGAGCTGAGTGGCCCTGGCGGAACCCAAACTGGGCGTCAGTGTGCAGGTCATTGCTAAGCAAGTGCTGCTTGATAGCACTGTTGATGACCCCTTCCATTACTTTACTGATGATTGAGAGTAGACTGATGGAGGGGGGGTAATTCGTCGGGTTGGATTTGTCCTGCTTTTTGAGTACATTATCGTGGGCAATTTTCCACATAGCTGGGTAGATGCCAGTGTTGTAGCTGTACTGGAGCAGATTGGCCAGGGGCACGGCAAGTTCTGGAGCACAAGTCTTCAGCACTATTGCCAGGCCCCATAGCCTTTGCAGTATCCAGTGTCTTCACCCATTTCTTGATATCACATGGAGTGAATCGAATTGGCTGAAGACTGGCTTCTGTGATGTTGGGGACCTCCGGAGGAATTTAAGATGGATCATCCACTTGGCACTTATGGCTGAAGATTGTAACAAATGTTTCAGTCTTATCTTTTGCGGTGAGATGCTGGGCTCTTCTATCATTGAGGACGGAGATATTTGTGGAGCCTCCTCCTCCAGTGAGTGGTTTAATTGTTCACCATTTATGACTGAATGTGGTAGGACTGCAGAGCCTAGATCTGATCCTTTGGTTATGGGGTCGCTTAGTTCTGGTCTATCACTTGCTGTTTAGCACACAAGTAGTCCTGTGTTATAGCTTCACCAGGTTGACACCTCATTTTTAGGTATACCTGCTGCTGCTCCTGGCATGCCCTCCTGCATTCTTCATTGAATCAGGGTTGATCCCCTTGGCTTGATGGTAATGATAGAGTGGGGGATATGCCGGGCCATGAGGTTACAGATTGTGTTCGAGTAGAATTCTGCTGCTGCTGATGGCTCACAGCTTCTCATGGGTGCCCAGTCTTGAGTTGCTAAAACTGTTTGAAGTCTATCCCTTTTATCACAGTGATAGTGCCACACAACACGGAGGGTATCCTCAATGTGAAGGTGGGACTTCGTCTCCACAACAACTGTGCAGTGGTCATTCCTACCGATACTGTCATGGACAGATGGTTCTGCGGCAGGCAGGTTGGTGAGGATGAGGTCAAGTATGTTTTTCCCTCTTGTTGGTTTCCTCACTACCTGCTGCAGACCCAGTCTAGCAGCTATGTCATTTAGGACACGCCCAGCTTGGTCAGTGGTGGTGCTACCGAGCCACTCTTGGTGATGGACATTGAAGTCCTCCACCCAGACTACATTCTGCACCCTTGCCACCCTCATTGCTTTCTCCAAGTGGTGTTCAACATGGAGGAGCTGAGGGAGGGCGGTACGTGATAATTATCAAGCGGTTTCCTTGCCCATGTTTGACCTGATGCCATGAGACTTCATGGGGCCTGGAGTCGATGTTGAGGACTCCCAGGGCAATTCCCTCCTGACTACATACTACTGTACCGACAGCTCTGCTAGGCCTGCCCTGCTGGTGGGACAGGACATACCCAGAGATGGTGATGGTGGTGTCTGGGACATTATCTGTGAGGTATGATTCTGTGAGATAGACTAGTTAAGCAACAGCCTGACATAGTCAAAGAGTCAGCTCTCCCAATTTTGGCACTAGCCCCCTGATGTTAGTAAGGAGGACTTTGCAGGGTCGACAAGGCTGCGATTGCCATTGTTGTTTCCAGTTCCTAAGTCGATCCAAAGTGGCCCAACTGGTTTCATTCTTTTTTGTGACTTTTCAGCGGCTTGTTACAACCATGATGCTGTGGGCCTGGTGTCACATGTAGGCCAGACCAGGTAAGGACGATAGATTTCCTTCCCTAAAGGACCATTAGTGAACCAGATGAGTTTTTACAACAATTGACAATGGTTTCATGGTCATCATCAGACTTTTAATTCAAGCTTTTTATTGATTTCAAATTCCACCATCTGCCGTGGCAGCATTCGAACCCCACAGCATTACCCTGGGTCTCTGAGTTACTAGTCCAGCGACAGTATTACGTCATCACCACCTATAATTAAGACCAATGATCTTTTATAAATAGGGATAAAGTACAAGTGTCAAGAAGTAACGATGAGTTGATTCAAAACATTGGTTATATCAGAGAGTCATGTCTGCAGTCTTGGGCACTCTATTATGGAAAGGGCATTAAAGCCCTAGAGAGCAGTAAAATATAGATTCACCAAGATGATGCCAAAGATTTAGTAATGAGGAGAAACTTGGGATACTTGGACAGTTGCCACTATAATAATGAACATCAGAACAGGAGTACCTGTAGGCTATTCGATCCCTTGAACCTTTTCCACCATTCAATGAGATCATGGCTGATCTGTGTCCTAACTCCATTCACCCACCTTGCTTCCAGATCCCTTCGTACTTTTGACTAACAAAAATTCATTGTTTTTTTTTACATGAAGAAGTGTTCCTAACTTCTCTGAAATGGCTTGGCTCTGATTTTAACAAAACCCTTTTATTTATGACCCTTGTCCTGTATACCCCATTAGCAGAAACAGTTTCTCTCTGCCCTTCTACCAGTTCCTTCCAAGATCCTAAAAACTTCTATTAAATTACCCTTTAACCTTCTGTATTCTAAGGAATACAAACCTAGTTCCTGCAATCTCTCCTTGATATAACCCTTGGTAACATTGATGAATCTGTGTGCAATCCTCCCAAGGCCAGTAAATCTTTTCTAAGGTGAGATGCCCAGAACTGTATACAATATTCCTGTCTGACTAGGATTTTGTACACTCAAAACAGAACTTCCTCCCCTTTATATTTTAACCCTCTAGTTATAAAGGCAAATGTTACAAAAATAAATAAAACCAAAAAAATGCTGGAAATACGCAGCAGATCAGGCAGCATTAATGGAGAGAAGCAGATTTAATGTTTCAGGTCGATAACTTTTCATCAGAACACAAATGACATAGTTGCTTAGGAAGGCAACTCTTTGATGCGAACATTATTTGAATTATCATGCAATTAACTTTGTAAAACACAGCAGTTGGGTAAAAAAAAAAAAATTAACAGACAGGTTACGAGAAATTTAAGAGGTTTTCAAAATTTCTGGAGAGTTAGCCCTGGTTTGGGGAGATAGCAGAAGAGGTTCACGAGAACGATCCCAGGAATGAAAGGCTTAACATATAAGGAATGTTTGAAGACTCTGGGTCTATACTCGATGGAGTTTAGAAGGATGAGGGGGGATCTGATTGAAACTTACAGAATACTGAAAGGCCTGGATAGAGTGGACGTGGGGAAGATGTTTCCATTAGTAGGAGAGACTGGGACCCAAGGGCACAGTCTCAGGGTAAACGGAAGACCTTTTAGAACAGAGATGAGGAGAAATTTCTTTAGCCAGAGAGTGGTGAATCTATGGAATTCATTGCCACAGAAGGCTGTGGAGGCCAGGTCATTGAGTGTATTTAAGATGTAGATAGATAGGTTCTTGGTTGGTAAGGGGATCAAAGGTTACGGGGAGAAGGCGGGAGAATGGGGTTGAGAAACTTATCAGCCATGATTGAATGGCGGAGCAGACTCGATGGGCTGAATGGCCTAATTTCTGCTCCTATGTCTTATGGTAATGATGAGGGATCGCAAATTTAAAATTCTCAGTGAGACCACCAGTTGAGGTTGGAGTATGGAAATGTTTGCAATAGGGACCAATGCATGTTTTAAGAGAAATTTGAATGAAGCAGGCTAGAAGGGGAGAGAGGAGCAGTAGGATTTGTTCTGGGTTACAGTAGTATAAAGATGGCGCAGATACGCTGGACTGAATAGCCTCTTTCTATGATGTAGATGTGAATGGTTATATGAATTTCAGTTATGGGTAATGATTAAGGAAGCTCAGCTTTGTTTTCTTTGGGAGAAATGGCAACTTCCAGTGCCATTACTGAAATTTTCACAACTTTCTGGGGAGGATGGCAAAGTTGTTCCATGTAAATTGTCCCTGGTGATGAAGGGTTTTAATACCAGAAGTGATTAGATAAAAAAAAATAATAGAATTATAGAATGACATAGCATAGAGGTGGCCATTTGGCCCATCATGTCTAGGCTGGTTCTTTGAATGAGCTTTCCAATTAGTGCCACTCCTCTCAGCCTTGCAAAACTTTCCTCTTCAGGTATTTATGCAGTTCCCTTTCAAAAGTTTTATTACTGATTCTACTTCCATCACATTTCAGACATTGTCTTCTGGATATAACAATTTGCCTTTTTTTAAAAAAAAAAGGTTTCCTCATGTTGCCTCTGGTTCTTCAGTCAGTAACCTTCAATCTGTGCCCTCTGGTTACTGGCCCTTCTACTTAAAAAGTAGACAGCTTTTGTTTTAATAATGGTCATAATATGGTCAGTATAAATTACCATGGTTGAACATTGATGTTGATGCTTTTGATGGGTTTATGGTACATTTTGAAAGAGAAAAAAATACATATTGAAAAGTTACACTTGGGCGTAATCCGAAAGGATGGGCTTGAACTTGCTGTCCATTTCCTCTTCTTTAACATCCACATGTCTTCATCTTAAAAGTTGTATATATTATGCATTTTTTTAAATTGTGAAATTATTGTTATAGAAAAAAAAATTATGTCTGCATTTAAGATTAAATGGGATTGATGGATGAAGAAGAGGAGTTTACAGGGATATGTAACAAGTTGGGAATTGCAGGAAATTTTTAACCAAAATTGCTAAGTGGGAAAACCACAGGACTAAGTGAAAAGCTGATTTTACACCCAGCCCAGTGGGGCCAATTTTAACGTATCCAGGTAACTGACAGGATTGGATGAAATGTTGGTTTTGCACCCAACTGATTTTGCTCTCCATCAAAGTCAACAAATTAATATTAGGCAGGGATGTTAGATCAGCATTTCACCAGATTCTCTGTGGGTCTTCCAAGACGCAAGCAATGTTGTAATTGTTCCCTATCTATTTGAACCCCGAGGTGTGTCTGTATTTATTTGTTCTCATGGAGGGTTAACACTAACCCAGGTTGGTTGAGTCCAAGACTTTTGTCCAAGTTGTGACTTCTGTGTATTTCCTTGTAGTTCACATGAACAGGAGATTGATTAATCATAAACCCAGGATGGGGATCTGCTTTGGCTTCAATTGTCTGAGCGTTCAGCTGCCTCACATTAGCACCTCAGCAACTCCTTCAAAGAATCTGTGATATAATCAGCACACATGTGAAGAGTTATATGCAGCTAAATAGCCTCTGGGTCTTTTTCAAGTGAATAAAATTGTTGGATGTTTGCGAGCTTACTTTGCAACAGAAGGACCAATTTTGCAGCAACAATACAGTATGAGTTTTAAAAAGCAAAAATCATCTAGATATTCAAGTTTAGAGAATGTTTCTGCTTTTCAGAAAAGATGATGTTAGTATTTTACCAAGTATATTTTTATTAATAAACTTTGTTATAATTAAGACTATGTCAGGATATTGACAATTTACCTCACCACAATTTCATCTCCTGCTCCAGAATCCTCATCTTGGCTATGTTGCTGTAGGCAAAACAAGAATATTGCAGTTGTTAAAGAGAGGGCAAGAAAAATTTCTGGCGGAACCAAGAGTGTTTTTTTAACTTGGAAGTAAACGATCTACTTTGCTTAATAAACAGCAGGGTGTGTATTATCCAGAAGGGTGATAACAAAGTTGTTTGTGGTCAGAAAAGCACTGCTTTAGGATATGACGCAAAAACATGTGCTGCCTTCTTCCTCAACCATCTTCCTGTGGTGATTCTTCAACAACCCTTTCATTTAGATGTTGCTCCCTGTGATTTGGGAAATGTTAATTGTGTATTGATTGTGTTTAATTCTCAGCAGGTGGTTGGCAATAACTGGGGATTCACTTGTGTCCCTCGAAATAGACACTGACATAAACTGTGGTTGTTGAATTGGTGAGGTGCTTGTTTGTAATCAATAACTGAAAAATAAATGCTTTTAAAATGTGTCAAGGTTGGTTCAAATTAAATACTTCACCAACTGACTTTTTAGACCATAACAAATGTAACTGATTATACTTTGGTATAGCTGTATATTTTCTTCCATGTTATTAAAAAATCTTATGCTTTCTAACTTACTTCCTCCCTGAACCTAATGATGCCAATATTTTATGCTTGCTTAGTGAGTTTATTCTATAAGTAGCTAAGTTATACAGACTAGGAAAGTCCCAGGTTAGCTGATCTAGCTAAGACTAAGCTGTGATATGTGTCAAATTTGGACTTTATGCTACCTGAGATGATTTTTTTTTTACATGCAGTATTTATGCTATGCTAGATTGCTTGGTGGCCAGGCCCACAAAATTGCATGGGAGGCCATGCATCAGCCTGTTGGCAGCAAGAAAGCTTCCCTCAATTAAGTTGGGGGGTGGGAAGGGGCCGATTCGAGCAATTCACCCGCTCGTGGAAGATGCCAATTAGGCTCATGAGTGACCCTCTCGACACCAATTACCACTGAGCCCACTGGAATTTAGTGGTAGCTCAGGGATTAAACGGGAGCTGCACGTGTTCTCATACCTCCCGAAGGCCACCCAGCAAACCCTGTTGGATTTGCCTTGTTGGCGGGGTGCGTGCAGGGGGGGGCCCTCTTGTTCACAGCGCCTGATCGAGGGACCTGGCATCAGGAAGAGGGGACTTTGAAAGCCACCCACTTGCCCTTGCCTCCAATGCCCCTTCCTCTGGCAACCCATTCTCCACCACCCCCATCCTGCCTCAGTCACCTTTGTCCAGGGATGCAGCGTCGATCCTGGTGAAGTCCTTGGAGCATTACCGCAGCGGGCTCCACTCCCGGTGGTGCTACGGACAATGGAGATCTGTAAGCCTCTGATTGGTCTATAGTTCTCATGGGGTGGAATTTTCCACCCGAGCCATCCTAAATCTCAGGGAATGACTGATGATGGCCAGTTAAGTGCCTTACAGGAGATTAATTTCGTCAGGTGAAGCAGGGTTCCCACTTGTTCTCCAACTGGTGGGCTAGACCCCTGTCACCCCCGTTAAATCACAACCAATAAGTAAAATATCAGGCATTTCAGGCTGTTATGAAAAGATGGCTACTTGCGATGGCTCCTTGCCGTGGAAGCAGAGTCTTTGAATATTTTTAAGCAGAGGTGGATTGATTCTTGGTAAGCAAGGAGGTGATAGGTTATCGGGGGCAGGCGAGATGCAGACTTGAGGTTACTATCAGATCAGCCATGAGCTTATTAAACGGCAGGGTAGGCTCGAGAGGCCGAACGGCCTACTCTTGCTCCTTGTTCATATGTATGTTCGTATTATGCTGTGCATTGCCACAATGGCAGGCACAACAGGAGTTTCCTACCATATTAAAGAGCACTAACCATGATTGACATTTTAACCCAAACGCCCATCTCCTTGACTGAAACATGAGGGTTCACAAAGAGACTGTCTCTTAGCAATCTGTTTGCTGAGACAGATTGGTCTCTATTTGTGTGGTACTAATTTGGATTATCATTGTATGGAGTAAGAGTTCTTTGTTACAATCCATGGATTATGCTACCAGTGCCATCTGCCTAAATATTAAACAGAAAAGATTCACTCCAGATAAGGGATGCGAGGTCTGCTTATCGGTGTAACTGCAGACTAAATGGTAGACTAATCACCTTTTGTATAATCCTGAACTAGACCCCCAAGTTTGGTTATGATCCATCTAGAGACTAGTAACTTCTTGTTTAAAGTAGACAAAGTTTGAAATCCCAGGTCCTTCCTAAGAGAGTCCATAAGGGACGCCCACATCCCATAAATGAATTTTAAAAACTACAGTTTTAAACAAACTAAAATAAACTTTACTATGTGTAGTCAGAAAAGTGTACAATTTACAATATCTATCTTACACTCTTAACATTCAAAACTAATATGAGGTACATGTGAATTAACAATCAAACTGTGGTCAAACACATTACACTGCACAATAAATGGCAAAGGCGACCAAGAGAGATTGCACAGATTTCTCAGCAACCCTCACAGACATCGTGTCCACTGTGAGTTACACAATCTCGTTAAAACACTGTCTCCCTCACAAGGGATTTCCAGCCTTCAGCTTCGAAGGTCTGTCCTCAGAAATCCCCCCAAAAGTTGCTCCAACTCGGACTGCCTCCATGACCACTCACCACCTGATGGTTTAATCTCTTCAACTGAGACTACTTCCAATGGCTTCCCAAGGCTACACTCCAGCGCCAACTCTCAGGCACAGCTCCAGCTCCTCAGCCGTGCCAAGCAGAACATCATTGCTCCAAAGGGTTACCTTTTGCCCCAGTCTCACACAGCACAGAGTCACCAACCTTCCAAAGCCTTTTTAGCTTTCCAGGGATTTTCCCAAGCCCTCACTACCTGAAGCATGTCAATTGCAGTACTTTTGCAGCCTGGAGTCTCTTCCTTTGCTGCTCCCCCCAGGGGTTTCTCTGCTTGGTGTTCCTACCGGTCATCTCTCTCTCTCTCTGGGTCCTCTGTATGGCACCTGTCCTTGGGTTCCTTCCCGGGTGGTTTTCCTCTCTCTGGGCCTTCCCCAGTAGCTCCTCACCTTTGGCTCGGGACTCTCTCCTTGCACCATTTTTCCACACAGTTACATTGTTGTCAGGATGGATGAGCCCTTTAACTGCAAGAAGAGAAACCCAGAACATGGTATACACAGCCAGACAAGCTACCTGCACTGTAGATTGGCCAAAACTGGCAGGTTGCTGGGGATTGTAGTCCTTGGCCTCATTCTGAGAAACCTCCTGCCTTCTGCCTCAAGAGAAAGCTAAATCAGTTTCAAAACACCTTAAACTCAGGAAATGAGAAGGCCATTGCTTTTCTTTGGGGATTTGTATTCATAAAATACAATTAGAGTAACTGGTGATATTAAAGTTGAGTAAATATCTAACATACAGTACTGCAAACTATGAGTTGAGTCTTACAAATGACCTCCAAGCTCCTCAATTGAGAGAGAAGTTGGCTTAGGGTTCCTGCTTCTGATCACTATTAAGCAACTCCCAGTGAAAGTGTATGTGTCCTCCTTGAGGACAGAATCTGGCTCGTACGTGATGTTTCCTCAGTTAGATATCTTGCTGACAAGGTTCTAGAGGTTTACCAATGCCTGTAAAATTGAGATCCGGTAAGGAGTTGATTCCTTCAGAATGTCTAGGTGGGAGGAAAGATTACCATATTATAGTTAGTAGACATTAATATTCACTTCACCTCCTCCCATTCATTATTTCTTGTCTGCTGCATTAACTGCTGACTCTTTGCCACTGTGGGAGAAAATTAACGTGTCCCTATATATGTGCACATGCAACTTAATTTAGGAGCAGTACAAATTACTTAACATGGCGACTGCCAATCTGAACATCAGCCCTGCCAACCCATCTGTGCAAACCAAGCTACTGAGCCAAATTTACAGAAGGGGGCTTCAGTACTGACAAAATATTACATCCAAATTTTGCAAAACGAGGATGGTTTTTAGGTGGCCGGGCATGATTTAACTGTGAAGATTGCTTTGCAAGTTTTATTTACACATTTATGTGTACAATGTGTTTCATTAGTATTCACTGGGCTGCTGCCTTCACAAAATGAAGGGACCTAGTGTTCAAGAAAAAGCTAATAACAATAAATGGTGCTGAATGTAACTTTTTATTAGAAATATGATATAGTGCCAAAAACCTGCTTTTAAAAAAAAATGTTTTAGATCCGTATCTGGATATGTCAGTCACATAAAGATCAATTATTTCCAATCCAATTTATATCTGCTCCATCTTTAAAGTGCTCTTATACAATTACAAAATATTTTGTTTCTTCTTCTCTTGCAGAGTATCCCTAAGCCCATTGCATTAGAGCCGTGCTTTGGTAATAAAGCAGCTATCCTCTCAATATTTGTACGATTACCAAGAGGAGTGGGAGGAATACCACCACCAGGACAGTCAGGTCAGTGACAGTTCCTTGCCTAACTTACAATGAATGCTTAGTTCCTGGATTCTATGCCTTGCCAAACAGTTTGTATTTTTTTAAAAAAAAACATCCTTGCTCAGTGGAATGGAGGCCTAAGAAGACTTTTTAAGTAGTTGAGGGGATGGGAAGGGGCCATGTTCTTTTGCTGTTTAGTAACTTTCACACTCTGGAAGGACTAAGGATTTGTGATTACTTGATGAACTTGTGTAGAAGAGTGCATTTTTGTTAAGCAGAAGAAAAGGTTTGCTGTGTAGCCTCTGTTGTTTTCCCCTCTGAGGACTTTCTGACATTTGATACAAATATGCTCTTTGCTTCCAAATGGAATCCTGCTTTTAATTAAAGAACATCCTTTTCTTAAATGTTGCACAGTACATAGGAAGCTGTGTGCACAATTAAATCAAAATCCTGCATAGAACATAGAGAACAAGTTTAGAAGTTTACAGCATGGAAGGCGTTTGGTCCATTGTACCTCTACTGGCTCATCGCTGGAACATGAGCAAAGCAGGAGACCATTCAACCCCTCAAGCCTGTTCTATTATTCAGCTAGATCGTGGCTGAATTTACCTCAACTCTATTTTATCCACCTCTGATCCATATCCTTTGATACTCTTGCTTTTTAAAAAAAAACTTGTCAATCTCCATTTTGAAGAATCCAATTGTCCCAGCTTTTGAGGGGGAGAGTACCAGATTTCTTCCTTGTGGAAATAATGCTTACTGATTTCACTACCTTAAGACCAAGAGCAATTGAAAATTAACCTCAACCCTGATGTCCTTCAATATCCTTATATCTTCCTCCACTTCAAATATTTACAAATCTTTCCTCTAAAATTGTAGTGATTTCTGTTCCAGAGCCTTACATGCTCCAATATTCTTATCCTAACTTTATTGTTTAAGTTTTAGCCTTCTGTAGACCCCTATTTTAATTGCTTCATCAGTTGCCTAGGCCATAAGCTCTGGAGTTCCCTCTCTAAACCTCTGCCTTTCTCTCATCCTCTAAGTCACTTGATAAAACCTAACTCTCTAACAAAGCTTTTGGTGCCTGTCATAATGGCCCGGTGTCCTCTTTTTGTCTGTTAATGCACCTGTTGAGTACCTTGAAACATTTTGCTACATTATAAGTGCAATATAAATAAGTGCAGTTGTTTAGCTGTAATCTCTTAGTCCATGGAATTCTACACCTGTTACTTTATATTCATTCATTTTGCTTTATCATATTTTATTTTTGACCTTGCATCCTATTTAAAGATTTCCCGCTGTTAATCTCTTTGCTGATTTCTCCACCATGTTATTTTAGGGCCGATTCCTTTTCAAATCTCTGAACTTCGCTTTTCCTGTCTAGCATCCTTATGCCTAATCCAATATCCTTTTCTAGTCTTGATCCTGTTGTAGCCACCACTTCTCAATTGTTCTGCTCTGCTCTCCGTAACTTATTTACACTAATTAACTTCCTAGAAATAAATAAGGTCATAAGAAATAGGAGCAGGAATAGACATTTGAGCCCACTCCACCATTCAATAAGATCATGGCTATTCTGATCATGCCATCTTTCCACTTTTCTTCCTGCCCCTTATAACCCTGGACTCCCTTGTAGATGAAAAATGTGTCCAGCTCAGCCTTGAATATCCTCAATGACCCTATAATCCACTGCTGTCTCTGGAAGACAATACCACAAATGACCCTCCAAGAGAAAAAATCCTCCTCATCTCCATCTTAAATGGGAGAAGCCTTACTTGTAAACTGTGTGCCCCATCGCCCACCGCCCCAATACCCATCCCGCCCCCCCCCCCCACCACCCAGTTCTAGATTTCCCCACGAGGAAAAACATATTTTCAGCATCAGTCTTGCCGGGGGGAGGCGGTGGGACAGTGATATTGTCACTGGACTAGGGATCTGGGTTCAAATCCCACCACAGCAAATGGTGAAATTTGAATTCAGTAAAAATCTGGAATTAAGTCTGATGGTGATCATGAAATTACGATTGCTGTAAAAAAAAAAAATAAATCTGGAAGGAAAACTGCCGACATGTGACTCCAGACTTATAGCAATGTGGTTGACTTTTAAAAATGCTCTCTGAATGAGGGCAATTAGGTTTAGGCCTACAGCACAGAAAAAGACCGTTCGAGTCCGCGCCAATCAAACAAGTACCTAACTATTCTAATCCCATTTTCCAGCATTAAGCCTTGGCATTGCAAGTGCACATCCAAATACTTCTTAAATGTTATGAGGGTTTCTGCCTCTACTCAGGCAGTGAGTTCCAGATTCCGACCACCCTCTGGATGAAAAAATTCTTCCTCACATCCCCTCTAAACCTCCTGCACCTTACGTTAAATCTAATTAATAGGTTGATCCCTCCACCAAGAGGAAAAGTTCCTTCCTGTCTACCCTATCTATGCCCCTCATAATTTTATACACCTCAATCATGTCCCCCCTCAATCTCCTCTGCTCCAGGGAAAATAACTCCAGTCTATCCAATCTCTCCTCATAACTAAAACTCTCCAGCCCAGGCAACAACCTGGTAAATCTCCTCTGCAAACTCTCTAGTGCAATCGCATCCTTCCTATAATGCAGATTCCAGAACTGCACGCAATACTCTAGCTGTGGCCTAACCAGTGTTTTATACAGTTCCAGCATAAACTCCCTGCTCTCATATTCTATGCCTCTGCTAATATAGGCAAGTATCCCATATGCCTTCTTAACCACCTTATCTATCTGTCCCGCTAGCTTAAGGGACCGGTGGACATGCACGCTAAGGGCTCTCTGATCCTCGGTACTACCTAGGGTCCTACCATTCATTGCGTATTCCCGTGCCTTGTTTTTCCTGCCCAAGTGTGTCCCTGGCTTGGCCAGCATTTATTGCCCAACCCTAACTATCCTTAATTTGAATGGCTTGCTAGGCAATTTCAGAGAGCAGTTCAGAATTAACCTCTTGTGGTAATCACATAAGACCGTAAGACGTAGGAGCATAAGTAGTTCATTTGGACCATTGTGTCTGCTCCACCATTCATTCAGATCATGGCGGATCTGATAATCCTCAACTTCACTTTCCTGCCTTTTCCCCATAACCCTTGATTTCTTTACTGATTAAAAACCTGCCTATCTCAGCCTTGAATACTTAACGACCCAGCCTCTACAGTCCTCTATGGTAAAGAATTCCACAGATTAACTGCCCTCTGAGAGAAGAAGTTCCTCCACATCTGTCTTAAATGGGCTACCCCTCACTCTGAGATTATGGCTCACCCACAAGGGGAAGCAACCTCTCAGCATCTACCCTGTCAAGCCCCCTAAGAAGCTTATATTTTTCAATAAGGACCTCTCATTCTTCTAAACTCCAATGAGTACAGGCCCAGCTTCTCATAAGAAAATCCCTCCATACCTGGGATCAATCTAGTGAACCTTCTCTGGACTGCCTCCAATGCCAGTGTATCTTTCCTTATAAAAGGGACCAAACCTGTTCACAGTATTCTAGGTGTGGCCTAACTAGTGCCTTGTGTAGTTTTAGCAAGACTTCCCTATTTTTATACTCCATTCCCTTTGAAATAAAGGCCAACATTCCATTTGCCTTCCCTATTACCTGCTGAACTTGTATGTTAGTTTTTTGGGATTCATGCACAAGGACTCCTAAATCCCTCTGTGCTGCAGCCTTCTGCAGTCTTTCTCCATTTAAGTAATATTCAGCTCCTCTATTCTTCCTGCCAAAGTGCATAACCTCAAACTTTCCCACATTATATTTCAACTGCCAAGTTTTTTGCTCACTTACTTAACCTGCCTATATCCCTCTGTAGACTCTCTGTGTCATCCTCACCACTTGCCTTCCCGCCTATTTTTGTGTCAACCACAAACTTAGTACGTTAATTTCTCTCATCCAAGCCGTTAATATATGTTGTAAATAATTGTGGCCCCAGCCCTGTGGCACTCCACTAGTTACAGGTTGCCATCCTGAAAATGCCCCACGCATCCCAACTCTCTGCCACCTATTAGTTAGCCAGTCCTCTATCCATGCTAATATATTCCCCCAACACCATAGGCTCTTATCTTACTAAGTAGCCTTATGTGTACTACCTTATCAAACGCCTTTTGGAAATCCAAATATATTACATCTACTGGTTCCCTTGTAACTATCCTGCTTGTTACCTCCTCAAAGAATTCTAATTAATTTGTCAAGCCTTCATGAAGCCATGTTGACTCTGCTTAACTATATTATGCATTTCTAAATGTTCTGCTATTACATCCTTTATATTAGACTCTAACATTTTCCCAATGACAGATGTTAAGCTAACTGGCCGAGAGTTACCTGTTTTTTGTCTCCCTCCCTTTTTGAATAAGGGTGTTACATTGGCAGTTTTCCAATCCTCTGGGAGTTTTCCAGAATCTAAGGATTCTTAGAAGATTACTACCAGTGCATCCACTATCTCTGCAGCTATTTCCTTTAATATCCTAGGATGCAACTCATCGGGTCCAGGTGACTTATCAGCCTTTAGCCCCATTAGTTTCCCTAGTACTTTTTCTCTAGTGATATTTATTGTATTTATTTCCATCCCCCGCCCTTTTGCACCATGACTATTTAGTATTTTTGGTATGCTATTAGTGTCTCTTGCCGTGAAAACTGATGCAAAGTATTTATTCAACTCCTCTGCCATTTCCTGGTTCCCCATTATTAGTTCCCCAGCCTCATTCTCTCAGAGGCCTATGTTCACTTTGGCCTCTCTCTTCCTTTTTATATATTTAAAGAAGCTCTTAATGTCCCTTTTTATATTACTTGATAGTTTATCCTCAAAGTTTATTTTCTCCATCTTTATTTTTTTTTTGCATGTAGGCCAGATCAAGTAAGGACAGCAGATTTCCTTCCCTGTGATACAGATGGATTTTTATAACAATTGACAACAGTTTCATGATCACTATTACTAGCTTTTAATTCCAGATTTTAGTAATTGAACTGAATTTAAATTCTACCAAGTGCCATAGTGTGATTTGAACCCATGTCCCCTGAATTACGAGTCCAATGATATTACCACTGCCCCACCATCTCTCCTTACAATCTTCAAAAATTGTGTAAAGCTTATATCAAACATATTGATAGAGGAAGCAATACTGCATGCATTTTTAAAAGCATTCCACATTTTACATACATTGTCTTATTCCAGTCTATTTTGAGATACAGTAAATCACCCAAAGGTATTACCCTCTTTTTATACAATCCTAAATTATTTGCAGATTTCTCCCTCTATTTCATCTCCACTGTTTAGTGATACGAGATACACAATAAATTTTGTATCATTTATTGACTCTGCATATGGATTCTGTCTTGACATAATTACCTTGTGTATCCTTCTGTCCTGGTGTTGGGACCCGTATACTTTACTAAAACTACCAGCCCACCTTCTCCCATTTTCCTTTCCTTCCCATCTCCTGAAATTATTAAATTCTGTAGTCTGTCCAAATTTAAACTATGTCTCCATTATAGAACTCTCAGCTTTGTTTTGGATGCTTTGTATTTTCACATGCAAGTTGATCCAAGTATTTGGAACTAACTTTGAAGCTAGCTGGTCAAGCCGAGAAGGATTTTTTTTTAACATAAAGCCAATGATCTTATACGCTTTTTATTAAGAGACATTGTGTACAAAAGAAGGAAATTATAAAATTCTGGTTAAGCCTCAGCTGGAGTATTGTGTTCTGTTCTTGGCACTGCACTTTAATGAGGATGTCAAAGTCTTAAGAGAGGGTGAAAAAGGGATCGATTAGAATGATCCCATGGATGAAGGACTTTGTCTCTGTGGAGAAGGATCTCCTTAAAGTAAAGAAGGTTTAAGATGAGATTTGATTGAAGTGTTCAAAACCTTAAATGGTTTTGATAGAGTAAATAAGGAGAAACTGTTCCCAGTGACAGAGGGGTCAGTAACCAGAGGAAACAAATTTAAAGTGATTAGAAAAAGATCCAGAGGTGACATGAGACAACTTTGTTTTTTTTACACAGTAAGTTGTTGGAATTTGGAATGCACTGCCTGAAGGGGCAGATTCAATAGTATGTTCCTAAAGGGAATTGGATAAATGAAGAGAAAATATACCATTCTATGGGATGAGAGCGAGTGGGTGGGACTAATTGGATAGCTCTGCCAAAGATCTAGCACACGGATGAATAGTCTCCTTCTGTGCTATAACATTCTATTATTCATTCTTCCCATTTTCCAGGTTTTATTAATTTTTGATAGCCCTTTCAAAAATGGTATTTATACCTCTCTATTAATTTTCCTTCCCAAATCAAGTCATTTCCTCTGGCATGCAGGCATTTTTCCCGCCAAAATGAGCCGGAATGATTTTATCATGAGCCTATTACAAACCCAGCAGAGGTTATTTTAAAAATTCAAATACTAAATTCATTTTTCTAAAAAAAAAGGTTTAGGCTTTATAAAGATTTTAATCCTATTTGCTCATTTTCAAATCATAGAAATTTTAGTACAGAAATAGGTCATTTGGCCCACTGTGCCTGTATCTTTGATCCTCTCTTGAATTTTCATTCCATTACCTTGTCCCACTCCTCATTAGAACCATAGAAAAGTTACAGCGTTCGGTCTATCTTGTCCATGCCAGCCCGTGGACACCCAGATGCCCTTTCTAATCCACCTTCCTGCACCCGGCCCATAGCCCTGCAGCTTACAGCACTTAAGGTGCAGATCCAGGTACTTTTAAAAGAGTTTAGAGTTTCTGCCTCTACCACCAACTTGGGCAGCGAATTCTGGACACCCACTACCCTCTACATAAAAAAGTTCTTCCTCATGTGCCCCTACACCTTCTGCCACTTATCTTGAATCTATGTCCCCTGGTTCTAGAATTCTTCACCATGGGAAACAATTTTATTCTGTCCACTCTATCTATTCCCCTCATAATTTTGTACACCTCAATCAAGTCACCTCTCAGCCTTCTTTATTCTAAGGAAAATAACCCCAACCTATCCAATCTCTCCTTGTAGCTACACTTTTCTAACCCAGGCAACATTCTTGTAAACCTCCTCTGCACTCTCTCCAGAGCTATTACGTCCTTCCTGTAATGTGATGACCAGAACTGCACACAATACTCCAGTTGTGGCCTCATCAGTATTTTATAAAATTCCAACAATATATCCTTACTTTTATATTCGATACCTCTGCCATTGAAGGAGAGCATTCCTTATGCCTTCTTTACAACCTTGTCTACTTGAACTGCTGCTTTCAGGCACCTGTGTACTTGTATGCCAAGATCTCTCACTTCATCTACCCCTCTTAGTATATTCCCATTTATTGTGTAATCCCTGTAAGTGTTTGACCTCCCTAAATGTATGACCTCACACTTCTCTATGTTAAAAACCATCTGCCACTTTACCGCCCACTCCACCAACCCATCTATATCGTTTTGGAGATTTTAGCTATCCACTACACTATCCACTACTCGACCAATCTTTGTGTCATCTGCAAATTTCCCAATCGTGCCCCCCACGTTCACATCCAAATCATTAATATATAACACAAACAGCAAGGGTCCCAACACCGAACCCTGTGGAACACCACTTGAGATAACTTTCCATTCGCAAGGGCATCCATCAACCATTACCCTTTGTTTCCTGTTACAAAGCCAACCTTTTATCCGGTTTGTCACATTACCCTGAATCCCATGGGCTTTTACTTTCCTGACCAATCTGCCATGTGGGACCTTGTCAAATGCCTTGCCCAAATCCATGTACACAACATCCATCCACTGCACTACCTTCATCAACCCTTCTTGTCACTTCCTCAAAGAATTCAATCAAATTTGTGAGGCAAGACCTTCCTTTAACAAATCCATGCTGACCATCCCTGACTAGTCCATGCCTTTCCACATGACAGTTAATCCTATCTCTCAGGATTGATTCTACTAATTTACTCACTACCGATGTAAGACTAACTGGCCTATAATTGTTTGGCATTTCCTTTGATCCCTTTTTAAACAATGGAACTACGTTTGCATTTCTGCAGTCCTCCGGTACCTCCCCTGTATCTAGTGAAGATTGGAAAATCATCCTCAGAGCATCTGCTATCTCCTCCCTGACTTCCTTCAGCAGCCTCAGAAACAATCCATCTTGCCCTGGTGACGTATCAACTCTCAAGGATTTCAACCCTTCGAGTACTTCCTCTCTCTTTATGACTATCCCGTCCAATATTTCGCAGTGTTCCTCCTGGACTACTATATCTACATCCTCCCTTTCCTTTGTAAACACGGAGACAAAATATTCATTCAAAACCCTTCCCACAGCCTCTGCATCTACACGCAAGTTTCCATCTTCATCTCTGATAGGCCCCACTTTTTCCTTAACTAACCTTTTAGCATTAATGTATTGGTCGAACATCTTTGGGTTATCTTTAACTTTACTTGCTAATCTTTTTTCATGCCCTCTCTTTGATTTCCTTATTTCCTTTTCTACTTCGTCCCTGCACTTCCTACATTCCTATATTCGTCTAGGCTATCTGCTGTGGTTAGTTCTTTGTGCCTATTGTACGCTTTCTTTTTCTGTTTGATCTTCCCCTGTATTCCTCTAGACAGCCAGGAGGGGTCTAGATTTGGCAGTACCACTCTTATTTTTGTCGGGGACGTGTGTACTTTGTACAATTAGGATCTCGCTTTTTAGTGCTTCCCACTGGTTTTCCACTGTTTTGTCCTCCAGCAGTGCTGTCCAGTCCACCTCAGCCAAGTCCCTTCTCATTTCTGCAAAATTTGCTTTCCCCCAGTTCAAGACTTTTACTCCTGCCTTATCTCTGTCCTTTTCCATGGTAATGCTAAATCTAACTGAATTGTGATCACTGTCCCCGATATGGTTGCCAACTGTCACTCCACCCACTTGCCTTTCTTCATTCCCTTCAACACCTTCCTTTTACCTAATGTTTAAATGTTATGAGTGACTGAAAAGCTACTCATGATAATGCATTCTGTGCCCTATTACTCTTTGTTTGAAAAATTTCTTCTTTACAAGGATCTTTCCTGGGTTGGAGTGATAAATCTGCCACAAGGTATTGAGGGTAGGCTGCTGATGTCCCTCAATTTATCTGCCACAGGAATGTGAAGGTGGCACCCACTTTCTTCCCCTCCAGATTCTATCCTATGAATGATCCCCTTCTCACACCGCACCCTCTACTGACGGTACCACGTGTGGAAATTCTCACATGTCTGCGTCTCACATGACTTCCCGCCAGCCACATCGTGTTAATTTGTCAATAGCCATGTCATAGCTTTTCTTGTACTAAATTTTCTTTGTTTTGTTCTTTCACTAGGTCTTGCTGTAGCCAGCGCATTAGTTGACATTTCCCAACAAAAATCAATGGATCACAAAGAAAAGTCTGGAGCCGTGCGGAATAGGAAACACCTTCCTCCTGCACAGCCGGCCACCTGCATTTGACACTTCAAAGCCTCATTTTGTCGATCTCTGAAGGATTTTTAAAAAAAACTTAGCTTGCGGTGCCGGTCCACTTCCGTTCCGATATGTGGCCAAAAGGGACTAAAATCATTTTGAGAAACACATATCTCCATCTACCCCTCTTCTGTGCATGTGTGATATTTGCTCGCTGAAGATTATGTGCTAGTGTCTATATTTCCAAGACAGAGTTTCTCATCCTGCCACATTACTTTTTGTTTTTTTTGCACTCACTTAGTGAAATCCTGTTAAGATCACATTGCCTGGAGAAAGAGGAAATGATGATCTAAAGCAATATCTATTTTTTAAACATTTTTATTCATCCCTAGGAACTTTAGGCGAGGGAAGGCCAGAGAAGACTTTATAAACTTCATGATGTATAAAAAAAAAAGGCGAGATTAAAATATTACATGCTTTTGACCATTGTAACAGATTACAGCTCTATTGTTAGGAAGGGGGAAGTAAGTACTGTCTGTCTCAAGTCACCAGGGATGCCAGCTCTGTTGACTTGTTTCAGAATGATCACAGATCATATCTACACAGGGACACTGATAACATACCTCAGCTTGTATATATAGTCATTTAGAATTGCTGCATCTCAATTTTAATAACATCCAGGAGCCTTCCAAGAACACTACAGAACAAAAACTATTCTTGAATTAAACTACCTGATTTTTATTCTTTTTTCTGTAGTTCTGTCTAGGTGAGCAGATAGCCATGTGCTTATTCAATCCATGGGAAATTTGGTAAGAAACGCTAAATTGAAAGAAAAGTGATTTGCATCATTTTTATTAAGGGAAACTTGGTCATGAATTTTGTATCTACGCCCTAAACAATGAAAGTTAGTAAGAACCTCGTAGCAATAGAAATGGTCTGTTTATATTTGATGCTTGATCTTTGTGAAGCTGCCTTGCTCAAACATAAAGGAATAGTTCACCTATGAAAGTGGTTTGCATGTCTCGTGCAGCTTGATCAACAATAAATCTTGATCAAATTCTACATATAAGCTTTTATGAGGAACAGAAATAAGACATTATTGTCAGCAGTAATTATCGACTTTCCATGATAACTTGGTGGACTGGCCACTGTGATTTGAGTGCTCTGTACTATACATCATGTCTTTAACACTTTCTGCTAGCCACTGGTGAAAGCGTGTTGAACAGAATGTTGTTCTCTACTTTTCTGTTGCGAACACTTCCTTTTATGGATGTGAAAAACAAGCTTCCACACCTTTCTGTTTTACAGGAAGCCTTGATGCACAAACTATGATGGTCTTATGACCTGAAAGCTGGTTAAGCCATTGATGTTGTCGGTTTCTCTCTATTGAACTACTTAAACAGTTTTGCTGAGCCAATAATGTTGTAATTACAGATTTAAAACTGGAAATAATGGAGATTTGAATTAAAAATTAAGAATGCTGGAAACACAACAGGCCAGTCAACATCTGTGGGGAAAACAGATCAATGTTTCGAGCGTGGTTCTCGTGTAAAACTGAACATTACTTCAACTTGATCAGTATTTTAAAAAGAATGATCAAAAATTAATGTTTTAGATGGAAGTATTCATCAAAAATAGCTCTGACATTGAATTACACCAAAAATGTTAATCTTTAATTTATTTTTAAAATGTTGAAATGCCTGCAGTGTGATTCCAACAATTCTTGATATTGTAAAAGAAATTTTATTTCAGAATTTACAGCATTCTCAGCTATCTCCGAATCACTCCTCTTTTGTTATTCCTGCTGAACTGTATCACAAATGACTAACCTAAAAACCAGCATTAGTGCGCGTTCAAATTTAATTCAATTATTCCAAAACTCAGAATTATCAGAAATTTAAACTGATCTTGATTTAATTCATGGCATTCGAGCGACCCAGAAATATAACTAACTGATACTGATCACTAACTTACACTGTTACAGGGAGGGACAGAGACTTAATTTAAAAGTAAGGGCTCTCAGGACTTACCTATATTTGTTTTACTATTTTTAGTAAGGCTCAGACCCTTCTAGATTATTAATTGTATCAATATTAATTGTAATGGTTCATGATTGTCACAAATGGTGCAAGAAAGTTGACTGATTCCAAATTGTTTACTTAAAGTGTTTTGAGCTTTTTCCAGCAGTGTTAACAGCACACTGTACTGGCACCATTCAACTCGGTCATTCAACCCAGGGCACCTGTCAAGGTCAGAAGTCAGTGCCCAAACCATGCACTCCAAGAATACATGTACATTATAGAAAACTTGAATATTTGGCACTGGGGAAACCAGTTTGTCATTTGACTTTTGTTCCTATTTATTCTCATTGGGATGAGAACAAGACAGTTTGGGGTACTACAACTCTTTAACTGACCAAGTCATATTGTGCTTGTAGTAATCCTCGAGTAATCCAGAGTAAATTGTTATTATCTTTCAGAAAGCCACACTACGACTATAATATGTTGTAGATACATAATGGCTGTCAAAATTGATGGCTTTCAAGCATAATGAGTAAAAACATAATTTGGAATCTAAATGCTTCCCTAGAATTCAATGTAATAAATTGAGAAAAATAGACGCCAACAAATTCTGAGCTCCTGGTCTGTTTGTCAAAAGGACCTTTTATATTCACAGTAATTAGATTAGCTGGTCAGGTGGTACACCCCTGTGGCTTTTTATTGTTTGGAGGCGGTATTACTTTTACACTCACTAGATTTTAAATTTTGGGGGCGTTTTTACATTAAAGCTTAGAAAGTGAATATGCTGACATCATTGACATTCATAGATAGCCAAGCTTTGGACTGGAAGGAAAGTCAGAAAGGCATCTTCTAAACTGAAACAGAAACATACACACATGGAGAGGCTTTTGTTCAAACCATTTGTTCTCTAATGCAAATTTTATCAGGGAATCGAAGCTAGTTGAAGAATTTATCTTTTATCAAGAAGCAGAAACAGTCAACCTATTTTTCTTTCCTCTTCATAAGATTGTAATTTAAAAGATAATTTATGATTGGTGCAGCTCTCGTCTCCCTTTGCTATTCACCTTTATATTTCCCTCACAAAATAATTTATTTTGTCTTGCCATCAGTGAAGAGGAGGGGCAAGTAGCCACTGACTGGTCAAGCCAGTTCACAAAGCTCCTATTTTCTTTTGCCTTAAAGTAAAGCAAGAACATTAACAATTCTCCTTTTGTCTTCCTCCCTGTGAACAATTCTGTTCATTACTATTGTACAGATGGGACTGGGAACCATACCTGCCCACTTGGATCATGAGTGCAAAATTGAGATAGGACTTTTTTAAAATTATTCTTTCATGGATGTGGGCGTTGCTGGCAAGACCAGCATTTGTTGCTCATCCCTAATTGCCCTCAAGAAATATAGCATAGGTATAGCACTTTCTTGTGTTTATAATGAGGGTGAATTATTTTCTCCTCAATCATGCATGCTTTGAATCATGTAGAACTTGCAAATGCTAGCAGCTGGAATAACGAAGAAGGGATTAAATTTAGTCCTCTGATGGTCTCTTATCAACTATGTCTATGGGGAATCAGCCTGCATTCCTTAATGCTATGCTACGAGGGCCTCTTATCCCCCATTAACACTTATATTTCTTCATCCAAACGTTCCTTTACCTCAGTGACATGAGCCTGCATGGCAGTGATATTGTTCTTTAATGCCCCTCTGCAGGCACTTTTGGTTCAGCTGGTTATGTTAAGCTGAAACCTTGGTTGCATTGTAACTCTAACCAACGTATATAGAAGAGGAAACAGCGCCTTCCTGTTCAGATCTGAAATTTAGTCTGCTTTTACAGTTTCCAGGTGAAATGAATGAAGGCTTTTTCAAATAAATCAGTGTTCCCACTGATGCTCAACCCTACTTCCTTAGATGCTAGAGTTCAATTTCCTCAAACAGTGAAAAAAAACTATTCTTTAATGTCCAAATGTCTAGAAGCAATGATTCAGAAAAGGTGAGCAGCTATTAAGGAGGGAGAAAATTGTAAATATTCCACTTTTCTAAATAATACATTCAGGCCCTGACTGTCCGCTCAGCAGAGAGCTCTCTTGGTGAACTGGCCAACATTCCTCTCCCCACCAGTTCCATCAGATATAAATTAACAGGTTGACCTTTCAGTCATTAGTTGTTTATGGAATCTTGTATGTGCAAATTAGCTGCTGTATATCCCTACATTAATTGCAATTCAACAGCAACTCATTGATTGTAAAGTACTTTGGAATGTCTTGAGGATGTAATGAGGTGCTACGCAAATACAATTTTTTTTCTAGTAAATATATTAGGCGTGGAGGAGTTCAACACAATAGAATCTCCCAAAGCTTCTGGCTGGAGAAGGAGAGAGAAGAAACTATGACTTATTGCTGTTAGCCAGCTTTAAGGTAGACTTGATGCATTTACCCATCCATCGCAAGTGGCAGTTTCTTTCTTTTCCTTCAGCATTTGAACCTTTAAGGCCTTCAGTGGCCTCTCCTACCCTAGAGATTTGTCCCTTGCCCATGCTAACATTTTATCAATTCTAATTTATTTCTTAAAATTCAAGTACTTTTTAAATATTCAACTAATCAGAAAGTTGTTTTATCCAATATTGTTGGGCTTCTGTTAGAGATTAGGTAGGGCCAATATTTGACCTAACTGGCTGTTGCAAGTAGCTGAAATTAGCCACAATGTAAGTTTGCAAGACAGAATGACTTTGTGAACCTCACTTTTTGGCTGTACTTCAAAACCTTTTGATGGACAACTCGGCTGCTGATGTTATTTTTCCTTTCTTCTCTTCCTCCTCCAAGCCCCCGCATACACAACCAATGAGACTTGTTTTCATTTAACACCTGGTCTATTGACAATAGGATTGTTTTATCCCTTCAGGACCTGACCTCAACACTTCGACGGTTATATTCTGTGTAGGCCAATAAAAGTGACATGTTACCTTGAATTAGTTGGCGTTTTCCATTTGGGGTTAGTGGTTAACCCAGGTTTTAACAGAATTTTCTAGAAAAGATAATCAACCTATTCAACTTCCTATCTCACTTGTTACTTATATGTATATATAAAATAAGCAAAAGTTATGCCATTACCAAATGGTTTGTAGCTTCAAAAGCACTATTAAACATTTCATAAAATTTTATATGAAGAATGCACTGTGCAACTTGTTTCTCTTTAGAACAAGTGTCACATTTTGCCCTTCCAGTTAGTCACTTTTGCATCCTGTTCCAGTTTCAGAAGGGGAGAGGGTTTGATTTTGCTGCACCCCTTTCTAAACAAAACCCACAGGTCACCTTCAAAGCAAGAGTTGAGAATTGTAATTGTTAGTCGAGTAGAGTATTCCATCAGATATTTTTTAAAATGCATTGCAGAGAGAGATTGTTAAAGTTAAAAATGTAAATACTTTAATCTCCTTGGGAGCCCGGTCTTCGCTAACAAATTTTAAATATTCTAATTAGCTGTAGCAATCAAATAAATCAGAGAAGATTTTTTTAATTGCTAACTTGGATCGAACCTTGAAATCAGAGCATTGAAGAGTTGCAGACACAGAACTTTGAACTATTAATTTTTTTGTGTGTGTTTTGTTTTTTGTGTGCAAACTATTTTGGGAGTCAGTAAGTTCTACTTTAGAAAAACTTTTTTAACACACAAAGAAGAACACGCAGCCTGTTGTGTATTGTAAAGTGTTTTAAACAGCAAATGTTTGAGGTGAAAATGTTTATGTTGCCAGGTGCATTGTTTGCATAATGTGTAGAAGCAGTGATTTCTCTTTTCTACTGAGAGGGCTGCTATAGAAAATTCTGCAGGGATAATAGTTTCCTGTAGTTATATGATGTGACATAGGTGATTGCACGGCTGAGAAGTTAGTAACTATTTTAATAACTGATATGGAAGTCTAGCACCTTGCTGTAACACATCATAAATATACAGCAGGTTCATCATGTGAGTAGAGAAAAGACGAATTAGGGGTTCTGAAAAAGACGTAACATGCCTTTGTTTCCAGATGCTGATGGGCTTGCTGAGTAGTTCCATCATCATCTGTTTTTGTTTCAGATTTTCATCATATGCTGTTTGTAATGCTCCCACACAAAAATCGCCCTCATCTTCATCTGATTGTTGAACAGGATAGCCCCACTTGAAGGTAGACTTAAATTAACGTGAGATGCAGTAAAGGAAAACCTAGCGATGTGATTAAATTCTAGTGATAGCACTGCAAAGAGACTGAAAGATAACTTTCTATGAACACTGCATTTTACTGAAGTGCCCACACAATCCCACCTTATGTGCACAACTGAAAATGTGCATGCAATGTCTTTTGGATGATAGCTATCTTCATTTTATACAATCACTGAGTTTAGTCAAATGGCTGTTTGTTGGGGGGGTGGGGGAGGAAAAACATTCTGGACCCCACCTCAACTTGTGCATTTAATTGGTCTGGTAATCTTTTTATAAAAAAGTGATTAATCAGTACAAATGTTGGGCCTGTCCTTGAACTACTATCTTGGGAAACCCAGAAAGAGGAGAATTCAATGATGAAAAAAAAAGCTTTCTTTTTTGGAAAAGGAGTGGGGTATTTTGGAAAATTATTGGCATAGCTTTCCAATCCTTTCTAAGATGTACTGCATTGCAAAAAAACAAAGGAAATAAGTAAGTCACTGGCATCTTAAGGATCAAGGTGACTTAATCTTCCAGAATCCCAAAATGGAATTGGATTTTACCATTGTTTTAAGGATTACATTCCACAATTGTGTCCTGTTTTAGGGTAAAGCTGGACTTATGTACATGGGGCCTGCTAGTCCAGTGATGATGGCAAAGATGCTAAATCCTTCCCAATTGCTGCTCTCCAGAAGAGTCCCGCGCTCCCATCTCTTAATACGCCCTATCTTAACAGATGCGTACAGCAGAAAACTTGTACTTGAAACCTTGGGACCAGCTGCTCACTAGTCTTTTCCTGATGTATCATTTCCTTGATCCCTGAATGTGTGTTGATCCTGAACCGTGAGCTGTGAAAACGCACAACAAGGCATCATATAAGCCAATGGCTGATTTTTCTGTAAAGTCTTCACCTACTGCTTCCAGAATGTTCTTCCTGTATTCTTACTTCCATGTGCATAAAATTAGTAGTTTGTTAATATGTATAATTTAGCATCGATTGCACTGGTATGTAAATATTGAGTAAGTATTGTAAACCGTTTCACTGCGAGGGGGAGTGTTGAGGGGGTAACATTTAGGATTGCACTTTTTCGTATAATTTTTGTATTGTAAAATAACAGCTAATTTAATGGTTGAAATTTGAATTGAAATGAAAATAATGGAGGACTTCAAAATGGGGGAAAAGGCCTGTAATACACATGTAAATAAAGGATGAAATTTCACTGAAATAAAACTAGTTCCAATTGTGATACTGTGAATATGAAGGTGATTTCCTATATTACAACAGTGACTACCTGTCAGATTTTTTTTATCTGTGCAGCACTTCGGGCCATCCTGAGGTTGTAAAAAGCTCTTCATAAATGCAAGTCCGTTCTTTGTTGTGCATTGCCGCAAAGGCTAGTGTTTTTTACTGTGCTTTAGCTGTCACAAGCCCTTTCTAGTTTATAGACTCATGGAAGGAGGTAATTGGCAGCAACATACCTCTTGTTGCACCCTTAGCAAATTCACTTCAGCTTTAATTTTAAACTAATTTTAAACATACTTCTTGTATGTCTTAAGACAATGCTTCAGAGGAGGTCAAGATCAGGTTAGCATGGGATTGCTACCATGGTTGAGCAGCACTCCCGATAATCAATATATTGTAGACAATAAATAAAAACTTGAGCCTCGTGCTGGAGAGATTTAGAGTTGTACTGTACATGAATCAGGAGAGATGGGCAGGTTACAAAATCTGAGCAGAAACACGAGTGCCATGCGAAATGCCAGGCAATAACAGCAAGTAGCTGGTGCTGTCAAATTACAATAGTGAAATGCTCTTCAGAGAACATGGTGACAGTGTCTCCATAGTACAAAGTTAGGGATAATCTCAGTATTCCGTTAAAGTGATTATCCTCATCTCCATGAGGAGATGGAACACACTGCCTGAAAGCATAGTGAGAGCAAATGGGAACTTTCAAAATGGGAATTTAATTTATTGTTGAAAGGGGAAAAATGCAGGGCTATGGGCAAGGAGTGGGAGAAATTGGATAGTGATCTATGGGAAATTATGGTGTTGACTTTGGTGTCAAGCCCTAGTTCAATTTGAGTTCCTTTCCCATTTATAATTTTACTCCAGGCTTTGAATGTATTCATTACTGGTTAAGATGCCAAGTAAAGAAAATCTTTGCCTGCAATGTTGCAGTTTAGCTTCTTAGCCAAGTGCTGCCCTTTTAACTATCTGGATGCAAAGCTGGACTGGCTGATTGCCACTGTGCTTTCTTAGAATCCTAAAATAGAACTTCACAAGACTCGGTTTTAAGTTTCATATTCTATCTGTTGATTGGGCCAACATGGTCAGCTTGGAGAGGCAGTGGCTAACCGTAAAGACTGGCCCTGGGTCTGTTAGACACTGGCAATGGCTGTTTCCAATAATTTCATTGCCTCTGCAACTGAAGTTGGAATTATACTGAGGTTAGGAGCCTGCCAGCTGTCCATACACAATATATCACCCTGTTGAAATAACCTCAAAGAGAAGGAAAGTGGTTAGGTGAAATCATAGAGACTTTAAAACATTACCTGAAACCCTTTTAGAGAAATGGAGGGGGCATAACGACAGAATGTCATGAGATGAGAATAGTGAAGCAACAGAGCAGTGGACTGAATTTGTAGAAAAACTATCCTTTTCACCATAAATAAGAACAAACTTTTAAGGGCAGTATATTATTAATTATCCCTATTACTAGTTCTAACCTTGACCAGAGACAACTACCAAAACTAGTACTAAGATTATGAAACACTATCTAATTACCAAACAACAGCAAGCTCTAAACAATATTCACACAAAAACATTCGTTCGAGCTTGAGAATGTTTACTTAAGTAATTATTCCTTATCTTCACCCTTCCTGATGATTGCCTCTCCTTTTCATAGTTTTTTGAGACTTAGTTGACTCCCGTAAAACACCATTATTAATTTTTGTTGCAGTGTTCAATGCCATGATCTATCTTGTTTTCCTTAGCAGCAGATAAGACAACTTGGTTAATTTACAGAGTACGTTTTCCATTAGCCCAAAAGTTTGTGACATTTAAATGACCCAAAATAATCTTTTACCTTACAAGGGGTTTCTCTGAACCAGTGCCAATGACTGATCAATTTGGTGTGAAGGTATTTTGGTGCCTGGAGAGAGCATTCTCTTAAGTTGGCATCTCAGCTAACATTTTACGCTTGAGATCCATTTCATGAAGTTCAGAAAATCTATCGCGCTGGATGGGGTTTAATGAGCCAGTTCAGTGGGAGACGATAGATTTCACACTGTCAGCCAACTAACAACAGCATGGCAGACTTGGACAGTGCTTGTGCTCAGTCAAAAGATGCTCTGGTGAAAGGTAGATGAATGGCGAAGGTTTACAAGAACAGGCCGACCTAGAGCACCAACACACCTTTCTGAAACTGTTGAATTCTATTGAGACATACCCTTGGTGTATTAGAATACACATTTTGGTTTCCATCCTGAAATGCAGGAAGGGATCCCATTGGTACCACTGGCACTTGGTGATTCTTCAGGCCATTGCAGCATACAAATTGGATATCAAATCCTGTGCAGTATTCAGAAATGAGCAGGCTGGATCTGTCCTCCTGAGAAATGTGTAGGGCAGGTTGTGGCTTTTTTTACAGGATTGCAGAACGTTGTATGATTCAGAGGACTTGATGTCACTTCAGTCAATTCACACGTGTTGATCTAATGCCTCATGCGGGATTTGTGAAGCAGCTGGAAGCTATGGAATTATATGACCAAATTTTGGATTGTATCCAGCACCTGTACCCCAGCTCCAAGATCAGTATAACATTTAAAGAGTCTCTGCAAAGCTGTTTCTCTCAAAAGCAGAGATGGTAAAATTCTTCACTGCCACACATGCTCTACCTCAGTATTGACATGCATTGAATGGCATGAAGTTGTTTGCACAGATATGAGCCAGAGAAAGTTGTGCCCTTTAGCAACGTGGTAACTCTTAATTGCTGCCAATCAACCTCTCTGGCACTAAATATTAGCTATTATAAGTGTAATCTCATTCCTTCAGGTATTAATTTTAAGTCACTTTTTGTCTTCGTCTGCTTTCTTTCCCTCACTTTATTTCCCTTCCTATACCTGATTTGATATTGAATTCATTTAATTTACACTTCCTTCTCAGTCCTTCAGTTTATTTCCCAATCCTTTAAACAGAGGTTGTGAGAAAGTGTTATCTAAGGAGGTACCCTATTCATTGCTCTGTTCACCACTATCAGGTCCCATTTTCTTTTCTGTGCTGTTTTCAGCTCGTACTTTCAGCAATCTGTGACACAAAAAATTTAAATACTTAGACAAAAGCAAAACACTGCAGATGCTGGAAATTTGAAATAAAAATAGAAAATGCTGGAAAAAACTCAGCAGGTCTGACAGCATCTGTGGAGAGAGAAACAGAGTTAACATTCGAGTCTGTATGACCCCTCTTTAGGGCTAAAGAGAAGTAGAAATGTGATGAAATTTATACTGTTTTGGAGGGGTTGGTGGAGCAAGTGAAGCTGGTTAGAAGGCCAGCGATAGGTGGGGACTAAGAAGAGATTGACAAAGATGTTATCGACAAATAGGCAAAGGGAGTGTTAATGGTAGTGGTGAGAGGTGCCGATTGTGGCATAAAGGTAGGAAAGCAGAATGTGTTAAAAGCAGAACAAGAGTAAGCAAGGGTAATTTAAATACTTAAATGTGCAAGGGAAATATCTGACTTCATAATGGATGGCCTCATTTCCTGTTCCAGTATTTTCAGTGAAAACTGTGACACTCCTTTTTATGTAGACGCTATAGTTCTGAGGAGCTGAGGCAGTGAGAATTGGTTTTGCATGGTGCAAGAGGAAATCTTAACTATGTCCCTGAAACCAGACCTTCAAATCAAGAACATTCTGAACTTTTTAAATAATATCTAGGCTCCTATCTGGCATTGATGCTCACATGAACATATCTGAGAACACACAATGAAAGACCTGACCTATTCCTGCTTTGTGATGAACGACACTGCTCTCAAGTGAGGCCTCCACTTAGTCAGGGTCAAAGCCATTTTTGCAATTAATTGTTTGCGAAGCAATTGATTACTTGAGAAACACTTCCAGGTATCCCAAGGCTGTGACAAAATGCTATCTACTTAAAGGTTGGTGTCTAATGATCAGCTAGTGACAGTGGGAATAGATAAGTAGAATCTTTTTGGGATAAAAGTGATATAAAGATGTAAGTTATGAATTATATGAACCCTTGTGAATGACTTGATAATTCAGTGCCTTAGACAGGCAGATCTACAGTACTCCAAGGCACTGGTGGTGGATCAATAATGGGCTTTGAACAGGTACAGCTGTGTGACCAAGGATTCTGGAGACTTAAACATGATGGGATTCTCTGTTCATCAGACACCCGTTTGACCAAAATTCATTAAATTCATTCTTCATCATATTCCAGTTATAATTTACAATGTGAGATATACAGTTTGTGGCCATAGTTAAAGTGCAGCTGCGCGCGCACCTCTCAGTGCTTCCAGCCCAGGACTGCCACATGGAAGACAGCATAGCCCCGAAAGTCAAAAAGACTGCAGCCCACCCCCACTTAAGTGATGTGTCCCTCAAAGGCCTTTTGAACATAGTAGAGGCCCACCCTCATGACCTCTGGTTGCAGGATGGGCAGCTGCATCATCAATCCAGCATGGGAGACAGTAGCAGTGGTGGTCAGCCCCAATGTCCTGCAAAAGAGGACAGCCACTCAGTGCCGCTACAAGATGAAAAAAGTGAGTTACCTTGCTGGCTCGTCCATTCTACCAGGGTAATTCACTCTTTTCATCACGCTTAGCACACACACACAAATCCATCACACATCCATAGGGATCTCACACCTCAAAGGACAATACCACTAACACACACATACATCTCCATCAGGCTCATACCCTCTTGAGCTTGCGACCTCATCCCATCCATGGCTCCGCTCACCACACAAACGTTCCACACAGTGCCATGTGTCCTGCTCGCACTCTCTCCATCTGTTTACATGGAAGAGAAGCCTGCTCACATCAGCAGGAAGAGGTCCAAGACTGGGGGTGGAGTGGTCCACATTAGGCCCCTCGCTCACTCTGAGGAGCGTACCATTGCGCTGACTGGTGAGGACATGGACCATGCTTACAGTAAGGTTGGTGGCAAACACCCTCATTAGGATCCTGCACCACATCATCCCTCTCTCAATACAAATGTGAGTGCTCCCTTTCCTGCTTTTGACTGTGCTGCCATGCACTACTTATCTCTACTTTGGTTCACAAGGAGCTCTGCCAAGCAACCAACACCCTCAGCCAGCCAGTCCCTCAGCTCCATCCACGTCCTCACCTCCAGCCAAGAGTACATGTCCTCCATTGAAGAGCTGGAAATAAGCAGCCTGGAAGACCCGTCACACCGCTTACCCACACCCTCCACCAGCACAGAGACACACGCCTCAGTGGGACCTAGATCTAGAGCAGGCTCAGGTTCACAATCTGGTGGTCATCACACAGACATGTCCTCAGCAGACAGAGGCAAGGCTGAGCTCCCTGGCACTCGGAGGACTGCTGGGGAGCGGGCATCTGTGAGGTCCGAGTCAGAATTCAAGCCTCTGGATTTGGCCTTCCAACTCATCCTGGAGAGTCAGCAGAAGGCTTGGGAATATCACACAGAGATATTGGAAACCCTCAATAGAGTGGCACGTGAATTAGAGGAGTGCATCTGCCTGCTTTCTGGTGAAGTGCTTATTTCCATGTGTGTGTTTGGAGGTCTCCATGGGGAAGTGGCAGATGCCATGGAGACTCTAATCCAGCAGATCACAGAGGTGTGTGCAGACCTGCACTCTATCGCGGGAGCCATGGGTGAGTTCCTGCAGTGGTAATGCAAGAGGGAAATGAGGCACCTCGACATCCCTGCGGGTGCTCCGTCCCCTCTGGGAGTTTGGTCAGGACCCCCGGGGCACCCGAAGGGGGGAGGAGCAGCAGCTGGACACCCCTGTGTCATCCACTCAGTAACCTCGAGGCTGTCCTCTCCCTCCGAGTCCCCTTTGCCTGTGAGCCCCTCAACCTTGTCCTTTGTCACTGCAGAGGGAGCAGCTGACCAACGAGTGACTCTGGAGGGAGAAGTATGTGTGTGTGGCAGGGCCTTTCAGAGCTCCATGCAAGCACTCTCCCAGACACACGATCCTTCATGTATCACACTCACCTCAATGTCCTGAGCATTCTTGATGCTGCCTGCTGGGGTTCGCTTTCGGTTGTCCATCTGAGCTGACCTGCATCTCCGTCCACCCACTGATCACACTCCCATGCAGCACCTGATCTCGCCCACCACGACTCTCGTTTCACTTTTGATCTGGACAGCATGGTCATGATTCAGTTTTTCATTCGGTCTCCCATCTTTTCCCCTCCCCCAGCCACCCATTTCCTTTCCCCCCATCACTAATGATGCCCCTGGCGTCACTTTCCACCTCCCTTCCGTGGCCTACCAGCCACAACCCTTTTCCTTCGGGGATGTCCAGGTGAACGTGCACGCTCCCTCCCTTCCGAAAATCCCACTCATATCCACATTCATCCCCCCGACCACTTCCTTCCCACTCCTGGGGTCCGGCTCTGCCTCTGATCCCCACCAACCACCCTTGCCGTCCCTTCTATTGCTACCGTCGAAACCTTACCCTACCACCTCACTCTGCCCTCGGTCATTCTCACCATTCCCTTGTTCCACGCCCAGTCTTAGTTTGCTCCCCAGGAGGCAGTCATGGACCCATCAGAACCCTCCCTTGCACGTTCACCTGGACATTCCCCCCCTCCTTGGAACCACTTCCCCTTCCCAACTATTTTCGCCCCACTGCCTCCACTTGCTCGTTCCCTGCCCGGAGTCCACCCCCTGTTTAGTCCTTCCCTCTTCCTGACTCCTTCAGACACCCTTACTTCTTCTCCAGTCTTACTCGCTCCACTCTCTGCATTCCTTCCTCCCCACAGACTCCCCTCTCTACACCCCTTCTTCCCCCCAGACTCCCTCCCCACTCCACAATCCTTCCTCCCCCCAGACTCATAACAACATAAGAACATGAGAAATAGAGGCAGCAGTAGGCCATCTGGCCCCTCAAGCTTGCCCCGCTATTCAATACGATCATGGCTGATCTGGCCCAGGCCTCAACTCCTCTTTCATGCCAGCTCCTCATAGCCCTCAACTCCCCGATATTTCAAAAATCTATCTACCTCCTCTTTAAATACTTTCAGTGATCTAGCCTCCACAACTCTCTGGGGTAGAGAATTCCAGACATTCATAAGAAATAGGAACAGTGGTAGACCATTTGGACCCTCGAGCCTGCTCTGCCATTCAATAAGATCATGGCTGACCTTGCTGTGTTTCATTTTCCACATTCCCATCTAACCCCAATAAATAAGAACATAAGAAGTAATAAGAACATAAGAAATAAGAAACATTCACTACCCTCTGAGAGAAGAAATTCCTTCGCAAGTCAGTTTTAAATGAGTGTCCCCTTATTCTGTAATTATGTCCCCTAGTTCAAGATTCCCCCACTAGTGGAAACATCTTCTCAAAATCTACCCTGTCAAGCCCCTTCACAATCTTGAACATTTCAATAAGATCACCCCTCATTCTTCTAAACCCTAATGAATAAAGGCCTAACCCTGTTTAGCCGTTCTTGAAAGTCAACCCCTTCATCCCAGGAATCACCCTAGTGAATCTCATTTGAACTGCCTCCAATGCCAGTATATCCTTTCTTAAATGCGGAGACCAAAACTGTACTCAGTACTCCAGATGTGGCCTCACCAACACCTTGTACAGTTGTAACAAGACTTCCCTATTCTTAAACTTCAACCCCCTCAGCATTACAGGTCAAAATTCCATTTGCCTTCTTAATTACTTGCTGCACCTGCATGTTAACTTTTTGTGTTTCATGTAAAAGAACACCCGGATCCTTCTGTGCTGCACCTTTTTGGAGTCTCCCCCATTTAAATAATAGTCTGCCTTTTGATTTTTCCTACCAAAGTACATGACCTCACGCTTTCCTACATTAAATTCCATCTGCCAAGTTTTTGCCCACTCACTCACCCTATCTATATCCCCTTGCAGATTCCTTATGGCCTCATCACAACATGCCCTCCCATCTATTTTTGTATCATCCGCAAATTTGGATACATTACACTCTGCCCCCTCCTCCAATTCATTAATATAGATAGTAATTAATTGAGGCCCTAGGACTGATCCTTGTGGCACTCAGCTAGTTACATCTTTCCAACCTGAAAAAGACCCATTAATCCCAACTCTCTGTCTCTGTGTTAACCAATCCTCAATCCATGATAATACATTATCCCCAATACTGTGAGCTCCTATCTTGTGCAATAACCTTTTATGTGGCACCTTACTGAATGCCTTCAGGAAATTCAAATACAGTACAACTATTGGTTCCCCTTTATCAACTCTGCTTGTTATATCCTCAAAGAACTCCAGCAAATTTGTCAAACATGATTTCCCTTTCACAAAACCATGTTGACTCTGTTTGATTGTGTTAATCTTCTCTAAATGTCCTGCTATCTCTTCCTTAATAATGGACTCTAGCATTTTCCCAATTACAGATGTTAGGCTGACTAGCCTATAGTTCCTGCTTTTTGTCTCCCCTCTTGAACAGGGGCGTCACATTAGCGGTTTTCCAATCCTCTGGGACACTTCCGGAATCCAATGAGTTCTGGAATATTTCGACCAATGCCTCCACTATCTCTGCAGCCACTTCCTTCAAAACTCTTGAGTGCAGGCCATCAGATCCTGGCGACTTGTCTACCTTTAATCCCATTAAATTTATCAAATACTTTGTCCCTTGTGATAGAGACTGTTACAAGATCTTTCCTCCCAATGGGCAGAATTCTCCCCTGTCGGGGGTGGGGGGAAGTTTAAGAGCGGGCTGATTCAGCTGAGCCCCTGCCTACCTGAAAATTTAAATGGAGCGGGGTTACATCTGGAGTTCCACCTGACATCATCCCGCATCATTTTACACGCCCTGCCCCCGCTCACCGACCAGGAAATCTTGGCCATTAGCTCCTTGTTTATCTGATATCTTTGGAATGTTTTTGTATCCTCCACCGTGAAGTCTGATGCAAAATATTGGTTTAAATTATCTGCCATTTCCCAGCTCCCCGTTATCAATTCTCCAGTCACATCCTCCAAGTGTTCCACGCTCACTTTAGCCACTCTCTTTTTTATATCTGTAGAAGCTCTTGGCTGTTTGTTTTTATATTTCTTGCCAATTTAATTTCACAATCAATTTTCTACCTTTTTATTAGCTTTTTAGTCATCTGCAGCTGGATCCTAAAAAATTCCCATCCTCTGGCCTACCACTAGTTTTTGTCACTTTGTATGCTTTAGTTTTTAATTGGATACTCTTCTTGACCACCTTTGTTAACCACGGTGGTTCCTCCTTCTCATTGAGTCCTTCTTTTGGACCGGGGTAAATTTTTGCTGAGCATTATGAACTATCTGCTTAAATATCTGCCACTGCTCATCCACTGCCCTTCCCCTTAGTCTATTTTCGTAGCCTGCCTTAGACAACTCTTTCTTCATGCCTCTGTGATTGCCCTTATTTAAGCTGAGGACACTGGTCTGAGACCCGAGTTGCTCACACTCAAACTGAATTTGAAATTCTACCATGTTGTAATAGCTACCCCGTAGAGGATCCTTAATTACAAGATCTCTTATTAATCCAACCTCATGACATATTACAAGATCTAAATTAGTCTGTACTCGGGTAGGTTCTGCAATGTATTGCTCTAAGAAACAATCCCTGGTGCACTCTGCAAATTCATCTTCCATGTTACCCTTGCCAATCTGATTTGTCCAGTCAATATGCAGATTAAAATCACCCATGACAATTTCAGCGCCCTTCTTACATGCCTCCATTATTTCCCGATTTATACTTTGTCCTACAGTAAGGCAACTCTTCGGGGGCTGATAGACAACTCCCATCCATGACTTCTTCCCCTTGTTATTCCTTATTTCCCCCCAAACTGATTCCACATTACAATCTATGCCACCTATATCACTACTCACCACTGCACTGATACATTGCTTTATTAACAAAGCTACCCCACCTCCCTTTCCTTTTTGCCTATTTTTCCAGAACATCGAATACCCTTGAATATTGAGTTCCCAGTCTTGGTCACCCTGCAACCACATCTCTGTAATTGCTATCAAATCATATCATTTATTTCTATCTGTGCCGTCAACTCATCTATCTTGTTACAAATGCTTTGCGCATTCTGATAAAGAGCCTTAAGCTTCCACTTTTTACCATTATTACTCAACTTGTTTCTAATTTCTGCTGCACTCTTCTGCTCATATTTTCTGCCCCTTCCTGTCACAGTTTGATTATTTTTCGCCTCTTCACTATCCTGCACTTCTGCTCACTTGTTTTGTTTTGATTTTGTAAACTTCCCTGCAATCCTTTCCCTCACTAAACTCCTTCGTTTACACTTTACACCTTCCACCCCCTTACACTTATCTCCTCAGTTGCTGTCTTCTCCCATTACCCCCTGCTTCCCCGTACTCCTTCCACCCCAACCTCACCCCTGACACCTTCATTCCCACCTCAGCCTCATCCCATCCTGAGACCTCTTCCTCTCCCAGTCAATCCTAGATCTTCCTCTCCCACCCCCCTGTACATCTTTCTCTCCCAAGCACAGCTGGACCTTCCTCTCCACCTCCTTGACCATCATCTGTTGTGAGCAGAACCTCAATGGTGACTTTCCAACTTCCATTAACTGCTTCGCAGCAGAGCCGTGCTCATGAGAATCCTGTGAGCATGCCAGGGGCATTCCTCCAGTCTGCCATTGCTGTCCGGCTCCAGCACCCTCTGCTCTTTGGATATCTGTGATATGAGGAAGGCCCTGGTGGTAAGTCATGAGTTCTGCACGTCACACTTGTTAAGACGTGTTCTGCACCAGCATGTGACCATGCCGACGTGGACAGGCGATCCAGTGGTGGGGGCGGGGGGGGGGGTGTGGAGATAAGTCCGTCGGGCTGGCCTTATAATGATAGGCCTTATAATGATATGCAGATGCATTACAATGAGGTTCCCGACTGCCAATGGCGGGGGAACACTGCCCGCCATCGGCCGGCTGAGCGTTTGATCGCAAACTGGTTTCACGACGTCGATTTTTGGCCTTCTTGCTATATTTTCTGTGGGGCACAGATGAAACCCTATGTCCTTGAAGGGACTGCCCATCTAAACTCATCACCTCCTCCACAAAATACAAAGTTTACATGGCAGGGCCTTCCAGTCCACGTAAAATGGCATGTTAACAAAAATTACTTGGACGGCTGGTGAAATCATGTTTATTCAACATGTGAACTGTTACACGACAGAATTCAGGCTCCGCAGTCAGTTGAGTACATGATTGTCTGTTGCAGCGTATAACTACTTGGTACTAAATCAAAGTGGGTTTTGGCATAATAGGTGCCAACTGTGGCATTCAGTGGAGAAATTGTACGTATAGTATGTGCCACGTGACACACCTGCAAACACTGGGTGGGATTTTCCAGCCCCGCCTGCCGCCGGAATGGTCCGGTCCTGCCAAAAGTTAATGGGCCACTGCATCTGCCACTTTGGGGCCGGAAAATCCCGGCACGTGACTTTTACTTGATGCTGTTGGAAATCTGTTGCTTGTGCCTCCCGTGGTTGTTGAGTTGGCTTGTCTGTTTCTTGCCTGCTTTATGGTAAGTGAATTCTTCACTTATTGATACACAGACAGCTGCCTAATGAGAAGTGTCAATCATCTTACGCACCGGAGTCAATTTGTGCCAAGCTTTGAGCACTTTCCCTGGTGAATTTCTTGTGAAAATAGGTAACATTGTGTACAATCTATGCACCAATCTGCATTGTCAGAAACACTTGTAGTCAGCTTTCACTAAATACTTTAAGTGGCTTTCTGTCATCAGATTCTTCGTAATGTTGGAGCTAAGCTAGTTGGGGGCAATATTGCCCTGTGTCAACCCCCAGACTAAAGAGAAGACTTCTGTCATTCAGTATGCAACTAGATTGAAGCTGGAAATATAAGTGACACTCAACATATCAACTAAAAGCTTAATAAATTGGCTGTGCGTCATGGTCATACTTTCAAATATATGCTTTCTGTTGGAAGGGTTTTTTCCACTTTGAAAACTTTTGAAGTTATAAACTGCATATGGCTACTGCCTGCAGTACTCAGGAAGATGTTCACACGCATACTTTAAGAAATGTAATCATGTGATTGTCTTTCTGCACTTTCTGTGAAATGCTGGCTCTGTTGGTTGCACTGTTGCCTCTGAGTCAGGAGGTTGTGGATTCAATCCACCCCAGAGACTTGAGCACTTCAGGTTGAAACATAATTGAGTGCAGTACTGAGGGAGTGCTGCACTATTGAAGGTGGAACAAGACGGTAAACCAAGGCTCTGTCTTCCCTCTCACGGGGATGAAACAGATGGCACTACTTCTGAAAAAAAACAAGCTGGAGAGTTCTCCCTGGCGTATTAGCAAATATTTATACTTCAACCAACATCAATAAAACAGATTACTGGTCATTGTCACAAGGTCCTTGATCATGTTGTCGCCTCCCAAATCTGTGACCATCTTTCCGGGAACTTCATGTTTTCACCCCGTCTCAATAAAAAAATGGCTCTTATCAAAACCACAGTTGTCCTATGTGACGATGATGAGGGTAAACCATCCCTCCTCGTCCGTCCTCTTCTGTCTGCAGCATCTAACAGTTGACTGCACCATCCTTCTCTGATACATATATACTGTGGCCCAGCTGGGTGGGACTGCTCTCACCTAGTTCCATTTTTATCTATCCATTCATAGTCATGAGTATCTCTTATAATGGCTTCTTTTCCCACCCCCGGACTGTAATCTCTGATGTCCCCTCAGCAATCTATCTTTGATGCTTCCTGTTTCATATCAATATGCTGCCATCGGCAACACCATCCAAAAGCAGTTAGTTTTCACGTGCTGACAACACCCGGCTTTACCTCACCACCATCTCTCTCAGCTACTGCACTGTAGCTAAATTATCAGCTTGCTTCTCCAACTTTCAATTCTGGATGAGTAGAAATTTCCTCCAATTAGATATTGAGAAGACTAAAGCCAATGTTTTTGGTCCTGCTTCGAACTCCATTCCCTCTCCCTGGTAACTGCCGGAGAGTAAGTCAGCCTGTTCACAACCTTGGTGACGTTTGACCCCGAGTTGAGTTTCTGAACACACATTTGTGCCATCGCCAAGTCTACCTATTTCCATCTCCATAACGTCGCCCAATTTTGTCCCTGCCTCAGTCCTTCTGCTGCTGAAGCTCTCACACATGCTTTTCTTATATAGGAACAGGAGTAGGTCATTTGCCCCATCGAGCCCACTCCGTCATTCAATTAGATCACAGCTGATCATCTACCCCATGCCACTTTCCCACATTATCCCCATATCCCTGATGTCTTTCATATCCAGGAAACTACCGCTTTCTGTCTTGAACAGGCTCAATGATTGAGCTTCCACAGCCTCTGGAGCAGAGAATTCCAAAGATTCTCCACCCTCTGAGTGAAGAAATTCCTTCTCATTTCAGTCTTAAATGGCCTGCCCCTTATTCTGAAACTGTGTCCCCTGGTTCTAAACCCACCAGTCAGGGGAAACATCCTAATACATCCACCCTGTCACACCCTGTAAGTATTATGTAAGTTTCAATGAGATCACCTCTCATTCTTCTACAGAATACAAGCCAAATTTCTTCAATCTCTCCTCAAGACAAGGGATTAATCTAGTGAACCTTTACTGCACTCCCTCTACAGCAAGTGTATCCTTCTTTAGAATAAGGAGGCCAAAACTGTACATGATACTCCAGACGCAGAGATAAAAACAAAAAAACTGCGGATGCTGGAAATCCAAAACAAAAACAGAATTACCTGGAAAAACTCAGCAGGTCTGGCAGCATCGGCGGAGAAGAAAAGAGTTGACGTTTCGAGTCCTCATGACCCTTCGACAGAACTTGAGTTCGAGTCCAGGAAAGAGCTGAAATATAAGCTGGTTTAAGGTGTGTGTGTGGGGGGCGGAGAGATAGAGAGACAGAGAGGTGGAGGGGGTTGGTGTGGTTGTAGCGACAAACAAGCAGTGATAGAAGCAGATCATCAAAAGATGTCAACAACAATAGTACAATAGAACACATAGGTGTTAAAGATAAAGTTGGTGATATTATCTAAACGAATGTGCTAATTAAGAATGGATGGTAGGGCACTCAAGGTATAGCTCTAGTGGGTTTTTTTTTTTTATTTTATATAATGGAAATAGGTGGGAAAAGGAAAATCTTTATAATTTATTGGGAAAAAAAAAAAAAGAGAAGGGGGAAACAGAAAGGGGGTGGGGATGGGGGAGGGGACTCACGACCTAAAGTTGTTGAATTCAATATTCAGTCCGGAAGGCTGTAAAGTCCCTAGTCGGAAGATGAGGTGTTGTTCCTCCAGTTTGCGTTGGGCTTCACTGGAACAATGCAGCAAGCCAAGGACAGACATGTGGGCAAGAGAGCAGGGTGGAGTGTTAAAATGGCAAGCGACAGGGAGGTTTGGGTCATTCTTGCGGACAGACCGCAGGTGTTCTGCAAAGCGGTCGCCCAGTTTACGTTTGGTCTCTCCAATGTAGAGGAGACCACATTGGGAGCAACGAATGCAGTAGACTAAGTTGGGGGAAATGCAAGTGAAATGCTGCTTCACTTGAAAGGAGTGTTTGGGTCCTTGGACGGTGAGGAGAGAGGAAGTGAAGGGGCAGGTGTTGCATCTTTTGCGTGGGCAAGGGGTTGTGCCATAGGAGGGGGTTGAGGAGTAGGGGGTGATGGAGGAGTGGACCAGGGTGTCCCGGAGGGAGCGATCCCTACGGAATGCCGATAAGGGGGGTGAAGGGAAGATGTGTTTGGTAGTGGCATCATGCTGGAGTTGGCGGAAATGGCGGAGGATGATCCTTTGAATGCGGAGGCTGGTGGGGTGATAAGTGAGGACAAGGGGGACCCTATCATGTTTCTGGGAGGGAGGAGAAGGAGTGAGGGCGGATGCGCGGGAGATGGGCCGGACACGGTTGAGGGCCCTGTCAACGACCGTGGGTGGAAAACCTCGGTTAAGGAAGAAGGAGGACATGTCAGAGGAACTGTTTTTGAATGTAGCATCATCGGAACAGATGCGACGGAGGCGAAGGAACTGAGAGAATGGGATGGAGTCCTTACAGGAAGTGGGGTGTGAGGAGCTGTAGTCGAGATAGCTGTGGGTGTCGGTGGGTTTGTAATGGATATTGGTGGACAGTCTATCACCAGAGATTGAGACAGAGAGGTCAAGGAAGGGAAGGGAAGTGTCAGAGATGGACCACGTGAAAATGATGGAGGGGTGGAGATTGGAAGCAAAATTAATAAATTTTTCCAAGTCTGTCTCTCTATCTCTCCGCCCCCCACACACACACCTTAAACCAGCTTATATTTCAGCTCTTTCCTGGACTCGAACTCAAGTTCTGTCGAAGGGTCATGAGGACTCGAAACGTCAACTCTTTTCTTCTCCGCCGATGCTGCCAGACCTGCTGAGTTTTTCCAGGTAATTCTGTTTTTGTTTTGGATACTCCAGACGCAGTCCATCAAGGCTTTATACAATTGCAGTAAGACATCTTTGCCCCTGTATTCAATCCCCATACAATGAAGGCCAACATACCATTTATGCAACAGCATTCTAGCTTTTAGTGACACTTGAATAAGGACACCCAGGTGCCTTTGGACATCAACATTTCCCAACCTCTCACCATTTAAGAAATGTTTTTTTTTGTGTTTTTTCTGCCAAAGTGGATGACTTCACACTTACTCGTATTATATTCCATCTGCCATGTAATTGTTCATTCAATTAGTCTGTCCAAGTCCCCTCGAAGCCTCTTGTATCCTCCTCACAACTTACAATCTTACCTAGTTTTCTGTCATTAGCAAATTCCAATGCACCCCTGGCTGGTTGCCCATGTTCTACCTTCCACAAACTTGAGATCATCCAAATCAAGTATGTCTTACTGCAGCTATACAGGGCCTTTGGTGAGACCACACCTGGAGTATTGCGTGCAGTTTTGGTCTCCTTACCTAAGAAAGGATATACTTGCCATAGAGGGAGTGCAGTGAAGGTTCACCAGACTGATTCCTGGGGTGGCAGGATTGTCGTATGAGGGGAGATTGGGCTGACTAGGCCTGTATGCACTGGAGTTTAGAAGAATGAGAGGGGATCTCATTGTAATGTATAAAATTCTGACAGGGCTGGACATACTGGATGCAGGGATGATGTTTTCTCAGTTGGGGGGTGTCTAAAACAAGGGGTCACAATCTCAGGATACGGGGTAGACCATTTAGGACTGAGATGAGGAGAAACTTCTTCACTCAGAGATTGGTTAAACTATGGAATTCTCTACCACAGAAGGCTGTGGCGGCCAAATCATTGAATATATTTGAGGAAATAGATAGATTTCTAGACCCTAAAGGCATCAAGGGGTATGGGGAGAGAGCAGATGTACGGCATTGAGATGGAGGATCAGCCATGATCGTATTGAATAGCAGAGCTTGAAAGGCCAAATAACCTACTCTTGCTTATATTTGTCTATGTTTCCTATCTCTGCTGCTTGTGGCTTAACTCGCACCAAATCCAGTTCCCCTATCATCCCTGTGCACGCTGACTTATGTTGGCTCCCAGTCAAGCAACACCTTGATTTTAAAATTCTCATACTGGCTATTAAATTCCTCCAAGGTCTTGCCCCTCCCTATCTCTGTAATCTCCTCCAGCCCCACAACCCTCCAAAATATCTTCGCTCATCCAATTCTGGCCTTTTGAGCATCCCCAATTTTAATTGTTCCATCATTAGTTGCTGTGCCTTCAGCTACCTAGACCCATAGACTCTCGTACGCCCAAGGTTCCTTCGACAGCGCCTTCCAAACCCGGGAGCTTGACCAACTTGAAGGACAAGGGCAGCAGATGCATGGGAACACCAGCACCTGCAAGTTCCCCACCAAGGCACACACCACCCTGACTTGGAAATATATCGCCGTTCCTTCACTGTCACTGGGCCAAAATCCTGGAACTCCCTCTCTAACAGCGCTGTGGGTGGACGTACATAAAATGGACTGCGGCAATTCAATAAGGCAGCTCTCCACCTCTCTACTTCACTTTCCTGCTCTTAAGCCAATCCTTAAAACCTACCTGTTTGACTAAGCTTTTAGTCATCTGACCTTCAGTTTATACAACATTGGTGAGACCACAACTGGAGTACTGTGTACAGTATTTGTATCCTTATTAAATTAAGGGTGTAAATGCATTGGAAGTAGTTCAGAAGAAGTTTATTAGTCTAATACCTAGAATGGAAGGGTTGTCTTATGAGAAAAGGTTAGACAGGCTAGGTTTGTATCGCTGGAGTTTAGATAAGTAAAAGGCGACTTGATTGAAACATGAAAGATCCTGAGTAGTATTAACAGGGTGGATGTGGAGAGGATGTTTCCTATTGTGGGGGAATCTAGAAATAGGGGTCACTTTTTAAAAATAAGGGGTCGCCCATTTAAGACAGAGATGAGGAGAATTTTTTTCTCTGAGGGTCGTGAGTCTTTGGAACTCTCTTCCTCAAAAAGCAGTAGAAGCAGAGTCTTTGAATATTTTTAAAGCAGAAGTAGAAAAGTTCTTGATAAGCAAAGGGGGTGAAAGGTTATCGGAAGTAGGCAGGAATGTGGGGCTGAGGTTAATATCAGATAAGCCATGATTTTATTGAATGGTGGAGCAGGCTCAAGGGGCCGAGTGGCCTACTGCTGCTCCTAGTTCGTATGTTCATATGTTCATATGTGGCTTAGTGTCATATTTTGTTTTATAATGCTCCTGAGAAGCGCTCAAGGACATGTTATTACTTTTTTGTCATGTTTCCTAAGTAGCAACAGTGGCCACACACCTTCTTAGTTATAAAGCGCTTTAGGACATTCTTAGGTTGAGAAAGGTTTTTTAAATTATTTCATGGGATTTGAGCATCACTGGCAAGGTCAGCATTTATGATCCATTCCTATTTGCCCTTGAGAAGGTGGTGATGAGCTGCCTTCTTGAACTGTTGCAGTCCATGTGATGTAGGTACACCCACAGTGCTGTTAGGGAGGTAATTCCAGGATTTTGACCCAGCGACAGTGAAGGAACGGTGATGTATTTCCAAGTCAGGATGGTGAGTGGATTGGAGGGGAACATGCAGATGGTGGTGTTCCCATGTGTCTGCTGCCCTTGCCCTTCTAGATGGTAGAGCTCTTGGGTTTGGAAGGTGCTGTCAAAGGAACCTTGGGGAGTTGCTGCATTGCATCTTGTATATGGTACACGCTGCTGACACTGTGCATCGGCGGTGGAGGGATTGACTGTTTATGCTGGATGGGATACCAATCAAGTGGGCTGCTTTGTCCTGGTTGGTGTCATCTTGAGTGTTGTTGGAGCTGCACTCATCCAGGCAAGTGGCGAGTATTCCATCACGCTCCTGACTTGTGCCTTGTAGATGGTGGACAGGCTTTGGGGAGTCAGGAGGTGAGTTACTCTTTGCAGAATTCCCAGCCTCTGACCTGCTACAATATTTCTTTCTAACTTCTTTAATTTGAGTCTGCAGTATATCATTCTAGTTACTGCTCTGGAGTGATGATCTAAAAGCACAAATCAACTCCACTGATCCCCATTTGATATTAAAGCTGCTTAGATGCATTAAAGAAAAAAAAGGCACAGAGACAAGTAATGCATCACAAATTTGCATTGGAAAACACAGTCGTAAATTTGGAGCTTTTGCTCTTCACATGATTTAGGGTAAAACAGGTTTCAGAGCCATAGGTATCGGTCACAGTCTGTAGTCCTGGGAATTCAAACGGGTCAAGTTTAATCAGCGAAAAGGTAAACAGTGAGAGACCAGAGTGGGGCTGAAGAGCACTCCTCTTCCAGGCCACTATCTCTGGCAGCTTATCTGGCTTTTAACCCTGAGGTACCATTGGCACTCCTGCAACCCGTCACTGCCACTACTCCACGCACTTTAGCTGCTCCTTGCAGCCAGGAAACCTGCAGATCACCATTTTTTACAATACATAGACTTACAAAACAGTTGTTCAAATGTATATTGTAGGTACCATGTGTGTTTCATTAAGGAAACAGGACATTACAGAGAGCAGCTAGCAATCTTGAGGTCAAAATGGAGAAAGTTGAAAAAAAAGGAATGATGGCACGGGAGAAGGAGAGACAAGTTCAGACATGGGGAGAGAGAAGGGCAAGTTAAGCAGGAGGGAGAGACAGACAAGTTCACATACCGGGAGGAAAGTTTGGGCATGGAGAGGGAGAGCCATAAGAGAAAGACAGACAAGCTTTCGTACAGAGAGAGACAAGTTAAAACTTGGAGGGAGAGGAAGAAACAAGTCCAGTCAGACACAGGGACAAGAGCACAGATTGCCAACTTGGGTTGGACATGTTCTTGGAGATTTGATCATGGTATTCAATCATGATTTAAGAATAGTGAAGTGTAATTTTTTTAAAAAACTGATTCATTGAAAATTTAAGTAACCTATGACTAATTTTAATAAAATGTTATTACTTTTTAATGATACACATCAAATTATAAAATAAAAGCAAAAACCAAACTATAATTGATTCATTCACTCCCACATTCCATCCCTGAATACTAACTACAGGGAGGTGAGGCTGATTTCTCAGAAAGCAACATCATAGCTGTCTGAATCCCAGAACAAAACACTTTGCACAATTGCGCATCTCACCATCCGGCATTAACTCTCCCTATTGTTTGTTCCCTGTCTCTCACCCTCCCTAGTTTTTCGCTGCTCTATGTTCCTCTCTAGTTTGTGATTCCCTCTGTACCTCCTCAGTGTGTGTTGTTCTCTCTCACTTCGCAGACAAAAAAATTACTTTTGTTAGCCAATTTGTGCACAGCCAGGTCCCTTTACCATGAGATAAGTTATCAGATAATCTGTATTTGGTGATGTTAATTTAGGGATGAATGTTGGCCAGGACACCTGCCTTGCTCTTTAAGCAATGCCACGAGATTGTTTTCATTCATCTGAGAAGGCAGATGGGAGCCTCAGTTTAATGTCTCAACTGAAAGACAGCATCCTTGACGGTACAAAACTCCACTGGGAGTGTCAGCTGAGATTACGTGCTCTAGTCTCTGGAGTGAAGCCTGAACCCACAAATCTTATGGCTGATGTGCATGTGTTACCGAGGCCAGCCATCAAGGCTGGCACCATGGCAACTACTTGTGCACTAGGTAAGAAACCCTCCCCTGCCTTAACTACCCTGTAGTTGCATGTGGTTTGCTAAACATAATAAGTCAATGAACTAGCCCAAATAGAATCTGGACTGGTTGTTCTCAGCTATTCAGTAACTAATTTAAACTGATATGTTACAGGCAATATTGCACATGTCCAGAACACTGAAGGATGAGGCTGAAAGTCAATGAGGGGCTGCGTCACTATAGGAATACGAAAAGGTGGAAAGGTAGGTCTCCATGTTAATGGGGCTGTCATGTACAAATTCCACAGATTGCCATGTTTCTTATTATACCTTCTAACTAAAGACTGTCTGTGCAGCAAGAAGAATTCCTTTGAGATGGAACTTGGACTGATGCCCAGTAAGGTAAATTCCATTATACTCGTATGTCCAGAGGGCTTTGTTAGAAAGCACAAACAGTTATTTATCATCCTTTACTTTACTCCTTTAAAATACTGCTTAAAACCTATTTCTTTGTCCAACCTTTTGATCACCTGACCCAATATCTCCTAATGTGGCTTGCTTTCGTTTTATAGCAGTCCTGGGAAGTGCCTTGGGTTGTTTTATTATGTTAAAGGTGCTTTATATACCTAAGGTGTTATCAGAAAAATCTAATCTGGCTTTTTCAATCATTTGAAAGAAAGTCATATTTCTCCTGTGAGTATATGGGCTTGGGTTTTCAGATGGGGAAGTGGATCTCCAGTGGCTGTGACTTCCACCCATCCCAGACTTGCACCCTGATCTTGGATATAGTTCTGGCCCCGCTGTGGCATTCACAATGAGAGATGGTCTTCCCTTGCCTCCATTGCGGGCTTGCGGTAGGATCTGGCAGAGGTGGGGGTGCAAAGCTTCAGTGGCCTGCTCCAATGGAAAAGGAAGCAACAGCCCATCTGCCTAAAGGTATTTTGTTCTCTTTTGCATTTTCCATCCTGTTGTTGAAGCTTGTGAATAGCTGCCCTCTGAAGCAGCTGGCATGTATCCCTTTGAAAATTCTTCCAAGGCATATTTTAGCTTGGGCCCATCTACCAGAGGCCTCGACCTCTGGTTCTACTATTCTGGACATGGTCTATCCTCAGTGACATTAATCATAGGAATGAAGTCAGCTGGCATCCCATTATATCCATCCCTGTCTCTCCCAAGTCATCATTAACACTAGGGATGTTGCTCCATGAATCAACAACCTCCAGATGATTCCTGATAATCTGAAATTTCTTGCAGCTCAACAATGAGACACTGAAACTAGTTGTGGGCTCTCAATTGGCTTAGGTTCTAATTCCATCAAACTCTGTGACTGATTAAACTCGGCATTCTGCTCAATCATGAGTTGAACCTCTAAGCTCCACATCAAATCTGCCACAACAATGACTCCTGCTACCTCTATAACAATGCCCACTCATGCATCTACTCCACCTTACTGCTGTTGAAACATTAATCAATCGCCTTGCAGATTGATTGCTCCGATATCTTCTTCACTTAACTTCACCATTCCCCCCACTGCTCCTTCCACTACTACTCTCTCCACACCAGCCTAACAGTGTAATCTTTCCAGCCAATATCTCCTATTTTCTGGAACTTTCTTCCAGAAGCACTTTGCATTCATGGTTCTCCCTTCGTTCAAAAGCATATTTTAGTTTAATTTCGTATTTATACTCATCTCTTTAACTGGCCACCGCCTGAGCTCGCAGAACAGGTGGGCCTGTTCCTTGTCAGGCTGGCAAAGGGAAAGACATAAGGCTGTGCCACCTTGCACCCAGGGCAAGCCTCATGCTTTCGCTTCTTGCTTCATTCTCTCCACTGGGTAAGTAGCGTAACATCCTTCTGGTGTAGAACGCCTTCATGACCTCCTTGATACAACAGTTAACAACAAACTAGGAGATGTGACAGATGAAGCCTGGATCCATCTGGCATAAAAGTGAAGGTTTACGGTCATTGACAGTGCTGCCCATACTCCAATTCAAGCTCCAGTCATGGTTATGGAAGGTGGAACAGCTCTGTGATACCCTCCATGGTGCAGTGAAGGTGCCTGACTTATTGCTCAGTGAAGGTAAGGTGTGCTCCCACCAGACACTCATATGGATGTGGTCTCCATTCCAGGGCCCTCCTCTCTCTTCACGCTGTATTTTTTGCTGGTAAGACCAAGTAATACATGTTTAGAATCAGCTGAAGCTAACAGCAGAAGAGCTGGCAACTTTACAGCCACAAGTTTAGCAGCTTCTGTGTTTTGTCTAGGAGAACAAATGCCTAATGGTGAAGGAGTGAGCTTGCAACGAAGGATCTGAGTCATTTGGGAGTCTGGTTGTAATTGGTGTTGTCATACAGTAAGTAATCAGCGCAATTGCTTTGTGTCATGGCCTGAATACAGCTGATAGCAAAACGCCATGAAAATTGCTGTCAGCTATAAGGGTAATCTGTGTTTTCTTTTTCTCCATCCAATTGGTATCTCCTCTCTTACCAATGAGAGGGGGTTCCTGAATCAGAAGACTGCAAGCATCTCACTCAAACTGGCACAGTCAGTTTTGACAGACTTCTAGACCATGAGGAATGTGGTCAAGTTTCCATGGGCTATTAGAACTCTATAGGCCTCACCACCAAAGTCCTAGCCATCCATGGCCATCCTCAATCAGGAATCACTGAGCACAACTTTGGAATACAAAGGAGTAGATGTTATACCATTGTAATATAAAGCTCTGGTTAGATCTCATTGGGAATACAGAGTTTACATCTAGCACAAGAAGAGCAAGATCCACACACGAAAACATGGTGGGGCTCTCTGCCCTTTTACTGTTGCTATATGTCTATGGCTTTCGAACACTTATAAGTTAATTGAAAAAAAAAGCAGAAAACAACAGAAAAGCATCATTGCACATCCTGCACCAAAAAATGCCAATATTTGCAATCAAGGCCCAATGAGTGCAAAGACGCAAACCAAATGCAAATTGATGGTGTATAGTAATTATCAGTTTACACATGTGGTTAGAAAAACATCTCATTAAATGCAGGGAAATGTCAGGAGCTTGGAAAGTAGCTAATATTATGATTTTCAAATACAAAAAGGTCAAATGTAATACCGGGAATTCCAAGCCTGTTAGCTAGACATCTATAAAGGAGTCAATTATAAAGTCAGTGATTTAAGTGCATTAAAAAAAATTAAAGATGACAAATCAAAACCAACATGATTAATGAAAGCCAGTTTGGGCCTAGCTGATTTGATGCTTCATACCTATTGTTGTCTTTAAATTCGATGAGGGTCCCTCACAACACACCTGCCAGTAAAACTGAAAATTGCTAGGAAGGGGTGAATTGGATAATAAATTGGCTAAATAATTAGGAACAGAAGATAGTGATTAATTGTAGTAGTGTGTCCCAAGGACCAGTCTCCAACCTTTACAAGTCTAAATCTTTACAATCTCTTCCCCATCCTGTTGCCCCCTAGTTCTAACATAGTGACCCTGAGGCAGCTCCCAGTTTGGTTCAACACCATGCAAATCACCAAGTTGCAGTTTCAACCCTTGGCTTGTGCAGAAGCTGAAAGCCGATCTCTGGCAGGGCAATAGGCAGCTACAGTTAGCCCCAGTGTCCTTGAACTAGGGAGAAAGATTATAACTCATCATTACCTTCCAGCATCTCCGGCTGGAAACTGCATGCCAATGATTGTCAGATGAGAGAGCAAAGTGACTCAGATGTAATGCTCTCCATTGGTTGCTGCCACTCACTGTCAAGCTTTAAAGCAAGGACAATCGCCAGTCTGAGAATACGGTGAAAAGCTTCAAGGTTAGAGCCATGAACTTTGACAGCTGGAGCGGATAGCCTTCAGCTATTATCAGCAGCCAATGATGAGCTTGTGGATAAATTCTAACGGGCCACACAGGTTGCATTCCAGATCAGTATCGAGTTAGCTAATCAGGGCCAGAGTAGTGTTGAGAAATGTTATAATTGCCTTCAACGTAATGGAGTGGGAGAAAGTTCCTGCTCCTTATTGCTTTTCAATGATGCTTGATAAAACATGCGTCTCAATATCAAACGAGGACACGACTGGTTCAACTGTGATGGTGCCTATAACAACAACTTGCATTTATATTGTACTTTTAACATAGGAAAATATCCCGAAGGGCTTCACAGCATCATCAAACAAAAATTGGCTGTAAAGACAGTGACTGCCTTCTTTCAAAATTCCTTAGATTCTGAAAAGGTCCCAGCAGATTGGAAAACTGTCAATGTAACACTCCTTTTCAAGAAAGGAGAGAGACAGAAAGCAGGAAACTATAGGCCAATTAGCTTAATGTCTGCCATTGGGAAAAATGCTGAAATCCATTATTAAGGAAGTAGTAGCAGGACACTTAGAAAATCATAATACAATCAACGTGAGGCCTAAACTTCCTCGGAATGGCAATCAGCATCGGATTGCCATTCTTTGTCCAATTACTTATATTAATTTTTTTCACAGCCTGTCTCACCCAACCTTCTGATTCCTGCTAGGCAAGATCCAGGTAGTGCAGCGCGTCCCAGGAGCCCAGTGTTGAAGTGCAGGAGAGTCGAAGCGAAGGAGACCATGCCCCATTTCTTTACAGCACCAGGTTAAAAAAAGGGATGAAGTCCTAAAAGCAGAATATAGGGAGTTAGGAAGTAAGTTGAAAAGTAGGGCCTCAAAGGTAGTGATCTCAGGATTACTACCAGTGCCACATGCTAGTCAGAGTAGAAATAGCAGGATATATTGGATGAACACGTGGTTGGAGAGATGGTGTGAGGGGGAGGGTTTCAGATTCCTGGGACCGGTTCTGGGGAGATGGAACCAGTACAAACTGGATGGGTTACACTGGGCAGGATCGGGACTGTTGTCCTAGGGGGAATATTTGCTAGAGTGGTTGGGGAGGGTTGAAACTAAAATGGCAGGGGGATGGGAACCTATGCAAGGAGTCAGAGGAGAGGGAATCAAGAACAAGAACAAAAGACAGAAAGCGGAATAAGAAAAGTGATAGGCAGAGAAATCAAAGGCAAGAATCAAACAGGGCCTCAGTGAAAAATAGTGGGAACGGGACAAGTAATGTTCAAAAGACAAGCTTTCAGGCTTTGTGCCTTAAAGCAAGGAGCATTCACAATAAAGTGGATGAATTAACTGTGCCAATAGATGTAATCAGGTATGATATAGTTGTGATTACAGAGACACGGCTGCAGGGTGACCAGGGATGGGAACTGAACATCCAGGGGTTTCAGTATTTAGGAAGGATAGACAAAAAGGAAAAGGTGGTGGAGTTGCATTGCTGCTTAAAGAGGAAATTAATGCAATAGTGAGGGAAGATATTAGCTCTGACGACATGGAATCTGTATGGGTAGAGCTGAGAAACACCAAGTGGCAAAAACGTTAGTGGGGGTTCTTTATAGACCCCCAAACTGCAATGGTGATGTTGGGAATGGCATTAAACAGGAAATTAGAGACGCATGTAATAAAGGAGCATCAGTAATCATGGGTGACTTTAATCTGCATATAGATTGGGCAAATCAAATTAGTAACAATACCATAGAGGAGGAATTCCTGGAGTGTATACGAGATGTTTTTCTGGACCAATACGTTGAGGAATTAACTAGAGAACAGGCCATCCTAGACTGGGTATTGTGTAATGAGAAAGGAATAATTGGTAATCTAGTTGTGTGAGGCCCCTTGGGGATGAGCGACTATAATATGATAGAATTCTTCATCAAGATGGAGAGTAACATAGTTGATTCTGAGACTAGGGTCCTGAATCTTAATAAAGGAAACTACTTTGATATGAGGTGTGAGTTGGCTATGATGGATTGGGAAACGTTACTTAAAGGGATGATGGTGGATAGACAATGGCAAACATTCAAAGAGTGCATGGGTGAACTGCAACAATTGTTTATTCCTGTCTGATGCAAAAATAAAATAGGAAAGGTGACCAAACCATGGTTTGCAAGCGAAATTAGAGATTGTATTAGGTCCAAGGAAGAGGCATACAAATTGGCCAGAAAAAACAACAGACCTGAGGGTCGGGAGCACTTTAGAATTTAGCAAAGGAGGACCAAGGGATTGATTAAGAAGGGGAAAATAGAGTACGAGAGTAAGCTTGCGGGGAACATAAAAACTGACTGTAAAAGTTTCTATTGGTTGTGAAGAGAAAAAGATTGGTGAAGACAAATGTAGATCCCTAACAGTCAGAAACAGGGGAATTTATAATGGGGAACAAATGAATGGCTGAGCAACTAAATACATACTTTGGTTCTGTCTTCACAAAGGAGGACACAAATAACATACCAGAAATTTTGGGGAACACAGGGTTAAGTGAGAGGGAGGAACTGAAAGAAATCAGTATTAGTAGGGAAATGGTGTTGGGGAAATTGATGGGATTGAAGGCCAATAAATCCCCAGGGCCTGATAACCTACATCCTAGAATACTTAAGGAAGTGGCCCTAGAAATAATGGCTGCATTGGTGGCCATCTTCTGAGACTCTATAGACTCTGGAACAGTTCCTACAGATTGGATGGTAGCTAATGTAACTCCACTATTTAAAAAGGGAGGTAGAGAGAAAACAGGGAATTATAGACCAGTCAGCCTGATGTTGGTAGTGAGGAAAATTCTAGAGTCCATTATGAAAGATTTAATAGCTGAGCACTTGGAAAACAGTGCCAGAATCAGACAGGGTCAGCATGGATTTACGAAAGGGAAATCATGCTTGACAAATCTACTGGAATTTTTCGAGAATGTAACTAGCAGAGTTAACGAGAGGGAGCCGGTGGACCTGGTTTATTTAGAATTTCAGAAGGCTTTCGACAAAGTCCCACATGAGAGATTAGCATGTAAAATTAAGCACATGGGATTGGGGGTAGTATATTGAGATGGATAGAAAACTGGCTGGCAGACAGGAAACATAGAGTAGGAATAAATGGATCTTTTTCTGAGTGGCAGGCAGTGACTAGTGGGGTACTGCAGGGATCAGTGCTGGGACCCCATTTATTCACAATATATATTAATGATTTAGATGAGGGAACTAAATGTAATATCTCCAAATTTGCAGATGACACAAAGCTGGGTGGGAGGGTGAGCTGTGAGGAGGATGTAGAGATGCTTCAGTGTGATTTGGACTAACTGAGTGAGTGGGCAAATGCATGGCTGATGCAGTATAATGGTTATCCACTTTGGTAACAAAAACAGGAAGGCAGATTGTTATCTGAATGGCTATAAATTGAGAGAGGGGAATGTGCAACGACACCTGGGTGTCCACGTACACCAGTCGCTGAAGGTAAGCATGCAGGTGCAGCAGGCGGTAAAGAAGGCAAATTGTATGTTGGCCTTCATAGCGAGAGGCTTCGAGTATAGGAGCAGGGATGTTTTGCTGCAATTATACATGGCCTTGGTGAGACCACACCTGGAATATTGTGTGCAGTTTTGGTCTCCTTATCTGAGGAAGGATGTACTTGCTATAGAGGGAGTGCAGCGCAGATTTACCAGACTGATTCCTGGGATGGCGGGACTGACATATGAGGAGAGATTGAGTCAGTTAGGATTATATTCGCTGGAGTTCAGAAGAATGAGGGGGGATCTCATAGAAACCTATAAAATTCTAACAGGACTAGACAGGGTAGATGCAGAAAAGATGTTCCCGATGGTGGGGGAGTCCAGAACCAGGGGTCACAGTCTGAGGATACGGGGTAGACCATTTAGGACTGAGATGTGGAGAATTTTCTTCACCCAGAGAGTGGTGCGCCTGTGGAATTCGCTACCATAGAAAATAGTTGAGGCCAAGACATTGTATGTTTTCAAAAAGTTGTTAGATATAGCTCATGGCGCGAAAGGGATCAAAGGTTATGGGGAGAAAGCGGGAGCAAGCTATTGAGTTGGATAATCAGCCATGATCATAATGAATGGCGCAGCTGGCTCGAAGGGCCAAATGGCCTACTCCTGCTCCTAGTTTCTATGTTGGCTTCATCCTCACCAATCTACCTGTTGCAGATGCATCTGTCCATTACAGTAGTGGTAGAGTGACCACCGCATAGTCCTTATGAAGACAAAGTCCCATCTTCACAGTGAGAATACCCTCCACCGTGTTGTTTGGCACCACCGTGCTAAATGTTGTAGATTTCGAACAGAGCAACTCAAAACTGGGATCCATGAGATGCTGTATACAACCACAATCCATAACCTCCCAGCCCAGAATATCCCCCACTCTATAATTACCGTCAAACCAGGGAACCAACACTGCTTCAATGAAGAGTGCAGGAAGGCATGCCAGGAGCAGCACCAGGCATACCTAAAAATGAGGTGCAACCTGGTGAAGTTGCAGCACAGGACTACTTGTGTGCCAAACAGAATTAGCAGCAAGTGATAGAACTAAGTGATCCCACAAGCAACGGATCAGATCTAAGCTCTGCAGTCCTGCCACATGCAGTTGTGAATGGTGGTGGACAATTAAACAACTAACAGGAGGAGGCCTACAAATATCCCATCCTCAATGATGGGGGAGCCCAGCACATCAATGCAAAAGGCAATGCTGAAGCATTTGCAACAATCAGAATTGCTGAGTGGATTATCCATCTCGGCCTCCTCCAGAGGTCCCCCGCATCACAGATCCAGTCTTCAGCCAGTTCGATTCACGCCACGTGATATCAAGAAACAGCTGAAGACACTGGATAGTGCAAAGGCTATGGGACCCGACAGTATTCCAACAATAGCGTTGAAGACTTGTGCTCCAGAACGGACTGCACCCTTAGCCAATCTGTTCCAGTATAGCTACAACACTAGCATTTACCCATCAATGTGGAAAATTGCCCAGGTATGTCCTGTCCTCAAAAAGCTGGACAAATCCAGCCCAGCCAATTACCGCCCCCCTCAGCCTACTCTCAATCATCAGTAAAGTGATGGAAGGGGTCGTTGACAGTGCTATCAAGCGACATTTACATTTTTAAATTCATTCATGGGATGTGGGTGCCACTGGCTAGGCAAGCATTTATTACACATCTCAAATTACCCTTGAGAAGGTGGTGGTGAGCTGCCTTCTTGAACCCCTGCAGTGCATATGGTGAAGGTACAACATTCCGTCCGTCATAAGGTCAGAAGTGAAGATGTTCACTGATGATTGCACAATATTCAGCACCATTCGCAATGCCTCAGATACCGAAGGAATCCATGCCCATATGCAGCAAGACCATGACAACATTCAGGTTTGGGCTAATAAGTGGCAAGTAACATTCACGCTACACAAATGCCAGGCAATGGCAATCTCCAACAAGAGAGAATCCAATCATCTCCCCTTGACATTCAATAGCACGACCATTGCTGAAACCCACTATCAACATCTTGGGTGTTAACATTGACCAGAAACTGAACTGGACCAGCCATATAAATACAAGCAGGTCAGAGGCTGGCAATTCTGCAGAGAGAAACTCACCTCCTGACTCCCCAAAGCCTGTCCACCACCTACAAGGCACAAATCAGAATACTTTCCACTTGCCTGAATAAGTGCAGCACCAACAACACTCAAGAAGCTTGATACCGTCCAGGAAAAAGCAGCCCACTTGATTGGCACCTCATCCACCACCTTTAGCATCCAATACCTCCATCAATGACACACAGTGGCAGCAGTGTGTACCATCTACAAGATCCACTGCAGAAACTCACCAAGTCTTTTTTGACAGCACCTTCCAAACCCGTGACCTCTACCATCTAGAAGGACAAGAGCAGCAGATAGATGAGAACACTACCTCAAGTTCCCCTCCAAGCCACTTGCCATCCTGACTTGGAAATATATCACCGTTAATTCACTGTCGCTGGGTCAAAATCCTGGAACTCCCTCCCTAACAACACTGTGGGTGTACCTACGCCACATGGACTGCAGTGGTTCAAGGTGGTGGTTCACCACCAGCTTCTCAATTAGGGATGGGCAATAAATGTTTGCATAAACAGCGACGTCCATATTCTGTGAAGGAACAAAAAAAAGGAGGGATTTTTAAATTATTCATTCATGGGATCTGGGCATCACTGGCTGGGCCAGCACTTATTGCTCTTGTTCAGAGGTCATTTAAGAGTCAACCACATTCCATGTAGGCCAGGTAAGAACAACAGATTTCCTTCCCTGAAGGGCATTAGTGAACCAGATGGGTTTTTACAACAATCATCAATGATTTCATGGTCATCATCTAGATTTTTATTGAATTCAAATTTCAGCATCTGCTGTTGGGGGGTTTGAACCTGGGTTTCTGGACTACTAGTCAATGACAATACTACTATGCCACCGCCTCCCTGGATCTAGATGTCCATGTACATGAATCACAAAACGTTAGCATGCAGGTACAGTAAGTAATTGGAAAGGAAAATGGAATAGGCTTTATTGCAAGGGGAATTGTGGAAGGGCAGCATTTATTGCTCATCTCTAACTGCCCTTGGGAAGGTGGTGGTGAGCTGCTTTCTTGAACCATTGCAGTTCATGTGGTGTAGGTACACACAGAATGCTGTCAGGGAGGGAGTTCCAGGATTTTGACCCAGCGACAGTGAAGGAACAGCGATATTTTTCCAAGTCAGGATGGTGACTGGCTTGGAAAGAAACTTCCAGGTGATGGTGTTGCAGGCAAGTGGAGAGCATTCCATCACACTCCTGACCTGTGCCTTGTGGATGGTGGACAGGCTTTGGGGAGTCAGGAGGTGAGTTACTCACTGCAGGATTCCTAGCCTCTAACCTGCTCTTGCAGTTACAGTGTATGGCTAGTCCAGTTCAGTTTATGATCAATAGTAAACCCCAGGATGTTGATATTGGGGTATTCAGCGATGGTAATGCTATTGAACATCAAGGGGTGATGGTTAGATTCTCTCTTGTTGGAGATGGTCATTGCCTGGCATTTATGTGGTGCGAATGTTACTTGCAACTTTTCAGCCTAAGCCTGGATATTGTCCAGGTCTTGCTGCATTTGGACAAAGACTGCTTTAGCATCTGAGGAATTGCGAAAGGTGAACATTATGCATTCATCAACAAACATCCCCACTTATGATGGAAGAAAAGTTACTGATGAAGCAGCTGACTGGGCTGAGGACACTGCCCTGATGAATGTCTGCAGTGATATCCTGGAACTGAGTGGACTGGGAAAGGAGTTTAACATAAAAGACGGTTGATGATCAATGCCAGATGTTTAAGAAAATAGTTCATGACTCATAACAAAAATATATCCCAGTGTGAAAGAACGATTCTAGGAAGGGGATAAACAAACCATGGTTAATCAAGTTAAGGATAGTATCAAATTGAAAGAAAAAACACAATGTGGCAAAGAATAGTGGTAAAAGAGAGGATTGGGAAAGTTTTACAAACTACCAAAACATAACCCAAAAAATGAGGGAGAAAATAAACTTCGAGGGTAAACTAGCAAGTAATATAAAAACAGACAGTAAGAGCTTCTTTAAATGTATAAAAAAAGGGAGGCCAAAGTGAACAATGGCCCCTTGGAGAACGAGGCTGGGGAAATAATTATGGGGAACCAGGAAATGGCAGAGAAGTTCAATAAATACTTTGCATCAGTGTTCATGGTAGAAGACAGCAATAGTTTTCCAAAAATACTAAATATTCAAGGGGCAAGGAGGTGGGGGGAAGAGGGTGGTGCATGGAAGGGAGAGAAAAATAAATACAATAACTATCAGTAGAGAAAAAGTACCAGGGAAACTAATGGGGCTAAAGGCTGATAAGTCCCCTGGACCTGATGGGTTGCATCCTAGGGTATTAAAGGAAGTAGCTACAGAGATAATGGATGCACTGGTAGTAATCTTCCAACAATCCTTAGATTCTGGAAAAGATGACCAAAAAAGATTGGAAAACTGCCAAACTGCCAGTATTCAAAAAGGGAGGTGAACTGTAAAGGATGTAATAGCAGAGCACTTAGAAATGCATAATATAATCAAACAGAGTCAGCATGGCTTCATGAAGGGGAAATCATGCCTGACAAATTTATTAGAATTCTTTGAGGAGGTCACAAGCAGAATAGATAAAGAGGAACCGGTAAATGTAATATATGGATTTCCAAAAGGTGTTCGGCGCCACAATTATTTGCAATATATATTAGTGACTTAGATGAGGGAAGTGAATGTACTATTGCCAAGTTTGCGGATGACCCAAAATAGGTGGGAGGGCAAGCAGTGAGGATGACACAGAGTTTACAGAGGGATATAGACAGGTTAAGTGAGTGGGTAAAAAACTTAGCAGATGGAATATAATGTGGGAAAATGTGAGGTTATGCATTTTGGCAGGAAGAATAGAGGAGCAGAATATTATTTAAATGGAGAAATAGTGCAGAAAGGTACAGCACAGAGGGATTTGGGAGTCCTTGTGCATGAATCCCCAAAAGCTAACATACAAGTTCAGATAATGGGGAAGGTGAATGGAATGTTGGCCTTTATTTCCAAGGGAATAGAGTATAAAAAAGGGAAGTTGCTAAAACTATATAAGACAGTGGTTCAACCACACCTAGGATACTGTAACCAGTTTGGTCCCATTATCTAAGGAAAGATATACTGGCATTGTAGGCAGTCCAGAGAAGGTTCACTAGGTTGATCCCAGGTATGGAGGGATTTTCTTTTGAGGAGAGGTTGAGTAGGTTGGGCTTGTATTCATTGGAGTTTAAAAGAATGAAAGGCGACCTTATTGAAGCAAACAAGATTCTTAGGGGGCTTGACAGGGTAGATGCTGAGAGGTTGTTTCCCCTTGTGGGAATGTCTAGGACCAGAGGGCATAATCTGAGTCAGGAGTCGCCCATTTAAGACAGAGATGAGAGGAATTTCTTCTTTCAGAGGGTAGTGAATCTGTGAATTCTTTACTGCAGAGGGCTGTAGAGGCTGGGTCGTTAAGTATATTCAAGGCTGAGACAGATTTTTAATCAGTAAGGTAATTAAGGATTATGGGGAACAGGCAGGAAAGTGGAGTTGAGGATTATGAGATCAGCCATGATCTCAATGAATGGCAGAGCAGACACGATGGGCCAAATGTTCTACTTCTGCTCCTACACATTATGGTCACAAGTCCATTTTAAGGAGCGCCTCAAAGCTTAGGGATTGAGGTGTGGTGAGATTTAAGAAGCACTTTCCAATCTTTAGGACCATGACATTTGAATGCACATCTGCTGATGAATGAAAGAAGTGGTGGATGTGTAAAAGCCCAGAGCTCTTGGAATGTATGGTCTTCGAAGAGTGTAGGGCTGGAGGAGGTTACAGAGATAGAGAAGAGCTTGTCAGTTAGCCTGCAGAGATTTAATGATGAGGTTCACAAATAAAGAATGCAAGTCCTTAGCATAAAAAATTAAGTTTAAAGTTAGATGGTTATATAATGGGCAATGAGCAAAGAATTACAAAAGTCAGAAACCTTGAGGAAGAACAGATTACTTTATTCATCCAAAGGACGATGGATGTGTGGAACACAACATGGAAGCATAGTTCATTCAGGGTCAATTGAAATTTTTAAAGAAGGAACTTGGATCAATACAAGGGTGGGGAAGAGAAGAAGTGGTTGACTGACATGGGGAATAAGTGGTAAAGGAGAGAGATCTTGGAGGTGGGGATTCATTAATGAGGTGGTCGTGCATTGACTGTGGAAAGAACAGGATGAACTTGTCTCACTCTAAGCTCTAGGCTCTTGTGTGTTTGCAGATGATGTAATGTGAATAAAAGGACAAGCAAACCTCATTTGTTTACATTTTAATATGGATAATAAAAATCACTCGTTACAATCAAAAGAAAATTCATACATAGCTTCCTAACAACGAGGGCTTGTTGCCATAATGAGAATATTAGCATGAACAAAATGGTTTTGCATGGTGGGTGGAGAGAAGTGGGGGGGGGGGAGAAGGGGAAGAGATTTGCCAGAATAGACATTGTACACCACAGAACAGGACACCCAGGTTCCAAATCAGTACACTGACATTTAAAGTAAAAACATAAAGTAGTGTGTGAAAGGAATGGTAATACATTAAATTGCAATGTTAACCCTTTTAGTTTCCCATCCCGTATGATGGTTGACAAAATCAGCCAGGAACATGATTAATAACACATACACCTGCTTACGTCATAGAACGTGGCCACATATACCTCAGAAAATCAGCTTGTTTTTAGAGAGACTTTCCGTACAGAAACATCTATAATTTTAGAAAATGTTTGATAATGTTTCATAAACTTGAGCAATGTTGCTAGCTTATGGTCTTTGCTGAATAAGCTGCAGCAGGGTGAGATTCCAACAAGCACTGCTACAAGAGTTAGTCGCTCAGTATCTCTTTCCCCCCTCCACCCCCTCAATCTCTGCCAGATTTTCAAGAAATGGCTCATTGTCAGCTTTGTACCAATTAACAATTGAAGGCAGTACAAGGTCTGGTCTGAAGATGGTTCAGGGCTCCCTCCCCACTGCACCAATAATGTGTCTCCAACTGAGCCCTTAGCTTCGTAACAGTATTTCCACCTCTAAGTCAGAAGGTGCAGGGGAGTTAAACCTTGATCCACACAGTTCCAGTTTTGAATTCTGAGTTCATATCAGGGGGTTCTCTCACCTGGTGAGTATGGGTGACTCCCCACTATTGCACAGACCGAGGAAAGCCATAAAATCTTGCCTCTGTGTAGGTCTATGCATCTTATTGGGTGATAGAAAGATGGTTATGGTCATAGGAGCATTAATATTGTGACTATTAATGTCTGCAAATCCTTCCACTACTTCACACAATTCATCATGGTTACGCTCAGCTTTGTGAAACAGCTCTATTTGATTACTATAGAATTGCATGTGTATTGTCAGCTAGTATCACTGGGAACTGGCTGAAGGCTATTTTCACTTGGGATCTTTGAAATCAGAAGGAGACTTCACAGCAGAAGGACAAGAGCAGCAGACACATGGGAACACCAACGCCTCCAAGTTCCTCTCCTGAGTCTCACACCATCCTGACTTTGAACTATATCAACATTCCTTCACTGTCGCTAGGTCGAAATCCTGAAACTCCCTTTATAACAGCATTGTGGGTGTACTTACACGACGTGGACTGCAGCCGTTCAAGAAGGCAGCTCACCACCATCTTCTCAAGGGCGGGTGGGGCCATCCAAGAAGGATGGTTTACACATTAACAGGACTGGGACTAATGTCCTCACAGGGACATTTGTAATCTCAGGATTACTCCCAGTGCCACGTGCTAATGAGCATAAGAATAGGAAGACTGAACAGTTCAACATGTGGCTGGAGAAATGGAGTAGAAGGGAGGGCTTTCGATTTCTGAGCTCTTGGGACAGGGTTCTGGGGCAGGAAGGACCTGTACAAGGACAGGTTACACTTTAGGATTGGAACTAACATCCTCACGGGGAGGTTTGCTAGTGCTAATGGGAGGGCTTAAACTAGATTGGCAGGGGGATGGGAACCTGAGGGCAAATTCTGAGAGGTGAACAATTGGCAATGGGAAGTAGAGAAGCATTAACTGAAAAGGAGGATATATCAGGGAGTAATATCAAGTTAAACAGAATACTTGGAGAGTTTGCTAGAAGTAAGTCATTAGATGGGGTCAGAGCGAGAGGGAAAGTTAAAAAGCCTAAATCAAGATTAGTGTGCATGTATGTGAATGCACTGAGTGTGGCTAATGGTTGGTGAACTACAGGCACAGGTTGACAAAGGGAACTGTGGTTTTATTGCTAAAATAGAGACCTGGCTCAAAGAAGGGCAGGACCGGGTGTTAAATATTCCTGCGTACAAGGTGTTTAGGAGAGACAGGAAAGAAAGAAAAGCAGCGGTGGGGAGTGGCAGTATTGATTAAAAATGGTATTACAGTGCTGGGGAGCGAGAAGGGTCAAAGATGGAATCTCTGACGAGAGGTAAGGAATGAAAAAGATGCAATAACATTGATCGGTGTGGCATATAGACCACCAACTAGCAGAAAGGATGTGGAGAAACAAATTTGAAAAGAAACTACAGAAAGGTGCAAGTATTATCGAGTAATTATATTGGGGAACTTCAATTGTACAAATATAGACTCGGATAGGAATATTGCAAAGGGACAAGAGGGGCAAGAGTTCCTGGAGTGCGGTCAGGATAATTTTCTGCAGCAGTATGTTTCCAGTCCAACGAGAGGGCATGCACTGTTGGGCCTTGTTCTGGGGAATGAGTTGGCCCAGGTAGATCAAATAACAGTGGGAGCGCATTTAGGGGACAGTGACCACTGTATCATAAGGTTTAGATTGGCCAGGGAGAAGGACAAGGAGAAATCCAGAGCAGGGATAATTAATTGGGGGAAAGCCAACATCGAAGGGATGAGATGCATCTGAGACAATATAGCAAGCAATGTCAAGGTATATTCCCTTAAAGGGGAAAGGTTGGACAAATAAATCTAGAACACCCTGGATGACGAGAGCGGTAGAGGTGAAGATGAAAAGGAGTATGGGTATGATAAATGTTAGGTAGAAAATACAATGGAGAATCAGGCTGAATGTAGAAGGGCCAGAGGGGAATGAAAAAAAATAATCAGAAAAGCAAGGAGGGAGCATGAAAAGAGACTAGCAATGAACATAAATGGGAATCCCAAGGTCTTCTGTAAGCATGTGAATAATAAAGGGGTGGTAAAAGAAAGAGTAGGGCCAATTAGGACAGGTGGAGGCTGGAGAAGTAGCAGAGGTATTAAACGAATACTTTGCATCTGTCTTTACAAATGAAGAGGACGCTACCCAGGCTGAGGTGAGACAGGAGATAACTGGTACACTAGAAGGACGTACAATTGAAAGGAAAGTGTTGGAAAGGCTATCTTTACTCAAAATTGATAAGGTACCACGATCGGATGAGATGCATCCAAGTATACTGAGGGAGGTGAGAATGGAAAAATTCAGAGGCACTGGTGATTATCTTCCAGTCTTCCTTAGGGACAGGGGTGGTGCCTAAGGACTGGAAAATTGCGAATGTCACAACCTTGTTCAAAAAGGGGTGCAAGGATAATGCCGGCAACTAGACCAATCAGTTTGACTTCAGTGGTAGGGAAACTTTTGGAAACTATATAGACCGGGCCAAAATCAAGAGTCACTTAGACAGCTGTGGGATAATTAAGAAAAGCCAGCGTGGATTCATTAAGGGAAAATCATGTTTAACTTGGAGATTTTTGAGGTGACAACAGAGAAGGTTGATAAGGGCAATGCTGTTGATGTTGTGCATATGAATTTTCAAAAGGCATTTGATACAATGCCACCCAGCAGATTTGTGAGTAAAATTTTAGCTCATTGAATAAAAGGGAAAGTAGGCACTTGAATAAGAAATTGGCTGAGTAACAAGAAACAAAGTGTTGTGATAAATGATTGTTTTTCAGATTGGAGGAAGGTTTGTAATGGAGTTCCCTCAGGGTCAGTGTTGGGACGTTTACTCTTCTTGAACTATCTTAATGACCTAGACTGCAGCATATGATTTCAAAATTTGCGGATGATACGACGATTGGAAACATTATGTGATGAGGATAGTCTTGAACTTCGTAGGGGCAAAGACATGTTGATGGATTGAGCAGACACATGGCAGATGAAGTTCAATGCAGAGAAGTGTGAGGTGATTCATTTTGGCAATGTGGAGAGAATAAAACAAAGGGAGAAACTCTGAAGGAGGTGAAAGAACAAAGGGGCATCGATGTATATGTACATAAGTCATTGAAGGTGGTAGGGCATGTTGAGAAATCAGTTAATAAAGCATAAGGTATCCTAGGCTTTATTAATAGAGGCATTGAGTACAAGAATAAGGAGGTCATATTAAACTTGTATAAGACACTAGTTAGGCCTTATCTGGAATACTGCATCCAGTGCTGGGCACCATACTTGAGGAAGAATAGACCATAAGACATAGGACCAGAAATTAGGCCATTCGGCCCATCAAGTCTGCTCCGCCATTCAATCATGACTGATAAGTTTCTCAAACCCATTCTCCCACCTTTTCCCCATAACCTTTGATCCCCTTACCAATCAAGAACCTATCTATCTCGGTCTTAAATACACTCAATGATCTGGCCTCCACAGCCCTTTGTGGCAATGAATTCCATAGATTCACCACTCTCTGGCTAAAGAAGTTTCTCCTCATCTCTGTTCTAAAAGGTCTTCCCTTTACTCTGAGGCTGTGCCCTTGGGTCCTAGTCTCTCCTATTAATGGAAACATCTTCCCCACGTCCACTCTATCCAGGCCTTTCAGTATTCTGTAACTTTCAATCAGATCCCCCCCTCATCCTTCTAAACTTCATCGAATATAGACCCAGAGTCCTCAAACGTTCCTCATATGTTAAGCCTTTCATTCCTGGGATTATACTCGTGAACCTCCTCTGGACCCTCTCCAGAGCCAGCACATCCTTCCTGAGATATGGGGCCCAAAATTGCTCACAATATTCTAAATGTGGTCTGACCAGAGCCTTATAAAGCCTCAGCAGTACATCCCTGCTTTTATATTCTAGTGCTCTCGAAATAAATGCCAACATTGCATTTGCCTTCCTAACTACTGACTCAACCTGCAAGTTAACCTTAAGAGAATCCTGGACTAGGACTCCCAAGTCCCTTTGCACTCCAGATTTCTGAATTCTCTCCCCATTTAGAAAATAGTCTATGCCGCTATTCTTCCTACCAAGGTGCATGACCTCACACTTCCCCATGTTGTATTCCATCTGCCACTTCTTTGCCCATTCTCCTAACCTGTCTAAATCCTTCTGCAGCCTCCCCGCCTCAATACTGCCTGTCCCTCCACCTATGTTTGTATCATCTGCAAACTTAGGCAGAATGCCCTCAGTTCCTTCATCTAGATCATTAATGTATAAAGTGAAAAGTTGTGGTCCCAACACTGACCCTTGTGGAACTCCACTAGTCACCGGCCGCCATCCTGAGAAGGACCCCCTTATCCTCACTCTCTGCCTCCTGCCAGACAGCCAATCTTCTATCCATGCAATGTGAAGGCATTGGAGAGAGTACAGAGGAGATTCACAAGAGTGATTCCAGGGATAAAAAACTGTGGCTATGGGAATGGATTGGACAGGTTGGGTCTATTTTCCTTGAAGGCTAAGAGGAGACTTGATAGAGGTATTCAAGATCCTGTGGGGTACGGACAGGGTAAATAGTGAGAAACTGTTCCCTCTCAAGAGTACATCAAGAATTAGAGGACACAGATTCAAAATAATGGGCAAAAGGAGTAGAAGTGATGTGAGGAAAAATTCTTTTCAGCCAGAGGGCAGTGGAGTCTGGAAAGAAATTCCTGAAAGGATGGTGGAGGCAGGTTTGATTGAGGTATCTGAAAAGAAGGAATGTGCAGGGTTACGGGGATAAGGCAGGGGAGGGGGGTAGATTGCTCTTTCAACAAGCCAGTGCAAATTCGATGGGCCGAATGGCCTCCTTCTGCACTGTAAAGATTTCTGATTCTGTGAATTAGGGATGGGCAATAAATACTGGCCTAGCCAGTGACACATACATCACATGAATTGATGGAAAAAAAGTCAACTGGCTACAAAGTCAATCTTCTTTTAATTCATTGGCATTTATTGCCCATCTTTATCTGCCCTTGAGAAAGTGGTTGTGATCGACTTTCTTGGCAATTTAGTGGCTTGCTAAGCCATTTCAGATTGCAATTAAGCGTACATTGCTGCAGATCCAGAAATGCATGGAGACCAGACTGGGCAAGGATGACAGATTTTCCACATTTTATTTAATTAACTGAATTTAAATTCTCCATTTGGTGGTGGTGGGTTGGTGGGGGGGGTGGGGGGGGGAGAGAGAGAAACAAGGAGTGGATTTGAACTCCTGTCTCTGGATTACTAGACAGTAACATACCCCATGTGCCATGCTTTCCATATGTCAGATGAACCAGGCTGCTGATTTGCTATCAGCCCATTTTGCATTATTGCCAATAACCAATTTCATCCCTTCTGAGTTCCCAATGATCTGTCAGGTGACCAATTTAAATGTATCACTAAAATAAAATCAAAATAAAGCTGATGCTGGAAATCTGAAATAAAAACAAAAAATGCTGGAAAAATTCAGCAGGTCTGACAGCATCTGTAGAGAGAGAAACAAAATTAACATTTTGAGTCCAATATGGCTCTTTGGAAGTGTACATCACTTTGGGTGCCACTACCAATGGCCAAGTAGGTGGTAAATAAACTGGATCACCAAGGATCTTTTCTGCAAGGCATAGAACCTAATCTAGCTAACCATTTGATCAAAGGATGCTTCCGCGGGCAAAAGCTCCTGTTTGTCAGTGTCTAGGTGTTCATATTTCAACACTGGCTCTCACTGATTTCCAAAGAGACCAATTGCCACCAACCATCCACAGCCTAAAGCATTCCACTTTGTGTCCAGTTGGAATCAGCCTGAACAGTTCACTGGTTTGTCAAAATTGTGAGAGAGTTGCAGACCATTGCATCTGCTTTCCATTCCAGAAGTACTTTCCCAACAACTCAGGGGAGCACCTTGTTGTAGTGGCCAGCGGAATTGCTTTTATCCTGCTGAGGAAACAATTTGGTCAATTTTCTCCCTAAGTTGCTCCATAATCTTCCTTCATCAGCAGGTCCTCCAACCCTAAATCCCAGTTGGCATTTTCCACTCTTATGTCTTCAGCTGTCTCCTCCAACATCTTAGTCATCATAATCCAGGACTCTGGAACTATTTTCCTAAACTCCACTGTCTTTCTAGAGATGTCTCTTCCCAGATAGCCTACCTATTTGAACATGCCATCGGTAATTTCCACAGACCATCGTCTGGTGCCCAGTTTACCCTTTTGTGAAGAACATTGCCATGTTTCATCACTTTACAAGGCGCAACTTGAGTGTAAATTTTTGTAGGCAGCTGCTAAAGGTTGTCTCCTGTAAGATTCCATTCTTAATGTCTGAAACCTGTACGAACATCACAGGAAGATGGTGTCCAAGATGGTGTTCCTATCTACTGTCACTTAGAGAATATGATTTGGGGACTGGCTAAGAGGAAGTGGAAAGTGGCAACAGCACAAAGTGTTGCTATTCCACTTGTTTCTATAGATTGGTTTTCACTGAGAGGAGTGGATACTTATACTTCTACACTGTGTAAGGTTCAAGCTTATCTCTCCTTCAATGACTGATATTACAGAGGTATACAGTGCAGTTCCCCAGATTCAGTACTAGGACCACTGCTTTTTGTTGCCCTTGAGCTGCATTAATGCTACAGCAGTCCATTTGGTGAAGCTGCTCCCACAATACTATTGGTAAGGAGTTCCAAGATTTTGACCCAGGATTCAGAGTTTATTAAATTGATCCAAAACACACAGGTTAACCATCAGCAAAAGTATACCTTAGTGTTAACAATCAGGTTTTATTTTAAAACAGATCAAGGCTAAACCGTTGAGGTCATTAATTTTAGGGACGAGGGTGAAAGCAACCCAATACAAGGTAAGTTGTAACAAAAATAAAGAGAAGGCTCCTTGGATAGCTAGGTGGGTTGCATGTGGTCCAGAGTCACAAGTACTGCTGTGATTTCAGTCAGAGAAGCAGTAAAGAAAGAACTTTCATCTATATAGTGCCTTTCACAACCTCAGGATATCCCAAAGCACTGTACATCTAATTAAGTAAAAATAAGCAATTAATTTTGTACTTAAAGCTGAAATCAAACTCTTCTGTGCAGTTTTTCTGCTTTCATCTGAAAAGAGGGTTGTGAGATTAAATAAACTTCAGGTGATTCTATGTTCGTTTGCTATAAATTTACCCAGATGTCTGGGGAAGCTAAAATATTCTCCTTGGGACTTAGGGACCCAAGGCTCAGCTTTAGGAATTGTCCGGGATAAAAATCACAAAACAACAATTTGCATTTATATAGTTCCTTTAACACAGTAAAAGTGCTTCACAGGAGCATTAACAGACTTGAGTACTGTGTCCAGTTCTGGGTGCCATACTTGAGAAATTATGTAAAGACTTTGGAGAGAGTACAGAGGAAATTCGCAAGAATGATTCCAGGGATAAAGAACTTAGTTACAAGGATAGATTGGAGATGTTGAGACTCCTTTCCTTGAAGAAAAGACGGCTGAGGGGAGACTTAATAGAGGTATTCAAGATCCTGAGGGGCATGGATTGGGCAAATACTGAGAAACTGTTCCCACTCAAGAGAACTAGAGGGCACAGATTCAAAATAATTGGCAAAATGTGATATGAGGAAAAGTTTTTTCAGTCAGAGGGCGGTTAGAGTCTGAAACAAATTACATGAAAGGGTGGTGGAGGCAGGTTCGATCAAGGTATTCAAAGGGGAATTGGATTGCCATCTGAAAAGAGAGAATGTGTAAGGTTACGGGGATAAGGCAGGGGAAAGGGAGTAGGTGGAATGCTCTTTCAGAGAGCCAGTGCAGACTCGATGGGCCGAATGGCCTCCTTCTGCACCGTAAAGATACTGCGATACTATGAAAATGTAACACCGAGCCACAAAAGCAGATAGTAGCTTGGTCAAAGAGGTAGGTTTTAACCAGCATCTTAAAGGAGAGAAAGGTAGGGAGGTTTATGGAGAGAATTCCAGAGTTCAGAGCCTAAGCAACTTAAGACACGCCACCAACGGAGGAACACAGAGTCCTTGGAGGATTGATAGAGTCAGAGACGGGAAAGGTCAACAACAAATTTGAAAAGTGTGAAAATTTTAAATGAGGCATTATCGGACCAAGGGCCAATGTAGGTCAGCAAGCAGAGTCTGGATTATAAAACAAATCTAAAGTATAAAAGAGCAAAGACACCTAAAAAGACACAAAGTAATGGGGCAACAGTAGATATTATCTTGCAGCAATGACATGAAACTTCTTCCTGCATTACAACCGAGAAAATACATGGTCTTTACCACTTGGCTTTCATATTAGGGGTCCATGAACTCTAGAGGAGTTTACGAGACCCTAAGATTTCTGTTTAACTGAGCTAGGCCGTGAACAAACTGTCTCAAGAATTCTGTATTTTAAAAATTATTTGTATGTAATTTCTGTCAAGTATCAGCTGTGGCTCAGTACTCTCATCTCTGAATCAGATGGTTTTGGGTCAATTACTACTTCAGAGTTTTGAACACAAAAAGCTAGACTAAAAGGCCAGCACAGTACTGGAGCTGTTGTCTTTCGGACAAGATAAACTGAGGCCCAGTCTGCCTTCTCAGGTGGACATAAAAATCCCACAGCCCTGTTTCATTTAAGAGTAAGGGAGTTCTCTCCTGGTGTCCTTGCCAATATTTACCCCTCGGTCAACATCATTACAATTAAATCTGATCATCATGTTGCTATTTGCTGTGTGCAAAAAATGGCTGTTGTGTTTCCTACATTCTAACAGCGCCTACACTTCAAAAGTACTTAGTTGGTTGCAAAGCACTTTGGGATATCCTGAAGTTGTGAAAGGTGTTATACAAATGCAAGCCATTCTTTCATACCGTAGAATGATAAAAAATGTCAAAATTGACTACCATTTTACTTTGGGTAGCTAATGCTCTCTTTCAAAAGTGGGTATATGGAAGGAGGGGGTTGGGACTTCCTGTAGATGTGTCTCTGAAGGTTTGCAGAGTCCCCAAGCCTGTGCCTATACTGACTACTGTCCTCCACCTAAAGCCTGAAGTATTGGAATTTCTCTTTCTTGTTTTTATCTGTGGCAATGAGAACTACCTGTTAACCCTTAAATAGAGGAACTAAATGGCAATTCGTGAAAAATAAATGTGCCAATCTCCTCTTTAATTCAACAGGACAAGGATAACCAGGGTTTAAATTCATTCCCTATCTTTTACATCTATTGAAAACGGATCATTGAGATCCGACCTTGAACGCCACAAAATGGGTACTGAAGTTTATTATAACTTTTTAGTCGTCTTTAATTAATTTTGGTGAATTAAGTACCTCCAAAAACTGTTTAAAAGCAAAGAAAAAAAACTTTGCGATGTCCAGCTGGGGCCACAGGCTTCCTTCTCCACCCAGGCAGGTGAAGTCAGGTTAAACTGGTTACTTAGCTGCTGCTCTTTTTCTAAAAAAAAATATCCTTACGTTCAGAAGGCGGTGTGAACAGAAGTTGAAAGTTCTCCAGGATTATATAATTGCTGTTGTTGACAATGACTAACCAGCAGAAATAGTGACCAACTGATGCCAGACACCAAAGTCTCCCCCAAGGAGGAAGTGTGCACCTCAAGATGGCTTCCCCGGAACTGTGTACGTCGCAAAATGGCCTCCCCGGGTGAAGTGTGCGTCGAAAAATGGTTTCCTCGATGGAAGTGTTTCCGGTGTCGGTGTTGACTTTCCATTGCTCAGATGGCCGTTTCGAATCTTCGCCCGGTTTAAAAACAAAATGGCGTTTGACGGCACAAAACCTCTTGTGTCTCTTATGTAAAATCTTTCTCGGCCTGGAGGGAGGTGAATGAAGTTAATATACATTGTGTGTGTTTGTGTGTGTGTGTGTGTGTGTGGACAGAGGTTGATGGTGATCCTTCCAGCCCAGTGTCTAAATTATTCACATTGTAAAGTGAAGGTGGATCGAGGTGAGCAGGAGACCCCAGACCAGCTCCACTTGGCTGCCCACAGCCACTGCCAGGCCCAAGGCCTCTGAGGCCGAGTGCGTCGACTCTCTCCACAGCGGCCTCTCGTCAGCGACCTGCAAGGAGAGACCAGCAAAACAAGTCATTCATGCAGCACGGAATGAGACTATTCAATGGAGTATAACCTTATCCAATTAGTTCCACTCTCCCCTGCCCTGCGCACGCTTTCCTTTGCCAGTCAGGGTGACCAACTCTTGGGGAGAAAAATTAAGGGTCGCTTTGGCATTTTGGGGGGGGACCATACGAGTAGGCAGAAAGGAAGGCGGGGTGGGCAGGGGGTGAGATGCTGCTGCACATGTGGGATTATGAGCGGATAGCTGGGAGCAGTGCAAATGCACTGATGCACACTGCACATGCACAACATTTTAAGGTCTCAAATACAGGACAAGCAGCCTCCAGCAAAATCTAACCCAGGACAAAGGGCAGTCACCTCAATTACAGGACAATCCCATAAAATCTGGCATGGTTGGTCACCCTGTTGTCAATATATACCCAATTCCCTATTGGAAGTTGGCCATGCAGGTCTCCGTCTCCCTGTCTCCTGGTTCCCGTAAGTTAGAAATAATCACATTTTAGAATCAAAATGCTGGAACTTCATGGAGTGTATTTCTTACAGCTCTCCATGTGGTTGACACATTGTTACTCGGCACATGAAATCAGCAGTGAAATGTGGCATCCCAGGATTTATACTCACATAACAGTTAGTTCTAACACTTCATAAAGAACATAATATAACATCCTTCTTTATTCAAAAAAAACTCTATATCAATATAACTGTTCCAACCATTAACTATTTTTTCCTAAATTACAAAATATAACAAATGACTTTAAAATAAACATAGAGTTGAATAGCTTGTTTTCTTTTCTCAGAAAAACATTATTCCCAGTTTTGCTCAGGCCATAGGATGTTGTGCCTAATACTGTGGATTTCAGTGGTGAGTTGGCATGGTGCATAGGTAATGTAGTGCATATAACTCTGGTGTTTTTTCATATTCTTTCATATATTCCTGCCCATTGCTAATTGCCCTTGAGAAGATGAGTTGCCAATACTTGAATTGTTGGAAAAACTGAAGGAAAAATTTTTTTACCCAGAGGGTGGTGACGGTTTGGAATGCGCTGCCTGGGAGGGTGGTGGAGGTGGGTTGCCTCACATCCTTTAAAACGTACCTGGATGAGCACTTGGCACATCATAACATTCAAGGCTATGGGCCAAGTGCTGGTAAATGGGATTAGGTAGGTAGGTCAGGAGCTTCTCACGTGTCAGTGCAGACTCGATGGGCCGAAGGGCCTCTTCTGCACTGTGTGATTTTGTTGCTGTTGCTGTTGAACTGCAGTCCATGTGCTGTAGGTACATGTTAGGGAGGGAGTTCCAGAATTTTGACCCAGCAAAATTGAAGGAACAGCGAAATAGTTCAAAGTCAGTATGGTGAATGGCTTGGAAGGGAACTTCCAGATGGTGGTGTTCCCATGTATCTGCTGTCCTTGTCCTTCTAAGAGGTAGAGGTTGTAGGTTTGGAAGGTGCCTTGCACAGTTGCTGCAGTGCACCTTGTAGATGGTATTCACTGCTACCACTGTCTGGTTGGTGGTGGAGGGGGTACCAATCAAACAGGCTGCTTTGTCCTGGATGATGCTGAGCTGCTTGACTGTTGTTGGAGCTGCACTCAGCCAGGCAATTGGAGAGTATTCAATCACACTCCTGACTTGTGCCTTATAAATGGCAGAGAGGTGTTGGAGATTCAGGAGGTGAGTTACTCTCTACAGAATTCCCAGCCTTTGACTTGCTTTTGTAGCCACACTGTTTATATGACTGGTCCAGTTCAGTTTCTGATCAGTGGTAATGCCCAGAATGTTGATAGTGGGGGATTCAGCAATCATAATGCCATTGAATGTCAACGGTTGATGGTTAGATGCTCTCTTGTTGGAAATAGTCATTGCCTGTCACTTGTATGGCATGAATGTTACTTGCCACTTATTTGCCCAAAGCTAAATGTGGTCCACATCTTGGTGAACATGGGTATGGACTGCTTCAGTATCTGAGGAGTCGTGAATGGTGCTGAACATTGTGCAATCATCGGTAAACATCCCCACTTTTGACCTTATGCCAGAGAGAAGGTCATTGATGAAGCAGCTGAAGATGGTTGGGCATAGGACACTACCCTGAGGAACTCCTGCAGTAATGTCCTGGAGCTGAGATGATTGACCTCCAACAACTACAACCATCTTTTGTGCTAGGTATGACTCCAACAGCAGAGAGTTTTCCCCCTGATTCCTATTGACTCCAGTTTTGCTACTGCTCCTTGATGCCACACATGCTATCTTGATGTCAAGGGCAGTCACTCTCACCTCACCTCTTTTGTCCATGTTAGGACCAAGGCTGTCATGAGGTCAGAAGCTGAGTCACCCTGGCAGAATCCAAGCGTCAGTGAGCAGGTTATTGCAGAGTAAGTGCCGCTTGATAGCACTGTCAATGACCCCTTTCATCACACTGTTGATCAAGAGTAGGCTGATGGGGTGGTAATTAGCTGGATGGATTTGTTCTGCTTTTTGTGGACAGGACATAACCTGGGCAATTTTCCACATTGTTAAGTAGATATCAGTGTTGTCGCTGTACTGGGACAGCTTGGAGTCATGCTTGATGTTTGGGTCAAAATCCTGGAACTCCCTATCTAACAGCACTGTGGGTGTACCTACATCATATGGATGCAACGGTTCAAAAAGGCAGCTCACCACCACCCTCTCAAGGACAATCAGGGATGGGTAATAAATGCTGGCCTAGCTAGAAATGCCCACTTCCTGTGGAAGAATAAATAAAATGTTGTTAATGTTTCATTTGCTGGTTATGTTGATGTTGCACTGCTTGTTGGTGATGCTGTTATGTTGTCTTCCTGGTTAGTGATGTTGCTGGTGTAGATGATTATCTTGTCTGCTTTTTCAGCTTGAATATTCAGCAAATCGAATATAGGTTCTATTCCTTCTCATTTGCCTACAGGTTTCAGTCTCAATGATAAATGACCTTGGAGTCTAAGCTCCACCAACAATCTTTGCTGGGTTCTAGTTTTTTCATGATTGAAGTCTGTACATGTATCGTTTGTCCTTTCAATAGCTCAGGCAGGGATTCAGCATGCTTGTTCAAGTATTGAGCTTCCCCTGCCTGTGCATCAGTGAGTTAGGAACATTGGAATTAGGAGCAAGAGTAGGCCATTCAGTCCCTCAAGCCCACTCCATCGTTCAACTAGATCATGGCTGATCTTCTACCTCAAGCCATCTTACCGTACTATCCCCATATCCCTTGATGTCATTGGTATCTATAAATCTATCAACGTCTGCTTTGAACATGCTCAATGACTGAACTTCCACAGCCTCTGGGGTAGAGAATTCCCAAGATTCACCACCCTCTGAGTGAAGAAATTCCTCCTCATTTCAGTGCCAAATGGCCTACCGCCCACTCTGGGGCTGTGTCCCCTGATCCCAGACCCCAGCCAGAGGAAACATCCTTCCTGCATCTACCCTATTGAGCCCTGTGAGAATTTGGTATGTTTCAATGAGATCGCCTCTCATTCTTCTAAACTCTGGAGAATACAGTCTCAGCCTCCTCAATCTCTCCCCATAGGACAATCCTGCCATCCCAGGGATCAGTCTGGTGAACATACTACAGTCTCTTCATGGCAAGTATATTGTTGTCTTACTTCCTCCTGGTCACTTGGAGGGACTACCTTGCTTGGCAGAGTTGTCTTATACTTTCTTCCATTCAATAGCTCTGCAGGTGATGTCATGTCAGCTTAAGGGGTGTAGATTGGAATGATAGTAAGGCAAGATTTGGGTCTTCCTTTGTCCCTCGGCATTTTAGCAGTGTTCATTTGACTGTCTGGACGCGTCTCTCTATAAACCCTTGTACCCTGGGTAATGTGGTGATGAGGTGAAGATGTTAAACTCATATTGTTCAGTGAATTGCTTAAATTCTTTGGAGGTGAATTGGGTTCCATTGCCACATATTATTCTTTCAGGAATCCCTTGCTCAGTGAACAGAACTTGTACTATTCGGATGATAGCTGTAGCTCTCAAATCTTTCACATTTTGGATAAAAGGGAACTTTGAGTAGTAAGTTGCAATTATCTCACCTTCTTTAGCCCACCACCACCTTCTCAAGGGCAATTAGGGATGGGCAATAAATGCTGGCCTAGCCAGTGATGCCCACATCCCATGAATGAATAAAAAATAATTATGAGACACCATTCTTGATTGTGTGTGAATAAATCGGCTCCCACAGTATGCCATGGTTTGGGTGGTACTTCAGCAGAGATCGCCTCCTCTTTCTACTGTGTATTTCTGTCATACATTGCATGTAGATACCATTCTTTCTATGTCTTTGCATATGCCTATCCAGTAGACAGCTGATCTGGCTGTGAGCTGACACTTCTCCATTTCCATGCACCCTTCATGTATCCTCTGGAAAAGTCCTTCCTGCATCATTTTGGGTATGATTACTTGGGATCCAGTAGTAAAATTCCATTCTCTAGTGAGATGTCATCTCTGATAGACCAATACTGCCATATTGCTGGCTGTGTTTGCTGTATCTTAGGCCATCCCTGGATCACTTGCTTGAGAGACCATCTGTAACTCTTAGTCTTTGCTGGTCTCTTCTCTAACCTGACTCAGTTTCATGGGTATTACATTCACCAGGTGATGGATCTTCCTGGCTTGTATTTCAGAGTGAAATCGTAACTCTGAAGCCTCAAGAATAACCTCTGCAATATTGCTGGAACTCTGCACAGATTTTTCTTGTAGATCTGCTCCAGTGGATGATGATCACCCTCCACTATGAACTTTCATAAGAGATATGTATGGAATTTCTCACATCAGTACACAAGCTCTCTTTCTATGCTGGCATATCTGCTCTTAGCTGATGTTATAGCTTTGGATGTGAATGCTATCGGTTTTCCCTCTTGGACCAGGGCTGCTCCCAGTCCTCTTGTTGAAGCATCTACTTGCAAAGTGACAGGTTTCTTTCTCTTGTGCAACTCTGACCACAGGCACTCAACATCTTCTTTCATCAGCTCTCATAGGTTTGCTGTGTGTTTGGACTTGAGGTATGAAATTCATGTACTAGATCAAGCCAAGGAAACTTCTCAACTCTTCCTCATCTCTTGGAACTTCCATCTCAAAGATGGCTGTGATTTTTTTCAGGACTTGACTTAACTCCGTTAGGTGTGTATATCATTCCAAAGAACTGGCATTCTGTCACCTTCACAGTGCCTTTTTCTGTGTTTAGCTTGATCCCAGCTTTTCTGGTTCTCTCCATGGCTTCATTGTAGATGGTGGTCATGATCTTTTTCAGCGACACCATAGATCTGGATATCATCAGCTATGGCAAATGCTCCTTTACATCCTCAGTATGTCTGCTATATTTTTTGCTGGGACACATCCTGGTTCACTTTAAGACATATGAATTAGGAATAGGGTAGGCCATTCAGACCATCGAGCCTGCTCCGCCATTTGATAAGACCATGACTCATCTGATTGTGGTCTCTACTTAACTGTTTACCCTCTAAAACCTTTGACTCCCTTGTCAGTCAAAAACCTACCGAACTCAGCCTTAAAAATATTCAATGATCATGCTTCCACTGCTCTCTGGGGAAGAGAATTCCACAAATTAACAACCCTCAGAGAGAAAAAAAAATTCTCATCTCTGTCTTAAAAGGGAGACCTGTTATTCTTAAACTGTTTTCCCAGTTCTCGTCTCTGCCATTAGGGAAACATCCTTTCAGCATCCATCCTGTCAAGTCCCCTCAGGATCTTATATGTTTCATTAAGACCGCCTCTCAGGCCCAATCTGTCCAACCTTTCCTCATAAGACAACCTCTGCAAATGAACCTCCTCTGCACTGTTTCTAAGGCCAAAAGGTAAACACAGGAACTTGTATCAGCCAAAGGGTGTGTTGAATGTTGTCAGTAGCAAAGATGCTTCATCAAGCTCATGTTCAGTAGCCATTTCTAGCATCAAGCTTGCTAAAAACTTCTGCCTTTGCCAGTGATGGTGTGATCTCTTCCAGTGTTGGAATAGGGTAGTGATTCCTCTATGGCTTGAATAAGATTTTTGGGACCTAGGCAAATTCTTAGCCACCCAATTTGCTTCTCTCTCACTGGGATGGACTTCACTCAATCTGTAAGTTCTGTGACTCTGGTGCTCATCTTCATTTCCATATCTTGGAGCTCTTTTTCAAGGTTTCCTTTTAGTTCTGTTGGTACGTTCTGTGGGGGGTGAATCACTGGTTTCATTGCTGGGTCAATACTGAAAATCTTCAAAGCATCCAACCATCTCATCAAAACACTCTGGGTACATTTGTACCAGATCTTCCTTGCTTCTGATCGTAGGGTGCTTTTCCAATGGGTGGACAACCTTCAACCCTAGTATTGCCTCCTTCACCTCATGATTTACTGAGATCAGCTGCAGCTCTTCACAACTGCTCAACCCAGGATATAAGGACCATCTGTTTCAGTGACGTAGAACATACAGTTGACATATTTTCCTTTGTGTGTCTCTCTGATTTGGGTTGTTTCTAGCTGTTAAATCTCAGTTCCACCATATGTCATTAGCATGATGTTGCACGATTTCAGAGCATCCTCCCTTGTATAACTATTTTTTCAAATTTTTAGGAAAGATCTTCTGGTATAGGCTGAGTGGGATGATGTTACTCTGTGCTCCGGTATCAAACTTCAAATCCAGATTCATTGTTGCTGAATTATTTCTCACTCTCTTCCTGATCTGAATGGTTTCTTGAATTTCTTTACTCTGGGGACTGTCGCACCTAGCCATTTCATGCAGTTGTGTGGTTCCTATGCCTATTGTGTTCTCAAACTTCCAGGGTATAGATGCTTTGGTTCTTTTCTACTTCTCATTTGCTCTGATGGTTTGCCTCTAACTGGTTTACCATCTTCTTTCTTTGTTCTGCACAGTTTTTTTCCAGTGATTTGACTTTCCACAAGTTCTGCAGTTTAATTCGTATGCAGGACATTTCCTTCTGTCTCTGAACTCATGTGGTTGTCCACAGCTCTTACACATCTTTCTCTCTGGTTTGCATTCTTTTGTTGCTATTTCACTGAATCAACCCTACCGCCTTTCTCTTGACTTAACTGAAAGCTATTCGATTGGGTAGTCAACTTTCTTCATCTGTCCATTTATGGCTTCATGTACTCTGGCAGTGTCTACTGCTTGCAATATTGTGAGTTTGTCCTGTCCAATTAAATCTTTTTGTACTTCAGAGGGTGCGGAGCCCCAAATGAGCTGATCTAACAGCCTTTCATCTGTATCCTTAAATTTATGTTTTCTGGCTGCATTTTTCAATCTTTTTATGAAATTGTGAACAGGCCCACCCAATTCCTGCCTCAGGCCTAGAAATTCATACCAGTAGATCCGGTGATTTGACTTTGGCTGGAAATGTGTGCTGAATTTTCCAAAATTTTATCTGGGTTTTTGCTGTTGTCTTTACTCAGCTCCTGGCTATTAAACAAATTTAACCCTCTCTCTCTCCTGCCCACTAAAGAATTTTTAGCCGACCCTTTCTTCTTCACTCGTGCCTTTTAGAAAGCTACTAAATGTCAGCCTGTACTTCTATTTAAGCTTCTCCAATGAGATTATCAGCTTCCCAATGGGCCGGAGCTGTCTGTTTATTGCTGCAGCGACCATTTCGGTTTCCGACAATTCACTGAGTTTTCTTCTCTCTCTGGCACTAATTCAGGTTAATTTTTCAACCTAATTCAGCTTTAATTTCATTTAAAATGTTTGGATCTCTAGTCACAGACAACCACTGCTACCATGGTTCCCATAAGTAAGAAATAATCACACTTTAGACTCAAAATGCTGGAGCTTCACCAAGTGTATTTCTTGCTGCTCTCCATCTAACTGGTAGACTAATACAATGTTACTCGGTACATGATTGCAGTGCAGCAGTGAAAGTAGCACCCCAGGCTTCACATAGCAATTAGTTCCTGGCTCTTTATGAATAATATGACAATATGACACTCAATAACCATCCGTCTTATCTAATATACAAACCTTCTCAAAAATGTCAGACTTCGTTAGACATAAGAACATCTATGAGATTACTAAAATGCCACATTTGGTCAACGTTCCTATATGGATGTGAAAATTGGAATATAAGGCTGAGAGGAGATTGAAAAGAAGGCTGAAAGGAGATTTGATAGAGGTATTCAAAATCATGAGGGGTCTGGACAGATTAGATATGGGAGAAACTGTTCCCACTCATGAAAGGGCTGAGAACAAGAGGGCACAGATTTAAAGTAGTTGGTAAAAGAAGCAGATGCGACATGAGGAAAAGCTTTTTCACACAATGAGTGGTTAAGGTCTGGAATATGCTGCCTGAGAATGTGGTGGAGGCAGATTCAATTGAAACATTTAAATAGGAATTAGACTGTTATCTGAAGAAGACTTACAAGGCTTACAAGGAGAAGGTGGGGGAATGGTACGAAGTGAAATGCTCATTTGGAGAGCTGGTGCAGACATGATGCTGCGCTATAAAAATTCTGTGATAAGCAAGACAAGGGAAGATAAATTAAAGTCAACAGGGATATGGCTTCTGAGATGTATGATGGGGATTTGTTGGACAATACCAGAAGTAGTAGTAAACCTGAGGATTGGGAGGTTTTTTGAATTCAGCACAATATGTGACCACACTATGATAGAATTTTAGATTACGTTTGAAAGTGAGATAGTTCACTCTGAAGCAAGGGTGTTAAAGTTGAATAAAGGAAATTATGAAGGTGTGAGGGACAAATTGGCTGAGGCGGATTGGGAAAATACATTAAAAGATATGACTGTACACAGGCAATGGATAGTCTTCAAAGAACTATTACACAGCTTACAGCACCTATACATTCCTTTAAGATGCAAAAACCCCAAAAAGTCAGTGGCTGACAAAGGAAGTTAAGGATTGTATAAGATTAAAAGTAAAGGCTTATAAAGTTGACAGAAATAGTAGTAAGCCTGAGGATTGGGAGGTTTTCAGAATACAGCAGAGGAAGGCCAAAAAACTGGTAAAGGGAGAATAGAATATGAATGCAATCTAGCAAAAAACATAAAAACGGGCTGTAAAAGTTTCTATAGCTATGTAAAAAGGAAGTGTTTGGCTAAGACAAATGTGGGTACATTACAGGCAGGGTCAGGAAAATTCATAATGGGGAATAGAGAAATGGTAGAGAAGCTAAATGATTACTTTGAGTCTTTTCACTGAGGAAGATACAGGAAACCTTCCAGATTTAGAGATGCAAGGGAGTAGGGAGAATGAGGAGTTGAAGGAAATTAGTATAAGTAAGAAGGTTGTATTTGGAGAAATTGATGGGACTAAAAGTTGCTAAGTCCCCAGGACCTGATATCCTGCATCCCAGAGTGTTGAAAGAGGTTGCTATAGAGATCGTGGATGCATTGGTGATCATCTTCCAAAATTCAATAGATTCTGGAATGGTTCCTGAAGATTGGAAGGTAGTAAATGATTTGGATGCGGGGACCAAATGTAATATTTCAAAGTTTGCGGATGATACAAAGCTAGACAGGAATGTGTGTTTGGAGGAAGATGTAAAGCAGCCACAGGAGGATTTGGACAGACTTAGTGAGTGGGCAAGAACATGGCAGATGGAATATAATGTGGAAAAATGTGAGGTTATCCACTTTGGTAAAAGGAACAGATGTGCAGAGTATTTCCTAAATGATAAGAGATTAGAAAGTGCAGATGTACAAAGGGACCTGGGTGTACTTGTGCATAAGTCACTGAAGGTTAACATGCAGGTGCAGCAAGCAATCAGGAAAGCTAATGGAATGTTAGCCTTTGTCGCAAGAGGTTTTGAATACAGGAGTGGTGAAGTCTTGCTTCAATTGTTTGGAAGCTTGATTAGACTGCACCTGGAGTACTATGTGCAGTTTTGGTCCTCCTACCTCAGAAAGGATACTATTGCCATAGAGGAAGTACAATGAAGGTTCACCAGACTTGTTCTGGGGATGGCGGAACTGTGTTATGAGGAGAGATTGGGCAAACTGGGCCTGTATTCTCTAGAGTTTCAAAGAATGAGAGGTGATCTCATTGAAACCTACAAAATACTTAAAGGAATAGACAGGGTGGGTAAGATTGGTTGGGGAGTCTAGAACCAGGGACACAACTTCAAAATAAGCCACTTAGGACCGAGATGAGGAGAAATTTCTTTACTCAGAGGGTTGTGAATCTTTGGAATTCTCTACCCTAGAGAGCTGTGGAAGCTCAGTCATTGAGTATGTTTAAGGTAGAGATTGATAGATTTCTGTTTAATAATAAAGGGGATATGGGGATAGTGTGGGTAAAAGTTTGATCAGCCATGATCATTTTTTTAATATTTGTTCATGGGATGTGGGCATCGCTAGCTAGGCCAGCATTTAAATTGCCCTTGTTCAGAGGGCATTTAAGAGTCAACCACATTGCTGTGGGTCTGGAGTTACATGCAGGCCAGACCAGGTAAGGATGGCAGATTTCCTTCCCTAAAGGACATTAGTAAACGAGATGGGTTTTTACAATAGTGATCAACTCAATAATGGCTAAATCAATTCTAGATTTTTATTAAATTCAAATTTCACCATCTGCCAAGGTGGGATTTGAACCCAGGTCCCCACCCTGGGTCTCTAGAATACTGGTCCAGTGACAATACTGCTATGCTACCATCTCCCCCTTAATTGAATGGCAGAGCTGGCTTGACAGGCTGAATGGCCTTCTGTTCCTATATTCCTAATACGTGCAACTAATGAGGAAGCTTTGAAGAAAGCAGGCAACAGGAAGAGATTTTGCAAATGATTACCAAGAGACACTCCAATTTCTTGGACACATACCTAGGAGATAGAAAGAATATCTGGTAGTGACCGGTAAAACTGAGGGTAATAGAACAAGAGGGACAAAAAGGAGGAAATACACCAGCAGCTTTAGAAGAAGAACAGAGACAAGATTTGAGAACAACACCAAGGCTGCTATCAAGGACAGTGAAAGTTGGAGGGCCATAATGCTGATGCTGTAAAACAAGGCACCTGAAGAAGACTTATCTATATAACGAGCCATCATTTGCCTTGTTATCTAACCATGTCTATCCACCAATAAATCTTTCTAGCTCTGTTTATCTATTAATCTCTCATTGGGTCTAATTCAACGCCTATAAATTAATCAAGCAGTCATTATCTGTCCATTTATCTGTCTATGTTTATCTATTTATTCCTTTCTTGCACTACTTATCTATAATTCTATCTATCATAAAACGAAAGCACAAAAAAAGGCTATTCAGCCCATTGTGCCTGTGCCAACCCTTTGAAAGTGATCCAATTAATTTCACTTCCCTTCTCTTTCCCATAGCCATGCAAGATTTTCCTTTCAATTAAATCAATTAACTGAAGTCCCTCATCCCTATATAAAGATGATGTGTGAACTGGACATTTATATTTATTGCAAGGACACCCTGGAATGCACCACAAAAGTGGAACCCAGAGGATATAAATGGAATGGGTGAGAAGCAAATTTATAACCAACAACAGGAGGTGTTTCATGTGATGATGGAAAGGAAGACAATCTGCATCAAGGCCAGCACAAGATGCAGGTACTAGACATAGTAATGTAAAAACACCAGTGCAGTTGAGAAGATGGTACACTAGATCCTCACCTAAGACAGTTCTTACTGAATGCCTAAGTTATTCCTTTAGGGAACTCCTGTCTCCATCACAAAATGGTTTTCACATCTTCTGCAACATCTATTGTGGGAAATCCCTGTTGATTCCAGTCTAAGAATATTCTTGCACGTTTTTAGCACAAAGGTTCTTAGTAAACCCGTATAATCTTCTCAGAATAAGTATTATCAATATGAGGTCTCTGGGAGACACAAGTAAAGGGAGACAAGTGCTTTCCTCCATCCCTAGATTTTCTTCCTTTCCTGAAGGTGCAGTTACAGGAAATTCCAGTACCAGTACTAATGGCCGTCTTCATAGAAGAGACAGGCTGTAAGCATTGACAGGCTATGTGAGCAGTTACATCCACCAATCTTTCTATCTGACAATCCCAGTTCCCAGCAAAAGTTGATTCCCTCACCCCCACCCCCACCCCCACCCCCACCCCCACCCCCTTTCCTTTGCAATCTGACCAGTTGTCTGGTTCTGTTAACAGCATGGACCAGTTAATTGAAGATGGGGAATCTTCCTAATCTGTAAAGCTCAGTAAAACATTGGGATAGTGAAGATCTGGAGGAAGATCTTAGTAGGAAAGAATTAAATATGTGAAGAAAAACAAAATTCTGGAAATCTGACATAGAACCATAGCCTGTAATGCTCTATGGTCTTTTCAATTTTAGGTGCACCCTTACCTGTTGTGATTGGTAAATTGTTAGCACTGTCTGATCAATTTAAATGATTGCTCAATTTAAAAGTGGACAGATTTAGTGGTGTGAACTATATGCATACTCTTGGGAATTTTAAAAAGAAGACATGCCACCTAATAGCACACTCTGCCCTAATATTAAAGTAACTTTTCAAGTTAGCTAATTTATAGTATTATGTAGGCAGTGTCAAAAGCAGTACATTTAATGCAGTTTATCCTACTTGGAACTTTCAAACCCATTGTCACTGTCCTTCATGAGATCTTCTTCCACTTGATTGATAAACCATTTACCTTAGTGTTTTCTCAGTTCCTCACTACATTCTGTGCCCTCAATTTATTTCTCAGAGATAAGCATAGAGAGGCTGAGGCTGCAGTGTATTAGTGATATAATCAGAGTCACCTTATGTTCCTCCACTTCCAATTCACTTTAAAAGAATGTGGACGAGTCCTATTTTAAAAACAGTTTTTGCTGCATATCTAATATTTTCACTTTGTGTTTCAGTTCTATTATTGACATACGAACTGGGGAGGCAATGGCGCACTGGTGTTGTCTCTGGATTGATAATCCATAGACCCAGGATATTGCTCTGGGGACCTGGGTTTGAATTCCATCATGGCAGATCTGAATTCAATGAAAAAAATCTGGAATTAAAAGTCTAATGATGACCATGAAACCATTGCCAATTGTCGTAACAAAACCATCTGGTTTCCTAATATCCTTTAGAGAAGGAAATTTGCTGTCCTTACCTGGTCTAGCCTACATGTGACTCCAGACCCACAGCAATGGTGACTCTAAACAAGGGCAATTAGGGATGAGCAATAAATGCTGGCCTAGTCAGCAACACCCACATCCCAAGAATGAATTAAAAAAATCTGAGGGGCCAGATTTGCTCTGTGATTTCATTTTGCATGGTCAAGTTAAACCATCCTGTGATCTGTGTCTGCTTCCAGTGCTCTTTTGGATTATTGTCATTTAATGTACCATTAGAATAGAGGATGACATATCATGACTGACAGGGTACAATAGTGCAGTATTTATATTATTGGACTCGCAATTCAGAAGCCTAGTCCACAGGGAATATAAATTTCTATCTCATTACAGTAGTTAAAGAAATTGAATTCACTTTTATGAAAAACATGGAAATAAAATGTTGGTATCAGTAAAAGTGACCATGAGCCTGGTTTATGACCCTGGTTGTCATAAAAACCTAACTGGTTCACTGATGTTTTCGAGGGAATGAAACCTGCCATGCTTGCCTGATCTGACCTTAATGTGATTACGGTTCCACACACCAACATGGTTGGCTCTTCCCTCCAAAGCAGCCTAGCAAGCCACTCTGTTGCATCAAATTACTAACAGTTTAAGATGGCTGCCCACCATCACTGTTAACAAGAGCAACTGAGAATGAACAATAAATGCTGGGCTTGTCAGGAACACCCACATCCTGAAAATGAATAGTAAAAATGAAGAACATCGCTGGACCTAGTGGACTTCACTCATCCCTGACTTTGCTACTGATTCATTGATATGAAAATGAACAATGCATCACCCTTCCCAAGAGCTCTTTCTCTAAAGGCATCAATACTCATTGATCATCTCAGTCAAAATAGTTTCTGAGATCTTCCTACTCATATCAACTTTGTCAAGAATAACAGTCAGGTTTGGTCTGATAAGTAGCTAGTAACATTCATGCCACACAAGTGCCAGGCAATAAGCATCTCCAACAGAGAAAATCTAACCACCTCCCCTTGACATTCAATGGCTGAATCCCCCACAACAACATCCTGGGGGTTACCATTGACCAGAAACTGAACTAGACTAGCCATATAAATACTGTGGCTATAAGAGCAGGTCAGAGGCTAAGAATTCAGCAGTGAGTCACTCACTTTCTGAGTGCCCAAAGCCTTTCATCCTCTGCAAGGCACAAGTCATGAGTATGATGGAATACTCTCCACTTGCCTGGATGAGTGCAGCTCCAACAACATTCAAAGAAGCTGACACTGTCCAGGACAATGCAGCCCGCTTGATAGGCACTCCATCCACCACCTTGATCATTCACTCCTTTCACTCCTGACATACAGTGGCAGCACTGTGTACCATCTACAAGATGCACTACAGCAACTCACTATGGATCCTTCGATAGCACCTTCCAAACACGCAAACTCCAACACCTGGAAGGACAAGGGTAGCAGATGCATGGGAACACCACTGACTGCAAGTTCCCCTCCAAGTCACACGTCGTCCTAACATGGAACTATATCGCTATTCCTCCACTGTCGCTGGGTCAAAATCCTGGAGCTCCCTTCCTAACAGCACTGTGGGTGCACCTACACCATGCCTCAAGAAGGCATCTCACCACTACCTTCTCAAGGGCAATTAGAGATGGGCAATAAATGGTGGCCTTACCAGGGATGCCCAGATCCCATGAACAAATAAAATAAAACCTGGTCCTACTCCATTTAATGGATAATTATGCAACCTTCCACAAGTATGTAGTTTGCTGGCAAATCCAGCATTTGTCGTACGAGGAAGAGAATCCTGTGATGTAAGGGCCATCCCAGCATTCATAGGAAAAATGAAAACCCTGTATCAAAATTAGGGCCCTTAATTTTAATCAAGTGCCTTCACAGCTATAGGGGAAAACGTTCCCCCTGTTAGGGGGGGGAAGTGCAGGAGCGCTATTTTATGTGGGCAGGCCAATTAAGGCTTGCCCAGCGTGTCGTCCGTCAGAAAGCGCTTTGCACTCCCTGTGCGGGGTGGGGGGGGATTCCCTCAGCCGAGGGTGCACTCTTCCTTGCATGCGTGCGAAAGAGCGCACTGATCTCCCTGAGGCTAAGTGCTGCCTCAGGGAGATCGGCTCCAAATTTAAAAATGTTAAGCAAATGATAGCAACATTTCCCTGATATGTCCCCTCATGTGACGCTGTCACATGAGTTGGGACATGTCCATCACTTTTACTGAAATCTTTATTAAATATTTAAAAACCCTCATGAAACCTCACTCCGCCCATGGATGAGGTTTCATGCTGTTTCTTAAGCCCGCCAGGGCTCCAGGCCTGCCCGCCAACCCTAAGGGCAGGTCCATTAATGAGGTCAATTACTTTTTAAATGGCCTCAATAGGCCATTGACAGATCAGCGGGCGTGCAGTTGACTCAGCTGCACCCCTGTTGACCTGAAAATGGAAATGACATGGGGTGATTTGGGAGTTCCACCCGACGTCATCCCACATCATTTTACGCATCGGGCGAGCGGGCTCTGCCCCTGCTCGCCAACTGGAAGATCCTCCAGTATATTGGTAAATCCCACCTCTATAGCATTCCCATTAGGTTACAGAACATTCAGGCAGTCTGTGAAGGGAGAGCAAAAGGAGGGAAAGAGACTGTATTAACATCATTTGCAATTCGCTTGTCACTTTTTAGCTATGAATTCTGTTTTGGATGTGTGGTGATCCATTCGATATTCAGTTTGTGACCAAAAATCTCTCACCTGGAGGAAAAAGACAGTGCTTGACAGCCAACTAAGTATCTGAGATGTGGGTATTACAGAGAAGTCGTACAATGGAGTGCATCGCAAACCGTATAAAATAAGTATTGAGTGAGTAGCAAAGTTCCCTTAAATTTCTCTTTGCTGTGTGCGGCCTGCTTGTTGCCCTGCCCAGTTCCTTTGAGATTGCCGTGTGTCACAGAGTGTAAAAGCTGGGAGTTTGGCTAGTGGGAATTTGGTGCAGAGGATGAAGGAGTTGCTGTTTTTTTGCCTCCAATACATATACTGGTTTGTGTTACAGATAAATATTGAATTTAATCTACCATCACATTTAAACTAGATCAAAATAATTAGTTAAAAGACTGAAAGTTTTAAGCTAAGTTGATTTTGCATAATGAATTAAATAAATAAATTAAATAAATAAAACAATATTGGATAGGGATAGTGTGGCTGGTGGTGTGCTGCAACTGCAGCATATTGGAGTTTGTGGAGACCATTACAATCCCAGAAACCACATCTGCAGTAACTGCCTGCGTCTAGAGGAACTTCAGCACAGAGCTGTTGAATCTGATGTTCAAATCCCCCTCATATTACCTATCTCATAAGACTTCCTTAACACAAGTGGCTGAAAGGAAGGAGCCCTGAGAATTACTGTGATGAGAAACACTCGAGCAAGTGACTGGTTAATACAGCTCTGACTGGCAGGGCATTAGAAGTTGCTCATGGCCTTCCAATACTCTGTGTAAGCAGTAGTTCTTTAAGTCTGAGTATAGTCAATGTGGCTATTCAAACTCAGCATCACAACTGAGTCCAATCATATCCTCACTTGTCATGTACAATACCCCTACTAACAAGGATCGCCTACAAACATAGCTGTCAGCAACAGGGATCCTGACTGATTTCTTTCACCTCCTTAGCACAAGGAGATTGTTTGAGATTGCCAACTTCAGCAAGCATTAAAATGAGATCTTACTGGAGGATCTTTTTCTCCTATAATACCTTCCATTCCTACCTGTGTGGTTAGTGATGGACTGAACATATTATCTTCTTGGTGTGAAAGATCCGTGTCATTTGTGTGTTTGTCCACTCGGGTCTGCGATGTGGGGAGAGTTGACTGTTGAACACTGGAACCTGTATTAAGATCTGTCCCATTTCCAAATGCTTGAAATGCATTCTCTGCAGATAAAGAAAGAGATGACAGGTTTAAACACAGGAAGAACAGGGCTTCAGTCTTGATCCAATGTTCTGTATGAAATGTTTTCCTATCTTCTGAAATGCTGTGATCCACTATTTTCAGTTTTAAATCACTTGCTACTTCTCAATTTTGAGTATTGCCGAAAGAATGAGACATGTAGTCGAAGCTTTTTGTCTTGTACTCATCAGAACATTTGCAAGAATACCAGATTGTAAAGGGAACAACAATTTATACTGCAAGCGAAGAGTGCTGATTAGTTGGCAAATGGACTTTGTTTGGTAGAGGCATTGCCATGGAGAATGCACCAATTAACATAACTGATAGTTAACTGCCAAGCTTTGTTTAAATTCAAACCAGGAGGGTTGACTCTGATTGTTCAAGGCTTTGCTCTGGGGAATGAACCAGAGAATGGCTGTCACCTATTTTGTTTAGTTGAAAAAGGCACAATCTGTACACGTTCTTTCTGTCTACAAAGGACAGGACTCTGGATGTAGCTTTGAGAATGCATATTGAACCACACTGTGAGCCTGACTGATTATCTTAAATTGGTTGTGAGTGTAATTCTTAGCACACTCAGGACTGTTTAGCAAATGTGGTTCAATCGCGGAATCACATCTAATGTTGGACCCTAGGTTTTGAGTTTTGCAAGCACGGGCTGGTTGGGTACAGTCAATACCTTGCCTGTTGCGAACAGCTGAATGGACATGCTGTTTGATATGATCCACCAGTCTTTGGGACATATGGCCTGAATGTCCTGATGAGTGCAAGACGAAGAGCTTTGACAAAGTATCTTTTTTCAGAAATACTCATATTCTTTATGATCAAATGGCTATTTCTCAATTACTGTACACATCTGTGGAATAGGCCTGTATTGTCTGGAGTTTAGAATAATGAGGCGGTCGCACAAAAACATACAAAATTCTTAGTAAACCTGACAGGGTAAATGCTGTGAGATATTTGGATTCTAAGGGCATCAAGGGATATGGAGACTGAGTGGAAAAATTGAGTTCAGGTTGAGAATCAGCCATGATTTTACTGAATGGTGAAGCAGACTCAGTCTACTCTCTAGCAGTATGATCTATTTCTGTTTCTATTTCTTATATTCTTAACTGCTTATTACACAAACATTGAGAACATGTACACACATCATGCTTGTTTCAGCTAAACAAAATAAGTGGCAGCCATTTGCTGACTAATTCCTCAGGGCATTGCCTTGACCAATCAGGGTCAAGCTGCCTGGTTTCAATTTCAAACAATGCTTGGCGGTTAACTGTCAGTCACTGTCACTGGTGCATTCTCCATGACAATGCCTCTACCAATCAAAGTTGTTAGAATCATATCTCTCAAGACTGAAGTTTTCTTTTACAAAATGGAAGTATTTGCCATGATCTGGGCATGTGGATATTAACCTGGGATTATTTTTTGTATAAAAAAGGTCATAAATTCACCTTGGAACTGTAAACAAGCTGGCCTCTTCCAAGAAATTACCTGACTTATATGGTACTTGAAAAGGGGTTGTTTTGTTTGTGTTGTGCTGCAAAGTATTTTAATTAATGAAGCTGGGAGACAAAAAAGGCAATCGTATGGGAGAGAGAAGAAAAGCTTAAGTTATAAACCTGCTTTTTTGAAGGCAATCTGGTTGGAGAACAAGCTGAGGAAAGAAGGCTCTCTCTCTCTCTACCTTGCCTGAAATTGTGTGTGGCTATCAAGCTGTAGCCAGAGAACACTCATTGGAGCGTAACTAGTCTGCATTTGGACCTGCAAAGCTGGATAGTTGGTGGGAACTTCCAGGCATCTACCCGGACTAGTGGCCCGTCTGCACACGAGAGAACAGTGTCGAGACCCTGTGGACTTTACCCTTTATTTTATAACACCCATCCTCCAAAGCCCATCTCTGCAGAGAGTGATTCTATCTGTTGTCCTTTGTTTGCCTGTATGTGTGTGCTGGGGGAATTCTTTAGGAAGAGATAGTTAGTTATACTTCCCGATTACAATTGCGTGTTGACCAGTACTTGCAACTATATAAAAGAAGTTTTGTTTTAAAATAAATTAATCATTCTGAGTCTTTGAAAGAAGCCTAGTCAGAGTCTCTTTTCCTTTGGGTACCAGAAGTATAGGTACACAAGTAGCCATTTTGGTGAGATAATTAAACATTTAAATTAATGGTATGGCCCGTGGAGTAGTGGGGCTTGATAATTCGCACACTCCTCCCTTCCTGGTTGTAACAGAGTCCACTTGTCAACCAATCAGCACTTTTTTCTCATACAGTATAAATTGTTGTTTTCCCCTTATATTGGTATTCTTGCAAAGTGTCCTGAATGAGTGCAAGATAAAAAGCTTCGACATGTCTCTTTTTTCTGCAATACACCTTGTGGTGCTTATGCAAATTGGCTAAATTTTGAAATTGCACTATATGTTTTTCTCTCGCTTCACGGATGTTGCATGAACTGTTAAATGTATTGAACATTTTCTGTTTTTATTTCAGAAAACCCACTGTTGGGTTTATGTTGGGTGCAAGTGCTTCAAGAAGTCTTTGTCATTGTGACTTGTCAAAGCTTACCAAATGACAGCAGTACATACACTGCCAAAAAACATGTCTATGTCAATAAATATATCAATAAAGTGCTGGAAAATTCAGCAGCATCTGTGGAGAGAGAAAGCGGTTTCAGGCCGATAGCCCCGCCTCTTAAAAATTTACATACTACTTCTTGGCAACATCATCCAAACACGCAGGGTCAATTTTCACCTGTACACTGATGACATCCAGCTCTATCTTGCCACCATCTGTCGACCCCTCCATTGTCCGGTTGCTTTTCCAACATCCAGTTCTGATTGAGCAGAAATTTTCTCCCACTAAACATTGGGAAGACCAAAGTCATTGTCTTCTGTCCCCACCAAAAACTCTGTTCTGTAGATTCCATCTCTCTCCCTGGCAACTGTCTGAGGCTGAACCAGACTGTTCGCAACCTTGGTGTCATATTTGACCCTGAGATGACCTTCTGACCACATATCCACACCATCACTAAGGCCACCTATTTCCACCTCTTTAACATCGCCTGACTGCACCCATGCCTCGGCTTATCTCTGCTGCTGCAAGACTCTTTATGCCTTTGTAGGAATGCCAACCCTACCATCTCATAAATCATGAGAAAACATGGATGCACAAGTCAGGCCTTACAGCTGCTGGATGCCAGGCAAGGAGTGGAGAGGGTTTATCATGCTTTCAAGTCCCTTCATGGCATGGTCTCTTCCTATTTGTAATTTCTAGTGTGATATCTGTGCTCCTCTAATTCTGACTTGAGCATTCCTGATTTGAATGCACTCCACTATTGGTGGCTATGTCTTCAGCTGCCATGACCCAAAGCTCTGGAATTCCCTCCCTAAAGTTCTCTACCTCTCCACCTCTTTCCACCTTTAAGATGCTCTTCTCTTTGACCAAACTTTGATCATCTGCACTAATATCTCTTCATGTGGCTGTGTTAAATTTTGATTGATAATGTCCCTATTTTATGTTAAGGGTGCTATTCAAATAGAAGTAGTTGTTGAACCAGAAGATGCTGGTAATGAACAGCTTTCCTAACATTACAGCGGTGACTACGCGTCATTGGCTGCAAAGTGCTTTGGGACATCCGGAGGTTGTGACAGATGCTTTATAAATTAAGGTCTTTCTGTCTTTCAAGGACTGAGCCAGGAAAAGAAGAGCAGGAGAGAATTAAAGGGAAAGGTCTTCGACAGGGTGGAGGTCAGAATGACAAAATTGATGATGGTGCAAGACAAAAGGAGGTAATAGTGGGGCAAGCAAAGAAATAAAGCTGGGTCCAGAGAAGGTGTAACTGTTTGCGGCAGAAGAAAATATTGATTATCTGGCAAAGCGAAGAGACTGTGGCCAAGGAATGTCATGGAAGAAGACAAGGTCGACCTCAAGGGTGTGGACCAACCCCAGGGCTGTGTACCAATAGGAGAGCACCAGCCCAGACCTCCCCCTCTCCCTGGCTCTGCTGTAGTGATTCACTAATGTGAGGACTGTTTCAGTTCAGATTTCCAGCATCCACAGAATTTCAGTTTTGCTTTAGGGAATAAATTAAATGTCAGTTACTTCCCGATACAAAGCAGCCTTACTCACTGAGGCAGATATTATCCGTGAAGAGGTTGAAGAAGCTCTCACAGTCCTCCCTCTGATTTCCGCTGCCACTGCAGGTACACCATGGGGCTACATTAGAGCTGGAATTGTCAATGTAGTTTGGGGTGACCACAGTACCTAATAAAAGAGATAAAGAATAAAACAGTGTCACAACTGAGGAAATTTCAATGGGCAGAAGTCTCACTCAGCCCTCGTTAGTCCTTTATGGCTGCAGGGCAGGTCGGCATGGAGCATATCAGCTCCCGACATGGTTTCCAGGGGTCATACTGTCTGCCTACATCCCCCCTCCCCCCAACCTGCCTCACCCCCGTATTATTCTGCCATGATGTGTGCAAACACTGGGGAATGTTTACTGATGACAGTGAGGTTCTGAATTGGAAAGGCTGCATTTCCCAGCAGTATTATCCTTCACCTTAACAAGCATAGAATTCAGTACAAAATGGAAGTAACAAGACAGCTAAAAGGCAAGAACTCTGGATCTTACCTATAATCCCAGTGTATGAGAGCAGACATGCAGCATAGTTCTCCCTGAGACAACCACTTTCAGACTGTGTGGAAGGCTGACAGCTCGTTTGGAATTCTGCTAACCTCGATCTGTCAGGGAGGAGAAAGAAAGGTAGAGATAGAAATTGAGGTTGGATGACTTTTGAACCAAGAGAAAGTAAAACAATGAACACTTCCCCTTCAACATACTTGTGGACGCAATCTGTCACAACACCAGGGCAACAGTTAGGATGTTTCCATCATAAATATTTCTCTTTTACTTCACTAAGAGTGACTCAAATGCTTGCTACAGCCCAATTTGTATTCTCAGAGCACGGTGTAGACCTGAGGAATAGGGCAAAGTTACCAACTTTTAACCTAGTAAGCATATTATTTAAGATTTAGATTTTAAAAAGTTTAAGAGCCCTAGTGAGACATCACCAGATGTACAAGAAAAGATGTCAGACTGGCTTTTATAAAAGTCAGCTGTTGAAGAATAGGAAGCTCTGAATTTAAAGGTATTATGTAGTTAACTGCACAAATAAATTGACTTCCTGCACTTCCTAATAAGTAAAACACAAAGAATCAGATTGATCATCCTACTGGCAGTAAAGGTCATCAATATAATCTGAAGGTAATTGTAAAATCAGAATAACTTTCAATCCTACTCTCTCTGTACCTTATTGAGGCAGCAAGGAACTGACATGGCAAATTGGAAGCCAGCATTCAGCCTTCTTGCATCATCAACTCCATCTCCACCTCAGCATCCCATCCATAAGCTGCTCAAGTGCTGCTAAAGAGATGAGAAGAGTGAGGTATCTCTCTGCACTGCAGACACACTGCAGCAGGACATCAAGGCTCCATCGACAGCATCTTCCAAACCTGCGACCTCTACCACCTAGAAGAACAAGGGCAGGAAGCGCATGGGATCAACACTATCTGCAAGTTCCTCTCCAAGTCACACAGCACCCTGACTTTTTCATTTTTTTTCATGGGATGGGGGTGTCGCTGGCTGGGTCAGCATTTTTGTTGCCCATCCCTAGTTGCCCTTGAGAAGGTGGTGGTGAGCTGCCTTCTTGAAGCGATGCAGTCCATGTGGCGGAGTTACACCCATGGTGCTGTCAGGAAGGGAGGAACTTGGACCGAAATCACCACTGGGTCAAAATGCTGGAAGTTCCCCTCCAAGTCACTCACCATCCTGACTTGGAAATATATTGCCGTTCTTTCACTGTTGCTGGGTCAAAATCCTGGAACTCCCTACCTAACAGCCATGTGGATGTACCTACACCCCACAGAGTGCAGTGGTTCAAGAAGGTGGCTCACCACCACCTTCTCCAGGACAATTAATCAGCAGGCCCACTCTATGATGCCAACCTTCCACCAATCCTCACGTTTTCTTCAACTAACGTACTAAGAACTTCTTCTTTGGAAAGCTAATCCTCAAGACATTAATAAACTATATTATTTTCTGTTGTCCTTTTTTTGAACTCTTTGGTAATTTTCAAACTGTAACCAATAACAAGAGTTATGTTACAATCCAGCTGACTTATTTGCTGGTACACTCCTTCCTCCTATTAGTTCAGACTCATCCCTCTATGCAGCCAAGATCGTACCATCTAGAATCACAGAATGGTTACAGCACAGAAGGAGGCCATTTGGCCAGTTGAGTCCATGCCGGCCGGCTGCAAGAGTAAATCAGCTAATACAATTCCCTGCCGTTTCCCTGTATCTCTGTATTTTTTTTTTATCTTGAGGTGCTTATCCAATTCCTTTTTGATAGCAACAATTGAATCTACCTCCAACACACTCTCAGGGAGTGCATTCCAGATCCTAACCACTGTTGAGTAAAAAAGCTTTTCCACTTGTCGCCTTTTATTTTGCCAATCACCTTAAATCTGTTTCCTTTAGTTCTCATCTCCTCCACCAAAGGGAACAGTTTCTCTCTACTCAGTCTAGATCCCTCATGATTTTGAACATCTCTATCAATTCTCCTTCTCTAAGAACAACTCCAGCTTCTCCAATCTATCCTCATCACTGAAGTCCCTCATCCCTTGTACCATTCTTGTAAATCTTTTCTACACCCTCTCCAAAGCTTTCACATCCTTCCAAAAGTGTGGTGCCCAGAATTGGACACACTGCATCAGTTAAGGCTGAACCAATGTTTTATAAAGCTCCATCATAACTTTCTTGCTTTTGTACTCTATGCTTCTATTTATAAAACCCAAATTCCTGCATGCCTTTTTTTTTTACCGCTTTCTCCTTTTTGGTTTTCAACACATTACCTGAGAAGTGGCAAAAATGAGTCTAGTTGCATCACTGACCAGACGTCAGGTTTTAACAATGTTCTTCAGCAGTTCCACAGCCTAGATAGTCCCTGTTACATGGCTGATTTACATATGTAGAATTCCACAGGCCAGAAACAAAAACAGGCCATTTGGCCCAACAGGTCCATATAAAGTATAAGGCTAGCAATATACAGGAAGGAAGGAGAGGCCTCAGTGTGAAATAGAAAATGGAGCAAGTAGCAACAAGAATGTTCAACCCTTGGTGGAGGGTTGATGCACCGTGGAGTCGTGGAATGTGGGTTTTTAATACTGGCTTATGTGCTTTCCGTATAGTGTGTCTTTGAGCTTAAGGTGTAGTTACTGTTAAATGTGAGGCAGATGCCAGCTTTCCTCAGAGAAAGGAAAACTTCATCTTAGGGGCTATTCTCACATGTCCTCTGATGGTGCTCACAAAGCAGTGACACAAAAGTCCGGGAACACATTTGGCTGTTGGCCAATTCTCCTCCGGATGCTCAGCAGCCGTTAGTGTAAGCCATGATGGTTCCGGGTTTTTCAGAGTGCCAGTCCAATTGGATAACTCACTGTCATACACAGAAGAAAGTGAGGCCAAATGCCTGGAATGCCCATTCTTCTGCCAGCTAGGATGATATGAAAAACCTCCAGAAATCCCTTGAGACTTGGTGGCATAGGTCTCTGTCCCCAATTCCTCTTCACTGAGCCTGGGAACTGCGCACATTCTTCAGACCCAATGAAAAAGAACATTTCTCCTCATCAAATTTCTTTTAAGGTAATCAGCTGCTTGAGAAAGAAGTATGGAATTCTCTGTTCAAGTAAAGGTGAGGCTAACAGTGTTCACCATTATTTAGGTGGAAATTGGACATCAAGTTCCTGCAGCAAGGGCAGTTAAATGTGGATGTTGCATATCTTTTGTTTGAGAGGCATGAGTGCTATCAGCTGAGCCATTGCTGAAACAACAAGATGAAAACAAAAAAAAGGCCTGAATTTACCATAGCAGACAAGCATGCCCGTTCCATTTAATTTCCATGAACTTTAGTACGGCAAATTGTTGTGAGTAGGAGATGGAAACAGCACAACGTCCTCTACAGGGCAACTTTGTATCCCCTGAACCAATCAGATTGAAAGATTGAGGTTTGCAGTGTGCAATCTGAACCAAGACGTGCAACTCAGGATAGTGAATTCAATGGCAAATTGTAGACGGTACACACTGCTGCCACTGTGCATCAGTGGTGGACGGAGGGAGTGTTTGTGGATGGGGTGCCAACCAAACGGACTGCTTTATCCTGGATGATATCCAGCTTCTTGAGAATTGTTGGAGCTGCACTCATCAAGGCAAGTGGCGAGTATTACTCCACAGTCCTGACATGTGCCTTGTACATGGTGGACAGGCTTTGGGAATCAGGAGGTGAGTTAATCGCCGCAAGATTCCTTGTCTCTGACCTGCTTTCATAGCCACAGTATTTATATGGCTCGTCCAGTTCAGTTTATGGTCAATGGTAACCCCCAGGGTGTTGATAGTGGAGGATTCAGTGATGATAATGTAGTGGGGCTATGGTTCGATTCTCTCTTATTGGAGATGGTCATTGCCTAGCACTTGTGTAGGGCATATGTTTCTTGCCACTTGTCAACCCAAGCCTCGATATTGTCAGACGAAAAATAGCTTGGTCAAAGAGTGTCATAAAGGAGGAAAGTGAGGTAGAGAGGATTAGAGAGAGAAGTTTGGAGTTTAGGGCCTAGGCAGCTGAAAGCCTGTCCACCAATCGTGGAGCAATTAACATTGGGGATGCTAAAGAGACCAGAAGCAGAAGAGCGCAGATATCTCGAAGGGTTGTGGGGCTGAAGGATGAGAATTTTAAAATCAAGACATTGCTTGACTGGGAGCCAAGTTGGTCAGCTGGCACAGGATTCACAGAATCACAGTGCAGAAGAGGCCCTTAGGCCCACTGAGTCTGCACCGACATGTGAGAAATACCTGACCTACCTAACTAATCCCCATTTACCAGCACTTGGCCCATAGCCTTGAATGTTATGATGTGCCAAGTGCTCATCCAGGTACTTTTTAAAGGATGTGAGGTAACCCGTCTCCACCACCCTCCCAGGCAGTGCATTCCAGACCGTCATCACCCTCTGGGTAAAAAAGTTTTTCCTCACATCCCCCCTTATTAAGGATTGATAAGTGAATGGAACTTGTTATGAATTGGGATTTGTCCAGCAGAGATTTGGATGATCTCATGTTTACAAAGGGTAGAATGTAGGAGACCAGCCAGCAGTGCATTGGAATAGTCAGGTCTAGAATTAACAAAGACATGAATAAGGGTTCCAGTTGCAGATGAGCTGAGGCAAGGGCGATGTCGGGTACTGGTATAGAGGTGGATATAAGTGGTCTTACTGATGGTGCAAATATGTGGTTAGAAGCTCATCTTGGGGTCAATTACGACACCAAGGTTGTGTGTGAATAGTCTGGTTTAATCAGTTGTCAGGAAGAGAGATGGAGTCAGTAGCTAGGGAATGGAGTTTGGGGACCAAAAGCAATGGTTTCAGTCTTCTGAATATTTAATTAGAGAAAATGTTTGCTTATCCAGTACTGGATGTCAGATAAGCAGTCTGATAATTTAGCAACAGTGCAGGAGTTGAAAGGTGGTGGTGAAGGAGAGCTGGGTGTCAACTGTCTACATATGAAAATTAATGCTTTTCAGCCCCAGAGAAGTTGTCTGGCAATAATCAATACTTTTCATACTTTTAAAATAAGTTTGGCAGAAATGTTCAAGATTTGATAGAGGCGATCAAAATCATGAATTGTTTTGATAGTGAATAAAGAAAAAAATCTGTTTCCGGTGACAGAAAGGTCGATACCAGGGTGCACAGATTTAAGGTGATTGGCAAAGGAACCAGACGGGACATGAGGAAACATTCTATTTTACACTGTGAGTTCTTGTGATCTGGATTGTACTGAAAGAGTGGTGGAAACAGATTCAAAAATAACATTCAAAAGATAAATACTTGAAGGGAAACGAATTACTGGGCTATGGGGAAAGAGTAGGGGAGTGGGACTAATGGGTAGCTCTACCAAAGAGCTGGCACAGGGACAGTAGGCTGAATGGCCTTTTCCTGCACTGTATCATTCATGCTACGAGAAAGGGTCCTGAGACTGGAATGGATAAGTCCTAACTTGCCGTGGAAAATTTTGTTCATGTCTACCAGGCCAATGCAGGAATTTCACACTGTTTGATGCATTTGAATGGTAAGGCACGACAGCGGGATGCCATTTTCGAAAAGCTAAGAGCAGAGCCACATATGTTGAACATCAGCTCCCAGATTTTTACATTTAACCATACATCTGTCCTTGATTGACGTTGCTGTGCAATTTGTGCATAAATAAATGTGAGCCCTGCTCTTATTTTGACAGTAAATTCTGGCCCATCGATGAGGGTAAACTTATATTTCACTCCAGAGAAGAGGTTAATAAGTTTCTTTTTCCCTTGCTGGATTTTGAGTCTTTTTCCTTGTAACTTGTTTTCAGCAGTTTGATGAAATGGTGATAAAGGAGCTGTTATGAATGCAGCCTTCAAGTGCAGAGCCTCTTCACAATGATGCATGTCTGCTTTTATTCCACAGAGGGACTCTTTGACCCCTCCAAGTTCTCCTCACTTGGGATTCACTATCTGGAAAGCTACACGCACAAAATAATATCCCTGTTCAGCCGTTGTTGGAGATGAATAATAAATCATATTTAGGTCAGATCACAGGGGTTTATAAAATCAAATGAAAAGCAGGCCTTGAAAAACCTAACTACCTACGGACCACAATAACTGTTCAAAGAAAAAAAACCCTCCAATTTCAATGAAAATATCTATTACATTGGAAATCTGAAATACTTAGTTCTATGAGAAACATCTGGAGATATATTTTTTGTCAGTCCCCCTGGACTGTCAGAAGTAAAATAAGAACAAGCTTAAATAGTTTCAGTAGTGCAGTAGTAACTTAACATCCACACGAAATAAATAAGAAGATAAAGGTACATTAACTGCTCACTCATTCCTCATCTCCCTCAGTGTCCTCTGCTTCAAGGTGGAGGGGGGTAATTTTAACCTAATCAGTTCATGGATGGGATCTGCCATCTATGTTACATCGCTTGATATTAGTAGCTATTGACTTCAGCAGGAAGTAAAATGGGGTGCGTTGCAAATAATTCAATCCGACCAGGGAGGTCAGGAGCACAGGGACAGGAGTCAGCCATGTATCCCCTTGAACCTGTTCTGCTAGCTGTTCAGCATGATCACAACTGATCTGTGACCTAACTCCATATACCTGCCATTGCCTCATATCACTTAATATAAAATCATTGAAAGTTTATGGCACAGAAAGTGGCTGCTTGGCCCGTCGTGTCTGCGCTGGCCAAAAAAACAAGCCACTCACCCTAATCCCACTTTCCAGCATTTGGTCTGTAGCCCTGTAGGTTATGACACATCAGGTGCACATCCAGGCACCTTGTAAATGAGTTGAGGGTTTCTGCCTCTACTACCCTTTCAGGCAGTGAGTTCCAGACCCCCACAACCCTCTGGGTGAAAAAACCTTTCCTCATCTCCCCTCTAATCTCTCTACCAATCATTTTAAATCTATGCCCCCTCGTCACTGACCTCTCTGCTAAAGTAAGTAGGCCCTTCCCGTCCACTCTATCCAGTCCCCTCACAATTTTGTACATCTCAATCAAATCTCCCCTCAGCCTCCTCTGTTCCAAGGAGAACAACCCCAGCCTATCCAACCTTTCCTCATAGCTGCAATTTTCCAGTCCTCGTAAATCTCCTCTGTACCCTCTGTAATGCAATTATATCCTTTCTGTAATGGGGTGACCAGAACTCCACACAGTATCTTTAGTTAGCAAATTTCTATTGATCTCAGATTTAAAGTTAACAACTTATCCATTACCCAGAGAGAGAGTTCCCAGACTTCTGCCACTTTCTGTGTTTATAAGTGTTTCCTAACTATACTCCTGAAAGGTCTGGCTTTAATTTTTTAGGTCATTTCCTTAGTTGTATGTTATCCAAGCAGCAAAAGGAATTTCTCTCTATCTACTCAAATAGTTTCCCTGAATATCTTGAAAAGTTCAATAAAATCAAATTTAATCTCGATTTAAGCTGTCTTCTTTCCCATCATTTTAAAGTTTGATGGTGTCTTGCACTTAGGTGTTGTCCCTTCCCTGGTGAAAACATGTTTTGGTCTTATTAGAAAATGTCACAAGATGGGCTCAAAGGATGAAAGCATTTGTCCCTCTTGACCTCAAAACTATCATCTTTCCATTATGCATCTAATAATCACCAAATCAATGAGACAGGGTTTTAGTTTAAAATCTGAACCAGAGGATGACAGCTCTAAATGTGCATCACTACCTCAGTCCAGCATAGTAATCTGACTGAGGTGTTTATCTAATTTATGTCTTCTTAAAATTATTAAAGGGTTTCAGACAGTTGATCAAAACTATTTCCTTTGGTAGGGGAGTCCAAGCTGAGCTAGGTTGCTTAGGGGAGTGTTAGGAAGCATTTCTTCACACAGGAGGCAGTGGAAACCGGGGATTTTCTTCTCCAAATAGCTGTTAGCTCAGTAAATTGAAAGATTCAAACTGAGATAGATAGATATGCATTGCAAGATGGGCCTACCTGTTGTGTCTTTTTAAATATACAATACCTCTATATTGTGGCTCGGCACAGTCCAAGGCCTGACAGCACAATGACAAAATGACTAACTTACTTTTCACATTTCAACTTGGCTGCCAGCCTTTAAAAAGCCGGGTAGATCCACAGTGAAGGTAGAAGCAAAATGTGTTTTCACGACTGCCAAGACAAGATAGGTCAAGTGATCAATGCTGGAGAGTGCTGACACCAAGTAATATTAAAATGCCCAATTTCAGAGAGAGTACACAGGGAGATGGAGATGGGATAGCAATGTTGGCTTAGCATAACTGTGTTGGTACCATTTGTCTACAAGTAATTGGTTTTGAACAGCAAAGAAAAGGAAAATGGGCCCTAAAGCATTAAAAGACATACCTTTTTTCCCCCTGAGTTTCCCTGTGGCACAGAGGTTGGTAACTGGGGATTCCTGGTGAAATCCACACCATTAGGTCAGTTATATCCATATTGACATTTAGGATTTACTGGTGTGTCAACACTACCTAAAACACTATCTTTCTTCATTCAATTACATGAGCTGTATAAGTTTGAATGGTATCTTGCACAACCAGGGGAGGCGAGGGTGTGGTGGTATTGTCACTGGAGCAGAGATCCAGGGTAATTGCTCTGGGGACCTGGGTTTGAATCCGACCATGGCAGATGGTAGAATTTGAATTCAATAAAAATCTGGAATTAAACAGCTAATGATGACCATGAAATTGTTGGACTGGTTCACTAAAGTCCTTTAGGGAAGGAAGTCTGCCATACTAACCTGGTCTGGCTTACATGTGAACCCAGACCCACAGCAATGTGGTTGACTCCTAAATGCCCTAGCAAGCCACTCAGTTGTATCAAACGGCTGCAAAGTCACAGAAAAGGAATGAGACGGGGTGGACCACCTGGTATCAACCTAGGCACTGGAAACAACCCTGCAAAGTCCTCTTCCCTAACATTTCGGGTCTAGTGTCAAAATTGGGACAGCTGTCTCACAGACTAGTCATCCCAATGGTATCATATCTTACAGATAATGTCCCATAATGCCACCATCACCATCCCTGGGTATGTCCTGTCCCATCAGCAGGACAGACCCAGCAGAGATGGCGGCACAGCAGTATATGGTTGGGAGGGATTCCTCAACATCGACTCTGAGCCCGATAAAGTCTCATGGCATCAGGTCAAACACAGGCAAGGAAATCTCCTGCTGATCACCACGTACCGCCCTCCCTCAGCTGATGAATCGGTGCTCCTCCATGTTGAATACCACTTGAAGGAAGAATGAGGGTGGCAAGCGCACAGAATGTACTCTGGGTGAAAGACTTTCATGCCCATCGCCAAGAGTGGCTCAGTAGCACCACTACTGACCGAACTGGCCGAGTCCTAAATGGCATAGCTGCTAGACTGGGTCTGCGGCAGGTGGTGAGGGAACCAACAAGAGGGAAAAACATAATTGACCTCATCCTCAACAACCTGCCTGCCGCAGATGCATCTGTCCATGACAGTATCGGTAGGAATGACCATTGCACAGTCATGGTGGAAACAAAATCCCGCCTTCACATTGAGGATCCCTCCATCGTGTTGTGTGGCACTACCACCATGCTAAGTGCATAGATAGATTTTGAACAGATCTAGCAACTCAAGACTGGGCATCCATGAGGCGTTGTGAGCCATCGACAGCAGCAGAATTGTACTCTAACACAATCTGTAACCTCACAGCGTAGCATATCCCCTACTCTACCATTACCATCAAGCTAGTGGATCAACCCTGGTTCAATGAAGGGTGCATGAGGGCATGCCAGGAGCTGCAGCAGGCATACCTAAAAATGAGGTGTCAACCTGGTGAAGCTATAACACAGGACTACTTGCATGCCAAACAGCATAAGCAGCAAGTAATAGAACTAAGCGATCCCACAACCAACGGATCAGATCTAAGCTCTGCAGTCCTGTCACATCCAGTTCTGAATGGTGGTGGACAACTAAACAACTCACTTGAGGAGGAGGTTCCACAAATACCCAATCCTCAATGATGGGGGAGCCCAGCACATCAGTGCAAAAGATAAGGCTGAAGCATTTGCAACAATCTTCAGCCAGAAGTGCCAAGTGGATGATCCATCTCGGCCTCCTCCGGAGGTCCCCAGCATCACAGATGCCAGTCTTCAGCCATTCGATTCACTCCACGTGATATCAAGAAATGGCTGAAGGCACTGGATACTGCAAAGGCTATGGGACCTGACAATATTCTGGCAATAGTACTGAAGACTTGTGCTCCAGAACTTGCCACGCCCCTAGCCAAGCTGTTCCAGTACAGCTACAACACTGGCATCTATCCAGTTATGTGGAAAATTGCCAAGGTTTGTCCTGTCCACATAAAGCAGGACAAATCCATTCAGCCATTTACCGCTCCATCAGTCTACTCTCCATCATCAGTAAAGTAATGGAAGGGTTCATCTACAGTGCTATCAAATGGCACTTGATTAGCAATAACATGTTCACTGATGCCCAGTTTTGGTTCTGCCAGGGTCACTCAGCTCCTGACCTCATTACAGCCTTGTTCAAACATGGACAAAAGAGCTTAACTCCCGAGGTGAAGTGACAGTGATAACCCTTGACATCAAAGCTGCAATTGACCGAGTATGGCATCAAGGAGCTCTAGAAAAACTGGAGTCAATGGGAATCAGACGGAAAACTTTCCACTGGTTGGAGTCGTGCCTAGCAGAAAGGAAGATGGTTGTAGTTGTTGGAGGTGAGTCATCTCAGCTCCAGGACATCACTGCAGGAGTTCCTCAGGGTAGTGTCATTAACTCAACCACCTTCAGCTGCTTCATCAATGACCTTCCTTCCATCCTAAGGTCAGAAGTGGGGATGTTCGCAGATGATTGCACAATGTTCAGCACCATTTACGACTCCTCAGATACTGAAGCAGTCCCTGTCCAAATGCAGCAAGACCTGGACAATATTCAGGCTTGGGCTGACAAGTGGCAAGTAACATTCGTGCCACTCAAGTGTCAGGCAATGACCATCACCAACAAGAGAGAATCCAACCATTGTCCCTTGATGTTCAACGGCTTAACCATCACTAAATCCCCTACTATCAACATCCTGGGGGTTACCATTGACCGGAAACTAAACTGGCTACAAAAGCAGGTCAGAGGCAAGGAATCCTGCAATGAGTAACTCACCTCCTGACTCCCCAAAGCCCGTCCACCATCTACAAGGCACAATGCAGGAGTGTGATGGAATACTCCCCCCCCTTGCCTGGATGAGTGCAGCTCCCACAGCACTAAGAAGCTTCACACCATCCCGGACAAAGCAGCCCACTTGATTGGCACCTCATTGACAAACATTCACTCCCTCCACCACCGACACACAGTAGCAGCAGTATGTACCACCTACAAGATGCACTGCAGGAATTCACCAAGGCTCCTTAGACAGCATCTTCCAAACCCATGACCACTACCATCTAGAAGGACAAGGACAGCAGATAGAGGGGTACACCGCCACCTGTAAGTTCCCCTCCAAGTCACTCACCATCCTGACTTGACTCGCTGGGTGAAAATCGTGGAACTCCCTCCCTAACATCGTTGTGGACTACAGCGGTTCAAGAAAGCAACTCACCACCACCTTCTCAAGGGCAACTAGGAATGGGCAATATATGCTGGCCCAGCCAGTGAAGCCCATGTCCTGTGAATGAATAAAAAAAAACAGTGCAAGGATATTGCCTGATCGCTGACCACTCCAAATACATCCTTTCATCAAGAAGATAAATACAGGATAATGTGGAACCATTCCCAGTACAAGCATTGGCATCTCCTGAACTATGCCATTGTCTGAGCCCAGGATAGGAAGGATGTGCACATCCTCTGAGCCATTTGGGATGCAAACAGCTGCTGGACAGAACACAGACTTGCATGCTCCACCATGCACTTAAAGATCAAAGATTCTCAAAGAAATCCAGAAGGTTTAACATCCACATTCTGCAGCATATGAAACCAAGAGAACAATTCCATGTGCAACTTTCTTCCCATCTTGCTCTTGCAGGCTCCAATAATGCCAGTATCATTGTGGAAGGGCTTTGGGACAAGATCAAATCTGAGATCTAAGAGATATGCGCCCAGATCATCGGTTTTAAATCTCACAGGCACCCAAAACTGGCTTGACAAGAAAGATATAGAAATATGTTCTTGATCAGAAACATCAAGTCTCCATTACGTGTCAAAATCACCCTACATCACAACAGAAATGAGAAGAATACTTACTACTCAAATCCAAAGCTCAGAGAATGAGAATGTCATCAAGAATATGTGGTGGATAGAGAAGGCTAACTCAATGGGAAGCTTTTCAATTTTAACAGGATGAGAGCCAAGACTCAATTGACTCTCCAGCACATCCATGACTTACAACATGCTGATGACCTGTGGCCCACAATGTAAGCGACATTCAGACCACCCTCAACCTCTTCAGGTCAGCGTACAAAAGAGTTAGTCTCTCACTCAACAGCAACAAGACCAAAATCCTCCACCAGCCCTTCCCTGGACAAGCACATAGACTTCCAGATATTGTTGATGGGGAGACTTTAAAAGTCATTGAGGACTTCCCAAATCTCGGCAGCTACCTTCCTCACAGAAATATAGGAACTAGGAGCAGGAGTAGGCCATTCAGCCCTTTGAGCCTGCTCCGCCATTCATTTTGATCATGGCTGATCATCCAACTGAATAGCCTGCTCCCCATACCCTTTGATCCCTTTTGCCCCAAGAGCTATAACTAACTCCTTCTTGAAAACATACAATGTTTTGGTCTCAACTACTTTCCGTGGTAATGAATTCCACAGGCTCACCACTCTCTGGGTGAAGAAACTTTTCCTCATCTCAGTCCTAAATGGTCTACCCCATATCCTCAGACTGTGACCCCTGGTTCTGGACTCCCCCACCATCAGGAACATCCTTCCTGCATCTACCCTGTCTAGTCCTGTTAGAATTTTATAGGTTTCTATGAGATCCCCCCTCATTCTTCTGAACTCCAGCGGATATATTCCTCAAAAGGTCACTATCGAGGAAGAGATCCAGCAGAGAATCAACTGTGCCAGTGCAGCCTTCTAAAAATTATGCAACTGGGTCTCCATAAGAGGAAAAAGGCTTTAGTCTACAATACTGTTGTATCCCTTCAAAGGCAAGTGGGAAGAAAGGTGATCAAACTCCGGCATCCTGACTGAAGCCAATACCTCCAGCATCACAACCACGATCATGCAAAATCAGCTCTGCTGGTCTGGGTGTTGCACCCGCCTGCCAAATAATCGACTTCTGAAGCAGATCCACTTTTCACAACTTAAGAATGGCAACTCTGAAGGCCTCATTGAAAAGGAGAAAAATTGACGTCGGTGCAAAGAAGGAAATTGCACAAACCATGCCACATGATGGTGTCTCATCCAATAAGCTGCAACACAGTCGGAAACTATTTGCATAAACTCTGCTGCGGAAAAACAACAAAAACGTAACGAGAGAGTGCAGAAACCTAGCTTGAGAACCCCCTTTGCTCAAGACAACCTGTGTCCTCTCTGCCCAAAGACCCGTGGCTCCAGGATTGGCCTGCTGAGTCACCTGAGACACACAAATCATGAAGCCTGGCCAGCAAAGTTGAAAACAGTAGCAGCATGGATACAAAATTGGCTAAGTAACAGAAATCAAAGAGTAACGGTGAATGATTGTTTTTTGGATTGGGGCAGGGATTACAGTGGGGTTCTCCAGGGGTCGGTATTGGGACCACTGCTTTTTGAAATATACACTAATGATTTAGGTGTGCGTTACACAATTCCAAAATTTGCAGATGATATGAAATTTGGAAGTATTGTGAATCCTTAAGAGATAATGATAGAGGACATAGACAGGCTAGTGGAGTGGGCAAACACATGGCTGTTGAAATTTAATGCAGAGAAATGTGAAGTGACAAATTTTGATTAGAAAATCTAGGAGAAGCAATATAAACTAAAGGGTACAATTCTACAGAGGTGCAGGAACAAAGAAACCCAGGTGGCAAGACAGGTCGAGAAAGTGGTTAAAAAGGCATACAGGATCTTGGACTTTATAGACGCCTAGAGTGCAAAAGCCAAGTTAAGTTATGATGAACCTTTATAAGACACTGGTTGAGCTTCTACCGAAATATTGTGTCTAATTCTGGTCACCGCACTTTAGGAAGGATGAGGGTACATAAAAGATTTACGAGAATGGTTCCAGGGTGAGGGACTTCACTTATGTAAATAGATTGGAGAAGCTGGGGTAATTCTACTCAGGGAGAAGTTTAAGAGATTTGATAGAGGTGTTCCAAATCATGAGGGGTCTAGCAAAGTAGATAGCGATAAACTCTTCTCCTTGGCAGAGCACCTGAAGAGAAAAGAATTGCAGGGCCCCAGGGAAAGGGTGGGGGATTGAATTTTTTAAAAAATTCATTCATGGAATGTGGGCTTCGCTGGCAGGGCCAGCCCTTATTGCCCATCTGTAATTGCCCTTGACGTGGTGGTGAGCTACTTTTTGAACTGCTGCAGTCCATGGGGTGTAGGTACACCCACAGTGCTGTTAGGAAGGGAGCTGCAGGATTTTGACCCAGCAACAGTGAAGGAATGGCAATATATTCCCAAGTCAGGATGGTGAGTGACCTGGAGGGGAACTTCCAGTTAGTGGTGTTCCCATCTATCTGCTGTCCTTGTCTTTGTAGATGTTAGCGGTCCTGGGTTTGGAAGGTGCTGTCAAAGAAGCCTCTAGCAATTACATCATTATCTGCTCTGGCAGATAACTGACACAGAGTTAATAGGTCGAATTTCATGTTCTATGGCAATTCCATGTTCTATGAACAGTTATCATCCTCGTTTTGAGGGAGTGATGATGATGTCCAGACACTATGAACATGTCTCAATAGAAACATGGAAAATAGGAACAGGAGTAGGCCATTTGGACCTTCGAGCCTGCTCCGCCATTGAATGATTATGGCTGATCCGTTATCTCAACGCTCTTGCCCCATATCCCTTGGCAGTCCAGAAATCTATCTATCTATTTCCTTCTTAAATATATTCAGTGAATTGGCCTCCACAGCCCTCTGTGGTAAAGAATTCCACAAATTCACCACACTCTGTGTGAAGTTTCTCCCTATCTCAGTCCTAAATGGCCTACCCATATATTACAACAATGCACAAGGTTAAGGGTAGAGAATTAAACTGACAGGCAATGAAACTCAACACAGGTTCAAGGAACAAGAGCTTATTTTCAATCAGTTAGGCCATTACAGCCATCCAAACTCGCAGTTCAACAATTTCAGACCTTAAACTCTGGCCCCATTTTTTCAGATAGCAGATGCTGCTATTCCCTCTTAAAACTTTTCTAGTTTCTTTACTTGTCCCATTATCATTTTCTTTTGGCTTGTCATTGAATCACTGCCACCTTTGCCCCTATCACAGACCCTTCCTGCCACCTTTGCCCCATCACAGACCCTTCCTGCCACTTTTGCCCCATCACAGACCCTCCCTGCTGCCTTTGCCCCTATCACCGACCCTACCTGCCACTTTTGCCCCTATCACAGACCCTCCCTGCTGCCTTTGCCCCTATCACAGACAAGGTTGGATGGTATTTATTTTAGTGCAAGGTGTCTGACAAATAAGGCAGATGAGTTGAGGGCACAAATTAACACATGAAATAATGATGTAATTGCTGTCACAGAGACATGGTTGAGAGTGGGGCAGGATTGGCAGCTCAATATTCCAGGATATAGGGTCTTCAGGCGAGACAGGGAAGGAGGTAAAAGAGGAGTGGGTATCGCAATATTGATCAAGGAATCAATTACAGCAGTAAGGAGGGATGACATCTTAGAAGGCTTCTCAAATGAAGCCATATGGATAGAACTGAAAAACAGAAAAACAAAAAAGGAGCAATCACATTGCTGGGAGTGTAATACAGGCCCCCAAACAGCCAAAGAGAAATAGAAAAGCAGATATGTAGGCAAATTTCAGAGAAGTGTAAAAATAATAGGGTAGTAATAGTAGGGGATTTCTACTTCCCCAACATTAACTGGGTTAGTCAGAGTGTGATAGGTTTAGAGGGAGCGGAATTCTTAAAATGCATCCAGGAGAGCTTTTTAAGCAAGTACATCAAAGGTTCTACAAGAGAGGACAAAAAAGGGCGGTCCTGGACTTAATTTTAGGGAATGAAGCCGGACAAGTGGTAGACGTATCAGTGGGGGAGCATTTTGCCGATAGTGATCATTACTCTTTTAGATTTAAGGTTGTTATGGAAATAGACAAAGATTGGCCAGAAATCAGAGTTCTAAATTGGGGGAAGGCTGATTTTAATAAGATTAGATATGATTTGGCCAGAGTGGATTGGGAGCAGCTACTTTTAGGTAAATCTGCGACAGAGCAGTGGGACTCATTCAGGAAGGAAATAGGGAGAGTACAGGGCCCACATACTCCAGTAAAGACAAAGGGCAGGACTAACAAATCCAGGGAACCCTGGATGTCGAGGAATATATAGGATTGAATAAAGAGAAAAAAGGAGGCTTATGGCTGATACCGAGGGCTCAAAACAGCAGAAGCCCTAGAGGAATATAGAATGTGTAGGGGGGAAACTTAAAAAGGAAATTAGGAGAGCAAAAAGTGGGCATGAAAAAAACATTGGCAGGTAAAATACAGGAAAATCCAAAGTTATTTTACAAGTACATTGAGAGGATAACTAGGGAAAGAGTAGGGCCCATTAAGGACCATAGTGGTAATTTGTGTGGAGCCGGAAGATGTATGTAGGGTTCTAAATGAACATTTTGTGTCGGTGTTCACAAGTGAGAGGGACGAAGTGGGTATGGAAATCAGGCAGAAGGACTGTGATATAATTAAAGAAATTAGCATAGAAAGGGAGGAGGTTCTAAGTGGTCTGGCAGGCTTAATCCGGATAAGTGTGAGGTGATGCACTTGGGCAGGAAAAACAAGGCATGGGAATAAACAATGAATAGTAGGACCTGGGAAGTACCGAGGATCAGAGGGACCTTGGTGTGAATGTCCACCGGCCCCTTAAGGTAGCAGGACAGGTAGATAAGGTGGTTAAGAAGGCATATGGGATACTTGCCTTTATTAGCTGAGGCATAGCATTTAAAGGAGAGAGGTTATGTTGGAACTATATAAACTGCTGGTTAGGCCACAGCTGGAGCATTGCATGCAGTTCTGGATTCCGCATTATAGGAAGGATGTGATTGCACTAGAGAGGGTGCAGGGGATATTTACCAGAAGGAGATGTCCTTCCACACAACCCAAAAACTTTGTGAATCTTGAATATTAAGGGATATATGAATAATTAACATTATATATAAGAATGAACAATGTGACCCATCAGTGGTTCACTCATTGGCCTGCTTTGGTTGTGACCATGGCTCAGTTTGTAACACTCTCGTCTCTGAATCATGAGGTTGTGCGTTTGAGTTCTTCTCCAGAGACTTCAGCATTAAAATCTAAGCTGAGGGAGTACAGCACTGTCAGAGGTGCCGTCTTTCAGATGAATTATTAAACTGAGGCTCTGTTTGCCCTCTGTAAAAGATCCCAAGGCAATATATCCCTTGCACTTAGGGACATTCCCATCCCACACCTCTCTCCCTCCCCCACCCCCATGCCCTGGCCAATATTTCTCCCTCACTAATTCTAAAAACAGATAATGCTGGAACTATTCAGCAGCTTTGGCAGCATCTGTGGACAGAATTCACATGTGGAGTGGAATACAACTTCTTCAGAAAACTCTACTGCCTGTGTCTTTATTCGTTCCAAGCCCTTTTTAAATTTATTCACAAGGTGTGGGTGTCGCTGGCTAGGCCAGCATCAATTGCCAATCCCTAATTGCCCTTGTTCAGAGGGCATTTAAGAGTCACTCACAATGCTGTGGGTCTGGAGTCATATGTAGGCCAGGCCAGGTAAGTACGGCAGATTTCCTTCCTTCCCTAAAGGATATTAGTGAACCAGATGGGTTTTTACAACAATGGCTTTGTGGTCACCATCAGACTTTTAATTCCAGATTTTTATTGACTTCAAATTTCACCATCTTCCATGGTGGGATTTGAACCCAGGTGCCCAGAGCATTACCCTGGGTGTCTGGATTACTAGTCCAGTGACAATACCACAATGAAATCACCTGTCAACTCTGTGTTCACTCACCTACATTGGCTTCCAGTTAAGCGATGCATCAATTTGTAAATTCTCATCCTTGTTTTCAAATACTTTCATGGCCTCACCCTCCCCATCTTTGTAACCCCTTTAACACTTGCTGACATCTATGCTGCTCTAATTCTAGCTTCTTGTGCATCCCTGATTTTAATTGTTCCAGCATTGGTGGCTGTGCCTTCACTTGCCTAGGCCCTAAGCTCTGGAATTCCCTCCCTACACCATTCCATCTCTCTTCCCTCCTCTATGATGCCCCTTAAAATCTATCCCTTTGACCAAGCTTTTGGCTATTTGCCTTAATATCTCCTAAAGTGGGTCAGTGTCAAATTTTGCTTTATGAAGCTCCTGTGAAGCACCTTGGGTCTTTTTTTTACTACATTAAAGGTGCTATATAAATACAAGTTGTTGTTGTTGTTGCCAGGCAAACATTAATATTTCCAGAATGTAGTAGCACTTCATTATTGATCCAATATTGTTAGCTTCAGGTGATAGCATTCATCCCCAGCCAATTCTAGTCAGATAAAGGCAGTAGGATTATAGGGTAAAAATTAAATATCTACCATTTCTGTCAAGTTAATGATCGGTGGGGGGGAGGGTGGGGGTGGTGGTGGTGGAGGGAGGGGGGTGGGGGGGGGGGGTCGGCAGGGGGTGGGGGCAGTATTAGCTCTGTTGGCTAGACAGCTAATGTGATTCTGATTCAGAATAATATCAAAAGCATGGGGCACAATCCCTGTTCCTACTGAGGTAGACTTGGAGCCTGCCTCCTGACCCTGCCCCATAGTATAAATCATGGCATAAGCTGTGGTTCGGCGACCCTCGAATAATTGAGGATGTTGCCTGGGGAAGAAGAATGATTCAAAGCTGGGGTAGCAGTAGGGACTGCTACAAGCATGCCTTCACATCTTGGGCTAGAGAGAGAGGAAAAATAAGCTAATCCTGATCGCTATCCAGTCGGAAAATTCAGCAGTTGCAACAAGGATATCCAAGGAATTTGCAGGATCGGGCGATCCAAGGTCGTCTTCAGTGGTGCATACGTTTTGTTTTTCCCCTTTACTTTCTCCTATTTATTATTGTCAGATTTCAAAAGTAAAAGAGCAAGGCTTTGCCAAGATGCTGACAAGGTGAAAAGAAGTGGAAATGGGAAGGTGGGACAAACCTAAAAGGTCAAAGTCAGGTGAGGCCATGCCTTGGTTTGTAGAAAAGAGGATTAAAAGAGATGAGAAATACCACTGTTTGAGGTCTTGGGGAAAAGTTACTTGCATTACAAGGCATAATTTGGGTGCTGCTATTAATAGTGTAACTCAATTATGGAATTGGGAACAAGAACTGGAAGCTAGTCTCAGTAATGGTGCCCATGAAACTATCATTAATTGTCATTAAAACCCTAATGTCACTAATGTCTTTTAGGGAAAGAAATCTGCCATCCTTACCCCATCTGGCCTACATATGACTCCAGAGCCACAGAAATGTGGTTTACTCTGAATTGCCCTCTGAAAGGGCCTAGTAAGCTACTAAGTTCAAGGGCAATTAGTAATGGGCAACAAATTCTGGCCTTGCCAGTGATGTCCACATCCCTTCAAAGAATAAAAAAAAAGTGGGAGATACAGGATCCAATGTTACTGCAATTCATGGGTCAAAGTATAAGAAAGAAACATCTTACTATAACTGATGAGGTCTGTACCGTCGGGACAGTCTATACCTGAACCGTGCTGGGACCAGTGTTCTCGTGAGCTGCATAGCTAGGGAAGTAGACAGGGTTTTAAACTAAACTGTGGTATTTCTCATCTCTTTTAATCCTCTTTTCTACAAACCAAGGCATGGCCTCAACTGATTTTGACCTTTTAGATTTGTCCCACCTTCCCATTTCCACTTCTTTTCACCTTGTCAGCATCTTGGCAAAGCCTTGCTCTTTTACTTTTGACATCTGACAGTAATGAATAGGAGAAAGTAAGGGGGAAAAACAAAACGTATGCACCACTGAAGACGACTTTGGATTGCCCGATCCTGCAAATAGTAGGATCAATTTAGGAAGATGTGGTAAATCAAAGAATAGAGCAAAGGCAAGGTAGAAAGATATTGTGGGAAGTGATAAACAGACTGTGACAGGAAGAGACAGAGAGTACATAGAGTACAAAGCTAAGGGTAAATCAGCAGATAAGGCTAGACGTTACAAGATAATAAAAAGACAAAACTAAAGGCTCTGTATCTGAATGCATGCAGCATTGTAAACAAAACAGATGAACTGAAAGCACAAATAGATATAAGTAAGTACAATCTGATAGCCATTACAGAGACACGTTGCAGGCTGACATTGAATGGTTCCTGAATATTGAGGGTACGTGACATTTAGGAAGGTCAGGAAGCTAGGATAAGGTGGAGGGGTGGCTCTGTTAATGATAGCATTAGCACAGTAGAGAGGTATGGCCTAAGTTCAGGAAACCAGGATGTAGAAACGGATGTAGAGATGTGAAATGATAATGGCAAGAAGTCACTTGTGGGAGTAGTGTACAGGCCCCCTAACAGTAACCATCTGGTAGCATGGTGTATAAGATATAAGGGAGGTTGTCAGAAACGGCGATACTCATGGGGGATTTTAATCTGCATATAGACTGGGAAAATTAGATGAGCACAGGTAGCATAGATGAGGAATTTGTAGAATGTTTTTTGGATAGTTTCTCAGAACAGCACTTTCTGGTGTCAACCAGAGAGCAGGCTATTTTAGACCTGATATTCTGCAACAAGATAGGATTAATTAATGACCTCATAGTGAAGGTGCCCCTAGGTAGCAACGATCATAATATGATTTAATTTGGCATTCAATTTGAGGGAGAGAAGGATGGTTCTAAGACTAGTATTTTAAACTTAAATAAGAGCAATTATGAGGGAATAAAAACAGGGTTGCTGAAGTGAACTGGAAAGTTAGGTTAAGGGATAAGTTAATAGAGATGCAATGGCAGACATTTAAGGGGACATTTCAGAATATATAGAATAGATACATTCCAACGAGAAAGAAAAATTCCAAGGGGAGGACTCCCCACCTGTGGTTAACGAAAAAGTTAAAAATGGTATCAAACTTAAAGAAAAAGCATATAATTGCACAAAGATGGGTGGCAGGTCAGAAGATTGGGCAGAATATAAAATACAGCAAAGAATGACCAAAAGGTTGATAAGGAAGAAAAAATTAGAGTATGCGACAATGCTAGCTAGTAATATAAAGACAGGTAGTAAGAGTTTCTATAGTCATTTAAAAAAGAAAAGAGTTAACAAAGTGAGCGTTGGTCCTATAGAAAGTGTGTCTAGGGAGTTAATAATGAAAAAGGGGAAATGGCAGATGAACTGAACTGGCGTTTTGCATTGGTCTTCACAATAGAGGATACACGTAACATCTCAGAGATAACTGTAAATCAGGAAATGGAAGGGAGAAAGGAACTCAGGAAAATTGCAGTCACTAGGGAAGTGGTACAGAGAAAAATTGTTGAACCTGCAGGCTGACAAGTTCTCAGGTCCGTATGGACTTCATCCTAGGGTCTTAAAACAAATGGTTAATGAGATAGTTGATGTATTGGTTTTAATTTTCCAAAATTCCCTAGATTCGGAGAAGGTTCCGTAAGACCATAAGACATAGGAGCAGAAATTAGGCCATTCGGCCCATCAAGTCTGCTCCGCCATTCAATCATGGCTGATAAGTTTCTCAACCCCTTTCTCCCACCTTCTCCCCGTAACCTTTGATCCCCTTACCAATCAAATTCCATTTGATTTGAAATAGCAAATGTAACTCCTTCATTCAAAAAGTGGGGGAGACAGAAAGCAGGAAATTACAGGCCAGTTAGTTTAATATATGTGATGGGGAAAATGTTAGAAGCTATTATTAAAGATGTTATAGCAGGGCACTTAGAACAATTCAGGGCAATCAGGCAGAGTCAACATGGTTTTGTGAAGGGGAGATCATGTTTATCCAATCAATTGGAGTTTTTTGAAGAAGTAACTGGTAGATGTAGTGTATTTAGATTAAATGCTATTGCAAAAAATTAAAGTTCATCGTGTAAGGATAACATTGGCATGGATAGAAGATTGACTATTTAACAGGAAACAGTGGGTAGGTATAAATGGGTCTTTTTCTGGTTGGCAAGATGTAATCAGTGATGTGCCACAGGGATCAGTACTGGGGTCCCAATGACTTGGATGAAGGGACCAAAGGTATGGATGCTCAATTTGCTGATGACACAGAATTAGGTAAGATAGTAAGACATGAAGACGACACAAAGAGGCAACAAAGTGATATAGTTAGGTTAGGCGAGTGGGCAAAGACCTGGCAAATGTTGTCTCACAGAATCTTAATGGCCCAAAAGGAGGCCATTCGGCTCTCCAAATGAGCATTATGACCTTGTGCCATTGCCCTGCCTTTTCCCTGTACCCTTGTACCTTGTTTCTATTCAAATAATCATCTAATGTCCTCTTGAATACCTCAATTGAACTTGCCTCCACCACACTTCCAGGCAATGCATTCTAGGCCCAAACCACTCGTTGTGTGAAAAAGATTTTTGTCACATCACACTTGCTTCTTTTGCAAATCAATTTAAATCTGTGCCCTCTCGTTCTTGATCCTTTTATGAATGGGAACAGCTTCTTCCTATCTACTCGGTCCAGCCCTCTCATGATTTTAAACATCTCTATCAAGTCTCCTCTCAGCCTTCTTCTCTCCAAGGAGAACAGTCCCAACCTTTCCAATCTGTCCTCATAGCTGAAATTTCTCATCCCTGCCACCATTCTTGTAAATCTCTTCTGCACTCGCTCCAATGTGTTCATCTCCTTCCTATAATATGGTGTCTAGAACTGTGGACAATATTCCAGCTGAGGTCTAATGAATGCCTTATATAAATTCAGCATAACCTCCCTGCTCTCATACTCTGTGCCCCTATTAATAAAGCCCAGGATACTATATGCTTTATTAACTACTCTCTCCACCTGTCCCACCACCTTCAATGATCTATGCACATATACACCAAAGCCTTTCTGCTCCTGCGCCCCCTTCAAAATTTCACCCCTCATTTTATATTGTCTGTCCACGTTTTTCCTTCCAAAATGCATCACCACACACTTCTCTGCATTGAACTTCATCTGCCACCTATCTGCCCACTCCACCAACTTGTCTATGTCCTCTTGAAGCTCCACATCATCCTCCTCACAGTTCACAACACTCCCAAGCTTTGTATCATCCACAAATTTTGAAATTGTCCCTGCACACCAAGATCTAGATAATTAATATATATCAGGAAAAGCAAGGGTCCCAATACTGACCCTGGGGAACTCTACTACAAACCTTTCTCCAGCCCAAAAAATGTTCATTGACCATTACTCTCTAAAAGCAGTTCAGAGAAGGTTTACTAGACTAATACCTGGTTTGGGCGGGTTGTTTTACGAGGAAAGATTGGATAGACTAGGCCTGTATCTGCTGGAGTTTAGAAGAGTAAGAGGTGACTTGATTGAGACTTATAAGGTCCTGAGCGGTCTAGGCAGGGTTGATGTGGAGAGGATGTTCCCTCTTGTGGGAGAATCTTGTACTAGGGGTCACTGTTTCAAAGTAAGGGTGCGCCCATTTAAGACAGAGATGAGGAGAAATTTCATTCTCTCTGAGGGTTATGAGTCTTTGGAACTCTCTCCCTCAAAAGGCAGTGGAAGCAAAATCTTTGAATATTTTTAAGGCAGAAGTGGATAGATTCTTGATAAGCAAGGAGGTGAAAGGTTATGGAGGTAGGCAGGAATGTGGAGTTGAGATTACAATCAGATCAGCCATGATCTTATTGAACGGCAGAGCAGGCTCAAGGGGCCCAGTGGCCTACTCCTGTACCTAATTTGTACGTTCGTATTAGTTAATGATGCAATTGCTCTAGAGGCTGAAGTAGCAATTAGCACAATGAAGGGCATCTGTTTTTCTCTTCTGCTGCTATATAGTTTGATACTAGTCATTAGATCTGGGCCTGCTACACTGGACTTCAGGGAATCTACCTCATAAGTAAGCTAACAGTGAAAAAATGTACAGGATTCCTCATGGTTATACAGAGGGAATACCAAAAACAGAGCTGACGGAAGCTTCTAAAACACTATTACTCCCAGTGATGTTAGTAACAAGGTGAAGGATGCGACCCACTGATCAATGACTCTTTTGCAATGCCACAATCCCTAAATCTAATAAAATCTAATATTTGCATATGTGTAAATCAAGAGAACACTGGATTGGTTTTGCTATGGTGTCCTCCAACCCCTCACAATGGATAATGGCCTCCCAACAACTTGGTGTGAACATGGTTTCTCACCCCTGTGGAAACCTGCCAGGCAAAATCAATATCTTCTGGAGATGAGGAAAGGCAGGAATAATTAACATGAGAAAAAGAAGCCTGCTTATTACAAAAATGATACTACTGACAGTACAGGGCTAGAAAATTGCATCTTAGTTCACCTCGCTAGCTGAGAGTGAACAACAGAATGTAGGGGCAGCTTTTTCCAGTCAGCGAGTGGGGGCGAGATATTTAATCTACTTGTTTACTAAAGTGAGAGTTGCCAACACTGGTACCTAGGATCAACGGCAAGCACATACGGTCAGGTTTAGCAAAAATTGTATGCAATTTGAAACTCAGTATTTCCCTGCAACACGCTTTAGTTCCAGCTTTGATAGAACACCCCTTACTGCATTAGCGTGAAATTTTGTATTTCCCACACTCGTGTCTGTTTCAAATAGGATATCAATTTAATGCCAAATTAGGGACAGTTTTATGCTTCTCCTGGGAGCTTTGTTGACATTGTACTAACCTTGTTTCATGTAGAAACCTAACCAGCTGGCCGAGACAGGAGATCTTAAACCCTTCTAACCATTCAAACTCTGATCCTCTGGGCAAAGAATCAGCAGGGGGGAGCTGGGGGAAGCGATAGTGTAAAACAACCACCCCCTTATACAGTTTTTTTATTTCCACTGAAGCCAAATGGATGTAAAACAGGTTGCCAACTCGTTTGGACTATTTCACAAAGTCACTGTGTGTGTGTGTGTGTGTGTGTGTGTGTGTGTGTGTGTGTGTGTGTGTGTGTGTGTGTGTGTGTGTGTGTGTGTGTGTGTGTGTGTGTGTGTGTGTGTGTCAACTCACTGAGGCAGCTGGTCCGCACGCTCCAATCTCTTTACCTGCAAACAACATTCATTTTGCATGACTCCAGCAATGTCAAGCAGTTCTGCTTCTCCTTAACGTAATAGGAACACGACGGGACGATGGTTTGCCTTCTGCGCTCCGCGCACGCCGTGTCCTCGCAGGGGCAGAAGAGCAGCTCGTGCGTGAACTCGACGGGCACACGGTCGAAGAACTTGCGGAGGGCTTTGTGGCACTTGGGGTGGTTGCAGGTCTCAGACTTGCTGGAGCGCTTGATGCAGGAGGAGACGTACTCCGTCCGTAACTTCTGGCATGACTCGTCCACGTTGCAGGCTTTGGCTGCGTCCAGGCAGCGGTTGGCCCGTGTGATGCCAATGTCAGATCCTGTGAAACCAATTGGACAAACATTGAACCTTCCTATAGACCTTGTGCTAATTGAGGTGACAATAGCTAACAATCAGAGCACATACCGCAGAGACAGCAACCTTACATTGATAGAGAAACCAAGTTCCGCAGTGGATGATGACATTTACATTGACAGAGAAAGACTTGGACTTATGCGACATCTGACCGACTCTATTAGAAACATCCCAAAAATGCCGTGAATTGCTCTGAACTGGCGTCACTTTTGTTACAACATGGCAGCCATGTTGAGCACAGCAAGATTCCACAACCAGCATGAAGATGAATGAACGTTTAATTTATGTTTTTTGTTATTAGCTGCTGCAGGAGAGAAGTTTTGATGAATCAAGAATCAAGAAGCCCAAATCTGGACTTTAGATGCCTGTAGACAAGACAAAGGAAGAGCAACTTGTCTCTCCATTCATTTCCCCAATGCTAAGTGACAATTTCAAAGTCAGGAGGCCAGAGGAGAAGTCTGGAGCTTTCTTAGGGCAATATACGAATATTTGAACATATGTATTAGGAGCAGGAGTAGGCCATTCAGCCCCTCCAGCCGGCTCCACCACTCAATTATATCGTGGCTGATCTGATTGTGGCCTCAACTTCACTTTCCTTCCTACCCCTTAACCCTTTGCCTCCTTTATCAATTGAGAATCTATCCAATTCAGCCTTAAAAATATGCAATCACCCTACCTCCACCACTGTCTGCAGAAGAGTTCCACAGACCAGGACCCTCTGAGAGAAAAAAATTCTTCTCATCCACTTATTTTTAAACTGTGTCACTTAGTTCTAGTCTCTCCCACAAAGGGAACCATCTTTTCAGCATTCACCCTATCAAGTCCCTTCAGGATCTTATGGCAAGAATCTTCGGGTCGGTGACCCGTTAAATGACACGTGGTGACGTCGGGCATACATCCCAATGTCACTGCGCGTCGTTCAGATCCTCAGTTCGGCGGGCGTGCACCGGAGTCAGCTGCATGCCCGCCGAACTGTCAAAGGCCTATTAAGGCATTTAAAAACCAATTAAAATAATTAACTGAGCTGCCCTTCCAACATTTAGGTTGGCGGGCAGGTGAAGAGCCCAGACGGCCTTCACATTTATCATGAAACCTCATCCACGGGTGGGATGAGGTTTCATGAAGGTTTTTAAAGTTTACTAAAAATTTTTAATAAAATTCATTGCCATGTCCCAGTTCATGTGACACTGTCACATGAGGGGACATGTCTTAAAAATTATTTTTTTCTTCATTAAAATTTTTGAAATTCAAACTAATCTGCCTCAGGGAGACTTCTGCGCTCTTTTGCGCGCATGTGTGAAAGAGTGCAGGCCCCGACTCTCCCCCCCCCCTCCCTCACAGGGAGTGCACAGCGCTACTGGGTGCACGTCACGCTGGGCGAGCCTTAATTAGCCAGCCCACACAAAATGGCAGCACGCAGTCGATCATGGGCGGCGATCGGCTGCACACCCACCCGTGTCCACTCCCGTCCAACCCCCCAATGAGGAGAAAATTCTCCCCTATATTTTTCAATAAGGTCACCTCTCATTCTGCTAAACACCAATGGATACAGGCCCAACCTGTCCAATCTTTACTCATTCCAGGAATTAGTTGAGTGAACCTTCTCTGAACTGCTTCCAATGCAATTATGTCCTTTCTTAAATAAGGAGACTGAAACTATAAAAAGTTCTCTGGATGTGGTGTCACTAAAACCCAATACAACTGTGGCAAAACATTCCTACTTTTACATTCCAATCCTCTTGCAATAAAATGACAATATTCCATTTGCCTTCCTAATCCCTTGCTGTACCTGCATACTAACTTTTTGTGATACATGTACCAGGACACCTGGATCCCTTTGTACCTCATAGTTCTGCATCTTTCCCCATCTAAATAATTTGCTGCTTTTTTATTCTTCCTGCCAAAATGGACAAGTTCACATTTTCCCATATTATACTCCATCTGTCAAATTTTCACCCACCCACTTAACCTATCTATATCTCTTTGCAGACTCCTTATGTCCTCTTCATAACTTCCTTACCTACCCATCTTATGTCATCAGCAAATGTGGCAACCATACATTCGATACATCAGCAAGCCATTAATTAATATAGCTTGTAAATAGTTATGGCCACAGCACTGATTATTGAGGCTTTCCACTGCTGCATCTTGCTAACCTGAAAATGTGCCATTTATGCCTACTCTTAGTTTCCTGTTAGCTAACCTATCCTCTATCGATGCTGATATGTTAGCTCCTACACCATGAGCTCTTACTTTGTTTAGTAACCTTTGATGTGGCACCTTGCCAAATGCCTCCTGGAAATCTAAGTACAGCATATCCACTGGTTCCACTTTATCCATGTTGCTTGTTACTTACTCAAATGTAAGGAAATAGAGATAGTTTAAGTAAGTTATATGTGTATTTGGGTATGTTAGGAATAAGATATATTTTTAGGTTTAAGTTTTAGCTTTAAGTTTAATTTGTCTTTCTGTATTTGTGTGTTAAGAAAAGGTGAGGTTGTTTTTAGTTTCACTTTAAAAGGTGCCTGCCTTTTAATGAAGATTTTACGACTCTTAAAAAGAAGTTAAACAAAAGTAGAAAAACACTGGGGAAGCGAGTTCCACAGACTCAGGACTCTCTGAGAGAAAGAAAATCTCCTCATCTCTGTCTTAATTGGGGGGCCACTTATTTTTAAACCATCTCCCTTAGTTCTAGTCTCTCCCATAAAGGGAAACATCCTTTCAGCATTCACCTATCAAGGCCCTGCAGGATCTTATATGTTTCAATAAGGTCACCACTCATTCTTCTAAACTCCAATGGATATAGGCCCAACCTGTCCAATCTTTACTCATAGGATAACACCATCATTCCAGGAACCAGTCAAGTGAACCTTCTCTGAACTGTTTCTAATGCAACTACGTCTTTTTTTAAGGAGACCGAAACTATAGAAAGTTGCCTAGATGTGGTCTCACCAAAACCCTGCACAACTGCAGCAAAGCTTTGCTGTTGCCTAGCAACAGGAGTCCAGAGATAGAGGCCAGACACACACACACACACCCCCCCCTAAAAAAGGCAGTTTCAGTTCAGTTGAAGCCAGGATTCCAGAGAGGCTGAATAGCAGAGGGACAGATAGCAAGTCCCAAACTAAAGTTGAAGACAGCTGCCAGGAGAAGCAGGACAGGAGAAGAAACTGCAGAAACTAAAGAAGAAAGTCCCCAAGTCCAGGGGAGTGGAACAGGAAAGGTCTCAAGAAGACAGTCTAGCCAAAAGACAAGGACAGGAAGCTGGAAAAGGTCTTGTTCTGTGGAAGTGAAAGTAAGGAGCAGAGGGGAAGGATCCAAGCTTCAAGCTTAAAGGACAGGACGCATATTTGAAGTTATATAGGCGTGCGAGAAGCCAGAAGATCCAAGGAGACAGTCGAAGGTCTGTAAATCTTTACCATGGGCATGTGAAGTCGTGGTGTTCTGTTGGCATGGCTGAGTCAGGGAGAGAGTGCGTGGAAGAAAGCTTGAATGCAGTGGCATGTGGGGAGAGGAACATTGGAAGGAGAGTTCAAAAACCTGGAGGTGGATCCTTGTGGTAGGTGTCTGAGAGAAAGCGTCAGTTTGGGAGAAGATTCCAAAGCGAGTTCTTGGAAAATGGTGATTGGAAACCCTCATATGAAAGACAGAGTTAAGTGAGACCGGTTGGCCACAGTGTGACAAGTGTCTGGTGGGAGTTGAGGTGGCTGGGGCGGCAGCTGTCACTTGGTTTCAGAGTGTGGTGTTTCTGACCACAGATCACCTATTGGTTTACATGAGCTGTGTATTTACTGTGAACATTAGAGCATAAGATAGCTTTTGTAGCTTGTATTATCCTTACAAATCTGTATTTATCTGTAAAAGGTATAAATGTGGGTGAAGGAGTATTGTAATATAGTTTATCTTTTCTTGTTTAATAAATGTTTTATCCTTTTGTTAAAAGTTCATCAGCTGACTCCTGTGACTCTGTTAAGTAGCCACTCTCCACCTACTTTAAAAAAAGTCAGGATCTATCAAGCTGGGTTCCACTCTGCGGCCGGACTTGCCCAGTAGTAACATCAGCTGGGATCATAACACAAAGAACTGTAACAAACTGATCAAACATGATTTCCCTTTCATAAAACCATGTTGACTCTGCCTGATTGCACTGAGATTTTCTAACTGCCCTGCTATAACCTCTTTAGTAATAAATTCCAGCTTTTCCCCCATAACAAATGTTAAGCTAATGGCCTGTACTTTCCTGCTTTCTGTCTCCCTCCTGTCTTGAATTGAAGAGTCACATTTGATATTTTCCCATCTGATGGGAAAATTCTTTTCAGAATCTAGGGAATTTTGGAAAATTAAAACTGATGCATCTACTATCTCAGCAGCCACTTCTTTTAAGACGCTTGGATGAAGTCCATCAGGACCTGGAGACTTGTCAGCTTTTAGTTATAATAAGTTTCTCAGTGCTTTTTCCCTGGTGATTGTAATTGTTTTAAGCTCCTCCCTCCCTTTCACCTCTTGATGCACAATTATTTCTGGGATGTTATTTGTATCCTCTAGAGCGAAGACAGATGCAAAATATCTATTCAATTCATCCGCCATTTCCGTATTTCCTATTATTAACCAGACTCATTCTGCAGAGGACCAGTAGTTCACTCTACTTACTCATTTCCTTTTTAAATATCTATAGAAACTCTTACTACCTGTTTTTTTTATATTTCTAGCTAGCTTTTTGTCCTACTCTATTTTCAACCTCCTTTTTTTTAGCCATTCTTTGCTGTTTTTTATATTCTGTCCAATCTTTGAACCTGCCACTAAATCTTTGCGGAATTATATGTTTCTTCTTTCAATGTGATCGTTAACTTCTTTAGTTAGTCACGGACGGTACATCCTTCCCCTAGAGTCTTTCTCACTGGAATGTATCTTTGCTGAGTCTTACAAAATATCTGCTTAAATGTCTGCCACTACTTCTCTACTGACCTATCACTTAACTTAATTTCCCTGTTCACTTTACCCAACTCTGTCTATCAAAGGAAGGATAAACTTGCCATAGAGGGAGTGCAACCAAGGTTCACCAGACTAATCCCTGGGATGGCGAGATTCTCTTATGAGGAGTGATTGAGGAAACGACCTGTATTCTCCAAAGTTCACACAATGGAGAAGTGATCTCATTGCAACTTACAAAATCCTGACACGGTAGATGTAGATAGGATGTTTCCCCTGGCTGGTGAGTCTAAAACTAGGGGACACAGTCTCAGAATAAGGGGCAAGCCATTTAAGACTGCAATGAGGAGGAATTTCTTCACTCAGAGGGTGGTAAATCTTTGGCATTCTCTACCTCAGAGGGCTGCGATTGAGCATGTTCAAGAGAGAAATCGACAGATTTCTGGACATTAATGACATCAAGGGATATGGAAATAGTGGGGAAAAACAGGTATAGATATAGATGATCAGACATGATCTGTTTGAATGGCAGAGGAGGTTCAATGGCCAAATGACCTGCTCCTGCTCCTATCTTTCTATGTTCTTCATACACTCATAACTGCCCTTATTTAAGTTCAAAAAGTTAGTCTTAGACCCACCCTTCTCTCCCTCGAACTGAATGCGAAATTCAATCATGTTATGATCACTGCTACCTAGGCACTCATTTACAATGAGGTAATTAATTAGTCCTGTCTCACTGCACATTGTCAGATCTAGAATAACCTACTATCTGGTTGGCTCTAGCAGGTGCTGCTCTAAGAAATTGTCCCGAAAATATCGGACTAAATAATGGAACATCAGATCAGCTATTGGCAATCAATACTCAGGATCTTTAAAGAGAGACTAGAGTATAACTCTGAGAATTAGTTTTACTGAGAATTAGTGGATCATCTTTTTCTTAAAGGGGACATAGTTACCTTGCAATGTGTCTTAATGGATTTGTATACAGGCAGCCTCAGGTAAGTCTGGTGCCATGGTCCTTCCATCTGGCAGCTAACATGGTGGCACAACTGAGGACTCTCCCAGTGCCTGTCCTTCTCTGAAATCTCTGCCATAAAGCTGACAAAGCTCATTTATAAGGAAAATAATTAAAAGTACAAATATTTCAAACTCTGGTTGTGCTAAGTTAGCCAGATGTTTGAAATACATGGACTTTTAATGACATCATACAGGACAAGTCTTCTTGCCACTCACTGGTGTGTAACATTGTCTTTTCTCCCCGTACAGGAGAAAAGGCCATTGAAGGACAACCAGGAGATGAAATTATCAGATGGATAGGAGAGGGTGAGGTTGGAGGTTAAGTGGCAAGAGAAGGTTGCTAAAATCATAAAATTGTTATAGCAATTCTTCAAGGACAGGTTTTGCTGCATGCACAGCTAAACAAACACCTCTCTTTTTTTAATTGCCTTGGAGGAAGAGGCCAGCCACTCCCAAGGAACCCGAGGGCACTTCCAAAAGCTGTGCCATGTTCTTGCCAACTGTGTCCTGGAACCTTTGTGTGCAGATAACCCTCACAAGGAATTAGACAGGTTTGTCATTGGTTGTCTAAGGACATTGATGTCCCTTGGAGTAGAACCTACCAATGCTTAAGTTAGATGTTTTATACAGCGCGCCTTCACAGAGCTTCCAAGACCTCACCAGGACTATTTGGTCTGTAGCACCTCTGAGTATTTTCCCAGCTTCAAGGAGTAGGCACAGAAGTAATGGTGTCTCCACAGAGTGCCAGTGAGCCCACTTGCTTAAATTCCCTCCCAATACCTTCACATGGGAGAGCTTCAGGCAAGAATCAGGTAACCCTAAACAAAAACAGAATTACCTGGAAAAATTCAGCAGGTCTGGCAGCATCGGCAGAGAAGAGTTGACGTTTCAAGTCCTCATGACCCTTCAACAGAACTAGACGAATCCAAGGAAGCACTGCTGCCAGATGCTGCCAGACCTGCTGAGTTTTTCCAGGTAATTCTGTTTTTGTTTTGGATTTCCAGCATCCGCAGTTTTTTGTTTTTATCTCTGTTTTTAATCAGGTAACCCTGTCTATTGTAAAGACCAGAAAGGTCATTCCTGAGAGTCGTCTCAGGCATGTAAAGCTCCAAGGGGGGACACATCCCAGCCACCCACAGTTCAATCGTGACACCTAGTGAACACCTCTTAGAAGTAGAAAATTAAGAGCTGGAGCAAGTTAGCTGGAGGTTAGTCATATTGTTAAAAAGTAGATGCAGAAATAAAGAACATATTTTGTTTATAATTCTTGTTGAATGTTGTTTCAAGTAAAGACATCTTGGTCACATAGTTATGAGTTCATTTCCGCATCTGCTTTCAACTCTTGTGAGTTAGATGATTGCGTGGGAATTGTGGACTTCTGAAGGGCTTTGTCAGAATTTTTAGGAAGTGAGGGATTTTGTGAGGGATGAAGATGGGGAGCAGGCAGATGTGTTGACTTTATTTGGCAGGTCAATCTTAAACTATTGAAAGTCCTTGGCTCTCATTTGTGCTGTGCTTGTTCCAGCAGCTGGCTGCCCTGTTCCACTCCTTCTCCATCTTATGCACCATCCTCATGCTGTGAACCCTTCCTGTTCTGTAGACCCTGGTGCATGAGCAGTGATGTATAGTGAAAGGATACCTTCAGAATGACTGACTCTGAGAGCTTTCAATCTGGCTTCTTCCATGTGTTCATCCTCCTCCTCTTCATAACATCAAAATATGTCATCAGAAGTCAAAGCAATACTCTGAGGTGAATGGAGTATAGTTAGCAGCAAAAGCCATGACTGAATCCTTAAAGAAGCAAGTGGCTACTTTCCATAGACGCACATACAATGCCCTCCTCAGTGTGGTAGCTACCTGAGGGTGACCTGGCAGATATGGGGCAGAAATGAACTGGCAGTGAGTCAAAGAGGGGTCTGGGCAGAGTAAACAGGGAAAAACTGTTCCCTTTGGTGCAAAGATTGAGAACCAGAAGTTATAGATTTAAGGAAATTGGCAAAAGAAGCAATGGCGACATGCAGGAAAACCTTTTCACACAGCGAGTGGGTAGATCTGAATGCAGTGCCTGAGATTGTGGTGAAGGCAGATTCAATCATGGCATTCAAAAGGGAACTGGATAATTATTTGAAATGGGGAGAGGGAGGGCTACGGCAAAAGGCAAGGGAGAAAGGGACTAGATGATTTGCTCTTGGAGAGAGCCAGCACAGATATGACAGGCCAAATGGACTCCTTCTGTGCTATAACAATTCTATGATAAGTGGCTAGCCATGCCCATTTGACCCTATTTAAATGTGATAGAATGGACTTGCAGTGGGCCTTAAAGGGAATTGATATTTTGTTGGATGAACTCAACTATTAAGGGTTTTTTGGTGGACTTGAGGCGGTATCTTTAGAATGCATTTTTTCTGTTTACTGCCAAATGCATCCCATCCCCTGCTCCAAAACAGATGAATCCAGAGCCTGATCTCTACTCAGCCTCCCCTGCTGAAAAACGTGCTGGTATAGACACTTGGAGCTGCGTTTTAGAGACAGGTTTGTGTTGGGATTGGAGGGAGTCGGCACCGCAATTTTGCTCCACCAGCTGTGGAGCCAGTTCGGTACCACGATCCGGAGCCCGAGCCAGTTTAGAAGAGGCCAAGTCGGGAACGGAACAGCTACCTGCACACAAGCAGCCAATAGCCAATTGAGTGATATTAGGGCCAATAATGGGGCCTTACTTCCCTCGCCGACTGTGATTTCAGTTAGTAATGCAGGCAGGAGACATCGGCCTGGACCATGGTCAGACAACCGTGATGATCTCATGTTGGAAAAAGTGGTGGGGGGGGGGGGGGGGTGGTGTGGGTGGGGGGTGCAGATGGAGTACACCAGTCATGGCTGTTGGGCCATATCCATGACTGCTAGCCGTCCCATGGATCACAGTGAGACAGCTTCAGCATTTGTAAATATGAAAAATGGCTGACCTTTGCTTCCAAGACCACCTTCATGTTGAGGCAGCATGTCTCTCTCTTTCTCTTTCTCTCCTGCCATCATGAATTAGCAGTTCCCACCTTGGCCCGGTGCGGCTACCAATGTGTTAGTCCTCTCATCGACCGCTCCACCTTCGGAAGCCCACCATAAACCATCCATAACTGGACGGCGAGCATGCTCCGCGCCCAGAGCTGAACCTGACTTCAGGTTTCCAAACCCAGACTGAGAATCCAGCCCCAAGGAATTCAGTAAAGAGATATTTGCCTCAGCATGGTGTAAGGTGGAGCGAGCGAGTGGTACAACTCAGTGCTGCTGGCATTCACCACGTCGGATCTGCTAAACAGGCCCAATCAAATACTCAAGGCTATGTCCACGGGCACTGGAGCAGCTTTTTATTTATTGGGTAGGAGACTCACCTGCTGTTATTGAGGCCAGTCTGGCATAGTCATACCCCCTCTTGCTGGGTTCATAGGGTGAACTGTCATCCATTTCTTCACCTGCAAACCAAAGGATTCACAACATTATGTTCACATCTGCCTGCTTCAGTCAATTTATCTTTCTTAACCAGCTCTCCATTTAAATGGGATGAAATGTATGACTGAATTTTACGTTTCCCTGCCGGCAGGTTTGTAGACAGGGTTGAGTGGGGGGTTGGGGGGGCGGTGGGGGTGCGAGCGTAAAATTTCCCGGATGGGCTCCCCACTGGGTTCCTGCCTGCCCGGATATCTCCGGAATTTCAAGCTGGGGTGGGTGAGGCCTCAGCGGGCCCCACTGCCTTTGCCCCAATTGAGGCGGTTAAGTGGTCAATTATTGACCACCTAAGGGCCATTTCCCACCCAGCTTCAATTTTCAGGCTGGTGGGAGGGGTTCCTGGGTATGGGGGAACGCCTGAAAATAAATCAGGTTCAGGCCTCATCCGGCGGGCCCCACCACCCCCCCGACTTCAGGTCCAGTAACCCCCAGCCTCCCCCACTCCCCAACCCCCAGCCTCTCCCACACCCCAATTCCCCTTTGCCCACACCCCCTCCACCCCCACCCCAGGCTTCCCCGACCCTCCCTGCCCTGGGATCCCCAAAACTTACCTTCTCCTGGAATCCTGGGACTTAGGCTCTGGGGGACTGATTGCAGTCCCAGTCCTGCCCACCGCAGCTTCTGGCGCTGTAGGGACTGGACAGCCGCTGGCCAATCAGATTGACAGCCCCCAAGGTGGGACTTCCTCCCAAGTGAGGGCAGAAGTCTCGCCTCCAGTCAATAAGCGCTCGTTGGAGCGTTAAATGGCTGTGGGAGGCAGTGTCCCTGCCGACTCTTTGGATGGTGGGAAGGGAAACCCCGCCACCCTACAAGTACTGGGTGAAATGACTAAATTGGGGGAAGTCAGGGGGAGGCAATGGCATAGTGGTAATGCCACTGGAATACACGGGCCCAGGCTAATGCTCTGGGGATGTGCGTTCAGATCCCACCACAGCAGCTGGTGGAATTTGAACTCAATAAATCTGGAATTGAAAGGTAGTTTCAGTAATGGTGACTATAAAACTATCATTGATTGTTGTAAAAACCCCATCTGCTTCACTAACATCCTTTGGGGAAGGAAATCTGCCGTCCTTAGCTGGTCTGGCTTACATGTGACTCCAGACCCACAGCAATGTGGCTGACTCTTAGCTGCCCTCTGAAGTGGCCGAGCAGTGACACCCACATCCACGGATAAAAAGAGGAAAGCACTTTCTTTCAATGCTTTACCACATGTGGATCTTTGAGGCAAGTGTGGTAGGGGTGGGGGCAGGGGTGGGGCGGGGTGAATTTCCTCAGAGCTTCGCCTGCCTCACCAGGATTTTATGCCCAAACTCTGTTATGTCACCGCGGCAGAGGGGGAAAGCTCAGAGGCAGACCACCCTTCTCTGTCCCCTGCAGAGGAAATGCCAAAATGCTCCACCAAGCTGCTTGTGAAGCCCCGCTGGTGACATGAGGCCTCAGAAAATCCTGCCTCGTAACACCGTTTAAAAGGGAATTGGATAATAAGGGGGGCAGTGCCATAGCAGTAATGTTATTGGACTAATAATCCCGAGGCACGGACTAATGGTCCAGAGGAATGAGTTCAAATCCCACCGCAGCAGCTGAGGGGAATTTACAATCAATTAATTATTCTGGAATAAATTGCTGGTCTCATTAATAATAATCATTCAACTACCAGTAATTGGTTCACGAATGCCCTTCAGGGAAGGAAACCTCTGTGGGTCCCTGCCTGGTCTGGTCTACTGGTGTGTGCTTTCAGAAGTAGTCAAGCAAGCCACTCAGTTGTACCAAACCACTACAAAATCATCGAATAAGAAAGAGACTAATATTTATCTAAGCACTGGAAACAGCAAAAGCACACCCATTCAACTCTGCAAATTCGCTCTAACTAACACCTGGGCCAAAATTGGGAGAGCTGTCCCATAGACTAGTGAAGTCACCAAATCATACCTTATAGCCAATGTCCCAGACTCCTCCATTTTCATTCCAGTCAGGTCAGACCGACCAGAGGTGGTGGTACAGTGGTATACAATTAGGAGGGAGAGGCCTTGGATGTCCTCAGCATTGACTCCTGACACCATGAAGTCTCTTGGCATCAGGTCAAACAAGGACAAGGAAACTTCCTGCTGATTACCACCTATTTCCTCACCTCAGTTGATAAATCAGCACTTCACCATGTTGAACAGCAATTGGAAGAAGCACTGAGGGTGACAATGGCACAAAATGTACTCTGGCGGAGGGGGGGAGGCTGGGGGGAACTTCAATGTCCATCACCAAGACTGGCTCAGTTGCCCCACTACTGACCGAGCTGGCTGAAACCTAAAGGACATAGCTGCTAGACTGGGTGTGGCAGGTGATGAAGGAACCAACAAGAGGGGAAAATATACTTGACCTTGTCCTCACCAATCTATCTGTCACAGATTCATCTGTCCTGCAGTATTGACTGAAGTGACCACCGCACAGTCCTTGTGAATAAGAAGTCCCACCTTCACCCTAAGGTCACCCTCCATCATGTAGTGTGGCACTACCACTGTGCTAAACGGGATGGACTGGGAAAAGATCTAGTAGCTCAAAACTGGGCATCAATGGGGTGCTGTGGATTAGCAGCAGCAGAATTGTATTCAATCACAATCTCTAAACTCATGGCCGGACATATCCCTCGTTCTACTATTACCATCAAGCTGGGGAATCAACCCTGGTTCAATGAGGAGTGTCGAAGAACATGCCAGGAGCAGCACCAGGCTTACCTAAAAATGAGGTGTCAAGCTGGTGAAGCTACAACACTGGACTTGACTTATGCTAGGCAGAAGCAGCATGCTATAGGTAGAGCTAACCAATCCCACAATAAGGAATAGTTTTGTAGGCCTGCCACATCTAGTCAGGAATGATATTGCCTAATTTAACAACTAACTTGAGGGAGAGGTACCACAAATACCCCTATCCTCAGTGATGGGGGAACCCAACACATCAGTGCAGAAGATAAGGCTGAAGCATTTGCAACCATCTTCAGGCATAAATGCTGAGCAAATGATCCATCTTGGCATCATCAAGAGGTTTTCACCATTATAGATGCCAGTCTTCAGACAATTCAATTCACGTCACGTGATGGCAAAATACAGGATATTGCAAAGGCTATGGATACTGACAACATCCAAGTCTGTGCTCCAGAACTAGCTGTGCTCGTAGCTAAGCTGTCCCAGTACAGCTACAGCACTGGCATCTACCAGAAAATGTGGAAAATTGCCCAAGTAAGTCCTGTCCACATAAAACAGGACAAATTCAATTTGGCCAATTCCCGCCTCATGAGTCTACTCTTGATCATCAGCAACGTGATGGAAGGTGTCGTCAATAGTGCCCTAAAGTGGCACTTACTTGGCAATAACCTACTCACTGATGCTGAGTTTGGGTTCTGCCAGGGCCACTCAGCTCCAAACCTCATTACAGCCTTGGCCCAAACACGGACAAAAGAGCTGAACTCCCGAGGTGAGGTGAGAGTGACTGCCCTTGACATCAAGGCAATATTTGACCGAGTGTGGCATCAAGGAGCCCTAGCAAAACTGGAGTCAATGGGAATCAGGGGGAAATCCCTCCGCTGGTTGGAGTCATACTTGGCACAAATGAAGATGGTTGTGGTTGTTAGAGGCCAATTATCTCAGTTCCAGGATATCACTGCAGGAGTTCCTCAGGGAAGTGTCCGAGGCCCAACCATCTTCAGCTGCTTCATCAATGACCTTCCTTTCATCATAAGGTCAGAAGTGGTGATGTTAGCTGATGATTGCACAATGTTCAGCACCATTCATGACTCCTCAGATACTGAAGCAACCCATGCCCAAAAGCAGTTTGAACTGAACAATATCCAGGCTTGGCCTGATAACTGGCAAGTGTTCATGCACAAGTGTCAAGCAATGACCATCTCCAACAAGAGAGAATCTAACCATCCCCCTTTGACTTTCAATAGCATTACCATTGTTGAATCTTTCACCATCCACATCCTGGAATCAGAACTTTAACAGGATCAGCCATATAAATACTGTCTACAAGAGTAGGTCAGAGGCTTAGAATTTTCTGATGAGAAATTCACCTCCTGACTCCCTAAAGCCTGTTCACCATCTACAAGGCACAAGTCAGGAGTGTGATGGAATACTCTCCACTTGCCTGGATGAGTGCAGCTCCCACAACACTCAAGAAGCTCAAAGCAGTGCTTGATTGGCATTTGATTCATTATCTTCAACTCTCATTCCCTCCACTACCGATGCACAATGGCAGCAGTTTGTATTATATACAACATGACCTGGAGCAATTTACCAAGTCTCCCTTAACAGTACCTTCCAAACCCATGACCTCTACCACCTAAAAGGAGAAGGACAGCAGATGGGAGCACCACCATCTGCAAGTTACCCTCCAAGTCAAACACCATGCTGGCTTCTTTTTATTCTTTCATGGGATGTGGGGCATCGTTGTGAGATCAGCATTTGCTGCCCATCCCTAATTGCTGTTGAACTGAGTGGCTTGCTAGGCCACTTTAGGGGGCAATTAAGTGTCAACCACACTGCTGTGGATCTGGAGTCACGTGTAAGCCAGACCAGGTAATGATGGTAGCTTTCCTTCCCTAAAGGGCATTAGTGAACCAGATGGGTTTTTACAACAACTGATGATCATTGTCATGGTCACCATTATTGAGACTAGAAATTTGGAATGATATCGCCATTCCTTCACTGTCACCGGATCAAAATTCGGGAACTCTTTTCCTGCCAGCTTTCCTCCTGTGAGAGGGAGTCATTGAAATTTACCACATGGAAGGAGGCCATTCAGCCAATTGTGGCTGTGCTGGTCAACAAGTACTTAAAGTTGACAAGACAGCGGGACCGGACGAGATGCATCCAAGGATATTGAAGGAAGTGAGAGTAGAAATTGCAGGGGCACTGCTCATAATTTTTCAGTCTTCCCTAGACTCGGGACTGGTGCCAGAGGACTAGAGAATTGCAAACATTACGCCCCTGTTCAAAAAAGGTTGTAAGGATAAGCCCAGCAATTACAGACCAGTAAGTTTAACTTCAGTGATGGGCAAGATTCTAGAAACAATTGTTCAGGATAGAATTAGTAGTCACATGGAAAAATATGGGTTGGTAAGGAAGAGCCAGCATGGATTTCTAAAGGGGAAATCGTGTTTAACTAATTTTCTGGAGATTTTTGAAGAGGTAACAGAAAAGGTCAATGAGGGTAATGCTGTTGAAGTGGTGTACATGGACTTTCAAAAGACCACACAACAGACTTGTGAGAAAAGTGATTGCTGATGGAATAAAAGGGGCAGTAGCAATGTGGAAACAAAATTGGCTGAAAAATAGGAAGCAGAGAGTAACGGTCAGTGGATATTTTTTGGGCTGGAGGAAGGTTTGTAGTGAAGTTCCCCAGGGGTCGATATTGGGACCCTTACTTTTCCTGATATATAATGATCTAGATCTTGGTGTGCATTTGACAATTTCAAAGTTTGTGGATGATACAAAGCTTGGGAGTGTTGTAAACTGTGAGGAGGACAGTGTAGAAATTCAAAAGGACATAGACAAGTTGGTGAAGTGGGCAGATAGGTGGCAGATGAAGTTCAATGTGGAGAAGTGTGAGGTGATGCATTTTGGTAGGAAGAACATGGACAAACAATATAAAATAAGGGATGAAATTTTGAAGGGGGCGCAGGAGCAGAAAGACCTGGGTGTATATGTGCATAGATCATTGAAGGTAGCAGGACAGGTGGAGAGAGCAGTTAATAAAGCATATAGTATCCTGGGCTTTATTCATAGGGAATAGAGTATAAGAGCAGGGAGGTTATGCTGACTTTATTAAAGACACTCATTAGACCTCAGCTGGAATATTGTGTACACTTCTGGACACCATTTTATAGGAAGAATGTGAACACATTGGAGAGAGTGCAGAAGAGGTTTACAAGAATGGTTCCAGGGGTGAGAAACTTCAGTTATGAAGATAGTTTGTAGAGGTTGGGACTGTTCTCCTGGGAGAGAAGAAGGCTAAGAAGAGATTTGATAGAGATGTTCAAAATCATAACAGGGCTGGACAGAGTAGATAGGGAGAAGCTGGTCCCACTGGTAAAAAGATCAAGAACGAGAGGGCACAGGTTTAAAGTGACTTGCAAAAGAAGCAAATGTGACATGAAAAAGATACTTCTTCACACAATGAGTGGTTTGGCTCCGAAATGCACTGCCTGGAATTGTGGTGGAGGTATGTTCAATCAAGGCATTCAAGAGGGCGTTAGCTGATTATTTGAATAGAAACAATATGCAGGGGTACAGGGAAAAGGCAGGGCAATGGCGCTAGGTCATGATGCTCATTTGGAGAGCCGGTGCAGACACGATGGGCCGAATCACCTCCTTCTGTGCCGTTAAAAATTCTGTGTTTCTGTGATTCTGTGAAGTAACCATCTAGCCTAATCCCACTTTCCACTTTTGGCCTGTATTTATAACGGTTATAGCGGTTCAAGGGGGCGACTCACCACCACCCTCTCAAGGGAGGGATGGGCAATAAATGCCAACTTTACCAGTGATGCTCACATCATGAGGACAAATAAAAAACATCTTTGGAAAGAAGGAGCCTAAAAGGATATAGGGAAGTAGAAGGAAATCAGACTAAACAGCTTTACTAGAGAATATTACGGGGAAAGTTAACCAAAGTGTTCAAAAGTATGAAGGGTTTTGAAAGAGTTGATAGGGAGAAATTACTTCCACTTGTCGAGAACACAGATTTATGATAATTGATAAAATAAATGGGCGGGCAATGATGAGAATTTTTTTTTAAGCAGCGAGTTGTGATCCATATATCATTGCCTGGCAGCTGATTAATTTGTAACTTTTATAAGGGAAATGGATAAACACTTGAAGGGAAAAAGTTGCTGAAAACAGCAGAGGAAAGTGAGACTAATTAAATAACTCTTTCAAAAAGCACAATTACAATAGGCTAGATGTCTTCCTCCTGTGTGTAGGTTTCTGCCAGCTTTAGTTGATGGGTGTCATGAACCTATTAATGTATATAATAATATTGGAAAATAGTTTTCTTTTAAAGTAGAGGTTTAGCCTGTGGCTCTGTCTTAATTGGATTAAAGCTAGCTAGTCTGGGTGCTTTGATGTGTACTAGTTTTGATATGTAAGAGAGAAAGAGTGTATTTGCATTTTTTGAATAGGGCATTCAAGAAGTGGGGTGAAAACGACCACCTAGCTAGCAGCTACTAAGTAATACAAGTTATATATAAGTTCATATTACTAATAAAATTGGTACTATGAAAGGGGTTTTATTGTTAATAGGTGGAGTTCAAAGAGGCTGGTGATACAATGAGAATTTACATTCATTGAGCTCTGCGAGGTATAACTTCAGCAGTTTTCAGAGCAGAGGCAATGTCAGATCAAAGCCTGTAAGCCTACCACGGTGACTGCAAGGAACCAAAGTGAAAGGAACCTCATTTTGAATTTGTAAGGTGAAAATGCTTTGCCTGGTGACTGGTTAAGTCTATGGCCAGAATTTTACCTTTGGCGTGCGTGCGAGTGTAATATTACGCACAACGACGTCGGGCGTGTGTCCTGACATCATCGCGCACTTGTGCGACATTTCTCTCGGTGGGCGTGCGCTGGAGTCGGCTGTGTGCCCGCCGATAATTGAAAGGCCTATTAAGGCCATTAACAAGGTAATTAAGCTGAAGTTTACGCTACCCGTCCAACCTAACGGTTGGCAGGCAGGTGAAAAGGCCAAGCGGCCTTTACATTTTTTAGGAAATCTCATCTACGAGCGGGATGAGGTTTCCTAAAGCTAATGCAAATTAAATTAAAACTTTATTTTGAAAATAAAACCATGTGTCTTCTCATGTGACATAGACACATGAGGGGACATGTTTCATTAAATTTTTAATGTCTTTATTTATTTTATTAAAAAGCGCTTCAATCTCCGTGCCTCAGGGTGATTGAAGCTCTCTTGCGCATGCTTGCGTGAACTGCGCACCAGGCCTGACTCTCCCTCCTCCTCCCACCCGCACAGGTAGCGCTCAGCACTAGCGCTCGTGATCCACACAGGGCAGGCCAAGCGTGAAATCTCGGTGCGGAGCCGATCACGGGCGGAGGTCGACTTCCCAACAGCCCCTGCCCGCTCCCACCGAACCTACCTGACGAATGAAAAATTCAGGCCTATGGGTTGCTGTTGCCTTCATGGAGATTAGTTTGGGAATTTGTTAAAAGTTACGATCGTAGTAATTTGTAGTCTTGTGTATATATATTTTAACTGCGTAACTTAATAAAATGTTTCATTTAGTTTAATCACTGCGTAAAAAAAAATTTCTCATCATTACTCCTCCCACCCACCCATATATTTTATCAATTATCATAAATCTGTGTTATCATAAAACCTCGAGAACTAGTGGTCTGATTCCTCAATTTAGAATTGCGTCTCAAGCATAACACTTAAAACTATAGTTATGACAGCAGTTTAAAGTTTCCCTCTGGGATGTTTTAATAACTCTGCTGTACCACCTGCACGGTCATAACAATGGACTAGCATGGTGTGTCTCTTTCTATTCTGTCCTGTCATTGCTGTGATTCTGCGGGTGACAGTATGTAGGATGGATACATAGATTGCTGAGGAACAAATCATTTCTCAGGGCGCCGTTCTCCACAGCTATACTGTGAAGTAGGATGATCAGCGAAGGCACCTGTTGTCACTTCGGCGATGAAACCATAAGGCTCATGCTCTGTGGTGACTAAGTACCAAAGAGCGCCAAGCACCTGTAACATTAAATAGGAAGAGCTGGGTTTCTGCCCACCTATTGAGCTGTCAGTCTCAACTCACTACCTCTAATTATCTGGCTATTATCACATTTTGTATGATCTCTTATAGAAATCTGCTTCACAAGAGATCAGCAGGAAATTGGGAAAATGAGCGATTTGGCATCTTGGACGCCGATGGAAGCCCGAGCTGCTGCTGACCTGATTTCAACTACCTCCAGCCACGAAAGCAATACTTGTGCCAAACTGGCAAGCACACCACCCTCACCAACTTTTCCATTCTTCTCCTTACATTGTAATAGCTAGCACTCACCTCCGCAAGGCTGAGTGAATGAATCCTGTCAGAATTTGAGCGCAGGCCGCCACTGAAAATGATGGAGCTAACTGGGTCATCTTCAGTGATTTATTTTTTACATAAAACAAATCCACCTTTCTACACTGCTGGACGGTACAAGGGGGGAGGAGGGGGGGGGGCGGTGGTATTGCTTGTGGTATCTGAGTTGGAACTAGGACAGTCCTTAGTTACACCAAATCATCAATCACGGAGAGAAAGAGCCCTCAGCATTTAAAAATTGCCCAGTGCCACTGCTCCTAATGGCAACTAATTAGGCAGCTAGCCTAGTTAGACGTGTGCTGCCCTGCGTCCAAGCAACAGGAGCAACCCACCTGGGCTTCAGTGCCTTCCAACAAAAAAAATCCAACATTTCAAAGACCATTTTCAGCTGAAGCCTCTGTTCCTTAAATTATTTTCTTTAAAAACTTTAGAAACTTAGGTAGAATGGCCAACATCAACATCGCAACATGTTCCAAGAAAATGATGAAAGATGTGTTGCATCCTCTCGAGTACCATCCATCCTTTGTGTTTTATGTTTTTTTGTCCCCTCCGGGATGTGGAATGATAGAATTTGAAAGCTTCCTTAAGGGCCATTTTATTCCCCTTCCATTGACATACTTTCCAGATGTTTCCTTCTGGTTTTCATCAGTAAAGAGTAAAACAGGCAACCTCACCCTCCCCCCCACCACCACTGCAGCACCACCACCCCCCACCCCCCACCAGCTTCTCCCATACCTAATGATCTACTCCAATAAATATTGCCAAATGAAAGCAATCCTTTCACAGGGGTCACTCACTGGCTGCCAAAGGGTTTCATATCTTTGTTAATGCAATTTTGCTAAAGGTGGACAGTCAATTTAAAGAATGATATCATCCCCACTGTCATATTAAAGTTAATAAGCTCCCGTTGTGGAAGTGAATCAAAGTAGGTCCAATTTAAGGAGTCACTCTGAAAGGGAAGGAAGAAAAAATCAGGCAAAGTACTTTAGTTTTCTGAAATATTTCCTCAACATATATTGAAAAAAACATGTTGCTCTAAACTTTGTTTTTGGCCTTTTTGGCTAGGGGGGGTTAGAGTTTAAAACTAGGGAAGTCTTGTTACAACTGTACAGGGTGTTGGCAAGGCTGCACTTGGAGTACTGTGTACAGTTTTGGTCCCCGTATTTAAGAAAGGATATACTGGAGGCAGTTTAAAAGAAATTCACTAGGCTGATTCCTGGGATGAAGGGATTGACTTATCAAGAACAGCTAAACAGGTTAGGCCTTTATTCATTAGAGTTTAGAAGAATGAAAGGCGATCCTATTAAAACATACAAGATTCTGAGGGGGCTTGACAGGGTAGATGTTGAGAAGATGTTTCCACTAGTGAAAGAATGTCGAACTAGGGGACATAGTTACAGAATAAGGGAACACTCATTTAAAACTGAGATGTGAAGGAATTTCTTCTCTCAGAGGGTAGTGAATGTCTGGAATTCTCCAACTCACAAGAGTGATGGAGGCTAGAACACAAAGTATTTAAAGAGGAGGTAGATAGATTTTTGAAATATTGGGGAGTTGAGGACTATGAGGAGCTGGCACGAAAGAGGAGTTGAAGCCTGGGGCAGATCAGCCATGATCTTATTGAATGGCGGGGCAGGCTTGAGGGGCTAAATGGCCTACTCCTGCTCCTATTTCTTATGTTCTTATGTTGTTATGTTCTTTTTATTAATAATACGCAGCAGACCAAGACAGCTCCTGTGTATGTTTGGAACCCCACGCCCTACGAGATGAACAGCCACAGAGAGATGGTCTACATACATGATGAACACTTGAGTCAGTAGCACCGGGGACGAAATTATGCAGATGGGAAAGACTGCTGAGACTACTGATTGAAGAGCAGAACGATGCTGCCTCGATCTCTTTCAAAGATCGAAGGAATATCAGCATCCTCATAGATAGCTACCATCAGCATGAGAACTGAACCTAAACTGAACAGCAGTGTATGTTGGAACAGAGCATTCAAGAAGTGGGGTGAAATCTGGCACCTAGCTAGCAGAGACCAAGCAATATGTTTATATTACTAAAAAAATTGGTACTATGAAAGGGGATTTATTGTTAGAAGAGACTGGTGATACAATGAGAATTTACCTTCAATGAGCTGTGCTAGGTCTAAGGATAGCAGTTTTGTGTGCGCGGAGCAGAGGCAATGTGAGATCAAAGCAGCTGTAAGTCTACAACTGTCTCTACAGGAACCAAAGTGAGAGGAACCTCATTTTGAATTTGTAAGGTGAAAATGCTTTGCCAGGTGTCTGGTTAAAAATCTATGGGTTGCTGTTGCCTTAATGGAGATTAGTTTGAGAATTTGTTAGAAGCTACGATAGTAGTAATTTGTAATCATGTGCATATATTTACCTTGTGTGAATTAATAAAATGTTTCATTTAGTTTGAAATAAAATCTCTCGAGAACTGGTGGTCTGATTCCTGAATTCAGAGTTGCAACTCAAACGTACCACTTAAAATATAGGTTATGACAGTTGTTTAAAGTTTCCCTCTGGAATTTTTAAATAACTCAGCTTTACCAAACGGCTGTCTCATATCATCAATCTCTTCCTGGTTCTTTGGCGATCACCTTAAAATATAGGTGCTTAAAAGGAAAAAGAGAGGGAACTCAGAGGAACACTCTGTGGGGAGACAGTGGAGTAGTGTCATTGTCACTGGACTGGTAACCCAGAGACCCAGGGTAGTGCTCTGGGGATCCAGGTATGAATCCCACAATGGCAGATGGTGGAATTTGAATTCAATAAATATCTGGAATTAAAAGTCTAATGATGACCATGTCATGACCATTGTCGATTATCATAAAACCCATCTGGTTCTTTAGGGAAGGAAATCTGCTGTCCTCAACTGGTCTGGCCTGCATGTGACTCCAGACCCACACCAATGCAGTTGACTCTTAAAAATGTCCCCTGAACAAGGGCAATTAGGGATGGGCAATAAATGTTGACTTAGCCAGCGGCACCCACATCCCATGAACAATTAAAAAAACTGATAAAAGGGGGATTTATAAAAATAGACATGAAAAGGTGGTAGAGAGAGAGAGATAGGTTGGAGCTAGAACTAACTCAAGCAACAAATACATTTCTACAGCACTCATAATGTACCAAGGGCATCTTTTACAGGGTAGCAGGTAAGCATCAAACCAGTGTGGAGTTGTATTAAGGGGTTTTATGAAAGCAGGTGTTTGGGTTTTGAAATGCAATCATTACAATATGTCCTATCTGACTTGCTGTAGTCATGCGACTTCTGCCATGAGGCACAGAGCTGGATGTAGCCATGTTACATTCAGTTGAATAAAGACACTACACCAGAAAGATTGTAGTCTTTCAGCTCTTAACAGCAGGTGAGGGCGGTACTGCGGAAGGTGTTGAAGCTGGAGTTCCAATTGTCTGAAGGAGCAGTGATGAAGGGAATGGAGAATAAAATGAAGGCCTATGTTCGACGATAAAAGGCTGTGTACATGGACATGGAAGGAGAAATAAATGGAGGGCGTCAAGTTGTTACTGCAGGACATGGGACTCATTGCAATTTGGGTTCACTAATGTCCTTTAGGGAAGGAAATCAAATGTCTTTACCTGGTCTGGCCTACATGTGGCAGCAATGTGGTTGACTCTTAAATGCCCTCTGAAATGGCCTAGCAAGCCACTAAGCAGTATCAAACTGCTACAAAGTCACAAAAAAAGAATGAAACCAGAGGACCACCTGACATCGACCTAGGCATCGGAAACGACAACGGCACTCTCAGCCCTATTGACCCTGCAAAGCCCCCTCATGAACATCTGGGGGCTAGTGCCAAAATTGGGAGAGCTGTCTCACAGGCTAGTCAAGCAACAGCCTGACAGTCATTTTTACTGAAACATATCTGACAGACAATGTCCCAAACACCATCATCACCATCTCTAGTTGTGTCCTGTCCCAACTGCAGGACAGGCCCAGCAGAGGTGGCAGCACAATGGCTTACAGCCAGGAGGGAGTTGCCCTGGGAATCCTCAATATTGACTCCGGACCACAAGTAGTCTCATGGCATCAGGTCAAACATGGGCAAGGAAACCTCCTGCTGATTACAACATGCCATTCTCCCTCAACAGATGAATCAGTGCTCCTCCATGTTGAACACCACTTGGAGGAAGCACTGAGGGCGGCAAGGGCGCAGAATGTACTCTGGGTGGGGAACTTCAGTGTCCATCACCAAGGGTGACTTGGTAGCACCACTACTGACCGAGCTGGCTCCTAAATCACATAGCTGGGTAGACTGGGTCTGCAGCAGGTGGTGAGGGAACCAACGAGAGGGAAAAACATACTTGACCTCATCCTCACCAACCTGCCTGTATCTGTCCATGACAGTATTAGTAGGAGTGACCACTGCACAGTCGTTGTGGAGATGACGTCCCACCATCACATTGAGGATACCCTCTATCTTGTTGTGTGGTACTACCACCATGCTTAATGGGATAGATTTCGAACAGATCTAGCAACTCAAGACTGAGCATCCATGAGGCGCTGTGGGCCAACAGTAGCAGCAGAATTGTACTCGAACACAATCTGTAACCTCATGGCCCAGCATATCCCCCACTCTACCATTACCATCAAGCCAGGTAATCAACCCTGGTTCAATGAAGAGTGCAGGAGGGCATGCCAGGTGCAGCAGCAGGCATACCTAAAAAAAAGGCATTAACCTGGTGAAGCTGCAACACAGGACTACTTGCATGCCAAACAATGCAAGCAGCAAGGGATAGGCAGAGCTAAGCGATCCCACAACCAACGGATCAGATCTAAACTCTGCAGTCCTGCCACATCCAGTCGTGAATGGTGGTGGACAATAAAACAAATCACTGGAGGAGGAGGCTCCACAAATATCCCCATCCTCAATGATGGAAGAGCACAGCACATCAGCGCAAAAGATAAGGCTGAAGCATTTGCTACAATCTTCAGCCAGAAGTGCCGAGTGGATAATCCACCTCAGCCACCTCCGGAAGTCCCCAGCATTTCAGATGCCAGTCTTCAGCCCATATGATTCACTCCACAGGATTCCAAGAAACGGCTGAAGGCACTGGATACTGCAAAGGCTATGGGCCCTGACAATATTCCGGCAAAGTACTGAAGATTTGTGCTCCAGAACTTGCTGCTCCCCTAGCCAAGCTGTTCCAGTACAGCTACAGCACTGGCATCTACCTGGCTATGTGGAAAATTGCCCAGGAATGTCCTGTGCACAAGAAGCAGGCCAAATCCAACCCGGCCAATTACCGCCCCATCAGTCTACTCTTGATCATCAGTGAAGTAATGGAAAGGGTCACCAACAGTGCTATCAAGCGACACCTGCTTAGCAATAACCTGCTCATTGACTCCTAGTTTGACTCCTGACCTCATTACAGCCTTGTTTCAAACATGGACAAAAGAGCTGAACTCCCGAGGTGAGGTGAGAGCGACTGCCCTTGACATCAAGGCAAGACAAACAAAAAGCATTCCAGAAATTGCAAGTGCTTCAACTCTAATTAAACACAAAAGCAACAGTCCAACAGGAGGTTAGTTTCCAAACATTTGCGAAAAGCAAAATATCATCAAGGAGCCCTAGCAAAACTGGGGTCAATGGGAATCAGGGGAAAAACTCTCCATTGGTTGGAGTCATACCAAGCACTAAGGAAGATGGTTGTGGTGGCTGAAGGTCAGTCATCTCAGCTCCAGGACATCACTGAAGGAGTTCCTCAGGATTGTGTCCTCGACTCAACCATCTTCAGCTGCTTCATCAATGATCTTCCTTCCATCATAAGGTCAGAAGTGGGGATGTTCGCTTATGATTGCACAATGCTCAGCACCATTCGTGACTCCTCAGATACTGAAGCAGTCCATGCCCAACTGCAGCAAGGCCTGCACAATATCCAGGCTTGGGCTGACAACTGGCAAGTAACATTCACGCCACACAAGTGTCAGGCGATGACCATCTCCAGCAAGAAAGAATCCAACCATTGCTCCCTGATGTTCAATGGCATTACCATCTCTGAATTCCCCACTATCAACATCCTGGAGGTAACCATTGACCAGAAACTGAACTGGACTAGCCATATAAATACTGTGGATACAAGAACAGGTCAGAGGCTAGGAACCCTGCGATGAGTAATTCACCTCCTGCCTCCCCAAAGCCAATCCACCATGTACAAGGCACAAGTCAGGAGTGTGATGGAATACTCCCCACTTGCCTGGATGAGTGCAGCTCCCACAACACTCAAGAAGCTTGACACTGTCCAGGACAAAGCAATCCGCTTGATTGGCACCACATCCACAAACATTCACTCCCTCAACCACAGACGCACAGTAGCAACAGTGTGTACCATCTCCAAGATGCGCTGCAGGAATTCACCAAGGCTCCTTCGACAGCACCTTCCAAACCCATGACCACTACCATCTAGAAGGACAAGGGCAGCTGATAGATGGGAACACCAACACCTGGAAGTTCCCCTCCAAGTGACTCACCATCCTGACGTGGAAATATATTGTTGTTCCTTCACTATTGCTGGGTCAAAATCCTGGAACTCCCTTCCTAACAGCACTGTGGGTGTACCTGCGCCCCATGGACTGCAGTGGTTCAAGAAGGCAGCTCACCACCACCTTCTCAAGGGCAGCTAGGGATGGACAATAAACGCTGGTCCAGCCAGCGAAGTCCACGTCCCTTGAATGAATAAAAAAAAAGGATGTGAAGTGACCGTATTTAAAGATATAAGGGGGCTTGACAAGGTAGATGCTGGGAGGATGTTTCCCCTCATGGGGGAAATTAGAACTAAGGGGCACAGTTTAAAAATAAGGGGTCTCCTATTTTAGATGGAGGGGAGGAGGAATTTCTTTCTCCCAGAGGGTTGTTAATCTTTGTAATTCTCTTCCCCAGAGAGCGGTGGAGGCTGGGTCATTGCATATATTCAAAGTTGAGCTGGATAGATTTTTGATTTACAAGGGAGTCGAGGGTTATGGCAGGAAGACAGGAAAGTGATATTGAGGCCACGATCATATGAGTGATGTTCTTAATCAATGGTGGAGCAGGCTTGAGGGGCCAAATGGCCTGCTGCTGCTCCTATTCCTTATGTTCTTATGGGAAGACAATGATGCTTAGTTAGAACCTGTGGTGATAGGAATATAGACCTTAATGTAGGGGAAGTCATGGGTATCCCAGATGACTTATAAATATTAAAGAAGGGATATTTGTGAGGCGAATCTTGGTGGCATCCAGCTGTGAGATGATAAAAACAATTGCGCTTTGGCGATGGAATGTCAAGGATAGAGATACAGATGGGCAATGTTCCAGGGATAAAATAGAATACATTGGATGGCAAATTTCAGGGAGGTGGTGGTGTAGTAGTAATGTCGATGGATTACTGATTCAGAGGCCCAGGCTAATGCTTTGGCGATACGGGTTCAATTCTCGCCATGGAATTGAAAGCTAGTCTCAGTAATAGTGACCAGTAAATTGTCATTGATTGTTGTAAAAAAAACATCTGGTTCACTAATGACCCTTTAAGGAAGGAAATCTGCCATCCTTACTTGGGCTGGCCTACATGTGACTCAACAATGTGATTCATTCTTACCTGTCTTCTGAAATGGCCAACAAACTCACTCAGTTCAAGGGCAATTTTAATCTGTGAAGAGAAAAACAGAGTGGATATTTCGAGTTCATATGACCCTTCTTCACAGCTTTGAAGAAGAGTCATACGAACTCGAAATGTCAACTCTCTCTCTCCGCAGATGCTGTCAGACCTGCTAAGTTTTTCCAGCATTTTCTGTTTCTGTTTCAGATTTCCAGCATCTGCAGTATTTTGCTTTTAACTATTTTTAATCTTGTATTCCAATGCCTTTGTAATAAAGACCAACATACTGTTTGTTTTCCTATTCACTTGCTGTATTGGGAAAGAGGAAATTCAATATTGCTCCTAATTGCCTTTTAAGAGCTTCAATTGGCTTGCGGCATGGCGGTTCCCTGCCACTTTTCCAACCCAACCCTTGGGAAGCTTGAAGGGGGTGGGATAATTTTTTGCGATTTTCCCACCTCCGCCACCCCCAAACTCACCACCACCAGCCTGGGAAAATTCTACCCCTGTGTATAAAGGTGAGGAAATTGTGCTGGGGCAGAGCTGAGAATGGCTGGGGTTAGAAGAGGCAGAGGGGTGAATGTTGACTAGGAAGAGAGTGCAGCAGGTCAGGATTACAGTGAAGCAGACCGGGAGGAGTGTGAAGCAGATCAGGATCACTGTGAAGCAGACCGGGAGGAGTGTGAAGCAGATCAGGATCATTGTGAAACAGACCAGGAGGAGTGTGAAGCAGATCAAGATCACTGTGAAGCAGACCAGGAGGAGTGTGAAGCAGATCAGGATCACTGTGAAGCAGACCGGGAGGAGTGTGAAGTAGATCAGGATCACTGTGAAGCAGAAAGGGAGGAGTGTGAAGTAGATCAGGATCACTGTGAAACAGACCGGGAGGAGTGTGAAGCAGATCAAGATCACTGTGAAGCAGACTGGTGTAAGTTGTTTTTAGGCCCGTTTTAAGTCAATTTACCTAACTTTCAGTGAATTATGTAAAAACAGTTAGAAACAACCACTTTAAGTTTGGCGCATAACACCTAGAGAGTCAGCAAAACAATATGTACACTTAATATTTAATGTATTTAGAAACAATGTAGATATATGCGTGCCTGTAACTATGATAACATACTTAAACACATGCCAGAAGAAACAGATTAATTAAAAGCAATGTACCTTGGCGACAAGCCAAAGAATTAACACTACTTACTTAGCAGAACTTTTAAGTTTAAAAGTATTACTTCACCTTTTTAAGTTCTACATTCAAGATAGAATAGTTTCTTAAAATCCGATATATTCTTTATAGATTAATTTCATGTTATGTTCAATGTAATAAGCTAACAACACCATAACACCATTTTTGTGCTAACACAGATAAGCAGCCATTTTGTGCTCTGTAGTTTATAATCACTCACATTTATTAATTAAGGGTTATTACATAATTAGGAACCAAATGGTGTACCTCAATTAACCTGTAATTGAAGAAATAGTAATTAATCAAGTAATTATGTTAAGGCTGGATTTAAAAGCTTAAAAGTTTAAAGTTTCTGGTTTGGACGAGTATCAAATCAGATATTTTGTGCTAAACTCAGCATAAGCCATGACCAAATAGAGAAAAGTAAGACAACAAAAGACACTGCATAAGAAACATTGTCCTTTTAAGAGACATTGAAAAGAGATAGTTAAACTCCAACTAAAACAAACCAATAATTAAATTAACCAATTATGAAATTACACAGACCTAGGCAGAATTGTCCAGTCCCGTTGGTGACAGACATCATGGCGGACACGAGCGGATACTATGGCGAGAAGGCCAAGAACCAGTTTTACGCTGTAGTCAAACCAGTTTGCGATCGTCTGCTCCACTCATCAACAGTGGGCCACTTTTCCTGCCACCGCATGATGGGAACCTAATTTCAATACTTTAGCATCTCATTATAACCCCTGCTCAATCGACCCCCATTCTGGATCATCCAGGCATGTCAGCGTGAGTGCACGCTGATCTGTTTTACAACTGTACATAAGCAACGTGCACCTGGCGAGCTGCACTTTGCCCGGGACTTCAAGGTTTGTTTGCCTTCGTTGCTTCAGGCAACACTCATTGTCATCAGCGCCAGGCTTCGCAGGCAACACCACATCATTTTGGCGCTGATGGGCAGGGCTCTACCTACCAGACCAGCTGGCAGGTTTAATAAATGATCTCAGAATAAAAGATCCCCTAGGAAATAATTACCATAACGTGGTAGAATTTAGCATTCAATTTGAGAGTGAGAAACTTGGGTTGTGCTAAACTTAATTAAGGGTAATTACAAAAGAATGAGGGCAGAGTTGGCTGGATTGGACTGGGAAAGGAGTTTAGCATAAAAGATGGTTGATGAACAATGGGAGATGTTTAAGAAAATAGTTCATGACTCACAACAAAGATATATCCCAGTGAGGAAGAAAGATTCTAGGAAGGGTCTAAACCAACCATGGTTAACCAAGGAAGTTAAGGATAGTTTCAAATTGATTTGATAGTATCAAATCAAACTTTGAGGGTAAACTAGCAAGTAATGTAAAAATGGCCAGTACGAGCTCCTTTAAATATATAAAAAGGGAGAGAGAGGCCAAAGTGAACATAGGCCCCTTACAGAATGAGGCTGGAGAAATAATTATGGGGAACCAGGAAATGGCAAAGGAGTTGAATAAATACTGTGCATCAGTCTTCATGGTAGAAGACACTAATAGCATTCCAAAAATACTAAATAATCAAGGGGCAAAAGGGGGCAGGAGAAAATAAATACAATTACTATCACTAGAGAAAAAGTACTAGGGAAGCTAATGGGGCTAAAGGCTGATAAGTCACCTGGACCTGATGGGTTGCAATCTAGGATATGAAAGGAAGTAGCTATAGAGATAGTGATTGCACTGGTAATAATCTTCAAAGAATCCTTAGATTCTGGAAAAGTCCCAGAGGATTGGAAAACTGCCAATATAACACCCTTATTCAAAAAGGGAGGGAGACAAAAAACAGGTACCTATAGGCCAGTTAGCTTAACATTTGTCATTGGGAAAATGTTAGAGTCTATTATAAAGGATGTAACAGCAGAACATTTAGAAATGCATAATATTATCAAGCAGAGTCAGCATGGCTTCATGGCAGGGAAATCATGCCTGACAAAGTTATTAGAATCCTTTGAGGAGGTAACAAACAGGATAGATAAAGGGGAACCGGTAAATGTAACATATTTGGATTTCCAAAAGGACTTCGATTAGGGGCCGCACATAAGGCTACTTAGTAAGATAAGAGCCCACGGTGTTGTGGGTAGTATGTTAGCATGGGTAGAGGATTAGCTAACTAATAGAAGACAGAGAGTTGGGATAAGGGAGGCATTTTCAGGATGGCAACCTGTAACTAGGGGTCAGTACTGCGGCCACAACTATTTATAATATATATTAATGACTTGGATGAGGGAATTGTATGTACTATCGCCAAGTTTGTAGATGACACAAAAATAGGTGGGAAGGCAAGTAGTGAGAATGACACAAAGAGTCTACAGAGGGATATAGACAGGTTAAGTGAGTGGGCAAAAACTTGCCAGATGGAATATAATGTGGGGAAAGTGTCAGGTTATGAACTTTGGCAGGAAGAATAGAGGAACTGAATATTATTTAAATGGAGAAAGACTGCAGAAAGCTGCAGCACAGAAGGATTTTGGGGTCCTCATGCATGAATCACAAAAAGCTAGCATACATGTTCAGCAGGTAATAGGGAAGGCAAATAGAATGTTGGCCTTTATTTCAAAGTGAATGGAGAATAAAAATAGGGAAGTCTTGCTAAAAGTATACAAGGCAATAGTTAGACCACACAAACACATGGCGGATGCAGTATAACGTAGATAAATGTAAAAACAGGAAGGCAGAGTATTATTTAAATGGTGATATATTGGGGGATGTGGATGTACAAAGGGATCTGGGTGCCTTTGCACATCAGTCAATGAAAATAAACAGGCAGGTGCAGCAAGCAATTAGCAAAGCAAATGGTATGTTCACAGAATCACAGAATCACACAGTGCAGAAGAGGCCCTTTGGCCCATCATGTCTGCACTGACACATGAGAAACACCTAACCTACCTACCTAATCCCATTTACCAGCACTTGGCCCATAGCCTTGAATGTTATGACGTGCCGAGTGCTCATCCAGGTACTTTTTAAAGGACGTGAGGCAACCCGCCTCCACCACTCTCCCAGGCAGCACATTCCAGACTGTCACCACCCTCTGGGTAAAAAAGTTTTTCCTCACATCCCCCCTAAACCTCCTGCCCCTCACCTCAAACTTGTGTCCCCTCATGACTGACCCTTCAACTAAGGGGAACAGCTGCTCCCTTTCCACCCTGTCCATGCTCCTCATAATCTTGTACACCTCGATCAGGTCGCCCCTCAGTCTTTTCTGCTCCAACGAAAACAACCCAAATCTATCCAACCTCTCTTCATAACTTAAATGTTTCATCCCAGGCAACATCCTGGTGAATCTCCACTGATATACAACTCCAACACTACTTTTGTAATCTATGCCTCGATTGATAAAGGCAAGTGTTCCATGCTGGCCTTCATTGAAAGAAGATTTGAGTTCAGAAGTAGGGATGTCTTACTGCAGTTATATAAGGCCTCGGTGAGACCACACCTAGGGTATTGTGTGTAGTTTTGGTTTCCCTACCTAAGAAAGGATATACTTGCCATAGAGGGAGTGCAGCGAATGTTCACTAGGCTGATATCGGGGATGGCAGGACTATCGTATGAGGAGAGATTGGTTCAACTGAGCTGGTATTCACTAGAGTTTAGAAGAATGAGAGGGGATCTGATTGAAACATACAAAATTCTAACAGGGCTGGACAGACCGTATGCAGGAAGGATGTTTCCCCGGGTTGGGGAATCTAGAACCAGATTCCCCAGTTTCAGGATATGGGGCAGGACATATAGGACTGAGATGAGGAAACATTTCTTCATTCAGAGGGTGATCAGCCTGTTGAATTCTCTACTACAGGTAGAGGCCGGTTCGCTGAGTATATTCAAGAAAGAAATTGATAATTTTTTGGATATTAAGGGCATCAAGGGGTATGGAGAGAAAGCGGGAATATGGGATTGAGATAGAGGATCAGCCATGGTCACATTGAATGGCGGAGCAGGCTTGAAGGGCCAAAATGGCCTACTCCAGCTCCTAGTTTCTATGTAACAGTTTTGGTCCCCTTATCTAGGGAAAGATATACTGGCATTGGAGGTAGTCCAGAGAAAGTTCACTTGGTTGATCCCAGGTATGGAGGGTTTTTCTTATGAGGAGAAGTTGAGTAGGTTGGACCTGTACTCAGAGGTTAGAAGAATGAGAGGTGACCTTATTGAAACATATAAGATTCTTAGGGGGCTTGACAGGGTAGATGCTGAGAGGTTGTTCCTCCTTGTGGGGGAGTCTAGGACCAGAAGGCATTAGCTCAGAGTAAGGGGGCGCCCATTTAAAACAGAGATGAGGAGGAATTTCTTCTCTCAGAGGGCAGTGAATCTGTGGAATTCTTTACCGCAGAGGACTGTAGTTATTACCTCAGAGGGCTTGGTTGTTAAGTATATTCAAGGCTGAGATACAGATTTTTAATGAGTAAGGGAATAAAGGGTTATGGTCATGAAAAGGCATGAAAGTGGAGTTGAGGATTATCAGATATGCCATGATCTCATTGAATGGTGGAGCAGACTCGATGGGCTGAATGCCTACGTCTGCTCCCATGTCTTTTGGTCTTAAGGTCAGTAAGGTGGGGGCAGTTTCTAATTGGCTGCAGGGCTAGGGTTTGCTTGGGGAAGGGGGAGAAGTGACCTCATGCAAGGGAAGAGGCTGCAGAGCTAGGGCTGTACTGGGGAAGGTGGGTATCCCAGGGTGTGCGTGGGGACACATGTTGATCTGTGCAAGTGGGCTCAAGATGGTGAGGGCTGAGGAGGCAGTCTGCAGAGGAGATGAGGCCAGATGGAGATGTGAGGGTGTGTGTGAGAGAGTGAGTGGTGATGTTCCTTGAGCTGGCAGTGAGTGGGATGCCAGTGAATATGTGATGGGCTTGTGAGTGTGAGAGTTTAGAGTGATAGATAGCTGCCCTACCCTGGCGGCATGGATGACATCATGTATCTATTTTCTGTACTGGATGGCCGACATTTCTTTGCAGCGTTGGCACCTCAGCCACCGCCTCCCATGCCGGAGTGGTGAGACTGATGGGTCTCTTGCGGCCAGAGTGGGGGCAGAGGACATTTGGGTGGACCTCCTCAGTGTCCAGAAGGCATCCCAGCAATGCTTCACTGAACTGGATGGGGCCATGTCTTCACCAGAGCAGCCCTGGGCCGCAAGCATTGAGAATTGTGCGCATGGCTGTAGTATAAATATGGTGCCCGGCATGAGAAGCAGTGAGGTAACGGCATGGTAGCCAAATCGGTGGCCACCTGCCAGCCAGACTGACCTGTTTCCTGTGGCTGCATGATTAATGAGGCAGGGCAGGAAGGGGACAGTATGGTGCAAAAATCTGCCATTGCGGCCAGCGGGTAAAAGGACTTTTGTTGTGCCTGCTACTGCACTTAGTGCAAATCTGGGAAGATTCCGCCCATAGTACGAGATGAGGTATTGATAATTTAGGGAATAACATTTAGCTTTAGCTTTGAATGACAACTTTGCTATCTAGTCACGCACTGGATGTTCCCGAGGCAGAACTTGAAGGAATTGCTGTCAAGAAGGAACCAGAGGACAACCTTACTCTTCAGCGACTGATCACTTGTTTAAAGCTGTAAAGTCTATTTTGTGTTGTTAAGTATATCTTTTCCTTTTTAAAATGACCTTTCTCTTTTAATGTGCTATTTGAGAGTTCATCTTGCCTTATGGCTAAGTTTTGTTCGAGCCAAAACATTTGTTGGATTTTATTGAATTAATATGAAGTCAGATAATTGTATGATTAATAATTAAGATCAATTAAAATACTCCATATATAACCTACACTGGGAAGAGTGTGAAGCAGTTTGGGATCACTGTGAAGCAGATTGGGAGGAATGTACAGCAGGTCAGAATCACTGTGAATCAGACCGGGAGGATTACACAGCAGGTTGGGATCTCTGTGAGGCGATGCGATCACTGAAGTCAAAGAAAAATAAATTAAACTGTGACATCACACGAAGGCTGTAAGTTGATTGGCTGCTGAATATTGTACCTTTGTTTCCTCTCTCCAAAGTTAACAAGTTGGATCAGGAGCTGGGATTTTTTTTGATAATAACAGTTAAGTAAAGCATTTCAATTCATCTCCCTATATTTAACTGGCAATCAAAGAAGAGAAATGAGAAGTTGGTGGGTCCTTTTTTTAAGTAGCAAATTTTATTATCTAATAGATAGAGGAATGACAGGACAGCTCCGACCCCTGGTGTGCACATTCTGTTCCACGTGGGAACTTCAGGACATTTCCTGTTTCCTGTATAACCATGTTTACAGCAAGTGTCATCAGCTATAGCAGCCTCAATTCTTGGCTAGTGTCACTGTGACACATCTGCAAGGTTGAGAACTTTGTGAATGGCACACTTATAGATGTAGTCATGCCGCAGCTTAAGAGTTTGCAGGGAAGAGGGAATGGGTGACCACTGAGCAGTCAAAAAGAAATAGGCAGGATGTGCAGGAGTCCCTTGAGTGCATCACACTCTCCATCCAACAATCAATTCTGAATGCTTTTGAAGGTATTGGTTAATCTGGCAAGTGCAGCCAGAGCCAAGTCCATGGCACCACGGCTGGCTGAGCTGTACAGAGGGTGGGGGGAGGTGGTTGGTGGGGGCACAAAGAAGACTGGAAGAGCAATAATGATAGGAGACTCAATAGTCAGGGGAACAGACAGGCATTCTGTGGCTGCAGACATGAATCCAGGATGGTATGTTGCTTCCCTGGTGCCAGGGTCAAGGATGTCACTGAGTGGCTGCAGAGCATTTTAATGGAGGTGTTGGTGGGGTGGTGGTGATGCATGAACAGCCAAACATTGTGGTCCACATTGGTACCAATGACATAGGTAGAAAAAGAGGTGTGGTCCCATAATCAGAATTTAGGAAGCTAGGTAAGAACTTAGCAAACAGAACTATAAAGGTAGTGATCTCTAGATTACTTCAGTATCACACTCATGTGAGTACAGAAATAGGAGGATAGAGCAGATGAATGTGTGGCTGGAGAGATGCTGAAGGAGGAAGGGCTTTAAATTCTTGGGACATTTGAATCAGTTCTGGGGGAACTGACACTTCTACAGGCCTGACGAGTTGCACAAAGCTGGGATCAGTTTCCTCGCTGGTGATTTGCTAGTGCTTTGAGATTGGTTTGAACTAGCTTGGCTGGGGAACTATGAGGTCATATCAGAGAGGGATACCAAAGTGTACAGAATATTAGGAGAGACAAATAGCACTAGAGTAGGAAAACGTAAGGCATTAGGTTGTTTCAGCGTTAAGAGGGAGAGTAATAAAGTCTAAATTAGGGTTACAGTGCATGTATGTGAATGTGTGGAGTGTGGTAAACAAGATTAGTGGGTTGCAGATGCAGAGGCATGTTGTGATGTTGTGGTGATAACAGAGATCTAGCACTAAGAAGGGCAGGACTGGGTATTTAATATTCCTGGATTCAAGGTGTTCAGAAAAGATAGGAAAGGAGGAAAAGGAGGAGGCGTGGCAGTATTGATTAAGGAGAACATTGCAGTGCTGGAAGAAGAGGATGAGCCAGAGGGGCCAAGGACAGAATCTATTTGGCTAGTGCTAAGGAACAAGAAAGGTGCTATCACAGGAATTCACCAAGGGTCCTTAGACAGCACCTTCCAAACCCATGACCATTACTACCTAGAAGTACAAGGGCAACAGATAGATGGGAACACCACCACCTTGAAGCTCCCTTCCAAGTCATGCATATAACGTTTTTGGAAATTATTTTAAATTGGACTTGTGGCAGGGTCTGTTTCTGTGAGTGTGTGTATGTTAATTGGATTAAAGCCAGCTAGTCTGGGTGCTTTGATATATAGTAGTTTTGAGATGTAAACAGTAAGGTAAAGGGTATATTTGCATTTTGTTGAATAAACCATTCAAAGACTGGGGGTGAAATCTTGCACCTAGCTAGGAGACACCAAGCAATATGTTTATATTACTAATAACATTGGTCCTATGAAAGGGGTTTTATTGTTAGAAGAGGTGGAGTTCAAAGGGCCTGGTGATACAATGAGAATTTACATTCAAAGCGAAGGCTAGGCATATACAGAAGAGTTTTGTGTGTGGAAATTAGAGGCATGTGAGGTCTAAGCAGCCTGTAAACCTTACCACTGTCTCTGTGAAGGAACAAACTGAAAGGGACCACACTTTGAATTCGTAAGATAAAAATGTGCTTGGCCTGGTGTCTGTTTAAATGTATGGGTTATTGTTGTCTTGGGGAAGATTACTTGGGAGTAATTAATTGAAGATTTGTTTAATAGTTATTATGGCAATAATTTGTATATGCATATGTGTTTACTACCTTGTATAATTAATAAATGTTTAATTTAATTTATATAAAAAAAACCTCTGGAGGCTTGGTGGTTTCATTTCTGAATTCAGAGTTGCATCTCAAACACCAATTGAAAATATAGGTTATGACAGTTGTTTAAAGATTCCTCAGGAATTTTAAATAACTCAGCCTTTACCAACTGCTGTGTCACAACATGGAGCCTTGGTGAGTTGCCTGCAGTGCATCTTGTAGATTGTACACACTGCTGCCACTGTGCGCCGATGGTGGAGGAAGTGGATGTTGAAGGTGGTGGATGGAGTGCCATTCAAGCAGGATGCTTTGTCCTGGATGGTGTCAAGATTCTTGAGTATTGTGGGAGCTTCACTTACTCAGGCAAGTGGAGAGTATTCCATCACAGTCCTGATTTGTGCCTTGTAGATGGTGGACAGGCTTTGGGGAGTCAAGAGGCGAGTTACTCTATGCAGAATTCCCAGACTCTGACCTGCTCTTGTAGCCACAGTATTTCTATGGCTAGTTCAGTTCAGTTTCTGGTCAATGTTAACCCCCAGGATGTTGATAGTGGGGGCTTCAGCGAAGGTAATGCCATTGAATGTCAAGGGGAGATGGTTAGATTCTCTCTTTTTAGAGATGGTCATTGCCTGGCCCTTGTGTGGCGCAAATGTTACTTGCCACTTGTCAGCCCAAGCCTGGATATTATCCAGGTCTTTCTGCATATGTGCATGGACTGTTTTGTATCTGAGGAGTTGCGAATGGTGCTGAACATTGTGCAATCATCAGCGAACATCCCCACTTCTGACTTTATGATGGAAAGAAGGCCATTGATGAAGTAGCTGAAAATGGTTGGACCTAGGACACTACCCTGAGGAACTCTTGCAGTGATGACCCAGGACTGAGATGATTGACTGCCAACAACCATAACCATCTTTCTTTGTGCTAGGTATGACTCCAATCAGTGGAGAGTTTTCCCCCGATTCCCATTGACTCTAGTTTTGCTAGGGCTCTTTGATGCCACACTCGGTCAAATGGGGCCTTGATGTCAAGAGCAGTCACTCTCACCTCACCTTGGGATTTCAGCTCTTTTGTCCATGTTTGGACCAAAGCTGCAATGAAGTCAGAAGCTGAGTGGCCCTGGCAGAACCCAAACTGAGCATCAGTGTGCAAGTTATTGCTGAGGAAGTGCTGCTTGACAGCACTGTCAAGGATACCATCACTTTGCTGATGATCGAGTGTAGACTGATGGAGCAGTAATTGGCCAGATTGGATTTGTCTTATTTTTTGTGTACAGGACATACCTGTGCAAATTTTCACATTGTTGGGTAGATGTCATTGTTGTAGCTGTACTGGGACAGCTTAGCGAAGGGTGCAGCTACTTCTGGAGCACAAGTCTTCAGTGTTACTGTTGGGATTTTTTAGGGCCCACAGTCTTTGTTGTATCCAGTGTTTTCAGCCATTTATTAACATTAAGTGGAAGGAATTAAATTATTAAAGACTGGGAACTGTGATACTCTAGACCGAACGAGGAAAGGCCGAGATGGATCATCCACTCGGCACTTTTGGCTGAGGACAGTTGCAAATGCTTGTCTTAACTTTTGCACTGATGTGCTGGGCTCCCCATCATTAAGGATGGAGATATTTGTGGAGCCTCCTCCTCTAGTTAGTTGCTTCATTGTTGGCCACCATTCATGACTGACTGTGGCAGGACTGCAGAGCTTAGATCTGATCTATTGGTTGTGGGATCGCTTAGTTCTGTCTATTGCATGAATTAAAAGCAAAATACTGCAGATGCCGGAAATCCGAAATAAAAACAGAAAATGCTGGAAAAACTCAGCAGGTCTGCCAGCATCTGTGCAGAGAGAAACAGTTAATGTTTCGAGTCCGTATGACTCATGTTCTGAAGAAGAGTCATATGGACATGAAACGTTAATTCTTTCTCTACGGATGCTGCCAGATCTGTTGAGTTTTCCAGCATTTTCTGTTTGTATTTCTGTCTATTGCATGCTGCTTCCACTGTGGTTGAATACAATTCTGCTGCTGCTGATGGCCCACGTATGCCCAGTTTTGGGCTCCCAGATCTGTTCTGAATCTATCCCATTTAGCACGGTGGAAATACCACACAACACGATGGAGTGGCGAGTGTTCTCAGTGTGGAGTTGGAACTTAGCCTCCACAAGGATCAGGTGTGGTCATTCCCATCAATGCTGACATGGACAGATGCATCTGCAAAAGGTAAACTGGTGGACCCCAAGTAAATAGCAGAAAGAGTGAGCCATGTTCTTTGGGAACTGGGCCGACCAATCCTTTGCCCCTTTCACTGTCAGGTTAGACTATCTGACAGTGTCTGCCACCCTTGTCCTTCTGAATGGTAGTAGTTGTGCTGTTGAAGGAGCCTTGGTGAGTTCCTGCAGTGTACCTTGTAGATGGGGTACACACTGCTGCCACTAGGCGGTTGTGGTGGACGGAGTGAATATTTGTGAATGTGGTGCCAATCAGGGCTGCTTTGCCCTGGATGATGTCAAGCTTCTTGAGTGTTGTTGGAGCTGCACTCATTCAGGCCAGTGGAGAATGTTCCATCAGACTCCTGACTTGTGCCTTGTAGATGGTGGACAGGCTTTGGGGAGTCAGGAGGTGAGTTACTCATCACACTATTCCCAGCCTCTGACATGTTCTTATAGACACAGTATTTATTTGGCTAGCCTGTTCTTTTTCTGGTCAATGGTAACCCCCAGGATGCTGATGTTGATAATGGGGGATTCAGTGATGGTAATGCCATGGAATGTCAAAGGGCAATGGTTGGATTCTTTTTTGTTGGAGATGGCCATTGCCTTACACTTGTGTGGCGCAAATGTTACTTGCTGCTTGTCAGCCCAAGCCTGGATATTGTTCAGGTCTTGCTGCATTCAGACATGGATTGCTTCTACCACCTAGAAGAACAAGGGCAGTAGATGCATGGGGACATCACAACCTGCAGGTTCCCTTCAAGTCACACATCACCCGGACTTGGAAATATATCGCCATTCCATCACTGTCACTGGGTCAAAATCCTGGAACTCCCTTCCTAACAGCACTATGGGTGTATCTACACCACATGGACTGCAGCGGTTCAAAAGGCCAGATTGCCACCCTCTACTCAAGGGCAATTAGGAATGGGCAATAAGTGCTGGCCTAGCCAGCAATGCACACATTCTGTGAGAGTATACAAAACATATCCTGATAATCAGGTGCGAGGTGCTTTTGGTGTTACTCTATGTGGCGCAGATCTGGCCTCTACTCCAATCAAAAATGGAGCATGTCCATAAGAACGCCACATATAGTTGTCTAGATAAAGTGGGGGCTAGGGTGGAGAAATGTGTCCAATGTCACCCTCATCCTGAAGGCTACCTTTGTGTGTGGCTGCATCAAGCTGTGTGTAGACCCTCAGTACACAAACAGTAACTGTTAAGTGCTGAGCTTCCAACTGTGCCTGGTATTGCAAAAGATGAGTCTGGCCTCAGAATGCGCCATTCACTTGGACCATGCTACACCACCTGTCCTTTGTGCAGAATTTTGTGTAGAAAAACACCCTGACCACCCTGGCACTCAGGTAATGTCCTCAAGCACCCGTGGATAAAGGAAATGGAGGATCCCGTTGGAAGAGTCCCCAAGCAGGCTGTCATTTGGCAGAAGGTCTCATCAAGAGAACTTTCAAACATGTACCAATATTTAACTTGACAGGTGGTGAGAAGTGCCTTTGCTGTCAGATCCTGAGTCTCAATGCCATCGTAAAGTGGCTGTGATGGGGAATAGACTGTCGCCCAACAGTGTGCTTTGCAAAACAAGCCTGGAATGGGATGCAGGGTTTTTAGTCAAGGTTCATCTTGAGCAGATCCCTTGTGCAAGACTCTGCTCCATGGGCTGTTCCCAGGGATTCACACCAAGACAAACCTGCTGTTGGAGGTCCATCAACTCAGTGAAAGGTGCTCTTTATTCTGTCTGAAACTTGTTGGTCTTGCAGTACAAGGAGCTGTCCACAACCGAGTGTTGCAAACTAGCGCACTGCAAGATCCAGGGTTATCTACAGAGGGGTGCACTAAAGCTCAGAACCACTGCAGAGGTTCAATTGGAAAAGGCCACAGTCTAAGGCCCTCATTCCAGCCCTCATGGGCTGGAACCCATATAAACTATATGCACCAGAGAAGGTTTGACATAAAATTACTTGTTACATTTACATTTTAAGTGTAGTGAATGACATACACAGTCTTGAAAAAAAATTGAACTGTATGGCACTTTACGTAATGTCAAATTTGAACAGTATGTAATGTACTTTTACAAATTTATAAATGAAGTATATGTTTGAAAGAAAAACAATCTGCCACAGGTAGATTGTGAGGATGAGGTCTAGCCGGTTTTTCCCTCTTGTTGTTACTTTCATCAGCTGCCGCAAACCCAATCGAGCAGATACTGTCCTTCAGGACTTAGCCAGCTCTGTCAGCTGTAGTGCTCCCACTATTGAAGACCCCACTCCAAGTGCATTGCTACCCTCAGCGCTTCCTTCAAGTTGTATTCAATATGGAGGAGTCCTGATTCATCAGCTGAGCGGGTGGGTGGGGGTGGGGGGGCGGAGCTGCTGCGGGTGGCAGGCACCAGTGCGGTAAGTGCTGATCACCGGAAGGTTATCTTCTCCATGTTTGACCTGATGCCATGAGGCTTCATGGGGTCCGGAGTCGATGTTGAGGACTCCCAGGGCAATTCCCTCCCGACTGTGTACCACTGTGCCGCCACCTCTACTGGATCTGTGCTGCCTGTGGAACAGGACAGAGCCAGAGATGGTAATGTTGGTGTCTGGGACATGATCTGTTAGGTATGATTCCATGAGTATGACTATGTCAGGCTGTTGCTTGATTAGTCTGTGGGAACGTTCTCCTAATTTTGGTGCAACCCCCCCAGATATTAGTGAGGAAGACCTTGCAGGGTCAACAGGGATGGGTATGCCATTATTATTTCCGGTGCTTAACGTTGATGCCAAATGGTGCGCAATGACTTTTCTGACACAATTTGATACAACTGACCATCTTGCTGGGCCATTTCAGAGAGACATTTCTGTGGGTCTGGAGTCACATGTCGGTCAAACCAACTAAGGACAGCAGGCTGCCTTCCCTAATGGGCATTAGTGAACCGGATAGGTTTTTTTGACAATCTAGTGTTTCGTGGTCACAATTACTGAGACTGAGCTTTTTATCCTATATTTATTAATTAACAGTTGTTTGGCAGTGCAGAACTTGAATATTGCTGAAAAGATAGGCATGTTGCCGAAGCTTTTCATCATGTACTCATCAGGACAAACACAAGAATGCCAGATTTCAAACGATCACAACAATTTATAGTACAGGAGAAAAGGGTGCAGATTGGTTGGCAAGTCAACTCCATTGGCTGAGGCATTGCCATGGAGAAAGCAGCAGGGAACTATAAGTTCCCCAAGCCTCTGGGTAATTCAAAAGAGATGCAAAGCTTGAACATTATAAGAGCAACATACAGATACATTGAACGGGTCCCTGAGTAAGACTGTATGTCACTTCTAGCAAGCATAAACCAGCCACATTATGAGCTCAACTGACTATCTTAAATTGGTTGCTAGTGTACCTAGTCGCGCACTCACGATTGTTCAGCAAGTGTTGCCACCCTGCGGAATCACATCTAACAGAATTGCACCGGCTGTATGTCCAAACGATTGGCTGATTGAATCAAACAAGACATTGCTTTGGCTGTTCATAATAGGCAGAGTACAGGCCATAATGAACCGACCAGCGCTTGCAAAACCCAAAACAAGACGTCTGCTGCTCGATGTGATTCTGCGATTGGGCAGCACCTGTTGAACAATCCTGAATGTGCTAATAGCTACACTAACAACCAGTTTAAGATCATCAGTTGAAGTCAGCATGGCTCATTTATGCTTGCTAGATGTGACATACATTCATACACAGGGACCCATTCTCTGCAAACAAAAGGAACATGTTCAAGCCTTGTGCCTTTTTTGAATTACCCAGAGGTTTGAGGAGTCTATAATTCTCCAGTGTTTGCTCCATGGATATTCCTCGGCCAATCAGAGTCAACTTACCAATCAATCAGCACCCCTTTTCTCCTGTAGTATAAGTTACTCCAATCGTTTGAAATTTAGCATTCTTGCATTTGTCCTGATGAGTACAAGATGAAAAGCTTTGGCAAAACACCTCCCTTCTCTCAGCAATTTATTAATTAATTGAATTGAGATTCCACTAGTTGCCACCATGAGACTTGAACCCATGTGCCTGGCACATTAGTACAGGCTTTTAATTACTTGTCCAGCAGCAGTTCCACTATGCTATCATTCCCTTTGAGCACAAAGCTGAAATATCTTCAACAAACAAAGAAAAGACCTTAAATTAAAATATGCAGCAGGCATGATTAATGTTTCAAATACAAAACCCACCTCAATGTCTTACACCCCTAACATTAACCTTTCTTTACAGATGCTGACTGAGCTGCCCTGTATTTTCAGCATTTTCTGTTTTTATTTTAGATTTTCAGAGTTGCAAAAAGTTTTAAAAACTTGAACTGAAATTGTGGCGTTGTTTCTTTCCCCCTCATTCTATGCGTCTCTACGCTGCGTGTAGCGTTGCCAACTCTGGTCGGATAGATTTCTGGTGGTTCCATCACGAGACCTCCCACCTTTAACTGGCCTGCCCCGTGCTCCTGCCATGGGGTGCCCAACACATCCACCCTCATCCACATCACCGACTAATTAGAAAGCGATTAGACTCTTTATGACCTGATTGGATGAATTTTGACTGTTGGTCAACCTTTTTCGCATTGTCTACATTCTTCAAACTTAGAAACAAAAATGTTTAAAGAAAATGAAAAGATAAAATCAATTTTCTAAATGCCCCTATGGTTTTCCCCCTTGGTTTGCTTGCATCAATGTCCTGGAAATTAATCTCCATTAACAGAATAAAAGCCAAATACTGCGGATGCTGGAAATTTGAAATAAAAACAGAAAATGCTGGAAAAAACTCTGCAGGTCTATCAGCATCTGTCGAGAGAAAACAGAGTTAATGTTTCGAGTCCGTATGACTCTTCTTCAGAGCTGGAGCTTCAGAGCTCTGAAGAAGTCATGCAGACTTGAACCATTAGCTCTGTTTCTCTCTCCACAGATGTTGCCAGACCTGCTGAGTTTCTCCATTAACAGAATGTTGGCAAACCTCACCAGGGGACAGCTTAAGAGCTTACTCCCAGGCCTTTACCCGTGAGGGGCTTCATTTTCTGTTTACATCTTGCCTTCCTAATTTTTTTGATCAAGAAGCCTTTGCATACACTTTTTCCGTCTCCCTCTGATGGCATGACAGAGCTGGGAAACTCACAGTGTTTGAATAAACACTCCAATTGGTGTCGTAATAACCAGTCGCGTTTATTTCCAGATCCTCTGGACCATTCCACCCATGAATAACAGAAGAGAACAGCTTAGATTGTGAGTGATTGCTACAATGTGCTTCCTCCCTCAGGGCATAGTCTAGTGTCCAGTTAACAATATTTAAGAGAAATCTCCACTGACTACAATTAAACTTGACTGGAACTACAGGAACCCCAGAAAAATGCAAAATGCAGTGAATGGAGGATAGTTGCATCACATACATTATGTATGGAAAGTCAATCCCAGTCACTTACAGCAGTGTGGGTCTCCAGGTGTGATTGGCGGAGGAATTACCTGTCCGTTTCTGTTCTGGCCAGGACTTGGAGTGTCACTGTGCACAGCCAAGAAAGAAAGGTTGGAAGGACTAACCTTGCGTCATGCTCTGATGCAGGCTCCAGTAGATCCCCAGGCAGTTTTTCTCTTTCTTCATGCCTCGCTTGCACTTGCAGTTGTGCAGGGGGCTGGACAGAAGTGACATGACCGCACTCATGCACTGGTTCTTGGCTCCAGGCCCGAGCGGAGCGGCACTGCTGCCTGCCATGCATTGGCGGAACGTCCTGTACTTGGGGCTACATTTAGGGTCATTGATGCAGGTCTCGCTGGCTTGCAAACAGTCGTTGTGGGCCCCTTCCACATTCGACAGTCCATCTACCAAGGGAGGAAAGGAACAAAAAAAGTCCACATCACTGAAATGTCTCTAGTTACTGATCAAATCTTGGAAAGATTTTCGTGGAATATATTATTTTATGCCAGATTCTAACATTGAAATGCTAAATGGGTCTAATTACAAAGGGCCATCACAGGTATGATGGGCTGCGCTACATCCTTTTGCGCTAAGACTGTGATTCTACATAGCAATTTCATATCAAGCTTCCATTGATCAATCAGCATTCTTATACCACTTTTGGCAAACGAAAAATGTCTCAAAGAGGGGAGATGAGGAGAGCATTATTTAACAGGGCAACTTGTGATGTGGAGTCTCCCTGAAAGTGTGCTGGAAACAGATTCAAAATTAACTTTCAAAATGGAACTGGATATTCAACAGTGAAGAGTAATGCAACCTAGGCTGCACCTCCCTCGCTCGGAATCCACACAGATGCACTTTTTAATAGTCATTATGGTGACCAGATATGGGAATGCTGGCTGTTCATATTTTTTTTTGTCTCCTGACTCAGGGACATGTGTCCTTCTCACTGCCCTGAAAAGAATTTATTGCATTTTATTTCACAGACGTGGATAAGTTGGTGGAGTGGGCAGATAGGTGGCAGATGAAGTTCAATGCAGAGAAATGTGAGATGGTTAATTTTGATCAGAAGAACATGGAGAGACGATATAAAATAAGAGGTCCAGCTCTAAAGGGTATGCAGGAGCAGAGGGACCTGGGTCTATAAGTGCATAAGTCAGTAAAGGCAGCAGGACAGGTGGAGAGAGCAGTTAATAAAGCATACAGTATCCTGGGCTTTATTATTAGGGGCGTAGAGTACAAGAGCAAGGAGGTTAATGCTGAACTTGTATAGGAAGCTAGTTGGACCTCAGCTGGAGTATTGTGTACAATTCTGGGTGCCACAGTTTAGGAAGGATGTGAACGCTTTGGAGAGAGCGCAGAAGAGGTTTACAAAAATGGTTCCAGGGATGAGAAACTTGAGTTACAAAGATAGATTGGAGAAGTTGGGACTGTTCTCCTTGGAGAGGAGAAGGCTAAGAGGAGAATTGATAGAGGTGTTCAAAATCATGAGGGGATTGGACAGGGTAGATAGGGGGAAACTGTTCCCACTTATAAAAGGATCGAGATTGGGAGATTTAAAGTGATTTGCAAAAGACGCAAATGTGATGTAAGAAACAACTTTTTCACACAATGAGTTGTTTGGGTCTGGAATACACTGCCTGGAAGTGTGATGGAGGCAGGTTCAATCGAGGCATTCAAGAGGGCATTAGATGATTATTTAAATAGAAACAATGTGCAGGGTTACAGAGAAAAGGCAGCAAAATGGCACTGAGTCTCAGAGAGCTGGTGTGGACACGATGGGCCGAATGGCCCCCTTCTGCCCTGTACCAATTCTGTGATTCTGTGATAGATTAGGAACAGGAGTAGGCCATTCAGCCCTTCATGCCTGCTCCACTAATTCAATTAAAAGTATAGCTTGTCTGTAGCATTTTGGAAGGGAGGGGGATGTGCCTGCGTTTCTTCAATGACTTACTCACATATGAAAATCATTGGCATGTTAGTCAGGGTGCATCTCAGCAGATGGAGATGAAGATGGGGTGAGGATTGGAGAGTAGGGGCAAGTGGGGAGATGAGGATGAAGAATAACAAAACATACAGGTAAAGGGGTAGAATGGAGGGTGCTGAGCAGGAGCTGGGCAAACGACCAAAGCAAGAGAAACGAAGATAATGTTTTGTGAAATAATTCCTAAAAATAGAGAGATAGGGAATTGTTTTTACTTAAACCACCAATCCAAGGCATAATGCCCTGCTCTCAGTGTGACCTAACTTTTACATTAGGAGTTTGTTTGCTCTATCCACACTATATTGCACGAGAGATGTAATGGATTGTCCAAAAGAAAGTATTACAAATACTCTTTGCTGTTATGGGATTTTCCATACACAGAGAAAGCTGCTTCCATTAATCCTGATCTTTCTCAAGATCCCACAAGCTATTTGTTCCAGTCAAACTGATGTTTGATGACTAAAACCCACCAGAGTTGAGGAAACAACGCTGCCTCGACCTTCCAGCGCCATCATTGTGTTTTGACTGCGAATAGAATAAAGCACATCATCTGCCACCTGGTCTCCTGTGCCTGGGATTAGACAGATCCCTCAGAACATAAAGTGACATCTTGCAGAAACCGTAGATGGTTTAATTTCTCGCTTCCTTCAAATGTCACAACTGCCTGAGTGCAAAACCACCTGGCAAAACATTTCAATCGGCTTAAAACCATTTGGTAGAGCTACCCAGATGGTCTAATGGATAAATGCATGATGTGCTGTGCTAATAAGCTGTACAGGAATGTTGCAGCTTGCATCGTGTTTTTAGCTGGATTACCTCAGCTGGAGCAGAGTAGGGAGGGATTGCAATTGACTCCCTGGGCTGGAGTGGGGGGAGCGGAGAAGGAAAACTGAGCCAGGGCTCCTTTTCCTGGATTGCTAGCCAATGACAGATGCTGCTAAGCACTTATTCTTTATTCTGCGCTGTTCCCACAGCCAAACAGCTCAACAACATTTACAACCTAGGCGCACATGTAGCTTGGAGATCTCCCTGCTCCTGTGGAACTCTCCCAGGTAAGCGTCAGCACTTTGAGAAGGAAAGAAAACTGGTGGAAGATGGGGAATGGAAACAAAACAAATATAAGGGAATGCTACAACCTCCAGCACTGCCTCACGAGCTGTTGGATCTCGGGCTCCCCATTCTTTTCCTGAGGCAGCGATTGAACGGGACTGGAGTATGGGTTTGGGATAGTGGCTTGGGTTTTCATGCTTGCTTTTGCTGTCAATGAAGGTTTGATGAATGGCTTCAGTAGCTGCTGGTACAGTATCAAAGGGCCCCTACGAATCCAGTCAGGAGAAACTCCTGCTTATTGGTCCCACTGTAGTATACAGTGGTATACAGTTGATTGGCATCTTTAATTGCTTTTCATGTCTGTCCACCAACCTTCAGTGACTTGTGTAAATGGACACCACCATTTCTTTGCTGCTTGGCAGTTCCTCGTCTCTCACTAGTCAAAAATACCTCATTCACAGTGCACCATGGTCTAGCAAGTCTCCAAAACTCTTCCACCTGGAACCTATGTTGTAAGCTCCCCTCACAAGCCCCTTTTATGTTCTTCCCTTATGCCTCCAGCCGCTCATATTACTGGGTTCCGCAAGCACTTGTCCTCCCTCTTGCACCAGCTACAATTAGTTTAGGGCACGGTACTTTGGAAGAGATGTCCAGGTCATAAAAAAGGCATGGGAAAATATTCATCAAAACAATACGGAAGGATAAAGGGCTACAGCTGTGAGGAAACGCTTGAAAAGTTTGGGCGCATTTCAAAGAAAGTTAAGTTACGAGGTGTTTTAATAATTAAATTGAATAGAGGAACAGGAATGGATCATTCAGCTCCTCGAGCCTGTGATGCCATTTGATCAAATAATGCTTAATCTGTGCCTGCACGCACTCCATTTACCCGCCTTTGCTCCATATCTCCTGATATTACTTGATACTGAAAATGTTGACCTCAGTTGTAAAGTTCTTCCTGTTCAAATCCCTCCGTGCCTCCAACTGACCAATCGTCCACAGCCTTTTCGGAGGCTTCCACCACTTTTTATTTGACAAAGTGCTTCTCTTCCTGATTTCACACCAAAATGGCCCAGCTCTAATTTTAAGATTATGCCCTCTTGTGGTGAAAACCCACAACAGAGAAGATAGTTCGCAGTATGTTCCATGTTGTATCCTTTCAACATTTGCTTATCTCTCAACAATTACTATTGTAAATTGTCGTCAACATTTCTCATACGATTTTGCTATGTCAACCGTCACAATTTACTTGCATGCTCTGGCCTCTAAATGGTTCAATGAATTGTATTTTTAGCTTAACTTCATTGCCCCTCGTTTGCTAGTTATATAATGAGGAAAGCTTTGCCACAATCTACATGTCACATACCAAACACAACACACTGTCTAATGCAAATTCCTGCATCATATTTAATACCGGACTCAGGGCCGGATTTTACCGTGAGCTTCGGGACCCCCAACATCTGAACCAGAAGGAGGTCCTGAACCCTCATGTGCCGGCAGCCAGATTGACAGAGGTGGCCTCCTAACTCCCCGTCTCCACGCTCAAGGCTCAATTAAGGATCTCGGTGGACTCCCAATGCTGCTGATCCAATCAGCAGCTCTGAATTCTCTGTAAGCCCACCAGGCGAGGCAGGTTGGGGGCTGGGCAGGTACCTCAAAATGGAGGCACTCTGTGAGGTGTGCATCCAAATTAAAATTTCTAGGGGGTGAAGACATTAGGCCCCTTGGTGTGGAAGGGGAAGCCCTCCGAGGGAATCATTTTGGCTGTGGCTGCAGCCTTTCCTGCCCCTTCTTTGGGTCATGGAGCCTTAGTGAACTCCAGCCTGCCACAGGGACGCCACTTCCAGAATGGCTAGCCCTTCCCTTACTGACAAGCCCATAAAATCACACCTAATTGGGTACCTCCCTCTGTGCAGCCGATCATAGTCCCTGTCTGCCCTGGGAAAGTTCCTCCGCAGCAGGAATGGGGAGACATCCCAACTCGACTCTCCCTATTTTACCAGCCCCCCCTTCTCCACCACCCCCAATGCCACTTATGCTCTTCTGAGGCCCACCATCATGAGACCAGGAATATTCAGCCCAGAATATCTGCTGCTTCCCAAATGACCTCCCTACCAACAAAGGCAGGGTTCTGATCTGAAGTCCAAACCTATAATTGTACCTAGCACTAATTTCAAGGATGCCTAGAAAGTAGGGGCCTTTTGTGTTGCAAAATGCCTTTAAGTATAGGGGCATGACATCACTAAAAAGGAAGCGTGTCATGCAATCCAGTTTAGTTTCAATTTTGCTTTTAAGCAGAGCACACACACAGACAGCTCTGCTGCTGATGTCTCCAAGCTTTATGCCTCTGTATAAATGTCCTCATGTGCCTAGTCTCAATAAATGAGCCCACAATGTCTTTACCCAATCCTTTATGAGTGATTGGTGATTTTATATCATTATAAAAACACAAAATTAGGCCCATTTGGGAGTAAGCATTATTCAAGCAAGAAATAATCTGAACGGGGTAGCCATTATCCTGCAGGGCCCAAGCCATTTGTTCACCTTGCAAACTTAACTGCAAAATAAAGCTTATCAAAGCTATCTAGTGGGTTAATAGCTACCCCGTTCAGATGCCTTTTTTGAGTTAAACAAAAGAGTTTATAGTTTATAGAGTTTATAGAGGACTATAGTTCCTTGCTACATTCTTCATGGCAACACCTGGACCAATCAGAGTCAACTTGCCAACCATTCAGCAGCACCCTTTTCTCATGCAGTGTGAACTGTTGCTCCCTTTGAAATTTGGTTTTCTAGCGTCTGTCCTGATGAGCACAAGACAAAAAGCATCAACAGCATGTCTCTTTTTTCAGTAATGCTATCAACGTCACGTTGTAATTTTATATTTCCATCTACAATGCTTACAATACTGCCTATCAGTGTGTCATTGGTAAAATTTGGATATTTGGCTTTCGATCCCATCATCGAATTCATAAGGGAGTACAGTGAAAATCTGAGGTCCCAACATAGATCCTTGTGGGACACTATTGGGATCATCCTGCCAATTACAGTACATGCCCTTTAACCTTACTCTGTCTCCTCCCACGCATCCAATTACCTAATCAGGTCAATAATTTGCCTTTAATGCAAAGCAATTTTTTTTATTCATTTATGGGATGTGAGCATTGCTGGCTAGGCCAGCATTTATTGCCCATTCATAATATTTTTTTTATTCATTCACAGGATGTGGGCTTCCTGGCTCGGGCAGTATTTATTGCCCATCCCTAGTTGCCCTTGAGAAGGTGGTGGTGAGCTGCCTTCTTGAACCGCTGTAATCTATGTGGTGTAGGTATACCCACAGTGCTGTTAGGAAGAGAGTTCAAGGATTTTGACCCAGCGACAGTGAAGGAACAGCGATATATTTCCAAGTCAGGATCGTGAGTTACCTGGTGGGGAACTTCCAGGTGGTGGTGTTCCCATGTATCTGTTGTCCTTGTCCTTCCAGATGGCAGTAGTCGTGGGTTTGGAAGGTGCTGCCTAAGGAGCTTGGCACTTGTGTGGCGCGAATGGTGCTTCTTACTTGTGAGCCCAAGCCTGGATATTGTCCAGGTCTTGCTGCATTTGGACAGGGACTGCTTCAGTATCTGAAGAGAGGCGAATGGTACTGAACATTATGCAATCATCAGTGAACATCCCCACTTCTGACCTTATGATGGAAGGAAGGTCATTGATGAAGCAGCTGAAGATAGCTGGGCCAAGGACACTACCCTGAGGAACTCCTGCAGTGATATCCTGGAGCTGAGATGATTGACCTCCAACAACCACAACCATCTTCCTTTGTGCTAGGTATGACTCCAACCAGTGAAGGATTTTCTCCCTGATTCCCACTGACTCCAGTTTTGTTAGGGCTCCTTGATGTTACACTCAGACAAATGCTGCCTTGATGTCAAGGGCAGTCACTCTCACCTCACCTCACCTCAGGAGTTCAGCTTTTTTGTACATTTTTGAACCAAGGCTGTAATGAGGTCAGGAGTTGAGTGACCCTGGCGGAACCCAAACTGAGCATCAGTGAACAGGTGATTGCTAAGCATGTGCTGCTTGATAGCTGTTGATGACATCACATTACTGCTGATCGAGAGCAGCCTGATGGGGTGGTAGTTGGCTGGGTTGGATTAGTCCTGCTTTTTGTGTACAGGATATTCCTGGGCAATTTTCCACATTGCTCGGTATATGCTCACTAGCAAGGATGATTGTCTTCCATGAGTCTGAAGATGCGCTGATGAGGCCATAAATAAATGTATATTTTTATACTCTCTCCAGTCCATCACTGACTCTAGTCTCAGGTCATGATTCTCTACATAATACTGTGGGCAGTACTGTTTCCTGCTACCACATTAACCCTTGCTATGTCAGATACCTTTATATTATAATACCCAGTACCCTGGTCAATATTTATCCTTCAATCAACATCACAAGAAATAGCAAGTTATCTGGTCATTATCACATTTCTGTTTATGGGATCTTGCTATGTGGAAATTGGCTGCCACCCTTCCAACATTACAAAAGTGACTACACTTCAACAATGAACTTCATTTGCTGCAAAGCGCTTTGGTATGATCTGAGGATGCGAAAGACGGTATATAAGTGCAGGTCTTTCTTTCTTTATCCCTCTCCTTAACTGTCAAGATAATCGGCAAATGAAAGGCATCTCAAGTTAATGTAACTGTACTTTGGAGCACCAGTTGTCATGTTGCATATATGTATATCACCAGTTCATTAGCAAGAGGAGTTTTGTATTATCCTGCACACGTGGTGCATCAGATTTCCAAAAGGCGCTTGGTGCACTGCAGGAAGTTTCAGGGTAGAGTGACAAGGAGCACTTTGGGAGTCAGGGTGTTAAATTATCAGGTTACGGAATGGAGATTGTTTTGATTGCAGTTTTAAAAAAGAACAGATTGGGAGGAAATGTGATCCAGGTTTGAAAGGATGAAAGATGATGGCTGATGTCGAATGCAAACTTGGATGTAAATCATCTGTTCTGTTACACTATGGAGGAGTGAAGATCCCATTTAAAAAAAGAATGAGCTGACTGTGTTAGCACCATTATTATTCATTAGTACAGCGTCATAGGATCTGAGCTGTACCAATAAACTGCTAATGCTGCAGTAACAATGTGTTGGGCATTGAATCATCCGTCATTAAAGGTCGATGTTGCTGCTTCTTCCTTTTCAGCCCTCTCCTACTAATGAAAACACTTCAGGTGCCCTCGCAGATTTAAGTATCTCTCACCATATGCCACAATGTGTTTATATCTAAATTGCTTAGCAATTGGTACTCACACACCATCGCTGCTTGACCCCAGCCTGACCCCTTAGTTTATTTTGTTTCAATTAAATATCTACGTGGCCTGGGCAATTGGTGCATGAAATTTAATATGGAGAAAAATTAGCTAAAGGTTTAAGAGCATTGGCAAAAAAGGGGAGATGAGGAGAATATTTTTACAAGCAGTGTCTGGTTACAATCTGGAACACACTGGAATGGTGTTGGAAGCAGATTCAATAGAAACTGTCACAAGGGAATATCAAAAGACAGGGCAATGAGGAAAAAAGCAGATCTGTGGGATTAATTAGACAACTCTTTCAAAAAGCTGGCACAGGTCAATGGGCCGGGTGGCCTCTTTCTGTTTTGTATGATTCCTATGATTCTGATTGCAGGGTACTGCCTATTGGAAGAAAGACTGGGTAACATGTGCATTGTAGAGCTGGTGTCAAGATTGCTAAGGATGAAACTGAAAAAGACCAAGAAATCGATGAAAGTAAAATCAGTCTTGGGCTGAGGCAGGAAATGGAAGGTAGCAAATCTTCAGCCCATTTTACATCCAATTTTATTTTTTATTGAAGTCAATAAAGGATTTGAATTTATACAGCACCTTCCAATAACTTTTGGTCATCCCAAAGTGCTTCATAGCCAGATAAGTACTTTTGAAGTCTAGTCGCTGTTATAATGTAGAAAACATAAAATGAAACAAGAAAATCAAGCAGGGTGTAAAACAAGCACCTGATTCACGATCGCCCATTTTGCATTATTACCAACACGTTCAAATTACAAAGGAACAATCAATAATGAAAATAGAATGTTGAACTATATATCCCAAGCAGTAGACTACCAGTCAGCAGTCATACTCAGACTGTACAGTGTGCTAGACAGATCCCACACTGATATCTATGTCCGCCTCTGGTTACCAAGACACAAGTGAGATATTTGAGCACTGGAGATGGTGCATAGATCTCTGGTTTGCAATTTCCACTGGAGACAGTGCATGGATCTCTGGTTTGTAATCTCTACTGGAGACAGTGCATGGATTTCTGGTTTCTAACCTGCACTGAAGACAATGAAATCAATGAATCAAGCAATGAGCCAGTAGGTTGAAGCATCTTATGTAATGGACACCAAGTCTACCTGATGCAGCTCAGAGTAGGAATTTCTTCAGATCTGTATCCTTTCTGCTGCTGTGATTGCGCTAGAATTGCGATGGAACACTTGTTTATACATGAAGGCACAGCAGGGGTAGCTTCAAGGAAATCCTGGACCATGCGGTTTTACTGGGAAGGAGATTTTTTTTCTTTATTCTTTCATGGGATGTGGGTGTCACTGGCAAAGCCAGCATTTGCTGTCCATCCCCAATTGGCCATGAACTAAACATTCCAGAGGGAAGTTAAGAGTCGACCTCATTGCTGTGGGTCTGGAGTCATATAGAACCATAGAACCATAGAAACATTACAGCACAGAAGAAGGCCATTCAGCCTATCTTGTCCATGCCAGCCCGAGGACACCCCAGGTGCCCTTTCTAATCCCACCTCCCTGCACCCGGCCCATAGCCCTGCAGCTTACAGCACTTTAGGTGCAGATCCAGGTACTTTTTAAAAGAGTTTAGAGTTTCAGCCTCTACCACCAACCTGGGCAGTGAATTCCAGACACCCACTACCCTCTGTGTAAAAAAAGTTCTTCCTCATGTCTCCCCTACACCTTCTGCCACTTATCTTGAATCTATAAAAACAAAAAACTGCGGATGCTGAAAATCCAAAACAAAAACAGAATTACCTGGAAAAACACAGCAGGTCTGGCAGCATCGGCAGAGAAGAAAAGAATTGATGTTTCGAGTCCTCATGACCCTTCAACAGATCCAGTTCTGTTGAAGGGTCATGAGGACTCGAAACGTCAACTCTTTTCTTCTCCGCCGATGCTGCCAGACCTGCTGAGTTTTTCCAGGTAATTCTGTTTTTATCTTGAATCTATGTCCATTGTTTCTAGAATTCTCCACCAAGGGAAACAATTTTATCCTGCCCACTCTACTATTCCCCTCATAATTTTGTACACCTTGATCAAGTCACCTCTCAACCTTCTTTGTTCGAAGGAAAATAACCCCAACCTATCCAATCTCTCCTCATAGCTACACTTTTCTTGTAAACCTCCTCTGCACTCTCTCCAGAACTATTATGTCCTTCCTGTAATGTGGTGACCAGAACTGCACACAATACTCCAGTTGTGGCCTCACCAGTGTTTTATACAATTCCAACATGATATGCTTACTTTTATATTCTATACCTCTGCTAATGAAGGAGAGCATTCCATATACCTTCTTTGCAACCTTGTCTACTTGAACTGCTGCCTTCAGGGACCTGTGTACTTGTACGCCAAGATCTCTCACTTCATCTACCCCTCTTAGTATATTCCCATTTATTTTGTATTCCCTGTAACTGTTTGACCTCCCTAAATGTATGACCTCACACTTCACTATGTTAAAATCCATCTGCCACTTTACCGCCCACTCCACCAACCCATCTATATCGTTTTGGAGTTTATAGCTATCCTCTACACTATCCAATACTTGGCCAATCTTTGTGTCATCTGCAAATTTCCCAATCGTGCCCCCAACGTTCACGTCCAAATCATTAATATATAACACAAACAGCAAGGGTCTCAACACCGAGCCCTGTGGAACACCACTTGAGACAACTTTTTGGGGGTCTGTAGTATACTCCCGGTAGTGTGACTGCCCCTTTTTTATTTCTAAGCTCAATCCATAGAGCCTCGTTTGTTGACCCATTTAGTATATCGGCCCTTCTCACAACTGGAATTGATTCTTTAACCATTCGTGCTACTCCCCCTCCTTTTTTATCTCCTACTCTATCGTGTCTGAAGACTATAACCAGGGATATTAAGCCACCAGTTTTATCCCTCCTTTAGCCAGGTCTCCGTTATAGCAATGACATTCTGCTGTCATGTGTCTACCTGTGCCCTTAACTCATCTACTTTGTTTGTAATACTCCTTACATTGAAGTATAAACAGTTCAACCCCGTCAATTTCCCTTGCTGGACACTTTGTAAACTTTGCTTCTCCTGTAACTCCATGTCCATCACAATGTCCCTAGCTAATGTTCTACCTCCATTTTTCTGATCTGAATCTGACCTATCTGAACCTACACCTGGGATCCCATCCCCTGCCACACTAATTTAAATACTCCCCAACAGAACTAGCAAAAGCCCCTGCAAGGACACTGGTCCCAGCTCTGCCTGGGTGCAGCCCGTCTGGTTTGTACAGGTCCCACATGCCCCAGAACTGGTCCCAGTGCCTCAAAAATCTGAATCCCTCCCGGCTACACCATCTCTCCAGCCACGTGTTCATTTGGTCCATCCTCTTATTCCTGCTCTCCCTAGCACGTGGAACTGGGAGTAATCCTGAGATTACTACATTTGAGGCCGTGCATTTTAATTTATCTCCTAACTTCCTGTACTGAGCTTGCAGGTCCTCATCCATTATTTTACCTATGTCTTTGGTACCAATGTGTACCATGACCACTTGCTGTTTACCTTCCCTCCTCAGAATGTCCTGCAGCCGCTCCGTGACATCCTGGATCTTGGCACCAGGATCCTTGATTCACGTTTGCAGCCACAGAAGCGTCTGTCTGTGCCCCTAACTATTGAATCCCCTATCACTATAGCCCTGCCACTTGTTTTCCTCCCACCCCTCTGAGCAGCAGAGCCACCCGCAGTGCCGTGAACTTGGCTGTTGCTGCTTTCCCCTGAAAGGCCAGCCCCTCCCAACAGTATCCAAAGCGGTATATCTGTTAGAGAAGGGGATGACCACAGGGGTGTCTTGCACTACCTTCCTGAGTCTTTTACTGTTCCTGATAGTCACCCATTCCCTTTCTGCCTGTGTAATCTTCACCTGTGGTGTGACCACCTTGCTAAACATGCTAACCACGACTTGCTCAGCATCGTGGATGCTCCACAATTAGTCCACCCGCAGCTCCAGCTCCAAAGTCCCGTTAGCTAGAAGCTGCATTTGGACACACCTTCCACACACATGGTCACCAGGGGCGCTGGAAGCGTCATTTCCCAAACCCACCAGGAGGAGCATATCAAGGGGCTGAGTTCTCCTGCCTCTCAATTAAAAAATACGCTAGCTTGGGGCCTTATTTATGTTAGCTAGGAACCTTGTTTCTTGACTAATTATACTTGTAGAGTACTACTCTCTACTTTTATTTTTTAGCTCCTACCTCAGTATTAAGCAATGAATTACTTTAATAGATTGAAAAAAAACTCACCAGGATTTACTCACCAATCAGCTGCTTTTTTTAAAAATCCACTTTCAGAAGAGTGTACCTCGCAGGTCTGGTGCACTCCTGAAGGTACTGCCTCTCCCTCTCTTTTTTTTGGGTTTGAGGAGTAGGGGGGGGATGGAAACAGTACAGCAATGTAATGTTTGGGGCAATTCTGTTCTGTGACAGTTGGCCTTCCTCCTGTAGGCCAGATGGGGTAAGGATGGCAGTTTTCCTTCCCTAAAGGACATTAGTGAACCAGACAATCGATGATAGTTTTATAGTCACCAATCCTTAGACTAGCTTTATTTCCCAGATTTATGAATTGAATTTAAATTCCATCAGCTGCCACAGTGGGATTTGAACCCATGTCCTTAGAGAATTAGCCTGGACCCCTTGATTACTAGCTTGGTGACATTACCACAATGCCACAATTCCACCATCTGCCCCCCACTAGAATACTGTAAAGCAGATGCTAGCTAGTCAGCAGCTCATTTATATCTCCCCCAATTCCACAGGCTAATAGAAATAAAAATGGCAAAAGATACAAAAGGGGCTAGCTCGGTGTCTCCCATTTTTGCACTATCCCATAATACCAATGTTGCACCCAATCTCTTTTGCTGGTGCATCGACATCTAATTTTAACTCAGTCAGGAGTTTTGCACTAGCTGACAGATTGTGTTTACTCAGTGGTCCCATGGCAGTGTTAGCGATGAGTGACTGCGTTCCAAGAATCAACTTTATGGTGAGGGTTAGTGTGGGTGATTAAAAAGTGATTGTGTCAAAAATTAACTGTTGTTTCGCTATTTCAAGGATAATTACTAATTACTGTAAACAAGTAATATGCACTCATTTGTTTAAATGTTAAGAAGCATATCTGTTGGCTTAATGCCAGATTCCATTTGAGCAAATCTTCCTTGGACTACGGAAGATAAGGAGGTCACATGGTGCTGGGTGGGAATGGTAGCATAGTAGTTATGTTACTAAACTAGTAATCAAGTAGATTGGGTCTAATGATCCAATAACATGAGTTTATACCATGATGGTTGCTGGGAAGTTAATTTCAGTTAATTAAATAAACCTAAAATAAAAAGCTAGTCTCAGTAATGTTACTTTCTTCTTCTCTCTGCCATGAATGTACCAATCATACACAAGGGTTGATGAAACAATAATGTGGTTTCTTTAAGATAGGACTATATACAGATAGTATTCACCAGAAGGCTAATTATAATACCTCTTATCTCTACTACTGCTGCATGTAGACTGACTACAAGTCATGGGACTGATATGTCACATCTTGTTGAGGTGGTAATGATTGACAGTGCATGCACACCATATCACAACATCCCATTTTTTTCTAACTAGAGGTTTACTCTTTAAGGAATCAAACTATTTACATGAAAGCAAAATAAAATAACATTGTGTCTGAATGTACTTTAGTTCAGAGCAATGAATTTACACATCCCTGAACTGTATCGGCAGTTTGCTTATCTGTCCAGTTTTAGTTATGGTGATCTTTGTGGAAGGTTGCTGCACATTTTCAGAATGCAGGTGAGGGGTGCTTTGGTTGTGTTGCATCTTGGACCATGTTCTGTTCTCAGTAGGATTATTTGGTGTTCTGATGGTGGTCCGGTTCTGATTTGGCATCTGTTTCGTCACACTGTCGCACCATTTGTTGTTTGTACTTGATACGATCTTAGTTCTAGGCATATGCTGACAATTTCTGCTGGATTCCAGGTGCCATCAGTTGGGTGTTGTATTTGTTCTTTCTGCTTGATGTTCAGGTTAAGTAATTTGACACCTGCAGGCTGGTTGTGGGCATCTTTCATCTTCCCTTGTTTTTTGAGTAATGCATCACATACTCCTGGGAGTAACGACGAGTAAAGACAGGGTAATATTGTCTGCATCTGGTTGCTGAATAGCAATTCCTCAGTATGACATTTGCAAATTCAGAATGGGTATACCTACTCGATTCAAAGAATGTACAGTAGGCTGATGACCTGTTTTGCAGAGTTAGGTGATCTTCTCCCAGTTTAAGCACAGGGTTTTCAATAGTACTCCTTGTGGTCTCTGGTCCTCGTCATTGACGATACCATGGCTGGTGACCAAGGACGGGACCTTGCACAGCGGTAGGCCTGTGATCACTAGACCTGAGGTGTCCGCAATATGAAATTTCTGGGATTACAAGGGTGAGTTTTCGGAGTGAAAATTGAGTGTAATGGATCCAAGGAATGAAATCTTTGAGCCGTTGTACATGGTGAGTTTGGCAGTGGTTGGTTGAATCATCGCTTGTCCAGTCTGAGTATATACCGTATTTACCTGTATAAAAGACTAATTTTTGGGACCAGATATTTAGGCAAAAAGGAGTTGACTTTTACATGAGTACTACTTTTGGTGGGTTGAAATCCATACCGAGAACTGCCGAATGACCGATAACAACACTGTCCCAGTGGTTGCTGACCATGGTTCTGAACACCCTGGCAATCTATTTCTGCTAGTTTAAATCAGAAAAGAGCACTTGTGACAAAAACTCACTGGACTGTTCCCACCAACCTCACTCCCTAAAGTAGCACAAGATATATGAAAAACTAAGGTCGAGCATTACTTGGGTATATACGGTACATTTTAATATATCTGCATCTCTATCCAGTTTTGCATATGGATTATGTTGACTCTGCATCTGTGGGCATATAATCTGTACAGTGACAAAGCCTTCTGTAGGTACCACTGTACCAATACATTCTTTTACGCTCACCATGCTGAATGTCTGCTCACTGCATGCGCCCATGGTCTGGTCATCCTCATTATCTAATCGTCCAGCTTGGCTAGACATTTCATGGATATTGTCTTGATGTTGTTTAGTACGTGCTGTTGGTTGGTTGGAATGCTGTACCTGTCTGGCTTTTGGATGTGGCATTGGCGCTTCCAGTGTCCTCTGGTGCCACATGCCTTGTATACAGTGTTAAAAGCTGGGCATTTTCTTAGTATATGTAAGAGGCGGCACCACCTGCATTGCTTACTAGGTTTGCCTGCATTGGCTATCATGTCAATGGTGGACGAATTATGCACAACCTGTAGATTATGCCTACCCATTAGTATGGCTTCATACTTGTGTCTGCTTTGTAGCAGTGCTGGGTTGGTCCAAGATGGCTTATAGGGAAGCTTCCATTGAGATAGATGTTATCATGAGCTCAATTATTCTGTCAGCTAGCTCTGCTGCCATGGAGTTGCAATCACACCCCTTGTATCTGCATGCTTTTTTAAAATTCATTCATGGGAAGTGAGCATTGCTGGCTGGGCCAGAATATATTGCCCATCCCCTAATTGCCCTTGAGAAGGTGGTGGTGAGCTGACTTCTTGAACCGCTGCAGTCCATGTGATGTAGGTTCACCCACAGTGCCGTTAGGGAGGGAGTCCCTGGATATTGCCCCAGCGACAGCAAAAGGACGGCGATATATTTCCAAGTCAGGATGGTGACTCATTGTTGTTTTAGATAAAAATGTGGTGGAGGTAGTTGATGTTAAGGCATTGGATGGGGTGCCAACCAAGTGAGCTGCTTTGTCCCGGATGGTGTCAAGCTTCTTCAGTGTTGTTGGAGCTGCACTCATCATGATCTATTTCTCATACCTACCTCCTCCACTCCATCTCTAGCCCAGAGTTGCAGAGTTTCTTTAGTAAATTGGCTCCTTAGGATGGAGATGGGCTGTAAAAGCCAGGAAAATATAACATTCTGACCCCAGTTTGCAATGTGCTTGCTGGTCTCAAGCAGCATTCTAAAAATGTGCCCAGCATCTCTGGACTAGAGATGGAGTGGAGGAGAGGGTATTAGAAAAAAGCCATGACATGTGCAGCTCCAACACTCAAGAAGCTTGACCCATCCAGGACAAAGCAATCCGCTTGATTGGCACTCCATCCTCAATCATTCACTCCCCACACCACTGACGCACAGCAGCAGCAGTGTGTACCATCTACAAGATGCACTGCAGAAACTCACCAAGCCTCCTTAGACTGCACCTTCCAAACCCACGACCACTACCATCTTGAAGGACAAGAGCAGCAGATGCATGGGAACACCGCCATCTGGAAATTCCCCTCCAAGCCCCGTAATGCCCCAGCAACACTCGTCATGGCTTTTTCCTAATACCCACCTCCTTCACTCCATCTCTAGCCCAGAGATGCTGGGCACATTTGTAGAATGCTGCTTGAGACCAGCAAGCACATTGCAAACTGGGGACAGAAGGTTGAATTTTCCTGGCTTTTACAGCCCACCTCCATCCTAAGGAGCCAATTTACTAAAGAAACTCTGCAACTCTGGGCTAGAGATGGAATGGAGGAGGTAGGTATGAGAAATAGATGAGTGCAGCTCCAACAACACTGAAGGAACTTGACACCATCCGGAACAAAGCAGCCCATTTGGTTGGCACCCCATCCAGTACCTTAACATCCACTACCCCCACCACATTTTTATCTAAAACAACAAAGACCAACATTATTATAGCATCTTTAATGTAGAAAAACACCTGAAAGTGATTCACAGTGTTAATTATATTGTAATTGAGTATTTACTTGCATTCTCTAGTGGTGGATGTTAACTGGGGTTCACCTGTGCCCCTATATATAGGAGTAGGCTGAAACTGTAGCTGTTGGGTTAGGAGGTGCATGTTTGTAATGAGCGTTTCTGTAAATAAAAGCTTATAGAATGGATAAATACGTACTAGGCTCTAGTTGTATTCTTCACTGCTTGGAAATCTGGAGTAGAACACAAGATTGTTTTCAGACAAAAAATTGACATTTGACTCAACAAAGGAGACACTGAGCCATGTGATCAGAAGCATGAGCAAAGCGGTAGGTCATAAGGAGGGTCTTACAGGAGGACACGGAGATTAAATCGAGCAATTCCAAAGAAGCTTTGCCTGTACAGCTGAACGCATGTCTGCCAATGGTGGAGTGAATGAAATGGGGATGGGTATGGGTGTACATACACCACATGGACTGCAGCGGTTCAAGAAGCCGGCTCACCACCACCTTCTCAAGGGCAATTAGGATGGGTAATAAATGCTGGCCGAGCCAGCTCCCACATCCCATGAACGAATAATGAGTGGAGGGACACAGAGATCTCGGTGGGTTGCAGGCCAGGAGCAGGTTACAGAGATTGGGAGGCCACTGAGAGAATTGAACTTGAGAAAGAAGTGTTTAAAATCAGGGCGTTGGTGGAATGCCAGTCAATGTAATCTTAGGATATTGTAAAAAGATCCAGAAGCAATTGGAGTTAAATTTTCAACATAATTCACTGGTTGTGTCCATCATTTTATGATGCCTAAGACTCCTGCATTGAAGTAATGATACCATTGGTACAGATACGCCACTTTGTACAACAGTGATCAAAAGGGATAGTAAAATACCCCAAAGCATTACAGAACAGTGAGTTAGTTTGACTATGAAGTACAAACGTGATGGAATTAATTTTTTTCTTTTAATAAAAAATGAAACATCTAGAAATTATAGACTGAACTATCTGTCAAATTCAGATCCAGAATTAGAAATAATTTCTTCAGCCACAAATAAATGACAGTGTATGCTCGTTTCATCTATCAGCAGTTTGCAGACCGTTAACACTTTGAGTCCTCAAAGACCTTCAGATCTTTTGAAAAGATTATATTCCTTTTATGTCACAAATCATTCTGCAGCAACGAATTGGCTGTGATATTATGTTATATTGACTGCTGGGGAAAAAGAAAATTGCAGCACCGTTTAACATTTCTTTAAAGGAGCAGGGCCCAGCATCAGCTTGGCTGTGACACCTTGTGCTGTTGAATAGCTAGCTGGTATATAGCTTTGTGGCTCACGTACATGAAGAATTGCCATGTGGAGGTGCTAGAGGATGGCTGATACATCTACAACTGTATCCCAGACACCCTTAAGAGAGATGAGATGATGGAGGAAAGGGAGAAAACTCTGGAAAGAAGGGGGATAAGACAATACTACACAGATTAAAAGGAGGAACCAGACAGCCAAACGGAAAGGGGCACAATGATCTGACAGGTAATGCAATGATATGCACAGTATTTCAAATATGGGATCATAGAATAGAATCTTACAGCACAGTCTAGCATAGATGGATGCAATGGGTTGAATGGCCTCCTTCTGTGCCATAAGTAGCTCTTAATGACTTTTGAGAAGGATGCCATTGACCCATCACACCTGTGCTGGTTCTTTGAAAGCTATCTAATTTAGTCCCATACCCTATCTTTTTCCCCATTTTCCCTCTTCAAGTACATGTGCTATCACCTTATGAAAGTTCCTATAGATTCTGGTTCCTCCAGCCTTTCAGGTATCGCATTCCAGATCATAATAGCCCTCTTTAAGTGGATTTTATTCCTTGCTTCCATATAGCTGTCTTACCAATTATTTTAAAGCTATAACTGCTGTAGCTCTGAGTTTAATTTAATTCCACATTATTGCCCATCTAGTATCCTGCCTAACTAGCTGGGCATATGGGTTCATATCCTGAGTTTTATAAATAGAGACATAGAGTAAAAGCGAGGTGAACTTCTATGAAACACTGGTTTGGCTTCAACTGGAGTACTGCATCCAATTCAGGCCACCACACTTTTGGAAGAATGTGAAGATATCAGAGAGAGTGCAGAAAATATTTAGAAGAATGGCTCCAGGGGATGAGGAACTTCAGTTACAAGGATAGATTGGAGAAGTTAGGACAGTTTTCCTTAGAGAAGCCAAGGTTGAGAGGGGATTTGATAGAGGTGTTCAGGATCATGAATGGTCTAGACAGGGTAAATAAGGAGAAACTATTCCCATTGGCAGAAGAATTGAGAGCCGGATGTATAAAGTGTTTGGAAAAAGAACCAAAGATGACATGAAGGAAAGCTACTTGCTGCAGCGATCAGGAATGCACTGCCTGGGCGTGTGTTGGAGGCAGATTCAAATGTGGTTTTCGAATGGGAATTGGATAAGCACCTGAAGGGATGAAGTTCAAAGGGCTTATGGAGAAAGGGTAGTGGGGAACTAGAAAAATTGCTCTTTCAGGGAGCCAGCATGGGCTCAAAAGGCCAAATGGCTTCCTTCTGCGCTGTAACTATTCTGTTTTATTCTGAGATTCTATCTATGGGCCAGAAGTGAAAAGGAGCATTACTTTACCTCTAAATGCTTGGAGTTGGGTATAGCAGTCAGACACACAATGAAGCTCCTTTTAGATGCTTCAAAGTTCCCTTCCAGTAACATCCATTAACTCGATAAGCACAAAATCCATACACTGCCCTCTTTTAAAAAAAAAGTAATCAGCACCTTTTGCGTAAAAGGAGCTGTTGCTATGACGATGGTATGCAAATATCTTTCAATAAGGTTGTGTAGTTCTGCAACATTTACAGATATGTTATATATGCAAATTTTTGTGATTTGGTGCTTGACATAGAATTTAGTTTGATAGGAGAGGGGATATCAACAATTCAGAGCAAAGGTTAAAGCTCAGAATTTCAATGCTTCAAAAAAAGCTCATGTTGCACAAATTTGATTGAAGTAGTTATGAAGTTGCAGCTTGCAGTAATGCCAATTAACCCCACCATTTCATAAATAATGAGACAAACTGTTGAAATCAAGAGATCTGTGTAAAAATCTGCACATAAAACAATATAGCTTGACAATCGGTTTAGAAATCTTAATAATGGTTTATTTAATCCCTAACAGGTCAGAGCTCTTTATATAAATGCATCTGAAAATGCTTTTCCATAAAACGTTTAAAAAAATCCTCCCTCTTACCTGGGTATAATCGTGGCCCCACCTGAGGTGAAGGAGGTTCATTGCATCATTCTCCCCTCAGAGGCCTACAGCGTAAGGCACCAGATGCAGAACTTAGGCCTCATAGCTGCTGGGTGTCAGGCAAAGAGAGAAGGCTCATCATCATTAGGGCGAGGTGTTACCAAGGCAACAATGGAGCCATAGAAACCAAAGAGGGAGGGGATGTTGGGGATCCCTGGGTCTCTTCCCTTCACCAGCAATGCTTTTTCAAATTCTGTCATGGGATGTGGGTATTGCTGGCATGGCCAGCATTTGTTGCCAATCCCTGGTTGCCTTTGAACTGAGTGGCTCACTAGGCCATTTCAGAGGGCAGTTGAGTCAACCACATTACTGTGGAACAGGAGTCACATGTAGGCCAAACTAGTTAAGGCACTGTCTATGAGGCACAAGTCAGGAGTGTGGTGGAATACTGTCCACTTGTTGCATCAGTGCAGCTCCAGCAACACGCAAGAAGCTCGACACCATCCAGGACAAGGCAGCCCGCTTGATCGGCACCCTATTCCCCACCTTAAACATCCACTCCCTCCACCACCAACACACAGCAGTGTGTACAATCTACAAGATGCACTGCAGGGAACTCACCAGCGCTCCTTCAACAGCACCTTCCAAACCTCTATCACCTAGAGGGACAAGGGCAGCAGATACATGGGAACACCACTACCTGCAAATTTCACTCCAAGCCCACACCAACCTGACTTGGAAATACTTCCCCATTCTTTCACTGTTGCTGTGCCAAAATCCTGGAACTCCCTCCCTAACAGCACTGTGGGCACTGTACCACATGGACTGCAGCAGTTCAAGAAGGTGGCTTAGCCTTCTCAAGGGCAATTAGGGATAGGCAATAAATTCTGCACTAGCCAGTAACTCTGAAATGAAAGGATGGCACATTTCCTTCCCGAAAGGACATTAGTGAACCAGATGGGTTTTTATGACAATCAATAATAGCTTCACAGCTACCATTACTGAGGCTAGCTTTCAATTCCAGATTATTAATTGAATTTAAATTCCACCAGCTGCTGTGGTGGGATTTGAGCCCACGTCCACAGCATTAGCCTGGGCCTCTCGATTATTTGTCTAATGACATTATCACCAGGCTATAATTTACCCTATGCTACCTGAGCTGCAAAATAAACCCATGGGCCAAGTGCCCATCCACAACAGAACCATCCCAACAAGACGAAGCATCCAATCGTCAGGAAACTACAGCCCCCAGCCCCAACCCTAAGGGGCAGGAGCCGCCAGCGAGAGGTCAAAGAGGTCACGCTGAGAAGCAAGAGACTGGTGGAGGCTGCCAGCAGCTCACTGTTCGTGGACAACAGGAGAAGATCCAGGTATAGCAAGGGCTAGAGGTACATCCTGTACGACCAGTGCAGTGATTCTCAAACTTTTTTTTTGGCCAAAGGACCTGTTTCAAATGGTTACTAATCACAGGCCACAACCCCGTATGAAAGTACTATGTTAAAAGAGTGCCTTAAAGTGTTTTTAAGAAACAGGTGTTTATATATCAGAAGGTACCTGTTTCTTGTTCGTGCCTGTGTATCCTTGACAGGAGCACCAAGGGAACTGGAGAGGATAGAGCACAGCAGGCCCATGGCAGAGGAGCAGATCACAGCAGGCCCATGGCGGAGGAGCAGAGCACAGTGGGCCCACGGCGGAGGAGCAGAGCACAGCACAGCAGGCCCACAGCGGAGGGGCAGAGCACAGCAGGCCTTTGGCGGAGGGGCAGAGCACAGCAGGCCCACAGCAGAGGAGCAGAGCACAGCAGGCCCATGGCGGAGGGGCAGAGCACAGCAGGTCCACAGTGGAGGAGCAGAGCACAGCAGGCCCATGGCGGAGGAGCAGAGCACAGCAGGCCCACAGCGGAGGGGCAGAGCACAGCAGGCCTATGGCGGAGGGGCAGAGCACAGCAGGCCCACAGCGGAGGAGCAGATCACAGCAGGCCCATGGCGGAGGAGCAGAGCACAGGCAGGCTGACGGCAGAGGAGCAGAGCACAGCAGGCCCACAGCAGAGGAGTAGAGGACAGCAGGCCCTTGGCGGAAGGGCAGAGCACAGTAGGCCCACAGTGGAGGTGCATTGTGTGCCACGGTGGAGGAGCAGAGCACACTGAACCCATAGCAGAGAAACACTGCACAGTGGGCCCACGGCAGAGGAGCAGAGCACAGTGTGCCCACAGGGGAGGATCACTGCAGAGTGAGCCCACGGCGGAGGAGCAGAGCACAGTGGGCCCACAGTGGAGGATCAGAGCACAGTCTGTCCACAGTGGAGGAACACTGCACAGTGGGCCCACGGCAGAGGAGCAGAGCACAGCGTGCCCACAGTGGAGCATAGGGCAACGCAGGAGCACAGCAGAGAAGCAGAGATAGATTTGGATCTGTTTGGAGATCTGTTTGGAGGACCTGTGAAGTCCTGGGGGTCCAGTTTTCAAACCATTGCACTTTGCTATTCTGATGGATGTAGGTGTTGAGGGCATGATCTGTAAATATGTAGATGATATAGAGATCCATATGAATGTCAGGACTTTGAACAATGGTCTGGTGCTTCAGATAGATCCTAGTGTGCTGGGTGATTAACCAAATAGAAACATAGAAAATTGAAACAGGAGTAGGCCATTCTGCCCTTCGAGCCTGCTCTGCCATTCATTGTGATCATGGCTGATCATGCAACTCAATAGCCTGCTCCTGCGTTCTCCTCGTATCCTTTGATCTCTTTCACCCCAAGAGCTATAGCTAACTCCTTCTTGAAAACATACAATGTTTTGGCCTCAACTACTTTCTGTCGTAACGAATTTCACAGGCTCACCACTCTCTGTGTGAAGATATTTCTCCACATCTCAGTCCTAAATGATCTACCCCATATCCTCAGACTGTGACCACTGGTTCTGGACTCCCCCACCATTCGGAACATCCTTCCTGCAACTACCCTATCTAGTCCTGTTAGAATTTTATAGGTTTCTATGAGATCTTCCCTCATTCTTCTGAACTCCAGTGAATATAATCCTAACTGACTCAATCTCCTCATATGTCAGTCACGCCATCCCAGGAATCAGTCTGGTAAATCTTCGCTGCACTCCCTCTATAGCAAGTACATCCTTCCTCAGATAAGGAGACCAAAACTGCGCACAATATCCCAGATATGGTCTCACCAAGGCCCTGTATAATTTCAGCAAGACATCCCTATTCCTGTACTCAAATCCTCTGGCTATGAAGGCCAACATACCATTTGCCTTCTTTACCGCCTGCTGCACCTGCATGCTTACCTTCAGCGACTGGTGTATGAGGATACCCAGGTCTTGTTGCACATTCCCCTCCCTCAATTTATAGCCATTCAGACAATAATCTGCCTTCCTGCGTTTGCTACCAAAGTGGATAACCTCACATTTATCCACATTATACTGTATCTGCCATGCATTTGCCCACTCACTCAGCTTGTCCAAATCACACTGAAGCATCTCTGCATCCTCCTCACAGCTCACCCTCCCACCCAGCGTTGTGTCATCTGCAAATTTGGAGAAATTATATTTAGTTCCCTCATCTAAATCATTAATATATATTGTGAAGAGCTGGGGTCCCAACACCGATCCCTGCGGTACCCCACTAGTCACTGCCTGCCATTCGGAAAAAGACTGTTTAGTCCTACTCTTTGTTTCCTGTCTGCCAACCAGTTTTCTATCCATCCTCAATACACTACCCCCAATCCCATGCACTTTAAATTTACACGCCAATCTCTGTGGGAGATTGTGGGACTTTGTTGAAAGCCTTCTGAAAGTCCAAATAAACCACATCCACTGGGTCCCCCTCATTAACTTTACTAGTTGCATCCTCGAAAAATTCCAGTAGGTTTGTCAAGCATGATTTCCCTTTCGTAAATCCATGCTGACTCTCTTTGATTCTGCCACTGTTTTCCAAGTGCTCAGCTACTAAACCTTTTATAATGGACTCTAGAATTTTCCCCACTACCGACGTCAGGCTGACTAGTCTATAATTCCCTGTTTTCTCTCTACCTCCCTTTTTAAATAGTGGGATTACATTAGCTACCCTCCAATCTGTAGGAACTGTTCCAGAGTCTATAGAATCTTGGATGATGACCACCAATGCATCCACTAATCTGGGGCCACTTCCTTAAGTACTCTGGGATGTAGATTATCAGGCCCTGGGGATTTATTGGCCTTCAGTCCTATCAATTTCCCCAACACCATTTCCCTACTAGTACTGATTTGTTTTAGTTCCTCCCTCTCACTAAACCCTGTGATCCCCAACATTTCTGGTATGTTATTTGTGTCCTCGTTTGTGAAGACAGAACCAAAGTATGTATTTAGTTGGTCAGCCGTTTCTTTGTTCCCCAATATAAATTCCTGTTTCTGACTGTAAGGGACCTACATTTGTCTTCACCAGTCTTTTCCTCTTCCCATACCTATAGAAACTTTTACAGTCAGTTTTTATGTTCCCCGCAAGCTTACTCTCGTACTCTATTTTCCCTTTCTTAATTAATCCATTGGTCCTCCTTTGCTGAATTCTAAACTGCTTCCAGTCCTCAGGTCTGTTGTTTTTTCTGGCCAATTTGAATGCCTCTTCCTTGGATCTAATACTATCTCTAATTTCCCTTGTAAGCCATGGATGTTTAACTTGGAATAGCACAGCGTTACGCATATAAGCTAGGGGTAAATCCATGTGCTTAAACACTTCAGGGAAAAACATTGAAGCAGATTGAGTGAGAAAGAGATCTGGCATTCTAATTCATAATCAAAATTTAAAATCAAAATGGGACTTGCAGTGAATTTTTAGGAAATTGACTAAAAGGCAGTGATGTATGCTCTGGGCAGAATCTTCCCAGATTTGCATTAAGTGCGGCACGGGGTGGGTAAAATGATGTTTTACCTGCCGGCCGCGATGGCAGGTTTTCACGCTGTATCATCGCAAACCCGCCATATTATTTATGCATTTCTGGGAAACATGCTGTTTCCATGGCAGGCGGGTTCCCATTCGCCCGCCTGCCATTATCTCACCTCCTCATCATGCCGGGCGCCATATTTAAAGTCCAGACACGCGCACACCTCTTAGTGCTTCAAGCCCACAACCATTGCAGGGAAGAGTCCATGAAAGGTAAAAAGACTGCAGCCCCTGGGTTCAACAACGAGACACTGGATGCTTTAGAGGCCTGCCATAACCTCCTCTACCGTCGCTCTGGCCATAGGATGGGCAGCGGCGTTCCCAACCAGGCTTGGGAGGCTGTGGCAGCAGTGGTCAGTGCCAATGCCCTGCAAAAGAGGACTGCCACCCAGTGCCGCTACAGGACGAATGGTCTCATCTGTTCTGCCAGAGTAAGTCACTCTTCTCATCACTCTCAACTCATATGATCATAAACCCATCATACATCCACAGGGATCTCACACCTCAAGGTCAACACCACTAACACTCACGCACACCCTCACATCTCCATCAGGCTCATATCTTCTGGAACTCGCATCCTCATCCTGTCCATGGCTCTGCTCTCCACACAAACATTCCACGTGGCGCCATGTGTCCTGCTCACACTCTCTCCATTTTCGTGCAGGAGAAGCCTGCTCACATCAGCAGGGAGAGGTCCCAGACCGGGGGTGGAGTGGCTCACATTAGGCCCCTTGCTCACTTTGAGGGGTGTGCCATCACGCAGACTGATGAGGACATGGACCATGCCTACGGCGACACTGACATCAGTAATGAACACCCACATGAGGATCCTGCACCACAGCAGCCCTCCCTCAATGTAACTGCTCTCTCTCCTGCTGTTGACTCTGCTGCCATGGACTAATTATCTTTACTTTGGATCACAGAGAGCTCTGCCAAGGGACCAACACCCTCAGCCAGCCAATCCCTCAGCTCCATCCACGTCCTCATTTGTAGCCAAGAGGACACCTCCTCCATGAGAAGTGGAAATAAGCAGCCTGGAAGACCCATCACCGCAGAGGGAGCAGCCGGTCCACGAGTGATTCTGAAGAGAAAGGTGTGTGTGTAGCAGGGCCTTTCAGAGCCTTGTGCATACTTTCCCATACATGTAGATCCTTCATGTTTCACATTCATCTCACTGTCCCTAGCATTTTCAATACTGTCTGTTGGGGTTCCCTTCCAGTTGTCCATCTGAGCTGATCTGCAGCTCTGCCCACCCACTGATCACACTCCCATGCAGCACCTGTTCCCACCCACCATGACTGTCGTTTCACTTTCAATTTAGACAGCGTGGTGCTAATTCAGTTTTACTTTCACTGCCCCATCCTTTACCCTCCCCCTGACACCCATTTCCTCTCCTCCATCACCTCCTGGCATCACCTTCCACCTCCTCTCTGTGACCAGCCACAACCCTTTTCCTTCGGGGATGTCCAGGTGGACATGCACGTTCCCTTCCTTCCCAAAAATCCCACTCCCATCCACATTCACCAAGGTTCGTGTCTGCCTCCGAATCCCCATCAACCACCCTCGTCATCCCTTCCACCACTACCGTACAACACTCACTCCCCCACCTTATCGCCTCACTGGAACCTCAGTCATTTTCACCCTTCCTCCATACCACACCCACCCTCAGTTCACTCCCCAGGAGGCAGACATGGACCTATCCGACCCCTCCCATGCACGTTCATCTGTATATCCCCCCCACCCCTTCCCTCTTCCGCACCCCTTCCCCCTGGAACCCCTTTCCCCCGGAAGCCCCCCTCCATTCCTCCAGGCCCCTCTAGATTCACCTCCCCACTTAGTCCCTCCTCCCTCTTGACTCCTTCCTCCAGCCTCACTTCTTCCTCTAGCCTTACTCCTACCCCCTTCCTGACTCCTTCCTCCACTCTCTTCTTCCTCAATGCTTACACCCTCCCCTCTCCGCACCCCCTCCTGCTCCCGGACATCTTGCCTTCTCTGCGCCCCTTCCTCCCCTTGGACACCCATCCTATTCCTTCCCTTGCACCTTCCACCACCACCGCCCCCCCTTACACCTACCTCCCCAGTTGCAGCCTTCTCCCCTGTTATCCCCCTCAACCCAGTTCTCCCTCCTCCCCAACTTTCCCCCAACCTGACACCTTCATTCCCCCCTCCCAACCTCCCCACAACCTGACATCTTCATTCCCCCCTGCCAACCTCCCCCCATCCTGACACCATCATTACCCCCTCCCAACCTCCCCACATCCTGACTCCTTCATTCCCCCATCCCAACCTCCCCCCAATCTGACATCTTCATTACCTCCCCTCCCAACCTCCCCCCAAACTGACACCATCATTACCCCCTCCCAACCTCCCCACAGCCTGACTCACCTCCTGACTCCCCAAAGCCTGTCCACCATCTACAAGGCACAAGTCAGGAGTATGATGGAATACTCTCCACTTGCCGGGATGAGTGCAGCTCCAACAACACTCAAGAAGCTTGACACCATCCAGAATAAAGCAGCCCACTTGATTTGCACCACATCCACAAACATTCACTCCCTCCAGCACCAATGTACAGTAGCAGCAGTGTGTACCATCTACAAGATGCACTGCAGGAATTCATCAAGACTCCTTCAATAGCACCTTCCAAACTCATGAGCACTACCATCTAGAAGGACAATGGCAACAGAAAGATAGGAACACCATCAACTGGAAGTTCTCCTCCAAGTCACTCACCATCCTGACTTGGAAATATATCGCTGTTCCTTCACTGTCGCTGGGTCAAAATCCTGTAATTCCCTCCCTAACAGCATTGTGGTTGTACCTACATTACATGGACTGCAGTGGTTCAAGAAGGCAACTCACCACCACTTTCTCTAGGGCAACTAGGGATGAGCAATAAAAATGCTGGCCCAGCCAACGATGCTAATGTCCCATGAAAAGAATATAAACATTATGCTGCAATGTCCTGTATATTGATGATGTCGCATCAACACTCTGGGATTGTTATGTATGGTTTGTTAAACTACAGATTCAGTGAAAGCAAGATAAAACCAGTGTACGGAGAGTGCAGGAGTCCAAGTTCTAGCATTTTCATTATTAAATTATTTGTACATTAAACTACAGATATTGCAATTGCAATTCCAATCGTTTGTTGCGGTTATTCAACAGAGATCAACAAACACACTTCTGTTTCTGTTTTGGTCATGTTGGCATCACAGACTAACATCTGTATTTCACCAACATTTATGAATGAAACAGTAATGTGATAATGACCAGATAGTCTCCCAAGACAAAGGGACCTGACCACCCTGGTCACTTTGCTATCCAGACGAGGTTGCAACAAAGGCTTTGTTGGGAAGAGATCAATGTTCGTTTGTTCATTGTAACTACAGCTTTACTTTTTCTCTTCTCATGTCGCTTTCGCAATAGAAGCAAAAGCGATGTGAGAAAAACTTTTTCACGAGCGAGTGGTTAAGGTCTGGAAAGCACCGCTTTGAGAGCGTGGCAGAGGTAGGTTCAATCAAGGCTTACAAGAGAGAATCAGACTGTTGTTTGAAAAGGAAGAATGTGCAGGGTGACGGGCAGAAGGCAGGGGAATGACATTAAGTGAATTGTTCACTCGGGGAGCCAGTGTAGACACGATGGGCGATATGGCCTCCTTCTGCACTGTAACAATTCTGTGATTCTGTGATCATGGGGCTGTTGCCATTATCTTGCTTCTTCTCTGGCTTTGGAGGACGATGGTGTGATTATTGTATCAAAGGCTGTAGGCAGGTCGAGAAGGATGATAAGATAATCTGCCTTTGTGACAGTCACACAGGGTGTCATAAATTAGTTTGACAAGAGCCATTTTAGTACTGTGGCGGAGGCGGAAACCTGATTGGAGGGGCTCAGACATGGAGCTCCGGGAAAGAGACGCATGATTTTTGGTGGCAACAACACATTCAAGGACTTTGGAGAATAAAGGAAGGCTGGAGATGGAATGGTAGTTTACAAGGTCAAGGGTTGGTTTTTTTAAGGAGAACGTGATGATGGCAGATTTGAAGGAATGAGGGATGGAATCTAAGGGGACAGAGCTCAATGTCAGCAATGTTAATAATTTAACATGGGAGCCAGGAAGGGAAGTTGGGTAGTCAGTAGTTTAGTGGGAACAGGGACGAGAGAGCAGGTCTCGTGGACTAGATGAATTCACTTAATACTAATCTCACTTCTCTCTGTTTTATCCCTAATCCAACTGGTTAAAGCATTTAGTCCTTAAAGATCATGATAACCCTCCCCTGAGTCAGAGTAAGTCACTTATCTCAACCCATCCACTAATGAAACCTTTTTCCATATCTTTGTTATCTCTGGAATAGATTGTTTTCAATACTTTCCTGGCTGGCTGCCCATTTTACACTCTTCCTGAAGTTGAGCTCATCCAAAACATTGCTGCCTGTATTCTAACTTGCATCAAGTACCGTTCATGCATCACCCTGTGCTGAATGACTTATATTGGGTCCCAGTTCGGCAGTGCCTTGATTTTTAAAATTCTTATCCTTTTTTCAAATCCCTCTCTATCCTTGCCCCTCTCCATCTCTGCAACCTCCTCCAGCCCCACAATTCTCTGAGGTTTTTTTTTATTTGTTCACGGAATGTGGGCATTGCTGGCTAAGCCAGCATTTATTGCCCACCCCTAATTGCCCTTGAAAAGGTGGTGATGAGCTGCCTTCTTGAACCGCTGTGGCGTACATCTCTGCACTCTTCCAATTCTGGCCTCTTATACATCCCTGATTTTAATCTCTCCAGCAGTGAGGCTCTGCCTTCAGCTGGTTAGACCCTCGCCTTTGAATTCCCTCCGTAAACCTCTCTTTCTCTCCTCTTGTTGGACTCTTCCTAAAATCTACCTTTCTGGAGCAACTCATTATGTGGCTCAATGTCAAATTTTACTTGATAACCCTCCCCTGAAGCACCTCAGGAGGTTTTTATTAAAGGTGCTATATAAATGCAAATTGTTGTTATTGTTGTTGAATGTGGGTTCAGGTCCCACTCCAGAGAAAATCTAGACTGGGGCTCCAGTGCAGTACTGAGCGAGTGCAGCACTGTCAGGGTGCAGTCTTTTGAATGAGATGTTAGATCAAGGCCCTGTCTGTCAGCTGGACGTAAAAGATCCCATGGCACTACTGGACAAACAGGACAGGAGTCCTCCTCCCTGGTGTCCTGGCAAATATTTACCTCTCAACCAATACCAAAACAAATAAAAACAGAAAATGCTGGAAAAACTCAGCAGGTCTAACAGCATCTGTGGAGAGAAAAACAGAGTTAGCGTTTTGAGTCCATATGACTCTTCTTCAGAGCTGCAGTATTTTGCTTTTACCTAAAACAAATTCTTTGTCAACCCCTCCTTTGCCCCCACCTATCGCTTGCCTTCTATCCAGCTCCACCTGCCCCACCCCCCTTAAACAGTATAAATTTAATCACATTTCCACTTCTCTTCAGCTGTGAAGAAGGGTCATATTATCTCGAAACGTTAACTTTGCTTTTGTTTCTCCACAGATGCTGTCAGGCCTGCTGAGCTTTTCCCGCATTTTCTGTTTTTGTTTCAGATTTCCAGCATCTGCTGTATTTTGCTTTTACCTAAAACAAATTATCTGGTCATCATCTCATTACTGTTTGTGGGAGCTTGCTGTGCACAAATTGGCTGCTGCATTTCTTACATTACAACATTGACTACACTTCACAAGCGTTTGACTGTAAAGTGTTTTGGGACAGCCTGAAAGGTGCCATGTATAAATGCAAGTCCTTTTTTTTTTAAATAGCTTGCTTGCAAAGATTTACTCCTGCTCTGGAGCAGATTTTTGCTGTGCCTTTCCTAATGTTTTCATTGAATGACTGCCTATAGCTATGGTAACCTTGAAGAATTGCGGCCAGTTGTACATAGAACTCTCTCCTCAGTTACGCTCTAAATGGCCTCACCTGTAGTGGAACGATGGCCAACAGAGACTGACATCTGACAACCAATCTAAAGTGTGGAACCAGCAATTCATGACACCTCTGTAGCAGCAAAGAACAAGGCAGTGAGCAGAACGGGCCTTTATGACCCTTTAGATTTCTGGTGTCGCTTCACCAAGATGTATTTGCATACCGCAATCATTCCTTGATTGCTTGATTGACTAGCCTGTATGAAGCCTCAACTTTTACCCATAATAAGAGCCTAAAAGCACGATATGTGGAGCATTGAAAATGAGAAGGCAAGCCAGGCAGTATTTCAGACTGCCAAAATGATTCTGCTTACTCCTGTCACCCTTCAAGCAATCGGATATCCATCTATCCAGCCTGTCAAAGCAGGTTCCAACAGTGGCTGGCTCTCATTGCAATGCTCTTCAGTGTTTGCAGCCAGGGTTAATGAAAAAATGCTGAAATTAAGGCACTGGCAGTTATTACTTGCTCGTTGCTGAGAAGCAGATCTCTTTCAGCTAACGAAAGCAAAATGCAAAGAAACGCAGGCAGGGTTCAGTGGAATGGCATGATCCACTGTCACTGTGATACTATGCTCCTGTCTGTCAATCGCATTAGTCAATCCTCAAAAATCACTGCATGTAAAATTCACTTAATGGTTGACTGGGCCTAATTTTGACTTCAGGCAAGCGTACGAAACAGGTAATATCGGATCAACTAGCCATTATATATGGCTCCCGATTTCCATTTCCTGTGACATAGGAATATTAGGCTCCTCGAGCCTGCTCCACCATTCAATTAAGTGACAATTGTTTGGGAGTCCATCTCCATTTATCCGCTTTTGTTCCATATCCCACTGTGTACTGTGCGACAGATAATCACTAGAACCTGGGATTAGCTGCAGTACAGATTGTCCGGATGGAATCTCGAATAACTCTTAAGGATCCTATTGAAAACTATTTTAAGCAGGATCAACTCCATTCCTATTGGGTGAAGGACAACAACAGGTAACCTACAAGATGGCAGTAGAAAATGCAGAAATATCACTCTTAAAGAGAGCAATGGAAAGGTAAATTAGGTTTACGAAGACAGTTCTATACCTCTCAGAGACTTTTTTCATGTGCTCATGGATGTGGTCGTGCTGAGCCGTCTTCTTGAACCGCAGCTGTTAGGGAGGGAGCTCCAGGATTTTGACCCAATGACAGTGAAGGGACAGCGATACAGTTCCAAGTCAGGGTGGCATATGGCTTGGAGGGGAACTTGCAGGTGGTGCTGTTCTGCTGCTTTTGTCTTTCTAGCTGGTGGAGATTGCAGGTTTGGAAGGTGCTATTGAAGATGCATTGAAGATGCAATGCATCTTTGAGACTTTGAGGACTTAGAGAACTTCCCAAAGATACTTGAAAATCAAGAGGTGAAAGGGAGGAAAAAAATTAAAACAAAAACCATCACCAGGGAAAAGATACTGGCAAAACTAATCTCATGGCTACAGGATGGCATAGATTGGGACCTGAATATTGAAGGGTATTTAGGAAGGACAGGAAGTGAGGAAAAAGGTGGTGGGGTGGCTTTGTTAATTAGTGATGGTATTAGCACATTAGAGAGGGATGACCTAAGTTCAGGATTGAACATAAAAGTAAGGATTTTATGCTTCACTTATACAGGGCATTGGTGCGACTGCACCTCAAATACTGTGCGCAGTTTTGGTCTCCTTATTTAAGGAAGGATGTAGATGCATTAGAGGCGGTTCAAAGGAGGTTTACTAGATTGATACCTTGGATGATTGGTTTGTTAAATGAGGAAAGGTTGGACAGACTGGGCTTGTTTCCACTGGAGTTTAGAAGAATGAGGGGTGACTTGACTGAAGTATACAAGATCCTGAACCGTCTTGACAAGGTGGATGTCGAAAGGATGTTTCCTCTTGTGGGTGAGTCCAGAACTAGGGGGCACTATTTTAAAATTAGGGGACACCCTTTTAGGATGGAGATGAGGAGAAATATTTTCTCTCAGAGGGTTGTGCGACTTTGGAACTCTCTGCCTCAGAAGGTGGTGGAGGTGGGGTCATTGAATATTTTTAAGGCAGAGTTAGATAGATTCTTATTAGGCAAGGGAACCAAAGGTTATCAGGGATAGATGGGAATATGGAAACCGAAACACAAGAAGATCAGCTATGATCTTATTGAATGGCGGAGCAGGCTCAAGGAGCTAAATGGTCTCCTGGGAGAAGGCGGGAGAATGGGGTTGAGAAACTTATCAGCCATGATTGAATGGCAGAGCAGACTTGATGGGCTGAATGGCCTAATTTCTGCTCCTATGTCTTATGGTCTTATGGTCTTATGTTCCTATTTCTTATGTTCTTATGAAAACAGGATGTAGAAATGGTTTGGATTGAGATGAGAAATGATAAAGGCGAGAAGTCACTTGTGGGAGTGATGTACGCACCCCCTAATTATAACTACACAGTAGGACAGCGTATAAAAGAAGAGATAATGGGAGCTTGCCAGAAAGATACAGCAATAATTATGGGGGATGTTAATCTACATATAGACTGCAAAAATTAGATGGGCAAAGGTAGCGTAGGAGTTCATAAAATGTTTCCGGGATCATTTCCTAGAACAGCACGTTCTGGAGCCAACCAGGCAGCAGGCTATACTAGACCTGGTATTGGGCAACAAGATAGGATTAATTAATAACCTCCTAGTGAAGGCGTCCCTAGGTAGCAGTGATCATAATATGATTGAATTTTCCATTCATTTTGAGGGAGAAACGAGTGCGTCCAAAACTAGTATTTTAAACTTAAATAAAGGCAACTATGAGGGCTTGAAAGCAGAGCTAGCTGAAGTGAACTGGCAAATGAGGTTAAGGGATAGGTTGATAGAATTTCAGTGGCAGACAGTTAAAAGGAATTTCAGAATATTTCAGAATACACAGAATATATGCATTCCAATGAGAAAGAAAAATTCCAAACAGAGGGCCCACCTGTGGTTAATTTAAGAAGTTAAAGACAGTATCAAAATTAAAGAAAAATCATATGATTACACAACGATGGATGGCAGGTCAGAAGATTGGAAAGAATATAAAGAACAGCAAAGAATGACAGAAAGATTAATAAGGAGGGAAAAATGAGCGTATGAGAGAAAGCCAGCTAGTAATGTAAAGAAATATAGTAAGAGTTCCTATAGGTATTTAAATAATAAAAGAATTAACATAGTGAGCATTGGTCCTATAGTGAGTGTGCCTGGGTAATTGATAATGGAAAGTGGGGAGATGGCGGATGAATTAAACAGGTATTTTGCTTCGGCCTTCACTATAGAGGACACAAGTAACATCCTGGAAATACTGTAAATCAGTAAATGGAAGGGAGGGAGGAACTTGGGAAAATTATAATCACCAGGGAAGTGGTATTGAGCAGACTGTTGGGGCTGTTGGCTGACTAATATCCAGGGCTGGATGGACTTTACCCTAAGGCCTTGAAAGAAGTGGCTAGTGAGACAGTTGATGCACTGGTTTCAATTTTCCAATTTCCCTAGATTTGGGGTGGTTCCATTTGATTGGAAAATAGCAAATATTACTCCTTTATTCAAAAAGGGAGACAGAAAGCAGGAAAGTATAGGCCAGTTAGCCTAACATCTGTCATAGGAAAATGTTAGAAGCTATTATTAAAAATGTTATAGCAGGGCACTTAGAAAAATCCAAGACAATAAGGCAGAGTCAACATAGTTTTGTAAAAGGGAAATCATGTTTAATCAATCTGCTGGAGTTCTTTGAAGGAGTTACATGTGCTGTGGATAAAGAGGAACCGGTGGATGTACTGTACTTAGATTTCCAGAAGGCATTTGATAAGGCACCACATCAAAGGTTACTGCAGAAAATAAAAGCTCATGGCGTAGCGAATAACATACTGGCGTGGATAGAAGATTGGCTAGCTAACAGGTAGCAGAGAGTTGTCATAAATGGGTCTTTTTCTGGTTGGCAGGATATGACGAGTGGTGTGCCACAAGGATCAGTGCTGGGGCTTCAACTTTTACAATTCTTATCAATGACTTGGATGAAGAGACAAAAGGTATGCTTACTAAATTTGCTGACGACACAAAGATAGGTAGGAAAGTAAATTGTGAAGAGGACGTAAGGAGGCTACAAAGTGACATAGACACGTCAAGTGAGTGGGAAAAGATCTGGGAAATGGAGTATAATGTGAGAAAATGTGAAATCATTCATTTTGGCAGGAAGAATAAAAAAGAAACTTATCAAAATGGTGAGAGATTGCAGAGCTCTGAGATTCAGAGGGATCTGGGTGTCCTAGTGCATGAATTGCAAAAGGTTAGTATGCAGGTACAGCGAATAATTTGGAAAGCTAATAGAATGTTATCATTTATTGTGAGGGGAATTGATTACAAAGATTACAATGATGCTTCAGTTGTACAGGGCATTGGTGAGACACATCTGGAGTATTTTGTACAGTACTAGTCCCCTTATTTAAAAAAAGATATAAATGCATTAGAAGCAGATCAGAGAAGGTTTACTAGACTAATACCAGGAATAGGCGGGTTTTCCTATGAGGAAAGGCTGGACAGGTTAGGTTTGTATCCACTGGAATTTAGAAGAGTAAGAGGTGACTTAATTGAAACCCTTAAGATCCTGAGGGGTCTTGACAGGGTAGATGTGGAGAGGATGTTTCATCTTGTGGGACAATCTAGGACTAGGGTTCACTGTTTAAAAATAAGGGGCTGCTCATTTAAGACAGAGATGAGGAGAAATTTTTGCTCTCAGAGGGTTGTGAGTTTTTGGGACTCTCTTCCTCAAAAGACCGTGGAAGCAGAGTCTTTGAATATTTTTAAGGCAAAACTAGATGGATTTTTGATTATCAAGTGGGTGAAAGGTTATCGGGGTAGGCAGGAATGTGGGGTTGAGGTTATTCAGTTCAGCTGTGATCTTACTGAATGGCAGAGCAGGTTTAAGGGGCCAAATGGTGCTCCTAATGTACTCTTGCTCTTAACTCATAACATCTGCCACAGGGAAATTGCGAGAATCCATTATTAAGGAGGTTATAGCAGGATAATTGGAAATTCATATCGGGATCAGGCAGAGTCAATATGATATTATGAAAAAATCGCGTTTAGCTAATTTATTAGTGTTCTTTGAGGAGTAACAAGCAAGGTGCATAAAGGGGAACCTGTAGATGTGGTTTACTTGGATTTCCTCAAGGAATTTGATGAGATGCCACATCAAAGGTTACTATACTAAATGAAACTTTATGTTGGAGGGGTAACAGAATCACAGAATCATTACCGCGCAGAAAGAGACTATTCAGCCCATTGTGTCTGCACCAACTCTCCGAATGAACAATTCATCTAGTGCCATTCCCCTGCACATTCCTCTTTTTCAGATAACAGTATAATTCCTTTCTGAATGCCTTAACTGAACCTGCCTTCACCACATAATCAGGCAGTGCATTGCAAACCTTAACCGCTCACTGCATGTAAAAGTTTTTCCTCATGTCATGTTAGCATGGGTTAAGGATTGGTTAGCTAACAGGAAGCAGAGAGTAGGGATAAATGGGTCTTTTTCAGGTTGGCAAGTTGGAACTAGTAGAGTGCCACAAGAATCAGTGCTGGACCTCAACTATTTACAATGACTCGGACGAAGGATCTGGGTGTCCTGATACATGAATCACAAAAAAGTTAGTATGCAGGTACATCAGGTGATTAGGAATGCAAATGGATTATTGGTGTTTATTGCACGGGGAATGGAGCATAAAAGTGGGGAAGTTTTACTGCAGCTGTACACGGCCTTGGTGAGACCACATCTGGAGTACTGTGTACAGTTTTGGCCTCGTTATTTGAAAAAGGATACAATTGTGTTAGAAGCAGTTCAGAGAAAGTTTACGGAAAGATTGAAGAGATGGTCCCATACCCATTGAGGGATATGAGAAAAATGAGAGGTGATCTTGTTGAAACATATAAGATCCTGAGGGGAATCCATTGGATAGATACTGGGAGGATATTTACACTTGTGGGTGAGACTAGAACCAGAGGACAAAGTTTAAGAATAAGGGATTTTCCTTTTAAGGTGGGGATGAGGAGAATTTTTTCTCTCTCAGGGGGTGGAATTCTCTGTGGAATTCTCTTTCCTAGAAAGCAACAGAGGCTGGGTCATTGAATTTATTCAAGGCTAAGTTAGGCAAATTTTTGGTTGGCATGGGAAGTTTTATGATGGCCATACAGGAACATGGAGTTGAGACCACAATCAGATCTGCCATGATCATATTGAATGGAGGAGCAGGCTGGAAAGGCTAAATGGCCTACTCCTGCTCTTAATTCCTATGTTGCTATACTGTAGAAGGTACACATTATTGCCACTGTGCATCAGTGGTGCAAAGTGAACTTTTAAGGTGGTAGACGGGGTGCCGATGAAGCGGGCTGCTTTGTCCTGGATGGTGTTGAGCTCCTTGACTGTTATTGAAACTGCACTCGTCCAAGGAAGTGATGAATATTCCACCACATTCCTGACTCGTGCCTTGTGGATGGTGGGCAGGATTTGGGAAGTCAGAAGGTGAGTTACTCTCTGCAGAATTCCCAGCCTCTGACCTGCTCTTGTAGCCACAGTATTTATGTGGCTGTTCCAGTAAAGTTTCTGATCAATGGTAACCCCCAGGATGTTGTTGGTGGGAGAATCAGTGATGGTAATGTCATTGAGTGTCATGGGGAGATGGTTGGATTCTCCCTTGTTGGAATGGTCATTGTCTGGCAGATATGAATGTTATTTGCCACTTACCAGCCCAAGTCTGGTATTGTATCGATCTTGCTGCATATGGACATGGTCTGCATCAGTATCTCAGGAGTTACATGTGGAACTGAACATATTTGGCCTTGAAAATATAATTTTGCCAGCAGCTGAGTGACTGTTATTACCACGGCCCATAAACTGCACCTGAATTTCAATGGAAATTCCCTGCAATTAAATGCAAAACCCTGCTGCCTAGATCTTAGCTCGTACCAAGTCCAATTCAAACATCACCACTGTGTGATATTGGCTCCCAGTCTGGCAACATCTTGAATTTAAAATTCTCATCCTTGTTTTCAGGTTACTCCATGGCCTTGCCCCTCCCTATCTCTGTAATCTCCTCCAAACCTTTGACCCCTTGAGATATCTGCATTGCTCCAATTCTGGTCCCTCACATGCCCCCAGTTTCCATCACCCCACAAATGGCAGCCATGCATTCAGCTGATGAGGCCCTAAGCTGTAAAATTCTCTCCATAAAACCTCTCTTTCTTTCTTCCCTCCTTTAAGAGAGTCCCTAAAGAAATCTCTTTTGGCCAAGTTTCTGGTTATCTGTGCGAATGTCTCTTTATGTGGCTCAGTGTCAATTTTTTATTTGCTAATACTCCTGTGAAATGCTTTGGGTTGTTTTACAACATTAAAGGTGCTATATAAATGTGAGATTTTGTTTTTGTTGTTTGAAATATCTCAAATCAATCTGATTCCAAGTCAAAAATCCTAGGCACTCTGAAACCTTTATTTCTCTAGGTTAAAGAAGCACAGCATAATGAGGCTTTAGTAACACACTCTCAATTAACAAGTTTATGGTGGAATGCCTCATTTGGAAAGCATCTAATGACTACTGCGTAGGCTCACATCACTGTCAAAGTTAGTCATATGTCCGAGGGTTGAATTTCTGAAATGCTTTCACAATCAGTTTTCAAATGATTTCACTGTGATAGTTCATTGCTGATAGCAGTGAGTACCCAGGGCTGTACATTTGCCCTTTAAAGAGGAGAACTTGTGTGTTCATTCTGTCATTGCTGGGAATGAAGTATTTTACCACCATTTCTTTTCTCAGAGTTAAGTCATGAATCAATCCACAGGATGGATTCTGGTGGCCCATCACCAATAGTGTACGTATTGAAATCAGGAATATCGCAGCCTCCCTAACATTCTGCACGAGTTTAATTCATATTTACCCCCTAAATCAAGCAATTTCTTAAAGCTCATGGGGAATTTGACAACATGATCTAGTATTTCTGAGATCAATGACTGAACAGTTTAAGTTTTCCAGCAAAATGTGACAACTTGCAACTCACAGCATGTCCCCCTCCTTGCCACAAACTGCTGGGTTCTTTACACATTGGCAAAGGCTTGCCCATAATTTGCGCTGTTATTTTCCCAGCCAATCCTAGGCCATTGTCTTAATCCTTATGTTTACAGTTTTGCTACAAGCTGTGAGCTGAGGTAATGCTTCACCCCCAACTCAGAAGATAAATCCCACCAACACTGCCAGTACTATGTTACGATGGGGAGCGTACCAACTGAAAGGGAGGTGGAACCTGTTTCAACAGTAACTTTCTAAAGGAAAATGGATATCTACCTGCAAGGGAAAAAAATATGCAGACATCTCAGCAAAGAGCAGGGGAGTGGAATTAAGTGGATAGCTCTTTCAAAGAGTATTGTGTCCAATTCTGGAAGGATACCAAAGTCTTGGAGAGGGTCCAGGGGAGATTTATGAGGATGATGCCAAGGATGAGGAATATAAGTTTTGTGGAAAGCCTACCAAAAATTTGCAAGACAATGGGAAAGAGAAGGTGATGGGGTCAATTGATAGTTCTTGCAAAGACCAGGCGTAGGCATGATGGGCCAAATGGCTTCCTTCTATGCAGTACGATGTTATGATTTTGTGTGTGACCTTCACCAACTCAAGCTTGTAAACACTAATGACTGGGTCACCGTATCCCACGTGTGCCAACTTGCATTTTGTCCACTTCAGTTCTCTGCGTGTCTGAAAATGCTCACTCATACTGGGATACAGTTTGACAGCCCCTCTCACTCAATGACCATTCTTCTTATGTAAGCCTGGTCAGCAAGTGCTGATGAGCTGTTCATCTAAAGTGGCGATTACAGCCGAGCCAGAACTGATATCCAAGAAAGCATACTTTCCACAAAGCCTGCGATTAGGAGCAGAAACTGTAAGAGTCTTTTCCTCTTTGGTCCCGAGGCTATTTCATATGAAATACAGGCAGGGTAGGCCATACAGCCCCCTGAACCTGCTCTGCCATTTAGTACGATCATGGTTAATCTTCTGCCAATTTCCCACCTAATCTCCACATGCCTCGATTCAGAGTTACAAAATCTAACAATCTCAGTTTTGATGACAGTCATTGACTGAACATCCATGGCTCTTTGGCATGCAGAATTCTAAAGATTCACGAACCTCTGAGAAATATTCCCTATAAAATTTCCTTGTTGTGTGCAGTCAGGTTCTTCCATACGTATTCCCTTTCCATGTGTATTTAAATTGAACAAGTGGTACCTTTCAGGCAAGGTGACCAACTCTGGTGAAAGACAATATGGACACTTCACCATGGGGTCTGTGGGAGCAGGGGTGGTGGGCAGGGTGGGTGGTTTCAAGCCTGTACTCGGGCCGGAGACTGCCTCTACCGCCTGATCTGAATTTGGAACCACCGCCCCACCCCGAATCAGGTCTGAGGCTGCACCCGGACACCCGCTGGACACTCTCCAGCCCCCAACCCAAACCACCCAACTAGTTGAAGCTGAGCAGCTCTCTGAGAAGAGTGCCAGCCAATGCTCCCTCTGCTGTTTCATAGCTGAGTGGGTTCAGGCCTACGCATGCAGAGCAGCACGTTACGCACGCACCGACATATAAAATTCAGACACTAGAGAAATCCGGAACAAATGGTGTCCCTGGAAGCTCATATCGGGATGTGGGATGAAAAGTGGAATTCTGGAACAGTCTTGGAAAGTTCTGGACAGTTGGTCACCCTGCTTCTAGGTAACTGTGCAGCCACACACGCATACGGCTTGGTGGGAACGTTACCCCTCAGTGAAGAAATCTCTCCTCATCTCCATCTGAAATGGACATCCTCTTATCCTTATGCTATGCCTTCTGGTACCAGATTCTCCAACCAGAGGAAACAGCCTTGCAACACCTATCCTGTCAAGCCGTCTGGGAATCTGAAATGTTTCAATATTACCTCTCATTCTTCAAAACTCCAGAGAGCATTGGCTCATTCTATTCAGTGGTATCCTGCTGAATTCTAGAGACCAAGAATGCTGAGATTAACTGAAATATAACCTGGAGGCCATCTGGACTGTATAGTTTAGCAATATTCGCATGATGGATTTACTCATTAAGTGGTTGGAAGACTCCCCTGATTCACAAGCCATCCTATTTGAATTACAGAATCATACAAAACAGAAGATGCCTATTTGACCCATCATTCCTGTGCTGGCTCTTTGAAACATCTATCCAATTAGACCCACTTCCCCACCCATTAGCGTTGCATTATTTTTCTTGTCAAGTATTTATCCAATTACCTTTTAAAAGTTACTATTCAATCTGCTTCCACCATCCTTTCAGGCTGCGGATTCCAGATCATAACAACTCACTCTGTAAAATAATTTCTCCTCATTTCCCCTCTGCTTCTTTTGCCAATTATCTTTTATCTGTACCCTCTGGTTCTCAACCCTTCAGCCAATGGAAGCAGTTTCTCCTTTTTTCACTTAATCAAACCCTCTTATGATTTTAAAACTTCTTATTAAATCTCCTCTTACTCTTCTCTGCTGTAGGTAGACCAATCCTAATTTCTCCAGTCTCTCCATATAACTGAAGTCGCTGATCAGCGGTATCATTCCAATAAAAAAAATGCTTTAAATCTGGGGCATTTTGCCTCTTGCAGTAGCAGTTTGATAACCAGAAATGAATTAAATTAAGTAAAATGGTGCTATAAAATGTTGTTATTGTGGTATAATATAACATTATTTTAGATTTGATTAGATGAATGCATGGTGAGAAATGAAATGTGTCATGCCTGAAATTTCTAATTTGAATGTCCGGGAATTTTGGACCGTGTGCGATGATTTAGAATGTGTCAGAAGGAAGCTGTAGCCTTCACATTGTCTCAATAACAAAACAGCGGAATGTGTCTCTTTCGGGGGTTTAGTTGAAATACTGGGTACAACTTATGGCAACTGATTTCAATGCAAAGAGCTAAGGCACTGAATTTAAAAAAAAACTATTTTGTTTCTATGAATCTTGTGTTCTGAGGGACCTTAGCGCTAAGGCCATAAGACCATAAGACATAGGAGCAGAAATTAGGCCATTCGGCCCATTGAGTTTGCTCCGCCATTCAATCATGGCTGATAAGTTTCTCAACCCCATTCTCCCGCCTTCTCCCCATAACCTTTGATCCCCTTACCAATCAAGAACCTATCTATCTCGGTCTTAAATACACTCAATGACCTGGCCTCCACAGCCTTCTGTGGCAATGGATTCCATAGATTCACCACTCTCTGACTAAAGAAGTTTCTCCTCATCTCTGTTTTAAAAGGCCTTCCCTTTACTCTGAGGCTGTGCCGTCGGATCCTAGTCTCTCCTACTAATGGAAACATCTTCCCCACGTCCACTCTATCCAGGCCTTTCAGTATTCTGTAAGATTCAATCAGATCCCCCCTCATCCTTCTAAATTCCATTGAGTATAGACCCAGAGTCCTCAAACATTCCTCATATGTTAAGCCTTTCATTCCTGGGATCGTTCTCGTGAACCTCCTCTGGACTCTCTCCAGGGCCAGAACATTCTTCCTGAGATATGGGGCCCAAAATTGCTCACAATATTCTAAATGTGGTCTCACCAGAGCCTTATAAAGCCTCAGCAGCACATCCCTGCTTTTACATTCTAGTCCTCTCGAAATAAATGCCAACATTGCATTTGCCTTCCTAACTAGCGATTCGACCTGCAAGTTAACCTTAAGACAATCCTGGACTCCCAAGTCCCTTTGCACTCCAGATTTCTGAATTCTCTCCCCATTTAGAAAATAGTCTATCCCTCTATTCTTCCTAGCAAAGTGCATCACCTCACACTTCCCCAGGTTGCATTCCATCTGCCACTTCTTTGCCTATTTTCCTAACCTGTCCAAATTCTTCTGCAGCCTCCCCACTTCCTCAATACTACCTGTCCCTCCACCTATCTTTGTATCATCTGCAAACTTAGCCAGGATGCCCTCAGTTCCTTCATCTGGATCATTAATAAAGTGAAAAGTTGTGGTCCTAACACTGACCCCTGCGGAACTCCACTAGTGACTGGCCGCCATCCTGAGAAGGACCCCCTTATTCCCACTCTCTGCCACCTGCCAGACAGCCAATCTTCTATCCATGCTAGTACCTTGCCTCTAACACCATGGGCTCTTATCTTACTGAGAAGCCTCCTGTGTGGCACCTTGTCAAAGGCCTTCTGGAAGTCCAAGTAGATAACATCCATTGGCTCTCCTTTGTCTAACCTACTCAACCTACTTGATACCTTCTCAAAGAATTCTAACAGACTTGTCAGGCATGACCTCCCCTTGATGAAACCATGCTGACTTTGCCCTATTTTACCATGTACTTCCAAGTATTCTGAAATCTCATCCTTAATAATGGACTCTAAAATTTTACCAACGACCAAGGTCAGGCTAATCGGCCTGTAATTTCCCGTCTTTTGCCTCATTCCCTTCTTAAACAGGAGGGTTACATTAGTGATTTTCCAGTCCTCTGGGACCCTCTGTGACTCGTGTGATTCCTGAAAGATCACCACTAACGCCTCCACTATCTCTTCAGCAATCTCCTTCAGAACTCTGGGGTGTAATCCATCAGGTCCAGGTGATTTATCCACCTTCAGACCTTTCAGTTTTCCTAGTACCTTCTCCTTGGTAATGGCCACCATACTCACCTCTGCCCCCTGACCCTCTTAAACTTTGGGGATATTACTCGTGTCTTCCACCGTCAAGACTGATGCGAAGTACCTATTCAGTTCCTCCACCATTTCTTTGTTCCCCACTACTAATTCTCCAGCGTCATTTTCCAGCGGCCCAATGTCCACTTTTGCCTCTCTCTTACCCTTTATATATCTAAAAAAACTCTTGCAATCTTCTTTTATACTACAGGCTAGTTTACCCTCATATTTAATCTTCTCCCTCCTTATTTCTTTTTTTGTTGTCCTCTGTTGGTCTTTGTAGGCTTCCCAATCCCCTGGTTTCCCACTGCTCTTCGCCGCATTGTATGCTTTCTCTTTAGCTTTTATGCTGTCCCTGACTTCCCTTGTCAGCCATGGTTGCCTTGTCCTCCCTTTACTATGCTTCTTCTTCCTAGGGATGAATTTTTGCTGTGTCTCCCAAATTACTCCCAGAAACTCCTGCCATTGCTGTTCCACTGTCTTTCCTGCTAGGCTCATCTCCCAGTCAATTCTGGCCAGCTCCTCCCTCATGCCTCTGTAGTTGCCTTTATTCAACTGTAATACCGTTACATCTGATTCCAGCTTTTTCCTCTCAAATTGCAGGGTAAATTCTATCATATTATGGTCACTTCCTCCTAAGGGTTCCTTCACCTTAAGCTCCCTTATCAAATCTGTCTCATTACACGTCACTAAATCTAGAATTGCCTGTTCCCTAGTGGGTTCCACCACAAGCTGCTCAAAAAGCCATCTCGTAGACATTCCACAAATTCCTTTTCTTGGGATCCACTACCAACCTGATTTTTCCAGTCTACCTGCATATTGAAATCCCCCATGATCACTGTAACCTTGCCTTTCTTACACACCTTTTCTATCTCCTGGTGTATCTTGTGCCCCACATTCTGACTACTGTTCGGAGGCCTGTACATAACTCCCATTATGGTTTTTTTACCTTTGCGGTTCCTCAACTCTACCCACACAGATTCTACATCATCTGACCCTACATCATTTCTTGCTATCGACTTAATTTCATTTCTTACTAACAAAGCAACCCCACCCCCTCTGCCAACCTGCCTATCTTTTCGATAGGATGTGTATCCTTCGATATTTAGCTCCCAGTCCTGATCCCCTTGCAGCCATGTCTCCGTAATGCCCACCACATCATACCTGCCAATTTCAATCTGCGCCACAAGCTCATTTACCTTATTTCGTATACTGCGTACATTCAGAGACAACACCTTCAGTCCTGTATTTCCCGTCCCCTTTCTCATTGTCGTCCCTTTATCTGATGTGCTTGAAGTTAGATTCCTCGCCCTTTCCAAACACTCTGTCCTATTTTGTGTTCTGGAGACTTTAATAGCCTCTCCAGGGCTCTCCTTTCTTTTCCGTTTTTTCATAATTTTCCATGAAGTTGAATCCATCCCCCCCAACACGCTAAACTGCTGCTTTGTTTCCCATTAGTCCTACTTCTGCTAAAGGACTATGCTTTCAGTTCCCTCAACCCTAAGGTCTGGAATTCCCTCCCTAAACCTCCCTGCTACCCCACCTCTCTAACCTCCTCCAGGATATCCAGGATACCCCTTAAAAACCTACCTCAGACCAAGCCTATGGTCATCTATCCTCATGTCTTATATGGCTTTGCATCAACTTATGATTGAGAATGCTGCTGTGACGTGTTCTTGGGTCATTTTATTGTTGTTGTCCAGGCTGGCGCAGCCTCTTTGCTGAGTTAGAAACACAAACTTTGTCCAGAGGTTATATCTGAATGCATATACAATCCTATAAATGCCCTGAGCTACTTACAAATGCAACTTACCTAGTTTTACCAGAGCTTGGGAATCTAACAATGGGAAAAACCATTCGCAACAAAATAAAATTGATGGCCAGAATTTGGCGTCGGTGTGTGGAGGTGGGCCTGACACGCCGATGCATAAAATGACCCACGATGATGTGGGGCGTGCGTCCTGACGTCATTTAGATCTTTCATTGGGCGGGCATGTGCAGGAGGTGGCTGCATGTCCGCGGAACTGTCAAAGGCCTGTTAAGGCCATTGGGGAAGTAATTAAGATAATTAACAGCACTGTTAATGATCTTAATTACTTCCCCAATGGCCTTAATTGGCCCACCCATGTAAAATGGTGGCGCGGAGCTGATTGCAGGTGACGATCGGCTCCGTGCCCGCCTGCGCCCACTCCCAACCAGCCCGCCCGACATGCAGAAAATTCTCCCCTATGTATTTATATATAGCTAGGTTCCTGACACATGGGTCTTGTACAGCTGGCAGAAATCCAGAATAATCTTGGCTAATGCCAACTGTCTGGTAGATCTAGTGAATAAGATTGGTCACCTGTCTCTAAGGGTGACTGAGGCAGAGAGTCCCCTCATTACGTTACTCACTAAACACCAACCTCTAACGCCAACAATTTATCAGCATTGCACCTATTACGGTCAAAAAACAATTAGAAAATAATATTTGGGTACTGCTGAAAAAAGAGACAAGCTGGCGAAGCTTTTCGCCTTGCACTCATCACAGAATCACCGAATCACACAGTGCAGAAGAGGCCCTTCGGCTCATCGAGTCTGCACCGACACGTGAGAAACACCTGACCTACCCACCTAATCCCATTTACCAGCACTTGGCCCATAGCCTAGAATGTTATGACGTGCCAAATGCTCATCCAGGTACTTTTTAAAGGGTGTGAGACGACCCGCCTCCACCACCCTCCCAGGCAGTGCATTCCAGACCGTCACCACCCTCTGGGTAAAAAAGTTTTTCCTCACATTCCCCCTAAACCTCCTGCCCCTCACCTTGAACTTATGTCCCCTTGTGACTGACCCTTCAACTAAGAGGAACAGCTGCTCCCTATCCACCCTGTCCATGCCCCTCATAATCTTGCACAGCTCGATCAGGTCGCCCCTCAGTCTTCTCTGCTCCAATGAAAACAACCCAACTCTATCTAACCTCAACCAGGACAGAATTGCAAGAATACCAAATCTCAAAAATAATATTTACAGCCAGGGAAATCTAAAAGGGATGATTCCCACAAGGAGCGATGCTCACAGAGAGTGAGGCATTGGCGAATTATGAACCCACAAGTCAATGATCTTATACCTATTCAGATTAGTGGACAGGGTGCAGGTTGTATTCAGGTCAGACTAGGGCTATGGTTTGTGGTGCTTGGGGAGGTATAATTCCTAAATATATTCCATTCCCAAAGGGCACAGTCTTCCTTTAAATTCACAAACCAATTCAAGAAATTTGTCCTTTTGGCAACTGGAATGGAGAGGAATGAAACATAAGCAGACAGCAACTTTCTTCAGAGAGGCAGTTCTAAAACTTTGCCAAATGTGTTGTTTTGTGCTCAGTTTCTCATCGCATGACTGGGGTACACACTACAGGGATGCAGAGGATATAAATTGCGAGCTGTAAAGCTCAACTGCTTTCGAACATCTTCTGAATCCGGGCAGTTTTGTAATATGGGAGAGATATTCTAAGTCGACTTACTTCAGTATTGGGTCAGGGTTGTTACAGTGCCCCAGATTCCCAGTGTTGCAGGTATCACACGCTCCCCACCAAGAAGTGGCCAATTGGCCATGTGTGTCATGAACAATTCTCCTTTTTTGTTTACCAAGCAGTTTCCTGATGTGGATTAAAACAAATTAAAACGAATACACAGAATGCACTGTGTGGCCCGCTGATTTTCAATGCCCAAATTGCAAATATTATATCTCTTGTCTGCCTCACTGAGTTGCCTCCTGTTGCCTGTTCAGCTCAAAGGGGCATCAAAAACTCCATGGTACATTTTTTTAAAAAAAGGGCATGGGGCTCCCCCTACCATTCCCACACCCAACCCAACTGCACTCCCCCTCCCCCTCACTCCCCCCATCCCCAAACCCCTGTCTCCTGAGCAACATTCCCCATTAGGCAATCCCGCCAGAAACAGATTTCTTGGCCATTTATCTCATGACTGCTTGCCCAGAGTGGCTAACGTGGAATCTTCTAGAGGGGAGTATAATGAGGGATTTTGATGGAGTAGGCAGGGAGGACATGTTTCCCATGGCAGGTGGGTCAATAACCAGAAAACGCAAATTAAAGATAATGGACATAAGAACTGGAACAGGGATAGATGAAAGGGCCAGCACAGGCACAAGGGGCTGAATAGTCTTCTGATCTGCACGATTGAATAATTTTAATCACTGCGCTTTGAAAATATCTCCTCATGAGCAGCATATTGAGATATTTTAGTGTGTTAAGGAGCTCCTGAAATGCTAGCACTGAGCAAATTAATTCATGTGCCCCTTGGTATCAATAACTGAGCAAAATTTGGATATGAGTGTCAGGGGATAATGAGATGAGCATGTACCAAACCAATGTCTGAAAATCTAAAAGTTAGGAAATTGGGATAATTCAGGCTTGCATTTGCTTGAGGCCTCAGTCAGCAATATAACTGTTCCTGAGCTCAGTATAGCAGGTTAGGTGGAATGAGAGAAAAATTAGAGGCCATTTAGCATAAAATTAGCTTGTAGTCCCTTGAGTACTGAGGGCGCTTCTGATTGGGGTGTTTAAAGGATTTGACAGGGTTGATACAGACAAATTATTTTGTTTGCTCAAAGAATCAAGAACAAGGGGACATAAACTTAAGATTAGAGCTATGACACCTTTTTTTCTTCATTCTTTCATGTGTAGTGGGCATTGCTGGCGAGGCCAACATTTGCTGCCAATTCCGAATTGCCCTTGAACTGAGTGGCTTACTAAGTCATTTGAGAGGGCAACTAAGAGTCAACCACATTGCTGTGGGTCTGGAGTCACATGTAAGGCAGACCAGGTACATTAGTGAACCAGGTGGGTTTTTACATTTATTATTATTATAATTGATTACCATTTCACTGTCTCCATTACTGAGGCTAGCATTCAATTCCAGATTTTGTTAGCAGAACTTAAATTCCACCAGCTGCCGTGGTGGGGTTTGAACCTGTGTCCCCAGAGGATTAGCCTGGGCCTCAGGATTGCTAGGCCAGTGACATTACCATCACACCATCATCTCCTGAGTAATCAACTGTCCCAAAAGGCCATGAAAAGGGTGGCTCAAAGCTCTGACAGTGGCTAGAGAACCAGGAAAGTGAAGTGGAGTGGGCATGCAGCTGCTGGACAGCTAGTCGGACCAGCTGGGCAGCTCCCCTGAGTCCGAGAACATTCAAGGACAGTGAGATTCCCCTCATTTCTGGGAGACGAGGTAATCAGGTCACATGATCGTGGGTGATTAGCAGTAGGAACCCCACGAACTGAACTCTGCTACCCGGCTGATTAGCGATGTAGAGTTACACTCTCACAGTATCCTGGTGGATCTGGAGCGTCAGTCATAAATATCCACTGTAAATAGTCTGTTCCTCTAAGTTAAGCTTTTTAATTAATGTTTAGAAAGATTTGATGCCAGTGGAGTAAAGGATCCCTGTTTTATAACCTTAGTGCAGTCATGTGCTTGAATTCCCCATTACACAAACAATAGCACTATCAGTAATTCAGTGCTCCAGCAGTAGTGCACTGGAGTGCCAGCTGTGATTTCTGTGCTCAAGCCCTGAGGGGACTTGAACCCAGATCCTTGTGATTCAGCTGTAAGAGGGCCTTGAGCTGACAGTCAAAGTGTGGTGGAAATCTGTAATTCTCAGCCCTAAAAGGCTGTGGATGCCAGGGATCAATTGGAGCTTTCAAGACTGAGATTGACAAATTTTTTTTTAGATCACGCTATCGAGGGATATTACTGTCTCTGCCCATACTACATCCTGTGGCAAAGCATTCCAAGCTGCAACAACTTTCTGTGTGCAGGATTTTCCACTCACCCTGTCACCCTACTTTCTTAGTAACAATTTTAAATGAATGATTTCTCACTACTGACTTCCCGACCAGAGGAAATGATCTTCCTCTATTCATTCTGACCTGAGGGAATTACTGTAAAAAGCCATGACAGAAACAGCCTGAAATTATTTTCTAGAACTAAGGTCAACCTGAAGTGTCACAATCAAAGAAAGAATAGATCAAAAAAAGAACATCAGAACAAGAGCAGGCCATTCAGCCCCTCAAGCCTATTCCGATATTCAATTAGATCATGACTAATCTGTACCTCAACTCACTCTGTCTGTCTGTCCTACGTTGGTTCTGTAAATCTTGGGGAAGAGTTCCAGGTTTCCACTAACTTTTGTGTGAAGAAGTATTTTCAAGAATCACTCCCGAATGGCCTTGCTCTAGCTTTAAGGTTATGCACCCTTATTCTAGGCTTCCTCACCAGAGGAAACAATTTTCTTCCATTTACCCTATCAAACTCCTTTAATCTTCTTAATCAACTCAGTTGATCACCCTTATTCAGCTACATTCAAGGGAATACAAGTCTAGTCAATGTGATGTGCCCTAATGGTTTAATAATCTTGTTAGTCCCAGTAATATTAAAGAAACTAAAAAAAAAATCTCAGGATGCCGCTTGGTGGGGGTGCGTGGGGTGGAGGGCAATACCACAGGAAACTTTGTTTGTCGCTCATGTCTAGTTGTGTTAACAAAGTAGTGGCAGTGGGACTTATCCTTGAACTGCTGCTCCAGAATGGAGTGGCTCATTAGGTTTCTCCAAGGATCAAAACCCAAAAGTGTGGGGCTGGAATCATACAAAAGTCAGACTGGGTAAGAGTGACATGCTCATTTTCTTGATGGATGTTAGTGGACCACCTTGGTTTTTAAGACAACCTGGAGGTTTATCATGGCCATTTTTTTTCTGCAGCCAGTCCACAAAAGACAAAGGTTTATTTAATTTAGTTTCACGACTTGCTTTGGTGGGATCAAGACTCCCTGTTTCCTGGCCCAACCTTTTAACTGATACACTACCCATTATAGTTTGGAAAGAAAATAATGGTTAACGTGCTAGTGATTTCTTGGTAGGATAGCTGAAAGGCAAGGCTACCTCCTCCCTCATGATATGTAATCAGAAAAATTAACCCTAACTAATCTAATCATTCTACAGTCCAACGGGATGACTGGAGGTGTGGAAGGAACAATAGAAATAGAAGCTCTTTAATAACATAGAAATTGTTTGGTCTCTTTATCATCTAACAATTTCTGGATGGACTTTGGTCTCTTTATCATCTAAGTCCATCCAGTTCACCATCTACCATCCTGGTATAATACAATGACAATGAGTTATTAACTCATCATAGTAATCAATCTCTATCGATTGGAACCAGACACATCAAGTGACAAATTGCCAGTGCTGGAAAACTTAGGAACCTAAACTCTCACTTTTCCTCACACATTTACGATGCTTACCTCATGCTATGGTTCGAATTATTCATTCACTGTATCCCAAAATGTTATTTTCTGAAAGAAAACTATTTAATATGCATTTGGAGGAATCAATAGTAATAGCTTCCACGATCTCCCTGGGATTCTGCTCCACAGGCTGACCATTCAGTCACTGAAATATTTGGCATGGATTTTGCATAGATGATACTGTTAAGGCTAACAGCATTCATCATTGTAATGGGAAAGCAACTTCCAGCATCCACACATGTAGTTAAACCTGAAAATCAGGGAGTTGCTGTCAGAGGCACCTGGTCTTCGACAGGATAGATTGCAGTAAGATTCTGAAGGGGCTTGACAGGGTAGACACTGAGAAGTTGTTTCCCCTAGAGAATCTAGAACATGGAGGCTCAGTTTCAAGATAAGGGGATGATCGTTTAGGACTAAGTTGAGAAATTTCTTCACTTAAAGGGTTGTGAATCTTTGGAATTCTCTACCTCAGTGAGCTGTGGATATTTAAGGCTGAGGTTGATAAATCTTTTGGGCGCTAAGGGAGTCAAGGGATACAGGGAGCAGGTGAAAAAGTAGAATTGAGGCAGAAAATCAGGCAAAATTGCATTGAATGGGGGAGCAAGCTTAATGGGCTGAATGGCCAACTTTTGCTCATCAATAAACTCAGCATTGAAATCAAGGCAATGAGGTAAATTTGCTGTATTTGTCCGCTAAAAGCGGCTAAAAAAAAATAGGGCTGGTGCACTCATGAGTAAGTGAGTTTTCAACAGCATAAGAAGTGATTGTTATTGCCAAGCAACCTCTCTAGCCCAGAAAATTGGAAGTGTGGAATCTCATTCCTTCAGAAGTTAATTAGCATTGTAGATTCAAGTCTTTTTTTTACTTTTTCTGTCTGTCTGTATTTCCCAACCTTTATTTCATTTTCTGTACATCATTTAAGTCTGATTCATACTTCCAACTTTATGCTTCCTAGTTATAACTTGCATCATCTAGTGAGGATTGTTCAATACGATTGGTTGAAGAACCTCATGACCTGCTTACAGTTGGACCAGATCCTCTATTAAAAATTAATGCACAGAATCAGATACCAGATTAGAGCAAGACTGCTCTATACCCTGGAGAAATATTGTGGGCAGCTGTCAGTGAATATCATTCCTTCATTGCTGACAGAAAAATCCGGGCTATTGTTTCTGCAGGTCAGTTTTGAATTCACTGCTCTTCAAGTGCAGGCTATATCCCCAGCTCTACTGTTCTGGACACGGTGAAACCACTTGGCATGGCCTACATTATCCAGTCACTTCAGAATCCTAAAAACAGCACTTCTATCACCACTCTTACCTTCTCTTTTCCAGTGAAAACACACCCTTCTTTAATTATTCCATCACCCGGTTATTCTCCCGAGAAATGATTGCATATAAATATTACCTGATCCTTAAAGGTAATCAAGCACAATGCTCATAAATTATATCTTCACTATCCATCCTGGGCTGCTGTTCTCCAGAGAACATCCCTCCCCTATCCAGTAGATCGTTTGTCCTGCGAGCCCCCTCCTGGATAACATTAATTCTTGCCACTGTTCACTAGATTCTTCTTCTTGTTCCACTTTACACTACATGCAGCTTGATTTCATCAATATCAACCCTCAAAGAAGCCAGACTCTCACAGAAGGTTGTTCATTCTGCATCGATTGATATCCTTTAAAAGAACTTTCCTACATTACAACAGTAAACAATAAAAAGTGTGTACCATCTACAAGATGCACTGCATCAACTCGCCAAGGCTCCTTCGACAGCACCTTCCACACCTGTGAGTGACCTCTACCACCTAGAAGGACAAGGGCAGCAGATGCATGGGAACACCAACACCTGCAAGTTCCCCTCCAAGCCACATAACATCTGAACTTGGAAATATATCGCCATTCCTTCACTGCCGCTGGGTCTCTGTCCCATCAGCACTGTGGGTGTATCTATACCACATGGACTGCAGCAGTTAAAGAAGGCAGCTCACCACCACCCTCTCAAGGGCAATTATGGGTGGACAACAAATGCTGGCTGTGCCAGTAACACCCACATCTCTTGAGCAAATAAATAAAAACACACGACTGAAAGAGCTATCCAGTTCATCTCACTCCCCTAATTCTTCCCTCATAGCCCTGCACTTTTTCCCCTTTTTAAGGGTATATCCAGATTGCTTTTAAAAGTCACTACTGAATTTTGGGCATCACACTTGAAAAAGGATGTCAAGGCCTTGGAGAGCATTCAGAAGAGATTTATGAGAATGGCACCAGGGAAGGTGCTCTTCAGTTACGTGGGAAGACTGCAGAAGTGGATGTTATTCTTCTTAGAGCAGAGAAGGTTAAGAGGAGATTTGATGGAGGTGTTCAAAATAATGGACAGTTTTGATAGAGGAACAGAAGAGAAATGGTTTCCAGTGGCAGAAAAGTCGATAATCAGAGGACACAGATTTAAGGCGAAAGATCCAGATGCAACATGAAACATTTGCTTTACACATCCTCAAATGGTAGTGGAAGCAGATTTAGTGATAACACACAAAGGAAAATGGGATAAATACTTGAAGGGAAACAATTATAAGGCTTTGGGGAATGAGCAGGGGAGTGGGATTACATGGATAGCTCCACCAAAGAGCTGGCACAGGCACGATGGGCCGAATGTGCTGTATCATTCTATGATTCTATAAATCTGATGCCGCCAACTGTTCAGGCAGTGAATTCCCAGATCCTAAATTTTCCTTGGGTTGCTGATCTTCCTACTTGTTTAAGTCTTAATACCCTTGGTATCAGAAGAGCGAATTATGAGAAAAAAGATAGAAAATAAGAACCTTTCAGCCTTGAAAGGATGTGTGTAAGAAAGGACTTTGTAGGGGCAGGAGAACATACATACCTGCTGATAAAAGGCAAGCTCACTACTTTTGTCAACTAATGCACTTTCATTCAAGGAATTATTAATAACTGGAATGATCCCCTGGATAAAAGAGAAAAACTCTGGAACTTTGAAACCTATTGGGGAGATCATAAACGTATATCGAAGGATTAAATAAATGAGTTGAATAACTTCCATCATCTGTCCATACCTTTCTGATCTTTGAGCTCAGTGTGTAGAGAGAGCACACAATACAGTCCGAAGGGAGCTGAGAGAACATCTGCTCAAGACTGAGTTTGGAGATTAGAAGGATAAGTAGAGAGAGATGATCAAACAGTCTATTGAACATGTGCCGCTGGGACCAAGGGAGAATCTCTCTTGCTCTCCAGGATACAACTGGCCAGTATTGAATAATGCAGATTGTACTGTTAGATTGATATCCTGAAGTTTCACTACATTACTTTAGGGAGCCAGGGATGCATTTCACAAAGCTTTATCTTCTTGGAGATTTTACGGATAATTGACTTCAGTGAGTGGCTATTAAAATGTGCCTTACAAGAGGGAATTAATTTTACCTGTAACTGGGGGGGCTCTCACGGGTAAAAAGAAGCTTTATACCATTGCCACGCTGATCTTTCTGCATTCCATCTCTTACACTGCCCTGACAAAACTTTGCAAGGGCTTTTAAGAGAAGTCACTGGATTCCCCACTCCATGCTGGCTGTCCCACTAGTAAGGCAGAAGCTCTGTTCAGCTAGAACCCCTCCCACTTTGTGCCACCGCTGCATTTCGGAGGGGTAAATGGCCAGCGTTCCTACCCGGGCAGAAAGTAGTTTAATTTTAATAGTCACTTGGGATGAAGGGCTTTTCTGTGTATTGGCCTAGAAATTGGGTCACGAGGAGCTGGTTTTTTTTAGGGGCTACATGGCCTCATACACCCCCAGATTGGAGGGCAGGATGAGCACACACACTTCTGACTGGAAGTGTGTTGACTACCATATTGGATAAGGACAAACAAGAGGAATCTTTTATCCATGCCTGAAACAAACATTAGATCCATAGACATGTTTATCAATGGGGTACATTAACATAGTCGTTATGCTACTGGACTAGTAGTCCAGAGGCCTTGACTAATGATCTAGAGGTATGACTTCAAGTGCTGCAGCTGGGGGAGTTTAAATTCAGTTAGTTAATTAAACAAATTTAGGATAAAAAATTACTGTCAGTAATGGTGATCAAGAAATTACTGGCTTGGCATTAAAACCTATCTGGTTCATTAAAGTCCTTTAAGGAAGAAAATCTGCCATTCTTACCCAGTTTGGTCTCTATGTTAACTCTGAACTGCCCTCTAAAATGGCCACACCAGCCACTCAGTTTGAGAAATTAAGGATGGTAATAAATGTTGGCCTTGCCAATGCCATCCACATCCTGTGGAAGAATTTAAAAAAAATGCAGATCAAAGAATAATATATCACAGTAGGAGTCAATCATTCCATTGGGTTCATGTCTGCTCTTTAATTAATTTGTTCAATTAGTCCCTGATTTTCCCCACTGTCCTGCAAATCTTTCCCTTGCAAATATTTATTCAACTGTCTTTTCAAAGTTCCTACTTTAACCTGCTTCCATCACCCTCTCAGGCACTATGGGTAGAATTTTACACCCCATGGGCGGGTGTGCGCCCGATAGCCTGAAAATCCTGCCCCATGTTCCATAACAACAGGAGGGCTAGTCTGAGAACCCCTGAGAGGTGCTTCTGCTGCACCATTAACTGCTGGAAGTATGACCCTTCCACGGTGCACATTAGGATGATGAGATACTCCATTGTTAATGGCAGAGAAGTCGATGCCATGCACCAGAGTCTCACACAAGTTAATAGAGAGCTTCCCCAGCATTCAAACATGCGGCTTCCTGGTGTGCTCTCCAACACATTGATGTACCAATGACCTTGAGGCAAGGGCACAGCAAATGGCTTGAGATGCTGGGATTATTTCCACTGAAGTAGAGAGAGCTCAGAGGAGACTCAATGAGTTGTTTTTAGAAAAGAATTATGGAAGACTTTAGAAGGTGATTGGGAAAAGACGAATCAGGGAGTCAGTGACATAGAGGTCATCCATCCAAACCTCTCACAAAGAGAGTGAGGAGAATAGTTTATTCAACAGGGAGAAGTAGACATAAAGGATTTAAAGGTAACTCTCCTTTTGTAGCCCTGTAAACATATTCCCCTTCAAGAAGGATATTTCCCTTGGCTGGGGGGACCTAGAACCAGGGGACATAGTCTCAGAATAAGGGGCAGATCATTTAGGATCGTGATGAGGAGGAATTCCTTCAATCAGAGAGTGGTGAATCTTTGGAATTCTCTGCCTGTGGAAGCTCAGTCATTGAGCATGTCCAAGACTGAGATCGATAGAATTCTACACATTAAAAACATCAAGGGACACAGGGATAGTGCAGGAAAATGGTGTTGAAATAGGAGATCAGCCAGGATCTCATTGAATGGCAGGGCAGGCTCCAGGGGCTGAATGGTCTACTTCTGCTCCTATTTCTTATGTTCTTAAGTATTTATCCAATTCCCCTTTGGAAATTACTGTTGACTCTGCTATTCCGATCCTAACTGCCCCAAGATCCCTGCCCCACATCACCCGACCACCACCCCCCCGCACCCCCCCCCCCCCCCCCACCAACTCCCTTCCCCCAATGACTCTGAACCTTGATCCTGACCTTTGAGTGGATGAGGTAACTTTACTGAATGTTGGGGTGGTGGAATGAGGGAAGAGGAAGCTCTGGGCTTCTACATCATGTTCCTCCTGAGCAGCATGTAGCCCTCTGGTCAAAATATGGATTTCAGACCTAAACCTTCTCCCCCATTTTCCTGCCTTTTTCTTCCACCTACATCCCATTAATTTTGAAAATGTTTTTATTCCTCTTTTGTCTTTCTAAGGGGTTTGCACTGCCTGATCATCTTTACACATCATGCTGTAATTTTTTTTTAACCTCTTTCCAGCTTTTAAAATGAAACAAAACCTGGTCACTGATTATCGAACTGTCAGTAGCAACACTGACCCTTGACCTTCACCTACACCTCCCACTTCCTGGTGTCATTTTCACCCACTGATTTTGAGTGTTAAGTGGCTGGATTAGAATGTCCGCCCATCATAAAACTCAATTTTCTTTCCTGTTAATTTCACTAAAGAAAGAATTTACGTTTATAAAGCACCTTTCCCTAGACATCTCAAAGCACTTTACAGCCAATAAAGTACTTTTGGAGAGTAGTCACTGTTGCAGCGTAGGAAACGCAGTGGTCAGTTTGTTCACAGCAAGCTCACACAAACAGTACAGAATACAGAAGGTCCAGAGGGGAGGTGAAAAAGTACATTAGAGAAGTGAAGAGAGATTATGAGAAAAGACAGGCAGCCAACATAAAGTGGAATCCCAAATTCATCTACAGACATCTAAATAGTAAAAGGGTGCTGAAAGGAGGAGTAAAGCTGATTAGGGACCTAAAAGGGAATTTACACATGGACGAAGGGGCCATGGCTGAGTTATTACATAAATACTTTGCATCCATCTTTACCAAGGAAGTAGATGCTACGCAGGCCATGGTGACAGACGAGGAAAATCTGTCACTAGAAGGGTTCAAAATTGATAAGGGGGAAGTGCTGAATAGACTGTCAGTACTTAAAGTTGACAGGGCACGGGGACCAGACGAGATGCATCAAAGGATATTGAAGGAAGTGAGAGTAGAAATTTCAGCAGCACTAGCTATAATTTTTCATCTTTCCCTAGACTCAGGGAGGTGCCAGAGGACTGGAGGATTGCAAATATTACGCCCTTGTTCAGAAAAGGTTGTAAGGATAAGCCCAGCAATTACAGACCAGTCAGCTTAACTTCAGTAGTGGGCAAGATTCTAGAAACAAATACTCAGGATGGAATTAGTAGTCACATGGAAAAATTGATATGGGAAAGCCAGTATAAATTTCTAAAGGGGAAATCATGTTTAACTAACTTGCTGGAGTTTTTTGAAGAGGTAACAGAAAATGTCGATGAGGGTTATGCTGTTGATGTGGTGTACATGGATTTTCAAAAGGCATTTGATACAGTGGCACACACCAGACTTGTGAGAAAAGTTACTGCTAATAGAATAAAAGGACAGTAGCAACGTGGATGCAAAATTGGCTGAAAAATAGGAAGCAGGGAGTAATGGTCAATGGATGTTTTTCAGGCTGGAGGAAGGTTTGTAATGGAGTTCCCCAGGGGTCAGTATTGGGACCCTTGCTTTTCCTGATATATATTGATAATCCAGATCTTGGTGTGCAGGGGACAATTTCAAAGATTGCAGATGATATGATGCTTGGGAGTGTTGTGAACTGTGAGGAGGTCAGTGTAGAACTTCAAAAGGACATAGCCAAGTTGGTGGAGGGGGCTGATAGGTGGCAGTTGAAGTTCAATGTGGGGAAGTGTGAGGTGATTCATTTTGTTAGGAAGAACATGGAGAGACGATACAAAATAAGTGGTGAAATTTTGAAGGGGGTGCAGAATCAAAAAAACCTGGGCGTATATGTACACAGATCATTGAAAGTGGCAGGACAGGTGGACAGAGCAGTTAATAAAGCATATAGTATCCTGGGCTTTATTAATAGGGTCATAGAGTACAAGAGCAAGGAGGTTATGCCGAATTTATATAAGACACTTGTTAGACCTCAGCTGGAATATTGTGTACAGTTCTGAGTGCCACATTATAAGAAGGATGTGAACATATTGGAGAGAGTGCAGAAGAGGTTTACAAGAATGGTTCCAGGGATGAAAAATTTCAGTTACGAAGATAGATTGGAGAGGTTGGGGCTGTTCTCCTTGGAGAGAAGAAGGCTAAGAGATTTGATGGAGATGTTCAAAATCATGAGGGGGCTGGTCAGAGTAGATAGGGAGGAGCTATTCCTGCTCGTAAAAGGATCAAGAACGACAGGGCACAGATTTGAAATGATTTGAAAAAGAAGCAAGTGTGACATAAGGAAAAATATTTTTCATACAACGAGTTTTTTGGGTCTGGAATGCACAGCCTGGAATTGTGGTGGAGGCAGGTTCAATCGCGGCATTCAAAAGGGCATTAGATGGATATTTGAATAGAAACAATGCACAGGGGCATGGAGAAAATGCAGGGCAATAATGCTCATGTGAAGAGCCTGTGCAGATTCCTTCTATGCCATTAAAACATTCTGTGACCCTGTGATTCTGTGACCAAGACCAGATTACATATTTTAGTTAACATTCGTCAAGATACTGGGATAAGGTGTCTGCACTATTAATGTTTGTGTGAGTATTTTTTTCTGAATGTATTCGCTTTTTAAAAATTATTTTACGGGATGTGGGCATCGCTGGCTAGGCCAGCACTTATTGCCCATGCTTAGTTGCCCTTGTGAAGGTGGTGGTGAGCTGCATTCTTGAATCCCTGCAGTCCATGTGGTTTAGGTGCACCCACAGTGCTGTTAGGAAGGGAGTTCCAGGATTTTGAATCAGCGACAGTGAAGGAACGGCGATATATTTCCAAGTCAGGATGGTGAGTGACTTGAGGGGGATCTTCCAGGTGGTGGTGTTCCCATCTACCTGCAGCCCTTGTCCTTCTAGATGGTAGTGGTTGTGGGTTTGTAAGGTGCTGTCCAAGGAGCCTTGGTGAATTCCTCCACTGCATTTTGTAGATGGTACACACTCTTGCAACTGTACGTTGGTGGTGGACGGAGTGAATGTTTGTGCATGGGGTGCCAATCAAGTGGGCTGCTTTGTTCCGGATGCTGTTAAGCTTCTTGAGTGTTTTTGGAGCTGCACTCATCCAGGCAAGTGGGGAGTATTCCATCACGCTCCTGACTTGTGCCTTGTAGATGGTGGACAGGCTTTGGGGAGGCAGGAGATGAGTTACTCAACACAGTATTTATATGGCTAATCCAGTTCAGTTTCTGGTCAATCATAACCCCCAGGATGTTGATAGTGGGGCACTCAGTAAAGATAATACCATTGAATATCAAGGGGCAATGGTACGATTCTCTATTGTTGGAGATGGTCATTGCCTGGCACTTTTGTGGCGTGAATGTTACTTGCCACTTGTCAGCCCAAGCCTGGATATTGTCCAGGTCTTGCTGCATTTGGACATGGACTACTTCAATATCAGAGGAGTTGCAAATGGTGCTGAACATTGTGCAATCATCAGCGAACATCCCCACTTCTGACCTTATGATGGAAGGAAGGCCGAGGATACTACCCTGAGGAACTCTTGCAGTGATGTCCTGGAGCTGAGGTAACTGACCTCCATTAACCACAATCATCTTCCTTTGTGCTAGGTGTCACTCCAACCAGTGCAAAGTTTTCCCCCTGATTCCCATTGACTCCAGTTTCACTAGGGCTCCTTGATGCCACACTAGGTCAAATGCGGCCTTGGTGTCAAGGGCAGCTGCTTTCACCTTGGGCGTTCAGCTCTTTTATCCATGTTTGAACCAATGACAGAATCATAGAATCTTACCAGCAGTGAAGGAGGCCATTCAGCCCATCATGTCTACACTGGCTCCCCAAATGATCATTATGACCTAGTGCAATTGCCCTGTCTTTTCCCTGTAACATTGCACATTGTTTCTATTCAAATAATCATCCAATACCCTCTTGAATGCCTCGATTGACCGTGCCTCCTTCACACTTCCAGGCAGTGCATTCCAGACCCAAACCTCTCATGTGAAAACGTTTTTCTCACATCACACTTGCTTCTTTTGCAAATCAGTTTAAATCTGTGCCCTGTTGTTCTTGATCCTTTCACGAATGGGAACAGCTTCTCCCTATCTACTCTGTCCAGCCCCCTCATGATTTTGAAGATCTCTATCAAATTTCCTTCTTCTCTCCAAGTAGAACAGTCCCGACCTTCCCATTCTATCCTCATGACTGAAATTTCTTACCCCTGGAAGCATTCTTCGAAACCTCTTCTGCGCTCTCTCCAATGTGTTCACATCCTTCCTATAACATGGTGCCCAGAACTATACACAATGTTCCAGCTGAGGTCTAATGAGTGTCTTATATAAAGTCAGCATAACCTCCCTGCTCTGGTACTCTATGCCCCTATTAATAAAGCCCAGGATACTATATGCTTTATTAACTGCTCTCTCCACCTGTCCTGCCATTTCAATGATCTATGCACATATACACCCAAGTCTTCCTGCTGCTGCACTCCCTTCAAAATTTCACCCCTTATTTTATATTGTCTGTCAATGTTCTTCCAACCAAAATGCATCACCTCACACTTCTCGCATTGAACTTCATCTGCCACCTATCTGCCCACTCCACAAACTTGTCTATGTCCTCTTGAAGTTTCAACCCATCCTCCCCACAGTTTACAACACTCGCAAGCTTCGTATCATACACAAACTTTGAAATTGTCCCCTTCACACCAAGATCTATGTCATTAGTATGTATCAGGAACAGCAAGGGTCCCAATACTAACCCCTGGGGAACTCCACTATAAACCTTCCTCCAGCCTGAAAAATATCCATTGACCATTACTCTCTGCTTTCTATTGTTTTTAGCTAATTTTGTATCCATGTTGCTACTATCCTTTTTATTACATGACCATTAACCAAGGCTGTAAAGAGCTGACTGGCCCTGGTAGAACCCAAACTGGGCATCAGGGAGTAGGTTATTGCTAAGCAAGTTCCGCTTGATAGCACCGTTGCTAATCCCCTCCATTACTTTACTGATGATCAAGAGTAGACTGATAGGGCAGTAATTGGCTGGGTTGGGTTTGTCCTGCTTTTTGTGTATAGGACATACCTGGGCAATTTTCCACATAGCCGGGTAGATGCCTGTGTTGTAGCTGTACTGGAACAGTTTGGCAAGGAGTACAGCATGTTCTGGAGCACAAGTCTTCAGTACTATTGCTGGAATACTGTCAGGGCCCATAGCCTTTGCAGTATCCAGTGCCTTCAGCCATTTCTTGATGTCATGTGGAGTGAATTGAATTGGCTGTGGACTGGCATCTGTGATGCTGGGGGAGGAGGCCGAGATGGATCATCCACTCGGCATTTCTGGCTGAAGATTGTAGCGAATGCTTCAGCATTATCTTTTGCACTGTTGTGCTGGGCTCCTCCATCATTGAGGATGGGGATATTTGTGCAGCCTCCTCTTCCAGTGAGTTAATTGTCCACCACCATTCATGTCTGGATGTGGCAGGACTGCAGGGCTAAGATTTGATTCATTGGTTGTGGGATTGCTTGTTGTTTATGCTGTTTGGCATGCAAGTCACCCTGTTTTATAGCTTCACCAGGTTGACACCTCATTTTTAGGTATGGCTAGTGCTGGTCCTGGCATGCCCTCCTGCACTCTTCATTGAACTAGGGTTGACCCACCGGCTTGTTGCTGATGGGGGTGGTATGCTGGGCCATGAGGTTATAGATTGTGATCAAGTACAATTCTGCCACTGTTGTTGACCCACAGCGCCTCAAGGCCTCCAGTCTTGAGTTGCTAGATTGGTTTGAAGTCTATCCCATTTAGGACGGTGGTAGTGCCACATAATACGACGGAGAGTATCCTCAATGTGAAGTGGGACTTCGTCGCCACAACAACTGTGCAGTGGTCACTCCTACTGATATTGCCATGGACAGATGCATCTGCAGCAGGCAGGTTGGTGAGGATGAGGTCAAGTATGTTTTTCCCTCTTGCTGATTCCCTTACCACCTGCCCAGTCTAGCAGTTATGTCATTTAGGACTTGGCCAGCTCGGTCAGTAGTAGGACTACCGAGCCACTCTTGATGATGGACATTGAAGTCCCCCACCCAGAGTACATTCTGCTCTCTTGCCGCCCTCAGGTGTTCAACCTGGAGACTCACTGATTCATCAGCTGAGGGAGGGCGGTACATGGTAATCAGCAGGAGGTTTCCTTGACCACGTTTGACCTGATGCCATGAGACTTCATGGGGTCCAGGGTTGATGTTGATGACTCCCAGGGCAACTCCCTCCTGACTGTATACCACTGTGCCACCACCTCTGCTGGGTCTGTCCTGCCGGTGGGAGAGGACATACCCAGGGATGGTGATGGTGGTGTCTCGGACATTATCTGTAAGGTATTTTCCATGACGAAGACTATGTCAAGCTGTTGTTTGACTAGTTTGTGAGATAGCTCTCCCAATTTTGGCACTAGCCCCCAGATGTTAGTAAGGAGGACTTTGCAGGGTTGACAGGCTGGGTTTGCTGTTGTCGTTTCCAGTGCCTAGGTCCATGCCGGGTGGTCCATCTAGTTTTATTCCTTCTTATTCATTGAACTATCAAAACAAAGCAAGATGAGGAATGCAAATGAGTAGCATACGACCAATTTCAGTATTGAAGAGATACCTGAACAGACTGGGAACACCTGAGGGAAAGGCGTAAACATAATGCTACAGAGCTAATGAGTGTTTTCCTAACCCAGCAGAGGTTGCATTCTCATTATTATCTGTAGCACAGAAGTAGGTCAGTCAGTCCATCATGTCCGTCCCAGATGGGTAGATGCGCTAGATCCATCATGAATCAGAGAACGAGGGTCAAAACTGGAGGGTGGAGATGAGGGCGGGCTGCCAGATCATCTGACAGATTCAGGAACTGTACAGTGTGACCCTGCCCTGTTTAAGAAATTCTAGGGGTGGAGTGCAGGGGAGCCCTTTAGAAACCTAGAGAATTAGTCTGAGATCATTCTAGGGTAACCCTGGCAATGCATCCCATTATGGTCTCCAATAAGCCAATGGGTAAGTAATTAGCCATAGTCCACAAAGGACCATGGGCATCTCTCTCCATTAGAGAGAGACAACTGGTTATTGGTAAAAGGAGGAGGAGGAGTAAGACCAATTAGGGACTAAAAAGGAGATTTACACATAGAAGCAAGAGGTATGGCTGAGGTGTTAAATGAACACTTTGCATCTGTCTTTACCTATGAGGTAGATGCTACCCAGGCCATGGTGACAGAGGAGGAAACTCAGCCACTAGATGGACTTAAAATTGATAAGGAGAAGATATTGGATAAGCTATTGGTACTTGAAGTTGATAAGGCACTGGGACTGAATGAGATACATCCACGAATACTGAAGGAAGTAATAGTGGAAATTGCAGAGACACAGGCAATAATCTTTCAATTTCCCTGGATTCGGGGGAGGTGCCGGTGGACTCACAACACTTAAGAAGTATTTAGATGAACACTTGAAATGCCATAGCATACAGGGCTATGGGCCGAGTGCTGAGAAATGGGAATAGAATAGCTAGGTGCTTGATGGCCAGCATGGACACGATGGGCCGAAGGCCCTGTTTCTGTGCTGTATAATTCTATGACTCTATGACTGGAGAATTGCAAACATTATGCTCTTGTTCAAAAGAGATTGTAAAGATCTTCCCTGCAATTACAGACCAGTCAGTTTAACTTCAGTGGTGGGGAAACTTCGAGAAACAATTAATCGGGATAGAATTAATAGTCACATGGAAAAATCTGGATTAATTTGGAAGAGTCAGCATGGATTTGTTAAAGGAAAATCGTGTCTAACTAATTTTCTGGAGTTTTTTGAAGGGTTAACAGAAATAGTTGATGAGGGCAAGGCCGTTGATGTGGTGTATATGGACTTCCAAAAGGCATTCAATACAGTGCCACACAACAGACTTGTGAAGAAAGTTATAGGTCATAGAATAAAAGGGGCAACAGCAACGTGGATACCAATTGGCTGAGGGATAGGAAACAGAGAGGAATGGTTAATGGGTATTTTTCGGGCTGGAAGGTTTGTAGTGGAGTTCCCCAGGGGTTGGTACTGGGACCCCTGCTCTTCCTGATATATATAGATGATCTAGATCTTGGTGTGCAGGGGACAATTCCAAAGTTGGTGGACAACACAAAACTTAGGAGAATTGTAAATGGTAAGGAGGACAGTGTAGGAGTTCAAAAGGACACTGACACATTGGTGCAGCGGACAGATAGGTGGCAAATGAAGTTCAATTATGAGAAGTATGAGGTGATACACTTTGGTACAAAGAACATGGAGAGACAGTATAAAATAAAGGATACTATTCTAAAGGGTGTGCAGGAGCAGAGAGACCTGGATATATATGTACATAAGTCAGTAAAGGTGGCAGGACAGATAGAGAGAGCTGTTTCTAAAGCATGCCATATTCTAAGCTTCATTAATAGGGGCATAGAGTACAAGAGCAGGGAGGTTATGATGAACTTATATTAGACACTGGTTAGACTTCAGCTGGAATATCGTGCACAGTTCTGGGTGCCACACTATAGGAAGGATGTGAATGCATTGGAGAGAGTTCAGAAGAGGTTTATGAGAATGGTTCCAGGGATGAGACAGTTCAGTTATGAGGAAAGATTGGAGAAGTTGGAACTGTTTTCCCTGGAGAGGAGAAGGCTGAGAGGGGCCTGGTAGAGCAGAAAGGGAGAAACTCTTCCCGCTTGCAAACAGATTGAGAACCAGAGGGGATAATTTTAAAGTGTTTTGCAAAAGAAGCAAATGCGAGTTGAGAAAAAGCTTTTTCACACAGCGAGTAGTTGGGGTTTGGAATACACTGCCTGGAAGTGTAATGGAGGCTGGTTCAATTGAAGAATTCAAGAGGGCATTAGATGATTATCTAAACAGAAACAGTGTGAAAGGTTATGGGGAAGAGGCAGGAGACTGGCACTAAGTTAAAATGCTCAGAGAGCCGGTGCAGACACGCTGGGCCGAATGGCCTCCTTCTACACTGTAACAATTCTGTGATTCTGTGATAGCTTGAAGGGCAACGTGGGGCAAGGAGAAGTGGCAAGCCTCCATGAACTTCCGCAGCTGGTACAGAGATTGAATCTATGTCACTGGCATCATTCTGCATCATAATCTATCCATCTAGCCATTCGAGCCCCCGGGAAACTCATACCTTATTGCCATTGTAACTGCTGACTGCTGGCTGGGATTGCCTACTCACTCTTACCCAGGCCTTATGTGGCATATCTAATCCATCTGGTTGCCTTCATGTATGGAGACCCACCAGAACGAACATGATAACAGTGGATATCAGCCCAAATTGATTGGCCTTCAATGAGAATTCACATGAGAAGAAGTGAAATAAGATTGCTGAAGGAAAAAACAATGGGAGTTGGTCCACTCTGCCACTCCCTGACCATGCTCGTGAATTCTATGCTCTCTGAGGGAAGTCAGTTTCCAATGGCTTGAGATTATCTTCAGTCGTTGCCATATCTATGTAAGTTTCTGATAGTGAGATCAGGAAACTGCATAGAAAACCTTTCTATAAATTACTTTAGCTACTGGATCTGCTCTGCCTCCGTGAGAGTTTTCTCACACCTTCAGGTTTAGAGAGATGTCGATATTACTTAGGATGTACAGCACGGAAACAGGCCATTTGGCCCAACAGTTCAGATGATAGCCTGAAGTAGGAGCGTAGTGGTATCGATACTGGACTAGTAATCTAGAGGCTTGTAATTCCATGCTCACTGGCTTTAAGTCAAACGTTTTGCTCGTGTACACTTCTCACTATCTTGACGGATTGTCTTTTTGTGCCGGAGAATTCCATATAGGCACTGCGACTCTAGCTTAAATATTTAAATGATGCTCCTACCTGTTCTGAGCAGAATCATTCGAAAATCGAGTGGGGTAGGCCTTGGGTGTGATTTCAACAGGTGATTTCCATTCTTCTACCACAATCCCACTAACGCTAAAAGTCATGCCTATGTTTTACATCATTCTGTGCCTTCAGTTGCAGCCATTTTTGCTAAGCAGCACCACAGCTTAAGCCAGTTTATTTTGAGATTTCCAGCAGTTCAGTAAGATATACTCCAGTTGTCTCACCCATGTTACCTCTGGGACTCATAAATATCCCACTAATCGTAAACAATCTTGTGCTAAACCGCAAATGTGCTATATCAATTGGATTCTTGTATCTAGTTTGAAACCTGGGTTGTTTTGTTTTTACGTCTGTGGTAGGCAGGGTGAGTGTTAGTAATGATGATGGCTGTCTTTATTATTATCATGAGTCAGTGCCGAGGAATCCCAACATAGATTCAATTACCGAACACCAAGAAGGCACGCACTCTGAGCAAGTGTTCATTCATCACACATCTACTGTAGGAAGCAAAGTGACTAACAGTCTGACATCTTGGGTGAACTTGTTCTATTGATTCCCAAATGTGTGTGTGTGTTTGTGAGGGATGATGGTGACTGTTTGGGGTGTATGTGCAGGGGTGTATTTGTAAGGGGGGTTGGTGAGGGAACGAGACTGAATTTATCCTTCCTCAGTAATGGCTAACACTGTGAGGGAAAAATTTTACAATGGTGTCTGTTGTAATGACAGATCAGTGTACAGCCCTGATGCACTACACATTACGTCTAATATTACGGGTACACAACAATCAGAATATATCTGAAGTACAGAATGACTGAGGTGTGTTCGTTCCTCTTTAGATCTTTTCAGACTCTCAAGCGCAGGCTTGGAGGGCCGAAGGGCCTGTTCCTGTGCTGTACTTTTCTTTTCTTTGAATTCTAGGTGTATTTGGCCTCTATATTTTAGATTCCTCTCTGAGGGAAGTCAGTTTCCAAAGGCTTGAGATTATCACTGTGGCATCTACGTATGCAGTGAACTCAGCAAACTGCAGAGAGAACCTTTCTATAAATGACTTCAGCTGCTGGATCTACTCTCTGCCTTTGTGAGATTTTTCTTACATCTTCGGATGTAGATGTTATGTAGGATGTACAACACAGAAACAGGCCATTTGACCCATCAGTTCAGGTGATCAACCTAAAGTAATAATATAGGATGGAGTCCTGTTGGCAGCAGGCATCATGGTGGGCGTGAGCAGACAATAAAGTGAGAAGGCCAAAAATTGGATTTGTGCTGTCGTGAAACTAGTTTGCAATCGTCCGCTCCACCTGTCAGTGGCGGGCTGTGTTTCCTGCTGTCGCATATCGGGAACCTAATTTCAATACTTTAGCATCTCATTAAGAGTCCTGCCTACTGGAATCATCCCCCCCCGCTGGATCATCAGGGCACCATGCTGACACGTTTCACAACTGTACATAAGCGACATGCACCTGGTGAACTGCACTTGACTCGGGACTTTGAGGTTTGTTTGCCTACCTTGCTTTGGGCAGCACTCGCGATCATCAGCGCCAGGCTTCACAGGCAGCTCCACATCACTTTTAGGGGTCACAGGTCAGCTCTCTACCTACCAGACCGGCTGTAAGGTGGGGGTGGCTTTACAATGGCTGCAGGACTGGGGCTTGCTTGGGGAAGCGGGTGAAATGGCCTCAGGCAAGGGAAGAGGCCGCAGGGTGGGGGCTGTACTGGGGAAGGAGGGGTGTCCCAGGTTATGTGTGGGGACAGATATTGATCTATGCAAGTGGGCTCAAAATGCTGAGGAGGCAGTCTCCAGAGGAGATGAGGACAGATGGAGATGTGAGTGTGTGTGACAGAGAGCGAGTGGTGATGCCCCTTGAGCCGGCAGTGAGTGTGATACCAGTGAAAATGTGATAGCCTTGTGAGTGGGTGAGTTTAGAGTGATGAGATGGTTGCCTTACCCAGGCGGCATGGATGAGATCATTCATCTGTTTTCTGCACTGGATGGCTGACCTCTTGTGTGCAGTGTTGGCACTGACAACCTCTCACTGCCTCCGAGGTTGAAATAGTGAGACTGATGGGCCTCCTGTGGCCAGAGCAGGGGTAGAGGACATTGCAGTGGGCCTCCATAGCGTCCCAGGGATGTGTCACTGAACCGGGGGGCTGCACTCTTCTTGGCTTTTGGGGCCATCTCTTCACTGGAGCAGTCCTGGGCTGTAAGCATTGAGAAGTGTTTATCTAAACTGCAGTTTAATATGGCGCCCTGTGTGAGGAAGTGGCGAGGCTGCCTGCCAGCGAGAAAGCGTGTTTCCTGTGACTGCATAATTAATGAGGCGGGAAGAAGATGATATGGTGTGAAACTCACCATTACAGCCAACGGGTAAAACGTCTTTTTTCATGCCTGCTACCGCACTTATTGAATACCTGGGACAATTCCGCCCACTGTGGTATCGATACTAGACTAGTAATCTAGAAGCCCGGTCTAATGCTCTGGAGATACAAGTTCAAATCCCAAGATTGCAGCTTGTGGAATTGAAATTTTATTAATATCCATTACAAGCCTACCGCCTCCCACAGCTACCTTGACTACAGCTCCTCACATCCCGCTTCCTATAAGGACTCCATCCCATTCTCTCAGTTCCTTCGCCTCCATCGCATCTGTTCCGATGATGCTACCTTCAAAAACAGTTCCTCTGACATGTCCTCCTTCTTCCTTAACCGAGGTTTTCCACCCACGGTCGTTGGCAGGGCTCTCAACCGTGTCCGGCCCATCTCCCGTGCATCCGCCCTCATGCCTTCTCCTCCCTCCCAGAAACATGATAGGGTCCCCCTTGTCCTCACTTATCACCCCACCAGCCTCCGCATTCAAAGGATCATCCTCCGCCATTTCCGCCAACTCCAGCATGATGCCACTACCAAACACATCTTTCCTTCATCCCCACTATCGGCATTCCATAGGGATCGTTCTCTCCGGGACACCCTGGTCCACTCCTCCATCACCCCCTACTCCTCAACCCCCACCTATGGCATCACCCCATGCCCACGCAAAAGATGTAACACCTGCCCCTTCACTTCCTCTTTCCTCACCGTCCAAGGGCCCAAACACTCCTTTCAAGCAACATTTCACTTGCATTTCCCCCAACTTAGTCTACTGCATTCGTTGCTCCCAATGCGGTCTCCTCTACATTGGGGAGACCAAACGTAAACTGGGTGACCGCTTTGCAGAACACCTGCGGTCTGTCCGCAAGAATGACCCAAAACTCCCTGTCGCTTGCCATTTCAACACTCCACCCTGCTCTCTTGTCCACATGTCTGTCCTTGGCCTGCTGCATTGTTCCAGTGAAGCCCAACGCAAACTGGAGGAACAACACCTCATCTTCTGACTAGGCACTTTACAGCCTTCCGGACTGAATATTGAATTCAACAACTTTAGGTCTTGACCGCCCTCCTCCATCCCCACCCCCTTTCTGTTTCTTCCCCCTTCCTTTTGTTTTTTTTCCAATATATTATATAGATTTTTCTTTTTTCCACCTATTTCCATTACTTTTAAATATTTTTAAATCTTTTATGCTCCCCACACCCCCACTAGAGCTATACCTTGAGTGCCCTACCATCCATTCTTAATTAGCACATTCGTTTAGATAATATCACCAACTTCGACACCTATGTGTTCTTTCATTCTGTTGTCTGTGACATCTTTTGATGATCTGCTTCTATCACTGCTTTTGCCTACAACCACACCACCCCGCTCCACTTCTCTCCCCCCACCCAACCACACCCCCCACCTCCCCCCCACCCCCACCACCACCACCACCACCACCTTAAACCAGCTTATATTTCACCCCTTCCTAGGGATTTACCTAGTTCTGTCGAAGGGTTATGAGGACTCGAAACGTCAACTCTTTTTTTCTCCGCCGATGCTGCCAGACCTGCTGAGTTTTTCCAGGTAATTCTGTTTTTGTTTTTTTTTATTAATAAATCTGGAATGAAAAGCTAGTCTCATTAATAATGATAATGAAACTAGTGGATTGTCATAAAAACCCATCTGGTTCACTCATGCCCTCTAGGGAAGGAAATCTTCCATTATTACCTGGTCTGGTCCACATGTGACTCTAGACCCACAGCACTGTGGTTGACTCTTATTTGTCCTTTGAATGGGCCCAGTGATCCAGTTAGTTGTATCAAGTAGCTACTGAAAAGTCAAAGAAGGATAAAACTGGACTGACCACTTGACATCGACCTAGGCACCAAAAACCTCAAAAGAATACTCTACCAGTTGACCCTGCAAAGTCCTTCTTAATAACATCTGGGAACTTGTGCCAAAATTGGGAGAGCTGTCCCACAGACCAGTCAAGCAACAGCCTGACATTGACTCTAAGGTATAATTCAGTAAGTATGACAATGTCCTATCAGCATCCCTGATTATGTTCTGTTCCACTGACAGGACAGACCCATCTGCAGTGGTGGCACAGTGGTGGGAGTCAGGAGGGAGTGACCCTGAGACTCCGCAACATTGACTCTGGACCTCATGAGACCTCATGACACCAGGTAAAACAGGGCAAGGAAACCTCCTGCTGATTACCATGCTCTGCACCCCCCAGCTGATGAATCAATGCTTCTCCGTCCTGAACACCACTTGGAAGAAGCACTAAGGGTGGAAAGGGCACAGGGTATACTCTGTCTGGAGATTTTAATGTCTACCACTAAGTGTAGCTCGGTAGTACTATAGCTGGCAGAAGGAAGGACTACCTGCCAGGCTGGGCCTGGGGCAGTTGGTGAAGAAATAAACAAGAGGGTAAAACCTACTTGATCTCACCCTCACCAATTTACATGTTGCAGATTTATCTTTCCATGACAATATTGGTAGGAGTGACCACTGCGCAGTCCCTGTGGATAACAAGTTCCATCTTCACAATGACGATACCGCTCATCGTGTTGTGTGGCACAACCATCGTGCAAAAAAGGGTAGATTCAGAACAGACCTAACAGCGCAAAACTGAGCATCTATGAAATGCTGTGTGCCATCAACAGCAACAAAAGTGTCTTCAACCACAATCTGTAACTCCATGGCTTGACAAGTCCTTCACTTCACTGTAGTGATGTTAGTAAAACCTTTTCACACTATTTTGGGGATCACGTGACTGTATAGATGAATCAGCCCTAAGTGCGGGTAATCTTAGCGGTGGAGCTTTATAGTCCTGACCTGATTTGAACATGTAGCTTCTTCATGAGGTCTGTAAATAAAGTTTATTGTTACTAACAAGGAACCTGTCCATTACACAAAGTGAATTACAATTGGTGACGAGGATAAAGAGCTCTGTGCTGCACCTTGCCTCCTGAATGTGAGTATTTCACTTTTTAAGGGAAGCAAGAAAAGTGTACTCACCAGTCATGCCACCCTTCGGTAGAATCGACCTGTGCGACTTGTCTATGGAAGACTGGAGCCAGTACATAGAGCGCCCAGGTTTCAACTTTGTGACAAATGAAATAACAGCGGAGGAGATGCAGAAGCAGAAAGCAACTCTTCTGTCTGCCAGAGCAACCACATATAGCCTCATCCGTAGTCTGATCGCCCCGAATGCACCCAATTCCAAATCTTTAACAAGCTTGTAGACCTCGTGAAGACACATCTTCAGACTAAGCCATCGGTCATTATGCAAAGATTCAAATTCTACTCTAGAGTAAGGGCCCCGATTGTGTCAATCGCAACATATATCACGAAGTTAAAGCAGTTAACGGAGCACTGTGATTTTGGGACACCCTCGATGACATGTTGCGAAATCATTTGGTTTGAGGTGCACAGGACGACACCATTCAGTGCCGTTTACTTGCAGAAATTAATATTGATCTGAAGCGCACCATGGAAATAGCGCTAGGAATGGAGAGTGTCGAGAGGGATCTGCAGGCATGGCTGAGTGTGCAACATGGCACCGTTCTGCAGTTTGGGCGGGAACCTACCACTGGGCATGGTGCAAAAACCAGGGAGACAAGAGCAAAGTGGGAAATAGTCTCCACCACTCGAAAAATGAAAAGGAATACTGGAAGCATCTCACCAGCGACTCAGAAATTAATTTGCTACCAATGTGGGATTAACATCGTAGTGGAAACCTGCAGATTTAAAGAGGCAGAATCCCTCCACTGTCACAAAAAGGGCATGTTATAAAGCAGTGCAAGGTGAAATCAAGACAACCAATCAGACGGCAGACCAAGATGATTGAAGTGCACAATATAACTGAACCAGAAGCTGCTGATACTGATATCCATTCCCTGTACAATGTCAAAGCCGTGAAAACTGAACCAATCATCATCACCTCTCAGGTAAATGGGAAGCCTCTAGTCATGGAGGTTGACACAGGAGCAGCGACCACAGTGGTGAGAGAACACGTCTTTCAATACCTAAGCGAAGGTACCCAGCCACTGAATCTGGAGCAAACCACAGCTCAGTTGAAGACATACACTGGAGAGGCAATACAGTTATATCCTACAGGCAGCAGCTGCCAGTGATTGTTGTAACAGGCGAAGGACCTAGCCTTCTGGGCCACGATTAGTTAAAAGAAATAAAGCATAATTGGTCAGAAATTTTTCAAGCCAGAACAGGAAGAAATCCTATGTCCTTAAGGGAATGTGATGGTGTCTTTTGGAATGAGATAAGAGAATTGAAGGAGCTTTGCAGGAAAATCATGAAAAGAAGCCACTCTGAACAAGCTGAAGAAACAGTTGGCAGGAAAAGCTCGACAATGTTCAATGTTCCAAGAGGAAGCCAGAAGGTACAAAAAGGAGACTGAAGCACTGAAGAATCAGTTGATTGAGACAAGAGAGGCAGTAGAAGGAAAAGTCATGGAACTTTCCAAGATGCGAGTGGGTAACAAAGCCATGGGTGGCCCAACCCCCAAACCAAACCAAGTTAAGATTTCACCAGACAGAAAGTTGGCCGACTGTGAAATCAGAACGAAGGATGTGATAAAACCATGTGGCAGACACAAGAAGAAAAGACAGTAATCAAATCCGAAAGGCCAATAAGATATGTCTCCAGAAACCTCTCTGCAACCGAGAAGGGTTACTCACAACTTGAAAAAGGCGGCTTATCCGTCACATTTGGAGTAAAGAAATTCCATCAGAATCTGCATGGTCAACATTTCACCACAGTGTCAGATCACAAGCCACTAAGGGGTTAAATTAGTGAAGATAAAGCAATTCCACCGATAGCCTCTGCCAGAATTCAAAGATGGGCTTTGATTTCGTTGGCATATGAGTGTACTTTAATGCAGAGTCCAGGTATGCAAATAGCAAATGCAGACGCTCTCAGTCATCTTGATAAAAAGCAAAATACTGCGGATGCTGGAAATCTGAAACAAAATCAAAAATAGCTGGAAAAACTCAGCAGATCTGGCAGCAACTGTGTAGAGGAGGACAGAGTTAATGTTTCGAGTCTGTATGACTCTTCATCAAAACTAAAAAGAAATAGAAATGAACTGAATATATAAGCTGTTTAAGGGGGTGGGACAGGTGAAGCTAGATAGAGGGCCAGTGATAGGTGGAGGCAGAGGGGAGATTGCCAATGATGTCATAGACAAAAGGACAAAGGGGTGTCAATGGTGGTGATATTAGCTAAAGGATATGCTAATGATGACATTAAGGGTAGAAAGCAGGATGAACAAGGTACAGATGGCCCTAGTGGGAATGGAATGGGGTGGGGTGGGGAGAAAGGATCGAAATAGGCTGAAAGGTAAAACAATGGATAGAAGTAAATTTAAAAATAATAATAGAAATAGGTGGGAAAAGAAAAATATATTAAAAAAATATATTAATTATTAGAAAAAAGGGGATCGGAAAGGGGGTGGGGATGGAGGAGAGAGTTCATGATCTGTAGTTGTTGAACTCAATGTTAAGTCCGGAAAGCTGTAAAGTGCCTAATAGGAAGATGAAGTGCTGTTCCTCCAGTTTGCGTTGAGCTTCACTGGAATATTGCAGCAGGCCAAGGACGGAAATGTGGGCATGAGAGCAGGGTGGTGTGTTGAAATGGCAAGTGACAGGGAGGTCTGGGTCATGCTTGCTGACAGACCAAAGGTGTTCTGCAAAGCGGTCACCCAGTCTGCGTTTGGTCTCTCCAGTGTAGAGGAGACCGCATTGGTAGCAGCGAATGCAGTAGACTAAATTGAGGAAGTGCAAGTGAAATGCTGCTTCACATGAAAGGATTGTTTGGGCCCTTGGACGGTGGGGAGGGGGGAAGTAAAGGGGCAGGTGTTGCACCTTCTGTGGTTGCATGGGAAGTTGCCATGGGAGGGGGTTGAGGTGTAGGGGGTGATGGAGGAATGGACCAGAGTGTCCTGGAGGGAACGGTCCCTACAGAATGTTGACAGGGGGGGTGAAGGAAAGATCTGTTTGGTGGTGGCATCATGCTGGAGTTGGTGGAAATGGCGGAGGATGATTCTTTGAATGCGGAAACTGGTGGGGTGATCAGTGAGGACAAGGGGGACCCTATCATGGTTCTGGGAGGGGGAGGAAGGTGTGAGGGCGGATGTGCAGGAGATGGACCGGACACAGTTGAGGGCCATGTCAATCACTGTGGGTGGAAAACCTCGGTTAAGGAAGAAGGAAGACATGTCAGAAGAACTGTTTTGGAAAGTGGCATCATCAGAACAGATGCAACGGAGGTGAAGGAACTGAGAGAACGGGATGGAGTCCTTACAAGAAGCAGGGTGTGAGGAGCTGTAGTCGAGGTAGCTGTGGGAATCGGTGCGCTGGTAATGAAAATTGGTGGACAGCCTATCACCAGAAATTGAGACAGAGAGGTCAAGGAAGGGAAGGAAAGTGTCAGTGATGGACCACGTGAAAACGATGGAGGGGTGGAAATTGGAAGCAAAATTAACACGTTTTTCCAGGTCCAGATGAGAGCGTGAATTGGCACTGAAGCAGTCATCGATGTACCGGAGAAAGAGTTGTGGGAGGGGGCCTGAGTAGGGCTGGAGCAAGGAATGTTCCACATAGCCCATAAAGAGACAGGCATAACTGAGGCCCATGCGGGTACCCATAGCCACACCTTTTATTTGGAGGAAGTGAGACGAGTTTAAGGAGAAATTGTTCAGTGAGAGAACAAGTTCAGCCAGACGGAAGAGAGTGGTGGTGGATGGGGATTGTTTGGGCCTCTGTTCGAGGAAGAAGCGGAGAGCCCTCAGTCCATCCCGGTGGGGGATGGAGGTGTAGAGAGATTGGACGTCCATGGTGAAGAGGAGGTGGCTGGGGCCAGGGAACTGGAAATTGTTGATATGATGTAGGGCGTCAGAGGAATCGTGGATGCAGGTGGGAAGAGACTGGACAAGGGGAGAGAGAATGCGGTCAAAAAAGCAAGAAATGAGTTCCATGGGGTAGGAACAGGTTGACATGATCGGTCTGCCGGGATAGTCCTGTTTGTGGATTTTGGGTAGGAGGTAGAAGCAGGCCATCCGAGGTTGGGAGACCATGAGGTTGGAAGCTGTGGAGGGAAGATCTCCAGAGAAGATGAGGTCAGTGACAGTCCTGGAAACAATGGCTTGATGTTCAGTGGTGGGGTCATGGTCCAGGGGGAGGTAGGAGGAAGTGTCTGCGAGTTGATGCTCAGCCTCTGCGAGTTAGAGGTCAGTGCGCCAGACAACAACAGCACTACCCTTGTCAGTGGGTTTGATGACAAAGCCAGGGTTGGACCTGAGAGAACGGAATGCGGCAAGTTCAGAAAGAGACAGGCTAGAGTGGGTGAGAGGAGCAGAGAAATTGAGATGACTGATGTCCCGCCGATAGTTCTCAATGAAAAGATCAAGAGAAGGTAAGAATCCAGAGGAAGGGGTCCAGCTGGAGGGAGAATATTAGAGGTGGGTAAAACATCCATTGAATGGGGAGAGGACTCCTGCCCAAAGAAGTGAGCACAGAGATGAAGACGCCGGAAGAAGAGTTCAGCATCGTGCCGAGCCCGAAATTCATTGAGGTGAGGATGTAAGGATATGAAACTGAGCCCTTTCCTGAGCACTGAACGTTCAGCATTATAACTTATATTTCAGCTCATTTCTATTTCTCTTTAGTTTTGATGAAGAGTCATATGGACTCGAAACGTTAACCCTGTCTTCCTCTCCACAGATGCTGTCATACCTGCTGAGTTTTTCCAGCTATTTTTGTTTCTCTCTCAGTCAGCTTCCTTTGCCAGGTAGCATTATACATGCTCCAGTGCCTCAAGAAGTTATACTTGCGTTGAATTTCCTGGACTCCTCAACGGTCTGTGCAAAGCAGATAAATAATTGGACAAACCGGGATCAAACTTTATCAAGCGTCTGAGAACAAGGATGGTCGAATGCACAAGTCTCTGAAGAGTCAAAACCATTCTATGCCCGTAAAACTGAATTATGTTGTCGAGATGGAATCTTGTTGGGGGGATCTTGTTGTTGGAAGCAAGAGTTGTCATCCCTTCGCAAGGAAGAGAACCACTACTGACAGAGATTCACAGTGCGCATCCAAGCATTTTGAAAATGAAGAGGCTTGCACGAAGCTATATCTGGTGACCAGGTATAGACAGTGATATAGAAGAAAATGATTAAACACTGCCTCCAGTGTCAGCAACAACAGAAGTTGCCCATTTCAGTTCCACTGCATCCGTGGGAGTGACCTGGTTGATCCTAGGTAAGACTACATATAGACTATGCAGGTCCATTTTTAGGTACCATGTTTTTAGTGACTATCTACGCGCATTCTAGGTGGGTGGATGTGTATGAAGTTAGATCACTGACATTGTGTGCTACTGTTGAAAAGCTGTGCCAATGTTTTAGTGTACATGGCCTACCAGGAGTCATTGTTTTGGATAATGGTACTGCTTTCAATAGTTCGGAATTCCAGAGGTTTATGAACTTAAGTGGGATTAAACATATTAAAACAGCCCCATATCATCCCTCATCCAATGGGTTAGCAGAAAGAGCAGTATAAACTTTTAAAACAGGAATGAAGAAATTATCTGAAGGAATGTTAGAAGCATGAATTTTGTGATTTCTTCTCAACTATCGCACAACTCCTCATACAACTATGGGTCCAACACCATCTGAATTACTAATGAAATGCCACCTTCGTACAAGATTGAGTCTGGTGTTCCCTAATTTAGAGGGGAAGTAGAGAGGAAGGTAGAGAAGAACCAGAGTAATCAGAAAGTGACTCATGATATTCACAAGAAAGATCGAAAATTTACTGTGGGAGAGATGGTTTTTGTGCAAAATTTTGGAGATGGGTTCCTGGTATAATTGTCTCTGAAACAAGACCTTTGTCATACCAAGTGGAAGTGGAAGACGAGTCAGCCCTAAACAGAGGTAGTCTTAGGGGCGGAGCTTTCTAGTCCTGGACCAGGTTCAAGCATGTAGCTTCACAGAATCAGAATCACAGAAGCACACTTTGGCTCATCGAGTCTGCACTGACACGTGAGAAACACCTGACCTACCTACCTAATCCCATTTACCAGCACTTGGCCCATAGCCTTGAATGTTTTGACGTGCCAAGTGCTCATCCAGGTACTTTTTAAAGGATGAGCTCTGTAAATAAATTTTACCGTTTCTAACTAGAAACCTGTCCGGTACACCAAGTTTATCACATTCACCAAACCATCAAGCCAGTGGATCATTGAAACTTATGATGATGGGATATCTCATTGAAATGTGTAAAATTCTGACAGGGCTGGACAGACTGGATGCAGGGATGATGTTTCCTCTGGCTGGGTGGTCTGGAACAAGGGGTCACAGTCCCAGGATATGGGGTAGGTCATTTAGGACTGAAATGAGGAGAAACGCCTTCATTCAGTGGGTGGTGATCCTGTGGAATTCTCTATCACAGGAGGCTGTGGAGGCCAAGCCACTGAATATGTTTAAGAAGGAATCATAAATTTTTAGACACATAAGGAGTCAAGGGGTATGGGGAGAGAGCGGGTGTTTGGCGTTGAGATAGAGGATCAGGCATGATCATATTGAATGGCGGAACAGGCTCGAAGGGCTGAATGACCTACCCCGCCACTATTTTCTATATTTCTAATCCTGGTTCAATGAAGAGTGCAGGAGGGCATGCCAGGAGCAGCACCAGGCTTACCTAAAAATGAGGTGTCAATTTGATGAAGCTCTAACACAGGGCTACTTGCATGCCAATAGCATAAGCAGCAAGTGGTAGACAGAGCTAAGCAATTCCACAACAATGGATCAGGTCAAAGCTCTGCATCCTGCCACATCCAGTCTTGAATTGGTGGACAATTAAATAACTCACAGGAGGAGGTGACTCCACAAATATCCCCATCCTCAATGATGGAGGAGCCCAGCACATTAATGCAAAAGACAAGACTGAAGCATTTACAACAACCTTCAGCCTGAATTGGATGATCCATCTCAGCTTACCCCTGAGGTCACAGGTGCCAGTCTTCATCCAATTTAATTCATGCCACATAATATCAAGAAACCGTTGAAGGCACTGGATACTGCTACGGATTCTCAAAAAATTTTGACTATGTTATTGAAGACTTGTGCTCCAGAACTTGACACACTCCTAGCCAAGCTATTCCAGGACAGTGACAACACTGGCATCTACCCAGCTATGTGGAAAATTGTAACTGGTCGTGTGTCTATGGAACTCTCTTCTCCAAAGAGTGGTGGAGGCAGGGTCATTGAATATTTTTAAAGCTGAGTTAGATTGATTCTTAATTGACAAAGGAGTCAAAGGTTATTGGGGGTAGGAAAGTGGAGTTGAGGCCACAGTTAGATCAGCCTTGATCTTATTGAATGGTGGAGTAGGCTTGAGGGGCCGAATGGCCGGCTCCTGCCCCTAGCTCATACGTTTGTATTTCTGGAGATAACAGGGCAATCCAGGAGAGTTGGCAACCCCTAGGTGCTTTGGGAGAGAGGGAAAATAATAAAAGGAAAAGTTCCTCTTGGCTTTCCTGACAGTCTCGACAACGGAATCGAGCAGTGCTTGACTACAATATAGAATCAGCCCGGCAGTGTTTAAATTGATCCCCTTGGCCCTACCCCCCAACTCACAGGTGGAACCAGGCCAGACACTAAGAGGTGGACCCAAAACCTCGCGGGTGGAAGGAGGCACTGAGAGGTGGACCCAGAACCTCACAGGTGGACCCAGGACCTCACAGGTGGATCAGAGGGACTCAAAAGGTGTCTCGCATTGTTCAAATATAAATTAGGGAAGGATGTTTCATGAAAAATTATCTTCAATATTATAATAGGCTCCTAAAAATAGCAAGATTTACAGATAGGGTGGAACGTGATATAATATTGCCAGTGAGATATATCCACAGGAAATATTCAAGCTGGCAAGACCTAAGGAGTCAGGAATTGGAATATTTGGCAGTGGCAGGCGCTGCCGGCTGGTTCCAGCATGATTCCTGGTGCTAGTCATTTTCCACTTGGGCTCAGAGTCAGCCCATTCAGGGCAATGTCCCTTTAAACTTACTATTAACACACCAGATTCCTCTTACCGATGCCATTGTTCAGATGAGACGTTAAAACTGAGCCCTCGTCCATCAGCGCAGGTGGTTGTTGAACAGTATATGGCGCCAAGATATCAGCCTTGGCTCAGTTGGTAACACTCTCACCTCTGAGTCAGAAGGTTGTGGTTCCAAGGCAACACAAGGAGAGTTTTTGTTTTTTACACAGCGAGTTGGAAGGGATTGAGATCAGGAAGGGATTGCTTGACAGGTTGGTGAAAACAGATACATTAGTAACTTCCCAAATGGAATTCAATAAACAGCTGAAAAGGGAAAATTTCCTGGGCTATGGGCAAAAGGCATGATGTGGGACTAATTAGGTAGTCTTTTCAATGAACAGATACAACTGGCCTATGATTCTATGTCCCATTCAAGGACCTGAGTGCTTCATAAGAACATAAGAAATAGGAGCAGGAGTAAGCCATTCAGCCCCTTGAGCCCACCATTCAATGAGATCCTGGCTGATCTTCAACTTCAACACCATTTTCCTGCTATCCCCTTGTCCCTTGACGTTTTTAATATGTAGAAATCTATCAATCTCAGTCTTGAACATACTCAATAACAGCCTCCACAGCCATCTGGGGAAGAGAATTCCAAAGATTCACCACCCTCTGAGTGAAGAAATTCCTCCTCACCTCAGTTCTAAATGGCTAGTCCCTTACATCCTTCATCTAGGCTGTCACTAAATTGAGGTATTGAGGGAGTGCTGCACTGCCAGAGGTGCCATCTTTCAGATGAGACATTAAACCGAGGCCCCGCCTGCTTTCTCTGGTAGATGTTAAAGATTCGCTTTGCAAAGAAGTGCAGGGGAGGTTGGCGACAGGAAAAACATTTATGCCTCAATCTCATGACCAAAAACAAATGATCTGGTCGATTTATTTTATTTCTGTTTATGGGTTCTTGCTGTGTGCATGTTGCCTGTGTGCTTCAGACATCACTACAGTGGCTATATTTCAATGGCTTTGCAATGTTTTAGAACTACCCGAGGTTGAGAAAGGTGCTAATATAAATGTAGGTTCTTTCCTTCACTATTCAGAAAAAAAAGCAGAATGTTTTTTTCTGTATTCTTAGCAAATTTATCTACTATCGCCACCAGAAACAGAGTGAAATGTAATTTATCTTGTTGCCATATTTGGCATCTTGCTATGCATAAAGAGCACAAAGCAACTTCAACCTCATCAACACATACTTGAAATGCTGTGAAAATTACTTCTGTGCAATGACTTGTAAGTGGCCAGAAGAATCACAGAGCACGGAGAGAGAGAGAGACGAGAGTCCATTAAAGAGCATGGAGAGAGAGGCGAGACATCACTAAAGAACGCAGAGAGAAAGACGAGAGTCCATTAAAGAATGCAGAGGGAGAGAGGTGAAAGACCATTAAAGAGCGTGAAAGGGGAAAGAGCGTGGAGAGCGGCTGATTGGTGACTAGGATTGGCGAGTGCTTCTAGTCTTTAAAATGAAAGTAAGGTCTTTAGTTTGTGTTTAGGTCTCTAGTCCTGTTTTTCTCTTTCTCTTAAAAATAGCTTGTTAAGTATAAGATCGCTACTGGTGTATAAAAAATAATTACAATGAAGTGTAAAGAGCGGGGGATTCTTCAAGTGTAAGGAGCAGGAATACTAGAGTAATTAATTAATAAATAAAATAAAATACGATAGTGATGGCAGGACGGGTGATGTGTTGCTGCTGCAGCATGTGGAGCTGCTGGACACCAAGGTGATCCAGGGTGAACACATCTGTACTAAGTGTTTGAGGCTCGAGGAACTACGGATTCAAGTTGAGGAACTAGAGTCTGAGCTGCAGACATTGTACCACATCAGGGAGGGGGAAAGCTACCTGGACACTTTGCTTCAGGAAGGGGTCACACCCCTCAGATTAGGTAATTCAAATTTGATTGTGATCAGGGACAGAAGGGTGTGACTGTAGGTGAGGCAGGTATGGGGACCCAGGGGCTAGCGTTCGAGGAGCCTCGGCCCCTGCAACTGTCCAACAGTTATGAGGTTCGTGCAAGCTGTATGGATGAGAGTGGGGACTGCAGGGAGGATGACCGAACTGACCACGGCACTGGGGTATTGGGAGCCATTCAAGTGGGGGGAGGATATAGGAACATAGTAGTTTTATGGGACAGTATAATTAGGGAGATAGATACTGTTGTCTGCAGCTGTGAGCGTGAGACCCAAAGGCTGTATTGCCTGCCCAGTGCCAGGGTTAAGGACATTTCCTCAGGGCTGGAGAGGAACTTGGAGTGGGAGGGGAGGGATCCAGTTGTCGTCGTCCACGTTGGTACCAACGACATTAATAGGACTAGAAAGGAGGTTCTGCTGAAAGAATTTGAACAGTTAGGGGCTAAATTAGAAAGCAGAACATCCAAGGTAATAATCTTGGGATTACTACTTAAGCCATAGGCAAACCAGCATAGGGTAAATAAAGTCAAGGAGTTAAATGCATGACTCAAAGATTGGTGTGGGAGGAATGGGTTTCAGTTCATGGGACACTGGCACCAGTACTGGGGTAGAAGCGAGCTGTTCCAATGAGACGTGCTTCATTTGAACTGTGTTGGGAATAGGGCTGTAGAGAGGGCTTTAAACTAAATAGAGTTGGGGGGGTGGGGGGGGGTGTGTGTGTGTGTGTGGAGGAGGTGGGGTGGGTGGTTGTGGTTCTGGAAAAGGGATACTTATGCTTACAAAGCAAAAGGATATGGCGGCATTGCAGGACAGCTATTTAGGTAATGATACCCAGAGTGTGACAGGAAGTTTACAAACATTAAAAAATAGCAGCCAATAGGGTCAAAGGGAGAAAAAAATGGTAAAAAGGCAAAATTAATGTCTCTTTATTTAAAAGCATGTAGTATTCGAAAAAAAATAAATGAATTAACGGCAGAAATAGAGATTAATGGGTGTGATCTTAGAGCCATTATGAAAGCTTGGTTACAAGAAGCTCAAAGCTGGGAACTAAATATTCAGGGGCATGTGGCTTTTTGAAAGGACAGGCAGGAAGGAAAGGGTGGTGGGGTAGCTTTGTTAGCATGAGATGGAATAAGTACAACAGCAAGAAATGATCTTGGATCGGGAGATACAGAATCCATATGGGTGGAGGTGAGAAATAACAAGGGGACGGAGACATTGATGGGAGTAGTCTATAGCCCCCTAACAGTGGCCATGCTGTAGGACAGAGAATAAATCAGGAGGCAATGAGGGCAGTAAAAAAGGCAGCACATTAATCATGGGTGACTTTAATCTTCATGTAGATTGGGAAAATCAAATTAGCAGAGATAGCCATGAGCAAGAATTCATAGAATGTATTTGGGACAGTTTCCTGGAACAATATGTTATGGATCCAACCAGGGATCAGGCTATTTTGGATCTGGTATTGTGTAATGAGGCAGGTTTAATAAATGATCTCAGAGTACAAAATAGCTGAGGAAACAGTGACCAAAATATGGTAGAATTCAGCATTCAGCTAGTGTGTGAGAAACTTGGGTCGGAAACATCTGTGCTAAACTTAAATAAGGGTAATTACAAGAGAATGAGGGCAGAGTTGGCTGGAGTGGACTGGGAAAGGAGTTTAGCAGAAAAGACAGTTGATGAACAATGGCAGGAGTTTAAGAAAATAGTTCAAGGCTCACAACAAAGATATATCCCAGCGAGGAAGGAGGGTTATAGGAAGGGGATAAACCAACAATGGGTTAACCAAGAAAGTTAAGGATAATATATCAAATTGAAAGAAAAAACGTACAATGTTGCAAAGATTAGTGGTAAGCCAGGGGATTACAAAAGTTTGAAAAACCAATAAAAGATGAACAAAAAAATAATAAAGGAGAAAATAAACTGGGTAAACTAGCAAGTAATATAAAAAATGGACAGTAAAAGCTTCTTTGAACATATAAAAAGGAAGAAAGAGGCCAAAGTGAACATAGGCCCCTTACAGAATGAAGCTGGGGAAACAATAATGGGGAAACAGGAAATGGCAGAAGAACTGAATAAATACTTTGCATCAGTCTTCACAGTAGAAGACACTAATAGCATTCCAAAAAATACTAAATAATTATGGGGGAGGAAATAAATACAATAACTATCACTAGAGAAAAAGTACCAGGAAAAGTAATGGGGCTAAAGGCCAATAAGTGCCCTGGACCTTGATGGGTTGCATCCTAAGGTATTAGAGAGATAGTGGATGCGCTGGTAGTAAATTTCCAAGAATCCTTAGATTCTGGAAAAATCCCAGAAGATTGGAAAACTGCCAATGTAATGCACTTATTCAAAAAGGGAGGGAGACAAAAAACAGGTAGCTATAGGCCAGTTAGCTTAACATCCATCATTGGGAAAATATTAGAAGTCTATTATAAAGGATGTAATAGCAGACCATTTAGAAATGCATAATATAATCAAGCAGAGTCAGCATGACTTCATGAAGGGGAATTCATGCCTGACAAATTTAATAGAATTCTTTGAGGAGGTAACAAGCAGGATAGATAAAGGGGAACCAGTAGCTGTAATATATTTGGATTTCCAAAAGGTGTTCAGTAAGGTACCACACATAAGGCTACTTAATAAAATAAGAGCCCATGGTGCTAGGGATAGAATATTAGCATGGTAGAGGATTGGCTAACTAATAGAAGACAGGGAGTTGGGATAAGGGGGGCATTTTCAGGATGGCAACTTGTAACTAGTGGAGTGCCACAGGGATCAGTGCTGGGGCCACAATTAGTTACAACATATATTAATGACTTGGATGAGGGAAGTGAATGTACTATCACCAATTTGTGGATGACACAAAGATAGGTGGGAAGGCAAGTGGTGAGGATGACACAAAGAGTCTGCAGAGGAATATAGGCAGGTTAGATGAGTGGGAAAAAACTTGGCAGATGGAATATAATGTGGGAAAATGTGAGGTTATGCATTTTGGGAGGAAGAATAGAGGAGCTGAATATTATTTAAATGGAGAAAGACTGAAGAAAGTTGCAGCCCAGAGGGATTTGGGAGTCCTTGTGCATAATCCCAAAAAATTAACATACAAATTCGGCAGGTAATAGGGAAGGAAGGCAAATGGAATGTTGGCCTTTATTTCAAATGGAATAGAGTATAAAAATAGGGAAGTCTTGCTAAAGCTAAACAAGGCACTAGTTAGACCACACCTAGAACACTGTGAACAGTTTTGGTCCCCTTATCTAAGGAAAGATATACTGGCATTGGAGGCAGTCCAGAGAAGGTTCACTAGGTTGATTCCGGATATAGAGTGATTTTCCTATGAGGAGAGGTTGAGTAGGTTGGGTCTGTACCCATTGGAGTTTAGAAGAATGAGAGGTGACCTTATTGAAACATATAAGATTCTTAGGGGGCTTGTCAGGGTAGATGCTGAGAGGTTGTTTCCCCTTGTGGGAGAGTCTAGGACTAGAGGCATAATCTCAGAGTAAGGGGTCGCCCACTTAGACAGAGATGAGGAGGAATTTCTTCTCTCAGAGGGTAGTCAATCTGGAATTCTTTACCACTGAGGGCTGTAGAGGCTGGGTCATTAAGTATATTCAAGGTTGATATAGACAGATTTATAATCAGTAAGGGGATCAAGGGTTATGGGGAAAAGGCAGGAACGTGGGGTTGAGGATTATTAGATCAGCCATGATCTCATTGAATGGCAGAGCAGACTCGATAGGCTGAATGGCCTACTTCAGCTCCTATGTCTTATGGTTTTACAAGCACTAAAATGCTTCAAAACAGCTCATAGCATCTCCAATGGAAAACTGACTCTTAACTCAACTTTCATAGCTGACCTCTACTACCTAGAAGGACAAGGGCAGCAGGGGAACACCGCCACCTCCAAGCCACACACCATCCTGCCTTAGAACTATATTGCGGTTCCTTCACTGTTGCTCGATCAAAATACTGGAACTCATTCCCACAGCACTGTGGGGGTACCTACACCACATGGACTGCAGCAGTTTAAGAAGGCCGCTCACCACCATCTTCTCAAGGGCAGGTGGAGGTGGTGGCATAGTGGTATTGTCACTGGATGAGTAACCCGAAGACCCAGGGTAATGCTCTAGGGACAAAAACAAAAACACTCTGGAAAAACTCAGCAGGTCTGACAGCATCTATGGAGATAACAACAGTTAACCTTTTGACTCAGTAGGACTCTTCTTCAGAGCTAAAGAGAAGTAAAAATATGGTGAAATATATACTGTTTAAGGGTGGTGGAACAAGTGAAGCTGGATAGAAGGCCTGTGATAGGTTAAGGCAAAGGAGAGGTTGCAAAAGATGTCATAAATAAAAGGTCAAAGGGGATGTTAATGGTGATGGTGCTTATGCTGTCTCTTTATGGGCTATGTGGAACATTCCTTGCTCCAGTCCTACTCCCGCCCCCTCCCATAACACTTTCTCCGGTACATCGATGATTACTTCGGTGCTGCTTCATGCTCTAGTCTGGACCTGGAAAAATTTATTAATTTTGCTTCCAATTTCCACCCCCCCATCATTTTCACATGGTCCATCTCTGACACTTCCCTTCCCTTCCTTGACCTCTCTGTCTCAATCTCTGGTGATAGACTGTCCACCAATATCCATTACAAACCCACCGACTCCCACAGCTACCTCGACTACAGCTCCTCATACCCCGCTTCCTGTAAGGACTCCATCCCATTCTCTCAGTTCCTTCGCCTCCGTCGCATCTGTTCCGATGATGCCACTTTCCAAAACAGTGCCTTTGACATGTCTTCCTTCTTCCTTAACCGAGGTTTCCCACCCACAGTGGTTGACAGGGCCCTCAACCGTGTCCGATCCATTTCTGCCAACTCCAGCATGATGCCACCGCCAAACACATCTCTTCACCCCCGCTGTTGGCATTCCATAGGGACCATTCCCTCCAGGACACCCTGGTCCACTCCTCCATCACCCCCAACACCTCAACCCCCTCCCAGGGCACCTTCCCATGCAACCACAGAAGGTACAACACCTGCCCCTTTACTCCCTCCCTCCTCACCATCCAAGGGCCCAGACACTCCTATTAGGTGAAGCAGCATTTCACTTGCACTTCCCTCAATTTGGTCTACTGCATTCGCTGTTCCCAATGCAGTCTCCTCTACATTGGAGAGACCAAACGCAGACTGGGTGGCTGCTTTGCAGAACACCTCCAGTCTGTCCGCAAGCATGACCCAGACCTCCCTGTCGCTTGCCATTTCAACACTCCACCCTGCTCTCATGCCCACATGTCCGTCCTTGTTGAGTGAAGCTCAATGCAAGCTGGAGGAACAGCACCTCATTTTCCGAATAGGCACTTTACAGCCTTCTGGACTTAACATTGAGTTCAACAACGTCAGATCATGAACTCTCTCCTCCATCCTCACCACTTTTTGATCCCCTTTTTTCAATATTCATTTTTACTTTTAAATTTTTTTCCCACATTTCTATTATTATTTTTAAAATTTACTTCCATGTTTATTCATTGTTTTATCCCCACCTTTTATCCTATTTTCGATCTTATTTCCCACCCCGTCCCCTTCCCCCACCCCACCCCCACTTGGGCCATCAGTCACTTGTTCATGTTGTTCTTTCCAGTGTGCTTACCCTTGTCCTGCTATTATCACATTCTGCTTTCTGACCTTAATGTCACCATCGGCACCTCCTTTAGCCAGTACCACCGCCATTAACTCCGCTTTGACCTTTTGTCAATGACATCTTTTGCCATCTCTTCTTTGCCTCTACCTATCGCTGGCCTTCTAACCAGCTTCACCTGTTCCACCACCCTTAAACAGTATATATTTCACCACATTTTTACTTCTCTTTAGCTCTGAAGAGTCATACGGACTCGAAATGTTAACTCTGTTTCTCTCTCCACAGATGCTGTCAGACCTGCTGAGTTTTTCCAGCATTTTTTGTTTTTGTTTCAGATTTACAGCATCCGCAGTATTTTGCCTTTACCTGAATGCTCTGGCACCTGGGTTTGAATCCCACCATGGAAGGTGGTGGAATTTGAATTCAAAAAGTCTGGAATTAAAAGTCCCTCTCGGCTCCAGCCCTGCTCCCCACTCAAGGATTTGACCTCACTCCCCCCTCACTCTCCCCTCTTGGCTCTGACCCACTCCCCCTTCACTCCCCCCTCTCAGCTCCGGCCCCATCCCCCCACTCTGGCCAAGAAACCACTGTTTCTGTAAAAACCCATCTGGTTCACTAATGTCAGATCCAAAGCAATATGGTTGACTCTTAACTTCCCTCTGAAATTGCCTAGCAAGCCACTCAGTTTATCACAATTGCAAGAATCATGTCATAAAAACAAAAATAGCTGGAAAAGCTCAGCCTCTGCGGAGAGGAACACAGATAACGTTTCAAGTCTGAATGATTCTTTATCAGAACTTGCTTTTATGCAAGAATCATGTATTGACCTAGGCACTGGAACTCAACCCTGTCGACCTGCAAAGATGTCCTTACTAACATCTGGGGGCTAGTGCCAAAATTGGGAGAGCTGTCTCACAGACTATTCAAGCAGCAACCTGACATAGTCACACTCACGGAACCATACTTTACAGTTGAGAGTGACTGCCCTTAGCATTAAGGCAGCATTTGACCGAGTGTGGCATCAAGGAGCCCGAGCAAAACTGAAGTCAACAGGAATCGGGGGAAAACTCTCCTTTGGCTGGAGTCACATCGAGCACAAAGAAAGATGGTTGTGGATGTTGGAGGTCAATCATCTCACTCGCAAGACATCAATGCAGGAGTTCCTCAGGATAGTGTCCTGGGCCCAACCATCTTCAACTGCTTCATCAATGATCTTTTACTGATGATTGCACAATGTTCAGCACCATTTGCAACTCCACAGACACGGAAGCAGTCCACATACAAATGCAGCAAGACTTGAACAATATCAGGATTGGGCTGACAAGTGGCAAGTAACATTCGTGCCACACAAGTGTCAGGCAATGACCATCTCCAACAAGAGAGAATCTAACCATCGCCCCTTGACTTCCAATGGCATTACCATCGCAGAATCCCCCACTATCATCATCCTGGGTTACCATTGACCAGAATACTGTGGCTACAAGAGCAGGTCAGAGGCTCGGAATCCTGTGACGAGTAACTCACCTACTGAATTCGCAAAGCCTGTCCGCCATCTACAAAGCACAAGACAGGAGAGTGATGGAACACTTCCCACTTGCCTGGATGAGTGCAGCTCAACACCATCTCGGACAAAGCAGCCCACTTGATTTGCACCCCATCCACAAACATTCACTCCTTTCAATCACTGATACAAAGTGGCCAATGTATGTACCATCTATAAGATGCACTGCAGGAACTCACCAAGGTTCCTTAGACAGCACTTTCCAAACCCATGACCACTACCAGCTAGAAGGACAAGGGCAGTAGATACATGGGAATGCCAACACCTGGAAGATCCCCTCCAAGCCACACACCATCCTGACTTGGAAATATATTGTCATTCCTTCACTGTCGCTGGGTCAAAATCCTGGAACTCCCTCCCTCCCAGCACTGTGGATATACCTACACCACATGGACTATGGCCGTTCAAGAAGGCAGCTCATCACCACCTTCTCAAGGTCAATTAGGGATAGGTAATAAATACTGGCCCAACCAGTGACACCCACATCCTATGAATGAACATAAAAAAAATGAGCGATTGTCGATAAATGCTGGCCTAGTCAGCGACGCTGGCATCCCAAGAATGAACAGTGAAAAAAAACTGTCAATAGCAGTCAATTGCCCAATGTGTGAAGTTGGTGTGTAATTCAAGGAAATGCCCAGCAGATGGCAGTCACTGTTGAAGGTTTCCTACCCTATTCATGAGTGCAAAGGTGTATTTTGTATACATTTGTATATAAGATTCTATTAATAAGACATATTGTCTATACACAATGATGATTTGACCTCAGAAACCAACATCTGTTACTTGACCGAGTGTCCAAGTCGGTTTCTGATAAAGGCATTTGAACTGTGAGTGTTTTCTGGGTATGAATGTTTTCTATGAATTGATCATTGAATTTAATGTACTGCATTGAACATTGATTTAGCAGGAAGTTGGTTGCCAAATGGTAGTCTTCGCTCCTGCAACACTGCGCTTTCATGACATTTCTGCTGTGTTTTTGCAAGACCCAGGACATTGGGACATGAATCGCAGGTGACAAGGCAGGAACCAGAAGAGAGGACATGAGCTGGCAAGTACCCACTTCACCGTGTGCTGCCTGGCCTCTTTACTATACAAAAATAACCAGGCCCCAGTGTAGGGCAGATGAATGTCACCCATATAAGTTGAGAATTTTGGGAAAAGAAAGACTTGCATTTCTATGGCGCCTTTCACAACCTCAGGATATCCCAAGGTGCTTTACAACTGATGAAATGTTTCTGAAGTTTAGTCACTGTTATAATGTAGGAACCACGACAGCTAATTTGTGCATGGCAGGCCCTACAAACAGAAATGGGCCAATCACCATTATCAAATGTAGTGATGTTGGCTGAAGGATAATATTGGCCAGGACACTAGGGAGATCTTCCCTGTTCTTCTTCAAAATAGTGCTATGGGATATTTTATGTCCGCCTCAGAGAGCAAGCAGGGTTTAATGTCTCATCCAAAGGATAGCACCTCTGACAGTGTAGCACTGACACTGAGTGTCAGCCTAGATTTTTATCACTGGAATAGGACTTGAATCCACCAACTGCAGACTCAAAAATTTGTTTCACATTGTTTCATAGCGTAGGAAGTTCTTTGAAGTGGGCTCAATTATGGCAGGAGGGGCTTGTTATGAGTTCAAAGACTAGTTTTCCTAATGTAGTGCCTTTATTGAATGGACTGTTAGATGACTGCCTGCAGGGAGTCCCTCATAGCAGAGGTCACATGACTACAGCAAGACAGCTAGGATAGGTAGTAATGATTGCATTTCAAAACCCAAACATCTCCCTTTTCATAATAAACAAAAGACACAATCATCCCCCTTGTTCTAACAAACGAAATACAAATTTGCATGCACTATCATGTGTAACTGTGAGCTACCCAAGTCACCCACTAAACCACAATTCTTCTCATTCATTAACAAGCTGTCCGTTATTTTCGTCAATTGCTGCATATACATTGCGTACATAGTCGTTAAATCATGCAGGTCTCTTAATAGTACACATGTGTGTTATCATTGGCTGTTCGTCTGGGGAGTATTGTTCCTGGGGCGCTTGTTGCTATGCTAACTGTTGCTGCTGTTCCATTTCCATTGTTGGGGACTGGTGGACCTCTGGGAGTGATGATTGTTCTGTACTCTGTGCAGCTGGTGAGATCCCAACTTCCTGACCTGCTTTGAGGGAACAGTTTCTCTTGTGGTTCCTATATGCCTGTGGTTACATTGGTATCAATGGTCGTTTGCTTCCACCACACATGATTGAGCTGACAACTACTCTATACATGTCCCAAATTTCCATGAGGGCTGATTCCTATTGAGGCTGTTGAAGATTTGTACCCTGACTGGCTATCCAATGCTCAACTGTGGTAATGGTTTGACAGTCTTGTCAAAATGAAATTTGACCTTCTGCCATTTCACCATGATTTTTTTTCACACACGCCTCTTTCAACTTCTGGTTTCAGTAGCTTTTTTGTTATTGGAAGAGTAGCTTGGGTGCGGCATGCGATTAGTCTTTGGACTGGACTCCTTTCAGTCGCTCTGTGTCTCCACTTGAGGATTGCCTTGTATACATCTATGCAAGATTTGCTTGATTTCTTGATGATCCCTTTGGCGATTTTCACTGCTGCCTCGGCCTTTCCTTTCAACTGGGGAGAACGCAGAGATGATGTGTGGTGTTGAATTTCGCAATCCTTGGTGAAGTGGCTGAATTCTTCACTCGTGAGCTAAGGGCCATTGTTACTCATCACAATGTCTGGAATGCCATAACGAGTAAAGTGTGCTTTCAGGCATTCTACTATCTCTCCTTTCATCGTTGAAGTGAGTTGGTGGAACTCCCAGTAGTCCGAATAGTAGTCTACAGTGACAAGATAGTCAGTTCCTGCTAAAGTGAAGAGGTCTACTCCCAGCTTCATCCATGGTGTGTCTGGGATGTCACGTGTTATCAACAGCTCTCTAGCTGGTTACAAGCACCGCACTGGGTGATGTGGTCTTTAATTCCATTGCTCACATTTAGCCAGTAGAGAGCAGTTCTCTGGTCTTCCTCAGGCTCGATTTAATTCCTTGAAGACTTGCATGGATGCGCTTCAACATCTCCCCTCTCATCTCCTTAGGGATGATGACTCTATTTCCTTTGTACAAAATGCCATCTTGGGCTGTCAATTTATCTCATGCCCAATATGCTCTTGCGACCACAAGTGTGTCCTTGATGATCTCAGGTCATCCTTTCATCACTAATTCTTGCAGCACTTGGAGTGTTGCACCTTGTTTGCTTGATTTAAGCAAGGCGCTGTGCTGTCAGATTCAATGCCTCTGCAGAGTTGATGACTTCCAGATCATGTCAAGCTGCTTCACATTGAATTTGGAAGATTTCACATTCTGTAGTAGTGTCCTTAACTTTCTTCATGGGGAATGCTGCTCTCAACAGCATGTCAGCAATGCACATCTGTTTCCCTTGCTTGTATGTCACGTCCAGAATGATATCTCTGTAAACAAAGTAACATTATTTGCAAACACTTTTGAGCAGACAGCAGTGGTTTGAGAAAAAATATTTGAAGTGGCTTGTGGTCGGACTCCACTGTTACTTTTTCTCTCCCAAGCAGGATTTGATGAAAATGCTTACAAGCATAAACAATACCCAGGCACTCTTTCTCCAGCTGAGCGTAGTGCCGTTCAGTTTACATTAATGCCCTGGATGCAAATGAGACCGGTGTACTTGCTGCATTAGGGTTGCTCCAAGACCTGTCTCGCTGGCAAAGTGACTTCATCATTGATGTCATAGTAGTTCAGCACTGGCATTGTTGTCGCTAGTTGTTTGATTCTAGTGAGCGCTGCTTCTGGTTCTGTTCACCTCCTTGGCAGTGAGCTTGCATAATGGCTCACACTCAGATGAAAAATTATAAGACCATAAGATGTAGGAGCAGAAATTGGGCCATTCGGCCCATCGAGTCTGCTCCACCATTCAATCATGGCTGATAAGTTTCTCAACCCCATTCTCCTGCCTTCTCCCCGTAACCTTTGATCCCCTTACCCATCAAGAACCTATCTATCTCGGTCTTAAATACACAAATAGGCAAACTTTGCTAAATAGTTCAAGAATCCAACAAATTGTTGCACTGCTTTCACGTCTGTCGGTCACTGCATCGCTGCTTCAGCTCTCACTTTGTCAGGATCCGAACAAAGCCCTTTTACTGTTAGTACATGACCTATGTACTTGGATTCTGGCTTCTTCAATTGCAATTTTTTCTTGTTCAGCTTCAGGTTTATCTGGTGAGCTCTCTCCAGCAGTCGTATTAAATTCTGGTCATGGTCAGCTATGGTTCATTCCATTGTGTCTCCACATCCATAGACTGTAGATCATTCAATATGGCTTCCACTCCGTGAAGATCACTGACTATCTCATGCTGCCTGTGTTGATACTCTTCTGGAGCTGTGGAAATGCAAACAGTAGGCACAATCACTGGTATTTCCCAAACGGCATCCAGAATGTTGTTAGAAAGCTGCTGCTTTCATCTAGCTTCACTCGCCAGTAACCATCCTTCACATCTAAGGTAGTAAAGATCTTTACCTTGGCAAAATTCCTTCAATGGCTGGCATGGGGTAGTGAGATCTCTTCAGTGCTTTATTTAGACCCTTTAGGGTCCAAGCATACTCACAGCTTTCCAGACTGTTTCAATGCTATCAGGCTGCTAATCCAGTCTGTCGGAGTTGTCACTTTCTTGATTACTCCCTTCTATTCCTGCTCTTCCATCTTGTTTTTAGGCTTGACTTGGAGGCAGTGGGAACTCTTCTCAGCAGATGCTGAGTTGGTCTTATACTCTCATTTACTTCAAAATGATATTCACCTGATAGACATCCCAACCCTGTAAACATATCTTTGTGCTCCTCTAGGACCTGTTCAGCAGTCAAGGGTTTTGTGCGCTGCGGCACATTGTAAATCTCTGTTGGCACGTTTAAGGTTACCAGCCCAAGCTTTAGACTTGCGTCAGCTGAGATGAGTGGCTGTTGCATCCCTTCTATGATCTGGAACTCCAGGTCTACGTTCTTGCCACTGCATTGGGCTGTCTGACTAATTTGTCCTCTCAGTATGAGTATCGTGCCAGTTCTGCTACACGAACCTCTGACCCTCTGAATGGCCGGCGGCCCTTGGAAGGGGGTCATCCTACCTCGGAGGTGGGGTTGCAGGTGCAGCAGACACAACTTTGGGCAATTAACTGAGCCATGGGGCAGAATTGTCCCACGTGTGGTAGCGGGCGGGAAAAAGGGTGTTTTACCTGCGGGCCGCAATGGTGGCTTTTCGTGCATCCTGCTTCATTAATAATTCATTCACGGGAAACATGCCGGATCTCTGGTGGGCCCGCCACACCATGACCTCAGCGCTTCCTCGCTCTGGGTACCATATTTAGGGGGAACCATGGTGCATGCCTACCTCAGGTCTTCAGGTCAGGACTGCTCCAGGTGACAGATGGCCCTGAAAGCAAAGAAGAAGGCAGCCCACAAATTTAAGCGATGCCTCTCTGGTCACAGAGGAAGGCCTTCACGATATCCTCTACCCCCACTCTGGCCACAGGAGGTCCACCAAAGTCACCAATCCGACCTGGGAGGCAGTGGCAGCAGTGGTCAGCACCACTGGACCCCAAATGTGGTTAGCCATCCAGTGCAGGAAGAGGATGAATGGCTATCACTAATTTTGTTTAGCTGAGACAGGCGCAATGTGTGTAAACGCACTGGTGCCCGTTTCAGCTAAACAAACTAAGTGTTGGCCCTTTGCTGGTTCTTTCCTCAGGGCAATGCCTTGACCAATCAGAGTCAAGCATCCTGGTTTAAATTTCAAACAATTCTTGGCAGTTAACTGTCAGTTACCATTAACCGGTGCATTCACCATGGCAACGCCTCTACCAATCAGAATCCACTTGCCACCCAATCAGCACTCTCTTCTCATACAGTATAATGTTGTTGCTTCCCCTGACATTGGCATTCTTGCGATTGTCCTGATGAGTGAAAGATGAAAAGCCTTGACAAAATGTATTTTTTGCAGCAATACTCAAGTTCTCTAGAACCAGACAACCATTGGAAAATCTGGCGTGGGGGGGACAATTCTGGTCGGTCCTTACTTTGTATCCCATTAGGGGGGTGCAGAATGGCTTCACACCAGCCTCCGGTGGAATTGACATTCTACCATGGCGGACGCCATCGGATGATCCCACTGTGCTTTCACGCTGGCGTGAAACCAATTTTTGGCCTTCCCACCATATTGTCCCTCCTGTACCCATCACTGCAGCCCCCCCCCCCCACCACCCACTCCAACACCCCAACCCCCACCGCCTGCCATGATGCCCAATACTAATGGGACTGGAAAATTCCGGCCTTGGCTTCCAGGCCACCTTATCTAATCTCTGTAACTGACTTTGGGTGAAGGGAGTAAATAGAAAAAGACAGAGGATTGGTGGGGGGTGGGGTGGGTGGTGGGGGGGTGGGGGGGGCGGTGGGGGGTGCGGTGGGGTGGGGGGGTGTGGTGGTTGGGGAGGAGTGGGAAGGGGAAATTACACAAGCAGCTTGAATGCAGTCTAATGCTTCAATTATTTGTTTCAGTACTGTAAAGAAATTTGAAACATGGTAACTGCAGTAAAGTTCATCACAAGACAAAGAAATAAATATATTGATGCAAGTTTAATGCAGTGATCAACATGAATGAATTTAAGAGCAGTGCAATATAAATCATATCCATACTTACAGCCACTTTGCCATCTTGCTTGACATGTTCCTTTTCTTTTTGCCACGAACTAAATATGCATTTTATTGAGTTTGCACATGTGCAATCCAGCAAGGATGTCAAAGTTGCCTTGTTTCAAATGATCCCAGCCATAGAGACATTGACAGTGTCAATCTTGTCTCAGTGACAGCCAATTTGCTGTGGAATCTTGCAACTTTCATTTAAACAGCACTTTTAATGCAATAAAATGTCCCAATGTGCTTCAGAGGAGCGTTAGAAAATTAAGTTTCACACCAAGCCACATAAGGAGATGTCATGACAGATGACATATGCTTGGCCAACCAGGTCAATTTTAAGGAATATCTTAAAGGAGGAGAGAGAGAGAGAGAGAGAGAGAGAGAGAGATCGAGAGGGGCAGGGAGATTTAGAGAGAGGATTCTAGAGCTGAAAGCAAGGCTGCCAAGGGTAGGGCGATTAAAATTGGGGATGAGCCAGTGGACAAAATTGGAGGAGTGCCAACATATTGCAGGGCTATAGGACTGGAACTCCAATCCAGATACTTCAGCACCTAGATAAAAGCAAAATACTGCAGATGCTGGAAGTCTGAAACAAAAACAAAAATAGCTGGAAAAACCCAGCAGGTCTGACAGCATCTGCGGACAGGAACACGGTTGACGTTTCGAGTCCGTAAGACTCTTCATCAGAATTAAGGAAATAGAGAAATGAGGTGAAATATAAGCTGGTAGAGGGGGGGATGGGAGAGGTAGAGCTGGATAGAGGGCCAGAGATAGGTGTAGGCAAAGAAGAGATTGACAAAGATGTCATAGACAAAAGGACAAAGGGGTGTTGACGGTGGTGATATTATCTAAGTAATGTGCTAATGGTGACATTAAGGGTAGCAAGCAGAACAAGCAAGTGGCAGATGGCCCTAGTGGGGGTGGGGTGGGGGGAAGGGATCGAAATTGGCTAAAAGGTGGAGGAAAAATAATAGATCTAAATTAATTTAAAAATAGGTGGGAAAAGAAAAACATATTTCTTAAAAATTATAAATTATTGGAAAAAGGGGGATCAGAAAGGGAGTGGGGATGCAGAAAGAGTTCATGATCTGAAGTTGTTGAACTCAACATTAAGCCCGAAACCACATAATTTAGGCTGACACTGCTCTTTGCTGATGAAAGCACAGTCTCTAGCTCCACTTGCAATTCCTCAGATAATGAAGCAGTTTGTGTCCAAACGTTGCAGGACCTGTCATGGGTTAATAAGTGACATGTAATATCCATGCTCATAAGGGACAGGAAATTATTATTTCAACAAGAGTTGAACCTCCTTTTCTTAACATAAAAAGCCATCACCATCACCAAACCATCAACATTTTAAAAATTCATTCGTGGGATGTGGGCTTCGCTGGCTGGGCCAACATTTATTGCCCATCCCTAGCTGCCCGTCAGAAGATGTGGTGAGCACCCACAGTGCTGCTAGGAAGGGAGTTCCAGGATTTTGAACCAGTGACAGTAAAGGAACGGCAATATATTTCCAAGTCAGGATGGTGAGTGACTTGAAGGGGAACTACCAGGTGGTGGTGTTCCCTTCCCATTTATCTGCTACCTTTGTCCTTCCAGATGGTAGTGGTTGTAGGTTTGGAAGGTGCTGTCTTAGGAGCTTTGGTGAATTCCTGCAGTGCATCTTGTAGATGGTACACACTGCTGCCACTGTGCATTGGTGGTGGAAGGAGTGAATGGTTGTGGATGTGGCGCCAATCAAGCGGGCTGCTTTGTTCTGGACGGTGTCAAGCTTGACACTAAACCTAGCTGGACCAGTCACATGCATATGTTGGCTACTAGAACAAGTCTGGGACTGGATATTCTGTGATGTGTATCTCACCTCCTGAATCCTTCAAAGCCCACAAGTAGGATTGCCAATCCTCTAGGAATTCCCTAGAGTCTCCATGAATTAAAATCCATGACCTCCACCACTTAGAAGGACAAGGACAGCAGGTACATGGGAACACCACAACTTCCAAGACCGCATCCAAGCTATACAGCATCCTAACTTGGAACCATATTGTCATTCCTTCATCGTCGCTGGTTCAAAACCCTGGAACTCCTTCCCAATAGCACTGTGGAAGTTCCTTCACCACTGCAGCATTTCAAAGAAAGGCCACTGCCCCCAGCACCTCTCCCCCGAACTTCTCAAGGTCAGCTAGGGATGGGCAATAAATGCCAGCCTTGCCAGTGACACCCTCATCCAGAGAACAAAAAAAAAACTCTGGGTGAAGGTCAAGTAGTATTGGTTGAGAAGGGTGGGAAGGATGACAAAATGAATCAGAAAAAAATGTATAGATGACACTGAGTTTGAATGTTAGAAGCCTAGAGTTTGAAGGACAAAAACTCCAGTGTTTTGAGTCCCTTGGAAACACAGACAGTACACCAATATCACCACAGTTCCAGTCACCTTCAGCATGGCAGTGCATTGCAAATTAGGCAAGAAACGAATGACACTATCTAGGAGAGGGAAGGGGGATCTACTGTCAAGTCAGACAGCTTACCAAGATTGGTGAGTTGGGGTAAAAAAATTCTTTGGGGCCAACCAAATGCTTGGAACCGCCTGTCTATCAGGAACATTTGAATCACACTCCTGATTACGCAATACATTTCACATGATCACAGAATCTTTACAGTGCAGAAGGAGGCATTTGGCCCATCGAATCGGCATAGGCTATCTGTAAGAGCATTCCACCTAGTCCCACTCCCCTGCTTTATCCCCGTAACCTGGCACATTCTCTCTTTCCAGGTAGCAATCCAATTCCTTTTTGAATACCTCGGTCAAAGCTGCTTCCACCACCCTTTCAGGAAGTTCGTTCCAGACCTCAGCCACCCTCTGGGTAAAAAGTTTTTTCTTCACATCTCTTTTACTCCTTTTGCCAATTATTTTGAATCTGTATCCTTTAGTTCTTGATGCTCTCTTGATTGGGAACGGTTTCTCACTATTTACCTTGCCCATACCCCTCAGGATCTTGAATACCTCTATCAAGTCTCCTCTCAGCCTTCTTTTCTCCAAGGAACACAGTCCCAACCTCTCCAATCTACTTCAGTAAAGCTAACAAGCCTTACTGGGACAAGAAAGCTGAATAAACACCAATTAAAAGGCAGTAGTTAAGCATTCCTAAGGCATTCTCTTGTCGGCCTGAGCCTTGTGCCTACCCTGTTATATCACACACACACACACACCTGTCCTGAATTAGCTTCAAACACTTTCACCCTCACAACGAATCCTCCAACATCCCATGGGATGTTTTGCTTTGTTTTAAAGCACATTCTACGAGCTGCAGGAAAATTTAGGGTTTCCTCCTCAGCAAGTAGCTCAAGTGATTAAATCAGCCAAATTGGACAGCAGGTTGCTGAAGAAATGCATGGGATCATTTTTACATCTTTCTTGTTCAATCACATCTTTGAACTATGTCTCAAAGTAAATAGAATGGTGTCCTGTACAAACATAGTAATGCAAGAAGACATGAAGGCCAGTCAGCCCCTCAATTCTGTTCCAACGTCTAATTTGATCACAGCTGACATGTACTTCAAATCCATTTTCCTGCCATACCTCCAAATCCCTTGATGATCATTGGTCTATTGAACTCAGTCTTGAAAGCTGCAATTGGCCCCCAGCATCTACCTGAGAGAGTTCCAGATGACTACAGCAACTGAGGCAAAAAATGATTCCTGATTTTCCTCATAAATGGGCTTGGTTCTAATTTTAAGATTATGCCTATCCAACCTTTTCTCGGAAGACACCGCACCCATTCCCACGTCAGAGAAAATAGTCTCTCTTCATCTACCTATTGAATCCTTTTAACATTTTAAATGCCTTGATCAGATACATACAAGCATATGAACATATGAGTTAGGAACAAGAGTAGGCCACGTGGCCCCTTGAGCCTGTTCCGCCATTCAATAAGATCATGACCGATCTGACTGTAACCTCCCGCCTACCTCCGATAACCCTTCATCCACTTGTTTATCAAGAATCTATCTAACTCTGCATTGAAAACATTCAAAGATTCTGATTCCACTGTCTTCTAAGGAATGGGACGGTCTACATCTGAACCAGAGCGGGACTAACATCCTTGCGGGTGGGTTTGCTAGTGCCGTTGGGAGGAGTTTAAACTAATTCGGCAGGGGGAGGGGACACAGAATGTTAGCAGAATAGGGACACGTCATAATACAGTAAAACAATCAAGTCAGAGGGAGTACAGCTGCATTAAGTTTCAAGGGAGTAAGGCAAGGCTGGATGGCCTCTACTTTAATGCCAGGATTATTACAATTAAAACAGATGAGTTAAGGGTGAGGATTGACACGTGGAATTGTGATATAGTAGCTGTCACTGAGACATGGTTGAGGGAAGGGCAGGATTGGCAGCTCAACATTCCAGGATATAGAATCTTCAGGCAAGACAGGGGAGGGGGTAAAAGAGGAGGAGGCATTGCATTATTAGTTAAGGAGTCAGTTACTGCAGTAAGGAGAGATGATATCTTGGAGGGGCATCAAATGAAGCTTTGTGGGTACAGTTTAGGAATAAAAAAGGTGCAACCACATTATTAAGTGTTTATTATAGACCCTCAGATAGTCAGCAGGAAATTGAAGAGCAAATATGTGCACAATTTGCGGAGGTGTGTAAAAACAATAACAATAGGGTAATTATATTAGGTGATTTTAACTTGCCCAACATAATTGGGATAGACATAGTGTTAAGGGCTTGGATGGAGTGGATATCTTGAAATGTGTACAGGAGAACTTTTTAGGTCAATATGTAGAGGGTCCAACAAGGGACGGCGCATTGCTGGACCTAATTCTGGGGAATGAAGCCAGACAGGTGGCTGAGGTGGTGGTGGGCGAGCATTTTAGTGATAGTGACTACAACATGGTACAGTTTAAGCTTGTTATGGACAAAGAAATTGACAAATTGCAAAAAAATGTTTTGGTTTGGGGGAGAGTGGATTTTAGTCAAATAAGGCAGGATCTGGCCAAGGTAGACTGTGAACAGTTAGTTGTGGGAGGAACAGTGGGGGGTGTTCAAAAAGGAAATGAGGAGGGTACAGGCTCAACATGTTCCCTCTAGGGTGATAGGAAGGAGTAACAAGCCCAGAGAACCAGGGATGACAAGAGATATTCAGGTTACGATGAGAAGGAAAAGAGAGGCTTTTAGCAGGTACATGGGAAGGAACTCAGCAGAGGCATCAATGGAGTAAAGACAGTGCAGGGTGGAGCTTAAGAAAGCAATTAGGAGAGCAAAGAGGGGATATGAGAAAGCTCTGGCTGGTAAAAGTAGGGAAAATCCCAAGATATTCTATAAGTATATCAATGTGAAGAGGATAACCAGGGAAAGAGTAGGGCCCATAAGGGACCAAGGGGGCAATCTATGGGTGGAGCCAGAGGACATCGCTACAGTGTTGAATGGATATTTCATGTCCGCCTTCACCCAAGAGAATGAGGATGAAGGTATCGAACTCGGGGAGACAGACTGCGAGGTTCTGAAGCAAATTGATATATGGAGTGACAAGGTATTGGAGGTGTTGGCAGGCTTGAAAGTGGACAAATCTCCAGGTCCGGATGACTTGTGTCCCCCGACTGCTGAGGGAGGCAAGGGAGGAGATTGCAGGGGATCTGACCCAAATTTTTAATTCCTCTCTGGCCACGGGGGAGGTGCCAGAGGACTGGAGAACAGTTAATGTTGTTCCACTATTTAAGAAGGGTTGTAGAGATAAGCCAAGGAACTACAGGCCAGTGAGTCTCACGTCAATGGTAGGGAAACTATTGGAGAAAATTCTGAAGGAGAGTATCTATCTCCACTTGGAGAGGCAAGGTTTGATCAGGGATAGTCAGCATGGCTTTGTCAGAGGGAGGTCATGCCTAACAAATTTGTTTGAATTTTTTGAGGAGATGATAGGTATGTAAATGAGGGTAGTGTAGTTGATGTAGTTTATATGGATTTCAGCAAAGTCTTTGACAAGGTCCCACACGGGAGACTTATAAAGAAGGCAAATGCACATGGGATACAGGGTAATTTGATAAGGTGGATTCAAAATTGGCTTAGTTGTAGGAGACAGAGGGTGATGACAGAGAGATGCTTTAGTGACTGGAAGCCAGTGTCCAATGGCGTACCACAGGGATCTGTGCTGGGTCCCCTATTATTTGTCATTTATATAAACGACATAGATGATGGGGGGTAGGACTAGTAAGTTTGTGGATGACACAAAGATTGGCCGGGTGGTTAACAGTGAGGTTGAGTGCCTTGGGCTACAGGAAGATATAGACGGGATGGTCAAATGGGCAGATAAGTGGCATTTAACCCTGAAAAGTGTGAAGTGATACACTTTAGAAGGAGTAATTTGACAAGGAAGTATTCAATGAACGGCATGGCACTAGGAAGTTCTGAGGAACAAAGGGACCTTGGCATGTGTGTCCATAGATCTCTGAAGGTGGAGGGGCATGTTAGTGGGGTGGTGAAAAAGGCATATGGGACACTTGCCTTTATCAATCGAGGCATAGATTACAAAACTAGGGAGGTGATGTTAGAGTTGTATAGAACCTTGGTGAGGCCACAGCTGGAGTACTGTGTGCCGTTCTGGTCGCCACATTATAGGAAGGATGTGATTGCACTGGAGGGGGTGCAGAGGTGATTCACCAGTATGTTGCCTGGGATGAAACATTTAAGTTATGAAGAGAGGGTTGGATAGACTTGGGTTGTTTTCATTGGAGCAGAGAAGACTGAGGGGCGACCTGATCGAGGTGTACAAGGTTATGAGGGGCATGGACAGGGTGGATAGGGAGCAGCTGTTCCCGTTAGTTGAAGGGTCAGTCACAAGGGGGCATAAGTTCAAGGTGAGGGGCAGGAGGTTTGGGGGGATGTGAGGAAGAACTTTTTTACCCAGAGTGTGGTGACGGTTTGGAATGTACTGCCTGGGAGGGTGGTGGAGGCAGGTTGCCTCACATCCTTTACAAAGTACCTGGATGAGCACTTGGCATGTCAAAGCATTCAAGCCTATGGGCCAAGTGCTGGTAAATGGGATTAGGTAGGTCAGGTGTTTCTCACATGTTGGTGCAGACTCGATGGGCTGATTCTGTGATTCTGTGAAGGGAGTTCCAGAGACTCACTACCCCTGGAGAAAAAAGTTCTTCTCATTTCTTTCTTCATCCACCCTGTCAAGGCCCCTCAGGATCCTACATGTTTTGATGAAGTCACCTCTCACTCTTCTAAATACCAACAAATACAAGCTTAGCCTATCCAATCTTTCCTCGCCCATTCCTGGCACTAGTTCAGGAAACCTTCTCTGAACTGCTTCTGATGCATTTACATCTTTCCTTAAATATGGAGACCAATACTGTACACAATACTCCAGATGTGGTCTCACCAGTGTCCTATGCAACTGAAGTATAACCTCCCTACTTTTGTATTCAATTTCCCTCACAATAAGCGATAACATTCTATTAGCTTTCCTAATCACTTTTTTACCTGCATGACAGATGTTAAGCTAACTGGCCTACAGTTGCCTGCTTTCTATCTCTCTCCCTTTTTGGATAAAGGAGTTACATTTATATTTTCTAATCTAATGGCACCTTCCTCAAATCCAGCGAATTTTAGAAAATTGAAACCAACGCATTAATTATTTCACTAGCCACTTCTTTTAAGACCCTAGGATGAAGTCTATCAGGGCCCAGGCATTTGTCAGGCTGCAGCTCCCACAATTTGCTAAGCACCACTTCTCTGGTGATTGTAATTTTCCTGAGTTCCTCCCTCCCTTCCAATTCCCGATTTACAGCTATTTCTGGGCTGTTACTTCTATAGTGAATACTGATGCAAAATACCGGTTCAATTCATCTTACCCTTTTTTTTCAGAGCTGCTTTCTGTTTGCACAGCCCATCTCCCTGGAGGACTGGATGGTTCTGTTGGTTAGCTACTGGGTCTAGCACCTCCCTGCCTTACATCCAGCCTAGACTGATGAACCAAAAGCACTTAGTGGTGCTGAAGTCACAGCACCAAAATACCTCCACCTTCTTGGGTGTCTCATTCAGGGAGGTCTTTGTGTTACGGGCAAGGTAAAAGTTTTATATTGTTACAGTTGCAGGAATTTGGCTGCACGTCACGCTAGGTGACACATAGCCAAACTAATAATCTTGAAGGGGACCGCTGAAGGCTGCCACCAAAAGAGAGAAACAGAACAAAAAAATATATATTTTCCTGAATGTGGAGGAAAGGGCACTCCTTCATTAAAAAGGTTGGCTGCTATTACCAGTAACATCTCCCTTCCGACCCCCACCATCTCCTTCCCCCAAGCCCCCAGTTCATGCTTGGCCCAGTGTCCCCAGTCTTCACCTTCTTCGCAACCAGCACATTGGCTCTTGTGGTGCGGCAGGTATCTTCAGCCCACACTGGGATAGTCCCTGTGGTGCAAGAGGACCAATTTTGTCTGATACTCCGGCTGATTGGTTTTAGCTTGGAGTATTGCCTTATTGCTGGATCCAATATCTGAGTGTCCTGAAGTTGAAATTGTTCCTTTTCCCACCACTACCATATTGATTGGAAAGCCAGCACAGATTTGTCAAGGGAAAATTGTGTTTAACAAACACACTTGAGTACTTTTGCTGAGGCACCAGAAAGGGTCCATGAGAGTAATGCGATTGATGTAGTCTTTGATAAAATGTCACATAACAGGCTAAGTCAGCAAAGTTGAATGTTATGGAATGGAAGGGACAGAGCGCTGAAGAGGAGTCATATGAACACGAAATATTAACTCTGTTTCTCTCTTCACACATGCTGCCAGACCGGCTGAGTTATTCCAGCATTTTTTGTTTTTATGTCAGATTTCCAGCTTCTGCAGTGTTATGATTTTATCACAGTGGTGAATGGATATTTGGTAGGACAGGAGAAGGTGTAGAGTGGGGTTCCCCTGGGGTCAGTATTAGGGCTGCTAGTCTTCCATATTTATATATAAATGACCTAGACCTTAGCCTGCAGGGCATAATTTCAAAATTTGCAGACGATATGAAATTTGGAAGTATTGTGAATTGTGAGGTGATAGATTTAAAGATGGCATAGAAGACTGATGGAATGGGTGGATATGTGGCAGATAAAATACAGAGAAGTGTGAAGTGATGAATAAGGAGAGTAAATAAAGGGTGCTATTTTAATGGGAATGCAGGAGCAGAGGGACCTGGGGACATATATGCACAATTCGTAGAAGGTGGGAGGGCAGGTTGAGAAAGTGATTAATAAGGCATCCAGGATCCTGGCAAATACAGGCAGAGAGGACAAAAACAAGGAGATTACTGTGAACCTTTGAAAAACACTGGTTTGGTCTCAACTGGAGTATTGTGTCCAAATTTGGGCACCACCTTAGGAAGGATGTGAAGACATTGTAAAGCAGGTGCAGAAAAGATTTAGGAGAAGTGTTCCAGGGATGAGGGATTTCAGTTACGCGGATGGATTGGAGAAGCTGGGACCATTTTCCTTAAGGAAGAGAAGGTTGAGAGGAGATTTGATACAGGTGTTTAAAATTATGAGGGGCCTGGGCAGAGGAGATGGAGAGAAACTGTTCCCATTGGCAGAAGGGTTAAAAACCAGGAGATACGAATTTAATGGCAAAAGAACCATAGGCAGGACTTGTTTACACTGCGATTGATTAGGATCTGGAATGCACTGCCTGAGAGTGTGGTGGAGGCAGATTTAATCATGGCTTTCAAAAGGGGATTGGATATTTACCTGAAGAGAAAAAATTTGCAAGCTACAGAGCAAGAGCGGGAGAGTGGGACTAATGAGTTGCTCTTGCAAAGATCCAGTACAGACACAAAAGGCCAAATGTCCTCACTGTGTGCTGTAACCATTCTATGATTCTATGTGCACACCAAAAATCCCCTCGCCTTTTCCTCTCTTCCAATCATGTGTCCCAACAGTTACTGACCTGACTTACAAGTTATCACGGAATTGGGTTGTAACAATTCACAGCATTGAGGAATGTACAGTTAAACCTGACACTGTATCATACATCACAGAATATAATTTTAACATTTCAAGATCATGAAGGGTTCTGGTAAAGAGTGAGAAACTGTTTCCACTGGGAAGGGGGTGGGGCAGGGGTTGGAGTTGGTAACTAGAAAACACAAATTTAAGATAATTGGCAAAAGAATCAACGAAGAGATGTGGGGAAAAAAATGTACACAGTGAGTGACTCATAGACGTTTACAGCACAGAAGAAGGCCATTCAGCACATCGTATCTGCACTGGTCAACAAAGATTTGACTACACTAATCCCATTTTCCAGCGCTTGGCCCATAGCCCTGGAGGCTATGGCAACACAAGTGAATATCTAAATGCTCCTTAAATGTTATGAGAGTTTCTGACTCAACCACTCTCTGGGTGAAAAAAATTCTCCTCAACTCCCCTCTTAGCCTTCTACCTCTTACCTTAAATTTATGCCCCCTGGTTATTGACCCCTCTACTAATGGAAAAAGTGCCTTCCTATCCATCCTATCTATGCCTCTCATAATCTTATACGCCTCTATAAGGCCCCCTCTCAACCTTTGCTGGTCCAAGGAAAACAACCCCAGCCTATCCAATCTTTCCTCATAGCTCAGACCCTCCAGCCCATACAGCATCCTAGTAAATCTCCTCTGCAACCTCTCCAGTGCAATCACTATAATGTGGTGACCAGAACTGCTCGCAATACTCCAGCTGTGGCCTAATCAGCGTTTATATACAGTTCCAGCATAATCTCCCTGCTCTTGTATCCTATGACTCAGCTAATAAAAGCAAGCATCCCATATGCTTTCTTAACCACCTTGTCTACCTGCCTTGCTATCTTCAGGGATCTGTGAATATGCACACCAAGGTCCCTTTTATCTTCAGTACTTTCATAGTGTAATTCCTTGCCTTTTTAGCCCTCCCCAAGTGCATCACCTCACACTTTTCCGGGTTGAATTCCATTTGCCACTGCTCTGTCCACCTGACCAGTCCATTGCTATTCTCCTGCAGTTTATGGCTATTCCCCTCACTATTTACCACCCTACCAATTTTCGTGTCATCTGTGAACTTCTTGATCATACCCCCTACACTTAAGCCCAAATCATTTATGTACACCACAAAGAGCAAGGGCCCCAGCACTGAGCCCTGTGGAACCTCACTGGAAACAAACTTCCAGTCACAGGAACATCCCTCTGCCATCACCCTCTGCTTCTTGCCTCTCAGCCAATTTTGGATCCAACGTGCCACTTTGACTTGGATCTCATGGGCTCTTAGCTTCTAGACCAGTCTGCCATGAGGGACCTTATCAAAAGCCTTGCTAAAATCCATGTAGGCCACATCAAATGCATTATCCTCATCAACACTCCTGTTTACCTCCTCAAAAAATTTGATCAATTTTCTCAAACACCACCTTCTCTTAACAAATCCATGCTGACTATCCCTGATTAATCTGTGTCTCTCCAAGTGCAGATATATTCTGTCCCTCACAATTCTGGCCTATTATTTCCTGGTCTATCTCTTCTTCCCTTTTTTAATAATGGGACAATGGTAGCAGTCCTCCAGTCCTCCAGCACCTCACCTGTGGCCAGAGAGGGTTTGAAAATTACTGTCAGGGCTCCTGATATTTCTTCCCTAGCCTCCCTCAGTAGCCTGGGATACAAGTCATCCTGGCCTGTGGACTTATCCACTTTTAAGGCTGCTAAATCCGCTAGTACCTCCTCTCTCTCTATGTTAATTTCTTCTAATATTTCGCAGTCTTCCACCTGTGTGATCTCATGGGCTCTTAGCTTCTAGACCAGTCTGCCATGAGGGACCTTATCAAAAGCCTTGCTAAAATCCATGTAGGCCACATCAAATGCATTATCCTCATCAACACTCCTGTTTACCTCCTCAAAAAATTTGATCAATTTTCTCTGTCCCTAATCTATACCTGCTGTCTATACCTGCTTCGTCTTTTTCATTTGTGAAGACTGACGCAAAGTATTCATTGAGGACTACACCCACGTCTTACAGGTCCACACACAGGCTACCTCTATGGTCCTTAATTGGCTCTACTCTTTCTCTCGTTATTCTCTTGCTCTTTATATATTTAATAAATCCCTTTGGGTTTTCCTTTATTCTATGCTTTCTCATGCACTCTTTCAGTTTTCCTAATTTCCTTTTAAAGGCCCCCCCTGCACTTTTTATACTCATCCAGGGACTCTGCCGTATTGAGCCCTCGGTATCTGCCATAAATTTCTCTTTTTTTTCTTAATCCTAACCTTTAGGTCTCTTGACATCCAGGGTTCTCTGGACTTGGTCCCCCTTTGTCTTCTGGGGAACATATTTGCCCCGTACTCTTGCTATTTCCTCCTTGAATGGCTCCCACTGCTCTATGACAGTTTTATCTGCAAGTAGCTGCTCCCAATCCACTTGGGCCAAATCATACATCATCTTAGTAAAATTAGCCTTTCCCCAGTTTAGAACTTTTATTCCTGGCCCAACCTTATCCTTTTCCATAACTATCCTGAATCTAACTGAGTTATGGTCACTATCTGGACCAGTTAGAATCTGGAATGCACTGCCCTCTGGAATGCACTGCCTGAAAGGGTGTTTGGTGGAACTAACTTTCAAAAGGGAATTGAACGATTACTTGCAAAAGTAAACATTTGCGTGGAAAAGAAAAGGGAATGGGACTCACTGGATTGCCATTTCCAAGAGCTAGCACAGGCACAAAGGGCAGAATGGTCTCTCTCTGTGCTGTATGATTCTACGTTTTGTTAAAGTGAATTGCTTTTTTTCTATAGGTTCTATTGCTGGAGACAGTGTACAGAAGGTTGACAGTGAATTACGAGGTGATTATTCGATCGATGGGTTATGATGACAAAACGCTCTAGGGTACAATGTCTGTCTAAAGTTACAATATTTACAAAACTGTCACTATAAACCAGTGATAGTTCAGTAAAGATTTTTTTCTTAAACTTCAAGCATGGGGAAAATATATACGTTTCAAAGCATGTATGTTTCATTAATAGGAGGAGAATCTCTGGGATTGAAAGCTTTCTTCGCACACTGAGGAGCCTTGGGTAAAACCATGAAAGGCTAAGGCCCATAGAACAGGCCCATACAATGCAGGAATGAATGAGGCCTATTGAGAAGCAGTAATTAGGTGAGGCCAAGCTTGAATCTAACTGTTTGTAAAGTCAATGGAGCAAAAGAGAAAAAGGGTGAAATAAGGGAATGTACATTGTCACTAAATTCCCATAAAGCATTCCTGCCCTTGAAAAGTGGCATCAGTGAATGCACCAAGACTTTGACTGATGTCAATGTAGGAGCTATGATTAGCAGAATACTGGTTGTGAGCTATTGGTGTAACATTTGATAGACATTTTGCTGGAGAAAATATATTTCCTTGAGTGAGACAGAAGAAATGGTGGCAACACAGTGTGATGTACTGTATGACCGAAGATTGCCTTAAATATACAGTGGTGAGAGCGTGTAGCATTGTACGTAGATTTCAGTTAGAAAGTTGCTTCTGGTTTTACCTTAACCTCCTCAATACTCATTGTTTAATAAGGGTGGGCTGCGGCAATGTGTTTCTGCTAGAGTCTTAACCTCAATAAGCATTACAATTGGCATGAGAACAAGCAGCTGCTTTTATATACAGCCCTTCTATCCCATCGAGCTGCAATACAAGAGAAGATCTTAGACATTGCGACAATGTGGTTACTGCTTTGGGGGTGGGTGAGGGTGGGGGGAGGGAGGTTGTCAACTAGTCTTCAATTATGCAAGCGACATACATATGGGATCGGACCCATTCAGCTTCAAGTTCAATTTTGCATAAAGTTCGGGTTAATGCTGCTGCTCTGTGTTTGGCACTCTGGGCTCCACCCTGAGACCACACCAGGGTTACACTGGGGAAGGGGAAGGCCAGGTGTGTCTAACAACTGGTGCAGTCTGGAAATGGAATATGTCCTGATTTCTAGCAAGTTTCAGGATAATTATCAGCTCACCATCACCTTCTCAAGGGCAACTAGGGATGGGCAATAAACGCTGGCCCAACCAGTGGAGCTCACATCCCATAAATGAAAGAAAAAAAAAAATCTCTCTCTGCTATTCTGCTGTAACCATTTATTCTTTTCTGGACCCATCTTTTACTTTGACTTGTTTCATCATCACCCCTTTTGCCTTGCATCCTCATCCTTTTTGTCACTCCACCCGATCACCGTCCCACCATCCACCACCCCCGCCCCGGCAATCCCCCACCAACCTTTTCCCTGGCTTTGTTCTTGCTTATAAGTTGTTTGTGTCTAACATCTTTCAGCTCTGAAGACAGCTTGTTGACATGAAACATTAACTCTGTTTTTCTTTCCACAGATGCTGCCAGACCTGCTGAGTGTTTCCAGCAATTGTTAAAAATGACCTGACTGGCTGTTCCAAACACTTAATGGACGTGGACTAACTCCCTCTTTGTGCTTGTCCTAAGTTTGAGGGCTGAACCGAAATGAGTTAACAAATGCAGGGAAGAAAACACAGAGGGACATTCTGCGTAAATGCAGTGTGTTTCATAATAACATAGAATCGGTTTAAAGCTATACTGCCGTGATTGCTTTGCTGTGAAAGACCCAAAATTGATGGTGTACCTAGGACTGTAGAGTCTGATGCATCTTCAGTGGGTGGGACTAAGAGGAGATTTGATAGAGATGTTCAAAATCATGAAGGGGATGGACAGAGTAGACAGGGAGAAGCTGTAAATAAAAACAAAATTCTGCGGATGCTGGAAATTCAAAACAAAAACAGAATTATCTGGAAAAACTCAGCATGTCTGGCAGCATCGGTGGAGAAGAAAAAGAGAAGCTGTTCCCACTTGTAAAAGGATCAAGAACGAGAGGGCACAGATTTAAACTGATTTGCAAAAGAAGCAAATATGATGTGAGAAAAAACTTTTTCACACAATGGGTGGTTCAGGTCTGGAATGCACTGCCTGGAAGTGTGGTGGAGGCAGGTTCCATCAAATCATTCAAGAGGGCATTAGATGATTATTTGAACAGAACCAATGTGCAGGGGTACAGGGAAAAGACAGGGCAATGGCACTAGGTCATAATGCTCATTTGGAGAGCCAGTGCAGACATGATGGGCCAAATGGCTTCCTTCTGTGCCATTAAAATTCTGTGATTCTGTGAATCCAAATGCACTAATGGAATACAGCTTTTAAAACACAGACTTGACTTCTATTCAAGTGTATTTTCACAAGAGTTTCCTCGGTAGTTTACATTACTGAGAACCATAGACAAGAAGGGGTACATATGACCATTTAGCTTTTCTGTGCCAGCTCTTTGCTAGAACAATCCACCACTGATCCCATTGTCCTACTCCCTCCCTCTATCTTCCTCTACTTGTCTGATAGAGCCATCAATATAAATCTGTATAGGTGTATATGCTCCTATCATTACATCAGGGTAATCATGGCTTTTTTTTAAGAAGTTTGATTAGTAAAGATTAAGATAGAATTAACGGGGGACCATTTTTATTGCTGAGAATGGAGTCATTTTTCTGTCATTGTGTTTTCACTCACGAGCACATAGCAGCACTTCTGGTGACACAATAGCAGATCTGACAGTGAACCACGGTCACTGCATCGCCAAATTTGGCAGGATAGAATGAAAGATTGGCCGAATGTTTTTTTTTCCATTAGCAGCGACACCTCTTTACGTGATGCCTGATCCAAGCTTCTCAACTCACCGCTACCACCACCATCCTCCTCCTCCACCCCACAACTGTCTGCACTGATCGTGCAAGTTACAGCAATGGACACACACTCAGTTTACTGACTGATCTCATACAATGGGGACAACACCAATAGTGAGTGTATGCATGTTCAACTTTACCAATAACATTTACAAAACAATGTATTGAAAAAAATACATTCCTGTTGAGTGAGACTAGTTCAGCACCACACCTGTTATGCCTCTTTTATACTCAAAATGCCATTCTTTCAGTTAAATTTTATTAATTTTATTCATTAAATCAATTATTTATTAAATTAATTATTCATTGATTAAATTAATTTTATTTTAATAAATATGATTCTGAATTGAATCTCCTTCCATTCCAAGTGTCCCCCTTTTTAAAGACTTGCTTTCTTTAGAAATGGGTTTATAAAAGAATCAGGAGGGAGATGAGGGTGTTTTTTTTTTTAGCAATGACTTGACATGATCTAGAATGCATTGCTTGACAGGGTGATGGAAGTAGATTTGATAGGAAATTTCACAAGGGAACTCGAAGAGGCCTCTTTCAAAGAGGCAGCACAGGCACAATGGGCTGAGCGGCCTCCTTCTGCATCGTATGATTCCATGGATCTATAACACCCTACAAGTGCTGGAAATCTGAAAGGAAAGTTTGCAATGCTGGAAGGTCAGAATCTGCGGAGAGCTCAGACAGCTTTCGTAATTCTGACAGACCCTATTCCTTTGGAAGTCAGGGGTTCTGAGGCAGGGGCAATGTGTGTGGAACTTAAAAAGGTTTTTTTTTCCCACTCTGCTCATTCTGACTGACTTACTGCGCACTTCCAACATTCTGGTTTTGCGTTTTTTAAAAATACCTTGATGTGGGTAAGTTAGTGGATGTTTCAGTTCAGTTATTAAGGTCTGCTGTGCTTTGAAACAAATAGCGGACATATTTCCCATTTATATCAGAGACTGACAGAGGAACAGAGGGGGAGCCAGAGAAAGAGATAAAAACCAGCACCTGCCATATTAACCCCTTCTGCACCAAACATCCAAATCTGCTTTCTTCACAATGCATCTCACCCGCATTCTCTGCCAACTTAAGCTTTTGTAAAATTCTTGAATAAAAGGGCAGGATTAAGTACATTTTATAGATCCCAACCACTCCCGACTCCCGCCGCAGCCCCACTTAACCCCATAAAAATCTATACTGATCTTTAAAAGACGCAGTAACATGTAAACTGCGTGACTATTAATGATATATTTAATATATCTTAATTTAGGTAGAGTATAGGCATACATGCTAAATAAATCCATAAAACAAGAGACAAGGGATAACGGTTCAAATGGGGACTAATGGGAATCTCTACCTGGTACTAGGTTTCATTAACTGCTGAATAGCTTTATATATATATATATACACATGTGCTTAAACATGTACTTTACATACATGCTTAAACATATATGTGCTTAAACACACATTCACGCACACATACTTTCACACACATACTTGCACATATTCATGCACATGTTCACATACACACACATTAACACATTCACATACACACATTAACACATTCAAATACACACATATTAACACACACACACATTCACACACACATTAACTCATACACACATTAACACAAACACACATTCACACATATTCACATACACACACATTAACGCACACATAGACTGACATATTCACACACATATACTGACACACACTCAAACACACTTGCACACATTTACACATACATACTTAAGCATTCACACACACATCCACATTTACACACTTGTACGCACACATCTAAACACACGCACGCACATCCTTACATACCTTCACTTACTTACACATAATTACACACACGCAAGTATATTTCAAAAAACAGATCGTGTCGTATATCAAGAAGCCAATTGCATTCAACAGAACGCAAGCCGAGCAATTTTTTTTTCCAGCCTTTTATTTTCAGTCCATTCTTGCCTTTGCAACGCTGTGAAATCGCTTCATGTTGATAAGAAAAGTCGATATTAATGTCCTGGAGATAATTCTGTCCCATTCAAATGAACATTTTTTTTTCTCTCAGCCGTAGCTGGCTCCTTGCGTCCGAAACCATTACGCTTCAGTAAAGTTCTCCCTATTTTTTTCTCCCTTAATATGAGGCAACAATTTGATCGCTAACACAAATAATATTTTCCCGAATGTGGACTCCCAGCATAATTTTACGCTCAAAGAAACATCTCTTGTTTTAGAGATTAAAAAAAAGTCGGAGCTTATTTTAAAAGTTGAAGATTATTTTAAAAAGTTGAAGATTATTTTCCTCAAAAAGTCAAAATTGCTGGGATAATTAAAACCGAAAAAAGACCTTAATTTTCAGAAGCACATTAACTGTCTACTCGAACTCAAAGTAACCCTGATGTGACAGAAGCCACATGGTAAATGCTAAAACAAAATAACTGCTAACATTTGATGCTTGCAAAGTGTCTTTGCTTAGGACGTTCCTTCATGTGCATTAAATGCATTATAAATAGTGGCACCCCGTTTATTACACCTTCGCGATTAAAGATAACTGGGCACTTACCAATAAGTGTCAAGATTAAACAAATCCCCATCAGCAACATTGCGTGAGAGCCGTTTTCCCTCAGCACACTCCCCGCCTCACAAACAGAAATCGATTCAAAAATCACTTGTCCAATCTCGTATAAAAAATATAATCCGCTGGGTTTTGCTGGGATCTTTCTTTGGAATCATTCCTTTTCGGATTCGATGCAAAATAAAAAAAAAGTCCGATCAATTTTTGGCTTGAGGGGGAGAGAGAGCGAGAGAGAGAGAGCGAGGGAGAGAGAGAGAAAAATGGAACTCCTGTTTAAACCCCCAGTTTTTAAATGTTTCTTCAAACGAGGAAGAAGCTGGGAATCTGTTAGATGAGAATGAGGGTTTGCAATGCAGTCCCGCTGGTCCGAGCACGGGAACGTCTTAAATCCATCGTATTTAGGTAGTAAATCATTGTCCTATTGTTTGTTCCGACCTACTTTGTAAGAGGAAAGAGTATGAAATATTGGTGTTCCTCGATCCAGCTTTAATTCCCCCTCCCCGCCCCTCTCTCTCTCTCTCAAGCATTTACCTTCTCTACTTCTGCCGCCTCGCGTCAGTGGGAATAAGCCAGTGCTTAAAGCAAGACAGCTTTCCCCCCCCACTTTCACCTGGGCTCCCCCAAGTCTCTCTGACCGGTAATGATCAGCATGTGTTGGATGCCTGGGGATTAACCCTTCAAGCGCTCTCTCGAAATGGGCATGCCCGACCACTGCCACCATCCACATCCACCCCCTCAGCGTACCCCCCAACCCCCCGAACCGACCACATTAAAAGTTTTACAAAGATATATTTTATCCCCATTGCTAATGTTGGCTTTTTCTCTTGTTCGAAATTGGGGCGGGTGGGGAAATAATCGGGATTCCTCCCACCCGGTGATTTTGGTTTCATGGGATACAGGTGTATTCTGGTACCTTGCGACTGCTTTCCAATAAAATGTGACTCTGGGTATTTTCGGTGTCAGAGGCTAATCCGAGAATGAGACTGTTCAGAGGTGGAAGCAGATTCAATAGTTACCTTCAAAATGGAATTGGATACATACTTGAGTAGCAAAGGGGGATGGCGGGAATTGCAGGGCTACGTATAAAATGAGGCTAATTGGATTACTCATTCAAAGAGCTGGCATGAGTATGATGGGATGAACGGCCTCCTTCTGCGATGAAGGTATCACAAGCCCCAGACTCGGAGCTGAGCTGATCAAGTTTCTGAGTGACTTTTTTAAAGTGTTATATTTACACTGACCTGATATCCACGGAGGTGTGTTGGGGTTGGGGGTGGGGGTGGTGAGGTCAAGGCAGAATCACCAAATTGCCATCAGAAAATCACCACTTTTCCATTTCTTTTTGCAGAGGCAGCTGCCACCCACCTAGCTCAGGTCAGCTGTCTGGAAACAAACTGCACTTTACTATATTCTTTCTTGGCGTCTGTGTGTGGATCAAATTCTGCTCTGGCTTTGTCAAGTGAATCAATGTTTTTATTATTATTCATTTATGGGATGTAGACGTCACAGGCTGGGCCAGCATTTATTGCCCATCCCCAACTGCCCTTGAGAAGGTAGTGGTGAGCTGCCTTCTTGAACCACTGCAGTCCATGTGGTGTAGGTAACAGTGCTGTTAGGAAGAGAGTTCCAGGATTTTGACCCAGTGACAGTGAAGGAACGGCGATATATTTCCAAGTCAGGATGGTGAGTGACTTGGGGGGGGGATCTTCCAGGTGGTAGTGTTCCCCATATGTCTGCTGCCCTTGTCCTTCTAGATGGTAGTGGTTGTGGGTTTGGAAGATGCTGTCTAAGGAGCCTTGGTGAGTTTCTGCAGTGCATCTTGTAGATGGTACACACTGCTGCTACTGTGCGTCAGTGGTGGAGGGAGTGAATGTTTGTGGAAGAAATGAAATCTTAAAGTGTCATATTTTTACTGTTTGTGTAATTTATATATACACTAATCAAAATTTAAATTAAAGGGTTTTTTTTACATAGAATTGGAACACACCACACAGAAATAGGCCTTTCTATCTAAATGTTCCATACCATATAAGCCTTCTCTCCCTCCCTTCATATGAACCAATTAGCATAACCTTTCTCTCTCATTTGCTTATATAAGATTCCCCTTAAAGGATTCTTCTCTGATACTAAATTTCTCAAATTCCATTTTAATTTTAAGTAATATTTATCTTGGCAGCAGATTTTGAAAATCCTCTCCTCTATCCCTGTCAATGGTCATGTGATTTGGCGGGGAGGGATGAGGGCTGGTCGCTAGAGAGTGGCCCTCTGTCAGATTGCTCCTCCAAGCCCCAAATTAATGCCGCCAAGATAGGGAACCCAGTATTTCAAGCGGATTGTTGACATAAAGCCATGCCTGGCTGCTCAGCTGTGCAGGATTTCAGTGTTACAATGCAGCATCCAAGGGCAGCAGATACATGGGAATGCCAACACCTGGAAATTCCCCTCCAAGTCACTCACCATCCTGACTTGGAAATATATCGCCGTTCCTTCACCGTCGTTGGGTCAAAATCCTGCAACTCCCTTCCTAGCTGCACTGTGGGTGTACCTACACCACATGGACTGCAGCGGTTCAAGGAGGCGGCTCACCACCACCACCTTAAAGGCAATTAGGGATGGGCAATAAATGCTGGCCTAGCCACCAAGGTAAATTCACTCATCAGCTCTCCTGTGCCACAATGTCTGTAAAAATCTTAAAAGAGCTGCTTAAAAATAAGTTGAAGAAATAAATGCATCTGTTCTGCAGGGAGAGGTAAACTAATTAAATAATTACTTGTCCTTTCTAATATAATGGTCTACCTTGATCCTCTTCATGTCCCCACTTGTAACTTGGGTCATTGGGTGAAAGACACTGCTTCCAATAGGCAAGTATACTTCACTATATTCGGACTCTCACTGGGCACCCTCTCACTCTTATTGCCACCCTTTCAAATGCAGAACTCTTCCATTTCTTCTTGACCCAGGTGCCAATTCCAGTGTGCTCCCCTACCTCCCCACACTCACTAATGGCCCGTTAGGGAAGGAAATCTGCAGTCCTCACCGGGTCTGGCCGACACGTGATCCAGACCCAAAGCCATGCTGTTGACTCTTAACTGCCCTCTGAAATGGTCACTCAGTTCAAGGGCAATTAAGGATGGGCAACAAACGCTGGCCTTGCCGGCGGCCCCCAGATCCCATGAAAGAATTGCCTGGCGGGATAAATGCCACCTGACACAGCTGCCTTTCTGTGATGCCCTCCATAGTCCAACTGCGGAAACTCTGCTCCAGCAAAAGTCATCACCTCCAGGCGCGGAGGACAGGAAGGCGGTTTGGGCGGGAGGGTGGTGATGGCAGGAGGCGAGCATTGCAAAACTGAGCAAAAATAGCACTGAGTTCCTGCAACAGGGCGTCAGGGGATCAATAGCTAATGCATTCACTCGATACAGCCGACAAACTGCATCTGTTATTGACGCACACGCCCCACCGAATCTCTAAGGCTCCTCACAATATTGCTGAAGCCAAAAAAAAAACATGCTTTCTAAAATCTCCGGCATGACTTGATTGACTTCGGACAAGGCGATTTTCCAAGCTGTCGCTCTGCAGGGCTACCTCCTACAGGGGGTGCTGTTGTCAGCGCTGTGCAGAAAGTTATTTTAATTAGTCATTTTTGAAACTTGTGCGTGAGTGGAGCTTTTTATTTATGTCCACAGGTTGGAATGCCTGACGACATGTCAAACAGATTTTCTTTTCTTTTTTTGCAAACCGAACAAGTCTCAACAAATTATTGACGTTTTGATGCAGAGGAATGGGGATATATGGTTCGTAAATAGACTGGTTGCCAATCACATTGTTTTCTCACGTACACTTGGGCGGTGTTATTAAGAGGTAAATGGGCACAAGGAAGTGTTTACAAGAAGGCACATCATTGACGGGTTTTGTGGTTTTTAGATAAAGAACACCTTTAATTGATATAGAATTGCCAGTTCTTTCCGGGAGGAGGGAGTGAAAGGCTCACTTTTGCTCAGCTTGGTGGAAGACTCGCTTCATTCCAGTTTTAATCTGTGACTGCCTGGTCTGGCGTTCGTTAACGATCGTGCCCGGGAAATCCCAGAGAGCAGCTCCCACCTCTCCACCGCCCTGGAAGTGAAGCGAAAGAAAAACACCCCTTGCATGCATGGTGAGGGGAGATGAGCAGACTGTTTTAAGGCAGTGAGTTGTTCTGATCTGGAATGCACTGTCTGAATGGGCGGTGGAAGCAGATTCAATGGGAACTTTCAGAAGCGAATTGGGTAGATTCTTGGAAAGCAGAGGAATGAGACTGATTGGATTGCTGTTTCAAAGAGCTGGCACAGGCACAATGGGCTGAGTGGCCTCCTGTGTTGAGTGCATCTATGTTTTGTTGTGTTAAAATGCTTTGCATTTTGCTCTTTAAGTACAGAAGGATGGTAGTGAGTTGGGAAGTGATAATTCAATCGATGAGTTATAATGAGAAGGAGCTCTAGAATATATCTATGTAAAATTACAATATTTACAAAGCAGTTACTATAAACTAGCAATATTTTGTTAAAGATATTTTCTTAAACTTGAAACACAGAGAAATATATACCCCCCAATGTCAGCTTGTGCATATTTTTCAGACACTGAGGAGTTTTGGGTGAAAGACTAAGGACTGGAGAATAGGTCAACACAATTGTTGAAGACAGTGTGAATGAATGAGGAGCTTTGGGAAGTAGTGACTAGGTGAGGCCAAGTTTAAAGTTAACTGTCAAGTCATTGGATAAGCAAAAGAGAAAAGTAAAGGAATGTATATTGCCATTGGCAGAGTCCTCCACATGAGTGCAAAAGACAAGGCTGAAACATTTGTAACCATCTTCAGCCAGAGGTCCTGAGTGAATGATCCATCTTGGCCACCTCCTGAGGTCCTGAGTATCACAGATGCCAGTCTTCAGCCAATTCAATTCACTCCACTTGATATCAAGAAATGGCTGAAGACACTGATACACAAAAAGCCATGGGCCCTGACAATATCTCGGCTGTGTACTGAGGATTTATGTTCCAGAATTAGTTGCACCGCTTCTAGTGCCATAGGATCATTTATCACCCAGCTGAATAGACAGTCAGAGTTCTAATGTCTCATAAGGGGTGGCAATGCTGCCAGTGCAGCACACCCTCACCACTGCATGAGGTGCCAGCCTAAACTAGCTACTGTTCTGGAGTGGGGCTTAAAGTTACAACATGCTCACTCGGTGGTGACACTGCTGCTAATCGAGCCAAGCATTTCATGTTTTATGTTCTCTAATTTCCAAACATGTCCAGAATCTCCTCCCCACTTAATTTGGAAGACTGATGTATCATTAGGTGGGAACAATTTTTCTTTATTTACTCTGTAAAAAATCTTCAAAATGTTAAACACCTCCATTAAATCTGCACCTAATCTTCTGTGCTCTATTTTACTACCCTGTAGCACCCCACCCCCTTTCTAGATTCATGTTAGTTAGATTGGATTGTTCAAAATACATTGTAATTTGTCCAATGCATTAGAATTGTTCAGGTCATTGACCTGAAACGTTAACTCTGTTTCTCTATCCACAGATGCTGCTGGAGTATCCTGAATATTTCCAGCATTTTCTGTTTTTATATCAGATTTTCAGCATCTGCAATATTTTGCTTTTGTGTCAGTAATTTGTTTCATTGCTTCTGGATGAGGTGGAAATCCAGATGTACATATCTCTGGTTTAAGGGTAATAAATGTCCTGATTTATCAATGGTAGTCCGCAGTGACCTACTTAAGAGAGGCTTTGTTGGGCACAAAGGGTAATAAATGTCCTCAAATTTATCTGTAGTAGTCAGCAGCGACCCACTTGAGAGAGGCTTTGTTGGGCACAAAGGGTAATAAATGTCCTCAAATTTATCAGTGGTAGTCAGCAGCGACCTACTTGAAAGAGGCTTTGTTGGGCATAATGCCAAGAGGTGGGGAGCAGACAGCTGCCGCTAGGTATTGAAAAGTTGTCTTTGTAAAGTGACCCATTTCACCAGACAGCTTGTCATGGGGTACATTCTTGTAGGATTTTAATCCAGATGAACCATAAAATTAGCACTCCCCCCGCCCCCCCATTTTTTCATGGGATGTGAGTGTTCCTGGCAAGGCCAGCATTTGCTGTTCATCCCTAATTGCCCTTGCCTTCTTGAACTGCTGCAGTCCATCCCCTGTAGGTGTAGGTCCTTACAGTGCTGTTAGGAAGAGATAGAAGGTGCATTCATCATAGAGCACCTTATCACCTCTCTCAGAAACACCCTAAATGTAATGTTGTTGTTCACCATTTACATAAATATAAATGACTTGGGAATGGGAAGTACAACATAAAAATTTGCAGGTGATGCTAATTTGGGGAATCTAATACTGAGCAAGACAGCGACAAAGTACAAGAAAGCATAAATAAGTGTGTGGGTGCTTAGAAAGCAAATGAATTACAATATAGACAAGTGTGAGATGGTATACTTTGGGAGGAGGAATAAGGAGGACCGAGGTAAGCAGAAATTTCTTCACTCAAAGGGTTGTAAGTCTTTGGAATTCTCTACCCTAGATGGCTGCAGATGCTCTATCATTGAACATATTCAAGGCTAAGCTAGACCGAGTTTTGGTCTCTCAGGGAATAAAAGATATGAAGGGTCGGCTGGAAAGTGGAGTTGATGCCAAAGATCAGCCATGATTGTATTGAATGGAGGAGCAGGCTCGATGGGCCGTATGGTCTACTCCTGCCCCTATTTCCTATGTTCTTATGTACCCGATACTTCTTGGAAAATAAGACACCAAATGCAGTAGAGTAACAAAAGAATCTAGGGGTACAGAGTCACAGATCTTTAAAAGTAGCAATTTAGGTTAACAAAACAAATGCACTGGGATTCATTTCTGGAGGAATAGAATTGAAATGCAGGGAAGTTATGTTAAAGTAGTATAGAACCTTCACATATGGAGTACTGTGAACAGCTTTGGTCTACATATTACGAAAAGGATATAGAGGCACTGGAGAGGGTGCGAAAAAGCTTTACAAGGATTTACAGAACTGACATAATTATGAGGAAAGATTGAACAGGCTATAGCTCTTTTCAAAAAAAAAGTGAAGCTGAGTGGTGATCCAATAGGGGTCTTTAAAATTATGAAAGTGTGTTCGAAAGGTTAAACGTGGAAATGATGTTTCCACTTGTGCAGTAAACCAAAACTAGGAATCACAAATATAATGCAGTGACTGATACATTCAATAGGGAATTGAGGAGAAATCTTCTTTATCTAGAGTGGTGAGGAAATAGAACTTGCTATCATTTAGAGCAAGCCAAATAGCATGGATTCATTTAAGGGGAGGATTGAAAATTACATGAGGGGAAAGGAATAGAGGAAAATTCTGATAGGATTAGATGAAATATGACGAAGGAGGTTCATGTGAGGCGTAAAAATTGGCATAAACCAATTGCAGTGCAGAAAGAGGCCATTCAGCCCATTGTGTCTGCGCCAGCCAAAAAAAGAGAAAAAAAAACTAGCTGCTTAATTTTAATCCCACTTCCCAGTACCTGGTCGCCACATTATAGGAAGGATGTGATTGCATTGGAGGGGGTGCAGAGGAGATTCACCAGGATGTTGCCTGGGATGAAACATTTAAGTTATGAAGAGAGGTTGGATAGACTTGGGTTGTTTTCGTTGGAGCAGAGAAGACTGAGGGGCGACCTGATCGAGGTGTACAAGATTATGAGCGGCATGGACAGGGTGGATAGGGAGCAGCTGTTCCCCTTAGTTGAAGGGTCAGTCACAAGGGGACATAAGTTCAAGGTGAGGGGCAGGAGGTTTAGGAGGGATGTGAGAAAAAACTTTTTTACCCAGAGGGTGGTGACGGTCTGGAATGTGCTGCTTGGAAGAGTGGTGGAGGCGGGTTGCCTCACATCCTTTACAAAGTACCTGGATGAGCACTTGGCACTTCATATCATTCAAGTCCATGGGCCAAGTGCTGGTAAATGGGATTAGGTAGGTAGGTCAGGTGTTTCTCACGTGTCGGTGCACACCCGATGGGCCATAGCCTTGCAGGTTACAGCGCTTCAGGTGCAAATCCAGATACCTTTTAAATGAGTTGAGCATTTCAGCCTCAACCATCAATTGAGGCAGTGAATTCCAGATGCCCACTGAATGGGTGAGAAAGTTTTTCCCCATGTCCCCTCTAGTCCTTCTACCAACCGCCTTAAATCTATGCCCCCTGGTAATTGACCCTCAGCAAGGGGAAACAGCTCCTTCCTACCTACCCTATCTGGGCTCCTCAATTTTGTACACCTCAATTAGGTCACCCCTTCAGCCTCCTCTGTTCTAAGGAAAACAGCCCCAGCCTATCCAATTTTTCCTCATAGCTGCAATTTTCCAGCCTTGGCAACATTATTGTAAATATCCTCTGTACTCTCTTCAGAACAATTATGTCCTTCCTGTAATTTGCTGACAAGGACTGTACACAAAATTCCAGTTGTGGCCTAACCAGTGTTTTATATAGTTCCATCACTACATCCCTGCTTTGGTATTCTATACCTCACCCAATATAGGAAAACATTCCATATGCTTTCTTTACAACCTTATGCATCTGTCCTGCCAGCTTCAAGGACCTGTGGACATACACTCCTAGGTCTCACTTCCTCAACCCCTCTCAATATACTCCCATTTAATGAGTATTCCCTTGCTTTGTTCACCCTCCCCAAATGCATTACTTTTCTGGATTGAATTCCATTTGCTACTTTTCTGTCTACTCAACCGAATCATTGATATCTTTCTAGAGGCAATAGCTATCTTCTTCACTATGAACTACACGGCCAATTTTTGTGTCATCTGCAAATTTCCCATTCATGCCTCCTACATTTAAATTCAAATTATTGATATATACAACAAACAGCAAGGACCCCAACACTGAGCCCTGTGGAATACCACTGGAAACTGCTTTCCATTTGCAAAAACATTAATTGACTATTACCCTTTGTTTCCTGTCACTTGAGCCAATTTTGGATCCAACTCGCCACCTTCCCCTGCATCCTATGGAATCTCACTTTCCTGACCAGCCTTGGCATATGGGACCTTGTCAAATGCCTTACTGAAATCCATGTGGACAACATCCACTGCATTACCCTCATCAATCCACCTTGTTACTTCCTCAAAAAGTTCAATTCAGTTAGTAAGACATGATCTTCCCCTAACAAAACCATGCTGACTATCCCTAGTCAATACATGCCTTTCTAAGTGACAGTTTATCTTGTCTCTCAGAATGGATTCCAATAATTTGCCTACCACCAAAGTCAGACTGACTGGCCTATAATTTTTTGGCCAGTCACTCGCTCCCTTCATAAATATTGGTGCAAAGTTCACAGACCTCCAATCCTTTGCTACCTTGGCTGTATCTAGTGAGAATTGGAAAATGATCCTCAAAGCATCCGCTATTTCCACCTTGGCTTCCTTCAAAAGCCTGGGATACAATCCATCTGACCCTGGTGATTTGCCCACCTTCAAGGATGCCTGTCCTTCCACTCTCATTATGCTTATTGTATCTAACATTTCACACTCCTCCTTAACCAGAATGTCTGCATCATCCCTCTCCTTAGTGAGGACAGAGACAAAGCACTCACTGAAAACCCTGCCCACATCTTCTGCATCAACGCACAAGTTACCATGCACATTTCTGATAGGCCCTACCCTTTTCCTTAGTTATTCTCTTGCTCTTAATGTACTGGTAGAACATCTGTATTTCCTTTGATTTTACCTGCCAATATTTTTTCATATCCTCTCCTTGCTCTCCTAATTTCCATTTTTACTTCAGCTTGCACTTTCTATACTCCTCTGGGCTATCTACAGTATTAAGCTTTTTGTGACTATCATAAACTTCCTTATTTTAACTAATCCTGAAATGGTAGTTAATCTGTGGAGCTCTTTACCACAGAGAGCTATAGAGGCTGGGTCATTAAGTATATTCAAGGCAGAGATAGACAGATTTTTAATCAGTAAGGGAATCAAAGGTTATGGGGAAAAGGCAGGAAACTATTATGGTCACTATCTACAAAATGTTCCCCACTGCTACTTCATCCACTTGCCCAGTTTTATTTCTTAAGACTAAATCTAGAATTGCGCCCCCTCCCATTGGTCTTTCTACGTGCTGGCTGAAAAAGTTCTTTTGAATACAGTTCAAGAAATTTGCACCCTCTGTGCCCTTCACACTATTCGTAGTTGAAGTCTCTGATTATTACTGCATTATTGTTTTTTTTACTCAGAGATTTACCTACATATTTGCTGTTCTAACTCCCTTCCACTATTTGGGGGTCTATAGTACACTCCTAGCAATGTGACTGCCCCTATTCTATTTCTAAGCTCAACCCATATGGCCTCATCAGATGATTCATTTATCATCCCTCCTCACAATTGTAATGTTTCTTTAACCAATAATGCTACACCGCCACCATTTTTATCCCCCTCTCTATCCTGCCTGAAAACTTTATCCAGGGATATTGAGCTGCCACATTTGCCTCTTTTTAAGCCAAGTTTCCGTTATAGCAATGATATCATGCTGCCATGTGTCTATCTGTGTGCCCTCAGCTCTTTGGCTTTGTTTACTATGCTCCATGTATTTACATATACGTCTTTTAATCCTGCCAAATTCCTGTGCTGTACACTTTTTAACCTGTGCTACTTCTGTCTTTCAGAGTAACTCACTAATTTTCCATCTCCTGTTCCTTGCTCTGAACTTGCCCTAAGGTTCCCAGTCACCTGCCAATCTAGTTTAAACCTGGAGCTCAACAGCACTAATAAATCTCCCTGTGAGGATGTTCATCCCAGTCCTGTTCGGGTGTTGACTGTCCGGCTTCTACAGAACCACCTTCCCCAGAACCAGTTCCCTATGCCTCAGAAATCTGATGCCTTCCCTCCTACAACAGCTTTTTAGCCACATGTTCAATTGCTCATTTTCTATACTCATTTGCACGTGGGACCAGGAGTAATCCTGAGAATACTGATTTAGAGGTCCTGCTTTTCAATCTCCTTCCTAGCTCCCCAAAATCTGCTTTCAGGACCTCATCCTCTTGCCTACCCAAGTCATTGGTACTAATGTGGACCACGACCTCTGGTTGTTCATCCTCCCCCAGAAGAATGCCCCGCAGCCGCTCCATGATACCCTTCACCCTGGCATCAGAGAGGCAACATACCATCTTGGAGTCACGCACAGAACCATAGAAACACCTCCTGCCTGTTCCCCTAACTAATGAATCCCCTGTTACTACTGCTCTTCCCCTCTTCTTCCTCCCCTCCTGTACAGTGGAGCTGCCTGTGGTGCCATAAACCTGGCTCTGACTCTACTCCTCCGAGAAACCAATGCCCTCACCAGTATCCAAAATGGAAAACTGATTGGCGAGCAGGATCCCGGGGAACTCCTGCACTGCCTGCCTAGTTCTCCTGGACTGCCTGGCAAGCACCCATTCCCCCTCTGCCTCCAAGTTACTAAGCTGCACTGTCACCACCTCTTTGAACGTGCTGTCCATGTAGCTCTCAGCCTCATGGATGTGCCACAGTGACTCCAGCTGCCACTTGAGCTCTGAAACCTGGAGCTCAAGGTTCTGCAGCTGGTGACACTTGTACATGTGGTTATCTAGGACGGTGGTAGCATCCATGACTTCCCACATATCACAGGGCACACATTCAACACGACCGAGCTGTCTTGCCATGGCTTCAATTTACTTCCCTTATGTTAAATTTATTTTACTTTGGTTCACTTATATTAGTTTATTTTCCCTGGCCTTGACTTAACTTTACTTCCCTATTGTGTGTGTTTCTTACTGAAATCTAAGTAGCTCCTTTTAAAAACAATGCATTTTTCTAAATTTCAGCAACGTGAAGACCCTCCCTAACTGTAGTTTCTCACCAACCGATGAACTTACGTTTTTCCTGTGATGCCACTCAGACTCAGAAATCTACAGCACAGAAGGAGGCCATTCGGCTCATCATGTCCACGCCCAGTCAACAATGATCTGACTACACTAATCCCGTTTTCCAGCACTTGGCCCATAGCCCTGGAGGCTATGGACACAAGTGAATATCTAAATACTTCTTAAATATTATGAGAGTTTCTGACTCAACCACCCTTTCAGGCAGTGAGTTCCAGGCTCTCACCATCCTCTGGGTGAAAATATTGCTCCTCAACTCTCCTCTTAGCCTTCTACCTCTTGCCTTAAACCGATGCCCCCTGTCTATTCACCCCTCTACTAGTGGAAAAAGTGCCTTCCTATCCATCCTATCTATGCCCTTCATAATCTTATACACTTCTATCAGGTCCCCTCTTGACCTTTGCTGCTCAAAGGAAAATAACTCTAGCCTATCCAATCTTTCCTCACAGCTCAGACCCTCCAGCCCAGGCAGCATCCTGGTAAATCTCCTCTGCACCCCCTCCAGTGCAATCACATCCTTCCTATAATGTGGTGACCAGAACTGCACATGGTACTCCAGTTGTGGCCTAACCAGTGTTTTATACAGTTCCAGTATAACCTCCCTGCTCTTGCACTCTAAGCCTCAGCTAATAAAGGCAAATATCCTATATGCCTTCTTAACCACCTTATCTACTTGTCCTGCTATCTTCGGGGACCTATGGATATGCACACCAAGGTCCCTCTGATCTTCAGTACTTCCCAGGGTCCTACCATTCATAGTGTAATCCCTTGCCTTGTTAGCCTTCTGCAAGTGCATTACCTCATACTTTTCCAGGTTGAATTCCATTTGCCACTGCTCCGCCCACCTGACCAGTCCATTGATATCATCCTGCAGTTTACAGTTATCCTCCTCACTATTTACCACCCTACTGATTTTTGTGTCATCCGCGAACTTCTTGATCACCCCCCCCCCCACACTTAAGCCCAAATCATTTATGTACACAGCAAGGGCCCCAGCACTGAGCCCTGCGGAACACCACTGGAAACAGACTTCCGGTCACAGAAACATCCCTCCACCATCAGCTTCTGCTTCCTGCCACTCAGCCAATTTTGGATCCAACGTGCCACTCTGCCTTGGATCCCATGGGCTTTTACTTTCTTGACCAGTCTGCCATGAGGGACCTTATCAAAAGCCTTGCTAAAGTCCATGTAGATCACATCAAATGCATTACCCTCATCAACACTCCTGGTTACGTCCTTAAAAAATTCGATCAAATTTGTGAAACACCACCTTCTCTGACTATCCCTGATTAATCTGTGTCACTCCAAGTGCAGATATATTCTGTTACTCAGTTCTTTCTAGTAACTTCCCCACCGAGGTTAGACTGACTGGCCTGTAATTTCCTGGCCTATCCCTTCCTCTCTTTTTTGACACTGGGACAATGTTAGTAGTCCTCCAGTACTCTGCACCTCACCTGTGGCCAGAAAGGATTTGAAAATTACTGCCAGGGCCTCTGATTCCCTGACCTCCCTCAACAGCCTGAGATATATCTCAACCAGCCATGCAGATTAATCCACTTTTAAGGCTGCTAAACCCGCTAATACCTCATCTCGCTCTCTATGTTAATTTCCTCTAATACTTCACAGTCCTCCATCCTGATGTCCATATCTGCATCGCTCTTTTCCATTGTGAAGACTGACAAAGTATTCATTGAGGGCTGTACCCACATTTTCTGGGTCCACACACGCATTACCTCTATGGTCTCTAATTGGCCCTACACTTTCCCTAGTTATTCTCTTGCTCTTTATATATTTAAAAAAGAACCCTTTGGGTTTTCCTTTATTCTACCAACCAAAGCTTTCTCATGCAGTCTCTTAGGTTTCCAAATTTATTTTATAAGTTCCCCTTTGCACTTTTTGTACTCCTTTAACTACCCTGCCTACTGAGCCCTCGGTATCTGCCGTAAGCTTCTCTGTTTTCTTTAATCCTAACCTTTATGTCCTTTGACATCCAGGGTTCTCCAGACTTGGTCCCCACCTTTGTCTTTACAGGAACATATTTGCCCTATACTCTTGCTATTTCTTCCTTGAATGGTTCCCACTGCTCTGACAGTTTTACCTGCAAATAGCTGCTCCCAGTCCACTTGGGCTAAATCACATCTCATAGAACCATAGAGCCACAGAAAAGTTACAACACAGAAGGAGGCCATTCAGCCCATCTTGTCCATGCCAGCCCGAGGACACCCAGTTGCCCTTTCTAATCCCACCTTCCTGCACCTGGCCCATATCCCTGCAGCTTACAGCACTTAAGGTGCAGACCCAGGTACTTTTTAAAAGAGTTTAGAGCTTCTGCCTCCACCACCAACTTGGGCAGCGAATTCCAGACACCCATTACCCTAGAATTCTCCACCAAGGGAAACAATTTTATCCTGTCCACTCTATTCCCCTCATAATTTTGTACACCTCAATCAAGTCACCTCTCAGCCTTCTTTGTTCTAAGGAAAATAACCCCACCCTATCCAATCTCTCCTCGTAGCTACACTTTTCTAACCCTGGCAACATTCTTGTAAACCTCCTCTGCACTCTCTCCAGAGCTATTACATCCTTCCTGTAATGTGGTGACCAGAACTGCACATAATACTCCAGTTGTGGCCTCACCAGTGTTTTATACAATTCCAACATTATATCCTTACTTTTATATTCTAGTATATACATCTTAGTAAAATTAGCCTTTCCCCAGTTTAGAACTTTTATTCCCAGCCCAAACTTATGCTTTTCCATAACTATCCTAAATCTAACTGAGTTATGGTCACTATCTCCAAAATGCTCCCCTACTGATACGCCTTCACCTGCCCAGGCTCGTTTCCAAATATTAGGTCCAGAACTGCCCCCTCCCTTGTTGGGCTTTCTACGTACTGGCTAAAAAAGTTCTTGTATGTTTTCAAAACTCAGCCCTCTCATGCAGCTGTTCAATTCCTGGTCTGCAGGCTGAGAAAGAAAAGCAAAAGGTCACCACCCCTGCTCACCACTCTCCCTCCTCCCCAAACTCAGAGTAATTCCACTCTGTACCAGTGCACTGCATGACAGTGTACTGAACCTCTCTTATTTATAGTACTGAGATTCAGATGAAACTGGCAGTTATAGAACCAGAAACAAAAACAAAAATAGCTGGAAAAACTCAGCCGGTCTGACAGCATCTGCTTAGAGGAACACAGTTAATGTTTCGAGTTCGTATGACTCTTCATCAGAACTAAAGAAATATAGAAAGGTGGTGAAATATAAGCTGGTGGGGGGGTGGGAAGGGGGGTGGGACAGGTAGAGCTGGATAGAGGGCCGGTGATAGGTGGGGGCAAAGAAGAGATTGCCAAAGATGTCGTAGACAAAAGGACAAAGGGGTGCTGACGGTGGTGATATTATCTAAGGAATGTGCTAATGGCGACATTAAGCGTAGAAAGCAGGACAAGCTAGTGGCAGATGGCCCTAGTGGGGGTGGGGTGGGGGGAAGGGATCGAAATGGGCTAAAGGTGAAGATAAAATGATAGATTTAAAAATAGGTGGGAAAAGAAAAATATATTTAAAAAATATTAATTATTGGAAAAAGGGAGATCAGAAATTATAGAAATAGTTATAGAACCAGATTAGGCCAGTTACTCAATTTGCTGATCTCACCTGTTCTTCAGCAGAGAGCTTGGTTTGCTTGATTAGCCCTACTCAAGCCTATTATTTTTTTGTTAGTCATTCATGGGATGCCGGTGTTGCTGGCTAGGCCGGATTTATTGTCCATCCCTAACTACCCTGGAGAAGGTGGTGGTGAGCTGCCTTCTTGAAACACTGCAGTCCCTGTGGTGTAGGTAAACCAACAGTGATGTTAGGGAGGGAGTAACAGGATTTTGACCCAGCGACAGTGAAGGAATGGTGATATATCTCCAAGTCAGGATGGTGAGTGGCTTGGAGGCGAACTTCCAGGTGGTGATGTTCCCATGTGTCTGCTGCCCTTGATGATAGTGGTCATGGGTTTGGAAGGAACTGTTGAAAGAGCCTTGGTGAGTTTCTGCAGTGCATCTTGTAAATGGTACACACAGCTGCCACTGTATGTCAGTGGTGGAGGGAGTGAATATTTGTGCATGGAGTTCCAAGCAAATGGGCTGTTTTGTGCTGGATGGTGTCAGGCTTCTTGAGTGTTGTTGGAGCTGCACTCATCCAGGCAAGTGGAGGGTATTCCATCACACTCCTGACTTGTGCCTTGTAGATGGTGGACAGGCTTTGGGGAGCCAGGACGTGAGTTACTCACCACAGGATTCCTAGCCTCTGACCTGACCTTGTAGCCACAGTATTTATATGGCTAGTCCTTTTCAGTGTCTGATTAATATTAACATCCTGGGGGTTACCAATGGGGGATTTAGCAATGGTAATGTCATTGAATGTCAAGGGGCGATGGTTGGATTCTCTGTTGCTGGAGATGGTTATTGCCAAGCACTTGTGTGGTGCGAATGTTACTTGCCACTGAGCATTAGCCTGGATATTGTCCAGGTCTTGCTGCATTTGGACATGGACTGCATCAGTATCAGAGGAGTTGTGAATGGTGCTGAACATTTGCAATCATCAGCAAACATCCCCACTCCTGACGTTATGATGGAAGGAAGGTCATTGATGAAGCAGCTGAAGATAGTTGGCCCTAGGACAGTTCCTCAGTTCCCTGAGGAACTCCTGCAGTGATGTCCTGGAAATGAGGTGATTGATCTCCAACAACCATAATCAACATCCTTTGTTGTATGACTCCAACCAGCAGAGAGTTTTCCCCTGATTTCCATTGACTCTGGTTTTGCTAGGGCTCCTTGATGCCACATTTGCTCAAATGCTGTCATGATGTCAAGGACAGTCACTCTCACCTCACCTTGTGAGTTCAGCTCTTTTGTCCATATTTGTAATGAGGTCAGGAGCTGAGTGATCCTGAACCCAAACTAAGCGTAAGTGATCAGGTTATTGCTAAGCAAGTGCCACTTGATAGCACTGTTAATGGCCCCTTCCATCACTTTACTGATGATCGAGATAAGAGTAGACTGATTGGGGTGGGAGGGGGTTGGGGGGGAGGTTGGTGGTAATTGGCCAGGTGGGGTTTGTCCTGCTTTTTGTGTACAGGACATACCTGGGCAATTTTCCACATAGCTGAGTGGATGCTTGTGTTGTAGCTGTATTGGGACAGCTTGGCTAGGGGCATGGCAAGTTTTGGAGCTTAAGTCTTCAGCACTATTGCCAGAATATCATCAGGGCCCATAGTCTTTGCAGTATCTAGTGCCTTCAGCCGTTTATGAACATACGAACAAGGAGCAGGAGAAGGCCATTCATCCCCTCGAGATCGTGGCTGATCTGTTTCTTGATATCACGTGGAGCAAATCAAATTGGCTGAAGACTGGCATCAGTGATGCTGGGGACCTCCGGAGGAGGCTGAGGTGGATCATCCACTCAGCACTTCTGGCTGAACATTCTTGCATATGCTTCAGCCTTATCTTTTACACTGATATATTGGCCTCTCCCATCAGTGAGGATGGTGATATTTGTGGAGCCTCCTCCTCCAGTGAGTTGTTTAATTGTCGGCCACCATTCACGACTGGATGCAGCAGGACTACAGAGCTTAGATCTGATCCGTTGGTTGTGGGATCGCTTAGCTCTGTCTATCACTTGCTGCTTATGCTGTTTGGCACACAAGTAGTCCTGTGTTATAGCTTCATCAGATTGAAACCTCACTTTTAGGTATACTGGCACTGCTCCTTTTATGCCCTCCTACACTCTTCATTGAACCAGGGCTGATCCCCTGGCTTGGTCTCAATGGTAGAGTGGGGGATATGCCGGGCCATGAGGATAGAGATTATGTTCGAATACAGTTCTGCTGCTGATGATGGCCCACAGTGCCTCGTAGATGACCAGTCCTGAGTTGCTAGATCTGTTCGAAATCTACCCCATTTATCACAGTGGTAGTACCACATAACACAATGCAAGGTAACCTCAACGTGAAGATGGGACTTTGCCTCCACAAGGATTGTGCAGTGGTTACTCCTACCATTACTGTTATGGAAGTTGCATCTGTGGCTGGCAGGTTGGTGAGGATGAGGTCAAGTATGTTTTTCTCTTTAGTTGGTTCCCTCACCAGCTGCTGCAGACCCAGTCTAGCAGCTATGTCCTTTAGGACTTAGCCAGCTCAGTCAGTAGTGGTGCTACTGAGCCATTCTTGGTGATGGACATTGAAGTCCCTCACCCAGAGTACATTCTGTGCCCTTGCCACCCTCAGTGCTTCCTCCAAGTGGTGTTCAACATGGAGGAGCACTGACTCATCAGCTGAGTGAGGGCGGTATATGGTAATCAACAGGAAGTTTCCTTGCCCATATTTGACCTGATGCCATGAGACTTCATGGGGCTTGGAGTCAATGTTGAGGACTCCCAGGGTAACTCCTTCCCGACTGTATACCACTGTGCTGCCACCTCTGCTTGGTCTGTCCTGCCGGTGGAACAGGACATACCCAGGGAAGGTGATGGTGGTGTCTGGGATATTATCTGTAAGGTATGATTCCATGAGTATGACTATGTCAGGCTGTTGCTTCACTATTTGCCTAAGTTGTTGTTTGAGGCTGAAACATTCAACTCATTTAAAAGGTACCTGGATCTGCACCTGAAGCGCTATAGCCTGCAAGGACCAGGTGCTGGAAAGTGAGATTAAAAATGAGTGGCTAGCTTCTTTTTTCTCTTTTTATGGCTGTGCAGACACGATGGGCTCAATGGCCTCTCTCTGCACCATAACTTTTCTATGGTTTCTGTAGTTCTATGGTAATACTAGATTTTATGAAAGATTAATGCTTAGAATTTTAAATTTCACTCCCTTCTCACCAAACTCACAGTAATTCCACTCTGTTCCAGTGCACTCCAAAAGAGAACAATATTAGTTGGTATCCCAGTGTGGCCTCAGTCTCTCTACCTCTCATTTAACAGCTAAACAAACAAACTAATTGAAACACATGGATGTGTAGATATGTATAACTGAGTGGCTTGCCACACCAATTCAGCGGGCAGTTAAGGGTGAACCACACTGTTGTGGGTCTGGAGTCACATGTAGGCTAGACCATGTAAGGATGACAGATTCCATAAAGGATACTAGTGAACCAGATGGGTTTTTACAACAATCAACAATGCCTTCAAGGTCACCATTACTGAAAGTATCATATCAATCCAGATTATTAATTCAATTTGAATTCCACCAGCTGCTGTCGTGGGAACCCTTGACCCTAGAGCATTCACCTGGGCCTCTGGGTTACTAGTCCAGTGACATTACCACTATCTCCCTTTTTAAAATTGCACTATCTGCTACGGTGGGATTTGAACCTGTGGAGCATTGACCTGGGTCTCTGAACTACTACTTGTCCCGCATCATTACTGCCAGAGTACTGTCCCTGACACAGTTAACTGAATTTAAATTTCCCAACTACTGTGGTGGGAGTTGAACACATGTCTCCAGATCAATAACTCAGCTCTCTAGATTATTAGCCATAGGCATTATGTTACTGCGTTTTGCTGTAATATCTATGTAATGCCATGTATGTAATTCCATGTAGCTTCTCCTGAATCAATCCCTGTTGATTGGAAGAATTTTATCATCTCTTCCCCAGTATTGCATTGCTCCCATCTTACACTCTGAACAAACTGGGGGTCAGTCATCTGTAGCTCTTCAATAAAACAGCGTTTCTCTGTCTCTGATACATTTCAAAACAGTCAGAGTCCCTGCCTCCTTCCCACTTTAGCAACAGATTATTACTTGCCAGAAGGCAATTCCCCCAGAGAGAAGAAATTCCTGATTCAGAAGCATCAATCTTTGATGTTCATTGTGTAGCCATCATGTAGCTGGAGACAGTGTTTGATGAGTTTACTTTGTACCCTGTTTCCGACCTTAGATGGTGAGAGGAAAGCCTGGAATTAGATCCTTGCAGGGGCTTCATCTCCCCCAACAGCACGTCAAGAAACAGCTGTACGATGGTGGACTTGGTCATTCAGCTCTACGCTTGAATTTAAAAACCGTTTCACAAAGATCACCTCTTCCTCTGTCAAAATGATACAAAACATTGTAGAGCATAGACTGAGAAAATAAGAACTTGCACTGGTTTCAGTGGCAGCAGGAGGTTGATGGTAGGGCAATTGTCCATGGAGGGCAGCAAACTAAAGTTAAAGAACAAGCTGTGAGGGTGGGTGAATATTCTGGAGCTATTCTACACTATCTTCAAAGGCCGTTTAGTACTTATTCAGAGCTTTTTCCCTTTACAGGGAAGAACTGGGTAATCACTGTAGAATCTGTAGCTGAATTCTGGGGAAGGATCTTAACCCTGCATTGTGGACTGAGAACTACATTGTTCCAATTCTTCACCCCATGGCTGAGCAGAAATGAAGGGGATAAAACCTCCATTCAGTAGGTATGATTGATTTAGCAGTTAAAATTTGTGGCTGGTTAATTAATCCAAGGAAAGAAAGTCTTGCTTTTGTATGGCTCTTCTCGCAATCTTAGAACATTCGAAACTGCTTTACAGCCAATGAAGAGCTTTTGAAGTTCTTTTACTGTTGCAAGGCACATGGGATACTTGCCTTTATTAGCCGAGGCATAGAAGAGCAGGGAGATTATGCTGGAACTGTATAAAACGCTGGTTAGGCCACAACCGGAGTACTGTGTGCAGTTCTGGACATCACATTATAGGAAGGATGTGATTGCACTGGAGAGGGTGCAGAGGAGATTTACCAGGACGCTGCCTGGGTTGGAGGGTCTGAGCCTTGAGGAAAGATTAGATAGGATGGGGTTTTCCTTGAAGCAGCGAAGGTTGAGAGGGGACCTGATAGAGGTGTATAAGATTATGAGGGACATAGATAGGGTGGATAGGAAGGGACTTTTTCCATTAGTATAGGAGTCAATAACCAGGGGGAGCATAGATTTAAGGTAAGAGGTAGAAGACTAAGATGGGTGTTGAGGAGAAATTTCTTCACGCAGAGGGTGGTGGGAGTCTGGAGCTCACTGCCTGAAAAGGTGGTTGAGTCAGAAATTCTCGTAAGATTTAAGAAGTATTTAGATATTTGCTTGCGTTGCTATAGACTCCAGGGCTATGGGCCAAGTGCTGGGAAATGGGATTAATGTAGTCACATCTTTGTTGACCAGCGCAGACATTATAGGCCGAATGGCTGTGCTGTAAGCACCTATGAGTCTATGAGTAATTAAGGCAACCTAGCAGCCAATTTGAGCAGAGCAAGATTCCACAAACAGCAAAAGAAAGAAAGACTTGGACTTCTCATGCCCACCAGAAGCCTTTATAGCCAGTGAAGTACTTTTGAAGTGTAGTTACTGTTGTAATGTAGGAAACTGGCAACTAATTTGCACATAGCAAGATCCCACAAACAGCAATGTGATAATCACCATATAATCTGTTTTTTGTGATGTTGATTGGGGGATAAATGTTGGCCAGGAAATAGGGAGATAACTCCCCTGTTGTTCTTCAAAATAGTGCAATTTTTAACGTCTTCTCTGAACAGCGTGACCAACTCTGGGGAAGAAATATAAGGGACACTTTGCCATGGGGGCCATAAGCAGGGAGGGGGGGTGGGGGGAGTGTCCGTTTCAGGCCTGAGGCTGGCACAACTGGCTGGGCCCCCAGCCCCTCCCAGGACACCCTCTAAATCCTAACCCAAAGCACCCACCTGCCAAATTCCGAGGTCCAGGCTAATGCTTTGAGACACAGGTTCAAATCCCACCACTTCAGCTGGTCAAATTTGAATTCAAATAATGGAACATAAAACTAGTCTCAGTAATGGTGACCATGACAACTATCATCGAGTGTTTTGTAAAAACCCATCTGGTTCACTAATGTGCTTTGGGGAAGGAAATCTGCCATCTTTACATGGCCTGGCCTGCATGTGACTCCAGACCCACAACAATGTGGTTGACTGCCCTCTGCAATGGCCTGGTAAGCCACTCAGTTCAAGGGCAATTAGGGATGGGCAAGAAATACTGGCTCTACCGGTGAGATCCCCCCCATCCCATTGAAAGAAATTGGAAGTTACTACATGATTGTTACATGTTTCCACGTTTTTAACTTGATTACTTAGTCTACATATGAACTTTTGATGTAAGTCACACTGCAATTCAGCATTGGGGCTGCAATTGTGTTTCTTGAATAAAATACCATTATTTTTATGGAGTTTAACATCTCGTCCAAAAGACTGCACCTCCAATAATGCAGATCTCCCTGCCTACAGTACTTGGGAATTAGCCTTGATTACACACTAAGATGGAAGTCCCTCTGCAGAGGCTCGCACCCACAACCTAATGGCACAGAGGCAAGTGTGTTGCCACTGAGTCACGACTGACAGCTACATCTCCAACCTCTCTCCTCTCAGGCAGAGAAGTGGTGTTGTGCAGGTCAGATGCTGAAGGAGCATCAAATCCAGTCACAGTCACCATTGCACCACAGGGTCCCTGAAGGTCATGGACCAGAGCTATCTGTCATGAGCTATTAGCTCTCAGCTTTAGTTGTCAGAACAGTCAGATTCCCAATGGCAATTATCTGTCCCATTGTTTGCAATGAGCCATGAATTGATCCCACATGGCATATAATTAACCTGTGAGAGTTGCAATGAATACCAGCATTTTTCATGTAGAAAGCACACTAATTTATATTGCAAAGTGCAGCAAAAAGCTGCGTGTCCATTATATGCACGAGCACATTTTACCTGCAGTTAAATGGGAGGATGAAAGTGAATTATAGATTGATATATTATGCAAACCTCACAGTTATGTAGTTTCTTTTGTCACTGAGATGCCCCATAGGTGAATAATTGGCCTCTTAAAGATGCTGGACTTAATTCTTTATAAGTAAACATCACCAGATTGCCGTAAACAGGTATTGAACCAGTAGTTTCAAGGTAAGTATAAACCTCCAGTGGAAGCTCTGAGATTGGTAGCTGTAGTGCTTTTTTAAAATCTGTTTTCATGGAGTGGGCAACACTGGCACATTTATTGAATAGCCATGCAAAAAGCTTGAAGTGATCTGTTTAGGAAGGTGTGTGCCAACTGGACCTTTGTAATAGACCACAGATTGATGCCTTCAAATAAATCACTTAACTGCATGTTGCCAGGCACAACATCAAGTTTGAGTAAATTTACATAGAATTTACAGCACAGAAACAGGCCATGATGGGGAGATGGTGGCATAGTGGTAATGTCACTCGGCTAGTAATCTAGACGGCCATGGCTAATGATCTGGGGGCATGGGTTCAAATCCCACCATATCCGCAGGTTGGAATTTAAATTCAATTGGTTAAATTTGGAATTGAAAGCTAGTCATTGGAATGCTGATTGTGAAGCTATCATCAATTGTTGTATAAACCCTTCTAGTTCATTAATGTCCTTTAGGGAAGGAAATCTGCTGTCTTGACCTGCTCTGTCTTACATGAGACTCTAGACCCACAGCAATGTGGTTGATTCTTAACTACCTTCTGAAATGGTATGGCAAGCCATTCAGTATTAAGGATGGGCAACAAATGCTGGTCTTGTCATTGACATCCACATCCCATCAAAGAATAAATTTTTAAAAATCTGCTCCATGCTGCTATTTGTGCTTCACATCAACCTCCTCTTATTCTCGTCTAAGCTTATCAGAGTTTCCAAGAATTAGTGTTACACCTGATCTAGGATCATCAAAAGGAGAAATAATGGGACAAGAGTGTCCAGTTCATCCCACAGACTCCGCCCCCCCCGCCCCCTCACCATGTGCTGAAATAGGCAGGGTAAATGGTAAAGAAACTTGGGTACAATTGCCATTTGCTCTTGCCTCATTCATATCATATCTTATTCAGTATTACAACCTTAGCTTTGATAGTCTGGTTTGAATCATATAATACAGCACAGAGGGAGGACATTTGTTCCAACGAGTCTGCATCAGCTCTTCTGAAGGCAATCCAGTTAGTGCAACTCCTAGAGTCATAGAGTCTTTATAGCACTGAAGGAAGCCATTTGGCCCATCGGCTCTTTGCAGAGCATCCAGGCAGTGCCATTCCCCTTCAATTTTTCTCCTTGCTTCCAAGACAGATGCATCCTCTACCCACTGTTGAGGTCCCTTCTTTGTCTGCTGTCCAGTGATTTTACTTGGAATGTGTGGGTGTGGGAATGTTAAATGAGGGTAGGATAATCCCCACACCTTTGCGCCGCCAACCCCTCTTCATCAGTTCCCTGTCTGAAGGCAGGTCCGACCCACACCACCACAGCCTCCACCACGTGATGGGCCAAGGCTGCAGGTCCTGAATCCACCCCAGCTGGAATGGGATTACACCCATTGTTGGGACTGTTATGAAATCCGACTCACCCTAAAAGTCCAGCGAGAGGTTCAGAACTCCAAGTCCGGATGGACCTCACATGCATTGACTGGGAGCAGGCTGCATGTGTACAATTCAGCATTTTAAATTCTTCAGGCCAAGGATCTGAAGTAGCAATTGTGAGTTGGTGCTTGAGTGCATACTCAGGGATCCAGGGGAACAGAGTCTTGGGAGACGAGTTCCAAACCCTGCGAGGTGCCTGTCTGAGTTGGAGCAACTTTTGGAGTGAATTCCGGGGTTAGATCTTCAAAAGTGAAGACTGGAATCCCTTGTGAGAAAGAGAGTTTCAGTGAGATTGGTTGACTCACAGTGTTTACTGACTTTTTAAAAAATTCATTTAATGGGATGTGGGCATCGCCGGCTAGGCCAGCATTTGTTGCCCATCCCTAATTGCCCTTGAGAAGGTGTTGGTGGGCTGCTTTCTCAAACCACTTCAGTCCCTGTGGTGTGGGTACACCCACGGTGCAGTTAGGGAGATCTTTTCAGGATTTTGAACCCAGCGACAATTATTGTGTGGTGTGGTATGTTTGAACACAGTTTGCCTGTTAATTCACATGTACCTCATATTTACCCTATATATGATAGATATTGTAAATTATTTTATTTTTCTGACCTTGTATAGTAAAGTTTGTTTTGTTTGTTCAAAACCTGTGGAATCTTGTGGCTTTATTCTCTTAGTAAGTGTCTTGAATCTCAAACTTTGTCTGCTGTAAACAAAACGTTATTGGGCGCTATCCAGATCTTACAAAAACTTGGGGGTCCAGGATCACAACAGCACCAATCTGACCCACACCAGCTGTCCAGCCAATTGTGCCAACTGCCCCCCACCTTCCCACAAGGAGTCCACGTTGCTGTGGCAACATCTACTTTTACATGCATGTTGTAGGCTGGAGCTATGGGTAGTGATGGTTGAGGTTTCCATCAAATGGCTGACCATGAATCTCTCCCACTCTTACCACCTGCCATTGGCATGTGTTGGAAGGATTTACCTGTTTGGCCGCGTTATAACTGCACCTTCTGTTTTGTATGTTGGCCGTGTGGCTTATCTTATCTTGAGTAACTTTGGTCTGACTCATGTAGGTTATTTAAAACTGCTTTATTAACACTAAAGGCAAGATAGGCTACAGGGTAGGTATCTCTCTTTAGTGCAGTCTATTCCACCTGCCCTACGGAACCTGACTGCTGATGTCACTGTTACATCATGATACTTGGCGCTAACTTATTACCATAACTATTAACCCATTTTACTGTACCTGCCTCCGAGCATAATATCAATTTCCTTAAAAACAATGTTAAACAAAGTCTTAAACTATTTACATTACATTTCTGTAACTTTCTTTTGCTGTTACAGATTCTATCCAACTCCTTTCCTACCCTTCCCCCTACATAAGTCACTGTTATGAGGGATTCAATCTCCCACAGTGTTGCTGGCTCTCTGGAAAGACGTCGAGGGTACATGCGGCAATCCTTTCTTTCTTGGAGGGCATCATCATTGGTGAATTACCAGAACTGCTGGTAATTAGGGTGTGAACTTCATGAAAGCTCAGCTATGAAGATTGTGGAACCTTTTCAAAGAAAGACTGATCTAAGAGAGAAGACTGAAAGATTTTGACACTTGAACTCTCTTGAACTGGAAGAAGACAGACTAGGGGCGGGATTTTCCGGCCCCGTCTGCTGCCGGGATTGTCTGTTCCCGCCAAAAGGCAATGGACTTTTGGCTGGCCTGCCGCATACCCCAGTATGGTGGGTCCCGCCATGGCACAGGGATCTCCTGCTCCCTCTTAGCACACTGGGGAAAGACCTGAGAAGATAAAGTATCTTCAGCTCCAAAGAAGAATTTCATAGCTATGTCATTCACTGCTGCATTGAGGATGTAAAAGGTCAGCACCACTGGGGTTCGAACAAATTTGGACAATGACAAGAAGAATGACAAAATTCCTGGAACATTGCAGGAAACGAAGAAGATATGGCTTCCCAGGACAAAATTTCGGAAATGACTTTCACTTTTCGTAGGTAGTGGTAACACTGCCATTCTTTCCTCAGGCTGCTCCACCATGGGCAATGGGAAGATTGTGTCAGGATAAGAAGATAAGGCAACACCATTTTCAGCAATGGAATGAATCTCTAGAATGATATGAAGATGAATCCAGGGGATTCTGAAGTTGCCGAAGCTCTGAAGATTCGGCCTCAGCTTCCGCGCTGAAGGGCAGCTTTAGTGGGAAGATTTTCTGATAAGTTCGAAGTAAAAGTGATAGGCTGCACCATCACTCTGGAAGTGTGATCATCTGTAAAATCAAGCATTTTGTTCTCCCTGGACAACTCTTTATGGTCAACTGGCGATATACAAGGCATTGCATTGGAGGATTCAATGGGACAAAGATGCTCTTCCATAGCAAAGACAGCTCAGAAAAAGAAACCAGAAACTTCACATGGTTCAGCAATAGATTTGAATATTACACCAACCTGTAGGACCTTGTCTTCCCATGGATCACTAGGTGCTTCAACGGCTTCCTTCTCATAACCTTCTTCAGGAAAGAGCCAACCCAGGTCCAAAAGGTTCTTTTTTGCGGATGGCTATTGTACACTGCCGTGTCTTCTGTGTCCACATCCTCCGGTCTAGCTTCAATCTCAATCTGCACTCAGGGTCCAGTGGATGTTGTCTCTGTGATGAAGAATGAACCAACTGTTGTACAGAGTCTCTAGCACTTGACCCCTGATGTCCCTGCTACACCATGATACACATCACTAACTAATTACCATAACTATTAAGCCATTACATTGTGCCATCCTTGGTCATCAAGTCCTGGAGTGGGATTTCAACCCAGAGCTTCTGGCTCAGAGGCAGGGATGTTCCCCATTGTGCTGCAAGACCTCCCACCCTCAATCCATTGATTCACGTTGAGTGACTACTTTGGCAAGGCAACTGAAAGGTAACAAATACCTATAGAATCACATGCCAGATGAACCAGCACCTTCAGGGAAAGGCAGGCAGAAAACAGTTAAAAAAAATTGACTTCAGTTTTGCCACAGTGTGGGTGCTGAGCGCAAAATGCACTCGTGAAAGGATTAAGAATGAATGGGCACAGATTGAAAGTAATTGGCAAGAGTGATGTGAGAAAAAACTTTTTCACACAGCAAGTGGTTAGGGCCTGGAATGCACCACCCTAAAGTGTGGTCGAGGCAGGTTCAATCGAAGCACTCAAACGGAAATTAGACTGTTATCTGTAAAGGAAGAATGTGCAGGGTTAAAGGGGGAAAGCTGGGGAATGGCACAAAGTGAATTGCTAATTCGGAGAGCGGGTGCAAACACAATGGGCTGAATGGCCTCCTTCTGCGCTGTAACAATTCTCTGATTCTGTGATAATCCACTCTAGACATAATAAGTTGGTACAGTCCGCATCAACTAAAATATCCACATTTGAAGTTGGCAGTGCTTATATTGGCCACAAGATGTTAACCATTATTCATTTACCCTAACATCAATTTCAATGTTGACAGTTATAGAATCATTCAATGTAGAGCTCAGAAGAGGACCATTTGGCCCATCAAGTCCATGCTGGCTCTCTGTAGAGCAATCCAATCAGTCCCATGACCATCCAGTTTCCTTTTGAAATCATTCATCGTCTCTACTTCCACCATTCTAGTGGGCAGTGTGTTCCAGGTCATGAGCACTTGCTGCATGAATAAAGTGCTTCCTCATAACACCTGCCTGAAATCTTAGATCTCTGTCCATTAGTCCTTGTGCCAGCAGCAAATGGGACCAGTTTTTCTTTGTCTCTCTCTCTCTGTCTACATTGTCCTCATTGTCATTCTCCCTGTTAGATTGTTGCCACTAGGACTGGTTGAGTTGCTTGGCATTGACGCATTTAAGGGAAAATTAGATGGATACATGAAGAAGAAATTAACAGAGTTCTGCAGTTATGGTTGGATGTAGAGTGGGTGGAAGGAAGTTTCTATAGAATATAAATGCCAGCATGAACCAGTTGGACCGATTGGCCTGCTTCTATCCTGCTCATTTTATAAATCCTCTCTTTATTTTGTTCAGAGACAGCTTTGCACCTTGTTAGTGTTCAATTAACATAATGGGATAAATGCCTATTTACAAACAATAATGTACACACTGTAAACTGGTAATGAGACAAGATTGAACTGATCTTTTCTAATGTCAGAATCATTGCTCCTTTGTTTTGTTTCTTGTCTAAGTGGAGGAGGTTATAAATACATTGAACAGAGTTAGTGAATTGTCGAATGAGGAGACACTGATTGTTTCCCACCTCCCTATAATCACATTTCGACTTTGCTCAGTGGAGACAAGTAGTGGTCGTCTGCCTTTGTTAGCTTATACAGAGCAAACGGGGCCATAGGTGACAGCTGCGGTTAGTCTGCATGAGCAAAGAACAATGGGCTGGCAGCACTCCACAACCAAAAACATGACTATTATTATTCCAGAAAGCTCAATGTTAGACCACCTGCTCCTTATAAAAGATAATTCTGTTTGTGTCATCACATAGAGCAGGAACACATGAGTTCACACACAAGTGATGGGGACCTGTCGGTAAAATTGTCCTCGCAACTGTTGGATTCTCATTAAAATCCAACTGGTTCAATTAATCTTCTTCCTTAACCGAGGTTTTCCATCCACAGTGGTTGACAGGGCCCTCAACCGTGTCCGGTCCATCTCCCGCCCATCCGCCTTCACACCTTCCTCTCCCTCCCAGAAACATGATAGGGTCCCCCTTGTCCTCTCTTATCACCCCACCAGCCTCCGCATTCAAAGGATCATCCTCCTCCATTTCCACCAACTCCAGCATGATGCCACCACCAAACACATCTTCCCTTCACCCCCCCGGCGGCATTCCATAGGAATTGTTCCCTCCGGGACACCGTGGTCCACTCCTCCATCACCCCCTACACCTCAAATCCCTCCCACGGCACCTTCTCATGCAACCGCTGAAGGTGCAACACCTGTCCCTTTACTCCCCCTCTCCTCACTGTCCAAGGGCCCAAACGCTCCTTTCAAATGAAGCAGCATTTCACTTGCACTTCCCTCAATTTAGTCTACTGCATTCGTTGCTCCCAATGCGGTTTCTTCTACAGTGGAGAGACCAAACGCAGGCTGGGTGACCGCTTTGCAGAACACCTTCAGTCTGTCTGCAAGCATGACCCAGACCTCCCTGTCGCTTGCCATTTCAACACTCCACCCTGGTCTCATGCCCACATGTCCGTCCTTGGCCTGCTGCATTGTTCCAGTGAAGCTCAACACAAACTGAAGGAACAGCACCTCATCTTCCGACTAGGCACTTTACAGCCTTCCGGACTGAATATTGAGTTCAACAATTTTAAATCATGAGCTCTCTCCTCCATCCCCACCCCCTTTCCAATTCCCCCCACCCCCCCAACCTTTATCCCAATAATTTATATAGATTTTTCTTTTCCCACCTATTTCCATTATTTTTAAATGTATTTCCATCCATTGTTTTATCTCTACCTTTTAGCCTATTTCGATTCCTTCACCCCACCCCGCCCCCACTAGGGCTATCTGTACCTTGCTTGTCCTGCTTTCTACCCTTAATTAGCACATTCCTTAGATAATATCACCACCTTCAACACCTCTTTGTCCTTTTGTCTATGACATCTTTTAGTTATCTCCACCTATCACTGGCCCTCTAGTCAGCTCTACCCTCCCCCCTTAAACCAGCTTATATTTCACCTCTTTTCTATTTTTACTTAGTTCTGTTGAAGAGTCATACAGACTTGAAACATTAACTGTGTTCCTCTCCGCAGATGCTGCCAGACCTGCTGAGTTTTCCCAGATATTTTTATTTTTGTTTTGGTTCAACCATGTGAAGTGATCCACTATCGTTTCTGCTACGGGTTACAGAAGAGATTGTAGAGATCAAATCCAAGGCATGTGAGGGATCAGAAGTGTGCACCATTTCAGGGGCAAATAGGCATGAGCAATATATGCCGGCCTTGCCTGTGATGCCCACGTCCTGAAGAAAACACTAAAGAGCAATAAGCTAGCCAGTGGAACATGGTAGTTTCAAGTGTGTCAAAATCGGGAGTGATTTATTCCCAATTTAATCACCAGAGATTTCCAAGTACTGCCTGTTTTAGGAGTCTGCTGCAAGATTTGGCAGAAACTGTGTGAAGTACACATTTTCCACTTAGTGTTTCTTACATTATGTTATGATCCTTGTAGAAACTGATAATTTTTAAAAATACAAATCTTGTTAATAGCTGAATGGATGAGACAACAAGATTTCAAGTTTTAAGGTGTTTACCGTAACAAACAGACGAAAAGCACTATTGACTATACAATATTTTTGTAGGCAACTTATACTTCAAATACATAACAGAACCTTTAACATGAACAAAACACCCACTACCAAGTAAATATTACACTGCCCTTTAAGTAGATATTCAATTCTCCTGGAACCAGGCCAAAATGATTCTTAGCTCGCAGAGGTTTACTTCCAATCTTTTCCTTTCCTAGCCTGGATCCTTTTAACTCTAGAGCTGTCTTTCATGTAAATTTTCCTGGAGACTTCTCCCTCTAGCTAAAGCTGGGCAAATCTTCCAGCCTCATTTTAACGACTCATAAATTTGGCCTTTCCAATCCGAGCGCAAGCTCCCGCCCACACAGTGAACCACAGAAACCTTTTGCCTATAGCTGCTCTTTCTCCTCCCCCCCCCCCCCCCCCCCCCCCCCAATCCTGGCAGGCTAACTTCGTGAGTTTTCAGGGATATATAGAAACCCTTCCCCTCTCAAAGCCCAATTTCATGGCAACATGAATCACATGGACCTTTGTATTCAGGTATAAATGCTGATTAGCTATCTTTGAGACTCCAATTCTTTTCATCTTGGAAGTAAATGACAGTTTAAAGCTCAACTGTTTACAAACCAACATTCTCAACACTTCTCTGGGACTTTTAGAGACTCACAGTCTATACCCTGTTAGCACACAGGCTGCTGTCATTTTCTCAAAGTGTGAGCACCTTTCACCTTCCCAGTAAAACAACCTGGGCTCCCTTTAAGCTTTAACATTTAATCCACCCAGGCTTACTGTCAGGCAAACTGCAGAACAGGTCACATGATCCCCCTTCACTTTACCTTTAATTAAAAACACATCCCAACAGATAACGATCTTATAATCCTCATAATTGTAACAATTACAACAGTGACCACACTTCAAAAAGTAGTTCTTTTATTCTTTGATGGGATGTGGGTGTAACTGGCAAGGCCAGCATTTGATGCCCTTCCCTAATTAAGAGTCAACCGCATTGCTGTGGGTCTGGAGTCAGACCAGGTAAAGACAGCAGATTCCTTCCCAAAGGACATTAGTGAACCAGATGGGTTTTTGCAACAATCGGCAATGGTTTCATGGTCATCATCAGACTTTTAATTCCAGATTTTTATTGAATTCAAATTTCACCATCTGCTCTGGTGGGATTCAAACCCAGGTCCATAGGACCATTACCCTGGTCTCTGGATTACTAGTTCAGTGATAATACAACACCACCACTGCCTCCTACTGTCTCTTGGCTGTGAAGTGCAATGGGACATCCTGAAGCTGTGAAAGACACTATACAAAGTCAGGCATTTCTTTATTTTTGGCAGGTACACCTCTCTGCAAAAGTCCTATGTTGGAGGACCTGCTTTAAGTATCTGAGTAAGCCTAGTGTCTGATGAGAACATTTGGAACTCACATGTTGCTCTGCTTAGGCCTGTCCACACCACTCAAGGCAGATGTCTAACTTAGCTGATGAGACTTGGATAGACATTAGCTGGAGGCTGGGTTTGGAATGCTCCTACATCCAACGTTTTCAGAGAAACTGCTAAGCTTCAACTGATGGAACTGCTGTCCAAAAGCATATGGCGCATTTCCCATACATTGGTCAGGAGATTTGAGGCAATGCGTTGGCCATTTGGTGGTGAGTTAGACTCATGATGCTCATGGGCACCTCCCCTATTTGTTTCTGCGTGGTGAGTGCTCAAACCCTCGTGCCCTTGGTTGATGAGAAGTTTCCTCTGTGCCATGGTTTAGTTCAGGGGAGACATTTTTAAAATGTAGGCAAAAATGTAATATCTTAAGAGGCACAATGCTATTGCTTAATTGCCAGTAATAATGATTAGCAAGACATTTATGGATTTCTATGTAACACTTTTTTACTGCTATTCATTCACATACCAGCATGATTCATCACAAGCAGAAGAGAAGCCCGGAGCTGAATTTATATCCTTAATCAGCAGGTTGGTGATATCAATGGCCATTTTCACTGTCCGGCCCCTTACAGGCTTTGCAGATAAATGCCTGCCTTTAATTTTTAAAATAATTTTGTTTTTGTTTCTAAAATCACTGTATGACTGCTCTCATACTTTTGATTGCCACTCTTTTACATACTAGCCATTGGTGTCCCCTTCCCATAATCTCTTCAGCTGTCACAAAACGAGAAGTATTTGAACTACTTGATGATTTCATCCAGTTAGCGGACATCGTCCTAGATTTGTCTGCCTTGTTCTCCAGTTCACCCATAGCTTTCTCTCTGGCATTTCCAAGTGGATACTTTTCGGCAAAGGTAGTGTTCTTTTGAGTAAAATGCCTTTCAAGATTTTATTTTTTTTGTTGTTGGTGAATTTCTGATTGCAAACGAATCCGTCAGGGAGGCCATTCGGAATGAATGTGGGTGAATCAGTTCATTAGTCTTGAAATTCTCAATCCTCATCTTGGATTTTTCTCTTCTTTGTTGACGTTTCAATGGGTCTAATTATGTCAATTTTTTTTCAAATTAAATTCAAATGTTAATCAGCTTAAAAAAATCTGTTGGCTTTAATATCCTGTACAGTGTTACTGATGTCACGAAAATATAATTTTCATAATATTATTGTGATTTATAGTAAAGATAGGTAAGTGGTGGGATTTGGATTAGTTTCTCTGTGTATGTATGTGTGGGGGTCTAACTTGAATTGTAGACAGCTAGTCTGGAGCTTTTGACTTATCAAAAGAGAAGCTAGGTTTGAAATGCTAAATATGTAAACATGGCTGAAGTTTTAGAATGGGAGGTGTGAAGAACATTTGCATTTTTCGATAAAGCAGAGTTGTGACTTTCAAAGAGATGGTAAGGTGTCACACCTAGTCAACAGAGGCTAAACCAAGTATTAGATCGCTGATGATATAAGTACTATGGAAGATTTAAATTATGGAAAAAGTTAAAGTTGCAAAGACATATTTGGGACAATAGAATTTACATTAAAAAGGGGGAAACCTGTATAAAGGAGATGTTATGTGTAAGCAGAAGACATCCTAAGATCCAATAAGTGTGAAAAGCCCGCAGCCTCAAAGTAGCAAGTTGCTGCCTACAAGAACCGAAGCCAAGAAAACTCACTATGAACATCGCTATCCAGGATATTGTGTTGCTTTGCCTGGGTCTGTTGAAAACTATTTGTTTTTACTGTTGCCTTAACAGAGGTGTAAATGGGAGTCGGTTTGGCACATGACATCAATTTGTTTGACAAAACAGTGCAACTGTAGCTTGTCATGACTTTTGATCCAAGCAAGTTTTCACCAGAATTTCATATTTCATATATGATTAAACATTTCACAAGTTCCGGCTGTTATCGGTTAAAAAATATCCATCACCAAGGAGATTTTTAAATCTCTGATGTTCTTTTCCAATTAGAAGCACATCGCGATAACTATTTTCTAAAAATTACTAATGAGAAAAATCAAGGTCAAGCAAGTTTGGGAACAGCTCATGAGTCCTTAATGAGTTGCGTGCAGAGGAGCTTCAGGTTGCTGACTGCTGTTTTAGCTGGTTAAACCCCTGTGCAAAAGTGGTGGTCCCTAAAAGCCAGACCATGGGTGGAATTTTCCATCCCTGTTAGCGTCGGGTATCAGGGCGGGCATGAGTGGACAATATGGTGGGAAAGCCAAAAATCAGTTTCACGACAGCATGAAACCAGTTTGCAATTGTCTGCTCCGTCTATCATTGGTGGGGTGTCTTTCCCTCTGCTGGATGTCGAGAATGTCATTTTAATAAATCTGCATGTCATTATAAGCCCTTTCGTGGGAATCGCCCTCCGATGCTGGATTATCCAGGCCCGTTGGCATGATTGCCATTGATGGGTGGAGCAGATGATTGCAAACTGGTTTCACGATGTCGTTAAACCGATTTTTGCCTTCCTGCCATACTGGCCGCTCACGCCCACCATGACCCCCCAACGCCCACCATGACCTCCAAAGCCAATGGCGATGGAAAATTCCACCTGCTTCTGGCAGCCCTTGCGCATCCACAGTTTAAATATGGCACCCTACGTGAGGCAGCAGTGAGGTAATGGCACGGCAGGCACATTGGAGGTCACCCACCCACGAGGCAGCATGTTTTTTTGGGAATGTATAATTAATGAGGCAGGAATGGGATGATACAGCGCGAAAACCTACCATTGCGGCCGGCGGGTAAAACGACAGTTTTCCCACCCCGCTACCCCACTTTGTGCCAATCCGTTTATGTCAAGCTGTGTCTAATCTGTCTGACTATGGATAAGGGGCAAAACAAAAACAGAATTACCTGGAAAAACTCAGCAGGTCTGGCAGCATCGGCGGATAAGGGGCATTGGGCAAACATAAACTGAGAGTACGGAGTCCTCAGTCACTTGGTTTGAAGACTGGAAGATGGGTATCTGCCAGGAAACCAAGCAACCTGCATAAAAGTCTCCAAACCAAAGCTGGCTGACCCTAAGTAAAAAGAGGCAGCTGGGATGTCAGCCAAATAGTTATGACGGCAAGTGGATCATTATTGTCAATTACAGAAAGATCGCTCGGTGTTGTGGGAAAAATGAATTTTCAACAAGAATTAAAGTAAACTTGAAGGCAGGAAGGGGGCCAGGAGTGAAACTGAAATCAAAGTCAACAAGAAAAGACTTTTGTGAGTCCCTTGAAAGCAGTGAGGGGGGTGACCAGGCGGAAGAATTTCAGAACAGGGGTAGGCCACTCTGTTCCTCAGCCTGTTCAGTCATTCAATAGGATTACAGTTTTTCTGTACCTCAACCCCATTTACCTACCTGCATGTGCTCCATTGTGCTACCCTTAACTAATAAACCTCACATGCACCAGCCACTCAGTTAACAGCTCAGGCTCTGCTCACTGCACTGAATGAAAGCATGTAGACAGTAGGGGTTATACTTAAAAATGATATTTGCACTAAGGTTGTTGTACCAGGAACACTGGTTCTCAAGGCACTTTTGTGTATGTGACCAATCCTTTAAAAATAAAGCGCAGCATTCACTTAATAATAGTTTCTTTTTGTTGCAGGAATGTGCCCATTGCTCTTGAGAGGAGCTGACTACAGTCATAAATCTGCTGATGGGATCTGAACTAAGGTCTGGAAATTGCAATGAGAAACAAAACAGAAATTGTTCTGATAAAGCCGGCAGCTGTTTTCTCTAACTGCACTGGGAGCCCTTAACTCTCCCGATAGACTTCTTTAGTAAAACAGTAGTCAGCATTCCTTTGATCTATGAGTGAGATTCTGGAGAGGTAGAATGAGAATTAGCTACAGCTCGAAACACCTTCTCCAGACAACCTCTGGGTATCAGATATTAATGTCTGTTCTGTTTACACAAGTGCCAAGGGTGCAGAAGAGATTTGCTAGAACGGTACAAAGGATGAGGGAACTTCGGTTATGTGGCGAGACGAGAAAAAAGCCAGGACTGATAGAGAAAGGTTCGGAGGAGATTTAATAGAGGTGCTCAAAATGATGAGAGGTTTAGGTAGAGTAGGTGATGAGGAAGTGCTTCCACTGCTATGAGAGTGGGTAACCAGTGGACACAGATTTAAAATGGCTGATCAGTTGAACTTTGAGGGAGGAAATGAAGAGGAATGTTTTTAACCGCATGTTATGGTGATTTGCAATGCACTCTCTTTCTCTCTCCACAGATGCTGCCAGGCCTGCTGAGTTTTTTTTAGCATTCTCTTTTTATTTCAGATTTCCAGCATCCGCAGTGTATAAGACATAGGACCATAAGACATAGGAGTAGAAATTAGGCCATTCGACCCATCGAGTCTGCTCCACCATTCAATCATGGCTGATAAGTTTCTCAACCCCATTCTCCCGCCTTCTCCCCGTAACCTTTGATCCCCTTACCAATCAAGAACCTATCTATCTCGGTTTTAAATACACTCAATGACCTGGCCTCCACAGCCTTCTGTGGCAATGAATTCCATAGATTCACCACTCTCTGGCTAAAGAAGTTTCTCCTCATCTCTGTTCTAAAAGGTCTTCCCTTTACTCTGAGGCTGTGTCCTCTTGTCCTAGTCTCTCCTACTAATAGAAACATCTTCCCCACGTCCACTCTATCTAGGCCTTTCAGTATTCTGAAAGTTTCAATCAGATCCCCCCCTCACCCTTCTAAACTCCACCGAGTATGGACCCAGAGTCCTCAAACATTCCTCATATGTTAAGCCTTTCATTCTTGGGATCGTTCTCGTGAACCTCCTCTGGACCCTCTCCAGGGCCACCTCGTCCTTCCTGAGATACGGGGCCCAAAATTGCTCACAATATTCTAAATGTGGTCTTACCAGCAGCAAATCCCTGCTTTTATACTCTAATTCTCCCAAAATAACTGCCAACATTGCATTTACCTTCCTAACTACCGACTCAACCTGCAAGTTAACTTGAAGAGAATCCTGGACCCCCTTATCCCCACTCTCTGCCTCCTGCCAGACAGCCAATCTTCTATCCATGCTAATACCTTGCCTCTAACATCATGGGCTCTTATCTTACTGAGCAGCCTCCTGTGCGGCACCTTGTCAAAGGCCTTCTGGAAGTCCAAGTAGATAACATCCATTGGCTCTCCTTTGTCTAACCTACTCGTTACCTCCTCAAAGAATTCTAACAGATTGGTCAGGCATGACCTCCCCTTGATGAAACCATGCTGACTTTGCCCTATTTTACCATGCACTTCCAAGTATTCTGAAATCTCATCCTTAATAATGGACTCTAAATTCTTACCAACAACCGAGGTCAGGTTAATTGGCCTGTAATTTCCTGTCTTTTGCCTCACTCCCTCCTTAAACAGGGTGGTTACATTAGCAATTTTACAGTCCCCTGGGACCGTCCCTGACTCCAGTGATTCCTGAAAGATCACCACTAACGCCTCCACTATCTCTTCAGCTATCTGCTTCAGAACTCTGGGGTGTAATCCATCTGGCCCAGGTGATTTATCCACCTTCAGACCTTTAAGTTTTCCTAGCACCTTCTCCTTGGTAATGGCCACCATAGTCACCTCTGCCCCCCGACTCTCTTGAACTTTGGGGATGTTACTCGTGTCTTCTACTGTGAAGACTGACGCAAAGTACCTATTCAGTTCCTCCGCCATTTCTTTGTTCCCCACTACTACTTCTCCAGCGTCATTTTCCAGCAGCCTCTCTCTTACCCATTATATATCTAAAAAAACTCTTGCAATCTTCTTTTATATTACTGGCTAGTTTACCCTCATATTTAATCTTCTCCCTCCTTATTTCTTTTTTAGTTGTCCTCTGTTGGACCTTGTAGGCTTCCCAATCCCCTGGTTTCCCACTGCTCTTCACTGCATTGTATGCTTTCTCTTTAGCTTTTATGCTGTCCCTGACTTCCTTTGTCAGCCATGGTTGCCTCTTGCTTTTATTTCAGTTTGATATCATACCTAAAAGGCAGCACCTCCAGCAATGCAGCACTTCCTTAACTTAGGTGCTCTCATGTTTCTGGAGTGGGTCTCAAATCAACAACCTTCTGACTCTGAGTTTGGACTGCTACCCACTGAGTCACACTTGACACCATGTAGACCCCTCACAGAATCAAAAAATCCAGGGTCAAAATGAGGGAAAGAGTTAAAAGAAAGAAACTGAAGCCGGCTTGATAAACTTCTTGTTCTTAAAGACAGTGCCAGTTTAAGACAATCTACTTCCCAGGGATGATGAGATGACTGGCGAACAGCTTTCAGCTGTTATTGTCTCTCATATGTTCTCCATTTGGAGCAGTGTTTCACGTGCAGTCTTTCACATTGCCTTTCATGCCCACCACCTCCCCCCTCCAGCCCCCACCCCACTGACTTATTGTCGGAGGGCTGGGAATGACTCACAGTGGCAGCCTGCTGTCTCTCTCCATGATTCATTGTGGAACAATAAGCACCGCTATTATTCCCACCTGTGAGTGTTACTGATCTCTGCAAAGCCAGATGTGTCAGCCTGTGAATTCTCACCTCTTTCATTATGATCATTTTTAAAAAAATATTTATGTGTATAAACAACGAACTATGTTCCACTTCTGCCATATACGCTGAGGAAAAATGCTCAAGCGAAGATCATTGTGGAGTTATAGTTAATTAGAGCTCACCTTTCATGGCAGATTATTTTGGGGGATTATGTACCACACTCTTAACGGGAAACTATTGAGTATACTATTGATACGTAGGTACTGCAAGTAGTTTAGTATCACGTTGAGGTATTATGTACCTGTTGTGTAACTGTTTAGAGATTAGGCAACTAGAATTTCTTGGGGGTTCTGGCACTCTCTTGTCATAAATCCAGCAGGGGCTAAGGCCAAGCAGAATCTTCTAGAAAATGGCAGAGGCCCATTTTCACCCACCCCAGATATGGCATTTTTTTTTTGTTGAGGGCAGAAGGGGCTGGAACTCCATGTTCTGGGAATCTCTGCTTGTGTCGCTGAGCTTTTGAAGTGAGTTCAGGCCTCGGCATCTCCAGGTGAATGGATCTGGGCCCCATGAGTGATGTCCAGGTAGGAAATAGCAGGGATTGGGTAGGAGCACAGATAGACACTGTCCAACCGCCCCAACGTTGGCAGGTGGATGCTACAGATTGCTGTCGCATGGGGGCATGCACACACCAGGATCACACCTGTAGCGACACTTATATTAACCAGTCCCCTGCAAATGAGCTGCATTCCCATTGACCCGACAAACTTTAGGGTGGGGCCAGCACTAGGAGGGCACCAACGGACTCAATCTCATAAAACTACTGGGATTGTTTGCTTGGGAATTTCAGATTTTTAGGACACCATTTGAAGTCTTGCCTGTTTCAGCAGCGATAATTTTTAGGTAAAGGATGCTTAGGTCCGTACAGAGAGCCCACTAGGCAGGGGTAATTAACATGTCTGATTTTGAGCATGGAGGACTCCTCATTCACATTCTCCTGTTCTTCATCACTCTTTAAACTTCCGCCTTCCGCCAGCACATGCGAAAATGTTGCGGGAGTTCAGCCATTTCAGGATGCAGTGCATGTGGAAACAATGAAAGCAATGACTCAACATCAATGGGCGGCCATCTCTTGGCACTTTACATCCAGTAAAGGGAGCCAGTTGATGTGGACTTTCAGAAGGCTTTCAACAAACTCCCACATGGGCCAGGATTTTCCGGTCAGCGATTTGGGTGTGGGGCCCGCTCGCCGATGGGAAAATGACGCGGGATGACATCGGGAGGAACCCCAGATGTCATCCCGGTCCCTTTAAATTTTCAGGGAGGCGGGCAAGCAATGAAATCAGCTGTCCACCCGCCGACCTGTCAATGGCCAATTAAGGCCATTGACAGGCTAATTAAGGTTGTTAAATGCCCTGCCCGTCCAACCTTAAGGCTGCTGGGCAGGCCAGGAGCCCCAGCCGGCTTCTGATAAAACATGAAACCTCATCCACCGGCGGGATGAGGTTTTATGTCCGTTTTTAAAAAGTTTCATAAAGTTAATGTGTTTCTTATTGACATGTCCCATCTCGTATGACATTGTCACATGAGGGGGACATGTTAATAATTTTAATATTTTTCTATTTTTGGTGTTTTTTTTTACCTGTTACTAATCTCCCTGAGACAGCACTTAGCCTCAGGGAGCAGTGTGCTCTTTCGTGTGCATTTGCGAAACAGTGCACTTTGACAGATGGGGAAACCCTCCCCCCCACCCCCTCACAGGAAGCGCATAGCGCTTCCCATCGGGCAGGCCGCTGGGCGGACCTTAATTGGCCCGCCCACTCAAAATGGTGGTGGGCCCCATTTCAGTGGCGGGGGTTGGCTGTCCGCCCACCGCCGAGCTGGTGGGGCCTGAACGCCATCCGAGGGCAAAATTCTGCTGAAGAGCTTAGCGTGTAAAATTAAAGCACATGGAATTAGGGGTAGTGTATTGAGATGGATAGAAAACTGGTTGGCAGACAGGAAGCAAAGAGTAGGAATAAAGGGGTCTTTTTCCGAATGGCAGGCAGTGACTAGTGGGGTACCACAGGGATCGGTGCTGGGACCCCAGTTATTCACAATATATATTAATGATTGAGATGAGGGAATTAAATGTAATATCTCCAAATTTGCAGATGGTACAAAGCTGGGTGGGAGGGTGAGCTGTGAGGAGGATGCAGAGATGCTTCAGTGTGATTTGGACAAGCTGAGTGAGTGGGCAAATGCATGGCAGATGCAGTATAATGTGGATAAATGTGAGGTTACCACTTTGGTGGCGAAAACAGGAAGGCAGATTATTATCTGAATGGCTATAGATTTGAGATAGTGGAATGTGCAACGAGACCTGGGTGTCCTCGTACACCAGTCGCTGAAAGTAAGCATGCAGGTGCAGCAGGCGGTAAAGAAGGCAAATGGTTTGTTGGCCTTCATAGCCAGAGGATTCGAGTACAGGAACAGGGATGTCTTGCTGCAATTGTACAGGGCCTTGGTGAGACCACACCTGGAATATTGTGTGCAGTTTTGGTCTCCTTATCTGAGGAAGGATGTACTTGCTATGGAGGGAGTGCAGCAAAGGTTTACCAGACTGATTCCTGGGATGGCGGGACTGACATATGAGGAGAGATTGAGTCAGTTAGGATTATATTTGCTGGAGTTCAGAAGAATGAGGGGGGATCTCATAGAAACCTATGAAATTCTAACAGGACTTAGACAGGGTAGATGCAGGAAGGATGTTCATGATGATGGGAGAGCCCACAATCAGGGGTCACAGTCTGAGGATATGGGGTGGACCATTTAGGACTGAGATGAGGAGAAATTTCTTCACCCAGAGTGTGGTGAGCCTGTGGAATTCATTACCACAGACAGTAGTTGAGGCCAAAGCATTATGTTTTCAAGAAGGAGTTAGACACATCTCATGCCCACATGTCCGTCCTTGGCCTGCTGCAATATTCCAGTGAACCTCAACACAAACTGGAGGAACAGCACCTCATCTTCCAACTAGGCGCTTTACAGTCTTCCGGACTGAATATTGAGTTCAACAATTTTAGATCATGAGCTCTCTCCTCCATCCTCATCCCCTTTTTGATCCCCCTTTTTTCTAATCATTATTATATATTTTTTATATATGTATTTTTCTTTTACCATATTATTTCTATTATTTTTAGAATTTTTTTCCATCCATTGTTTTATCTCCACCTTTCAGCCTATTTCGATCCCTTCCCCCTCACCCCACCCTCCACTAGGGCCATCTGTTAGTTGCTCGTCCTGCTTTCTACCCTTAATGTCACCATTAGCACATCCTTTAGCTAATATCACCACTGTCAGCACCCCTTTAACCTTTTGTTTATGACATCTCTGGCAATCTCTCCTCTGCCTCCACCTATCAGTGGCCTTCTATCCAGCTCCACCTGTCCAACCCCCCTTAAACAGCTTATATTTCACCTCATTTCTATTTCTCTTTAGTTTTGATGAGCAGTCATATGGACTCAAAACGTTAACTCTGTCATCTTCGGCACAGATGCTGTCAGGCCAGCTGAGTTTTTCCAGCTATTTTTGTTTTTGTTCCAAAGACTTCTGCGAGAAAAAATGTTCTCCTCATCTCTCCCTTAAATGGGTGACCCTTTATTTTTAAACCGTGTCCCCTGGTTTTAGATTCTCCTACAAGAGGAAACATCGGTTCCACATTCACCCTGTCAAGACCCCTCAGGATCTTATATGTTTCTTTTCACTGAATCCAAATGCAGCAAGGTCTGAACAATATCCAGGCTTGGGCTCACAAGTGGCAAGTAACATTCGCGCCACACAAGTGTCAGGCAATGACCATCTCCAACAAGAGAGAATCCAACCATCGCCCCTTGATGTTCAATGGTATTACCATCACTGAATCCCCCACTATCAACATCCTGAGGGTTGCCATTGACCAGAAACTGAACCGGACTAGCCATATAAATACTGTGGCTACAAGAGCGGGTCAGAGGCTGGGAATAGTGTGGTGAGTAACTCACCTTCTGACTCCCCAAAGCCTGTCCACCATCTACATAGCACAAGTGAGGAGTGTGATGGAACACTCCTCACTTGCCTGGATGAATGCAGCTCCTACATGCTCGAGAAGCTTGACACCATCCAGGACAAAGCAGTCCACTTGATTGGCACCACATCCACAAACATTCACTCCCTCCACTACTGAAGCACAGTAGCAGCAGTGTGTACCATCTACAAGATGCATTGCAGGAATTCACCAAGGTTCCTTCAACAGCACCTTCCAAACCCACGACCACTACCATCGAGAAGGACAAGGTAGATGGATGGGAACACTACCACGTGGAAGTTCCCCTCCGAGTCACTCACCATCCTGACTTGGAAAAAATCACGGTTCCTTCACTGTCACTGAGTCAAAATCCTGGAACTCCCTTCCTAACAGCACTGTGGCTGTACCTACACCACATGGACTGCAGCGGTTGTAAGAAGGCAGCTCACCACCACTTTCTCAATGGCAACTAGGGATGTGCAATAAATACTGGCCCAGCCAGCGAAGCCCACATCTCATGAATGAATTAAAAGTTCATTCAAGGTATTAGGTTGGTAAACCTTCTCTGAACTGTTTCCAATGTATTTGCATCCTTTCTTAAATAAGGAGACCAATACTGTACTCCAGATGTGGTCTTATCAATACCCTGTATAACTGAAGCATAACCTCCCTACCTTTGTATTCAACTCCCCTTGCAATAAATGATAACATTCTATTAGCTTTCCTAATTACCTGTTGGACCTGCATGCTAACTTTTGTGATTCATGCACCAGGGCATCAAGATCCCTCTGCTTCTCAGAGCTCTGCAATCTCTCACAATTTAGATAATATGCTTCTTCTTTATTCATCCTGCTAAAGTGGACAATTGCACATTTTCCCCCATTATATTCCATTTGCCAGATCTTTGCCCAATCACTTAACCTTTCAGTATTCATTTGTAGCCTTCTTATGTCCTCTATTATTTTTATTATTATTACCTATCTTTGTATCATCAGTAATTGACTCATTAATGGGCCACATCAAATGACCCCCATGCTTCTAGCCTTTTGGACCATTTTAATGTTACATTTCTAGCCTCATAGCTCAATTTAACACCAGCCAGAATGAACTCCAGCAGGTCTCCTGGCTGACCAAGCAGCTAGCAACCATCTGTCAACTCCTCGAAGCCTGGTTTATTTTAAAAGCATCTGACCATTACCTGCTGAACAGCCTATGTGTGGAAACTCTATCGTGCTGCATCCTCCTTTGCTTTCAGGGACTTTCATGCTGCTGTCTCCAGCCAAGAACTCACCAGAAATGAACACCTCCATGAAGGAAACACACTTTGGGCTTTGACTTTCTGGACTCTGGAATTCACGTGAACTAATATTCATTTTGTTGATTCTTTTAATGTCGTTATCCACAGTTGTAAATACCCCCTCTTTTCCATCTCCCTTATTGTGTGTGTATATGTGTGCTTGTTTGTTTGTGTGTGTGTGTGTGTGTGTGTGTGTGTGTGTCCCCCCATTTGTTTGTGTGTGTGTATGTGCATTGCTACTCAGCGCAATGAAGTCAGGGCGCACGCCCAATGTCATCTCGCGTCATTTTACACGTGTCGGGCCCGACCCTGCACATTGACTGAAAAATCCTGCCCGATGTGTGTGACCGATTTAAGTGAATTAGAGTCAGGTAGACTGCAAGATGGAAGTTAGCAAAAGGGTTATGTGTAAAAAGGGTATTTGAAATGCCAATGAGTGAGCTAGATTATAATGGTCTGCAGATAAGGTGTGAAGGAAATTTGTCTTTTTAGTTAAGTGAAGGGGTTGTTTGATTTTCAAAGGGTTGGTAGGATGTTTACGACTAACATGGTCAGTTTTGTTGAAGGGTCATGAGGACTCGAAATGTCAACTCTTTTCTTCTCTGCCGATGCTGCCAGACCTGCTGAGTTTTTCCAGGTAATTCTGTTTTTGTTATGGTAAATAGGGCAAGGTTATTATGGGCAGAATTTTCAGTTTGATGTATGGGGGGAGGGCCCCACACATCCGCGTGTAAAATGACACATGGTGATGCCGGGCGAGTGTCCCGATGTCACCGTGCGCCATTGCAACATTTCGCTGGGTGGGCGTGCGATGAAGTCCGACGCGCACCCGCCATTAATTAACGAACCAGTTAAGGCCCTTTAGCCTCCAATCGACGCCGATTTTCAGGCGCCCGTGCGATTTTCAGGTCGGCGCACAGGCGCAACGGGCAGGCGGATAGGAGACTTTTCTATGAACCTCACCCAAAGGTGGGATAAAAGGGCTCAGTGGGGTCATCAATCTGCTTTGTGGAGTATTTATTGGAGAAAGTATTTTTAATTTGCCTGTGTGATCGGCAGTAGTTCAGAACATATTCCAGCAGCTTTTTGTGCATTTTTAACCTTCAGGTCAGCTCTCTGCAGTCAGGAATCTTTTGCGGGCCTATAGCTTTCTTAAACATACACATGCAGAACAAATGAGCCACCCTCAGCCATGGTCACACATCTGAATTTTAATTTTCAAATCAGAAGTTCTCCCAGTTATTAAACAATACTGTAATCAGACAAAAAGAAATCCTAAGGACCTAAGCTCAACCCAACACAAAAGTACCAGCGAGAAACCTGTGGTGTGCCTAATGTGCCTTATGTTTCCATTTCCGGGTGTTACATCTTGGTGCTGCACTATTGCTCAGAGTGGAACCTGAGACAGCCTGCTGGCTTTGCTGTCCTGTTGGCCTCGATACCTTGGCAGTCGTCCTCTGGTCTGTGGAGCCTGTGCTGGGTCCTGTTGGGAGGGGTTTACCAGTTCCACAGCTGGCATCTCCCCAGTCATCACAGCCTCACCGGATGATACGGTCACTGGGAGAGGGGCGGAAGAGCTGCTGCCCTCATCCAGAGCACCCTGAGAGGTGCCTGCCGAGACAACAGGCAGCTGCTGCACCGACGTAAGGTCACCTCGGACCTCCCTGCTCACCATGGATGGATGGGCAACGAGCTGGGAAGTTTGATCCCCTCACCATCTCCCACAATGGCAGTGAGCAGCTGAGGTCAATGCCGATGTGAGGGCTTGCTGGTTAGAGCGCATCCTCAGGAAGCTCTGGTGGGTCTCCTGGAGGAGGCACTCCATGAGAGTTGCCACTCTCTCCATGGAGGACGCATGGCACTCGGACTTGTGGCTCATTGCTTCGGCAGGTGTCCACGTAGACTCCTCCACCACGGACAGCAAGCCAAGCATAGCCTCATGTATCACACCCAGATGTTCCCTCACACCCGGCCACATTTTCTGCAGTTGCTGCGTTGCAGACAACTCCAGAGGCACATCATCAGGCACCGACTGAGCATATGCCTGGTCTCCTGCAGCCCTCCGACTGCTGGCGCCATCGGCACTCTCTGTCTCTGCCAGCTCCTCCAGTGAATGTGAAGTGCCCTCACATCTGTGCCCCGGGACACTAGCCAATGTTCCAATACCCACCAAGGTGCTACTATTTGCGCTGGTGCCTGCCTCGCAGAAATGGTGTGACGCTGGTGAGAATTGAGGGCCCTCAGGTGTGAGAGGGGACATCTGCAGCTCCTCTTGCCAGCTGTGTTCTGATGATGCTGAAAGGAACGACAAGGACAGTGGATCAGTCAGCGTGCACACAACTGACACACTTTGTCCATTTCCCCCTGGCTCATTATGTGCACGACCTTCCAGAACCAATAGACAAGAACATTGATGGGGTGGTAAATAGTGACGAGGATAGCCTTACATTACAGGAGGATATAGACGGGCTGGTCAGATGGGCTGATGAGTGCCAAATGGAATTTAATGTGGATAAGGGTGAGGTGATGCACTTGTACAGCACAAACAAGGCACGGGAATACACGATGAATGGTAGGACTCTAGGAAGTAACAAGGATCAAAGGGACCTTGGTGTGCATGTCGACTGGTCCCTTAATGTAGTGGGACAAGTACATAAGGCGTTTAAGAAGGCATATGGCATACTTGCCTTTATTAGCCGAGGCATATAACATAGGAGCAGGAAAGTATTGTTCGAACTGTAGAAAACGCTGCCTAGGCCACAGCTACAGTACTGTGTGCAGTTCTGAAATGTGCATTATAGGAAGGATGTGATTGCACTAGAGAGAGTGCAGAGGAGATTTACCAGGATGCTGCCTGGGCTGGAGAGTTTCAGTTATGAGGAGAGATTGCATAGACTGGGGTTATTTTCCCTGGAGCAGAGGAGATTGAGGGGGGACATGACTGAGGTACATAAACTTATGAGGGGCATAGATAAGATAGACAGGAAGGAACATTTCCCCTTGACGTAGGGATCAATAACCAGGGGGCATAGATTTAAGGTAAGGGGCATGAGGTTTATGGGAGATGTGATGAGCAACTTTTGCACACACAGGGTGATGGGAATCTGGAACTCACTGCCTGAAAGGGTGGTAGAGGCAGAAACCCTCATAACATATAAGAAGTATTTGGATGTGCACATGCGATGCCATGGCATTCAAGGGTATGGCCCCAGTGCTGGAAAATGGGATTAGAATAGTTAGGTACGTGTTTGACCCGCGAATCCTTGATGGGCTGAAGGGCCTTTTTCTATGATCCACACCTCTGACTCTATCACTCAGTGACCGAGCAATGTTGCAACAATAACAAATTTTCCAATCATCAGTGCTATGGATGTTGGGAAGACTTTGCAGATCTCACTGTTGGCCTCAAATACCTGGCCGTGCCACCCCAGCCTCACCAACACTGGTTCACCTGGGTGCATGCTGCCTCTCCAGCTCAAGAGCCTCCTGCTTGAATCTGCTAAAGGTGAGGAGGTGAGCCTGGCTGGCTCCAGTCCTCGCACACTCTGAGGCATTATGAGCATTCTTCTCCTGAGAAAGAGAGAAGACCATTCATTATGGCAAATTGTACACAGACACTGCAAGTGCAAGCCGCACCCCAACCACAGTGGGCCATACCAGGCCTCCAGTGCCTTCTCTCACCGCTACTGCTAATCAGTCACACAAAGATAATATGCCTGCTCCCAACTCCCCCAGTTGCTGCGTCCATCACTTTAGGAACCATATGGTATTTGATCCCATAGCAAGGGTCCGCACCAGCGGTGAGGGCAGCAGATTGTTCTTTGCCACGACACCTTGAAGCTCCCCTTCCACCATCTCATCACCCTGAATAGGACATGTGCTGAAGTTCAAAGTATGCGCCTAGCTGCATCTCCTGCAGGTTGCCCCCAGACTACTCGTGTGACACATGGTGCGGGGGAGAACTCATCTCCTCATGAACCACTGAGGCTGATCCAAGCATGGGCACTATCTGCTTGGCCACCCAGCGAAGGAAAAATGCCATACATGATTCAATGCAGTCACGACAATAAGAATTGCTGGGTGGAGGGGGGGGGGCCTCAAAGGCTAAGGCTACCTGCTTGGTTAAATGCTCGCCAACATGGTATCACCCCGCTAGAGCGCGACAAATTGTTGAAGTGCTTGCGACACTGGATCCAGGTGTGCTGCACCACATCACGGGAGCTCACCACCACCTCCCAGGCACGTTTGGTCAGGTGGAGGGGACTCCTCCTCCCATCCTGGGGTGGGGGGCAGCACCTCTCGCCGTGCTGCCATCTCCTCAAGAAGGACAGCAAGGCAGTCATCTGAAAAACGAGGGGCACATTGGCCGGCTGTTGGCCTACCCCGCAGCCTGCCCCGCTCCTCTGCTCTTCCCTCCAGCCTGGCCTGCTCAGCCAACCCCCTGTGGTGCGCCCTCAAACTGGCCAATGACAGCAGCCTACAGGAGGCTGCCAGGCCTTCTTTTAGACAGACTGCCGGGTCGCCATCGGACCCGGCGGTCTGTGCACTCCCGCCGCCGCCAGCACACTCCCGCTATCCACGGGAGTCAGCAAATACGCTGGGCGGACCTCACTTGGTCCGCCCGTGTAAAATGGCAGGGCGGAACCGATCATGGGCGGCGACCAGGTCCACGCCCACCCGCACCTGCTCACCCCCTCAACAACGGAAAATTCTGCCCTATGTTTATTTTCCTAAAAAAGGAAAGAGGCCAGATTGACAACGTGAAAGATTCTTATATTATGGGAAAAGTACATTTCCAAAGACCTGTAGAACTATAGGATTTTACACATTAAAGAAAGAGAAACATTATAAAGAAAGATGGAAGGCTATGCCTTTACACCATGTGAAGCAGCCTTGGGGGAAGCCTCCAGCCACGTTTGCAGAAGTCTGCTGTGTCCAGTAACTAAAGTTGTGTTAAAAAGCCTTTGCACCTGCCACATCATAACGGAGTGTGTAGGTGCATGTACATATATGTGTTTGTGTTTGTTTGTGTGTGTGTGTGTGTGTGTGTGTGTGTGTGTGTGTATATGTGTATATGTTTGTGTGTATATTAGTGTGTTTGTGTGTATATGTGTATATTTGTTTGTGTATGTGTGTCTGAGTGTTTATATGTATGTGTATATGTTTTTGTGCATGTCTGTGTGTTTGTGTGTGCTTATGTGTGTGTTTGTTTGCATATGTGTATGTGAGTCTGTGTGTTTGTGTGTATGTCTATATATTTGTATGTGTTTGTGTATTTGTGTATATGAATGTGTGATTGTGAAGTTTGTGTGTGAGCATACGTGTATTTGTTTGTGTGTGTGTTTGTGCTTATGTGTGTGTGCTTGTGTGTGTCTGTGTATGTTTGTGTGTTTTTGTTTGTGTGTGCTTGCTTGTTTGTGAGTATATGTTTGTGTGTATGTGTCTGTTTGTGTGTGTGTGTTTGTGTGTGTGTTTGTTGTATGTATCTGTGTGCATATGTTTGTGTATATGTTTGCATGTGTGTTTGATTTCTGTGTTTGTTTGTGTGTGTACAGTGTGTTTGTTTGTGGGTACATGTGTGTGTATAAGACTTGTGTTTGTTTCTGTGTGTATGTGTGTGTGTTTGTGTGTATGAGTATATGCTTGTGTATGAGTATATGCTTGTGTATGTGTATCTGTGTGTGTATGTGTGTGTGTGTGTTTGTGTGTGTGTGTTTGTGAGTGTTTGTGCATATGTGTGTGAGTGTTTGTGTATGTGGATGCATTGGCAGTCTTAGTGTATGCATTGATGGTCATCTTCTGAGATTCTATAGACTCTGGAACAGTTCCTACAGATTGGACAGGAGCTAATGTAACCCCACTAATTAAAAAAGGAGGTAGAGAGAAAACAGGGAATTATAGATCAGTCAGCCTGATGTTGGTAGTGAGGAAAATTCTAGAGTCCATTATAAAAGATTTAACAGCTGAGCACTTGGAAAACAGTGGCAGAATCGAACAGACTCAGCATGGATTTATGAAAGGGAAATCATGCTTGACAAATCTACTGGAATTTTTCGAGGATGTAGCTAGTAGAGGGGGAGCCAATGGATATGGTTTATTTGGACTTTCAGAAGGCTTTCGACAAAGTCCCACATAAGAGATTAATGTGTAAAAATTAAAGTGCATGGGATTGGGGGCAGTGTATTGAGATGGATGGAAAAATGGTTGGCAGACAGAAAGCAAAGAGTAGGAATAAAGGGGTCTTTTTCCGAATGGCCGGCAGTGGACTAGTGGGGTACTGCAGGGATTGGTGCTGGGACCCCAGCTATTCACAATATATATTAATGATTTAGAGGAGCGAACTAAATGTAATGTCTCCAAATTTGCAGATGACACAAAGCTAGGTGGGAGGGTGAACTGTGAGGAGGATGCAGAGATGCTTCAGTGTGATTTGGACAAGCTGAGTGAGTGGGCAAATGCATGGCAGATGCAGTATAATGTGGATAAATGTGAGGTTATCCACTTTGGTAGCAAAAACAGGAAGGCAGATTATTATCTGAACTGCTATAAATTGAGAGAGGGGAATGTGCAACGAGACATGGGTGTCCTCGTACAGCAGTTGCTGAAGGTAAGCATGCAGGTGCAGCAGGCGGTAAAGAAGGCAAATGGTATGTTGGCCTTCATAGCGAGAGGATTTGAGTACAGGAGCAGGGATGTCTTGCTGCAATTATACAGGTGAGACCTGTATTCCAAACCTGGAATATTGTGTGCAGTTTTGGTCTCCGTATCTGAGGAAGGATGTTCTTGCTATAGAGGGAGTGCAGCAAAGGTTTACCCAACTGATTCCTGGGATGGCAAGACTGACATATGAGGAGAGATTGAGTCGATTAAGATTATATTCACTGGAGTTCAGAAGAATGAGGGGAGATCTCATAGAAACCTATAAAATTCTAACAGGACTAGACAGGGTAGATGCTGGAAGGATGTTCCCGATGGTGGGGGAGTCCAGACCCAGGAGTCCCAGTCTGAGGTTATGGGTTAGAGCATTTAGGACTGAGATGAGGAGAAATTTCTTCACCCAGAGAGTGATGAGCTTGTGGAATTCGCTACTACGCAAAGTAGTTGAGGCCAAAACATTGTATGTTTTCAAGAAGGAGTTAGATATAGCTTTTGGGTGAAAGAGATCAAAGGATATGGGGAGAAAGCAGGAGCAGGCTATTGAGTTGGATGATCATTCATGATGAATGGTGGAGCAGGCTTGAAGGGCCGAAAGGCCTACTCCTGCTCCTATTTTTTGTGTTATGTGTGTGGGAGTGTTTGTGTGTATGTGTGTTTGTCTCTCTGTGTGTGTGTGTGTGTGTGTCTGTGTATATGTATGTGTATGTGTGCAGCTGCGAACATCCTTTACCCCAGATTTGAGTATGAAATAATTAACCTTCTGAGTTAATCATGAAGTGAGTTTCCTGCATGTTACTTATAAAATTGGACGACACTAACTGATGGTTTGGGGAAACACACCACAACCTAGTTTTTAAAACAATTGAAAAACTTGCTTGTGGACAGGCAGGGAGAGGTTAAAGAAGTTCCGTTTGTCCCTCTCTGCTGTCTAAAATACTTTATTGTGTCTTCCTCATAGCATTAATAACCTTCCTATATTGCACATATTGTTCTAACTGAGGTTTTATATAGTTTCATCATTACTATTTGTCCTCCACACTCTTGTTGTAAAATGTTGAATTCTATTAGCTTTTATTATCGCCTTATTAATGTGAAGTGCTGCCTCCAATGCTTTGTTAATCTATATCTTTGAAACCTCTGCTCGTCCACTGTATTGATCCTACTTCCATTCAGAAAATAATTACTGCTGGGTTTTATTATAACTAAAATGTAAAACCTCGCATTTCCTGACATTGGATTCCCTCTGCCAATTTTTAGCCCATCCCCCGATCTTATCCCTTTGCAGCTTTCCTTAGTTTTGCAAGTTTTAATGATGCCTTCTATTTCAGTTTCATCTCCAAATTTCAATACCACTCAACCATTGGCTGCGATCCAAATCATCAATTTTCACGCAGTGAACAGAGGTGAATCCTGTTGAACACCACTGTCCACTGCCAATTAACCACTCTGAAAAACCACCCTTAAACCCCATTCTTTGGCCAGAATTTTCCCTGAATTGCACCGAGTGTGCGTTGGCGGGCATGGAGAAAGGTCATATTTCCTGCCAGCTGCAATGGCGGTTTTTGCGCCTGCTTGCCGTCTCATTAATTACGCAGCCACAGGAAACACGTTGTATCGCTGGCGGGTGGCCTCTGAATCATCCGCCATGCATTACCTCACTGTTTCCTCAGCCCGGGTGCCATATCTAAACTGCAGCCGCCCAGACAGCTCTCAGTGCTTGCAGCCCAGGACTGCTCCAGTGACGACATGGCCACAAAAGCCAAGAAGAGTGCAGTGACCCATCACTGGAATGCCTTTTGGAGGCCAGCCGTGATGTCCTTCACCCCCGCTCTGGCCGCAGGAGGTCCAGCAATTTCACCGCCCCAGCTTGGGAGGTGATGACAGTGGTGGTCAGTGCTAATGCTGCACAGAAGAGGTTGGCCATCCAATGCAGAAAGAGGATGAATGATTTCATCCATACCACCTGGGTAAGGCAACCATCTCATCACTCTGAACTCACACAGTCACAAGCTCATTACACATTCACTAGCATCTCACTCACTGGCAGATCAAGGGACATCACCACTCGTTCTCTCACACACACCCTTACATATCTGTCTGGGCTCATCTCCTCTGGAGACTGCTCCTCAGCCCTCACCATCTTGAGGCCACTTGCACAGATCAACAGGTCCCTCCTCATACACCCTGGGGATACCCCCCTTCCCCAGTACAGCCTCTTCCCTTGGCTGAGGCCACTTCTCCCCATTTCCCAAGCAAGCCCTAGCCCTGCAGACATTGAAAAACCACCCCCGCTTTAATGCAGTTCTGGTAGGTAAAGACTTGCCTGAGATCCCCCCCCCCTCAAAAATGTTGTGGTTATGCCTGTGAAGCCTGGCGCTGATGACTGCAAGTGTTGCCTGAAGCAAGGTAGACAAACAAACCTCGAAGCCCCAAGTAAAGTGCAGCTCGTCAGGTGATTCATGTACCATGAAACACGTCAGTGTGATGATGTCACGATCCAGCATGGGGGTATGATTCCAGCGAGCAGGGTTTATAATGAGATTCTAATCTCATTATAAGCTGATAGAACGCTATAATTTATTGTGAGGGGAATTGAATACAAAAGGAGGGAGGTAATACTTCAGTTATACAGAGCAGTAGTGAGACCACAAGTGGAATACTATGTACTGTATAGGTCACCTTATTTAAGGAAGGATATAAATGTGTTGGAAGTAGTTCAAAGAAGGTTTACCAGACTAATACCTGGAATGGGTGGGTTGTCCTATTAGGAAAGGTTGGACAGACTAGACTTGTATCCGTTGAAGTTTAGAAGAGAAAGAGGCAATTTTATTGAAAGATATAAGATCCTGAGGGGTCTTGGCAGGGTGGATGTGGAAGGGATGTTTCCTCTTGTGGGTGAATCTAGAACTAGGGGTCACTGTTTAAAAATAAGGGGTCTCCGGTTTAAGACAGGGATGAGGCAAAATTTTTTCTCTCGGAGGGTCACGAGTCTTTGGAACTCTCTTCCTGAAAAGGTGGTGGAAGCAGAGCGTTTGAATATTTTTAAGACAGAGGTGGATAGATTCTTGATAAACAAGGGGTTGATAGGTTATCGGGAGGTAGGCGGGATGCAGATTTCAGGTTACTATCAGATCAGCCATGATATTATGGAATGGCAAAGCAGGCTTGAGGGGCCGAATGGCCTACTCCTGCTCCTTTCTCGTATGTTTGTAATGTATCAAATTAGCTTCCTGATGCGCAGCGATGGGAAACACAGCCTGCCATTGACGGAAACTGGTTTTACGATGACGTGAAACCGATTTTTGCGATCTCCCGATATTTTCTGTTCCCACTCGCTATGACACCTGCTGCAAATGGGAGTGGAAAATCCCGGCTCTCTTTTAAACAACTTTATATCCAACTTGCTATCATCCCCTCAATTCCAAAATATTCTCCAGTAATCTCCCATGTAATACCCTGTAAGAAGCGTTTTTAATGTCCTATACTCGGATTTAACTGTGAAGCATCAGGAATAAGGGAAATTTAGGGCCAATATAATAAAGTAATATAAATAATCCAAAGTAGAATAAAGTTAATGTGAGGGAAGTAGAGTTAAGACATGGCAGGGCAACTCAGTCAAGTGGAATATGCGTCCTGTAATATGTGCCAAGTCATGGACGTTATGGCACTAGGTCATAATGCTCATTTGGAAAGCCTGTGCAGGCATGATGGGCTGAATGGACTCTTTCTGTGTCATTAAGATTCTGTGATCCATGCGAAGGGAACGTGCACATTCACCTGGACATCCCCGAAGGAAAAGGGAAAAGGAAAAGGTCATGGAGGGGAGGTGAAGGTGATGCCGGAGTGTCAACAGGGATGGGGGAAAGGGAATGGGTGACTGTGGTAGAGGAAAAGACGCATGAAAGTTCGATTCAAATTCATGCTGTCCAAATTGAAAGTGAAACGAGCACCATGGTGGGCAAGATCAGGTGCTGCATGGGAGTGTGATCATTGGGCGGGTGGAGACGCAGGTCAGCTTAGATGGACAACTGAAAGTGACCCCCAGCAGGAAGCATTCAAAACGCTCTGGACATTGAGGTGAGTGTGAAACGTGAAGGATCTGAGTGCCTGGGAGAGAGCTTGCATGAGGCCCCGAAACACACACATGCTTCTCCCTCCAGAATCACTCATTGGCCAGCAGCTCCCTCTGCAGTGACAGAGGACGAGGTTGAGGGGCTCACAGGCAAACAGGACTTGGAGGAAGAGGACAGCTTCTGAGACTACTGAGTGGATTACCCAAGGGTGTCCAGCTGCCGCTCCTCCTCCCTTCGGGTGCCCAGGGCCCGGGTCTGACTCCTTGAGGGGAAGGAGCACCTGAAGGGACATTGAGGTGCCTCATTTCCCTCTCGCGTTGCCATTGCAGGAACTCACCCATGCTTTCTGCGATGGAGTACAGGTCTGCAAACATCTCCGCATTCTGCTGGACCAGCGTCTCCATGGCATCTGCCATCCTTCCTATGGAGACCTCCATACACACACACGTGGGCACCACTTCATCAGAGAGCAGGCAGACACACTCCTCCAACTCATGTGCCACTCTGTTGAGGGCTTCCAACAGCTCTGCATGATGTTCCCTTCTGGTGCCTTCTGCTGACTCTCCAGGCTGAAGTGGGAGGCCAAATCCAGAGCCTTGTCATCTGACTCAGACCTCACAGATGCCTTTTCCCCAGCAGTCCTCCGAGTGCCGGGGAACTCAGCTGAACCTCCCTCCTCCTGCTGCGGACATGTGTCCATGCGTTGACCACCGGATTCTGAACACAAGCCTGCTCTAGATCTAGGTTTCACCGAGGTGTGTGTCTCAGTGCTGGTGGAGGGTCTGGGTAAGCGCTGTGACAGGTCTTCCCGGCTGCTTATTTCCAGCTCTTCAATGGAGGAGGTATCCTCTTGGCTGGAGATGAGGGCGTGGATGGAGCTGAAGGACTGGCTGGCTGAGGGTGTTGGTCGCTTGGCAGAGCTCCCTGTGAACCAAAATAGAGATAATTAGTACATGACGTCACCAATCCAGCATGGGAGGCAGTGGCAGTAGTGGTCAGTGCCAATGCCCTGCAAAAGAGGACAGCCACCCAGTGCCACTGCAGGGTGAATCCGGTCATCTGGTCCGCAAGGGTAACTTTCTCTTCTCATCACTCTCGACTCACACACTCACAAACCCATCACACATCCACAAAATCAGCAGATAGAGCATTCACATTTACGTTGAGGGAGGGATGATGTAGTGCAGGATCCTCATGAGGGTGTTCGCTGCTTACCTCACCATCAGTGCAGGCACAGCCCATGTCCTCAACAGTCAGCCCAATGGCACGCTCCTCAAAGTGACCGAGAGGCCTAATGTGGGCCACTCCACCCCTTGTCTGGTAACTCTACCTGCTGATGTGAGCAGGCTTCTCCTGCATGAAAACAGTTGGACAGAGTGTGAGCAGGACACTTGGCATTGCCCGGAATGTTTGTGTGGTGAGTGGAGCCATGGACAGGATGAGGATGCGAGCGCGAGAGTGTATGAGCCTGATGGAGATGTGAGGGTGTGTGTGAGAGCTAGTGGTGTTGTCCCTTGTTGAAGTGTGAGAACCCTGTGGATGTGTGATGGGATTGTGAGTGTGTGAGTCGAGAGTGATGAGAAGAATAAGTTACCCTTGCGGACCAGATGACTGGATTCACCCTGCAGTGGCACTGGGTGGCTGTCCTCTTTTGCAGGGCATTGGCACTGACCACTACTGCCACTGCCTCCCATGCTGGATTGGCGACGTCACTGCCCATCATGCGGCCAGAGTGGGTGTAAGAGGTTCACACTCCCGTTTCCCTGTACTGATGGCTCTTGGCTTTAGGATTTTATAAAGGACAAAATTACGCAGACACGGGGGTTGGCTCAACAACCAGCTCGTTTATTAAAACACTCCTAATGACCTGATACAAGAGCTTTAAACTAGTGCAAGTGACACTACACAACACTTAATTGGTCAGCCCGATTCAAATCCCTCCACAATTTAACCTCGGCTTCCCGTAAATACGCAAAAAATACCCATGACTTCTTAAAAAGCTTGTACAGACAAACCACAGGCAAAACCCCACGTTTCTGCCCAAAACCTTCCTTAATTCTACCCAACCCCCTCAGGATTTGATTGTTACACTTAAATTACCCTTTAAACCTCAGCCCCAATGTCCCTTGGATTTGGCTGATAATTTACAAATCCCCACACGGTTGATCCTTCCGGAGAAAGTTGTAGGTCCATGAGTCAGGCTGACCGTTCCTGAGCCCTCTTCCCGACTGCAGTGCTGGACACTTCGATCTTGGCCTTTTATGGTGATACTTATCGAAAATATAAGAATGGATATGCTGAACATATTTCCTGAAGTCATCCTGCCAGATGGTCAGTGCTTAGAACCCTTTGATCTCTTTAGCCTGTTACCCACCTTGGTCCAGACAGACCCTTTCATCGCTGATGTTCTTTCCACAACCAAAACAATGGACCCCACTCTGGTCAAGCATCTCTGGCTCCCAGACTGATGTGCATGTAGCAGGTTCCTCTCTTTCTTGGCCGTTGTTGATGTTGTTTGTATGACAGCTGTTGTCTGGGGCTCATTTATTACAATGGTCTTCCCAGCTTCTTAAATGAGTTAACAAAAACAAAAATAGCTGGAAAAACTCAGCAGGTCTGACAGCATCTGTGGAGAGGAACACAGTTAATGTTTCGAGTCCGTATGACTCTTCATCAGAATCTCTATTTTTTTAGTTCTGATGAAGAGTCATACGGACTCGAAACGTTAACATTATTCCTCTCCGCAGATGCTGTCAGACCTGCTGAGTTTTTCCAGCTATTTTTGTTTTTGTTTCAGATTTTCAGCATCCGCAATATTTTGCTTTTTTCTTAATTGAGTTTATCTGATGGCAACTATCTTGTGTCATTGTTGTGTTAATGTCCAAATGTCCTTTCATAGTAGAAGTTTCATAGTATAGGGACAAAAACAAAAATACCACCATCAGCACCCCTTCGCCCTTTTGGTTATGACATCTTTTGCAATCTCTCCTTTGCCTCCACCTATCATTGGCCTTCTATCCAGCTTCACCTGTCCCACCTTTCTTAAACAGTATATAGTGCACCACATTTCTACTTCTCTGTCGTTCTGAAGAAGAGTCATATGGTCTTGAAATGTTAACTCTGTCTTTCCCTTCACGGATGCTGTCAGACCTGCTGAGTTTTTCCAGCAATTTTTGGTTTTGTTTCAGATTTCCAGCATCCGCAGTATTTTGCTTTCTTCATAGTGTAGGTTTTGCTCGAAATTGGAATGTTTTGAAAATGAACCCCTGACAGTGTAGCCTGCCTCTGTGTGTTTTTGTGTTGAGGTTTGGCCTGTTTATTCACGGTACTTGTGTCTGTGAGTTTTGGAGTTTTTATATTTCATAAAGTCCGTTTGGAGGGGATTCCGATCCTGCACGGGGATGGAGGACATCATGGCAGGTCTCCACAGCGTCCAAAAGGTGCATGAGGGATGCCTCACTAAACCTGGGGGCTGTAGTCTTTTTGCCTTTCAGGGCAGCCCTGGGCTGGAAGCACTGAGAGGTGTGCGCAAAGCTGCACTTTAAATATAGCCAGCGTGATGAAGCGGCGAGGTGATGGCATGGCGGGCGAATGAGAGCTCAGTCGCCATGGAAACGGCGTGGTTCCTGGGAATGCATAATTAAGACGGCAGGTTTTGGATGATACGGTGTGAGAAGCTGCCATTGAGGCTGGCGACTAAAACGTTTTACCCGCCCGCTACCGCACTTAGTGCGAATCTGGGACGATTCCACCCCATGTTTCAAAAAATACTTCATTGGCTGTAAATCATCAGTAAAGTAATGGAACGGGTCATCAACAGTGCTATCAAGTGGCACTTGCTTAGCAATAGCCTGCTCACTGACGCTCAGTTTGGGTTCTGTCAAGACCACTCAAGCTCTTGACCTCATTACAGCCTTGGTTCAAACATGGAAAATAGAACTGAACTCCCGAGGTGAGGTGAGAGTGATTGCCCTTGACATCAAGACTATATTCAACTGAGTGTGGCATCAAGGAGTCCGAGCAAAACTGGAATCAATGGGAATCAGGGGAAAAACTCTTCACTGGTTGGAGTCATGCCTAGCACAAAGGAAGATTGTTGTGGTTGTTGGAGGTCAGTCATCTCAGTTCCAGGACATCACTGCAGAAGTCCCTCAGGATAGTGTCCTAGGCCCAACCATCTTCAGCTGCTTTATCAATAACCTTCCTTTAATCATAAGGTCAGAAGTGGGGATGTTCGCTGATGATTGCACAATGTTCAGCACTATTTGCGACTCCTCAGCTACTGAAACAGTCCATGTCCAAATGCAGCAAGACTTGGACAATATCCAGGTTTGGGCTTACAAGTGGCAAGTAACATTCATGCCACACAAGTGACAAGCAATGGCCATCTCCAACAAGAGAGAATCCAACCATTGCCCCTTGATGTTCAAAGGCATTACCATCACTGAATCCCCAACTCTCAACTTCCTGGGGGGTTACCATTGACCAGAAACTGAACTGGACTAGTCATATAAATACTATGGCTACAAGAGCAGGTCAGAGGCTAGCAATCCTGACTCACCTCCTGACTCCTCAAAGCTTGTCCACTATCTACAAGAGATTGCAGAGCTCTGAGATGCAGAAAGATCTGGGCTTCCGACTGCATGAATCACAAGAGATTAGTATGCAAGTACAGTAAGTAATTAGGAAAGCTAATACAATGTTATCATTTATTGCGAGGATAATTGAATACCAAAGTAGGGAGATTATGCTTCAGTTGTATAGGGCACTAGTGTGTGCACATTTGGATTGCTGTGTACAGTATCGGTCACCTTATTTAAGGAAGGATGTCAATGCATTGGAAACAGATTAGAGAAAGCTTGCCAGACTAATACCTGGAATGGGTGGGTTGTCTTATGAGGAAAGGTTGGACAGACTTCGCTTGTATCCACTGGAGTTTAGAAGAGTAAGAAGTGACTTGATTGAAATATATAAGATCCTGATGGACTTGACAGGCTGGATGTGGAGAGGGTGTTTCCTCTTGTGGAAAAATCTAGAGCTAAAGATCACTGTTTGAAAATAAGGGGTTGCCCATTTAAAACGGAGTTGAGGTGGAATTTTTTCACTCGAGGGTCATGAGTTTTTGGAACTCTCTTCCTGCAAAGGTGGTTGAAGCAGAGTCTTTGAATATTATTAAGGTAGAGGTGGATAGATTCTTGGTAAGCAAGGGGGTGATAGGTTATCAGGGGTAGGTGGGATGCAGATTTCAGGTTACTATCAGATCAGCCATGATCTTATTAAAGGTGGAGCAGGCTCGAGGGGCTGAATGGCCTACTCCTGCTCCTTGTTCGTAGTTTCGTATGTACAAGCCACAAGTCAGGAATGTGATGGAATACTCTCCACTTGCCTGGATGAGTGCAGCTCCCACACACTCAAGAAGCTCAAAACCATCCAAGACAAAACAGTCCACTTGATTGGTGTCCCTTTTCCAAACATTCACTCCCTCTACCACCGACGAACAGTGGCAGCAGTGTGTACCATCTACAAGGTGCACTGCAGAAATTCCCCGAAGCTCCTTAGTCAGCACCCTGACCACTACCATCTAGAAGGACAAGAGTAGCAGACACCTGGGAACACCACCGCCTGGAAATTCTCTTCTAAGCCACTCACGATGCTGACTTGAAAACATGTTGCTGTTCCTTCACTGTTGTTGGGTCAAAATCTTGGAACTCCCTCCCTAACAGCAGTGTCTTTATGTAAATCCTCTCTTTCCAATACTACAATGTTCATGAAAATAGAGACATGTTGCCAAAACCTTTTTTTGTTCTTTCACGGAATGTGAGTGTCACTGGCTAGGCCAACATTTATTGACAATCACTAATTGGGGCAACAATTGGCTGGATGGATTTGTCCTGCTTTTTGTGGGCAGGACATACCTGGGCAATTTTCCACATTGCCCATAGATGCCAGTGTTGTAGCTGCACTGCAACTGCTTGGCTAGGGGCGCGGCAATTTCTGGAGCACAAATCTTCAGTACTATTGCCAGAATATTGTCGGGGCCCATAGCCTTTGCAGTATCCTGTGCCTTCAGCCATTTCTTAATAACATGTGGAATGAATTGAATTGGCTGAAGACTGGCATCTGTGATGCTGGGTACCTCCGAAGGAGGCTGAGATGGACCATGCATCGGGCATTTCTGGCTGAAGTTGTTGCAAATGATTTAACCTTATCTTTTGCACTTTTTTTTTTCCATTCATTTACGGGAGGTGGGTATCGCTGGCAAGGCCAGCATTTTTTGCCCACCCCTAATTGCCCTTGAGCAGCTGCCCTCTTGAACCGCTGCAGTCCATGTGGCATAAGTACACCCACAGTGCTTTTAGGAAGAGAGTTCCAGGACTTTGACACAGCGGCAGTGATGGAATGGCAGTACACTGCAAAAAAAAATAAATTTGGGTTAATTTATAGGCCTCCAAATAGTGAGAGCGAGATGGAGGTAAAAACAGATATCTGCAAGAACTATAGAGTGGTGATTCTTGCGGACTTTAATTACACAAATATTAACTGGGGTAATGTTAGAGTAAAGTGTAAGGAGAGGGAGGAATTTCTGAATTCTGTTCAGGGGATCTTCCTTAATCCACAGTTCTCGGCCCAAATGGAAAGGAGGCATTGCTGAATCTGGTTTTGGGAAATGAGGTAGGCCATGTGGACCAAGTGTCTATGCAGGAACACTTGGACAAGAGTGATCATTGTGTCATAGGTTTAGATTAGTAATAGAGAAGAGCAAGGAACAATCTAATATAGAACTTATATATTGGAAGAGGGCTAATTTCCATGCAAAGAGGCAATGAATAGTGTGAAAATTGAGAGGTAAAAGTTACTGGAAAGGCTGGCAATGCTTAAGGTAGATAGGTCACCAGGTCTGGATGACTGGCATTCCAGGTTGCTAAAGGAAGTAGGGGTGGAGATAGTAGAAGGGTTTGCTTTAATTTTTCAAGCTTCTCTACATATGGCAGAGGTACCAGGGAATTGAAGAGCGGCAAATATAACACTCTTATTCAAGAAAGAGTACAAGGACAGTCTTGGCAATTGCAGGCCAGGGTAAAATGAATCCAGGAAGTGGCAGGAAAAACTGAAATGGAGCAACGGGTGATCTTTAAGGAAAAGAAGCTACAGGTGCAGGCTAGGCACATTAGGGGAGCCAAAAACATGGATCGTTGGATGACGAGGGAGATAGGGATTATGATGAGACACAAAAGGAGGGTGCATGATTCAGATGAGTTCTTCAAGTGAAGGCCAGGCCAAATACAATAGGCTAAGAGGGGAGGTGAATAGAAAAATGAGACTGACAGAGACAGAATGAGAATTGAGTGTCAATCAGCATAAAATGGAACCCAAAAATCTTCTACCAGCATGTTAACAGTAAATTGAGGGTAAGAGGTGGAGTGGGTCCTAGAAGAGGCAAAGAAAGTGAAGTATACGTTGAGTTGCAAGGCAGGCATAGAATATTTTATGAATTCTTTGTATCAGTGTTTACTAAGGATGTGGAATCTGATAAAATATTGTCAGAAGTGGAGATAGTGGAGGCAATGAATAGTGTGAAAATTGAGAGGTAAAAGTTACTGGAAAGGCTGGCAATGCTTAAGGTAGATAGGTCACCTGGTCTGGATGACTGGCATTCCAAGTTGCTAAAGGAAGTAGGGGTGGAGATAGTAGAAGGGTTTGCCTTAATTTTTCAAGCTTCTCTACATATGGCTGAGGTACCAGGGAATTGAAGAGCGGTAAATATGACACTCTTATTCAAGAAAGAGTACAAGGACAGTCTTGGCAATTGCAGGCCATTTAGTTTAACAATAGGGATGGGTATGGTTTTGAATCTTACTCAGGAAAAATGTCAACAGCCACTTGAAGAGGTTTAAGTTAATTGAAGAGAACCAGCATGGATTTGTAAAAGGCAGATCATGATTAGCTAATCAGATTGAATTTTTTTTAATGAAGTAACAGAGACGGCTGATGAAGGGAATGTGGTGGATGTTGTCTCAATGAATTTTATGAAAGCATTTGACAGGCACTACATAAAAGGCTCGTTGACAAAATTGAAGCTTATTGAATAGCAGGGCCTTTGTGCAATTGGAAAAAATTGGCTTAAGGACAGAAAGCAGTGAGTTGTGTTCAATGGTTGTTTTTCAGACTAGAGGGTAGTAGGCAGTAGTGTTTCATAAGGGTCAATACTAGGAGCACAGCTTTTTTTGCTATATATAACAGAGACAGCTTTTATATATATATATATGGTTCTGTCTTCACAAAGGAGGACACAAATAACATACCAAGAATGTTGGGGAACACAGGGTTTAGTAAGAGGGAGGAACTAAAAGAAATCAGTATTAGTAGGGAAATGGTGCTGGAGAAATTGATGTGATTGAAGGTTGATAAATCCCCAGGGCCTGATAATCTACATTCCAGAGTACTTAAGGAAGTGGCCCTAGAAATAGTGAATGCATTAGTGGTCATCTTCCAAGATTCTATAGACTCTGGAACAGTTCCTCCAGATTGGAGGGGAGCTAATGTGATCCCACTACTTAAAAAGGGAGGTAGAGAGAAAACAGGGAATTATAGACCAGTCGGCCTGATGTTGGTATTGAGGAAAATTCTAGAGTCCATTATAAAAGATTTAACAGCCGAGCACTTGGAAAACAGTGGCAGAATCGGACAGAGTCAGCATGGATTTATGAAAGGGAAATCATGCTTGACAAACCTACTGGAATTTTTTGAGGATGTAATTAGTATAGTTGATGAGGGGGAGCCAGTGGATGTGGTTTATTTGGACTTTCAGAAGGCTTTCGACAAAGTCCCACATAAGAGGTTAGGGTGTAAAATTAAAGTCAATGGGATTGGGGGCAGTGTATTGAGATGGATAGAAAACTGGTTGGCAGGCAGGAAACAAAGAGTAGGAATAAAGGGGTCTTTTTCCAAATGGCAGGCAGTGACTAGTGGGGTACCTCAAGGATCGGTGCTGGGACCCCAGCTATTCACAATATATATTAATGATTTAGATGAGGGAACTAAATGTAATATCTCCAAATTTGCAGATGACACAAAGCTAGGTGGGAGGGTGAACTGTGAGGAGGATGCAGAGATGACTTCAGTATGATTTGGACAAGCTGAGTGAATGGGCAAATGCATGGCAGATGCAGTATAATGTGGATAAATGTGAGGGTATCCACTTTGGTAGCAAAAACAGTAAGGCAGATTATTATCTGAATGGCTATAAATTGAGAGAGGGGAATGTGCAATGAGACCTGGGTGTCCTCGTACACCAGTCGCTGAAGGTAAGCATGCAGGTGCAGCAGGAGGTAAAGAAGGCAAATGGTTTGTTGCCCATCATAGCGAGAGGATTCGAGTACAGGAACAGGGATGTCTTGCTGCAATTGTACAGGGCCTTGGTGAGACCACACCTGGAATAATGTGTGCAGTTTTGGTCTCCTTGTCTGATGAAGGATGTTCTTGCTATAGAGGGAGTGCAGCGAAGGTTTACCAGACTGATTTCTGGGATGGTGGGACTGACATATGAGGAGAGATTGAGTCGGTTCAGATTATATTCGCTGGAGATCAGAAGAATGAGGGGGGATCTCATAGAAACCTATAAAATTCTAACAGGGCTAGACAGGGTAGATGCAGGAAGGATGTTCCCGATGGTGGAGGAGTCCAGAACCAGGGGACACAATCTGAGGATATAAGGAAGACCATTTAGGACTGAGATGAGGAGAAATTTCTTCACCCAGAGAGTGGTGAGCCTGTGGAATTTGCTACTACACAAAATAGTTGAGGCCAAAACATTGTATGCTTTCAGGAAGGAGTTAGATATAGCTCTTGGGGCAAAAGGGATCAAAGGGTATGGGGAGAAAGCAGGAGCAGGCTATTGAGTTGGATGATCAGCCATGATCCTAATGAATGGTGGAGCAGGCTCAGAGGGCCGAATGTCCTACTCCTGCTCCTATTTTCAATGTTTCTATAAGTGATTTGGATCCAGAATGAGGGAGAGAAATCATTGGCCCTGGTTCTTCTCCTGCTTCCAAGCCCCTTATTTCTCCCCCTCCCCTTTAAGCCTCCTCTTCACATCCTTTGGGTCCCCAGGACTGGCAACCATAGTCACAGTGAGGTCAAACCATTTCATATGGGTTTAGCAAAACTTCTTGCCTTTTGTAGTCTATGCCTCTAATTATAAAGCTTATCAAATGCTCAGATTTCAATGTCATATACTTAACAATCACAGCTTTGTCAGAAAATTACACACAACTTGGTCGTTCATATTATGTAACCAGCTCCAACTGTTTGAACCTGTCCCTATGTAGGGTCTGGACAGCAACATCAAAAAGCTTTGAACCTCACAAGCACCGCAAACAAAAATCCCATGTAGAAATGAGAACATCTTGAACTAATAGTGACCTATTCTATGGGTGCATGACTCTTGGTTTCATTTCCAAGTTTAAAAATGACAAAATCTTCCAGTAAGTTAGGACCAACCAATTCACGTGTGATAACGTAGTATTTCTATCCACACAAGTGGGCTTTGTTAACAGAAAAATACACTTTACATTGAGTGATAAATATTTTCTCATTTTTAATTGAAACTAACCATACTTATAAATGCCTGGCATGGAACATATAATAGCAGAGCAAAGTGCTGGAGATGATGGAATCTAAACCTGCTGGAAATGCTCAGTAGGTCAGGCAGCATCTGTGGAGAGAGAAACAGGGTAAATTCTTCAGGTCCGTGGTCTGCACTGTCTGATGAAGGGTCACTGGCCTCAGTTTCTCTCTTTACAGATGCCACCAGATGTGCTGAGCATTTCCAACACATATCATTTCTATTGGAGCAAAAATAAGTCCTTTAGCCAGCCCTCTAAAGAGCAATCAGCCTTATTCTGAGCCCCTTTCCCCATCAGCAAGAAACCCAATGGTGTAGTGGTATTGTCTCTGGACTAGTAAGTCAAAGACCCAGGGTAATGTCCTGGGGACCTGGGTTTGAATTTGAATTCAATAAAACGCTGGAATTAAAAGTCTAATGATGACCATGAAATGATTGTTGTAAAAACCCATCTGGTTCATTAATGTCCTTTCAGGAAGGAAATCTGCAGTCCTTACCTGGCCTGGCCTACATGTGACTCCAGACCCACAGCAATGTGGTTGACTCTTAAATGCCCTCTGAGCAAGGGCAATAAATGCTGGCCTAGCCAGCGATGCCCACATCCCATGAATAAAAAAATGCTGCCTAAGATCTGGTTTGGCAGAACTTCAGCATGAATTAAAAAAAAATAATTAAGGTATGAAGAAAACACAAACAACTTGCTGAGCAAAAACAAATAATTGCGGTCAGAGCGATAAACTGGTCATTTGAAAAATTGAGTAATTAATGAAAATTACCATTAAAAAGTGCCAAGCAGCGGAGTTAATGAACCAAACTTTTGTTTGCTTTTTCACTTAAGAAGCAGAACTGGAGAGAGACAGACTAGGCTGCAAGCTCTGGTCATCATGGAAGTGGGAAGGGACCAGGGCCTAGCTAAGGAGTAGGGTTTGACTAACATCAACCCTGCATTCACCTCTGATGGCACACATTCTGAGCTTGCCTTGGCAGAATTCATACAAAAGTAGGGGGCAGCATGTCATTCACCGGGTCCAATGGTGACCCGGCGGGCAGTTTAAAAACGGTACAGGCAGCCCCCTGAAAGCTGCCAGTGAATAAGCATACAGTCTGCGTTGCGGAGACGGCACCTATTGCCTTGGCAGCAGCTGGAGATGCCAGGCGGAAGGGCAGATCGGGTGTGCGCTCGGTCCCCCACTTTTCAGACAAGCGCCTCGCCGTGCTCCTGGAGGAGATGGCTGCTGGGAGGGACACCCTTGACAGAAGGAGGCCACACACCTGATGAAGAAAGCCTGGGAGGAGGTATCAGTGCAGGTCAGTGGCCATGATGTGGTGTGGTGGTGCGGCGCATGTGGGTGCATTGCCGCAAGAGGATCAATGACCTGCTGCGTTCAGGAAGGGTGAGTACCGTGTTCGCATGGATCAGTGTGCAGAAATGTTAAGGGCTGGCTATCCCCCCCATGGAGCTCAGGGGTGAGTGCCAACTGTCAATGAAACTAGAGCTGGCCAAAGGGGTGAGCCCTGGCTGCATGGACTGACTGTCATGCAGCTCCAGGGCCAAGACTCGGATGTGCCCTGGAAGGTGTTCTTCAGCTGGGGTTGGCCAGGCTGCAATGGCGCTGCAGGTAGAGAGTGGACTAATCAATGCTCCTCTGTCCTTTCAGGGGAAGACAAGCCATAACCAATTGGAGAGGTCACGGACAGGCAGAGCCCACCCAACCAGCTGCTGCTGACCAGGTTCGAGCAGGACACCCTGGAACTGGAGAGCCGGCAAGCTCCCCATGCAACTGGTTGCAGAGAGGCTGCGGCATCGGACGAAGGTAAGAATGCAGTGCACAGAGGTGAGAGTTTCAGATGGTGCAACCATTATAGTCTCTTTGTTGATGGGAGCCTCAAACATGGAGTCCCCATTGATCATTGAAAGATTATGGCACTATGATGCAGATCTCCATTGTCTCACCAGGGTGCCTGGCATGCACAGTGACAGTTTGATGACTTTAACTAATGACATGTCCTTGTTCTCCCTTAGAGTCACCAGCACGCATTCAATAGGAGGACCCTGAAGGCCCACCCTTGATGCCAGAGGACTGCTGGGCTTCACCTGCACCTGCATCACACCTGCGGTCTGAACCAGGCACCAGCGCAGATACAGGTCTCTGTTGTGGAGGAGTCCATGTGGAGCATAAGCACTGCGTTGGCCCTCATAACCGAGCACACTGCCTCCTCCAGTGAGGGAGCGGAGACTCTCATGGAGAGGCAGCTCCAGCGACAGAATCAGGGGCTCCTGGGGTTGTACTCAGACCTGCAAGCCCTCACACAGGCAATGACCTCAGGTGGTCAGTGCCAGTGTGGGAGATGGATGAGGCACCCAGTAGACCAGCAGGAAGGTCCAGAGCAACCTTACGTTGGTGCACCACCTGCTCGTCATTTCAGGGTGCTCCGGATGATGGCAGCAGCTCCTCCGCCGCTCCGCCAGTGACCATGGCATCTGATGAGACTGTAATGACAGGGGAGATGCAGCCGTGGCACTGACCGCTCCCTCCCAGATGGGACCAGCACAGGCTCCACTGGCCTGAGGATGACCACCAAAGTCAATTCAGGCCAACAAGGCAGCAGAGTCAGTAGGCTGCCCCCAATGCAGCTGCCAGTGAAGGGGAAGGGGCATCAAGACATAGCACTCACAAACATAAGTTTAAGGTACCATGAGCACAAGATGGACTGTTCATGGGTGATCTTCTGTTCAGTTATGTTTGGTTTATATGTCTATTGATGTGGACATCATCACCAGTAATGGTCATGTCAATGTGATTTCAACGTGACAATAACATTAAATTTGCTTTTGTTGTGATGGCCTGAGTATGCTCCACCTTTTAGTTTTGGTGCAGGGTACGCCAGTATGTAATACTGGATGTGAGTGGCTCTAAACTTTATAGCACAGGCACTGAGTGGACTTTAGGTTCACATGCCAGAGGCATTTCGGACATTGTGGATGGAGGTGGCAGCCCTGGTATGAGGTGGGAGCTGATCTTTGGTGGCCTAGCTGAAGGAGCATTGGATCAAGGCATCCCTGCCTCCCTGGAGGTTACTGAGGTGCGCCTCCACACCCTCAGCGTTCTCCTCACCTTGTTCCTCTTCTGAATCACTACTGGATTCATCCTCTGTGGCCTGTGGAGCTGCGTCAAGATCCTCTTCCTCCAGCGGGCCCCCCATTGACAGTGCTAGATTGTGGAGAGTGCAGCATGTAACCACAACCAGTGACACCCACTCTGGGGGAGGTATTATAGTTCTCCCCCTGAACGGTCCAGGCATTGGAAGCGTATCTTCAGAAGATCTATGGTCCTGTCTATCACCGCCCTTGTGGAGGCATGACTCCTATTATAACGCTGCTCTGCCTCTGTTCTTGGGTGGTGGAGAGGCGTCATAAGCCATCAACAGACAGCACTTGTCAACCAACAGCCATCCATCCTGTCACCACACAAACATTCCACGCATTGCCAAGTGTCCTACTCACACACTCCCCACGGGCAGAATCTTCGGCTCGGCAATTGAGGGCGGGGCCCACTCGCCGAGGCATAAAATGACATGTGGTGATGTTGGGCGTGTGTCCCGACGTCATCGCGCGTCATTCAGGTTTTCAGTTCGGCGGGCACACACCCGAGTCAGCTGCGCACCCTTCGAACTGTCAAGGGCTTATTAAGGCCAGTTAACTATCAATTAAAACAATAAACTGAGCTGCTTGTCCAACCTTAAGGTTGTTGGGGTTGGGGGGTGGGGATGGGGGGGGCGTGGCTGGGGCAGGCGGCCTTCGCATTTTTCATGGAACCTCATCCATGGGCGGGATGAGGTTTCATGAAGGTTTTAATGGCTTGAAAAAACTTTTAATAAAATTCATAGACATGTCCCAGCTCATGTGACAGTTTCACATGAGGGGACATGTCCTAAAAATGTTTTTTTCAACTCAAACTAATCCCCCTGAGGCTGCTCTGTGCCTCACGGAGATTTCTGCTCTCTTTTGTGTGCATGCGCGAAAAAGCACAGGCCCCGACTCAGGCAACCCTTCCCCCCCCACCTGTCTGCACAGGTAGTGCTCAGTGCTTCCGGATGCGTGTCACATTGGGCGAGGCTTATTTGGCCCGCCCATGTAAAATGGCAGTGCCCAGCCGATTGCGGGCGGCAATTGGCTGCGCGCACACTTGCGCCCGCTCCCGCAAAACCAACCTCTGCGATGGGGAGAAAATCCTCCCCCATGTTTTCATCCAGGAGAATCCTGTTCATATCAGCAGGGAGAGGTCCCAGACCAGGGGTGGAGTGGCCCACGTTAGGCCCCTCACTCGCTTTGAGGAGTGTGCCATTGTGCTGATTGGTGAGGACGTGGACCGTGCCTGCAGTGACATTGAGGTCTCTGGCGAACAGCCTCGTGAGGATCCTGCACCACATCATCCCTCTCTCAATGCAACTGTGGTGCTCTCTTTCCTGTTTTTGACTTTGTTGCCATGCACTAATTTTCATTACTTTAGTTCACAGGGAGCTCTGCCAAGCGAACGACACCCTCAGCCAGCCAGATCCCCAGCTCTATCTAGGTCCTCACCTCCAACCAAGAGGACACCTCCTCCATTGCAGAACTGGAAATAAGCAGCCTGGAATATCTGTTTCAGCGCTTACCCACACCCTCCACCAGCGCAGAGACACACACCTCGGTGGGACCTAGATCTAGAGCAGGCTCGGGTTCACAATCTGGTGGTCACCACACAGACACGTGTTTGCAGCAAGAGGAGGCAGGTGCGGCCAAGCTCCCCGGCACTCGGAGAACTGCTAGGGGAGAAGCATCTGTGAGGTCCGAGCCAGTTGGATTCAGCCTTCCAACTCATCGTGGAGAGTCAGCAGAAGGCAGGGGAACATCACGTAGAGCTGTTGGAAGCCCTCAACAGAGTGGAATGTGAATCAGGGAGTGCGTCCGCCTGCTCTCTAATGAAGTGGTGCTCTCATGTGCGTGTATGGAGGTCTCCATGTGAAGGAACGTGGATGCCATGGAGTCCCTGGCCTAGCAGAAAGCGGAGATGTTTGCAGACCTGTACTCCATTGCGGTAGCCATGGGTGAGTTCCTGCAGTGGCAACACGAGAGGGAAACGGGGCACCTTGATGTCTCTCCAGGTGCTCCTTCCCCTCAAGGAGTCAGGCCATGGCCTTCAGGCACCCGAAAGGAAGAGGAGCCGTAGTTGGATATCCCTAAGTCATCCAGAGGCTGTTCGCTCCCTCCGCATCCCTTTTGCCTGTGACCCCCTCAACCTCGTCCACAGAGGGAGCAACCAGCCCACAGGATGCCAAGGCCTTGGCTCTCTAGAAGACCCACTTCAAAGTCATCAGACGCAACAGGGCCAACCATTGCACAGGCTGTCTCCACCCCTGCTGCGAGTGTCAGGGCAGCACCTAGAGGTGTTAGGCCTAGAAAAGTTAAGACATTCTGATCGCAGTTGATTGCACGGATGAACGCATTTTGTCACTTTATAAACTGAAAATACATTCACTTTCACCGAATAATGTGTCATGTTGTCTTTCAGCTTCATTGACAGGCTTCATGAGTCCTCCCCCTGCATCCACCACCCCATGAGCAGTTCAACTTCACACAGCCAGCCCACGAATGATTCTAGAGGGAGAAGTGATTGTGTGGCAGGGCCTTTTGGAGCCTCGTGCAAGTACCTTCCCCCATCACACTCACCTCACTCTCCTGAGCATTTTCAATGCTGCCTGCTGGGGTTTGCTTTCAGTTGTCTATCTGAGCTGATCTGCATCTCCGCCCACCCACTGACCACACTCACATGCAGCACCTGTTCCCGCCCAACACGAGGCTCCTTTCACTTTTGGACTTGCAAGCATGATGTGTTTATCAATCTTCTTCAGCACCTCTGTCCTTCCACCCGCCCCCGCCCAACCCCGACCCACCCCCCCCACAGCCCCAGTCACCCATTTCTTTTCCCCATTACGGTTGACCCCCTGGCATCATCTCATCGTCACCTGCCAACCAGAACCCTTTTCTTTCAGGGATGTCCAGGTGAACATGCGTATCCCCTACCTTCCTGAAAATCCTACCCCATCCACATTACCTCCCCAGCCTCCTCCTTCCCACACCCTGGGTCCGTGTCTGCCTCTGAACCCCCATCAGCCATCTTTGCCCTTCCTTCTACCGATACTGTCGAATCCTCACCCTCCCACCCTACTGCCTCTCTCTGACCTCTCTCATTCTCAACAGTCCCTCCTACCACACCCACCCTCATTTCGCTCCCCGGGAGGCATTCATCTACTTTGCAGCACCCTCCCTTGCACATTCACCTGGACATTTCACCCCCACCCTTCCCACTTACTCCTTCCTCCCCTTGGAATTCCTTCCCCCCTTGGAACTCCTTCCCCCCTCTGGACTCCTTCACCACCCCGGATTCCTTCCCTCCCCTCTCCTTCCCCCTTCCTGACCCCTTCCTCCACCCTTATTCCTTCCCTCACTGGAATCCTTCTTCCGCTTCTTGCTTCTTCCTCCAGCCTTACTCCTTCCACCTTCCTGACTTCTCCCTCCGCCCTTACTGTTTCCTCCCCCGGATGCCATCCTCCCCCTGGATTCCTTCTCCTCTTTGGACTCCTTTCCACCCTCCAGACTCCTAAGCCCCTCTGAAGTCCCCCCCTACACCTTCTTCCCCTCCATACACCTACCTCCCCAGTTGCTTTATTCTCCCCTGTTACCTCCTCCCTCCCCCATACTCCATCCCCCTCCCCCTCCCAATCTCACCTGCCCCAACACCTTTGTTTACCCCTTCCAACCTCACCCCCCCCCTACCCCCTGGCATACCTTCCTCTCCCAGTCAAACCTAAACCTTCCTCTACTACCACTCCCCCCAGGTACATTATCTCCTGTACTCACAGCTGGACCTTCCTCTCCACCCCCTCGACGATCATCTGTAGCGGACCATTCCAAGACACTGAAGTCCCTAAGAAGACCCTCAACAGTGATTTCCCACCTCCTGTGCTGTGCTTTGTGGTGGAACCATGTCCATGAGAATCCACCCAGCATGCCATGGACGTTCTTCCAGGATCCTGTTACTGTCAGGCTCCAGCATCTTCTGTTTCTTGGATGTCCATGATGTGAGCAAGACCCTGGGGATAAGTCCCAACTTCTGCATGTCACACTTAGCAAGACGTGTTCTGCACCGGCGTGTTTTCCCACCGACATAAGACCATTAGACATAGGAGCAGAAATTAGGTCATTCGGCCCATCGAGTCTGCTCCACCATTCAATCATGGCCGATAAGTTTCTCAACCCCATTCTCCCGCCTTCTCCCCGTAACCTTTGATCCCCTTACATGGGTGGTAAATTTGAGGTGGGGGATGATTCCGATGAGCTGGGCTTATAATCATATGCAAATGTATTACAATGAAACTCCTGATGTCTGAAGGCAGGAAACGCGGGCCCAGCATTGATGGGTGGAGCGGACGGCTGCAAAGGTGTTTCATGATGGCGTGAAACTGATTTTTGGCCTTCCTGCCATATTGTCTGCTCACCCGCCAGCAGGCACAGAAAATTCTGGCCCTGCGACAGGATTAGGTATTGTAGACTGGGAAAATCTCTTCCCATTAGCTGAATGAACAAGGACTAGGGGGCACAGATTTAAGATTTTAGGCAAAAGGTGCAGGGGGAATGTGAGTGGTAATGACCTAGAACTCACTGCCCAGAAGGGTGGCCAATGTGGAAACCATCAATCATTTCAAAGGAAACTAGATGGGCACTTGAAGGAAATCAACTTACAGGGCTACAGGGACTGGGCAGGGGAGTGGGGCTGACTGAATTGTTCTGCAGGGAGCCGGCATGGACTTGATGGGCTGAATGGCCATTGGCGCCGTATACTCTAAATACCACCCCTGACCTTTGGTGGAACCAACTCATTATTCATTGGTATAAAGATGGTGAAGCTCACCATGTGGGTCTCCAATTCTAACCTGTTTTGAAATCACTAGCCCTGGGAGCAGTCTGCCAGATGTGGGGATGCATACAATTGGGTGGGATAGCACTGTGCCTGTCACCTACCTACCTCCATTGGTATTTTACCAGTGACTTGGGGTGCCCACACTAGGTGGCAAGGCTGCCAGGTATAACCTAGCCTGCCGGTAGGCTGGGGGAGTGGGGCTTTCCTCCTGTTTGGGCAACCTTTGCCTCATGCAGGGCCTTACCAGCAGAAAGGGCTGCCCCTGCTTAAAGTCCCCTCACCCGCCTCTTGATCACCACCCTCGCTTGCTGGGGCCTGCCTGGGCCATTGTAAGCCCAATCCACTTGCCTTCTTCTCCAGGCCCCCAGCAATGCTCAGCGTCTGGGGCCTGCTGCGCTCCTCAATATGGCACTTTGAGAAATTTAATACAGATTTAATCATCTGAAAATAAAACAGCTGGTATCTGTAAAAGGGACCATGAAAATTTTGGATTGTTGTAAAAATCCAACTGATTCACTAATTCCTTAGGGGAGGGAAACCTGCCATCTTTACTGGTCTGGCCTTTGTGTGACTCCAGTTGCCCCTGTGAAATGGCCCAGGAGGGTATAGAACCCCAACCGAGGGTTTAAGATGAAGCATCTTCTTAGGGAAACTAGAGATAGTGATTAATGGTCAGCCTTGTTGGTGATGCCCACATCCTGAGAATGAACGACAGTGAAACTATTACAAGTGCAATAAAGTTGTGGAAAGTTCCTTTCTCGGTCTATAAGAATCCTAATATTGCATAGGTGTGTATTCTTATGCACTTACAGGCTGGTTAGTTAGCAGGCAAAGTTAATGGAATTGTAAAGACCGCAATCACTGTGTATCTCAACTGGCAGTCAAAAAATAAAGTCATTCTGTTTGTGGAACCCTGCAGTGAATCTATAGCAAGAAGCCTGTTAAATACAATTTAGCCACTCACTTAACATGTACGTGCTAATTAAGATGGGCAAAAACAGAGTGACTGGTGACATAATAACTGAGATAAAAACAAAAAAACTGCGGATGCTGGAAATCCAAAACAAAAACAGAATTACCTGGAAAAACTCAGCAGGTCTGGCAGCATCGGCGGAGAAGAAAAGAGTTGACGTTTCGAGTCCTCATGACCCTTCGACAGAACTTGAGTTCGCTTGGACTCGAACTCAAGTTCTGTCGAAGGGTCATGAGGACTCGAAACGTCAACTCTTTTCTTCTCCGCCGATGCTGCCAGACCTGCTGAGTTTTTCCAGGTAATTCTGTTTTTGTTTTACATAATAACTGAGCCTAGCACAACAGAAACAAAAATACCTGGAAAAACTCAGGAGGTCTGGCAACATCTGTGGAGAGGAGCACAGTTAACGTTTCGAGTCCGCATGACTCTTCAACAGAACTAAGGAAAAATAGAAAAGGGGTGAAATATAAGCTGGTTTAAGGGGGGGAGGGGGGGTTGGGGGTGGGGGGGCGGTGGGACAAGAAGACACATAGGCACCCTGCTGAGTATGTTATGAAAGATATGGTTCTTCCTTTGAGCACTCCATGATGTTAATTTTGGTGACACCAGTAAGGTGTACTCAATGAGTAAAGTTTCCTTCAGCAATAGGGTTGAATGTAAGCTGTTTGCAATGCCTGATAATAACAAGTGCTTGCCGTGAAACCAAGAGAAGTACATGAAGTGGATCCGCCTAAGCTCCCATCTGCAAGCTCTCTTTCCTGAGTCTATGCCCACAATCTCGATGCTTGACCCTCACCAATTGTCTGACATTGCTCCTGCAAAGCGTCTTGTGGATGTTTTTCTGCCTCATGGGTGCTATATGAATGCGGTATGTTGCCTTTTCCACAAGTGCTGGAACACCCTAACCAGTCGACACTACCCAGCTCTACATGCTGGAGCCCTGAGGCTCCCTCTATGTTGATGTTCCACCCTGTTCCTCCCAGGCTTCCATATCATTAATAATAACATCTTTCAAAGTGGATGATAAAATTAGAGCACGAGTGGAATAGAAACCCACAGATACTCGTATGAGGGGAAAAGGGAAAAATGTCCGGGTGGAAATCAGAAATGCTGGAAAAACACAACAGGTCAGTTAGCAGGGGAAAGAGAAAAGTCCAAGAAGATATCCTGCAATGTTGAATCTAATTAAGGAAGCTCCCTCATACATTTGGCAGAAGTTGATGTGCTCCTCCTCCCCCCAGCAATGCCTGGAAAGCTGGGTGGTGGGATAGAGGGGGATGGGCATATAATCGGTGGAACAGATTAGGCCGGAGAGCCTGTTGCCTTCCCAACTCCCCCCGAGTTAAATCTGGGGCGGGAAGGGCTAAGGACGGCTTTCCCACCCGGGGGGGCCAATTGAGGCCCTTAAGTGGCACTCAACCTGCCGCTGCTGGCATTGTACCAGTGGTGGGAGGGAGGCCACATTCCGTGAGCAAGCCACCAAGCATACATTGGCAGGTCTGCCTGCAGCCTGATGGTTGGGTTGGGGTGGGGTGGGGGGATGGGTTGTGCCCAGGACATGGGACTCACCGGCAGCAAGGGCTGCTCTTGTGGGAAGACTCTTCCCTGGCCTTCGCACTGAGCTCCCTCAACCTCCTTGCTGGGTCCTGCCTGACTGGCCCCAGTGAGCCTGCGCCACATACCTGTGTTCCGGGGCTTCCATCGATAATTCTTCTCCTCGGGCCTACTGCAGTGCTGGCAGTGAACATCGCCCTCAGCAGCACTGCTGGTACTAAAGAGCTGCAGGCCTCTGATTGGCTGGCAGCCCTGGGAGGCAAGCCATTCCCCCTGCAGGACCCAGGAACCCGGAAGGTAGCCAGCAGGCTGCCTGATTGGGGCTCCATCCTATCGGGGCTCCTGCAATTGGCTGCAGTGGGGTTGCCAAGGGCTCTCCAGCCAGTCGACTGGGCCATCATCGCCACCATTAAATTCCACCCTTTTAGGGTGAGTTTGAGCAAACCCATTATAGGGCAAATAAAAACATAAAAAGCTTATGGCAAAGGAGGAGGCCATTCAGCCCATCGTGTCTGTATCAGCTGAAAAAGAGCCAGCCAGCCCAATCCCACTTTCTAACTTCGGTATGTAGCGTTGTACATTGCGACACATGCACGGGGATATCCAAATATTTTGTAAATACGATGAGGGTTTCTGCCCCTACCATCCCTTCAGGAAATGAGTTCCAGCCCCCCACCACCCTCTGGATGAAAAGATTTCTCCTCAACTACCCCTGCCCCCCCCATCCTCTTTAATCTTTCTACCAAATACCTCAAATCTATGCCCCATGGTTTTGAGTCTCTGCTAAGGGAAATAAACACTTCCTATCCACCCTTAGCTCCTTATAGTTTCATACACTTCAATTCAATCTCCCCTCAGCCTCCTCTGTTCCAAAGAAAACAGCACCAGTTTAAGTAATCCTCCCTCTCGGCTAGAACTCTCTATTCCTGGCGACTGGTCTGTTGTCACTGAAAAAAAGAGAGGTTTGCATCCAAATGGTGCCTTTCCTGACCTCAGGACATCTCAAAGCACTTTATAGCCAATGAAAATATAGTCCGGAGCACAGTCCCTATTATGCTAGCTAATTTGCACACAGCAAGTTTCCAAAAAATCGGAATAAACTAACGAATAGGTAATCTGGTTTTTTTTTGGGATGTTGATGTTTGAATTGCATCAGGCATTTTTTTCTCAGTCTGAAGTTTCTTATTTTCTCTCAAATATGTCTCCAACTCCCTGGGTGAAATGTCCCACTCCAAGGAATAAATCAGCATGTTGCTGTCCTCTGCTGCATGGAGTGTTTCCCTGGTGTGAACTCATTTTAATGCCTCAGACTTTGTGTGACCCCAGGGCTGGGCTGGGGGTAGGGGTTTAAACTCCTGAGCTGGGGGAGGAAGGGGCTGCAAATGAAAATGTAGAGAGAATTGAGCTAAAAGCCAAAAGCAAGGCAAAAGAGGGAGAGAAACGGGATGATAAAACTGATTAATTTTTACCACTGATAATGGTAACACAGCTCACAGTTTGCAGCTTTACAGTGGCCTTATAAATTTCTGCTTGACAATGACAGAAACAGAGCTAACTCTATCTAGGAGGACTCATGGGAGAGACAGCTCCTTAATCTCCTCCTGGTATTGATTTCATTTACAGGGATTGCTCGTGTACAATGTCAAATTCCACAACACCCAGTTCTTGTGCTCAGTGGATGAGACTTGACAGACACTGGAGAAGAGGACTTTCTCGTTAGGCTGGTGCCCTTATTTCTCAAGCCGATAAACTAATCCTATAAATTCCTAATGTTCATTGCAAATTCTTTGCATCACAATGTCATCAGCCAGCCAAATTCATTGCTCAAGAAGATTTGAGTTGCAGGCTCCTGTCTGGCACTACCATTTTGCTTTAGGCTCCAACCATAGCTCAGTAGGGCTCCTGCCTCTGAATCAGAAGGAGAAGCTTCCAAGACCCTCTCCAGAAATTTGAGCATATTTTCCAGGCTGACACCCCAGTGCGGAACCGAAGGAGTGCTGTATTGCCGTAGGTGCCAAGCTGCATTTGGGGTGATTTACTTTCACATTTGCAACATCTGTGGTGGTGAGTGGAAAATGACCTGTCTTCTGCTAGTTTTATGCACCTGCTGTGTCCATAACAGAGACACTCCATTGCTCCATTCCTCTGAAGCCTCCTGAAAAGAATGCATTGGGGAGAGAACAGAAGCACAAGATTAACAGGCCTCAAGTGTGATTGGAGATGAAAAGAATTTCCCACCAGAGTAGTGATTATATGGGGCAGACTTTCAGCAAAAGCAGTTAACCTGGTATCCCGGCCAGAAGCCAGGAAGGGAAATATCTATAATAATCTTCGTCAGCTCAGCTACTTTATAAAAATTTTTTTTCTGTTTTTTTAAATGGACAAATGGTTGAGCTGATAAAAATGGCCACAGCTGATCAGATGCTGGTTTCTGGAAGATTCTAAGCTGTTCCAATGGACAAAGGCCACATTATCACCCTGGAATCTGACTTGTATTGCATAAACATGCCAGCCAAGCCAACACAAAGGATTCATAAACCATAAGTCTGCACCAGCCAGCTATGGACAAAGGCAGAACTATTTGTGACTCCCAATCTCCAATGTGGCACGAATGACCCCGTCGTTACCTGCTCCAAAACACAATGGGTTTCCACCAGGCACCTCATTAGCTGAATAGCTCAACCCAAAACCACGCTGTCACAAGACCAAGAATTAGTTATACAGCTTTTGAATTTTATCTTCAGTTGCGGCCTAACCTCTGAAGGAAAAACCGGATTCCGGGGAGCAGCCTGCCTTTGACCTCCATCTCTCTCCAAGCCTGATTTCCAGAAAGAACCTTGTATTTTGCCTACAGAGTGAACTAATACTCAGGATACAAGATACTTTGCTGCATCTTCAATGGACTCAACCCGCAGCCGAGCCCCTTGGACCAAAACCAGAAATTCCACTGGACAAAACCACCTAAAAGATACCACTGGACTTTTGATTCTGGACTCTGGGACTCACGTGAAAACCATAACTCTTATTTTTATCGTGGTCTTACCCCGTACCCCTTTCTTTCCCTTACCCCTCTTTTATTGTACGAATGCAAAAAGGGACGATGTTGCGAAACCCCTATCCACATTTTGTGTGTGTGTCAAATAAACTACTCTTATTTCACTTTATCTCAAGTATGCTGTGGGGTTATTAATAGAGGATTGGATAACTCTAAAACTGAAGGGTTGCAGAAAATATGCCACCACTTATAAAGGGGGGAAAATGAAAAATCAAAGACGCTTTTCTGTTTACGGACGGATGGTGAGAGGAGAAATCAGGGCTGCTTAAATTAATTCCCCTCTGGTCTGTAGCACTGGTGTCTCCTGTTCTTTGTCCTTCAAGACAGAAAGACATACCCTGGTTAAGATTGTGTATGGAGGCTATAGGGCAACCAATGATCAAATACTCAGAGAAACATCAGCCGCTGTAATCTACCAAAATAATCAACTTCAAATAACAAGAGCGTCAGCTGTGTCGACAGAAAGTGGTATTATTGTCTCTTTCTTTCTCAGGCAATTTTTTGGCCTTGGATCTCCCAGTAAATCTAAAAGTGGCGAGAGTTAATGATGCCATTGGGCTTGGTGGCAAAATAAGACCATCTTTCCCGTTAGAACAGGAGTAGGCCACTCAGCCCCACGAGATGCTCCATCATTCAGTTGGTTTATGGTTGATCAGCATCTAAGTTCATTTAACCACCTTGGATCCATATCCCATCTGACAAACAAAATTCTATCAAACTCGGATGAGGAAATTTCCCGTCCTCACAGTTTTCTGAAGAAAGAGAGTATCAAGTTTCCTGCTGATGTCATTGTCTGTGTTGACCCAATACCATTAATTCCCTTCTTAACTTGAACCCAGTTATAGAGCCATAGATATTTACAGTGAAGAAGGCGGCAATTCAGTCAACATCTGTTTCGGCTCTTCGCCAGAGCAACCCAACACTGATCTGCTTGCCATAGAAACCATAGAAAAGTTACAGAACAGAAGGAGGCCATTCGGCCCTTCTTGTCCATGCCAGCCCGAGGATACCCAGGTGCCCTTTCTAATCCCACCTTCCTGCACCCGCCCATAGCCCTGCAGCTTACAGCACTTTAGGTGCAGATCCAGGTACTTTTGAAAAGAGTTTAAAGTTTCTGCCTCTACCACCAACTTGGGCAGCAAATTCCAGACACCCACTACCCGCTGCGTAAAAAAGTTCTTCCTCATGTCCCCCTACACCTTCTGCCACTTATGTTGAATCTATGTCCTCTGGTTCTAGAATTCTCCATCAAAGGAAACAATTTTATCCTGTCTACTCTATCTATTCTCCTCATAATTTTGTCTACCTCAATCAAGTCACCTCTCAGCCTTCTTTGTTCTAAGTAAAATAACCCCAACCTATCCAATCTCTCCTCATAGCTACACTTTTCTAACCCTCCTCTTGTAAACCTCCTCTGCAATCTCTCCAGAGCTATTACGTCCTTCCTGTAATGTGGTGACCAGAACTGCACACAATACTCCAGTTGTGGCCTCACCAGTGTTTTATACAATTCGAACATTATATCCTTACTTTTATATTCTATATCTCTGCCAATGAAGGAGACCATTCTATATGCCTTCTTTACAACCTTGTCTACTTGAATTGCTGCCTTGTACCCCAAGATCTCTAACTTCATCTACCCCTCTTAGTCCCATTTATTTTGTAATCCCTGTAACTGTTTGACCTCCCTAAATGTATGACCCCACACTTCTCTCTGTCAAAATCCATCTGCTACTTTACCACCCACTCCTCCAACCCATCTATATCGTTTTGGAGATTATGGCTATCCCCTACACTATCCACTACTTGGCCAATCTTTGTGTCATCTGCAAACTTCCCAATCGTGCCCCCCATGTTCACGTCCAAATCGTTAATATATAACTCAAACAGCAGGGTCCCAACACCAAGCCCTGTGGAACACCACTTGAGGCAACTTTCCATTCGCAAGGGCATCCATCGACCATTACCCTTTGTTTCCTGTTACAAAGCCAACCTTTTATCCAGTTTGCCACATCACCCTGAATCCCATGGGCTTTTACTTTCCTGACCAATCTGCCATGTGGGACCTTGTCAAATGCCTTGCTAAAATCCATGTACACAACATCCACTGCACTACCTTCATCAACGCTTCTTGTCACTTCCTCAAAGAATTCAATCAAATTTGTGAGGCAAGACCTTCCTTTAACAAATCCATGCTGACCATCCCTGACTAGTCCATGTCTTTCCACATGACAGGTAATCCTATCTCTCAGGATTGATTCTACTAATTTGCTCACCACCGATGTAAGACTAACTGGCCTTTAATTGTTTGGCATTTCCTTTGATCCTTTTTTAAATAATGGAGCTACGTTTGCATTTCTGCAGTCCTCCGGTACCTCCCCTGTATCTAGTGAAGATTGGAAAATCATTCTCAGAGCCCTGTTCTCTTTGCAGCTTCAAAGTCCTGAGTTATTCCCACTTCCAGTCTGAGGCCAGGACTATACAATTTCCATTCTGAATCATTTGTCTCTTACATTGCACTGTTGAAAATCCCAAATTCATGCCTGTTTCACCTTGAGGATTAATTTCCGAACCCTTTATTCTTTGTGAACTATTCTCTTGACTCAAAGTCTTCATCGCCATCACCTCTCAACTTTGGCTCCATCTACCTCAGTGACTCAGCTTCAAGTTTCTCATCCTTGTCTTCAAATCCCTCCATGGCACTCCAGCCTGAAGTTCATTCCCAGCACTCTCACGGGTCCTTGAACTCCAGCCTGCTGCTTGTTCCTGTTCTCCATAATCTCAATCAACATCTCCCGTAATTCTCCAGCCCTCTGGGACTCTCTTCAAAAACCACATTGCCTCCAAATTAAGTCGTTGTCTTCAAAAGACCCTTCAGAGCTAATCTTTGACTGCGCCTTTAGGCCAGAATTTTTCCCTCGTTGGGCGGGCTCGGCGGGAGTGGGCGGGGGAGGTCAGGAAGCCTTGCATGGATCGTGAGTGGCAGCGCTCAGCGCTACCTGTGTAGGCGGGGGGAAGTGGGAGAGCGGGTCTGGCGCGTAGCTTGCATATGCGTGTGAAAGAGCGCTTCAAATCTTCCTGAGGCACAGAGCTGCCTCAGGGAGATTGAAGCACTTTTTAAAAAAATTATTAAAGACAGGAAAAATTTTTAAAAAATCATGTCCCCTCATGTGACTCTGTCACGTGAGATGGGACATGTTTTTAATTCCAAAATAAAGTTTTTATTTAATGTTTATTTGTTTTAGGAAACTTCATCCCACTCGTGGATGAGGTTTCTTAAAAAATGTAAGGTTGGATGGGCAGTTTAAATTTGAATTCACGTAGATTGATAAATAGCCCGATGTCATCGCGCGTCATTTTACCCTCGGGCGTGTCGGGTGTGTGCCCTTATGCCGAGTGCCAGATTCTGCCCTTAGTATCCCACCTAAATCCCTTTCATTTCTTCTGCGTCTATCTCTCCACCTTGAAAAGTGAGTTTAATGTGTTCTTTCATCCAAGAAACTCATCATAAAATGGAAAACCTTTGCAGTTGCTTTTTGGGAGGCCTTAGAAAAATTAGCTCATGTATCTGTGATAAAACTATGGAGAGCTAAGGTTGTGCACATCTTCACCAGGTGGGTATTGTTGGATGGGAATGGGGAAAGTCAACAGTGACATCAGAATCTTCATTCTGCAAGGAACATTTCAAGAGAAAACTGCATTGACCTCAGAAATGACTTGGATCCTGCCGATTGATGATTGTTTACTTTTATTTTATCCCCCAGTAGCTGCCTCACCTTTGTGGCACCAGTGGGAGCCTGATACACCAAACTCCTCTTTAATACATCATGCAACGCTTGTGCGTGTAAACCTATGGCTTTGAAAATAGTTCATGTCTGATCGATCAATAAACCCTAATGCAACGAATCCTCAGTCTGTAATGCATCCTTGATTTCAGTCAAAGCAGCAGTAACAGAGCCCTAACTGGCTTCAGTTCAATGCAGGGAGGAAAAGAGAAAGGTCAGCAGGGAGTCTCCCCAGAGTCCTGACCAGTCCTCAGTGGGCTGCATGCTTGCCTTTGCATCAGGAAGTTGTGGGTTCAAGTCCTGCTTTAGAAAAGTGAACAACAATTCTTGGCTCGTTAACACTCCACTGCAGCACTGAGGGGATTATGAGCTGTTGGACTTGCTGCTTTTCAGGTGAGATATTAAACTGAGGCTCTATCTGCCCTCTCAGATGGATGTAAAAGTGAAGTGATGCATGTTGTAAGGAAGAACAAGGAGAGGTAATGTAAAATAAAGGGTACAATTCTAAAGGCAGTGTATGAGCTGGGACACCTGGGGGTATATGTGCACAAATCATTGAAGGTGTCCGGGTGGGTTGAGAAATTGGTTAACACATACATATGAACATACAAATTAGGAGCAGGCATAGGCCACTCAGCCCCTCCAGCCTCTTCTGCCATTCAGTAAGATCATGGCTGATCTGATTGTAACCTCCCGCTTACCCCTAATAACCTTTCACACTTTCACCCCCTTGTTTATCAAGAATCCAGCTCCCTCTGCCTTAAAAATATCCCAAGACTCTGCTTCCACTGCTTTTTGAGGATGAGTGTTCCAAATGCCTAAATTCTACCCTCGGGGCGCACCCGAATTCGGCACGGCCGGAAGCTGATGGAAAACCCGCTCCCGGCCGAGCTCGCACTGTGAACGCGACCCTTTACTGAGTGGCCGACTAGGGCTCGGCCACCATTAAACGCAACCTCTGGATGTGGTTTCTGTGCACGGGGGTGGGAACGCACCGGGCACTGGGTGCAATGGGGACCCAGTGGGGTGTTCAAAAAACAGGAGAGGCGCCTCCCTCAAGGCTGCCGGGAGTTGTGGGGGGGAGGCTGAGGGAGGTGTTTGGAAGCAATCCAACAAATGTCCTGGTGTACAGACATGGCCTCAGCGCCTGGTCATCATGGAAGGTGGGAGGGCAGGTCGGGTGGGCACTCTGACCCCCTGTTTCTCGGATAAGTGCCTGGGAGTACTAGTCAAGGTCATTCCCAGGCGGCATATCCTAATGCCTAAGGATGGCAAGAGAAGGCCGTCCCACCTGACCAAGGCCGCCCCACCTGGACAGAGGTCGCTGCCCAGGTCAGTGGCTTAACTGCCGCAAAAGGTTCAATGATCTGCTGTGGTCAGCAAAGGTAAGTGCAGAAATGGCATGGACCTGTGCAGAGAACTTTAGTTGGGTGCCCGTTGCTAGGAACATTCAGGGGTCTAAGAGTCTGTGTGCCAACTGGCACTTAAGCCTGCCCTGCCAAGGCTGGGATGTCAGCAGGATTGGCCTCAGGACATTGCAGGGTGAGATGTGCCACAGTCACATGGCCTACCAAATGCTCATGTGGGAGGGCGGGTGGAAACCAGGAAAGGACCTTCAGAGAGACAGAGCAATAATGAAGCTATTTTTCCCTGTCAGGAGAAGAGCAGTTATAATGCTGCGGAGCGCTACAGAATGGGTGGAGGAGTGCCAAATCTGTCCATCCTCATGAAGCAGGAGACTGATGCATTGGAGCGGGAGTGCCACCCTCCAGCTTGCTTCTCCGGTTGTGGTGAGGTAGGGGGTCTCGGATGAAGGTAAGCGTGCAGGTGACAGGAGATTGTGTGGTGGAAACTGGAAACAATATGGGCTCCTCTCATCAGAAACTGAGCTGTGGTGGCCAGAGAGCCCATTGCAGCTCCAATGCAGATGGCACCATGCAGCAAGTAAGCCCGCCTAGTAAGCATAGTAGCTTTGATGATTGAATGTACTGATCTTTTGCCTCCCTCCCTCAGATGCACCATCCGCAGGAGCTGCCAGCGACCCCGAGGACCCCCCATTGAACTCCGAGGAAGACATCACACCTGCACCAGTGTCACACTGTCTCTCCGAACCAGACACCAGCGCAGATACTCACAAGTCAGTGGGCATTAGTTATTTAGCTCCGCGGGTAACACACAGTGGTGAGGGCACATCACACTCACATGAGGGGCTGACGGAGGCAGAGAGGCTCCAGGGAGCCGATAGGGACCAGTGCCAAGGCAGATGACGAGCTTCTGGAGTTGTCCATCAGGCAGCAGATGCTAGATGTCCAGCAGGATGCGTGGGGGGTCTGCGTGCCATGGTCTCTGTCATGGAGGAGTCCATACAGAGCATGAATTCTACATTGATCCTTAACTCCGAGCATACAGCCTCCTCCATTGAGAGAGTGTCGACTCACATGGAGAGGTAATTTCAGGAGCAGACTCAGGGTTTTCTGGGGTTGCACTTGCACCTGCAAACACTCACACAGGCACTGACCTCAGGAGGTCACGGCCAATGTGAGAGATGAATGAGGCGCCTAGTCTCCCTGCAAGGTCCTCATCATGGTGAGCAGGGAGGTGCCAATGCACCTCACACTGGCAGACGAGCTGCCTGTCGTCTCTATGAGCTTCTCTCAGGGCACTGTGGATGAGGGCACCAGCTCCTCTGATGATGCTGCAACAACCGAGAAGTGCCCAGCCATGGCGCTGGATGCTCTCTCCCAGGCAGAGCCTGCTTAGGCTCCTACTGCAAGAGGACGACCGCCAATGTCATCAGGGCCACCAGGACAGCAGAGCCAGCAGGCAGCCTCCAACGCCACTGTCAGCAAAGGGGAATGGGGGCACCAAGGCAGAGCACCCACAGATGTAAGTTGAAGGCACCTTGAGCACAGCAGGGGCATGTCACGGGTGACATTTTTTGTGTTAATAATTTTGACTCGTGTTAGTGATGGACATGTTGTTTGTTATTTGTTTGTTCAAGTGAAGTAACATAAACATTTATTTGACTTAAATGGGCTGAGTTGGTTGGATGGTTTCATAGGTGCCGGATGCAGCACAGGCTTGTAAAAGTGTGGTGTGTGGTGCTGGCGTACTGGGTTGGGTTCTCATTTACTGATTGTTAACAAAGGAGACAGTGCCATTGGCTTGATGAGGCATCATTGTCTTGGATGCCTAGAAGAAGGTTTGCTGCATCAAAGCATCCCTGGTGTCCCTGCCTCCATGAGGGTTCCAGTCCTCTGCCTCATGGTCCTCACCCTGCATCTCCCCAAGCTCTTCCTCTGAGCCACCATTAGAGTCATCCTCCGTGGCTTGTGGAGCTGCCTTGCTTTCTTCAGCCTCCAGTGAGTCTTGCCAGAGTCAGGTTGTGCAGAGCGCAGCATGTGATGACTATGAGGGAGACACACTCTGGAGGATACTGCAATGCTCCCCTGACTGGTCCAGCACCTGAAGCACATCTTCAGCAGCCCGATGGTCCTCTCCACCACCGACTTTGTGGAGCCATGACTACTGTTGTAACTCTCCTCAGCCTCAGTCCTTGGGTGACAGAGTGGGGTCATCAGCCACCTCTACAAGGGATAGCCCTTGTTACCCAGGAGCCATCCATCCACTTGTGCAGGAGGCATGAACAGCCTTGGTACCTGTGATGCCACAAGACATAAACATCGTGTGAGCTCCCAGGGTAATGGGCACAAACTTGGAGAATCTGTGTCCTATGGTCACAGATAATCTGAACATTCATTGAATTGAATGTCTGTTGCCGAAAGCTCCAGGCTCACCTGCTGGTGCCTTGATGGCCACATGAGTGCAGTCTATTACACACTGGACATGGGGGAAGCCAGCCATTTCAGCGAAGCCTCGTGCTCTCTCTGCCGCTGGTTGAGAAAGGCTGCACAGATCCTCCACTGAGCCCTGAAAAGAGCCGGAGGCATAAAAGGTCAGGGCCACTGTGACCTTCAAAGTCGCCGGCATGGGGTATCCACCCACGCAGTTGGAGGCGATTTCTGAACCTATCATGTGACACATTGCTGTTACTGTGTCCCTGGAGAGGCGGAGTCTCCTGCTGCGCTGAACCTCCGACAGCTGGAGGTAGCTGGAGCACTGCCTGAACATTCTAGACACTGGGTAGAGGTGTCTTCAGCATGCTCTCCCGCCTTGGCTTCCCTGTTGGCCCTGAACCAACTGAGCCCGTGCCTCCCCTCTTGAAGGCCTGCCCTTGGGATGCTGCCTGTGCTCACCTGGCCTCCTCTCCCTCCTGCCCCTCTTTTCCTCATCAGAGGAGGCACTACCAGCGGAATGTACTATCCCCATTAGATGGGATTCATGGAGCATTGCCTTGAAAACGAAAGATCATTGTGCTGCAAAACTTAGAGGAACCTTCCAGATGCTGAAAGGCAGGCTTGACAATCAAATGAGATGCCAAGAAACTCTGGGACAGCTCTGTGCTCACACAGCAAAGGACTGGCAATGACAGAGAAAGTGCTGCTGGTCCAGGAGCCTTTGATCCCACCCGTGGATGAGGAAATGATAAATGATAAAAACGTGAATTCTGCCAACCCATTTTGCCTGTGCAATGAGCTCGAAATCACACGGGCAACGTAAAATCACAGTCAATAGGCTTTTTAATGATCTTAACTGGCCCTTTAATTGTCGGAGGGCGCTGCTCCAACTCCCATGTGGGCCCACCGGCCTCAATATTGCACATGTGGGCAATGATGTCAGGATGCAAGCCCGACGTCTTTTTGCAGAATGTTACCTGCGTTCGGGTGGGGCATGTGCCCAACCTCGGAATGTAAGATTGAGGCCAAAGACCCTCTACCAGCTGAGAGAAGAAATTTCTCCTCATCGCTTTCTTAAAGGAGCGACCCATTATTTTTAAACAGTGACCTCATATTCTAGATTCTCCCACTAGAGGAAACATCCTCTCCACATCCACCCTGTCAAAACCCCTCAGGATCTTAAAGGTTTCAGTCAAGCCACCCCTTACTCTTCTAAACTCCAGCGGATACAAGTCTAACCTGTCCAACCTTTCCTCATAAGACAACCCTCCCATTCCCAGTGTTAGCCCAGCAAACCTTCTCTGAACTGCTTCTAGCGTATTTACATCCTTCTTTAAATAAGGAGACCAGTACCATCTATAGTACTCCAGATATGGTCTCACCAGTGTACTGTATAACTGAAGCATAACCTCCCCACTTTTATGTTCAATTTCTCTGGCAATAACATTCTATTAGCTTTCCTAATTACCCGCTTTTTGTGATTCTAGCCTTTTGTGATTCATGCACAAGGACACTTAGGCCATTCGGAATCTCAGAGCTCTGTAATCTCTCACCATTTGGATAATATGTTTCTTTTTTATTTTTCCTGCCAAAATGGACAACTTCACATTTGCCTATTTTACTCCATTTGCCAGGTCTTTTCCTACTCACTTAACCTATCTATGTCCCTTTGTAGCCCCCTTATGTCCTCTTTGCAACTTACTTTCCTACCTATCTTTGTGCCATTGGCAAATTTAGCACCATATCTTGGGTCCCTTCATTAAAGTCAAAGGCACCAGCACTGATTCTTGTGGTTTACCACTCGTTGCATCTTGCCAACCTGAAAAAGACCCATTTATGCCAACTCTCTATTTCCTGTTAGCTAGCCAATCTTCTATCCACACCAATATGTGACCCCCTACACCATGAGCTTTTATTTTCTACAATAACCTTTGATTTGAAGGCACAAATGACTTCTGAAAACCTAAATACAGTGCACCCACCAGTTCTCCTTTATCCACAGCACATGTGACTCCTTCAAAAAACTCCAATAAGCTGGTTAAACATGATTTCCCATTCACAAAACCGTGTTGACTCTGCCTGATTGCCTAGAGCTTCTCTAAGTGCCCTGCCATAACACCTTTAATAATAGCTTCAAACATTTTCCCTATGACAGATGTTAAGCTAACTGGCCTGTAGTTTCCTGCTTTCTGTTTCCCTTCCTTTTTGAATAACAAAGAAACATTTGAAACATTCACTATTTTCCAATCTAATGGAACTGTCCCCAAATCAAGGCAATTTTAGGAAATTAAAATCAGCACATCAGCTACCTCACTAGCCACTCCACTTCTTTTAAGACTCTAGGATGAAGTCCATCAGGTCCTGGGGGCTTGTCAGCCCACAACTCCAACAATTTGCTCAATACCACTTCCCTGGAGATTGTAATTTTCCTGAGTTCCTCCCTCCCTTCCAATTCCTGATTTACAGCTATTTCTTGGATGTTACTTGTGTCGTCTATAGTGAAGACTGATGCAAAAGCCCTGTTCAATTCATACGCCATCTCCTTATTTTTCATTAATTCCCCGGACTCACTTTCTATCGGACCAATGCTCACTCTGTTGACTCTTCTTATCTGAATATCTATAGGAACTCTCACTATCTGTTTTTATATTTCTAGCTAGCCTTCTCTTGTACTTAATTTTTCCCTCCTTATTAACCTTTCTTTTCTATTCTTTATATTTTGTCCAGTCTCCTGTACTGCTACCCATCCTTTTACAATTATATGCTTTTTCTTTAAGTTTGATACTACCTTTAACTTTTTCACTTAACCTTGGATGGTGGATCCACTCCTTGGAATTTTTCTTTCTCATTGGAATGTACCTATTCTGAGTATTCTAAAATACCCCTTTAAATGTCTGCAACTGCATCTTAACCTCATTTGCCAGTTCACTTTAGCTAGTTTTGCTTTCATGCCGTTTTAATTGCCCTTACTTAAGTTTAAAATACTAGTCTTGGACCCACTCTTCTCTCCCTCAAACTGAGTGTAACATTCAGTCATATTATGATTGCTGCTATATAGAGGTGTCTTCACCATGAGATCATTATTTAATCTTGTCTCATTGCACAATACAAGGTCTCTTATAGCCTGTTCTCTGGGTGGCTCCAGAACGTGCTATTCTCAGAAACTATCGCTAAAACACTCTATGAACTCCTCATCTGGGCTAACTTTTCCCACCTGATTTATGCAGTCTATATGTAGATTAAAATCCCGCATGATTATCACCGTACCTTTCGGACAATCTCTCATTATTTCTTCCTTTATACTCTGCCCTACAATGTGGATACTGTTAGGAGACCTGTACACTACTCCCACAAGTGACTTCTTGCCTTTATCGTTTCTCATTTCTACCTAAACTGTTTCTACATCCTGGGCATATGGGATCCTGGGTTTTATAAATAGAGCCTTAAATGCAAGGAGGTTGATGAACCTATTATAAAACACTGTTTTGGGCTCAACTGGAGTGTTGGCCTGAATCTTACGTTCGTTGGGTGAGCTTATCAAGCCAGCAGAGAATGGCTCAGCACTGCCGGGGGAGGAATGGGGGATGCGGGAAGAGGGCGGGCGCCGAGAGAAGGGAGGGTGTGGGCTCGTGCTCCTTGAAGGCTGTGGAGCTGCCTCAGGGAGCTGCAGTGATTTAAAAATGAAATGAGCTGAGTAAACTGCTGTAAGCTGTGACAGTGCTGTAAATGCAAGCACCTGGCAGCAGACCACATAGCAGACCAAGCTTCAATTGTCTTCTTTTATTTTATTTAATCCTGGACATTTCATCCTGCCTGGTTGTAGTTTGTAGCGAAAATATGAAGGCCGTTTGGCCCTTCCGCCCACTGTAAAAGTGAACAGGCTGTGTAAAATCACTGACAATTACCTCCTTAATGGGCTTAATTCTCCGCTTAGTTGTCGGCGGGTGTGCTCCCGAGTCCCTCCACACGCGGCCGACCATAATGTTGCGCGTGAGCAGAATGATGTCGGGATGAGCGGCAGCGCGATTTCACGCATTTCCAGTTTGGGCACGTGCTTGCAAGAGCAGCGTAAGATTTTGGCCATTGTGTCCAATTCCGTGTACCACACTTTGGGAAGGGTGTGAGGCATTAGCGAAGGCTCAGAAAAGATTTACAAGAATGGTTCCGTGGCTGAGAGACTCCAGTTATGTGGACAAATTGGGGAAGCTGAGGCTGTCCTCCTTAGAGAAGAAGAGGTTGAGAGGAGAGTCGATTGAGGTATTGAAAACCACGTGAGGCCAAGACAGAGTAGATAGGTAGAAACTGTCCCCATTGGCACAAGAATTGAGAACCAGAGGACACTGAGTTAAGCTAATTGGGAAAAGAACTAGAGTTGACATGAGGAAAAACGGCTTTATTCAGCAAGTGGTTAGGACCTGGAATGTACTGCTTATGTGTGTGGTGTAAGCAGATTCAATTGTGGCTTTCAAAAGGAAATTGGATCATTATCCGAAGAGAAGAAATTTGTTGCTCTTGCTGAGTGTTGGCAAGGACACAATGGGCTGAATGGCTTCCTTCTGACGTGTAACCATTTTATGGCTGCTGGTGAAGAAGGACAGAGGAATTCTCTCTGGCGTCCTGACCAGGATTTATCCCTGGATGTCCAGAGATTGTGAAGGGTGCTATATAAATGCAAGTTTTTCTTTCTCCCTCCATCAAAAAAACTGGATGGAAGACTATTTTGATTCATTGTTGTAGGTGGAAATTTGATGCACACAGACAGCTGCTGTTTTTGTCAGTGCAACAACTGTTACTGTCACTGCATTTCAAGGTAATCCTTTTTTACATGAGGTAATTTCAAGCACTTTGGAGAGATACGCATGAGCAAGATATTCCACTTCCCCAGCTCCCCAGCCCGTGATTTTCTATCTGCTCCTTTTAATTGGGCTGGATATAGGGATAGGAAACACCGGCTGTCATACATGAATGGATAACTCTCTTCACTATTTATATTTGAACAATCATATCTGCCAAACCACAGCAAACAAACTGAGAAGTAAAGGGAAATGCACAGGCATCTCTCTTCATAATATTTGGGATAATGGGACATTCCAGATGAATCCATTCATCAAAACATAACCACTTGCATTTATGTAGCATGTTTAATTCAATAAAACATCCCAAATCACTTCATAAGAGAGATCAGACAAAAATTGAAACTGAGGCCAAGAAGGGGGCATTACGATAGATGAAAAAGAGCTTGATCACAGAGATATCCCTGGGGCTGAGATGGCTAAAGGCAAATGCCACTAATGGTGAGCCAAAGAAAATTGGTGGGGGGGGGGTGTGCAAAAGGTCAGAATTAGAGGAATGCAGAGTTGTCAGAGGGTTGTGGGGCTCTGCGAAGGTTACAGACATAGAGAGGGGAAAGATCACGGAGGGATTTGAACATGAGGATGAGAATTTTAGAATTGGTGGGTCAGCAGCTAACGTTGGTCAGCAGGCATAGGGTGAACAAGTACAGGCAGCAAAATTCTGCTTAATACTTTTAGTTGGATTTGAACACAATCCTGTAATGCTGAGGATTGCAGCTTTCAATCCACTGCCTGAGGTTTGAAACCAAGTGCTTAACTGCTTTATATCCAGTCAAGCAGAAAATAGTTATTTCAAACACAATAAATGTTAATTCAGACATACCAGAGCAATAAGTCCTCGGTTCAAGGTTGTGATGGACAAATTTAGAATGGATGCGAAGAAGGGTTTCTTTCATTACTGGGTGATAAGCAGCTTGTATGGAATACCAGGAATAACATTTGAGACAAGACACTGGAGAACTCTCTTCCCATGAACTATGAATTGTTGTTCCCCCGTTACTGCTGGCAATTTTTTTGCGAGCTATCTGGATGAGTGCAAGATAAGAAGTTTTGATAGCATGTCTCTTTTCTCGGAAATACTCAAGCTCTGTACTGCTAAATGATTAAGAATCTAGACGTTGTCTTGCGCAGAAGACATGAAGGAAAAAATATATATTTATGTCAATATCATCCTGGCTACTTTATAAAATTATTATATTTTTCAAAATGGGCAAAGGCTTCACACTGACTGAAGCCTGACTAGGCACAACTCACACAATAGGAATTTTTAGCCTTCAGAAAACTACAAGGATTTCATTAGCAACATAAACAGAAAATGCTGGAAAAGCTCAGCAGGTCTAATAGCACCTGAGGAGAGAAAAACAGCATTAATGTTTCGAGTCCATATGACTCTTCTTCAGGACTTCATTACCTCTAAAGAGGCTGCAATGCCCCCTGTGACTGTAGAAATCAAATTCCAAGGTAATGCCCAAGGAAATTTTACATTTCCATGGCAGAGCTCTGGTCAACAGAGAATATACGTCTGTGATGACACAGGGACGCTGGAACCGCTGAAATTTAACATTGGATGCCATAGTAACTACCTCAAGAATCTAGACAAGGGCCAGTATTTTACAGCCCCTCCCTCCCTTTGGGATATTATGGTCCTACTGAACTGAATGGAGATTTAAATGGCTCACCACACCTGCCGGGGGAAGACACGCTATGGCAGGGCTGTAAAATCCTGGCCCAGGAATATGCATCCTTTGTCAAAACCAAGGGGGGAGAAATAGGAGTTATGTCACATGACCACCCCCCCCCCCCCCCCACCCCCCCCCACATCCCCCCACTCCCAAGCTGCTAGAACCTGTAACATTGCCTTGTGGAGGTGAACAAAAGTGGTCTGCCATCTTCCATCAACAAAGCAGCAGCAGAAACAGAGGCCTGAACAGGTTTAAATTGTCTGGCCCTCATCTAAACTGTTTTCTACTAGAACATCTGAACTCCTGTACCAGTGCCTACTGCAAAACTGATTCATCCCTATGTGCTTCTCCCATCATTGAAGCCAGTGCTACTAGAAAAGTGGATCACTCCACATCGGTTTCTGCTGGCTACCCTCTCAGGAGGAATACACCATTGGACTTCTGAATCTGGACTCTGGACTCACATGAAACAATAATTCTTATTTTGTCTGTGGTCTTTGCCCTTTCTTTGCTCTTTCTTTCCCTTACCCCTCTTTTATCCTATGGATGTACCAGAGTTACGTATCAACAGCCCCCCTCCCCGTGTTTTGAGTGTGTGCAGAATAAACTAACCCTCTGATTTTACACTATCTCAAGTTTGCTGTGGAGTTATTAATAGAGGATTGGATTACTCCAAAAACTGAGGGGTTGGGGAAAATAAGCTACCACTTTTAAAAGGGGGAAATCAGAAATCAAAAACACCTTTCTGCTTACAGATGGGTAGTGAGTGGAGAAATCAGGGCTGTTTTAATTTAAACCCCCTTCCTGCCTGTAACAATGTAAAATGGGAACACTGTCAAGTAGTCTTCTGGTAAGAAGAGCGTTCTTCACCTAAGCTTCTGGTCCTGAGTACACAATTCCACTTAACACTCGCACTAGCACTTTAGTGAAATTATTGATGAGAGGAAATTCGTCCCAATTGGGTTCTTTAATAAATATTCTAACTTGCCTTTTGCGTTCAAGAGACAACTTATGTTTGTGGAGAGAAAAGAGAGAAAGGTAAAAAAGAAAAACTTGTATTTTTACCACTTGTATAACCTCAGGACATCCCCATGCACTTTACAGACAACTGGGCACTTTTGAAATAAACTGTTGTAATGTAGGAAATGCAGCAGCCAATTTACACACAGCAAGCTCTTATAAAAGGCAATTGGATAATGACCAGAAAATCAGAGGTAAAGATTGCACAGGACGCTCTGCTCTTCTTCAAATATCACAATATCTTTTACCTGAGAGGTAACATCCCATCTGAGAAATAGCACATCTCTACCTATACACTGCAAGCCCAGAGTTTGTGTTCAAATGTCTGGAGTGTGACTTGAATCCCCAACCTTCAGACTTAGAAGCAAGAATTCCACCAACTGAGTCATAGCTGACACATAGAAGAAACAGGAAGAGCTTAGGTAATTTGTTGAGGAAGGTGGGATGAGTTCCATGGAGAGTTATCAAAAAAGGGTCAGGCCTCTTGGGTTTTTCTCATTCCTAACAGTCCTTTCATTCTTGTGCTTAAATGACCTTTTTATTGGAAAGGTTAATTCATCACCTTTCTTGGGTACCCCCTTGAACCTTGTCTTCATTTTCATGGGGTTGGGAGCAATTTTAACTCCCAGTAATGTTGAAAAATGGGCGATATCAGCTTCAACGGAATGATAATCTGGTGGGGTGTATAATGGACAGATGATCTGGCATTGTCCAATTTGCACCTCAGTGCCAAAGATTAACATTAGCCCTGTAAGTCTCTGCTCAAGTCTCCGTGACTGTCAATTCATTAATGTGACCATAGCAACAAAACCAACTATTCCGAAACCCGCAACGAGAAACCATCGATTAGCAAATGTAACAGAGTTAAGTTGCTTGTTTTTGAGGGTTGAAGAACAAGACAAGGAAGTGCTGTTCGCTGAGGGGTGGGGTACTTACTCATTTGGTTAGCACTGTCATGGGAAGAAAGAGCTCTCTTGTGTGAGTGTCCTGTACAATCTTTACTACTCCACCAGCATTAAAACTGATTTCCTGGCCATTATCTGACAGCTGTATGTGAGAGCTTGCTGTGTGTAAATTGGCTGCTGCATTGTATGATTTTCTGCTGAGATCTGGAGGCAGCTTTGGAGCTTAATTGAGTACTGTGTGGAAAAGTAATTTATAAGGATGCTTTGAGCTATGTCTGAATATTGTAGGAGAGGATAGAATTAGATTTCCAATCAAGGTTCACATGGGGCTGTCAATCTTCCGGGAGTTTGAGGAAAAATAATTATATGAAACCAGACAAACCTGTGGATATTTTTATCATTAGCTCAATATCTTATTCAGATCAGAGCCCTGAGGAGAATGGTTATGAGGTGGGTTTACTATCTGTTCGTTTTCCTTTACATGTTCTGAAATTTCCTCATAATGATACATGTTATAAAGGCAGATAGTGGAGGTCCCTTATGTCTGTCAGCCTTCTCTCCTTGCTATTTTTGATACTTTAAAATTGCTGGTCAGAACCAACAGAATTGTCTTTGTGACTGTGGGCACTATGCTAAATTGTCTGCATGGTAGCATTAGATATACAGCTCTGGGCACTGAATGGATCAGTAACTGTCAATAATAGATCCAGGTCAATTAAAGGGCTGGGCCAAAGAAACGGCCAGGAAATTTTAATCATGGAATCGTTCATCACAGAAGGAGGCCATCAGTCCATCATGCCTTTTGGAAGAGCTATTTAATAAGTCCCTTCTCATTCCTTAATAGCCATGAAAACTTGTTTATAAGTTTATATCCAGTGTGCTTTTGAAAGTTCCTGTTGAATCTAATTCCACCACCCCGACAGATCCTAACAACTACTTGAGTAAAAGAAATTTTCCTCACCTCTGGCTTGTCCATTATCTTCAATTTAAGCCCTTTAGCTACCATTAATACAATCCTAAAAGCAAGTTAATTGGCACTGGTTTGGTAGCATCAAGCACATGAAGACATTGGACATTGCTTTATCAGCAGAAAAAGGGACCTTGGATTAATTATTGAAATTATCGAGCAAAGAGAAGGCTGTTATCAACAAGTAGGACCATAGGAACATAAGAATATAGGACTTAGAAGCGGGAGTGAGCCATTTGGCCCTTCGAGTTTGCTCCGCCATTCGATAAGATCATGACTGATCTGGTTGTGGTCTGGTCTCAGCTCCACCTTCCTGTCTTCCTCCCATTACCCTTGGGTCCCAGGTCTATCAAAAATCTGTCTAACCCAGCTTTGAACAAATTTAAAGACCCATGGATATGAGTAAGGTATAACCCTATGGTCTTATTGTGACCCCTATCTCTGGGAAATTTTTGGGATGATTGAAGCTACCCATTGCAGCCATGGTTGATGACACCTATGTGGACACAAGCTAGACACTGGAAAATGAAATCCAGAGTAATAACTGAACACATTATTGAAGCCACTTTTCAGGTGCCTGGATCAATCAAGAAGGTGCTATGGAATATTGCTGAACTAGGCTTTGTGTAACCCAATCTCTTTCCGTCCTAACTTTGACATACCATTGCTATGTGGTTGGTGAATTAACCTTTTGCATAAAAGCTCATGAATTAGGATAAGAAGATATTCTGGCAGAAAGGGAGAAGCATTTTGACACTGAGTTGGTCAATAAAGTGAGGAATTCTTTCAGATTGTTGGAATGAGCTGTATTCTGCCAGTTCTGCCCCAGGGTCGATCACATTTTGCTTCACCCCAGGAACCGGAAACCTTGCTGAAGAGCTTAGATTTTCTGATTGGGCACAGCCCCAACCAGAAATAATGTGCTAACCATGTCATTATTCTCCCTAATGTCAATTGGAGTTTTCAGACTGAGAGAGATAAATTTTTGAAAGGTAAGAGTATCAAAGGATATGGAGCAAGGATGGGAAAACAGGTGTCCAGGTACAGATGAGCCGAACTGAATGGCATGGAAGGCCCAAACAGCTGGAAGGCCTACTCATGTTCCTAATGTTTTGATGCTGCTATTCAGGGGTTTTCTCCTTTGGGGCATCTTTGTAAGATAAGTTTAGATTCCAAACACGATTTTTGACATCTCAGTTAGAAGAAATTGCAGGACACCTTCCTGATTGATTTAGGCACCAGGAACATTCATTCAACAAGTCAATGGTGCGTTCCATTTTTTCCCAACTCCTTGATTTTCTAGTGCTTGGCCTGTGTCCTGGAAACCACACAGATAACAACAGCCACGGTTGCAAAGTGTAGCCTCAAACTCTCAGGAATCTCCCCCAGGGAATTCACTTTGTGGCAAAACAGTGTAGACAGGGTGGGCTGCCTTAAAATGAAAGCGTTCTGGCAAGTCTCAAGGAGCTGAGCAACCATTTTGTGATGTGGTGCAGCTTGCTGCAAACAAGCTGCACATTGATAAGAGCATGGTCCTCTCCTCTCTACAGGTTGTGGCATCAGTCACGCTAGCACACATGCAGACATACAAACAAAGAGCAGGAATAGGCCATTCGGCCCCTCGAGCCTGCTCTGCCATTTAATAAAATCATGGCTGATCTGATAGTAACCTCAAATCTGCATCCCGCCTACCCCTGATAACCTATCACCCCCTTGTTTATCAAGGATCTACCGACCTCTGCCTTAAAAATATTCAGACTGTTTCAATCATTTTTTCAGGGAGAGTTCCAAAGACTCATGAACCTCTGAGTGAAAAAAATTCACCTCATCTCTGTTTTAAATGGGTGACCCCTTATTTTTAAACAGTGACTCCTAGTTCTAGATTCTTCCATAAAAGGAAACATCCTCTCCACATCCACCCTGATAAGGCTTCTCGGGATCTTATATGTTTCAATCAAGTCAACTCTTACTCTTCTAAACTCAGTTGATACAAGCCTAGCCAGTCCAACCTTTCCTCATAAGACAACCTGCCCATTCCAGTTATTAGTCCAGTGAACCTTCTCTGAACTGCTTTCAGCGCATTGACATCCTTCCTTAAATAAGGTGACCAATACTGTACACAGTATTCCAGATGTGGTCTCACTAGTGCTCTGTATAACTGAAGCATAACCTCCCTTCTTTTGTATTCAATTCCCCTTGCAAAATAAATAATAACATTCGATTAACTTTCCTAATTATTTGCTGAACCTGCATACTAGCCCTTTGTGGGTCATGCACTCAGACACCCACATCCCTCTGTATCTCAGAGCTCTGCAATCTCTCACCATTTAGATAATATGCCTCTCTTTTATTCCTCCTGCCAACATGGACAATTTCACATTTTCCCACATTATACTCCATTTGCCAGATCTTTGCCCATTAACCTATCCATATCTTTTTGTAGCCTCCTTATGCCCTCTTCACAAATTACTTTCCTACTTATCTTAGCATCATCCAGCAAATTTGGCAACCATCCCATCCATCCCTTCATCCAAGTCATTTATATAAATTGTAAACAGTTGATGTCCCAGCACTGATTCCTGTGGCACACCACTCGTTACATCTTGCTAACATGAAAAATACCCATTTATGCCCACTCTCTGCTTCCTGTTAGCTAGCCAATCTTCTATCTATACCAATATGTTACCCCCTACACCATGAGCTTTTATTTTCCCAGTAACCTTTGATGTGGCATTTTATCAAATGCCTTCTGGAAATCTAAGTACAGTACATCCATCAATTCCCCGTTATCTATAGCACGTTACTTATTCAAAGAACTCCAATAAGTTGGGTAAACTTCCTTTCCCTTTCACAAAATCATGTTGATTCTGCCTGATGATCTGGAACTTATACAAGTGCCCTGCTATAGCTTCTTCACAGAATCACAGAATTTTAACGGTATAGAAGGAGGCCATTTGGCCCATCGTGTCTGCACCAGCTCTCCAAATGAGCCATTGTCCTGCCTTTTCCCTGTACCCTTGCACATTGTTTCTATTCAAATAATCATCTAATGCCCTCTTGAATGCCTCGATTGAACCTGCCTTCACTACACTTCCAGGCAGTGCATTCCCGACCTGAACCATTCATTGTGACAAAGTTTTTATGTCACGTTTGCTTCTTTTGCAAATCACTTTGAATCTGTTCCCTCTGGTTCTTGATCCTTTTACGAGAGGGAACAGCTTTTCCCTATCTACTCTGTCCAGCCCGCTCATGATTTTGGACACCTCTATCAAATCTCCTTTTAGACTTCTCCTCTCCAAGGAGAACAGGGCCAATATTTCCAATCTATCCTCATAGCTGAAGTTTCTCATCCCTGGAACCAATCTTTTAAACCTCGTCTGCACTCTCTCCAATGTGTTCACATCCTTCCTATAATATGGTGCCCAGAACTGTACACAATATTCCAGCTGAGGTCTAAAGAGTGTCTTACAGCATAAACTCCCTGCTCGTGTACTCTATTCCCCCATCAATAAAGCCCAGGATACTATATGCTTCATTAACTGCTCTCTCCACCTGTCCTGCCACCTTCAATGATCTATGAACATGTACACCCAAGTCTTTCTGTTCCTGCACCCCCTTCAAAATTCCACCCCTCATTTTATATTGTCTTTCCATGTTCCTCCTACTAAAATACATCACCTCACACTTCTCCTCATTGAACTTCATCTGCCACCTATCTGCCCACTCCACCAACTTGTCTATGTCCTTTTGAAATTCCACACCATCCTCCTCACAGTTTACAACACTCCCAAGCTTTGTATCATCTGCAAACTTTGTAATTGACCCCTGCACACAAAGATCTGGATCATTAATATATATCAGGAAAAGGAAGGGTCTCAATACCAGCCCCTGGGGAACTCCACTACAAACCTTCCTCCAGCCTGAAAAATATCCATTGATCATCACTCTCTGCTTCCTATTTTTCAGACAATTTTGTATCTACGTTGCTGCTGTCCCTTTGATTCCATGAGGAATAACTTTTCTCACAAGTCTGTTTTGTGGCACTGTGTCAAATGCCTTTTGAAAGTCCATGTACGGCACATCAATAGCATTACCCTCATCGACCTTTTCTGTTACCTCTTCGAAAAAATGCCAGCAAGTTAGTTAAACACAATTTTCCCTTTAGAAATCCATGTTGGCTCTTCTTTATCAACCCATATGTTTCCATGTGACCGAATAATTGTTTCTAGAACCTTGCCCACCACTGAAGCTAAAACTGACTGGTCTGAAATTGCTGGGCTTTTCCATACATCCCTTTTTGAACAAGGGCATAATGTTTGCAATTCTCTAGTCCTCTGGCACCACCCCTGAGTCTAGGGAAGACTGAAAGATTATGGTCAGTGCCCCTGCAATTTCTACTCTCACTTCCTTCAATATCCTTGGATGCATCCCATCCAGTCCCATCATCTTTAATAATAGCTTCTAACATTTTCCCTATGACAGATGTTAAGCTAACTGGCCTGTAGTTTCCTGCTTTCTGCCTCTCTCCCTTTTTGAATAATGGAGTTACATTTGCTATCTTCCAGTCTAGTGAAATCTTTCCTGAATCTACGGGGTTTTGAAAACTTAAAACCAATGCATCACTAGCCGCTTCTTTTAAGACAGGTGCAATGTACGGTTGCTTGGCCCTTGAAGAATGCAACCACCATGTGAAATTGCAGTCTCCCGTCAAGCTACTGCTGCCTGAAAATAGCGAAGGCAAAGAAATTTCTTGCTTTAATTAACCAGACGTCTGACATTTGCTTCATGCTCCTGTGCAGTGTTGATTGGTGGTGATGTTTCCCAGCGGCAGCCTGGAATGACCACTTTAAGTATGTGGTTTAAATCACAGGCACTTCCCCCACACTGCCCCCTTCCCACCCCACCCCACCGACAAACTCAGGCACGCATGCCTTCACCTTCAGATTCTTGTGCAGGTTGCCAGTGGGTGAGTGCCATGGCAAAATTTCCTTAATTCAGGAAATATTCCCTTGGATTGGAATTTTGCCACTGTCAATCCATTCTTTATAAATGGCCTGAGAGATAAGTGCAGGAATTATAAGCCTAACAGTCAGTTGCGGGGAAGTTACAACAATCTGTTATTAAGGACAGAACGTTTGAGCACTTGGACAAATATGTAATGAATAGGCGGAGCCAGAATGAATTTGTAAAGGGCATATCATGTCTAACAAACCACATTCATTTTTTAAGATGTAACTATCATGGTAGATAAGGGTGTGTCTATAGATATTATTTATAACCCAATGTTGGGAAATTGAGATTTCGGCTCCTGCCTAATTAAGTCCCTCTGCTTGCCATGTTTTCAAATCTTAGATGCCCCATTAAGTACCACTCTGGGAAGCACCTCATTACCCAAAGGGTAGTAAAAGTTCTAAATCTCAAGTGGAAACGGTACTTGATCCATTGTAAATTTGAAATCTGAGATTGTGAAGGGATATAGGGCAAAGGTCACATTAGGTCACAGATCAGCCATGATTTCACTGAATAGTGAAACAATCTCAAGGAGCTAAATAGCCTCATGCTCTTGTGTTCCTCTATAAACAAGTTAGAATTAACCTTGAAAACCATTCTATGAAAACTGATGTGAGCTGTTTAAATTCCTTTCCACATTCTCCATACCGTTCTCCATAAGAGAAAAGAAAGACCAACACAAAATGTGGCTGATATGAAGGAAAATGTAAAAATGGCCTCTTGTTTTCCTTATCTTCTCATTTATACACATCCTCCCAAAATTGAATAGAATGCCTCTACCTTGAGAAATTATGTTAGCAAATGGGGTGTGTGAGAACGGCCCTGATCTTCTGAGCAGTGACAATGATCGGTGGCTTAATGATGCTGCACATTTCTCATGGAGTCTTCTGATCCTGGCTTCCACAGAAATGTGCAGCGCAGAGTCCATCGGGGAACTCCGTCGGAATGGAGTAGAGTCAGAGGAACAGGGCATGTCCCCTTTTTATAGCACTAACTGCTGTATGGTAAGTTTAAAGATCCTTTTTGAAGGTTAGCGAATGTATGAGTGAATGGGTGAGTGGGTGAATGGGTGAGTGAGTGAATGAATGAGTAGGGTGTAGGTTGGTGAGGTGGGTAAGTGGATGAAGAGGGAAAGTGGGTAGATGGGTAGAGGGTAGGTGGGTGAAGTGGGTGAGTGGGTAAGAGGGTAGGTGGGTGAGGTGGTTAGGTGGATATATGGGCAAGTAGTTGAGGTGGGTGAGTTGGGTAGGTGAGTGAAGTGGGTGGGTGGGTAAGGGGATAAGTGGGTAAGGTGGGTGAAATGGATGAAGAGGGTAAGTGGATGAGATAGGTAGGGAGGTAAGGAGATAGGTTGGTGCGGCGAGTAGGTGGATGAGGAGAGTAAGTGGGTGAGGCGGGTAAGTGGATAGTGGAGTAGGTGGGTGAGTGGGTAGTCAGGTCGGGGTGTAGTCAGGATGAACTCAGGGCATCCTAAAGTGCTCTATGGCTAATGAAATACTTTTGAAGTGTATTCACTGCTGTAATGTAGGAAACTCAGCAACCAATATGTGTAGGGTAAGCTTTAACATACAGCAATGTGGTAATGACCAATTAATCTATTTTAATGATATTGATTGAGGCATAAATATTAGCCAAGACACCAGGAAGAGCTCCACAGCTCTTCTTTGAAATAATCTTTTATGTCCATCTGGGAGGGCAGATGGGGCTTTGATTTAATGCCTCATCTGAAAGATGGCACCTCTGCCACAGCAGCACTCTGTCGGAACTGCACTGAAGTGTCAGCCTAGATTTTTGTGCTCAACCTTGCGGCTCTAAGGCAGAAGGGCTGACATCTCAGTTTTATCAAAGAAAAGAATCTGGTGAAAATAAAAGCGAAGAAGTGGGCATCCAATATATTGAAATGGAAAATTGTGACACATGCTCACTGGAAGAAAGCGAAGTGCCAGTGTGAATTCAGCACAGCAGGGCTTTTGATGTATGAAGGGGTTGGTTGGGTCATGATCCGTTTCATTAATTCAGTTCATACTGAGCTTTAGTTTTGATGGCAGCATCATTTTGTCAGCTTGTGGTCATATTACATGTTTCCGTGTATAATTATAAATGGAGGTCAGGGGATCTGATCCGTTTTTGATGTGAGTGTGTGTGTGTGTGTGTGTGTCTGTGTAAGTGTGTGTGTGTAAGTGTGTGTGTGTGTGTGTGTGTGTAAGTGTGTATGTGATTAAGCAAGGGATTGGGGGGGTTAGGCTCATGGGGATGACCTTGAGTTAAAAATATATGGAATGAATGCTGTGGGAATTGGCCTGTCAGTCTAAGAAAGGCAGGTGTTAAGAAGCTAACTGTTTTAAGGGCCTTTCCAACTCTGACTAAATGGAGGAGAAGATGGGATTTAAATAGGGACCTTTGTTCTTCAGTATTAAATGAGTCCAGGCACGGTGTTACTTTAAAGTTTAATTTTGCAAAGGCTATCCAATTCCTTGGGGTTAATGCTTAGCATTGGCCCAATTCCGGGGTTTAGCGTGCGTTTTCTGATATTTACAATGATCACACTCATTGGTCTCGGAGGGGCATTAGCCCAGACCTGTTGTCATCACTAGATTCCAGAGTTTGTGCCATTTGAGAGGGATACATGTGTAAGTGTCTTGGTGCGGGCTGAGAATTCAAATCCACAGCACTCAGGGATTGCATCAGTGAGCCAATGTACTAATCTGATCTCAGAGCTCCAACTAGGGGGTTGGGGTTGGGTGGTTGGCTGGGGGTGGGGAGAAAGGCATAGTTAGGGTTGCCAACTGTCCAGGATTTCCCCAGAGTCTCCAGAGATGAAAGATTGATCTCCAGGACATTGCTGCAAGCAACACAGAAATAATAAATTTGCTTCCTTTCATTTTAGGACAAAGAACAAAGAAAAGTACAGCACAGGAACAGGCCCTTCAGCTCTCCAAGCCTGCGCCTGTCAAACTAAAACAGTTTGCACTTCCGGGGTCCGTATCCCTCTATTCCCATCCTATTCATGTATTTGTCAAGCTGCATATTAAACACCACTATTATACCTGCTTCCACCACCTCCTCTGGCAGCGAATTCCAGACACTCACTACCCTCTGCGTAAAAAACTTGCCCCGCACATCTCCTCTAAGGTTTTCTCCTCTCACCTTAAATCTATGTTCCCTAGTAATTCTAACTCTTCCACCCTGGGAAAAAGCTTCTGACTATCTACTCTGTACATGCCACTCACAATTTTGTAAACTTCTATCAAGTCGCCCCTCAATCTCTGTCCCTCTAGTGAGAACAATTCGAGTTTCTCCAACCTCTCCTCATAGCTAATAACCTCCAGACCAGGCAGCATCCTGGTAAACCTCCCCTGCGCCCTCTCCAATGCCTCCATATTCTTCTGGTAATGTGGCGACCAGAATTGCACCCAATATTCCAAGTGTAGCCTAACCAAGGTTCTATACAGCTTCCCAGCTTTTATACTCAATAACTCTGCCGATGAAGGCAAGCATGCCTTATGCCTTCCTAACTACTTTCTTTGAATATTTTTGTTTATTAGTTAAACTTTAAAAAAAATTGCACATGAGAAAAAAAGCTGTTTGATTTGGTCAGTTGTGCATGGGGAGTCATGTGATGAAACCTCCAGAAATATCGAGTTGGCAATATCTAACTGAGGAACTAGTGGAGGTTTGGCTGGAAGCCTGTGAAGCTTAGCTTATGGAGTTGAGTTAGTGTCAGGGTGACGACTGAACTATTTCCATTGTGCAAAGTGAAGAGATCCTAGCTTAGAGGCATTCTTCTTACTTGGTTACACCTTTTAAGAGGGTAGACATGTTATTTCAAGGGACACGGTGGGTTCGGTGAGGCTGCAGGTAAGTAAGCAGGTTTGCTCTCGCTGTACTAATCCTTCTTGGATGGAAAAATTAAGATTTTGTATAATATCACTGGTGAATAATATAGAATATTACTTCCCAAACTTTTTTCTGCTGTGACCACATTTTAAGGCTACACATCTGGTGCAAGCCCCCAGAATGAAATGAAGGGTGGAGGGGTGGGGGCGGGGGAGAATTGTTAAGCAAGGTGGGGGAGTCCCAACAGCAGGGATACAGGCACAAAAGCAACTAAGACACTATATTTTGCAGGCACTGCTGTTGTCGGCAACCGGGCCTCTGAGCTCACTGGATTAGGCCATGTCCTTAGGCAAAAAAAAAAAATAATGCATATTTAAAGGGTCTTCGCAGTCAACCCCAGGACTGTCAAATCTGAATCTCTGCTCACAGCCGCCATTGCTGAGCTTGCAACCCCAATTGCTCGCAATCTACAGTCTGGGAACCTCCGACTTAAAGGGAACCAAAGACTGTAGGCGATCCCTAGGATCCCAAAGGACTGCTGTCATAACTATGACAAGAATAGGCTGGAATGGTCACATAATCAGCCAGGTCCTGGATTTGCTGATACGTATAAGGAATATCTCCTGCATAGTCCACATCTGTACTCGACCCCAGAATGTCATTGGTGTTGAAGGTAAAGACCCTCTAGGCCACAAATTTTCTTGCCTCAGCCCAGGAGTCAGCAGGTTGAGACATTCTGGCACTTGCGCAGTGATATTCTACCCTGTACATTATCAGTCCCATAGATTTAACCACTGAAGCAATGAGATAGCAACTGCATGTTTGTTGCCAGCTAGAGTTGAGGTTGCCAGTGTCTCCAGGATTGCTTTGGAGTTCCCAGGGATTGAGGGCTAACCTTCAATACAATGCTGCGGACAATGCAGGAGAACTGGGGAAAGAGGGAGCTGTCCCATTGGGAGGAACTTCACTTAAACCACGCCGGGATCAGTGTCCTGGTGAGTTGAAAAAACTAGGGCTGTAGAGAGGGCTTTAAACTAAATAATGGTGGGGGAGGGGGTAGGAGAGTTGATATTAAGGGAGATTTAGAAAGTTAACAAGAAAGGATGAGTCAACAATATAGGGTAGCAATCTTATTAATGATAACCAGAATGTGACAGGAAGGGACGGTGCATATAAACATATGAGTGAACCAGAAAATAGGGCCAGAGTAGGAAAAATGATGAAAATACTGAATTAAAGGCTTTTACCTGAATGCATGCAGCATTTATACCAAGACTGATGAATTAATAGCACAAATAGACATAAATAGGTATGATTTGATAGCCATTACAAGGTGTGTTTGCCTGGCGACCAAGGCTGGGACCTGAATATTCAAGAGTATTTGACATTTTTAAAAGTTATTCATTCACGGGATGTGGGCTTCGCTGGCTGGGCCAGCATTTATTGCTCCTCCCTAGTTGTCCTTGAGAAGGTGGTGATGAGCTGCCTTTTTGAGCTGCTGCAGTCCATGTTGTGTAGGTACACCCACAGTGCTGTTAGGAAGGGAGTTCTAGAATTTTGACCCAGAAACAGTGAAGGAATGATGATATATTTCCAAGTTAGGATGGTGAGTGGCTTAGAGGGGAACTTCCAGGTGGTGGTGTTCCTATCTATCTGCTGCCCTTGTCCTTCTAGGAGGTGGTGGTTGTGGGTTTGGAAGGTGCTGTCTAAGGAGCCTTGGTGAATTCCTGTAGTGTATCTTGTAGCTGGTACACACTGTTGTTACTGTGCGTCAGTGGGGGATAGAGTGAATGTTTGTGAATGTGGTGTCAATCAAGTGGACTGCTTTGTCCTGGACAGTGTCCAGCTTCTTCAGTTGTAGGAGCTTCACTCATCCAGGCAAGTGGAGAGTATTCCATCACACTCCTGACTTGTGCCTTGTGGATGGTGGACAGGTTTTGGGAAGTCAGGAAGTGAGTTACTCATTGCACGATTCCTAGCCTCTGACCTGCTCTTGTAGCCACTGTATTTATATGGCTAGTCCAGCTCAGTTTCTGGTCAATGGTAACCCCAAGGAGGTTGATAGTGAGGATTCAGTGATGGTAATGCCATTGAACATCAATGAATTTCAAAGGGATAGGAAGGAAGGACAGGAGGTGGGGTAGCTCTGTTAATAATGGATGAGATTAGTATAGTAGTGATAAATGATCTTGACTTGGAAGATCAGGATGTGGAATCAGTTTGGGTGTAGATAAGAAATAGCAAGGGAAGGAAGTCACAAGTGGGAGTAGATTACAGACCCTACACTGTAGGACAAAGTATAAATCAAGAAATAATGGGGGCTCATAAGAAAGGTACTGCAATAATTGTGGGTGAATTTAATTTTCATATAGATTGGATGGATCAAATTGAGCAAAGGTAGCTAACCATTTATTGTACAAGTAAATGTTTGTAGGGCAGCCACAAAAACAACAACGACAACTTGAACTTATATAGCATCTTTAACTTAGCAAACAAGTACTTCATAGTTATCAAACAAAATTTGATGACGAGCCACATAAGAAGATAGCTTGATCAGAGGTAGGTTTTAAGGAATCTCTTACATGAGGAAAGAGTGCTTAGGGCCATAAAAGCAGAAATTACTGGAAATGCTCAGCAGGTCTGGCATCATCTGTAGAGAGAGAAACAGTGTTTCAGAACAATTATCTGTTGCCAGAACTTATGCCTTGTGCTCATCTAGTATTAAGCAGTCTGATGATTAGAGACAGTGGAAGAGTTGACAGAGGCTGATTGATCAGGGCTTTCAAAAGAATTTGCTTTCCGGTAATCTGGTCTGGGAACTGGGAGATAAACGTTTGTATAATATCTTGTTAGGATTCTTTAAATCTAAAACCGCGACTTAACTGGCAATTAAGAAGGGTTCATTGTCGATCTGATGGCTGAATGTGGAAGCCCAGGGCCTAGATAGCTGGAAGTATGCCATGAATGCTGAGACAAAGGAATTGAGGGAAGCAGAAGAATAGGGGGAGTGCAGAGATCTTGGGCTGGTGGCAAATATAAGTTAGCGTGCAGAGGCGTAAATAGGACTTGAGTGTGAGTTAGGATATGAGCAGCAGCTGAGCTCAAGTTTATAGAAGGGAGATCGGCCAGGAGAGCATTGGAAAGTCAATTCATAAATTTGTGTTTTCTAACATCTAAATTTACCTGCACTCAAAAGAAACATAGCTAGCAGCTTTGAAACTCCACCTCAGTCACTGTCTAGGGGAAAGATAATGATGGAGAAAGGGAACCAGCAGGTAAGTGTGGGTTTCATATTAAAATATGAATGTTTGCAACGATTCTGTTCATAGAGAGCCGGTTATAGGTTTTGTGAGCTTTCCCCAGAGTGTTCTCATATTACATCCTGGCCTACTTGCATTCTCACTCCAGTTATCTTCCCTTCTGTAATATATACAACCTCCACCCTCTTACACTGAAAACATATCATTTTTAGTTCACCTTGTACATTTCTGTTTGATTCTACACTAACAACTTCCCTTTGTCGAGATAATAGCATCCTGTGGTGAGTTCCCATGGGTTCTCTTACATAATTTTGTTTCATTCTTTCTCTTCCTACTTGAGATAAAAGTGTGCATTGTGCCCATTGTCAACAGATTTACTGACACCTCCATGCTTTCCTTATAATTGTTTCTATTCTTTAACTTCAGTCTCTTCCCTGGGATCATTAATCTTCTTCCTTTAGGACATTACTGACTTAAATTTCAATCCTCAAACAAACTTGTGGATGTTGCTCTTCCAAATCGTTTAAATGCTTGGCAGAATGTAACGAAGAAAAAACAAAGAGGAAACTCCCAGGAGTCAAATTCAGTGAGTGTTTTTTTTTATATATGCGTTTATGGGATGTGGGCCTCGCTGGTTGGGCAACATTTGTTGCCCATCCCTAATTGCCCTTGAGATGTGTGTGGTGAGCTGCCTTCTTGAACTGCTGCAGTCCACATGGTGTAGGTGCGCCAACAGTGACAACTGAATGGCTTGCAATGTCATTTCAGAGGGCATTTTAAGAGTCAACCACATTGCTGTAGGTGTGGAGTCACATGTAGGACAGACCAGGTAAGGATGGTAGATTTTTTTTATTCATTCGTGGGATGTGGGCTTCACTGGCTGGGCCAGCATTCATTGCCCATCCCTAATTACCCTTGATAAGGAGGTGGTGAGCTGCCTTCTTGAACCATTGCTTCTATGTGATGTAGGAACACCCACAGTGCTGTTAGGAAGGGAGTTCCAGTGTTAGTGAAGGAACAGTGATATATTTCCAAGTCAGGATGCTGAGTGGCTTGGAGGGGACTTCCAAGTGGTGGTGTTCCCATATGTCTGCTGCCCTTGCCCTTCTAGATGTTAGTGGTTGTGGGTTTGGAAGGTGCTGTCGAAGGACTCTTGATGAATTCTTGCAGTGCACCTTGTAGATGGTGCACACTGCTGTTAATGTGCATCAGTGGTGGAGGGAGTGAATGTTTGTGGATGTAGTGCCAATCAAGTGGGCTGCTTTGTCCTAGATGGAGTCAAGCTTCTTGAGTGTTGTGGGAGCTGCACTTATCCAGACAAGTGGGGAGTATTCCATCACACTCCTGACTTGTGCCTTGTAGGTGGTGGACAGGCTTTGGGGAGCCAGGAGGTGAGTTACTGGTTGCACGATCCCTAGCCTCTGATGTGCTCTTGTAGCTGCAGCATTTATATGGCTAGTCCACTTCAGTTCCTGGTCAATGGTAACCCCCAGGATGTTGATATGGTGGATTCAGTGATGATAATGCCATTGAATGTCAAGGGGCGATGGTTGGATTCCCTCATGTTGGAGATGGTCATTGCCTGACACACATGTGGTGTGAATGTTACTTGCGACTTGTCAGCCCAAGCCTGAATATTGTCCAGGTCTTGCTGCATTTGGACATGGACTGCTTCAGTATCTGAGGTGTCATGAATGGCAATCATCAGTGAACATCCCCACTTCTGACCTTGTGATGGAAGGAAGGTCATTGATGAAGCAGCTGAAGATGGGTGGGCCAAGGGCACTACCCTGAGGAACTCTTGCAGTGATGTCCTGGAGCTGAAATGACTGACCTCCAACAATCACAACCATCTTCCTTTGTGCTAGGTACGACTCCAACCAGTGGAGAGTTTTCCTCCTGATTCCCATTGACTCCAGTTTTGCTAGGGCTCCTTGATGTCACACTCTGTCAAATGCAGCCTTGATATCAAGGGCAGTCACTCTCATCTCACCTTGGGAGTTCAGCTCTTTTGTCTATGTTTGAACCAGGGCTGTAATGAGGTCAGGAATTGAATGGCCCTGGTGGAACCCAAACTAGGTGTCAGTGAGCAGCCGCTTGATAGCACTGTTGAGGACCCCTTCCATTACTTTGACGATCGAGGGTGGGCTGATGGGACAGTAATTGGCTGGGTTGGATTCGTCCTGCTTTTTGTGTAAAGGACATACCTGGTCAATTTTCCACATATCCAGGTAGATGCCAGCACTGTAGCTGTACTGGAACAGCTTGGCTAGGGGTGCGGCAAGTTCTAGAGCATAAGCCTTCAGCATTCTTGCCAGAATATTGTCAGGGCCCATAGCCTTTGCAGTATATTTCCTACCATAAAGGACATTTGTGAACTAGATGGGTTGTTACGACAATCAACATGGTCATCATCAGACTTTCAATACCAGGGTCATTGGATTATTAGTCCACTGCCTTCCTTTTGTGGAACTGCTCTAACGCTATGGGCTGGATTTCACACCCCCAGCCCCCGTACCAGGTGTGCTTTTGGCAAGGTGCACAGAAATTAAGGTGAATGGCTAGCCCATGACTTCCCGGCCATCCCCCAGCCCAGTCCCTATAATACAGTAGATGGGCGGGCTGCGGATTTTGCCCGCCTTTTTTAGATAAATAATTAACGGGCAATTGAACTTGTTATCAAGCCAATTGAACTGGACTTTATGTTGCTACAGGCCATAATTAAGTTGGCGTGGGCTGGCAGGAGTGGGTGGGCCATTTTTTTAAGCAAACTGCTTAAAATGTAAGAAGGAGAGGGGGTTCTGAGGGTGCCCTGTGTTCACTGAGGGCATCCCCCACCCCTTCCAAAATGTTACCACCAGCTCTTTTTGTTCCTCCCCGCCTGATCGCCAAATCCCGACCTTCACCCCCAACTAACCCCCGCCCCCCCCCCCCACCCCACCCCGCTCAACCTCCCACCCTAGGCTCCCCGATCCTTCCCTGCCCAAAAGCTGAGATTTGCCTGGGACAAGAGGCCATGTCCTCTTCATGAGTGGGCTTCCTTGCAGTCCCAGCAGTGCCCACTACTGACTTCTGGTGCTGCTGGGATTGCTCAACCTATCGCCCAATCTGATTGGCTGGCAACTCTCAAGGGCGGGATTTCCTCCCACTGAGGGGCGGAGGTCCTATCGCTCCAGGGTGGCCTTGTTTAACATGGGTTGGCTGTGTTGAGTGTGTTAAAATGATATAAAAGCACCAATCACTCTTTGGGGATTGGGGAAACACGTTGTGGTTTCATTTACAGGGCTTGGTGTTGGGGCCCTTGCTGTTAGTTGTGTATATTAATGATTTGGACATAAATGTGGGAGGTATGATTGGGAAATTTGCAGATGACACAAAAATTGCCCATGTAGTTGATAGTGAAGAGGATAGCTGTTGCCTCCAGAATGATATCTATGGTTTGGTTGAGTGGGCAGAAAATTGGCAAAAGGAGTTCAATCTGGAAAAGTGTGAGGTAAAGCATTTGGGGAGGGCAAACAAAGCAAGGGAATATTCAATAAATAGGATGATATTGAGAGGAGTTGAGGAAGAGAGAGACCTTGGAGTGCATGTCCACAGGTCCCTGAAGGTGGCAGGACAATGGATAAGGTGGTAAAGAAAGCATATGGAATAACCATTCCTTTATTGGACAGGGTATAGAATGCAAAAGCAGAGATGTAATGCTGGAACTGTATAAAACGCTGGTTAGGCCACAGCTGGAATGTTGTGTACAGTTCTGTTCACCACATTATGGAGAGGACATTGCTCTGGAGAGAGTACAGAGGAGATTTACAAGAATGCTGCCAGGGCTTGAAAATTGCAGCAATGAGGAGAGATTGGATAGGCTAGGGTTGTTTTCCTTAGAACAGAGGAGGCTAAGGGGTGACCTAATTGAGGTGTACAAAATTATGAGGGACCTAGAGAGGGTAGACAGGTAAGACATGTTTCTCCTAGCAGAATTACATAGGGGCACAGATTTAAGGTGATTGGTAGAAGAATTAGAGGGGACAGGAGGAAAAACTTTTTCACCCAGAGGGTGGTAGGTGTCTGGAATTCACTGCCTAAACTTAGGTGGTTGAGACTGAAATGCTCAACTCATTTAAAAGGTACCTGGATTGGCACTTGAAGTGCTATAACCTGCAAGGCTATGGACCAGTGCTGGAAAGTGGGATTAAAATGAGGGGCTAGTTTCTTTTTCATCTTTTTCTGGCCAGCACAGACACGATGGGCTGAATGGCCTCCTTATGCACCATAACTTTTCCATAGTGCTATGGTTCTATTTATTAATGATAGGCACATGTGAACAGATATCTATGGACAGCAAGCTTGAGGACATCAGTAGCGGAGCTGTGTCTGCTGTGTTCTATTCCACGCCAAAAGGAAATGAAGGCTGGATCACACGACACACTTCCATTAAAGTGATGGCATGCTGCTACCCCTTGAATGTATATTACAACAGGCTGCTATCTGACATCTCTTCTGGGGGTGGCGCTGATGGCGGGGGTGGGGCTGTGAGCAACCCCTCCCCCCAACTTAAAATTCAGCCTTAAATCTTGCAGCAGTTTCTAGCTGTTTGCCTGTTCAAAATGGGCACTGATGGGTTATCTTGCTTTGGCCTTTAGAAGTTTGACCTGTAAAGGTGTGAACGATGGTTTATTAATTGAAAGGTGTTGGAGGCTTTTCTTTTGCTTTTGACTAAATTTGTTTCTGCACTATCTTTGCTGCATCAGTAACTGCATTTTTATATCGTAAGAATCATTCTTATTTTTCATTTATTTGTTCACGGGGTGTGGGCATCGCTGGCTAGACCAGCATTTATTGGCCATCCCTAGCTGCCCTTGAAAAGGTGGTGGTGAGCTGCCATCTTGAACTGCTGCAGTCCATCTTGTGTAGGTACATCCACAGTGCTGTTAGTGAGGAGTTCCAGGCTTTTGACCCAGCGACAGTAAAAGAACAGCGATATATTTCCAAGTCAGGATGGTGAATGGCTTGGAGGGGAACTTCCAGGTGGTGGTGTTCACCTGAATCAGCTGCCCTTGTCCTTCTAGGTGGCAGTGGTCACGGGTTTGGAAGGGGCTGTTAAAGGAGCCTTGGCGAGTTATAAATATTTTAAAATTTACACCTTTATATAGACTAGTGCCATGTGGATGTGGAAAAAGTTGTACAAACAGTGCTTATCAGGTCAAAATGATAGAAAATTATGTGCACAGTGTTATGAGGTGACTTTGGTGTACATGTGTCATCAAACTAATTGGTGTGTACTCCCTGGGCATGAAGGAAATTGAAACAAAAAAATCAGACAGCTCCAAAAGTTTGACAGAGATCCAGTGTAGCAGTTCCCTGGCCAATCCAATTAGGAATTGGACTCACAGGGAGCATGAGGCAAAGAGGGCTATTGAACCTTCTAACTCTGTGAACCCCTGACCTAATTTTCTTGTGCGCAAGGTTCCTCACTGGGCGCATGGAAATAGCCTTTAATTACCTGAAACTTCCAGACTGCAGCTCTCGCATCATTGGAACAAATTCATTTGTAATAACAACTCGAGCCTTAGGCCAGGATTTTCCAGCTGCTGTCGTGGCAGGACATTCCATGGGGGATGCAGCAGGCCTGACAAAATCCATTGACGTTTGGGGGGACCGGAAAACCTCAGCAGCAGGTGGGGCCGGAAAATCCCGGCCTTAGTTTGCAGTCGCATTTTAAAACAAATTCCTACTCAAGGTCAAATTCCTCTACGGCCTGGCTTCACTGGAAGCTTCTCCGGGCCTACAACCCTTCAAAATTTTTGTGCTCCTCCAATTATTCCCTCTTGCTCATTCCCAAATTTAATCACTGCACCTTGGTGTCCGTGCTTTCAGCTGTCAAAGTCCTCTTTGTGGAATTCCCTTCCTAAAATTCTTCACCTCTCTGCCTCTCTCTTTGTTTAAAATACTTCTTAAAAACCTACCTCTTGGTCCAAGCTTGACCACCTTTCCTGATTTTTCTTTATGTGGATCTGTGTCAAATATGATTTGCTAATGTTCCGATGTTTTACTACACTAAAGACACTATATAAATGCACATTTTTGTTGTCAGTGCAGTCAATATGTTTGAATTATGCAGTCTATTCTTATCTCTTTCACTTATCACGATGCATTTAACAGTGACAGCTGCTCTTTTCTCATAATCTAAGAGATCATTATAACACAATAGGAAGTTTCAAACAAAATGCCATCATCACAGAGATATGTGGACATCCTTGTCTATTGATTGGGGACCTATTTCACTGAATCTAGTAAGATTTTTACACTGTTTACTACTAGCCATAATGTACATCTAAAAGCAATAACCCTGATGATACACAGGTTCTCAAAGCATTCCATACTTTTGAATTGGAGAGCCAAATAGTGCTTTGTGAGTATGGACCTCACCTTTATAACTGAAATTGCCAGGCTATAACCCTCCCATCACTGGTGCAATTAATTTGCAAATAAGGTGTTCTAGTTTCCACCCACATTTTCAAAACAGTTTAATTCCTTCCACTGCTTTGCTGCCTCCCCATCTCCTCAACATTCTCCAGCCCTACAACCCTCCGACAGCTCTGCTCTCCCTCAATCCTGGCCCCTTTGTCTGCTGCCAAAAGTGGGATGAGGGGAAAGAACTAAACTAACCAGGGGAGAGCAGGATGACAGAAGCAAAGGAAAATTTTAATGGAGATCAAGGAACATATGGTCACCAAACCTGAAAGGGAAGTGGCTAGAATAGGGCAGAGCAGATTAGCAGAGGAAGCAACGGGACCAATAAAGGAAAGAAAGATTCTGGATGGAAGCCTTTTGTAGTTCAGTTTTGTTGCCTGTATAGAAAATAGCAATATATTTGAAATTGTGACACAATCATTATTAATGAATGTAAGAATTTCACAGGTGTTTTGACAAATGTAACATGCAATTTATTTCTCAGACCTCTGAATGATCCTTCTTCAATTCTTAGATTCTGATGATTTTTCTTTCGTTTACAATCTGCAGAACATAATTTTAACATTAGGAGAATAGAATAAGAGAAATGCCATTGAGCTAGACAATTATTCATTTCTAATAATGATTTTTTTGAATCAAGAACAATCTCATTATTTTATGCAGAAGTCCAGACACACATATATCATACAAAGCTAATGGCACCAAGATTCTTTACTACTTAACTGTAACTAGGACATACTTTGACTTTTACCTCAGAGGCAGCAAAATTGTTGCATTTGTTTTGTCTAAGTTTAATGCCAATTTATTGAATTGTGGTCAATTTGTGGCCCTTTCGACTTTTGCTGAAAAAGTATGGGATGTATCAATCACCAAATCAGACATGGACAGAACGGCAGCATCTTCTGCTCATGTTAAAACCTTAGCCTAGTTACAGGCCCAACAGGCAGATCATTGACAAAAAATACACAGGGACCAGGAGGGGGCCAAGTAGCTATGAAACTTGCTTGTTCTGATTCTCAAACGGGAGGCTTCATTCAAATTTCAGTGGTGAGTGGGACTCAAGTTCAATCCATCTTCCACCCAGGCTGAGGAGCGGCAGCTCCTAATGGGGTGTCCAGGGAGGGGGAGAGGAAATGTATCCAAGGGTGAAGGAGATGGTCACTGAGCGCAAAGGTGTAAGCAATGCTTGACCTGCTAGTCAATGGAAAAGAAAATGGTGTAAAATTCTGCATCCCAACAACACCCCCACACCCCCCCCACCCCCCCACCCCCCGCAACAATCTAAGTCAAATTTCATGACTAAATTATCAAGGTCAAGGATAGTAAAGCACGAAACAGTTGAGGATTAATCAGTCTCTTATTGCTTTCTCTTCACTTCAAAATGAATACATTCATTGCAAAGTTCCTCTGGATATGTAGATGCAGGGTGAAGCGCCATGCCAGAATTAGGTGCATATATGAGACTCCAGGGCTCAGGAGGCCCTCACAGCTGCTAGATTTGCAAAGGATGATGACGATATGCAGTGAGCTGTCTTCGTAGATCCTCACATCACAGTTGTGAATGTTTGACTCCAATCTGGCTTACAGCAGCACGACTACCCTTTATGAGAATGCTCCTGTGATGGAGACGCAGTGGAGGCCCTAATAGTCACTCGATCACAGGAGGATGATGACAACATGCAGTGAGGACACTCCATAGATCTTCACATAGCCTCTGAGAATGTCTGACTCCTGTCTGGCCGTGCAGAATGCTTGCACTCTATGATCAGGGTTATATCATAGAGACTTAACCATGAAACTTTAGAAGCATCTAAACCTCGGTCTGCCTTCAGTACCTGAGCCCTTCAGGAGCACAGCATCAGTGGTCATAGATGCTGAAGTGATATGGGCCAGGCCCTCCGTAAAGGTGCTGAGAACACACAGGGAGTATGAGAGAACTCTGTAGCACCTGCCCACTATGTCCTGGCAGCAATGACAAGCACTGCTGAAGTACCGGCATCAGTAATGTTTCCAGGGAGTGTGAGGCCAGACCATCACTGTGGTCTGAAGGCTGCACAGAGCACAGGGAAGAGGCCCTGGACTGTGACACCTGCCATTATCTTGCGCAGAAAGGTTTCACTTCCGAGTGACACTGCTCATCCGAACAAGATGCCCTATGCAGGGAGACATTCTTGCGAGTTTATTGAAAAGTAAGAGCATTTGACCATAAGACATAAGGGCATAAGTGGGCCATTCGGCCCATTGAGTCTGCTCCGCCATTCAATGAAATCATGGCCGATCTGATAATCCTCAACTCAATTTTCCTGCCTTTTCCCCATAACCCTTGATATCCTTACTGATTAAAAACCTGTCTGTCTCAGCCTTGAATATACTTAATTACCAGCCTTTACAGCCCTCTGTGATAATGAATTCCACAGATTCACTACCGTCTGAGAGAAGAAATTCCTCCTCACCTCTGTCTTAAATGGGTGACCCCTTACTCTGAGATTATGCCCTCTGGTCTAGACTTTCCAACAACCTCTCAGCCCCCTAAGAATCTTATATGTTTTAATAAGGTCGCCTCTCATTCTTCTAAACTCCAATGATACAGGCCCAACCTACTCAACCTCTCCTCATCAGAAAATCCCTCCATACCCGGGATCGACTTTTTGAATTTTCTCTGGACTGCCTCCAATGCCAGTATATCTTTCCTTAGATTAGGGGACCAAAACTGTTCATAGTATTCTAGGTGTGGTCTAACTAGTGCCTTGTATAGCTTTAGCAAGACTTCCCTACTTTTATACTCCATTCCCTTTGAAATAAAGGCCAACATTCCATTTGCCTTCCCTATTACCTGCTGATCTTGTATGTTAGCTTTTTGGGATTTATGCACAAGTACTTCCAAATCTCTCTGTACTGTATCTTTCTGCAGTCTTTCTCCATTTAAGTAATATTCAGGTCCTCTATTCTTCCTGACAAAATGCATAACCTCACATTTTCCCATGATTATATTCCATCTGCCAGGTTTTTGCCCACTCACTTAACCTGTCTCTATCCCTCCGTAGACTGTTTATGTCACCCTCACCACTTGCCTTCCCATCTATTTTTGTGTCAATTGCAAACTTGGTGACAGTATATTCACTTCCCTCGTCTAAGTCATTAATATATATTGTAAATAATTGTGGCCCCAGCATTGATCCCTGTGGCGTTCCACCAGTTACAGGTAGCCATCCTGAAAATGCCTCCCTTATTCTAACTCCTTAGTTAGCCAATCCTCTATACATGCAAATATACTACCCCAACACCATGGGCTCTTATCTTATATGCAGAACATTATCACGTGCCTTTTGGAAATCCAAATGCATTATAACTGCTGGTTCCCCTTTATCTATCCTGATTGTTACCTCTTGTCAACTGGCCTTTAGTTACCTGTTTTTGTCTCCCTCCCCTTAATAAGGGCATTTCCAGTATATAAGGGTTCTTGGAAGATTACTAACAGTACATCCAGTATTTGTGTAGCTACTTCCTTTAATAACCGAGGATGCAACCTATCAGGTCCAAGGGACTTATTGGCATTTAGCCCCATTATTTTCCCTATTAGTGCTTTCTATCGTGAAGACTGATGCAAGGTATTTATTCAACTCCTCTGTCATTTCATGGTTCCCCATTATTATTTCCCTAGCCCTATTCTCTAAGGGGCCTATGTTCACTTTGGCCTCTCTCTACCATTTTATTTATTTAAAGGAGCTCCTACTGTTAGTTTTTATATTACTTACTAGTTTACCCTCAAATTTTATTTTCTCCCTCTTTATTTTTTTGGTCACCTTTTGTTTGTTTCTAAAGTTTTCCCAATCCTGTGGCTTACCACTAATCTTTGCCACAATGTATGTTTTTTCTTTCAATTTGATACTATACTTAACTTCCTTGGTTAATCATGGTAGGTCTATCCTCTTCCTAGAATCCTTCTTTCTCACTGGGATATATGTTTGTTGAGATTCATGAAATATTTTCTTACACACCTGCCATTGTTCATCCACTGTCTTTTCTGCTAATCTCCTTTCCCAGTCCATCCAGTCAACTCTGCCCTCATTCCTTTGTAACCACCCTTATTTAAGTTTAGCACAGTTGTTTCCAACCCAAGCTTCTCACTCTCAATCTAAATGCTAAATTCTATAATGTTATGGTCACTGTTTCCTAGGAGATCTTTTACTCTGAGATCATTTATTGAACCTGCCTCATTACACAATACCAGTTCCAAAATAGCCTGATCCCTGGTTGAACATATTGTTCTGGGAAACTGTCCCGAATTCACTCTATGAATTCTTGCTTGTGGCTACCTCAGCCAATTTTAATTTCCCAATCTATATGGAGATTAGTCACCCAAGTGATTAACACCTATGCCCAGCCTGTGCAACTAATTTTCCTTAACTTTCCTGACCCTGCCACTGCGTCTCGGTGCTCCCCAGGCATCCATAACAGAGGTGGAGGCAGCCCGCTGACTGCACCGCCCTGTCTGTGATGAATTTGGCTGGCATCCTCTGGAGGGCTGAGACTTGGAGGGCCCCAGCCTGCCTTTGGGGTCCTGCTATGTGGGAGTGTCACCCTCCTTGGCCTGTGGACCTGGAGCTGTTGAGGTCACAGGAAGAGAGGGCTGGACAATCTCTTAGTCACCTGGATGGATGGGCCCGGAGTAAGCGTCTGCTGATCCTCCTCTCTATAGTTGCCACGATGACTCCTTGTGTAGCCGGGGTAGCTGGAGTGAGATCGAGCTGCCCGACACCCCTCCTGATTACACACTGCTGGAGGCCAACTATGGCATCAGCGATGGAGTTGAGCGTGCACAGCAATATCTTTATAGTACCAATTTTATCAGTAAGCTTTGGGAAAAATAAACACACTGTTTGGCTTCTTCTGGATAAGTGTAACATTTCACTCTCCTTTAAAATTCAAACTGGTTTATCGAAAAATGCAAATTTCTCTTTACACATCACGTTCTAAAACTTTAGCTAAGTTTACTTATTTAGCATTTCAACCCTAGCTTCTCTTCTGATACATCAAAGACTTTAGATCAGCTGTCTTTAATTCAATTGAGTCTTACACATACACACGCACATACACATACACACAGACACACACACACACACACACACACAGACTATCCAGACCCCGCTATTCCTACTTTACAATAAATCACAATAACATTATGAAAATTATTATATTTTCATGACGATCCTTAATATTTTCTAAAAAAGAGGAAGTAAAGGTAAAGGGAGTAATTTAAGTCATGGCAGGGCAAGTGGAATGCTCTTCCTGTGCAATGTGGGAAGTCAGGAACATTTCCAGTGTCCAGGGCAACCATGTGTGCAGGAAGTGTCTCCAGCTGAACCTACTCAAACTCCATGTTTCAGGGCTGGAGCTGCACCTGGAGCCACTGTGGAGAATTTTCAAGGATGAGATCTTCATGTCCAGCACATAGAATGAGGTGGTCACACCACAGGTAAAGAGTGCACAGGCAGAAAGGGAATGGGTAACTGCCAGACAGAGTATAGGTACTAGACAGGTAGTGCAGGAGACCCCTGGGTCCATCTCCCTCTCCAACAGGCTTTCCATTTTGGATACAGCTGGGGGTGATAATTTCTCAGGGGAATGCAGCAAGTGCCAAGTCCATGGCATCATGAATGGCTCAGCTGCACAGTGTGAGGGGAAGGAGTGGGAGAACAAAAGTGAGAGGTTATTCTATCATAACGGAAACAGATAGATGTTTGTGCAGCTGCAGGCATGACACCAGGATGGAATGTTGCCTCCCTGGTGCCAGGGTCAAGGATGTCACTGAGTGGCTGCAGGACCTCATTGCAATATTTAAACCAGATGGATTTTGATAAACGTGTCCGCATAGCAGGGTGAATGGCCAGAGGTCATGGTCCATAACAGTACCAACAACATAGGTAAAAAGAGGAATGAGGCCTGAATACAAAATATACAAAAGCAGGATCTCAAAAGTAATAATCTCAGGATTACTCCCAGTGCCACATGCTAGCGAGATCAGGAATAGGAGAATAGACCAGATTAATGCATGGGTGGAGAGACGAAGGGATTTAGATTCCTGAGGCATTGGGACCCATTCTGGTGAAGATGAGACCTGCACAAGCTGGACTGATTTCAGCCCAGCAGGACCAGGACCAATATCCTTGCAGGGGCATTGGCTAGTACTGTGGGGTTGGGTTGAAACTAGATTGGCAGGGGATTGGGAACCTGAGTGGGGAGACACAAGAGAGGAAAACACAGATAGAAATGAAAGACAGAAAAGTACAAAGCAAAAATAAAATGCAGAGGAATCAAGGGCTAGCAGCAAATAGGATCATAGTACAAAAGATGATGTGTAAAAATGTTAAAAAGACAAGTTTAAAGGCCCTGTATCTGAATGCACAGAGCATTCACAATAAGTTAGACAAATTAACAGCACCAATAGATGTAAACGGATATGACATGATTGCGATTAGAGAAACATGGCTGCAAGGTGACCAAGGCTGGGAACTGAATATCCAAGGGCACTTGATGCTTATGATGGACAGACAAAAAGGAAAAAGAGGTAGCGTGGCATTATTAGTTAAGGATAAAATCAGTGCAATATTGAGAAAGGATATTGGCTCAGAAAACCTAGATGTAGAATCAATCTGGGTGGAGCTAAGAAGCAACAAGGGGCGGAAGACATTAGTGGGAGTTGTCTATAGGTCTCCAAATGGCAGTGATAAGGCTGGGAACGGCATCAACAGGCAATTAGAGAAGCATGTAACAAGGGTGCTACAGTAATCATGGGTGACTTTAACCTACATATAGACTGGGCAAACCAAATTAGCAATAATACTGTGGCAAATGAATTCCTGGAGTGTGTATGAGATGTTTTTTTAGACCAGTATGTCAAGGAACCAATTAGAGAACAGGCTATCCCAGGTTTGGTATTTTGCAATGAGGAAGGGTTAATTAATAATCTTCTTGTGCAGGGTCCTTTAGGAAACAGTGACCATAACATGATGGAATTCTTCATTAGGATGGAAAATGTAGTACTGTGATCTGAAACTAGGGTATTAACCTTAACAAAGGTTAATACTACAAAGGCATGAGGCATGAGTTGGCCAGGATAGATTGGGGAACTTCATTAAAAGCCATGATGGTGGATAGACAATAGCTAATATTTAAGGAATGAATGTATACATTGCAACAGTTATACATTCTTTTCTGGCACAAAAACACAACAGGAGATGTGGCCCAACCATGGTTAACAAAAGAAATTAAGGATAGTATTAGATCCAAACAGGAGTCATATAAAGTTACTAGAACAAGTAGCAAGCCTGAGGATTGGGAACAGTTTAAAATTCAGCAAAGGAGGATCGAGAGATTGATTAAGAGGGGAAATATAGAGTTTGAGAGTAAACTTGCAAGGAACATAAAAACAGACTGTAAAAACTTCTATAAGCATGTAAAAAGAAAAAGATTAGCGAAGGTCCATTAGAGTCTGAAGTGGGAGAATTTATAATAGAAAGGAAAAGGCAGAGCAATTAAACTACTTTAGTTCTGTCTTCATGGAGGAAGACACAAATAACTTCCCAGGAATACTAGGGAACCAATGGTCTGGTAGGAAGGAGGAATTGCAGGAAATTAGTATTACTAAAACAATAGTGCCGGTAGAAATTAATGGGACTAAAAGCCAATAAATCCCCAGGACCTGATAATCTACATCCCAGGGCACTAAAGGAGGTGGCCATGGAAATAGTGGATGTGTTGGTTGTCATCTTCCAAAATTCTGTAGATTCTGGTACACTCCGGGCAGATTGGAGGGTGGCAAATGTAACCCCACTATTTAAAAAAAGGAAGGAGGGAGAAAACAGTGAATTACATGTCGGTTGGCCTAAACTCAGCAGTAGGGAAAATGCTAGAGTTCATTATAAACAAGCGAACATATGAATTAGGAACAGCAGTAGGCCACTCGGCCCCTTGAGCCTGGTCCACCATTCAATAAGATCATGGCTGATCTGACTGTATGTAAGGACGCTTAGAAAATATCAGTGGGATTAGACAAAGTCAGCATGGATTTATGAAGGGGAAATCATGAGGATTTAACTAGCAGAATAGATAGGGGAGAATCAGTGATGTGGTGTATTTGGATTTTCAGAAAGATTTTGATAAAGTCCCACATAAGAGGTTAGTGTGCAAAATTAAGGCACCTGGGATTTGGGGAAAGATTGACAATTGGTTAGCAGACAGGAAACAGAGAGTAGGAATAATTGGGTCTTTATTAGATGGCAGTGGGGTACCACAGGGATCGTGCTTGGGTCCCAGCTATTCACAACATATATCAATGATTTGAATGAGGGAGCCAAATATAATATTTCCAAGCTTGCTGACAACCTGAAACTTTGTGGGAATATAAGTGATGAGGAGGGTGTTAAGAAGCTTCAAGATGACTTAGACAGGTTGAATGAGTGGAAAAATACATGGCAGATGCAGTATAATGTGGATAAGTGTGATGTTATCCACTTTGGTAAGAAAAACAGAATGGCAGAGTATTATTTAAATGGTGATAGATTGTGAAATGTTGATGTACAAAGGGACCTGTGTGTCCTTGTCCACCAATCACTGAAAGCAAGCATGCAGGTGCAGCAAGCAGTTAAGAAGGCAAATGGTATGTTGGCCTTCATTGTGAGGGGACTTCAGTACAGGAGCAAGGATGTCTTACTGCAGTTGTACAAGGCCTTGGTGAGACCACACCTAGAGCATTCTGTGCTGTTTTGGTCTCCTTATCTAAGGAAGGATATAATAGCCATAGAGGGAGTGCAGAAAGGGTTTACCAGAATGATTCCTGGGATGGCAGGATTGTCATATGAGGGGAGATTGGGCCTACTGGGCCTGTATTCACCAGAGTTTAGAAAAATGAGAGGTGATCTAATTGAAACAGGGATGGACAAGGTGCAGTGTTGATGTATCCTCCGGCTGTGTCTCTAGAACAAGGTGTCACAGTCTCAGTGTATGGGGGTGAGCATTTGGGACTGAGGTGAGCAGAAACTTCTTTATTCAAAGGGTGATGAACCTATGGAATTCTCTACCACAGAGAGCTGTGGAGGCCAAGTCACTGAATATTTTTAAGAAAGAAATAGATAGATTTCCGGACTCTAAAGACATTAAGGGGTATGTGGAGAGCACAGGAGTACGGCATCAAGGTAGAGGATCAGCCATGATCATATTGAATGAGAGAGCAGGCTTGAAGGACCAAAAGACCTACTCCTGCTCCTATTTTCTATGCTTATATGTTTCATAGACAAGTTGATGGAATGGGCGGATAGGTGATAGATGTTCAACGTAGAGAAATGTGAAGTGATTCATTTTGGTAGGAAGAATTATAGAGGCAACATAAAATAAAGGATACAACTTTAAAGGGGGTGCAGGAGCAGAATGACCTGGGTGCATATGTGCATAAGTCATTGAAGATGGCGCGACAGGTTGAGAAAGCAGTTAATGAAGCACACAGAATCTTGGGCTTTATTAATAGGGACTTGAGTATGAGAGCAATGAGTTTATGTTGAATTTGTATAAATCACTAGTTTGGCCTCAGACAGATCATTGTGTTCAGTTCTGGGTGTGGCATTCTAGGAAGGAATTGAAGGCATTAGAGAGGGTGCAGAAAAGCTTCACGAGAATGGTTCCATGGCTGAGGAGGAACTTCAGTTATGAAGATAGACTGGGGAATTAGGTCTATTTTCCTTAGAGAAAAGAAGGCTGAGAGGAGATTTGTTACAGGCATTTGAAATTATGGGGGGTTTGAACAGAGTAGAGAGGAAAAAACTGTTCCCACTCGTGAAAGGATCAAGAACGAGAGGACAGAGCTTTAAAGCAATTAGCAAAAGAAGCTAAAATGATATGAGGAAAAACATTTTTATGTAGAGAGTGGTTAGGGTTTTGAATGCACTGCCTGACAATGGGGTGGAGGCAGGTCCAACTGAATTCAGAAGGGAATTAGACTGTTATCTGAAAAGGAAGAATGTGCAGGGTTATGGGGAGAAAACTGGGGAAAGGCACAAGCTGAGTTGCTGATTCAGAGAGCCAGTGTAGACACGATGGGCCAAACAGCCTCCTTTTGCACCGTGACAGTTTTGTGATTCTCTGACCTTTCATCAGAACGTTAATGCCTTCTGACGAAAGGTCATTGACTTGAAATGTTAACTGTGTTTTTCTCTCCACAGGTGATGCCTGTCCTGCTGAGCATTTCGAACCATTTTGTCTATTTATCCCTGAGTCTAAAACACTTCTTAAATGTGAACCTAACCACTTGCACCCAATGATATGTGTTCAAGTCAGGATTTTGTGTGACTTCTAGAGGAAGCTGGGAGGTGAGGCCGATAATTAGCCAATAATTGGAGAGGAAAATACCTTCCATTCAATTAACTGTCTTGGGGGGGCCTATGGGGCGGGGGGGGGGGGTTGGTGGGGAACGGGTGGTGGATGGGTGGGTGGGGGTGCAATTTTAAATTTAAGATCCTTCCTTCAACATTCACGAGTTGTGTTAGCGTGAGAAGTGAATCCAGAGTCTCCTCGTCAACCGCTACAACTTGGAGGAAGCAAATGATTAACAAATCATCTGAAAGTCCTCTCATGTTTGGGCAGAAGTATTAAACAGCTGCCTTTATTTCTGAGAGAAAATCCAGCAAGACACATTTCGTGACAAAGGGCAGGATTTTGCTCTTGGCGTGTGGGCTCTGCGGAGGTGGTTGGGGACGGTCGGGAAGCTGACCGCTGTCCGCGATTGGCTCCGCACCGTGATTTCATGCTGGCGGACTAATTAAGGCCCGCTCTGCGTGGATTGCGAGCAGCAGCACTCAGCTCTACCTGTGTGGGCCGGGGGTGGTGGGGGTTGGGAGAGCCGGGCCTAGTGGCACATGCGCGAGAAAGAGTGCTCCAATTTCCCAGAGGCACAGAGTTACCTCAAGGAGATTGAAGCACTGTTGTAAAAATTTAATAAAACATGTCCCATCTCATGTGACCCTGTCACATGAGATGGGGCATGTTTTGAATTCAGAAATAAAGCTTTTACTTTGTTTTTATTTGCTTTCGGAAATCTCATAGGAAACCTCATCCCGCTCGTGGATGAGGTTTCCTAAAAATGTAAAGGCCGCTTGGCCTTTTCGCCTGCCCGCTAACCGCTAGGTTGCTCAATGACTGCATATCTGCAGCCTCCTGGGTTGGAAATTCCAAACATTTTAAGTAAAGAAATTTCTCCTCACCTCAGTTCCAAATGGCTGACTCCTTACTCAGAAGCTTTGACCTCTAGTTCTGGACGTCCTAGCCTTGTTATCTCTCCTCCCAGGCAAAACCGTTTTATTTTTAAATACTGGCGGCGGTGGAATGAATAATTCCGACCCCCACCTCCCTCCTTGCACCCAACCCTCCCTCGTTTTCACAAAAAAAGATATTTGACATGTTCATTTATTGAAAGCAACTCTGGAATACTTAAAGCAGCAATTTGTGAATCTCCTGAAGCGTGAGATTACCTGGTGTAAAAAAGAACCCCAGATGTGGAAAATATAAACTAGCAGCAAGTGGAACAATTAGAAAAGGGAACTTGCACAAAAGAAATTATGGACTGCTGCACAGCCATATCAGAACAGAAATAAATGCAAATCAAAGCAGTCTGCCATTAGGAGGATTCATTGTGACAGCCCAAGTCCATGGGAGAAAACAAAAATTGGATGGCATTACGATTCATAATCTGGCAGTAGATATCAGCTCTGTTGCTTAAATTGTTTTTGGGAACACTGTATCAGTCAGAATGCAGCCCACAACAATCAAACTCTGATTATACTTCAATAAAACACATTTTACTGCAAGTAAGGCTTGTTACTTGAGTCTAGGCTCCTCGTGCATTAAAATCCCTGTCAAAATAAGAAGAAATGGAATTTCACACGCTAAGTGATTTGTGGAATTTATTCAAAGCAGGTTTTGAAAGGAAGAACATGCATTTACATAGCACCTTGTGGTCACTGCTGTAATGTTAGTAAACCCAGCAACCGATTTTCACACAGCCAGCTCTCATGAACAGCAGTGTGATACATGACCAGCTAATCTGCATTTTAGTACTGTTAGCTGAGGGATAAGCATTGCTCAGGAAAATCCCTGCCACCCCACCCTGCTGCTCATTGAATAGTTACACAGGACCTTTTATATCTGCCTGAGAGAGAAGATGGGGCCTTAGATTAATATTGGTTCTGCAGGATGCTACCTCTGACAATGTGGCACTCCCTTACTACAGCACTGGACTATCAGCCTAGATTATGGACTGAAACTTGAAGTCCTGACTGGTTGTATGATGTTGTAAGTGCCTGAAAGCCATTGCAATGTAAAGGTGCTCGGCAGAGCAAGGGTTAATGTGGGACTGGAGAATAGCACCACCCATGGTATGATGTATCAAGTCACATGGTAATAGATTGAGAGAACAGTCTAGAAGGAGTTTGAATGGCAGTAGCAGCACATGCATGATGGTAATTTGGAGCTGTACATAGTCAAGAATTAACAATAAAGTGTTCATGTGCCAGCAGCTGGCAGATATGCAGAAAGACTTTAAAAATTCATGGGCGTTTGATGAGTGTTGGGCTTCAAGAGCTGGGAATCTTTACTGCTGATCTCACTGGAGTAGGCACTCATCATAGTGCCTGGGGGATGATTGCTTCCCCGAAGCTATATAAAAGAAAGACATGCATGGTCACAAGATGTCCCAAATCAATTTACAGCCAATGAAGTATATTTTGAAGGGTAGTCACTTTTGTAATGTAGAAAATGTAACACACAATTTGCATATAGCAAAGCCCTTGCTTTAAATTTATTCTTTCATGGATTTATGGGTGTCACTGGCAGGGCTGGCATTTGTGCCCAACTCTAATTGCTTTTGAATTGAGTGGCTTGCTAGGCAACTTCAGAGGGCAGTTAAGCATCAACAACATTGCTGTGGGTCAGGAGTCACATGTAGGCCAGACTGAGTAAGAATGGAAGATTTCCTTCCCTAAAAGACATTAGTGAACCTACAAACTGTAAAGCAATAATGATCAGATAATCTGTTTTATTGGTGTTGATTGAGGGATACATTTTAGCTGGGTCACTGGGTTTAACTCCCCTGCTCTTCTTTAAATATAAGTTATTTTACCACCAACTGAGAGGGCAAACCAGGCCTCAGTTTAATTCCTAATTTGAAAGATAGAACTGACTGTGCGGCACTTCCCTCAATGCTGTACATTAGCAAAATATTGGGACCATAGCACCCAACAATTGGAGACCGTTTAGACTTCATAATTAAGCATATCAAAATGAGATTCTTGCTGCGAGTGAGTAGCACTGGTGGCTGAATTGATTGAAAAATGCCCTCTTGACCAAAAACAAAAGCATGGATGCTCTGATTTATTGAGTAGGCATGAAACTATTCAACAGAGATTAAAAGCAATCATTTCAAATGCTGGAACTTTGACATAGAAACAGAAATTGCTGGAACACACACAGCAAGGCTTGAATCTGAATCAGGTCCTGAGTCAGCTTCTGGAAGGAGGAAAAAACAATAGGTTAGGATTTTGTCCGGCTATGATCAGTATGTGGGTGTAATGTGGACACAATCGATTGATAAATGTGTGGATTCCATTACATTGGGTTTATATCCATTTAAAACCCTGTCTAGATGTCTGGTCAGCATTAATATCAGTCTCAGAAATGCACATCAGTTTGCAGAACGCTATTTAATATTAAGTCCTGACAACATGATTGAAGTGCCACACAATTCCCCAATATATAGCACCCTGACATCTGCCTTTTAAGTTTTGCTATGTGAATTTCCTTTTACGTATGACACTGGGGTGAAAGGATTTAAGTTATGAGGACAGGTTGCATAGGCTAGGCTTGCATCTCACTGAGATTGGAAGATTAAGGGATGATCTTATTGTGGAGTTTGAGGATTGGTAGGTTAGATGGAGGAATAATTTCTTGTGGTGGGGGGGTACATAAGAACATAAGAAATAAGAGCAGACCATATGGACTGCAGACTTTGCTCCACCATTTTATATGATCATGGCCTATCTTCGGCTTTAACTTCACTTTCCTGCCCACTCCCCAGTTCCCTTGATTCCGTGAGAGATTAAAAATCTGTCTGTCTCAGCCTTAAATATATTCAATGATGGTGCATCCACAGCTCTCTAAAGATTCACAACCCTTTGAGTGAAGAAATTTCTCATCCTCTCAGTCCTAAGTGATCAGTCCCTTATCCTTAGACCGTGTCCCTGAGTTCTAGATTTCCCAGCCAGGGGGAAACAACGTCTCAGTGCCTACCCTGTCAAACCTCTTCATAATCTTGAACATTTCAGTGAGATAACCTGGTTAGGTCACCAAATCCTCTGCTCTGCCTGTGAGGATGCAGCAGCACCCCCTGTCAAATCCAGGAAGTTACCACATTATCCTCTAAGAACAGCCCAGAGTACTCTCTGATGCTCTGCAATAACAGAAGTTTTACAAAATAAACTTCCCTGCAAGTTGGGTGCATGGCCCTTTAAATAATGCCAGCACTGGGCTTGCCTTGCAGTTTGGTCGTTGGTGCGTGATGTGCAAATTCATTGAACGGACTTGCGTGGTCCAGGTTTGGCAAGTGGCCGTCACATCAGCCACTGAGGCTGGGTGACATCAGGCTAATTGGCATCAGCTGTTTCTAGAGCATGCAGGGGGGATGCCTGCACAAGCGCCCTTCCCTTCATAGAATGCCACGCTTGGCACGCCCGTAGCGGCTGACAATGATGCACGCACCCCAATCAGGGCATTCAGCCTCTGTCGTGTCATCCTGGGCCCAAATTTCACACCCCACATTTCCTGTGTTATTCTATTCCTCTCTCTTGCATTAAATGTTGCTCTCCGAATCCTCGGCCTCCTTTTTGTTTTGCTCTCCCTTTACACTGACCTTGTCTACAACTGTCTGATAAATTATGACACTTTTTTTCTCCCTCTCTTCTGTCATGGTCACTTCCGTTTTACGTCTTCCTAGGTTTGTCTTTTTGTCCAATTCTGTCACGAATGATCTCCCCCACTGTTATATTCTTAATGCCTGCCTTCCAATGTCTCAGCGGTTTTTTGTATCACCTTGAACTTTGACCACAACGTCTTTCACCTAAGTTCACACTGGCTTTTGTTTTATTAATTCATGGGATGTGGGCGTGGCTGGCAAGCCCAGCATTTATTGCCAATCTCTCATTGCCCCTGAGAAGATGGTGGTCAGCCGCCTTCTTGCTAGGCTTGCTGGGCCATTTCTGAGGGCAGTTATGAGTCAACTAGATCACAATAGGTCTGGAGTTACATATAGGCCAGGGCCGGTAAGGGCATCACATCTCATTCATGTTAGTGAGCCAGATGGGTTCTTGTGACAATCCAGTAGTTTCATGCTCACCATCACTGACTGGTTTCAAATTCCTGGTTTCTTTAATTACCTGAATGCATATTCCCCATCTGCCCTGGTGGAATTTGAACTCCCGTCTCTGGATCATAAATTCAGACCTTTGGGTTGCCAGTGCAGTAACATACAATGCTAACATTGTCCTGACTTCCATTATCACTCCATCTTCTGTGTTGTCTCTTTATTTTCTCCTTCAGCCACTGTTCTTGTCAGCACAGTCTTTTGAGATGTTGGTCTAGCGGGAACAACACATCGTATCAATCTCTTCAATCCAATCTGTCAGGTTTGTTTTTGTTCCAGTTTCTGTCAGCTCGAGGACATTTATTGACAGTTATTCATTTGTGGGCTTAGAGAGCTAACTGTGGCAGTCTCCTTCACCACGAAGCAAGCAGGCAATACATCAGACTCATTTTTCCTTTATTCTTTCATGGGATGTGGGCACAAGTACTTAATGCCCATCCCTAATTGTCTTTGATCTGAGTGGCTTGCTAGGCCACTTCAGAGGGCAGTTAAGAGTCAACCACATTGTTGAGGGTCTGGAGTCACGCATAGGTCAGACCAGGTAAGGATGGCAGATTTCCTTCCCTAAAGGGCATTAGTGAACCAGGTGGGATCTTACCAACTGCCGTGGTGGAATTTGAACCTTGCCCCTAGAGCATTGGCCTAGGCCTCTGGATTACTAATTCACTGACATTACCACTAACAGTATCTCCCCATTTTGATCTGAGATGATGATGTCTCAATGTAATACATCCAATATACAGTAGTATAATAGCTTCCATTTACACAAGGCAGAACTAGGAATAGGCTAAATGTTGGATGGTTCTTCTTTACCCAGAGAGTAGTGAGCCTCTAGAATGCTTTTTGGGCTGTGGTGAGCACTGACAGGGTGGATAGAAATCAGACTATTTCCAGTAGTTAAAGGATCAGAAACGAGATGACTTAGGTCTAAGATTAAATCTAAGAAATTTAAAATTACTTTGAAAGACTCCAATGCATTATAGGCAAACACTATTATCAGATATTAATATCAGCATTTGAAATTTAACCCTTTCCTACACCAAATATGAAAATTACATTACAACAGTGACAACACTTCACAAAAGTACTTAATTGGCTGTAAAGCACTTTGTGACATCCTGAGGTGACGAGAAATGCTGAAATGCAAATAAAGCAAGTCATGTTCTTCTCAAATGGAAGAAGAATTCTGTAACTGGGAAATTTTTGCTTGCTTGCTGGGCTGAGTATTAACTGAGCTGGTAATGTTTATTATTGCGGAGAATTGGTGATGCTCCTGTGAATGAATATGTGGCACACAGAGGGGCAGACTGCTCAGTGATCCCATCCTTTATTGGCAGGAGTACCCGTGGGATCTACTTGTGTCCTTTGTTATTCTCTGGGAGAAACAATGGATGAAAAGAAATGAATGACCTTCAAATGTGTTTGACTGTGACATACTAAGCATATTCAAAACTTCTCCGATGATTAGGTCAGGAGAGACATTGTTAAATGGCCCACTCTGCTGTATAAATTAAGGCTGAAATTAGGAACTTAAAATTAAAATGGATCCCTGGAAAAATGTAGAGAAAGAATTATGTGCAAAGGTTTACCTGAGCTGCCAAGTCCAATCACACGGATGATCAGCAGCTGCCATTGGGTAGCCAACCTGCAGCTCTTAAAGGGAAGGTGCATTTTTAATTGGTGGTGTGTGGAAACTGTGGCTAGGGCATTCCAATTTTCCCAAAAAATCACAGTGACTAGAGAGAAATGGCAGACAGATCAGTGCTGGCAACCATTCCCAAGGCCTGGCTAGAAAAAAAAATAGAACAATCTTACCAGGACTGTCAAGGTAAGACTCCTCCGCATGTCTTTTTACTACAAGTATTACAAATCCTTCCCTCGCATGCTGCACAAACCTCAGCTCCAATCATCAATGCAGCACTTTATCCCACCTCCATCTGCTCACACTCACACATATTCCACACCTGCTCCTGTCAACAAAACTGATGCAATCAATATTTTGTTCATAGTTTGTTTGAATTTGAAGTAATTCTCACCTTTCAGATTAGCTGTTTGGTGCTTCACATTTGCTTTGGTTCAACAACTTGCCCAAGTTTTTTCCTCTCAGCAGGCATACTGTGGTAAGCTGCCTCACAATCCTTTGACAGGCCCCACACTAATTCTTTTCTCCCTGGATAAGCTCGAACACAATTTCAACCAAATCTCAAATGATCTCTTTCTTCAACATACTCAGTGACAGAGTATCCACAGTTCTCTGTGACAGAGAATTCCAAAGACTCTCAGCCCTCTGAGTGAAGAAATTTCTCCTGGTCTCAATAGAGTCTCCAGCCAGGAGAAACATCTTCTATCAAGTCCTCTCAGAGTTTTATACATTTCAATGAGATCACTAATTTTTCTGAACTCCAGGAAATGTAGACCCATTGTACTCTGTCTCCCCTTATAAGACAACCCCCTCATGCCAGAAATCAGCCCCAGTGACCCTTTTATGCAATGCTTCTAGGACAAGTATATTCTTTCTAGGGTAAGGAGACCAAAACTGTACAGAATGCCAGGTGTGGACTCACCAAAGCCATGCATGATTGTGGAAAGAATTCCTTCCTTTTATATTTCAACCTCTTTACATGAAAAGACTAACATCCCATCTGCTTTCTTAATAACTAATGGCCTGAGAAGGTGGTGCTGGTCCTTGAACTGCTGCATCTCCCTTTGAATTTCAATATTTTGACCCAGCGATTACGCAAGGGTGGCATAGCTGTTGACCAAGTAAGCTTGTTGTAATATTAGGTTACTGCGGCAATCAGATGCCTTATTTTAGATCCATGAAAGCTCATAGCACAGAAATTCCCCATCACATCTGTTTGGTTTTCTGCTAGAGCAAGCCAAAACTAATCAGTGTCCTCCCCTGGTCCTGTGTCTGCTTCAAATAATTATCCATGATCCCCTTAAAAATGCAGTGGCTTCAACCATACTCTCTGTCAAATCATTTTGCGCCCCAGTGATTCTTTGGGTAAGACTTAGTGCCAATTTTAAATGAATGACTTTTTCACCTCTGATTCCTTAGGCTTCGCATCTCTAAAAATTTAAAGCAGTTTCGGCAGTTAAAGTCATGTTACAGGACAACCTTCAGCCCATTAGAGTTCTTTCTATAAGAACATCACTGGTACCGCCTTATCATTATGGCTTCTTGGCAAGAACAAGAAATAGTTCAGTAATAATGGGGGATTAATTTCTCTGGTCATTATATGCAGCAATGTCATAGATGCATTGTAAAGCTGCCTTTCAGTCCATATTTCTTAGACAATTAAAAACAACATAAAAAAAAGTTATTGACCTGAGGAAGTCTTAATAGATACAGGCCAGAGAAATTCTTTCTCCATAATTGGCTTATTCATTTAACTTATCCGAGTAATGAAATTTGAAAAATTCACCACGAGACCCAGAGGCTGCTCGTGTGCATGCATTGGATGAGTGGACTGCCAACACCGCTGCCAAACTTGAGCTGCCTTTCACATTGCTCCTTTGTGGCTCAAGAGGGCATTTAAAATATAAAAATGCTTGTCTAAGCAGAAGCTGCGCCACAATTTGTGTCATACTGGACTTGTCCATCACACTCCTGGACCATCTGCCCAGCCCTGCGATATTTTAGCTGCACCCCTGATACTTTTTGCTTTCCTAGCACTTTTAGCCTGAAATTGGTCATTTTGGCAGCAAGCTGCAAGTTGCTGGCTGTGGTAGAGTAGGAAATACTTACAAGGCCAGAATACGTTACAGCACATGAGTATTTGTTCAAGGTTTAAGTTCATTTAGTAAATAGGCTAATAAATAGAGGTATGGCAGGCCACCTCAGTCATGTGGAATGTGCATCCTATTCTATGTGGGAATTCAAGGCTGCTTCTCATGTCCTGGACAACCACATGTGCAGGAGGAGTCATCAGCTGAAGCAGCTTGAGCTCTGGGTTTCAGTGTCAACTGGAATATTGTGTACAATTCTGGTCATCATATTTTAGGAAAAATATGAAGGCATTGGAGAGGGTGCAGAAGAGGTTTACAAGATTGATTCCAGGGATGGGCAATTCAGTTATGTGAGGTTGTTCTCCTTAGAAAAGGGAAGGTTGAGAGGAGCTTTGAAAGGGATGTTTGAAATCATAGAGATATAGAAAGATAGAAACTAAGAGCAGGAGTAGGCCATTCAGCCCTTCGAGTCTGCTCTGCCATTCATTATGATCATGGCTGATCATCCAACTCAATAGCCTGCTCTCGCTTTCTCCCCATACCCTTTGATTCCTTTCGTCCCAAGAGCTATATCTAACTCCTTCTTGAAAACATACAATGTTTTGGTCTCAACTACTTTCTGTGGTAACGAATTCCACAGGCTCACCACTCTCTGGGTGAAGAAATTTCTCCTGATCTCAGTCCTAATTGGTCTAACCTGTATCCTCAAACTGTAACTCTGGTTCTGGACTCCCCCATTATTGGGAACGTCCTTCCTGCATCTAGAGCAAGCCAAAACTAATCAGTGTCCTCCCCTGGTCCTGTTAGAATTTTATAGGTTTCTATGAGATCTTCCCTCATTCTTCTGAACTCCAGCGAATATAATCGTAATCGACTCAATCTCTCCTCATATGTCAGTCCCGCCATCTCGGGAATCAGTCTGGTAAACATTCGCTGCACTCCCTGTATAGCAAGTACATCCTTCCTCAGATAAGGAGACCAAAACTGCACACAATATCGCAAGTGTGGTCTCACCAAGGCCCTGTATAATTGCAGTAAGACATCCCTGTACCTGTACTTGAATCCTCTCGCTATGAAGGCCAAGATGCCATTTGCCTTCTTTACTGCCTGCTGTACCTGCATGCTTACCTTCAGCGACTGGTGTACAAGGACACCCAGGTCTCGTTGCACATTCCCCTCTCTCAATTTATAGCCTTTTAGATAATAATTTACCTTCTTGCTTTTGCCACCAAAGTAGATAACCTCACATTTATCCGCATTATACTGCATCTGCCATGCATTTTCCCACTCACTCAGCTTATCCAAATCACATTGAAGCATCTCTGCATCCTCCTCACAGCTCACCCTCCCACCCAACTTTGTGTCATCTGCAAATTTGGATATATTACATTTAATTCCCTCATCTAAATCATTAAATATATTGTGAATAATTGGGGTCCCAGCATCGATCCCTGCGGTACCCCACTAGTCACTGCCTGCCATTCGGAAAAAGACCCCTTTATTCCTATTCTTTGTTTCCTGCCTGCCAACCAGTTTTCTATCCATCTCAATACACTACCCCTAATCCCATGTGCTTTAATTTTACATGCCAATCTCTCATGTGGAACTTTGTCAAAAGCCTTCTGAAAGTCCAAATAAACTGCATCAAGTTGGCTTCCCCTCATCAACTCTATTAATTACATGCTTGAAAAATTCCAATAGATTTGTCAAACATGATTTCCCTTTCATAAATCCATGTCCAATTCTGCCACTGTTTTCTAAGTGCTCAGCTATTAAATCTTTTATAATGGACTCTAGAATTTTCCCCACTACTGACGTCAGGCTGACTGGTCTATAATTCCCTGTTTTCTCTCTAACTCCCTTTTTAAGTAGTGGGGTTACATTAGCTACCGTCCAATCTGTACGAACTGTTCCAGAGTCTATAGAATCTCGGAAGATGACCACCAATGCAACCACTATTTCTAGGGCCACTTCCTTAAGTACTCTGGGATGTAGATTATCAGGCCTTGCGGATTTATTGGCCTTCAATCCCATCAATTTCCCCAACCCCATTTCCCTTTTAATACTGATTTCTTTCAGTTCCTCCCTCTCACTAAACCCTGAGTTCCCCAACATTTCTGGTATGTTATTTGTGTCCTCCTTTGTGAAGACAGAACCAAAGTATGTATTTAGTTGGTCTGCCATTTCTTTGTTCCCCATTATAAATTCCCCTGTTTCTGACTGTAAGGGACCTACATTTGTCTTCACCAATCTATTTCTCTTCACATACCTTTAGAAACTTTTACAGTCAGTTTTTTATGTTCCCAGCAAGCTCTTGAGGGATGGAGACAGAATAGATAGGCAGAATCAATTCCATTGGTGGAATGGTCAATAACCAGTGAACACTGATTTAATTAGTAAAAGAACCTCTGGCAATATAAGGAAAATTTTGTTGACACAGTGAATAGTTAGGACCTGGAATGCACTGCCTAAGAGTGTGGTGGAGGCAGATTCAATTGTGACTTTCAAAAGGGAATTGGATAATTACCTAAAGAAAAAAATGCAGGGCTATGGGGAAAGGATGGAGGATTGGGATCAGTGGAGTTGCCTTCACAGAGAGCCAGCATCGAAACAATGGGCTGAATGGCCTCCTTCCATGCTGTAGCCATTCTATGAATCTGTGATTCTACTTGTAAATTTACTTGTAAAGATAAGAGATTCAGCTGTTTGGCTCCTAAGCAGAACAAGATGAGTCTAAGTTTCAATACTTCTCTTTCATTTGTCTTGTCCTGAGTCAGTTGTCAGTTGGGAGTGTTGCTTAAAGGACAGTATGATATTGAGATGAGTTGAGGAAAGAGAAGAGAGCATAAGAAGCTTGTTGGGCTGCTCAGGTTCTTGCTTTTGTTATTCACCTCATGAATCAATGCTGCAGCTTTACATTTCACTCCTAATCTTCATGTATTGTTTTACCATTGCTAGCAAAGGCACTCATGCATTAACCTTAATGTTAATAAATAATATTATTTTAAATCTGTAGGTCGTGAGTTCGAGCCTCACTCCAGGGATTTGAGCACATAATTTAGGCTGATATTTCAGTGCAGGGCTAAGAGCAGGCTGCATTGTCACAGGTACAGTTTTTTTTGTATAAGACGTTAAATTGAAGCCCCATTGGCCTTTTCAGGCAGACATAAAAGATCTCCTAGTACCGCCAAAAGAAATGTTGAGGATCTATCCCAATGTAATGGTCAATAGTTATCAATAAAATAGATTATCATCATCTCAATACTATTTGTGCACAATCTGGCTGCCACAATTTTTTTTATATGTTTGTGGGATATGGGTGTCACTGAAAAGGCAAGCATTTATTACCCATCCCTGATTTCCCTTGAGAAGGTGGTGGTGAGCTCCCATTTTTGATTCACTGTGGTTGTGCTGTATAGCTACACCCACTGTGATTTTGAATAGGGCGATCCAGGATTTTGATGAAGGAACATCTGATACATTTACAATTCAGTATGGTTGAAAGGAAATACTTCAAATACCCCTCATCAGCTATAAAGTGCTTTGGGAGGTCCTGAGGTTAGGAAAGGCACTATAGTGTTCATTGGTTTGATTGATCTGTGTTTGATTACGTTATTCTGTTCCCTGGTCTTGATTACTTAAGTCTATGGGTGGAGCTAGAAAGTTAAGTAATGATCCCACACAGAGAATGTTCCAGAAAGGATCTGGGTTGAAACCATATATGTGTGCAAAATCCTATGAGTTCTGAGATATTTAAAAGTAATGTAAATAACCCTGTTGGATTTAGAACTAGTGTCATCTCTGTAATGCTTTGAGATAAATCAGACATCTAAGACATACAGCAAACCAGTGAAGAAACAAAATTAGCAATAAGAATGATTGAGAAAAGTTTAACTTTACCGGCTCTAGAACCGTTTCTGTTATCACCGGGAAATCCTCCCATGTCCTGGGATCAATGGAATTTGGGGTTCAAGATCAACTCACTCACTGCAGTCTGGATGTAGCAGTGATCTATAAAAAAGCAATGCTTGTACACGGTCTCAGAGCAGAAGGCCAGCAAATATCTGAGTAGTTCCCAGAAAATTCATCTACATTTGGAATGGCAGTAAGTGCTCTCGATAAATGCTTTGGGCCAACGAAAGTTGTTGTGATTGAATGACATGCCTTCCATCAGAGATGCCAGGGAAATTATGAGCTCATCAAACAATACATGGCAGCATTTCAGCAATTGGCTTCTACATGTAAATTTGGTACACTAACCAATGGACTGATTTGTGACCAATTAATTGAGAAGACTTCAATTTCACAAATTATGGAACCTCTGCTCATGGAGGATGATGGCTCAAGTTTGGAAAAAGCCACGACCTTGGCAGTCCAAATTAAACCTGCCATGTTAGTTTCAAAAGGGTTACACAGAAACGCACCCTTAGCTTCAGGGTCACAGACACAGCTTGCCCAACCAGCTCAAGTACAAGGGTTACTGACAAGGAGATCTCAGCTATCTCGAGCAAAGTGCATCTCACCAGGTGCACATCACTTATGTACAGTTGTGTAAGACATCAAAGTGACCGGATGATCCAGAGTTGGGGGATGATTCTGGTGAGCTGGGCTTACAAACATACGAACTAGGAGCAGGAGTAGATCACTCAGCCTTTTGAGTTTTGCTCTGCTATTCATTAAGATCGTGCCTGATCTGATTGTAATCTGAACTCCACATTCACTCCTTTGTTTATCAAGGATCTATCTACCTCTGCCTTAAAAATATTCACAGGCTCTACTTCCACTGTCTTTTGAGGAAGAGAGTTTCAAAGACTCTCAACACTCAGAAAAAATCCTCCTCTTCTCTGTCTTAAATTGGCGACCCCTTATTTTTAAACAGTGGTCCCTAGTACTAGTTTCGCCTACAGGAGGGAATATCCTCTCCACATCAATATTGCCAAGACCTCTCAGGATCTTGTGTTTCATTCAAGTCACCTCTTTCTCTTCTAATCTCCAGCAGATACAAGCCCAGCCTGCCCAATCTTTCCTCATAAGACAACCTATCCATCAACCGGGTATTAGTCTGGTAAACCTTCTCTAAACTGCTTCTAACGAATTTACATCCTTCCTTAAGTAAGGAGATGTTTTAGGGTGGTTGAATTGTACTATTAATGATAGGGTTGAACTGCAGACACTTCTTGGAAACTTAAAGTTTATTTACAATATACTCAGAAGCAACTACATGTGTGCTTTCAACTCCAACTCTATCTCTATACTGACTGCTGAGGTAGCCCATGCAATTCTTCTATTGGTTACTACAGATCATGTGACCTTGCCTAAGAACTATTATTTTTAAAGTTACATTACACACTAAATAAAACCATATTTACTACATTCCTCCCTCTTTAGCTCAGCTTTACATACTTAAAAGTACATATTTTTCAAGGAAACATAATATTTACACTGGGTAAGGAATTTACAAAGATAAAAGCAAAACACTGTGGATGCTGGAAATCTGAAAGAAAAACAGAAAATGTGGAAAAACTCAACAAATCTGACAGCATCTGTGGAGAGAGAAAAACAAAGTTAACGTTTCGAGTTCTTATGACCCTTCTTCAGAGCGAGTTTACAAGTTCAGTCTTTCAGGTAGTTCCCAGGTACTTATGGAACATCACAGCTCCACAACTTCAGATTCTTTGTCAGGAACCTCCTTTTCCAGAGTTTCCTGAGCATCAGGTGCTTTAGTGGGCACTTGCAGTTCTGTATCTTCAACTCTTACAGGAACATCAAACACGTCAGTCCTGGGTTGAGTATCCTCAACAGGAAACGCAGACTCGGTCATGATCACTGGTGGAACCAAATCTTGGTCCACATGTTTAAAGATGATCTAGCCTTCCACCTCCATGTGGTAAGACAGAAGTCCAGTACTGCACTTATTTCACCCGGTAACCACTTTGGTCCTTCCCCGAAGTTTTCCACGTATACCGGCTGTCCTATGGCACATTTCCTCTGGCGACTATTCCAGTTGTGTCTAGTTTTCTGACTTACCTGACTCCTTTCTACCTTCCCCTCTAAAGTTAGCATTATTAAGCTCAATCTCGTCCTGAGACGACATTTCAGCAATAACTGTGCAGGTGTGACACCTGTTGTTGTGTGAGGGGGTCGTCCTATAATGAAAAAGAAAGCGTGGTTGCCAAGGATTCGCCAATTAGCTTCTTCGTGCCTGCCTTGAATGCTGCCATATTTTCTACATTACAACAGTGACTACATTTCAAAGTACACCACTGACTGCACTGCACTTTTGGATGTCTTGAGGGCATCACTATATAAATGCAAGTCTTTATTTTTTCCTTTAACCTTAGAACATAAGGAAGAATGCAATAAGAGAAAGCTATTTTCCCATCAAGCCCTTTCCTTCCACAGATCATGTACAGTTTACCCCCATCATAGACTTTGATCCTGAGTAAAAACACGACAAACTCTTTCCCCGACTCTAAATCTAGTCCAGCAAAATTACACAATACCTCGTTATTATTTCGATACACAATTCTAATATTCAACCTGGCTGATTTCTTTGCAAAGACAATAATGCCATGGTCCCTGTAGTACATCAACTATTGTGTTCTGTGGAGTATTTGATTATCCCTGTTTGTACTTATTCCTTTTATCTTCAATTCCCTTCATAACCAGATATTCATCAAGTTCATTTTTGAAAGGGTTGATGAACACAGCATTAAATGCTTTTGCTGTACTTGTGCTATTGTAATATCTTGGCCTCCATCCAAGCTTAGAAGTACCAATTTCCATCAAGTGTTCCAGCTCTCCTGCTGCCTTTTCAACAGGTAGGGTTCAGCCTTTAATGTGCTTACGCTACACAGAAACCAATTTCAGAGCTGCAAACGTTTCTTCCAATGCCCTGTGACCACTGCTTAAAATGGCGCTTTCTGTTCGATGGCCGCAGATTGACATTAACGATAGTTGCGATGTTGAGTGATTTTCTTCCCTTCCCAAAGCCCCAACACTTTGGGCAGAATTTGCTGCCTGTTGGGCGGGTGGGCCTGACCCAATCTCCGGGGGGCAGGGAGCCGATCCCCGCTGGAGAAGTGGGCCCCGCTGCCATTTTGCGTGGGCGGGCCAATTAAGGCCCGCCCAGTGTGACGTCCGGCGGGATGCCTCCCTGTGGAGGGGGGGGCGGGGAGGGGGGATTCCCCAAAAGCGAGAGTGCGCTCATTCACGCATGCGGACGAAGGAGCGCACATCTCCCTGAGGCTAAATGCTGCCTCAAGGAGATCGCTGACAGCTTTAAAAATATGAAAATTACAACAAAAAAAAATTCCCTATCATGTCCCCCTCATGTGACAATGTCACATGAGATGGGACATGTTCATAATTTACATTACAACTTTATTAAACTTTTAAAATCCCTGCGTGAAACCTCATCCCGCTGCTGGATGAGGCTTCATGTCTTCTCTAGTTGCCACCGGGGCTCCTGGCCTGTCCGCCAGCCTTAAGGTTGGACGGGCAGGTCCTTTAATTGTTTCAATGATCCTGTCAATGGCGTCATTTTACGCTTCGGCAAATGGGCCCCGCCCCCTGCTCGCCAAAGGCAAAATTCCGTCCCTTGTCTTAATCTTATTTCCAGCCAGTCCAGCTCTGTAGTTGTAGCTGGCACTTTAACCTCCTGTGGGCACTTTAAGGGGCATGACCCAATTCCCCTCTTCTGTCTACTGGCCTTAGAATCGGTCCTGCCGGATAGGGGCGGGAGCTGGTCTCACTGAATGGGAGGTAAAATGGTCCAAGCCTCCCGCTGAGACTCCCATGGGGGTTTCCCTCCTGTCTCCACCCTGTGCACCTTCCAAACATCCCCTGGTTTAGATCAGAAAACTCGACAGACTGCTGGGATTGAACCTATGGTACTTTAAGAACAAAGTGATTCAACTAATACATCAGATAAACTGACTGAGTCACCAGGGGAAATTTCAAAGGGTGCCTTCTAGTAAACTTGTCCAAATTGGTTATGTTATTCATGTCTGTCTTATCTATGTCAATTCTTGGTAGGGTAATACAAAAAAAATTTCCTCTATAATGTATGGAATATGTTATGTTATAATCAGAGATAGATTTGTATAATGTACTGTGCGTTCATCAAATTGAGTGCTGTCAGGAGTGAAGAATGAGGCTTTTTTTCTAGATTTTACATTTGGCCTTAGATTAGAATGCTCTCAATGGCTAGGCACAGGACACTAGGGATGCTGAATAAAACAGCACTTGTTACAAAAATGAATTAACAACAAAATTACTTTCAAACAAAGGCAGTCCTGCACTGCCTCCTCACAGGGAGTGAAGCACAGCACTTAAACCTTCTGGGGAAAAGTGCCAATATTTTGAGGAGTCTTAAAGATATAGTCAGGAGAAAGAACTTGCATTTTTGATGCAGGCAAATGAAGCAGCCAATTTTTGCACAGCAAGATGTCAGGAAAATCAATGGGACAAACAACCAGATAATCTGCTTGGATGTGGGGTAATAAATCTTGACTGCGAGACCAAGTGAACTCTCGTGCTCTTATCCACATAGTGCACACCTGAGAGTGAAAATAGGGTTAATTGCATCTGCAAGATGACACTTCTGAAAGTCCAGCACTGAAATGTTGGCCTAGATTATGTACTCAAGTCTCTGGATCTTCTGACTCAGAGACCAGAGGCTGTAAGTGAGCCAAGGCTGATTCCTGTCAGTTAGAAGCATTGAAACCCCCTCTAATTTTAAGATTGTACCACCTTATCTGGATTCCCTCACCAGAAGAATTAATTTCTCCCTCTCTACTGGAATCACTTTATCCTTTTAAACACTTCAATTTGAGCGCCGCCCACTCTTCTGAACAGCCAATTTGGAATACAAATCACATTCATGCAATCTCTCCTCGCCAATCAACCCTTTAAACCCTGGTATTATCCTGATCAATTTGTGCTGTACTCCTTCCAAAACTAATATGTGTTTCTTGAGGTTTGGTGCTTAAAACTGAAAAGTGGTACCGCAGAAGGGGTCCAATCGATGCTTTGTACAATTGGAGCATAATCTTCTCTCTTTGTATTCTAACCCCATTGAGATAAAGACCAACATTTCATTAGCCTTTTTTAAATGCTTTTTACACCAGCATGTTAACTTTTAGAGATTTGTGTAGATGGCCACCTAAATCCTTTGGGTTCTCTGCAGTTCCTCATCTTTCAACATGAAGCAAATATTTCAATTTGTCATACTTGGATCCAAAGTAGATGACCTCACTCTTCCCCATGTTGAACTCCACCTTCCGCTCACTTTATCTGTCTATGGCTGTTTGTAACTTCCTTCATGAATGTGAGTTATTAGTACTTTACTTTATAAACTTACTGCTACTTGCTTGTGTGAACAGGAGAACTTCAATTATCTTCACAGCTGCTTTGACAGGAATAACAGGCTTCAGGTCAGGACTCTGGAGGAATCATAACACTTGGGGCCTTCCAGGTATCAGACAGCCTTCCCTTACCCTGGAAATGGGGATTGTGCTCTCCACTGGAGGCACCTCCTCTGAGGAGGAAGAGAGGGTCAGAAGGGGGAGGAGGCCAGGAGTTCATATGCAGCCTCCAGGGGAGCCACCTGTGGAAGGAAAGGCGGAGGTACAAGGGGCACGGGGCCAATAGGAAGTCCAAGGTGAAAGAGGCCGCAGAAGACACCACTATCCTGCTGCCAGGGTTTATAGGCGGCAATGCAGCTACCTCAATATGTCTGAGGTGCAGTTCCAAAGGAGGCTCCATCTCTCAAGGGAGACAGTGACCTCCATCTGTCAGATGATAGGCCCTGAGATCAGCTCCGACTGTGTGGGTGGACACCACATGCCAGTGGCATTGAAGGTCATGGCTGCCCTCAACTTCTATGCCTCCAGCTCCTTCCAGGCTCAGTGGGGGTCTGTGTGGAATCTCACAATCAGCTGTCCACAGTTTGTGTCAAGCTGGTGACTGATGCTCTGTTCAGGCATGCATCGACTTTCATTCACTGCCACTCAGACAAAGCCAGCCAGGCAGAGCGAGTCAGAGACTTCACGGCCATTGTTGGCTTCCCCTGTGTCCAGGGTACAATAGAGTGTACACATGTGGCCATCAAGGCGCCAGCAGGTGAGCCCGGTGTCTTCGTCAACAGGAAGGGATTCCACTCCATGAACGTGCGGATAGTGTGCGATCACAGGGTGCTGATTCTACAAGTCTGTGCAAGGTACCCAGGCAGCTCCCACAATGCTTAGATCCTCAGACACTCCCAGGTGCCGGGACTCTTCAGTGTCCCAGCCTGGCTAGATGGATGGCTGCTATCCCCTCAGAAGGTGGCTCATGACGCCTCTCTACCATCCAAGAACAGAGGCTGAGCAGCGGTACAATAGGAGCCATGCCTCCACAAGGGCCGCGGTAGAGAGAACCATCGGTCTTCTCAAGATGCGCTTTCGATGCCTGGACCGTTCAGGGGAGCACTTCAGTACCCCCCAGATCGTGTGTCACTGATAGTGGTTGAATGCTACACTCTCCACAATCTGACTCTGATAAGGGAGGATGCAATGGAGGAAGAAGATGTTGACATAGCTGCTCTGGCAGCAGATGATGAGTCCAGTAGTGAGGACGAGCATGCACAGAACATTGAGGGGATAGACACTGACCTGGGAAACCTTCAGGGAGGCAGGGACAGCTGGGAGGCTTTGATCCAATGCTCCTTCAGCTAGCCTAACAAAGATGAACCACCAACACAAGCCAGGGCTGCAGGCTCCATACTCGATACCTGAGAACAACATTTGCCTGGTTAGGAACATTAACTATGTGCCTTGTCAATAAAGCTCAATGACAAACAAGTCACTCATAACATCAAGGGTTCCCCTTCACTCACAGAACTCATGAAATACCCAGAGGCTTGTTGAGAACCAAAACATTTAATGATTGCATAAAAATGAAAGCCCATTAAAAGGTGTTGAGCAGCACACCTACTGAAAAACAACTGAAACAGGGGGCAAAAGAAAACCACCAGTGATAAGCCCGGGGTGTGCCTAAGGTGATTTACGCTTATGCTCCCCCCCTCGCTGGCACCGGCATTGGAGACAGCCTGCTCACTCCGCTGTCCTGTTGGCCTTGATGACCTTGGCAGGCGTCCTCTGGTCAGTGGAGCCTGTGATGGGTCCGCCTGGGAGGGAGTGACCAGTGGCACAGCTGGCATCTCCCCAGTCACCGCAGCATCACCACATAGCACAGTCACTGGCAGAGGGACGGAGGAGCTGCTGCCCTTAGCCAGAGCACCCTGACAGAGATGACAGGCAGCTCGTGCGCCAACGTGAGGTCACTTCGGACCTCCCTGCTCATCATTGATGGATGGGCATCTAGCTGGGATACTGGGTGCCCAATCCATCTCCCACACTGGATAATGACCACCTGAGGTCAATGCCGCTTGCAAGTCCGAGGAATCCCTGATTGTTCTCCTGGAAAAGCCTCTCCTTGAGAGTTGCCACTCTCTCCATGGAGGAGGCATTGTGTTCGGCCATGAGGATCATTGCATTTCTCATGCTCCACATGGACTCCTCCATCATGGAGACCATGGCATGCATTCCCTCATGTATCTTCGTCAGATCCTCCTGCAGACCCTGCTAGACATCCAGCATCTGCTGCCTCAGGGACGACTCCAGAGGCACATCATCACCACCGACTGAGCATGTTCCTGGTTCCCAACTTTTCTCTGACTGCTGGTGCCCTGGGCACTCTCTGTCTCCACCTGCACCTCAAGCGAGTGTGAAATGCCCTCACCACTGAGCACCGAGATACTAGCCGACGATCTTATCCCCACCGAGGTGCTGGTATCTGCGCTGGTGCCTGCCTGACTGAGAGGGTGTGACACTGGTGCGTTTATACCTCCTGGGCCCTCAGGGGTCAGCGGCGGTCCCTCTGCCTCCTGAGTCCGGGCCTGCTCCGGCCAGGCAGAAAGGAAGAACAAGGACATTTGATTAGTAGAAGCCGTTACACTGTTCATGTGCCTGGCACCCGTATCAGGATGCGCTCCTCCTTCCATTATCAGTGGGGATCCCATGTTGGAGGCTCAAATCAACAATCGAATGTTTGCACTGACAGACATTGTGACCTCAGTGCACGGCACTCTTACCTCCCAGTGGCACCCCAACCTCATTGCGGCTGGTTGACCTGGGCGCATGGCGCCTCTCCAGCTCGAGTGCCTCCTGCTCGTATCTGGTGATGGTGAGAAGGTGGGGCTGCCCTCCGACAGTTCACAGCCTCTCAGCATTATTGTGTGCTGCCTCCTCCTGAAAGGAAAGAGGAGCATTGATTAGTCCAGCCTGTACCTGCATTGCCATTGCAGCCTGGCCACTCCCACCTGAGTGAAACATTTCAGGGCTCAGCCGATTTGTGACCCTGGAGCTGCTATACACTCACTCCAAGCAGCCAGGGCTCATCCCCTTGCCCAGATGCTGCCTCCATTGCATTTGCCACTCACACTGTAAGACCTTCCAAACCCATGAACACTACCACCTAGAAGGACAAGGGCAGCAAATGGATGGGAACACCACCACCAAGTCACTCGGCATCCTGACTTGGAAATGTTTCAGCTCTCCACCACTGTGCCTAGGTCCAGATCCTGGAGCTCACCCCCAGCCAGCACTGTGCTTGTAACTACACCACCTGCAGTGGATACAGAAGGCAGCTCACCACCACCCTCTCAGGGGCAACTAGGGATGGGCAATAAATGCTGGCCCGCCCAGAGAAGGCCACATTCTGTGAATGAATGAATGCTATAACAAAATTCCGAGTTGGGCCAACCAAACTGCTCTGCTAAGTGACCTAAGCCAGCACGGTAGTCACCCTTCCCGATCGAGGAGGGCAGCGAGGCACTCATCTGAAACTCTCGAGTCATACTGCCCGCCGACCTGTCCTCCCGCCTGGCCTGCTCTCCGAGAGTGCTGTGGGACATCCTCCTGCGCGACATCGGTAGCAGCCTTTGGAAAGCTACCTGCGCCGTTTTTGAACAGGCCGCTGGGTTGCCATTGGACCCGGTGGTCATTGGACTCCTGCTGCCGCCTGCCCCTTTCTCGGGAGCAGTGATTCACGCAGGGTGGGCCTTAATTGGCTCGCCCGTGTAAAATGGTGGCGCGGAGCCAATCGCGGGTGGGGATCGGCTCTGCGCCCACCCATGCCCGAACGGCCCGCTCACCATTGGAAAAATTCACCCCTATGACTCTACGGCATATGGCCACCTGGCCAAGCATCTGTGGTAACTATGGTTTATCTAATATGTAGTATACCTTTAAGAAGGATGTTATAATGGAAGATCACCTAAGAAGTGTCTGCAGAACTACTCTACCTAAAGTACCAACTCGGTCACCCCGCAGCTGGTGTGCAAGTGTGATTCACAAGTCACGATAAACTGGTGATGGAGTGTGTTGGTGCCACATCTCCCATTGTTTTCAGGAGAAGAATTAGACAAACTGTCTTCTTTTGGCATGTCAGAATTGTTGGGACACGGTAGAGCATTGCCTGATGCAATTGTCACAATCCAACCCATCACACAGGGGCATTTAAATGATTCAATGCATTTTGAAACCCTGTAATACGCTGGATATTAAAATCAACCCTGTTGAAATAGTGATATCTCTTAGCTTTATAGACTCTGAGTACTAGTGCTTGAGTCCTTAATGCATTTGTAAGGACTTCCTTGGTGCACTCTTTGAACTGAGTTTCTCTGTATAAACAGATGACTGCCTCTGTTAAAAATAATGGACACAGAAATAGCACATGCTGTGTTAAATGTTGATGCACTACCATCCAAAAGGTCTTATTTCACAACATTTGTTTTCAAGAAAGAACTGAAGAAACGGAAAGCAAGAGTGAAGAAAAACTTTTCATTACGGCGCAGTTAATTTTTTAAAATAAAAATTATGTATATGCAACATCTTCATTTGCATATTTATTAAAAAACACATCGACTTGCATCCCCTTGACTGGCTTTCTCATTTTGTAATTTTCTTTAATTTTCCTTTTCTTTATTCTCTCTTGTTTGGGGCAAGTACATTGGCAGAATGTCACAGCCTGTGACATGAATACGATCATAGCTGATTACAGACATTGGTGTTTGAGACAAAAACAACTGCACAGTGCATTTCCTTATCAACAAATAACAGGCAACCCATAACCTTCAGAGGAACAATTAGCTTTCACCGTGTGTGCGCCTTGCTCTTAGACACAGTCACCGAACCAAGCTCAAAGGATACAAGGCAGGGTTGGGGCTGATCCGCCTGTATGAGGGTTTAATTGGGTCTCAAGCCAGGGTCAGGGGACAGGATCAGGGGTTATCTTTTGACAAAAGAAACTTGAATGCACTGTCTGCTACCTTGATCCACCTATCAAATAGCAGATTTCCAATCATCAGAATAATGGCTGTCAAAAACAGATAAAAGCAAAATACTGCAGATGCTGGAAATCTGAAATAAAAAAAACAGGAAATGCTGGAAAAAAAAACTCAGCAGGTCTGGCAGCATCTGTGAAGAGGGAAAACAGGATTAACATTTTGAGTCTGTATGGCTCTGCAGGAGAGTCATATGGGCTCAAAACGTTAACGCCAAAAGCTGATGTTTGTTTTTAATAGAAATTCAATACTGTCCACAGTCATGTGCCTATTAAAAGCTCCATCAGCTTTTTTTTAACATATCCTTTTATGGGATTTGGGTATCGCTGGCTAGGCCAACATTTATTGCCCATCCCCAATTGCCCTTGAGAAGGTGGTGGTGATTCACCTTCTTGAACTGCTGCAGTCCATGTGGTGTAGGTATACCCACAGTGCAGTTACAGGAGTCAGGAGGTGAGTTACTCGTCACAGAATGCCAGCCTTGGGCCTGCTCTTGCAGCCACAGTATTTATATGGCTTGTCCAGTTCAGTTTCTGGTCAGTGGTAAGGATGTTGATAGTGGAGGATTCAACAATGGTAGTGCCAATGGTGAGAGATTGCAGAGCTCTGAGATTCAGAGGGCCCTGGGTGTCCTAGTGCATGAATCACAAAAGGTTAGTATGCAGGTACTGCAGATAATTAGGCAAACTAATAGAATTTTATCATTTATTGTGAGGAGAATTGAATACCAAAGTAGGGAGGTTATGCTTCAGTTGTACAGGGCACTGGTGAGACCACAGCTGGAGTACTGCATACACTACTGGTTTCCTTATTTAAAGGAAGATGTAAATGCATTGGAAGCAGTTCAGAGAAGGTTTACTAGACCAATACCAGGAATGGGCAGGTTGCCTTATGAGGAAAAGTTGGACAGGTTAGGCCTGTATCCACTGGAGTTTAGGAGAGTAAGAGATGACTTGATTGAAACCTTTTAAGATGCTGAGGGGTCTTGATAGAGTGGATGTGGAGAGGATGTTTCCTCTTGTGGAAGAATCTAAAACTAGGGATCTGTAATGAAATTAATGTGCCGGACGGGTTTTTTACTTGAAACAGATAACTTTATTACAGAGCTCGTTTAGAAGCTACATGTTTGAACCAGCTCCACGACTAGAAAGCTCCTCCCCTAAGCTTACCTACGCTTAGTCCTCATTCATCAGAACAATCATATGACCCCTAAAGGCTATAGGAAGAGTTATACCTTTGATCACTACAGGGTCACAACTTAAAAATAAGAGGTCGCTCATTTAAGACAGAGATGAGGAGAAATTTTTTCTCTCAGAGTGTCGTGAGTCTTTGGAATTCATGTCTTTAAAAGGCAGTGGAAGCAGGAGTTTGAAAAATTTTGAGGCAGAGCGAGATAGATTCTTGATTAACAAGGGTGTGAAAGGTTATTGAGGATAGGATAGATGTGGGGTTGAGGTTACAATCAGACCATCCATGATCTTATTAATGGTTGAGCAGGCTTGTGGGGTTGAGTGGTCTACTCCTGCTCCAAGTTCATATGTTCGTATGTCAAGAGAAGATGGTTAGATTCTCTCTTCTTGGAAGTGGTCATTACCTGGCACTTATGTGGCATGCATGTTGCTTGCCACTTATCAGCACAAGCTTAGCAAGCTTAGTATTGTTCAGGGCTTGCTGCAAATGGGCACGGATTGCTTCAGTATCAGTTGCGAATGGTGCTGAGCATTGTGCAATCATCAGTGAATATTGACTGACCTTATGATGGAGGGAAGGTTATTGGGAATTCTACAGCAAGTAACTCACCTCCTGACTCCCCAAAGTCTGTTGACCAACAACAAAAGACAAGTCAGGAGTGTGATGGATGTTCCCCACTTGCCTGGATGAGTGCATCTCCAACAGCTCAAGAAGCTCGAGACCATCCAGGACATAGCAACCTGTTTGATTGGCACCCCATCCTCCACTGTTAACACTCATTCCCTCCACCATTAATGAACTGTGGCAACAGTATGTACCATGTACAAGATGTACTGCAGCAACTCCTTCCAAACCTGCAATTTCTACTACCTGGGAGAACAAGGGCAGCAGATGAATGGGAACACCACCACCTGCAAGTTATCCTCCAAACCACACACCATCCTGCCTTGGAAATATATCACGGTTCCTTTACTGTCACCTGATCAAAATCCTGGAACTCCCTTCCTAACAGCATTGTGGGGGTCCGTGCACCACATGGACTGCAGCAGCTCACCACCACCTTCTCAGCGACAATTAGGGAAGGGCAATAAGTGCTGGCCTAGCCAGCGATCCAAGAGAGGTGCACGCACACAAATAAAAAAAAACCTCTCATTCTGCTAAATTCAAAGGAATTTGTCCAGTGCACTCAGTCTCTCATCATAGGATAATACCCTCATCCCAGGAATCAGCCCAGTGAGCCTTCAATATATTTCCTCTAAAGCAAGCACTCCATTCCTTTGGAGTATGGTAGCCTAGTGGTGAATTTACTGAACTAGTAATCCAGAAGCCTGTATGATCAGCAAATATGAGTTCAAAACCTACCATGGTGGCTTGGAAATTTGAATATAACTATTTAGATTTAAAATGTTAGTGTTGGTAATTGTGACTACAAAATTGCTGGATTGTCATATTAAAAAAAATAGTTCACTATCACCCTTCAGGGAAAGAAATCTGCCATCCTTACTTCATCTGGCTAACATGTGACTCCAAACCCACAGCAGTGTGGCTGACTCTTAAGTGCCCTCTGAAATGGCCTAGCAAAAAACAGCTTAGCATTTCCAAAAGGCATTCAATAAGGTACTGCACATAAGGCTACTTAATAAGATAAGAGCCCATGTTATTGGGGGTAACATATTAGCATGGGTAGAGGATTGGCTGGCTAATAGAAGACAGAGAGTTGGGATAAGGGGGGCATTTTCAAGATGCCAACCTGTAGCTAGTGGAGTGCCACAGGGATCAGTGGTGGGGCCACAATTATTTACATAAGACCATAAGACATGGGAGCAGAAATTAGGCCATTCGGCCTATTGAGTCTACTCCGCCATTCAATCATGGCTGATAAGTTTCTCAACCCCATTCTCCAGCTTTCTGCCCATAACCTTTGATCCCCTTACCAATCAAGAACCTATCTATCTTGATCTTAAATACACTCAATGACCTGGCCTCCACAGGCTTCTGTGGCAATGAATTCCATAGATCCACCACTCTCTGGCTAAAGAAGTTTCCCTCATCTCTGTTCTAAAAGGTCTTCCGTTTACTCTGAGGCTGTGCCCTCGGGTCCGAGTCTCTTCTACTAATGGAAACATCTTCCCCACGTCAACTCTATCCAGGCCTTTCTGTATTCTGTAACTTTCAATCAGATCCCCCCCTCATCCTTCTAAACTCCATCGAGTAGAGACCCAGAGTCCTCAAACATTCCTCATATGTTAAGCCTTTCATTTCTGGAATCATTCTCGTGAACTCCTTTGGGCTCTCTCCAGGGCCAGAACATCCTTCCTGAGATATGGGGCCCAAAATTGCTCACAATATTCTAAATATGGTCTGACCAGAGCCTTATAAAGCCTCAGCAGCACATCCCTGCTTTAATATTCTAGTCTTCTTGAAATAAATGCCAACATTGCATTTGCCTTCCTAACTACCGACTCAACCTGCAAGTTAACCTTAAGAGAGTCCTGGACGAGGACTCCTAAGTCCCTTTGCACTTCAGATTTCTGAATTCTCTCCCCATTTAGAAAATAGTCTATGCCTCTATTCTTCCTACCAAAGTGCATGACCTCACACTTGCCCACGTTGTATTCCATCTGCCACTTCTTTGCCCATTCTCCTAACCTGTCCAAATCCTTCTGCAGCCTCCCCACCTCCACAATACTACCTGTCCCTCTACCTATCTTTGTATCATCTGCAAACTTAGCCAGGATGCATTCAGTTCCTTCATCTAAATCATTAATGTATAAAGTGAAAAGTTGTGGTCCCAACACTGACCCCTGCGGAACTCCACTAGTCACCGCCGCCATCCTGAGAAGGACCGTCTTATCCCCGCTCTCACCCTCCTGCCAGACAGCCAATCTTCTATCCATGCTAGTACCTTGCCTCTAACACCATGGGCTCTTATCTTTCTGAGCAGCCTCCTGTGCGGCACCTTGTCAAAGGTCTTCTGGAAGTCCAAGTAGGTAACATCCATTGGCTCTCCTTTGTCTAACCTACTCATGACCTCCTCAAAAAATTCTAACAGATTTGTCAGGCATCACCTCCCCTTGATGAAACCATGCTGACTTTGCCCTATTTTACCATGCACTTCCAAGTATTCTGAAATCTCATCCTTAATAATGGACTCTAAAATCTTACCAATGATTGAGGTCAGGCTAATCGACATGTAACTTCCTGTCTTTTGCCTCACTCCCATCTTAAACAGGGGGGGTTACATTATCGATTTTCCAGTCCTTGGGAACGCTCCCTGACTCCAGTGATTCCTGAAAGATCACCACTAACGCCTCCTCTATCTCTTCAGCTATCTCCTTCAGAACTCTGGGGTGTAATCCATCTGACCCAGGTGATTTATCCACCTTCAGACCTTTCAGTTTTCCTAGCACCTCCTCCTTGGTAATGGCCACCAAATTCACCTCTGCCCCCCGACTCTCTTGAACTTTGGGGATGTTGCTTGTGTCTTCCACTATGAAGACTGCCGCAAAGTACCTATTCAGTTCCTCCGCCATTTCTTTGTTCCCCACTACTAATTCTCCAGCGTCATTTTCCAGCGGCCCAATGTCCACTTTTGCCTCTCTCTTGCCCTTTAGATATCTAAAAAAACTCTTGCAATCTTCTTTTATATTACTGGCTAGTTTACTCTCATATTTAATCTTCTCCCTGCTTATTTCTTTTTTAGTTGTCCTCTGTTGGTCTTTGTAGGCTTCCCAATCCCCTGGTTTCCTACTGCTCTTCGCCGCATTGTATGCTTTCTCTTTAGCTTTTATGCTGTCCCTGACTTCCCTTGTCAGCCATGGTTGCCTTGCCCTCCCTTTAGTATGCTTCTTCTCTCTAGAGATGAATTTTTGCTGTGTCTCCCAAATTTCTCCCAGAAACTCCTGCCATTGTTGTTCCACTGTCTTTCCTGCCAGGCTCATCTCCCAGTCAATTCTGGCCAGCTCCTCCCTCATGCCTCTGTAGTTGCCTTTATTCAACTGTAATACCGTTACATCTGATTCCAGCTTTTTCCTTTCAAATTACAGGGTAAATTCTATCATATTATGGTCACTTCCTCCTAAGGGTTCCTTCACCTTAAGCTCCCTTATCAAATCTGCTTCATTACACATCACTAAATCTAGAATTGCCTGTTCCCTAGTGGGCTCCACCACAAGCTGCTCCAAAAAGCCATCTCGTAGACATTCCACAAATTCCTTTTCTTGGGATCCACTACCAACCTGATTTTGCCAGTCTACCTGCATATTGAAATCGCCCATGATCAATATATATTAATAACTTAGATGAGGGGAACGAATGTACAGTTACCAAGTGTGTGGATGCAAAAATAGGTGGGAAGGCAAGTAGTGAGGATGACACAAAGAGTCCACAGGAGTCTACTTAACACAGGTTAAGTGAGTGGGCAAAAACTTGGCAGATGGAATATAAGTGGGAAAATATGAGGTTATGCACTTTGGCAGGAAGAATAGAAGAGCTGAATATTATTTAAATAGAGAAAGACTGCAGGAAGCTACAGCACAGAGGGATTTGGGGATCCTCGTGCATGAAACCCAAAAAACTAACATACAAGTTCATCAGGTAATAGGGAAGGCAAGTGAAAGTTGGCCTTTATTTCAAAGGGAATGGAGTATAAAAATAGGGAACAAAAATAAAAATAGCTGGAAAAACTCAGCAGGTCTGACAGCATCTGCGCAGAGGAATATAGTTAATGTTTCGAGTCTGTATGACTCTTCATCTGAGGGAATATGCAAATGAGGTGAAATATAAGCTGGTTGAGGGGGGTGGGACAGGTAGAGCTGGATAGAGGGCCAGTGATAGGTGAAGGCAAAGGAGCGATTGCCAAAGATATCATAGACAAAAGGACAAAGGGTGTTAACATTGGTGATATTAGCTCAGAAATGTGCTAGTGGTGACATTAAGGGTAGAAAGCAGGACGAGCAAGGTACAGATAGCCCTAATGGGGGGTGGGGTGGGGGGAAGGGATCAAAGTAGGCTAAAAGGGGGAGATGAAACAATGGATGGAAATACGTTTAAAAATAATGGAAATAGGTGGGTAAAGAAAAATATATTTAAAAAATATAAATTATTGGAAAAAGGGGGATCGGAAGGGGGGTGGGAATGGAGGAGAGAGTTCATGATCTGAAGTTGTTGAACTCAATATTCAGTCCGGAAGGCTGTGAAGTGCCTAGTCGGAAGATGAGGTGCTGTTCCTCCAGTTTGCATTGAGCTTCACTGGAACATTGCAGTAAGCCAAGGACAGACATGTGGGCATGAGAGCAGGGTGGAGTGTTGAAATGGCAAGCCACAGGGAGGTCTGGGTCATGCTTGTAGACAGACTGAAGGTGTTCTGCAAAGCGGTCACCCAGTCTGCGTTTGGTCTCTCCAATGTAGAGGAAACCACATTGGGAATAGTGAATGCAGTAGACTAAATTGAGGGAAGTGCAAGTGAAGTGCTGCTTCACTTGAAAGGAGTGTTTGGGCCCTTGGATGGTGAGGAGTGGGGGAAGTAAAGGGGCAGGCGTTACACATTCTGCGGTTGCATGGGAAGGTGCCGTGGGAGGGGGTTGAGGTGTAGGGGGTGATGGAGAAGTGGACCAGGGTTTCCCGAAGGGAATGATCCCTGCGGAATGCCACCAAAGGGGGTGAAGAGAAGATGTGTTTGGTGGTACCATCATGCTGGATTTGGCGGAAATGGTGGAGGATGATCCTTTGAATGCAGAGGCTGGTGGGGTGATAAGTGAGGACAAGGGGGACCCTATCATGGTTCTGGGAAGGATAGGAAGGTGTGAAGGTGGATGCGTGGGAGATGGGCCGGACACAGTTGAGGGCCCTGTCAACCACTGTGGGTGGAAAACCTCGGTTAAGGAAGAAGGAAGACATGTCAGGGGAACTGGTTTGGAAAGTGGCATCATCAGAACAGATGCAATGGAGGCAAAGGAACTGAGAGAATGGGATGGAGTCCTTACAGGAAGCGGGGTGTGAGGAGCTGTAGTTGAGATAGCTGTGGGAATCGGTAGGCTTGTAATGAATATTGGTGGACAGTCTATCACCAGAAATTGAGACAGAGAAGTCAAGGAAGGGAAGGGAAGTGTCAGCGATGGACCACATGAAAATGTTCAAGGGGTGGAAATTGGAAGCAAAATTAACACATTTTTCCAGGTCCAGACGAGAGCATGAAGCAGCACTGAAGCAATCATTAATGTACCGGAGAAAGAGTTATGGGAGGGGGCCTTTCAAGTGAAGCAGCATTTCACTTGCACTTCCCTCAATTTAGTCTACTGCATTCGCTGCTCCCAATGTGGTCTCCTCTACGTTGGAGAGACCAAACGCAGACTGGGTGACCGCTTTGCAGAACACCTTCAGTCTGTCTGCAAGCATGACCCAGATCTCCCTGTCGCTTGCCCTTTCAACACTTCACCCTGCTCTCATGCCCAAATGTCTGTCCTTGGCTTGCTGTATTGTTCCAGTGAAGCTCAATGCAAACTGGAGGAACAGCACCTCATCTTCCGACTCGGCACTTTATAGCCTACCGGACTGAATATTGAGTTCAACAACTTTAGATTATGAACTCTCTTCTCCATCCCTACCCCCTTTCTGATCCCTCTTTTTTCCAATAATTTATATATATTTTTCTTTTCCTACCTATTTCCATTATTTTTAAATGTATTTCCATCCATTGTTTTATCTCTCCTTTTAGCCTATTTCGATCCCTTCCCCCCACCCCACCCCCATTAGGGCTATCTGTACCTTGCTCATCCTGCTTTCTACCCTTAATGTCACCTATTAGCACATTCCTTAGATAATATCACCAACTTCAACACCTCTTTGTCCTTTTGTCTGTGACATCTTTTGGCAATCTCCACCTATCATTGGCCTTCTATCCAGCTCTACCTGTCCCACCCCCTCTTAAACCAGCTTATATTTCACCTCTCATCTATTTTTCCTTAGTTCTGTTGAATAGTGATATCGACTCAAAACGTTAACTGTGTTCCTCTCCGCAGATGCTGTCAGACCTGCTGAGTTTTTCGAGGTATTTTTATTTTTGTTTTTGTTTTGGATTTCCAGCATCTGCAGTTTTTTGCTTTTATCTTAGTGTTTAATTACAGGACAGTTGGTCTAACATCTCAGAATTCACAGAATTACAGAATTGTTACAGTGCAGAAGGAAGCCATTTGGCCCATAATGTCAGCACTATTTCGGGTACGGAAAACTTAGAATCCTTAATTATTGATTTTTTTAAAAATTCATTGATAGGATCTGGGCATTGCTGGCTAAGCCAGCATTTATTATCCATCCTAATTGCCCATGAGAAGGTGGTGGTGAGCTGCCTCCTTGAACTGCTGCATTCCATGTGGTGTAGGTACATCTACAGTGCTGTTAGGGAGGGAGTTCCAAGATTTTGACCCAGCTACAGTGATATTTTCCCAAGTTAGTGTGGTGAGTGGCTTGCAAGGGAACCTGCAGGTGGTGGCGTCCTCATGTGTCTGCTGCCCTCGTCCTTCTAGGTGGCAGTGGTCGTGGGTTTGGAAGGTACAGTCTTAGGAGGCTTTGTGAGTTCCTGCTGTGCATCTTGTAGATATTACACACAGCTGCCATGGTGCATTTAGTGAATCAGAACAAAACCAGAACTACACAGGTACAATTCAATAGTTAATTTAATCTTTTAGACTTGTATGAAATCGCAATACGAACATACAAACTGCACCAACTCTAACTAAACTGCCTCTCTCCCCTGAGCAACTAGCCACTGCTACATTTTGCAGATTCCCATTGACCGGATACCCTATAAGCACTGATACTGGCATGGATGGCCACTGGCAACTCACCACAGGGGATTCAACAGTCTCAGACATTATAGTCTTGGGCATTTTCGAAGTTGCTCAAACAAATTAGCAGCAGGAGTAGGACACTTGGACCCTCAAGCCTGCTCTGCCATTCAGTAAGATCATGGCTGATTTGATTATAACCTCAACTCCACATTCCCACTACCCTGACAACCTTCCACCTCCTCGTTTATTAAGAACCTACTTGCCTCTGCCTTAAGAATATTCATGGACTCTGCTTCCACTGCCTTTTGTGGAAGAGAGTTCCAAAGACTCAGCCCACGGAGAGAAAAAAAATCTCATTTGTCTTAAATGTGTGACCCCTTATTTTTAAAACAGTGACCCCCTAGTTCTGGGTTATCCCACAAGAGGAAGCATCCTCTCCACACCCCTCCTGTCAAGACCACTCAGGATCTTGTATCTTTCAATAAAGTTGCCTCTTACTCTTCTAAACTCCACCAGATACAAGCCCAGCCTGCCCAACCTTTCCTCATAAGACAACGCGCCCACTGCAGGTATTAGTCTAGTAAAACTAAGAAACATAAGAAATAGGAACAGGAGCAGGCCTTTTGGCCGCTTGAGCCTGCTCTGCCATTCAATAAGATCATTACTGATCTGCTTGTGTTTCGAATTCCACATCCCCATCTAACCCCAATAACCTTTGATTCCCTTGTCTAACAAGAATCGATCTACCTCTGCCTTAAACGTATTCAATGACCCCGCATCCACCACCTTCTGAGGCAAAGAATTCCAAAGTCGCACAACCCTCTGAGAGAAAAAATTTCTCCTCATCTCTGGCCTGAAAGGGCGACGCATAATTTTAAAACAGTGCCCCCTAGTTCTGGACTCACTCACAAGAGGAAACATCCTTTTCACATCCACCTTGTCAAAACCGTTCAGGATCTTACATACTTTAATCAAATCACCCCTCACTCTTCTAAATTCCAGTGGAAACAAGGCCAGTCTGTCCAGCCTTTCCTCATAAGACAACCCACTCATCCCAGGTACAATCTAGTAAACCTCCTCTGAGCCGCCTCCAACGCATTTACATCCTTTCTTAAATAAGGAGACCAAAACTGCACACAATCTTCGAGATGCGTTCTCACCAATGCCCTGTATAACTGAAGCATAACATCCTTACTTTTATGTTCAATTCTTCTCATAATAAAGGCTGGCATTCCATTAGCCTTCTTAATTACTTACTGTACCGACATACTAAATTTTTGTGACCCGTATTAGAACACCTAGATCCCTCTACACCTCGGAATTATGCAGCTGCTCTACATGTAAGTAATACTCTGCTTTTTTATTCTTCCCGCCAAAGTGAACAACTTCACATTCTCCTACATTAAACTCCACTTGCCAGGTCTTTGCCCACTCACTTAACCTATCTACATCTGTCTGCAACCTCCTCATGTCTTCTTCACAAGACACTTTCCTACCTATCTTCGTGTCAACTGAAAATTTAGCTACCGTGCCATTGCTCCCTACATCTAATTCATCAACATAAATTATAAAAAGTTGAGGCTCCAGCACAGACCCATGTGGGACTCCACTCGTCACACCCTGCCAGTCCGATAAAGACCCATTTTTGCGTACTCTCTATTTTCTGCCAGCCAGCCAATCTTCTATCCATGCTAATATGTTACCCCTTACACCATGAGCTTTTATTTTCCATAATAACCTTTGATGTGGCATCTTATCAAATGCTCTCTGCAAATCCAAGCACAGTATGTCTACAGGCTCCCCTTTATCCACTGTGCATGTTACTTCTTCAAAAATCTCCAATAAATTTTTTAAACATGATTTCCCTATTGTAAAACCATGCTAACTCTTCCTGATTACCTTGAGTTTTTCTAAGTGCCCAACTTTAACCTTCTAAATGATCGATTCTAACAACTTCTCCATGACAGATGTCGAGCTAACTGGCCTATAGTTTTCTGTTTACTACCTCCCTCCCTTCTTGAATAGTTGGGTTATATTTGCTACTTGGCAGTCTGATAGAACCTTTCCAGAATCTGGGGAATTTTGGAAAATTAACATCAATGCATCTACTATTTACAGCTATTACTGGAGTGTTTTTGTATCCTCTATAGTGAACACAGAAGCAAAACATTTGTTTATCTTTTCTGACATTTCCTTATTATCTATTAGTAACTCCCCACTGTCACTCTCTAGAGAACCAGCACTCACTTAACTTCCTCTTTTCCTTTTTAAATACCTGTAGAAACTCTTGCTATCCATTTTTATATTTCAAGCTAGCTTCCTCTCATACTCTAATTTCTTTCTCCTGATTAACCTTTTACTCATTCTCTGCCATTCTTTATATTCTGACCAATCATCTGACCTGCCATTCACCTTTGTGCAGTTGTATGCTTTTTCCTTAAGTTTGATGCTTTCCTTAACTTCTTTAGTTAACCGCAAATGATGGGTCATCTCCTTAGAATTTTTCTTTATATTAGGTATATCCTTATCCAGAATATTCTGAAATATACTCTTAAAGGTCTGCCACTGCTTCTCTATTGATCTATCCTCTAGCCTGGTATCCCAGTTCACTTCAGCTAGCTCAGCTTTCAAGTTCACATAATTGCCCTTATTTAAATTTAAGATATTAGTCTTAAACCCACTCTTCTCCCTTTCAAACTCCATGGCCAAACTGGGGAGGTGATGGCAAACTGGTATTGTTGCTAATCTAGTAGCCTAGGGACCCTGGGTAATACTCTAGAGGACCTGGGTGCGAATCCCCCTATGGCATAATTTGAATTCAATAAAAATCTGGAATTAAAAGCCTAATGGTGACCATGAAACCATCATCGATTGTTTTAAAGACCCACCTGGTTCACTAATGTCTTTTGGGGAAGGAAATCTGCTACATGTGACTCCAGATCCACAGCAACGTGACTGACTCTTAAAATTCCCTCTGAAATAGCCTAGCAAGCCATTCAGTTGTATCAAACATCTACAAAGTCACAAAAAATGAAACCGGATGGATCACCACCCGGCACTGACCTAGGCACTGGAAATGACAACAACAATCTGTTGACCTGCAAAGTCCTCCTTACTAACATCTGGGGGCTGGTGCCAAAATTGGGAGTGCTGTCTCACAGACTAGTCAAGCCTGACATTGTCATCCTCACGGAATCATACCTTACAGATCGTGTCCCAGACACTGCCATCGCCATCCACTGATATTTCCTGTCCCACCGGCAGGACAGGCCCAGCAGAGGTGGTGGCACAGTGGTAAACAGTCGGGGAGGGGTTGCCCTGGGAGTCCTCAATATTGACTCCGGTCCCCATGAAATCTCATGGCATCAGGTCAAACATGGGCAATGAAACTTCCTGCTGATCACCACATACTGCCCTCCCTCAACTGATGAATCAGTGCTCCGCCATGTTGAACACCACTTGGAGGAAGCACTGAGGGTGGCAAGGGCACAGAATGTACTCTGGGTGGGGGACTTAAATGTCCATCACCAAGAGTAGCTCGGTAGCACCACTACTGACCGAGCTGGCCAAGTCCTAAAGGACATAGCTGCTAGACTGGGTCTGTGGCAGGTGGTGCAGGAACCAACAAGAGGGAAAAACATAGTTGACCTCATCCTCACCAAGCTGCCTGCCGCAGATGCATCTGTCCATGACAGTATCGGTAGGAGTGACCACTGCACAGTGGTTGTGGAGATGAAGTCCCGCCTTAACATTGAGGATGTCCTCCATCATGTTGTGTGGCACTACCACCGAGCTAAATGGGGTAGATTTCGAACAGATCTAGCAACTCAAGACTGGGCATCCCTGAGGCGCTGTGGGCCATCAGCGGCAGCAGAATTGTACTCAAACACAATCTCTAACCTCATGGCCTGCCATATTCCCCACTTTACCATTACCATCAAGCTAGGGGATCAACCTTAGTTCAATGAAGAGTGCAGGAGGGCATGCTAGGAGCAGCACCAGGTAAACCTAAAAATGAGGTGTCAACCTGGTGAAGCCAGAACATAGGACTACTTGTGTGCCAAACAGCATAAGCAGCAAGTGATAGACAGAGCTAAGTGATCCCACAACTAACAGATCAAATCTATGCTCTGCAGTCCTGCCACATCCTGTCGTGAATGGAGGCGGACAATTAAACAACCCACTGGAGGACGAGTCTCCACAAACATCCCCATCCTCAATGATGGAGGGGCCAAGCACATCAGTACAAAAGATAAAGCTGAAGCATTTGCTATAATCTTCTGCCAGAAGTGCCGAGTGGATGATCCATCTCGGCCTCCTCCGGAGGTCCCCAACATCATAGATGCTAGTCTTCAGTCAATTCAATTCACTCCACGTGATATCAGGAAATGGCTAAAGGCACTGGATACTGCCAAGGCTACGGGCCCTGACAATACTGTTTCAATAATACTGAAGACTTGTGCTCTAGAACTTGCCGTGCCCCTAGCCAAGCTGTTCCAGTACAGCTACAACACTGATATCTACCCAGCTATATGTAAAATTGCCCAGGTATGTCCTGTACACTAAAAGCAGGACGTATCCAACATGGCCAATTACTGCCCCGTCAGTCTACTCTCCATCATCAGTAAAGTAATGGAAGGGGTCATCAACAGTGCTGTAAAACAGCACTTGCTTGGCAGTAGCCTGTTCACTGATGCCCAGTTTGGGTTCCTCCAGGGCCACTCAGCTCCTGTCCTTGTTACAGCCTTGGTTCTACATGGACAAAAGAGCTGAACTCCAGAGGTGAGAGTGACTGCCCTTGACATCAAGGCCGCATTTGACTTGAGTGTGGCATTAAGGAGCACTAGCAAAACTGGAGTCAATGGGAATCAGGGGAAAACTCTCTGGCTGGAGCCATACCTAGCACAAAGGAAGATGGTTGTGGTTGTTGGAGCTCAGTCATTTCAGCTCCAGGACATCACTGCAGGAGTTCCTCAGGGTAGTGTTCCAAGCCCAACCATCTTCAGCGGCTTCATCAATGACCTTCCTTCCATCATAAGGTCAGAAGTGGGGATGTTCGCTGACGATTGCAAAATGTTCAGCACCATTCACGGCTCCTCAGATACTGAAGCAGTCCGTGTCCAAATGCGGCAAGACCTGGTCAATACCCAGGCTTGGGTTGACAAGTGGCAAGCACCACACAAGTGTCAGGCAATGACTATCTCCAACAAGAGAGAAACCAACCATCTCCCCTTGATGTTCAATGGCACTACCATCACTGAATTCCCCACTATCAACATCCGGGGGGGTTACCATTGATAAGAAACTGAATTGGACTCATCATATAAATACTGTGGCTACAAGAACAGGTCAGATGCTAGGAGTCGTGCAGTGTGTAACTCACCTCCTGACTCCCCAAAATCTGTCCACCATCTACAAGGCACAAATCAGGAGTGTGATGGAATACTCCCTACTTGCCTGGATGAGTGCAGCTCCCATAATACTGAAAAAGCTGGTCGCCATCCAGGACAAAGTAGCCCGCTTGATTGGCAGCACATCCACAAACATTCATCCCTCCACCACTAAAGCACAGTAGCAGCAATGTGTACCATCTACAAGATGCACGGCAGGAATTTACTAAGAATCCTTCAACAGCACCTTCCAAACCCATGAAATCACCATCTATAAGTACAAGGGCAGCAGATAGATGGGAATACCATCACCTGGAATTTCCCCTCCAAGTCACTCAACATCCTGACTTGGAAATATATCGTTGTTCCTTCAATGTTGCTGAGTCAAAGCTCTGGAACTCCCTTCCTAACGGGACTGTGGGTGTACCTACACCACATGGACTACAATGGTTCAAGAAGGCAGATCACCATCACCTTCTCAAGGGCAATTAGGAATGGGTAATAAATGCTGACCCAGCTAGCAAAGCCTACATTCCATGAAAGAATAAAAAAAAATATTGTGGTCACTGCTACTGAGGTGTGCCTTTACTCTGAGGTCATTAATTAACCCTGTTACTTTACACAATAACAAATCTAACATAACCTGCTCTCTGGATGGTTCCAGAACATGCTTCTCTAAGATACTACCTCAAAAGCATTCTAAGAGCTCCTCATCCAGGCTACTACTGCCAATCTGATTTTTCCAGTTTATATGTAATTTAAAATCACCCATGATTATTACCATCCCTTTATCACAATCAACCAATATTTTCTCTTGAACACTTTGTCCTACACTATGGCTACTGTTAGGAGGCATGTAGACTACTCCCCTTAGTGACTGCTTTCCTCTACTATTCCTCATTAGCCAAACTGATTCTATATTCTGATCTCTTGAACCAAGGTCATCTCTAATTATTGCACCAATGTCCTCTTTGATTAGCAGTGCTACCCCTCCACCTTTACCTAGCTTCCTATTTCTCTTGAGTGTCATGTACCCTTCAATATTCAGGACCCAGTCCTTGTTGACCCGCAGGCATGTCTCCGTAATTGCTATCAGGTCCTATTTATTTACTTCAATGTGGGCGATCAATTCATTTACTTTGTTATGAATGCTACATGCATTCAGATAGACAGCCTTCAGTTTTGTTTTTTTGTTACCTTTGTAACATCGGGTCTTGACTATTGACATATTTTTAGGTTTTTTCTCTCTGTTCCTTCCGGCCATTCTCTGACCCTCATTTCTCATATTACTATTTTCCTCTTCTATCTTGATTTTACCCCTTGAATTGCTACCACTACCCTAGCTTGATCCCTCAGCCCACTATTCTAGGGATCAAGCTTCCTAACAATGTGAGCAAACCTTCTCTGAACTGCTTCCAATGCATTTACATTCTTCCTTAAATAAGGAGACCAGTACAATACACACAATATTTCAGATGCGATAGGAGACCACTACAGATGTGGGCTATGGAGTCTTCAAGAGCAATGAGTTTACAATGCACGTATCTTGCAAGAGGCAATCTTCTTCTGGAGCCGCAGTAGTTTAAACAAAGCTGTACCCAACACCTAACTGCACCGTCCCTGAGCTGGAACCACTATGTGCTGCCACCATAAACATTGAAATGAAAATTACTCCCTATCTCAGCATTTCATACGCATCCCCCTTGAAAAGCTGCTGGCTTGTGTGGTGAACGGGGATCCATTCATTACCTTCAAATGAGAGTTGGACCTGTCTTTGCTTGGGCTGCATATCACTCTGTACAATAGATAGGTACGGCCTGAAATTAATCAGGATGGTCTCCTGAACTCAGCAAAGGAGAGGGTGGGCGTGGTGGTGAAGAGCAATTATCCAGATAACTTTATCAATCTGAGTTTTTATTTAGTTTTCCTTTCCCTCCAGGTGGTCACAGGGCTTTCAGATGGGGTGGAGGATGGTATATGTTGTGAAGCGTGAGGCATCGCAGTTGTGTGGGATGAGCTGGATGGGCCAGAGGCCCCTTTTCCTGTCTGTCACTATTCGTAAACTCAAAACTCTCACGCGCACATACATACAAAAATAAAACTTAAAGAGGAAAGGACCTTGAGATAGGGAGAATTTAAACAGAACTGCCACAAACTGCAGTAGCAACCTCTCAGCTCACTGAGGACAGAGGATGAAAAACTGAGGCAAAGCGAGGAAACCTTGAAACTAAAACAACCAGCTGATGATATTAAATAACTATCGTTGCTGAACCTCCACTCAATGCAGCCTCAGTGCAACAATAGCATATGTTTCTACAATGCTTCTTGTGTATGGAGCGATGTTTCAGGTCCTCTTACAGGTTAAAAAAGAATACAGTGCACTTGAGATGGGAGGGAGGAACAATGCAAAACCCGGAGGTGTGAGGGATGGGTGAGTATCTGGGATTGTGTTCAAAGTGAAGATAGGGTAAATTTTACAATTTAAGAAAGAACTTGCATTCCCAACAAAACAGCAACAACTTGTATTTATACAGCAATGTAATAAAATGCCCCAAGGCGCTTCACAGGAGCATTATAAATAGGTCCTGAATTTCCTTGGAGTGGCAATCAGAGTTTGATTGCCCGTCTGCTCCTACTGTCTTACCTTAAAACGAAGCTGCGCATCTCACCCGACCATCCGGTTCAGGCCGGAGAAGAGTGTAGTGCAGCAGGCTCCCGAGGACTTGTGTCGAGGACACCAGAGTCGGAGGTAAGGAAGACACGCCTCCTATTTTAAGGTACCAGCTGCCATAAAGCAGGTAAGCTTAAAGTCTGTCCATTTTGTGAAGCAAGGGGAAAAGTAAGTGCATAAGGTAACTGGTTAGGATGGGGCAGTGGTCGGGTGGTCAGTGGGGTATGTGGTCAATACAGGTTGGTCGAGGTGGGGTTGGGTGGTCAGTCAGGGTGGTCAGTGGAGGGGTGCTCAATGGGGGCGTGGTCAGGAGGGGTTGGGTGGTCAGTGGGGGTGTGGTCTGTGAGGGGGTGTTCAGTGAGGGGTGTGGTCATCGAGAGGGTGGTCAATGGGGGTGTGGTCAATGAAGGGTGGACGTCAGTGCGGGGAGGGGTGGGGTAATCAGTGGAGGGGGTGGTCAGTGAGGACGGCATCCGATGCTCAGTGGGGACAGTGGTCAGTGGGAGATGGGTGTTGGTCAGTGGGATGTGTGGTCAGTGTGGTTTGGTTGGGTGGTCAATGGGCATGTGGTCAGTGGTGGGTCATCACTGGGGGGGTTAGTCAGGGAGGAGGTGGTCAGTGGGGGGCTGAGGAGGGCAGTCGGGGGTGGGGAGGTAGACGGGGATGGAGGAGTAGTCAGGGTGGGGAGGGGAGGTAATTGTGGATGGCAGGGATTTAACCGGGTTGGGGGGGAAGGAAGGGGGGACGAAGTCGGGGGTGGGGAGGGCAGTCGGGGGTGGGGTTATAGTTGGGGAAAGTAGTCAGGGGCTGGAGAGATTAATCAGGAGGTGGGGGGTGGGGTCCGTATTATAATTACCCAGAAGCTTTAATTCTTCTAACTTTCTCTGGGTAAATATTCCTGTAAGACAGTTGGAACCATCTGAAATTTGTGATTTGTATTGGATGGTTCCCAGTGCAGGGCATCGAAAGTTTGCACTTCCTGGGCAATTACCATGCCATCCTTACATGAGGACTTCTGGGGTTGGAGGGGGTTTCTTCAGCGCATCTTTGGTACGACACCTTCCCCAGGTACGACAGCTCGGGGAATGGAAGCTATAGGCCATTAAGTTAGGTGACCAAAAGCTTGGTCAAAGTAGTAGGTTTTAAAGGGAGCGCCTTAAAAGGAGGAAAATGAGGCAGAGAGGCAGAGAGATGGATGGAGGGAATTGCAAAGCTTAGTCTAGACAACTGAAGTATGGCTACAAATGGTGGGGCAATTAAAATTGGGATACTCAAGAGGTCAGATTTAGATGAATATCATAAAATGACAAGAATCATTGAATTCTTACAGCACAGAAGGGGGCCATTCAGCCCTTCATGCCCCTGCAGACCCTCTACAAGAGCAATTCACCTAATGCCACTCCCTGCCTTTTTCTCTGTAGCCTTCCAAATTCTCCCCCTTCAGACAACTTGGAGGGTTGTGGGGTCAGAGGAGGTGGGAGTGTGGGGAGGGATAAGGCCATGGAGACATCTGAAAACAAGGATGAGAATTTTAACATCAAGACATTGCTTAACCAGGAGCCAATGTAGGTCAGCGAGCACCAGAGTGATAGGGGAACGGGACTTGATGCGAGTTAAGATACAGGCAGCAAAGTTTCGGGTGACCTTAAGTTCACGGGGGGTAGAATGCAGGATTCTGGCCAGCAATGCATTGGAATAGTCAAATCTAGAAGTAATAAAGGCATGATTGAGGGCTTCAGGAGCAGAGGGGCTGAGTCAGGGGTGAGGTCAGGTGGTGTTATAGAAGTGGATATAGGTGGTCTTGGTACTGGCCTTAATACAAGGTCAGAGGCTCATCTCAGGGTCACACATCATTAAGGTTGTGAACAGACAGCATTAGACTCAGACACTTGCCATGGAGAGGGGGCAGTAGCTAAGAAATGGAGTTTGGAGCAGGGTCTTCTTGGTATTTAATTGGAGGAAATTTCCACCCATCCAGTACTGAAAGCTGGATGAGCAGTCTAAAAATTTAGTGACTGTGGAGTAGTCGAGCAAGGTGAGGGTAATGACTTAATGTACCGGTCAGGTTTCAACCAGAAACAGATAACTTTCTTACAGAGACCTTTTCAGATGACACATGCTTAACCAGGTCCTTGACAAGAAAGCCCTGCCACTCAGATTACCTGCACTTGGAGGCTCTGACAAATGAGCCCTAAGAACAATCACATGACCTCTGATAGGGTGTAGGAAAGGCTATGTCTTCAATTCATTTCCTCCCCTTTTAGTTTTTTACAGTTTCCATTTATAGAGGACATTTGAATATCCCACAACATATACAACTCAGGTGAATAAAGATTAAGTCTCCGAGGTGGTTTCCTTATTTGGTTAGAGCGGTGTAGCTCTACCACTTGAGGTTCTTCCACTGGATCGACATGATCAGGAACTGCAGCACTAGGTACATCATTAGAAAATGGCAGTCCAGGGTTTGGCAACTCTACAGAGACATCGGGCATGTCTATTCTAGGTCAATCTGTCACCTCAGATATTAATGCTTTGATGTTAATCACAGGCGGAATGGCTGGTTATTGGAATGTTTCTCTATTCCTAAGATGGTCCACTTGTTTTTGAACAACTTGGTCTTCCACTTCCACCTGGAAGGACAAGGGACCAGTTTCTGATGCAATTGCACCAGAAACCCAACAAGGTCCACTTCCAAAATTCCACAAGAAAACTGTATTTCCTACAGTAAACCTGTGAGCTTTGCAATGAATATCATGATGCAATTTTTGATTCCTTTCATTCTTCTCTACCTTCGCCTCTAAGTTAGGTAACACCAGACTTAACCTTGCACATAGGCAGCATTTCAACAATAATTCAGACGGTATTGAACTCTTAATTGAATGAGGTGTGTAATAATTGAAAAGAAAATGGGAAAGTCGAGTACCTAGAGATAGGATATTTATCTAGTTTGGCTGCCTTGTTCACAGTCAGTTTATAGTCCCCACAAATGCATATAGTTTGGTCAGCCTTCACCACTGGGACAATGGGTGCTGCCCATTCCGAAAATTGGATTGGCTTGATGATGCCCAGCTTTCCTAACTGGCACAGTTCTGCATCCACTTTCTCCTTTAAGGCATAAGGCACAGGTCTGGCCTTAAAGGAATTGTTGCCTGAGAATCAAAATATAGTTTTGCTTGCAAGCTGTTTAACTTCCCTAATTTGTCATGAAATACACGTTTATATTTCCTTAGCAGTTCAGGAATTCCTCCTGTTCTGAAGTGAAATATTTCAAACCAGTTGAGCTTGATTTTTTGTAACCAGTCTTGGCCGAGAAGATTAGGTTCTTCACCTGTCACTATGATCGCTGGAAGCTGGGCTGTCTGTTGCCTATAGGACACAGATACTGTGGCAATGCCCTTTAACTGTATGGATCCTTCAGCGTATGTCTTCAATTGAGCAGTTGTTCACTCCAGATTCAGTGGCTGGGTACCCATTTAAATGTGCCCTCCCCCACTACATTGGTTGAGGCTCTCATATATACCTCCATTATTAGTGGCTTCCCATTAACTTGGATTATGACAGTAATATGTTCAGTTTTTACACTGGTGAAGTTATACGGGGAATAGATGTATTCCCGGCAGCTTCAGGTTCTGTTGTATTATTCAATTCAATCATATTGGTTTGCTGCTTTATGGGCTGTTTCAATTTCGCCCTGCCTTATGTGACCTTTCTTACGGCAGTAATGGCATTCTGCCTTCTTGAATCTGTAGGTGTCCAGCATGTGGTCACCCCCACATCTATAACAGATTAACCTTGGATTCGATGCTGAAATGTTTCTGCTAGGCCTTTTCATTTTTCTAACAGAGGACATTGTCTCTCGCTTCGCTTCTGGTCTCTGGTTTTCACGCCACGCCTGGCGGTAAGTTCCTGTCCCACATGATGAACAGCGCCATGTTGTATGTGTTGTAAAGCCTGCGAATCTCTCACAGCACTTTCCATGGTGAGTGCTATTTCTAGGATGCGCTTCAAATCGATGTCGACTTCTGTGAATAAACAGTGCTGGATGGCGTTGCTGTGAACTCCACAAAATAATCTCTCTTGCAGCAAATCGCAAATCATCGAGAATGTCTCCGAAGTCGCAGTGCTCAGTCAACTGCTTCAACTTCACTATATAGGCCACAATGGAGTCCAGGGCCCCTAACTCTGGAATCAAATTTAAATCTCTGCATTATTGTGGATGGCTTCGGCTGGAACTGCGTTTTCACAAAGTCAACTAATTCATTAAAGGGCTTAGAATTGGGCACATTCTGGGCCGTCAGGCTGTGGATGAGATTATGTTACCACATAATCAAGGCATATAAACTTAACAGGATTGCTTTCTGCTTCTCCATAGTAATTTTGTTCATTATGAAATAAAAACCAAGTTGCTCTACATCCTGGCTCCAGTCTTCCATAGGCGCATCATAAGGATCAATTCTTCTGAAGGGTGGCATGACTGGTCAGTAGCCTTTCCTTTATTATTTAGATTTGATGTACTCACCTTCACAAACATCTGAACTATTTTACTCTCGTCGCCAAATGTAATGACTTGACGTACCAGACAGGTTTCAACCAGAAACAGATAAACTTTATTACAGAGATTTTCAGATATTACGTACTTGAACCAGGTCCTCGACAAGAAAGCCTCGCCCTCAGATTACCCATGCTTAGAACAATCAAGTGACCCCTGATAGGCAGTGGGAAAGGCTATACGTTCAATTACTACAGTGAAGTAGATGTGGTGTTGTCAACATTCACATAGAACTTAATGTGTTTTTGGATGATGTTGCTGAGGGGCAGCATGTAGAGAAGGAGGGGGACAAGGATAGATCCATGGGGACACAAATGGGAGCGAAGCCATTGCAGGTGATTCTCTGGCTATGGTTAGATAAGAATGGAATGGGCTGAGAACACTCCCACCCAGCTGGACAACAGTGGCATTGGAGGAGAATGGTAGGTCAACCGTGTCAAAGTCTGTGGACAGGTTGAGCAGAATGAGGAGGAATAGTTTAGCTTTGTCATGGTCACATTGGATGACATTTGTAGCTTTGATAGGAACTGCTTCGGTGATGTTAATACACTATGTACTCAATTTAGAAAAAAAAATATGAAAGCAAAAGTACTTCAGCTGCTGGAGATCTGAAACAAAAACAGAAGCTTCTGGAAATGCTGGTCAGTATTGCTCGAAAGGCTGAATCTGTGGAGCGAGCAGAGTTAATGCTTGAGGTTAACGACCTTTCATCAGAACAGGTTGTCCCAAATTTGGCCCTTTTAAGCCTTGCCATCATTCTGGTGAGGCTGCGCTGCACTTTCTTCCAAGGACTGTGCAAGTTTCCTGTGGATCAATGACTGAAACTGAATGCTGTACCTCCCCATCAAGTCTAACTATGGCTGATTACAACTGAAACATCATTTCTTTACAACAACAAAAAATGCTGGAAAAACTCAGCAGGTTTGGCAGCATCTTTCCACAGATTTTTTTTGTTTTTGTTTCAGATTTCCAGCATCCACAGCATTTTGCTTTCATCATTTCCATCAAGTTGTGATGAAGGCCTGCATGCCATTAGTCCTTTTGATAACTTTCCACTAGCTTTTCGTGATTTGAGAACAAGGATATATGTCTATTCCTTTGCTCTTTCACTGCTCTCTTGTTGTTAAGAAGATACTAAAATTTGTCATTACTAATCCATGGCAAGTCAAACCTTCAGTTCGGTCCACTTTTCTTTTATAACCCCTTCTGCAAATATGGTTAACTCTTAAATGCCCTCTCAAATTGCCTAGCAAGCCGTTCAGTTGTATCAAACCACTGCAGGAAAGTCATTAAGGAATTAAACCGGATGGCCCTCCTGGCATCAACCTAGGCATAAAAACACTGTCATTGGATCAAAATACTGGAACTCTGTTCATAACAGCACTATGGATGTACAGAGGAGATTCAAAAGAATGATTCCCTGGATGAAGAACTGCAGCTACGAGGGTAGATTGAAAAGATTGGGACAGTTTTCCTTGGAGAAAAGAAGGCTTAGATCTACTTGATAGAGGTATCCTGAGGGATTTGGACAGGATAAATAGTGAGAAACGGTTCCCACTCAAGAGAACATCAAGAACTAGGGGGCATAGATTCAAAATAATTGACAAAGGAATAACTGTGACGTGAGTAAAAAAATTTTAATCTAGAAGGTAGTTGGAGTCTGGAACAGGCTTCCTGAAATAGTGATAGAGGCAGGTTCGATCCGAGGTATTCAAAAGGGAATTAGATTGAAAAGAGAGAATGTGCAAGGTTACAGGGGAGTGGGGCTAGGTGTAATGCTCTTTCAGAGAGCCAGTGCAGACTCGATGGGCCGAATTCCCTCCTTCTGCACTGTAAAGATACTGTGATAGTTGGATTGCAGTAGCTCAAGGCAGTGGTTCACCACGGCCTTCTCAAGATCAGTTAGAGATGGGGAATGAATGATGGCCTTCCCAGCAGTGCTCACATCCCAAGAACTCATGACAAAAATAAAATCACGCTCGTTTAAAATGCTCAGTCACTCTGTGCTTGACGGAATTCAGTGACTTCCCCACAACTGTTGTTAAGCTGACAGGTCTGCAGTTACCAGCTTCCTCCCTCCCTCCCTTCATAAATAATGGAGTGATATTTGCAATTTTCAAAGACACTGGTCTTGAATCTAGAGAGTGGTGGAAAATTATGACTAATGCATCTGCAATTTTCTCACCTATTTCTTTTTTTTTAAAAAAAAAGCTCATGTCGTAATCTTCGATATCCCTTGCAAATTGTTTTTCTGTGTTCTTTTCGCACCTATTATTTCTTTTGTAGCCCGTTGTTATTTTTATGTAGCATTTCCGGTCTACTCGATGGGGCCTTAACTTCTGCACCAAAATATCAACCTGCAATGTAAGCTGGCAACTGAATGTCTCACTGAACTTGGATGTTGAAAGACAAACAGGTACCTGCAGTAATGTTCGGAGAATTATATAGCACAAAAGGAGGTCATTCATGCCAAGGTGCCTGTGCTGACTCTTTGAAAGAGCTGCCCAATTAATCCCACTCTCCTAATCTTGCCCCTGCGATGTTTTCCTTTTCAAGTATTTATCCAATACCCTCTTAAAAGAGGACTTAGCGAGTCTGGAAGTTGTGGGTTCGAGCCCCCCCCCCAACTTGATTAAATGCTCTCAAGCCACCAAACTCACCTTGAGGGAGGGCATTCAATTCTGCCCAGGAGGGGAGTCACTTGTCGCAGAATTCTCAGCCACAGTATTTATATGGCTGATGAATTCCATCACACTCCTGATTGTGCCTTGTGTGGCATGAATGTTACTTGTCACCTATCAGCCCAAGCCTGGATATTGTCCAGGTTTCGCTGCAGGCAGGCATGGACTGCTTCAGTATCTTAGGAGTTGTGAATATTACTGATGCAATCATCAGCGAACATCCCCACTTCTGACCTTATGATGGAAGGAAGGTCATTGATGAAGCAGCTGAAGATGGTTGGGCTGAGGACACTATCCTGAGGAACTCCTGCAGTGATGTCCTGGAGCTAAAATGACTGACCTCCAACAACCACAACCATCTTCCTTTGTGCTAGGTATGACTCCAATCAGCAGAGAGATCCCCCCCGCCCTCCCGATTCCACTGATTTCAGTTTTGCTGGGACTCCTTGATGCCACATCCTGTTAAATGCGGCCTTGATATCAAGGGCAGTCACTCTCACCTCACCTCTGGAGTTCAGCTCTTTTGTCCATGTTTGAACCAAGGCTGTAATGAGGTCTGGAGCAAAGTAACCCTGGCAGAACATAAACTGAGCAGCGATGAGAAGGTTATTGGTGAGTAAGTGCTGTTGACCACATCTTTCATCAGTTTGCTGATGATCGAGAGTAGACTGATGGGGTGGTAATTGGCCAGATTCGATTTGACTTGCTTTTTGTGAACTTTTACTTATATAGCACCTTTAATGTGAAAAAACATCCACATGGGTATTATCAAACAAAATATGGCACCAAGTTAACAAGAGATATGTTTAACAGGTGCATTAAGGGGGGAAAGCGAGGTAGATGCTGAGAGGTGTTGGGAGAGTATTTCAGAGTTTGGGGTCTGGACAACCAAATGCACAGTCACCAATGGTGGAGCATTTAAAATCAGGGTGCTCAAGAGATTGCAGAGACAGGGAGGGGTGAGGCCATGGAAGGATTTGAAAGCAAGGATGAGAATTTTAAAATCAGCATGTTGCTTGACTGGGAACCAATGTCGGTCAGCTAGTGATAGGGGGATAGAACTTGGTGTACGTGAGACACAGGGAGCAGAGTTTTGGGTGACCTCAAGTTTATGGAGGATGGTATGTGTGAGGGCAGCCAGAGACTGTGTCAGAGTAGTCAAGCCTGGAGGTAATGAAGGCTTTTATGGGGGTTTCGGCAGCACATCAGCTAATATAGGGGTAACATCAGGGGATGTTGCAGGGGTGGAAGTAGCTGGTCTTAGGGATGGCGCATGCAGCCTGGTATTCTCCTGTAAGGGTTCAAGCATGGATACTCCTGGGTAAAAGGCAAGTTTTTATTAGGGGCCTGTAAAGAATCTTTTGGCAACTCTTTTGTCTGCACTACCTGGCCTGTGGTTATGACGGGATCTGAGATTGTCACTGTTGTTTTGCGAGATGGAGTTGATCAGCACGTTCTGCTGAATCTATCCAGCAAGGATTAGCATGCTTTCTTTTCCCCCCCAGTAGACATTTTCCAAATTGACCATAAGCAATAAACAGGCTTTCGAAGATAAAATACAATAAAATAAAAGATGTCAGAATGTCAATGGTTCCTTTACTGCCTCTGACAATATACTGGCGATGATAACATCAATTTCATCAAAACCTCTTGTTAATCCCACAAGATGATCCGCGCCAAACCTGTAACTAAACAGAAATAGCGGCTGTGACAGAAGGAAATATACTGGAGTGCCGTGCACTTAAGAACACAGAAGGAAATTTTATCGTTTACTGCTCCAGCTCAGAGTTTGTAATGCAGCTCACACAATTTTCCACCGATTACAGTGTCAGCCGTGGCTCTGTAATAACCATCACACCTCTGAGTCAGAAGGCTGTGGGCTCAAGCCGCATTCCAGAGACATGGGGCAGAATTCCCCGCTTGTCGGGCGGGCACACGACCGACCCGAACGAGTGTAAAACGGTGTGAGTGCTGACGTTGGGCGAGTGTTCTGATGTCATCACCCACTTGCGCGATATTTCAGTCGGCGGGCGCGTGCAGGAGTTGGCAGCATGCCCGCTGACAATTAACAGGACTACCCAGGTCAAAGTACCAAATGAATTAAATTTTATCGCTGCCTGTCCAACCTTACGGTTGGCGGGCAGGCAAAAAGGCCAAGCGGGCCTTTGGATCATTTGTGAAACCTCATCCACGGGCGGGATGAGGTTTTGTTCAGTGATTTAAAAAAAAATTCAAGCTAATTTCTAAACATGTTCCAGCTCATGTGACAGAGTCGCATGAAGAGACACGTTATAAATATTTTAAAATTCTTTATTTTCATTGTTCAAAATCTTCATCTCCCCGAGGCAGCTCTGTGCCCCAGGGAGCTTTTCCTGTGCACACTCGCGTGAGCTTATGCGCTTGCCCTCCTCCTCCCTCCCCCACCGATGCAAGCAGCACAGCACTGAGGGTTGCAGCACGCGTTTCATGCTGGGTGGGCCTTACTTGGCTTGCCAGTGTGAAATCGTGCTTGGGCCCAGAACGCTGGCGGCGGTCGGCTTGCTGACTGCTCCCGCTCGTCCCCCACTCTCCCCTCCCACCCCCAACCGGCTTGACAAGGGCAAAATTCCGCCCCTGAAGGCATAGGCCAGGACTTTTCGGCTGTCAGGTGGGCTCGGGAGGGGCGTGCGGGAGCATCTGTGAATCGGACTGCCGCCCGCGATCGGGCGGTGTCCACCGTTTCACACTGGCTGCCCAGTTAATTTACCCTGCAATTTGAGAGGAAAAAAGCTGGAATCAGATGTAATGGTATTACAGTTGAATAAAGGCAACTACAGAGGCATGAGGGAGGAGCTGGCCAGAATTGACTGGGAGATGAGCCTAGCAGGAAAGACAGTGGAACAACAATGGCAGGAGTTTCTGGGAGAAATTTGGGAGACACAGCAAAAATTCATCCCTAGGAAGAAGAAGCATATTAAAGGGACGACAAGGCAACCATGGTTGACAAGGGAAGTCAGGGACAGCATAAAAGCTAAAGAGAAAGCATACAATGCGGCGAAGAGCAGTGGGAAACCTGGAGATTGGGAAGCCTACAAAGACCAGCGGAGGACAACTAAAAAAGAAATAAGGAGGGAGAAGATTAAATATGAGGGTAAACGAGCCAATAATATACAAGAAGATTGCAAGAGTTTTTTTTTTAGATATATAAAGGGTAAGAGAGAGGCAAAAGTGGACATTAGGCCCCTGGAAAATGACACTGGAGAAGTAGTAGTGGGGGACAAAGAAATGGTGGAGGAACTGAATAGGTACTTTGCATCAGTCTTCACGGTGTAAGAAACGAGTAACACCCCCAAAATTCAAGAGAGTCGGGGGGGCAGAGGTGAGTATGGTGGCCATTACCAAGGAGAAGCCGCTAGGAAAACTGAAAGGTCTGAAGCTGGATAAATCACTTGGGCCAGATGGATTACACCCCAGAGTTCTGAAGGAGATAGCTGAAGAGATAATGGAGGTGTTAGTGGTGATCTTTCAGGAATAACTGGAGTCAGGGAGGGACCCAGAGGACTGGAAAATTGCTAATGTAATTCCCCTGTTTAAGAAGGGATTGAGGCAAAAGATGGAAATTACAGGCCGATTAGCCTGACCTCGGTCGTTGGTAAGATTTTAGAATTCATTATTAAGGATGAGATTTCAGAATACTTGGAAGTGCATGGTAAAATAGGGCAAAGTCAGCATGGTTTCATCGAGGGGAGGTGATGCCTAACAAATCTGTTAGAATTCTTTGAGGAGGTAACGAGTAGGTTAGACAAAGGAGAGCCAATGGATGTTATCTACTTGGACTTCCAGAAGGCCTTTGACAAGGTGCCGAACAGGAGGCTGCTCACTAAGATAAGAGCCCATGGTGTTAGAGGCAAGGTACTAGCATGGATAGAAGATTGGCTGTATGGCAGGAGGCAGAGAGTAGGGATAAGGGGGTCCTTCTCAGGATGGTGGCCGGTGACTAGTGGAGTTCCGCAGGGGTCAGTGTTGGGACCACAACTTTTCACTTTATACATTAATGATCTAGATGAAGGAACTGAGGGCATCCTGGCTAAGTTTGCAGATGATACAAAGATAGGTGGAGGGACAAGTAGTATTGAGGAGGTGGGGAGGCTGCAGAAGGATTTGGACAGGTTAGGAGAATGGGCAAAGAAGTGGCAGATGGAATACAACATGGGGAGGTGTGAGGTCATGCACTTTGGTAGGAAGAATAGAGGCATAGACTATTTTCTAAATGGGGAGAGAATTCAGAAGTCTGGAGTGCAAAGGGACTTGGGAGTCCTAGTCCAGGATTCTCTTAAGGTTAACTTGCAGGTTGAGTCGGTATTTAGGAAGGCAAATGCAATGTTGGCATTTATTTTGAGAGGACTAGAATATAAAAGCATGGATGTGTTGCTGAGGCTTTATAGGGCTCTGGTCAGACCACATTTAGGACATTGTGAGCAATTTTGGGCCCTCTATCTCAGGAAGGACATGCTGGCCCTGGAGACGGTCCAGAGGAGGTTCACGAGAATGATCCCAGGAATGAAAGGCTTAACATATGAGGAACGTTTGAGGGCTCTGGGTCTATACTCGATGGAATTTAGAAGGATGAGGGGGGATCTGATTGAAACTTACAGAATACTGAAAGGCCTGGATAGAGTGGACGTGGGGAAGATGTTTCCATTAGTAGGAGAGACTAGGACCTGAGGACACAGCCTCAGAGTAAAGGGAAGACCTTTTAGAACAGAGATGAGGAGAAACTTCTTTAGCCAGAGAGTGGTGAATCTATGGAATTCATTGCCACAGAAGGCTGTGGAGGCCAGGTCATTGAGTGTATTTAAGACCGAGATAGATAGGTTCTTGATTGGTAAGGGGATCAAAGGTTACGGGGAGAAGGCGGGAGAATGGGTTTGAGAGACTTATCAGCCATGATTGAATGGCGGAGCAGACTCGATGGGCCGAATGGCTTGATTTCTGCTCCTATGTCTTATGGTCTAATCACAGAATCATAGTGCAGAAGAGGCCCTTCGGCCCATCGAGTCTGTTGTTGCTGGGAGGAGGGCGAGTGTGGAACTTTGCGCAGGCGCATGCACTAAAAGCTCCCTGAGGCACAGGGCTCCCTCTGGGAGCTGAAGCGTTTTGAGCATAAACAACAAAGAATTTAATAAATGTTAATAACTTGTGACAGAGTCACATGAGCAGGAACATGTTACAAATGAGTTTGAAATTTTTTTATTGAATTATTTTTTCAAAAATCACTGATTGGAACCTCATCCCGTCCGTGGATGAGGTATCCCAAAAAAATCCAAAGGCTGCTTGGAATTTCCGTCTGGCTGTCAACCGTAAGGTTAGGTGGGCAGCGAAAAATCTCATCTAGTCAGAACTTTCAATGGCCTCAATAGGCCTGTTAATTCTCGGTGGGCGCACTGCCAACTACAGTGCATGCCCGCCGACTGAAATATCGCACGAGTGTGCGATGACGTTGGGACGCTCTCCCGATGTCATCATGCGTCATTTTACGCTCGCTCAGGTCAGGTGCGCACCCGCCCGATGAGCGCAATATTCTGCCCATAACCTGAGCTGATAATTCAGTGCAGAGGGAGTGCTGCAATGCTAGAGGCGCCGTCTTTTGGATGACGCGTTAAACCGAGGCTCCATTTGCTTTCTCGGTTGGGTGTAAAAGATTACATGGCACCGTTACAGAGGTGAGGAGTGGAGTTCTCCCCTGTGTCCTGGCTCAGTATGTATGCGTCTTCGAACATCACTTAAAAATAATTGTCTGGTCATTAACACATTGTTGTTATTTGTGGGATCTTTCTGTGCTCACATTGGCTGCTGCATTACCTACAGTAACTACATTTCAAAAGCACTTTATTGACTGTAAAGCACATTGCGACGTCCTGAGGTCATGAAGGAAGCTAGATAAATGCCAGTTCTTTATCACTAATCATCACTTTGTCTGAATCTCTGGCATGTGCTCTTTCTCTGTGAAGACTACAATGGGGAGTGCTAAAAGGAATTTAAAAATGCTATGTGACCCAGTAACTCTGCTCCATGCAACAGATTACATACAATTGCCATCATTACTGATTTAATCTCCTGAGTAATCACAGATAAAGGTCCCCAAGATCAAACTCTTGTGATCTTTATCCTTGACCCCAACAATAAAAAGACATCAACCTGACACAGGGCTTTCCATCCCTGTAAACATTAATCCACTTATTTGTACATATCCTTTTTAAAGGTTATAATAAGTTCAAATGAAGGAGGCCCCATAACCTATTTAATCTCGCCTTTCCAAAACATCAAAGCCCTGCTCTTCTCCCTTGACAAAACATGCTCATTTTTCCTAATTTTCCCTTTACCCCACTAAACCTGCACCCTGCAGCCATAGAGTCATTACTGTGCAGAAAGAGGCCATTCGGCCCATCAAGTTCATGCCTTGATGCTTGCCAAAGCATTTTTATTCTGGTAGCAGCAAAATACTGCGGATGCTGGAAATCTGAAACAAAAACACCTGGAAAAACTCAGCAGGTCTGACAGCATCTGCGGAGAGGAATACAGTTGATGTTTCGAGTCCGTATGACTCTTCAACAGAACTAAGGAAATAGAGAAATAAGGTGAAATATAAGCTGGTAGATGGGGGTGGGACAGGTAGAGCTGGATAGGGGGCCAGTGATAGGTGGAGGCAAAGAAGGGATTGCCAAAGGACAAAGGGGTGTTGACGGTGGTGATATTATCTAAGGAATGTGCTAATGGGGACATTAAGGGTAGCAAGCAGGACAAGCTCGTGGCAGATGGCCCTAGTGGGGGTGGGGTGGGGGGGAAGGGATTGAAATGGGCTAAAAGGTGGAGATAAAATGATAGATTGAAATAAATTTAAAAATAGGTGGGAAAAGAAAAATATATTTTAAAAAAATATTTAAATTATTGGAAAAAAGGATCAGAAAGGGGTGGGGATAAGTCATAAGACTATAAGACATAGGAGCAGAAATTAGGCCATACAGCCCATCGAGTCTGCTCCGCCATTCAATCCTGGGTGATAAGTTTCTCAACCCCATTCTACTACCTCCTCCCCGTAACCTTTGATCTCCTTACCAATCAAGAACCTATCTATCTCGGTCTTAAATACACTCAATGACCTGGCCTCCACAGCCTTCTGTGGCAATGAATTTCATAGATTCACCATTCTCTGGCTAAAGATGTTTCTCCTCATCTCTGTTCTAAAAGGTCTTCCCTTTACTCTGAGGCTGTGCCCTCGGATCCTAGTCTCTCCTACTAATGGAAACATCTTCCCCACATCCACTCTATCCAGGCCTTTCAGTATTCTGTAAGTTTCATTCAGATCCCCCCCTCATCCTTCTAAACTCCATCGAGTATAGACCCAGAGTCCTCAAACGTTCCTCATATGTTAAGCCTTTCATTCCTGGGATCATTCTCGTGAACCTCCTCTGGACCCTCTCCAGGGCCAGCATATCCTTCCTGAGATACGGGGCCCAAAATTGCTCACAATATTCTAAATACGGTCAGACCAGAGCCTTATAAAGCCTCAGCGGCACATTCCTGCTTTTATATTCTAATCTAGGATGGAGGAGAGATTACATGATCTGAAATTGCTGAACTCAATATTAAGTCTGGAAGCCTGTAAAGTGCCTTGTCAGAAGATGAGGTGCTGTTCCTCCAATTATTCAAGAATTATTATTCTGAGCTTAGTTCTGAAGAAGATCTATATCGGACTTGAAACGTTAATTCTGCTTCTTTCTCCACAGATGCTGCCAGACTTGCTGAGTTTTTCCAGCATTTTTGTTTTTATTATCCTGGTCTTATTTTAATTATCCTAGACTTATTTTAAACATCCACAAGGCTAGTCTTTGTGGAAAGTCAAAACCAATTTGTATTAAGGAAAGGGAAGAGTTACATTTATATTGGTGGCCATTCTTTTCTCACTTTTGTGGGATGTGAGCACCGCTGGCAAGGCCTCCATTTGTTGCTCATCCCTAATTGCCCTTGAGAAGAGCTGTGTTCTAGAATTCCCTCCCTGTTCACCACAGCGAGGGAAGAAGTTTGTGAATAAAACATTAGAGCAGGACAGGCTGGGGTTTATTGCCCGAGTAAGACTTCTTGATACAAATGCATGGAGTATAAAGAGGAAATTGAATGACTTACAGGCATAAACTCAACTTGGAGCACATGGCATGGTGGCCATTGCTGATACATGGCTCCAAGACTGGGAACCAAATATACGAGGTTTTCAGGTCGACAGGAGTGATAAGGTGGAACTTTACAGCCTCTACTGCCGGCAGGACCTTCTGGTCCCGCTGACGTCAGTGGAGTTTTGAAAGACTCGCCACATTTTCTTGCCCCAACTCTGCCCTCGCCAAGACAAGGCTGTAACATTTCCTCCGCCAGGGAAAATGCCAGAGGAGGAAGAGGAGCATTAGTCATTGAGGATGAAGTCACTTCAGTGGTAAGAGAGAATGTAATGGGGGATAAGCAGGGAGCGGAGACTTTATGGGTAGAATTCAGAAATGGAAAAGGACCCAAGACCATAGTTAAAAGTGTGTAAAGGCCCCCTAATGGAAGCTCCTAAGTGGTGGATTTTATAAATGCAGAGCTTGGACAAGCATATAGCAAAGACAGAGTGGTTTTAATGGAGGGTTATGATTTTCACACAGATTGAAATGAGTAGGCAAGCACATGTCAGAAAGATAGTGAGTTTCTTGAGCATGTCCAGGATAGTTTTCTGTGGCAAAAACAAAAATACCTGGAAAAATTCAGCAGGTCTGGCAGCATCTGCAGAGAGGAGCACAGATAACGTTTCAAGTCCGATTGACCCTTCAACAGAACTATGTAAAAATAGAAGAGAGGTGAAATATAAACTGGTTTAAGGGAGGGGGGGTGGTGGGTGGTGGGACAAGTAAAGCTGGATAGAGGGCCAGTGATAGGTGGAGATAACCAAAAGATGTCACAGACAAAAGGACAAAGAGGTGTTGAAGGTGGTGATATTATCTAAAGAATGTGCTAATTAAGGGTAAAAAGCAGGACAAGCAAGGTACAGATAGCCCTAGTGGGTGTGGGGTGGGGTGAAGGAATCAAAAAGGATAAAAGGTAGAGATAAAACAATGGATGGAAATACATTTAAAATAATGGAAGTAGGTGGGAAGAGAAAAATCTATATAAACACTCCACACTGCTCTCATGCCCACATGTCCATCCTTGGCTTGCTGCATTGTTCCAGTGAAGCTCAATGCAACCTGGAGGAACAGCACCTCATCTTCCGACTAGGCACTTTACACCCTTCCAGACTGAATATTGAGTTCAACAATTTTAGATAATGAACTCTCTCCTCCATCTCCACTCCCTTTCTGATTACCCACGCCCCCCCTTTTTTTTCCAATAATCTATATAGATTTTCAGTTTGTAGTCCTAGGGGACAAGAACTCCCGTCACCAGGAAGGACAGCCAAGAATGGCTAAAGAAGTTCGAGACATGTAAAACTAAAAGAAAGAGCATACAGAAAGATATAAAAAGGAACTTAAGACTGATAAATAATAACAACAACTTGTATTTCTATAGCACCTTTAATGTAATAAAAAGTCCCAAGGCACTCCAGAGGCAATATAAAACAGAATATGACACCAGGCCATATAAAGAGATATTAGGGCAGATGACTAAAAGCTTGGCCAATTAGGGTGCTTTTAAGGAGGGCCTTAAAGGAGGAAAGTGAGGTAGAGAGACAGAGGTGTTACTCAGTCCAGCACAACACCTAGTTCTGTTGTAACAGATGTTTGAGGGGCTCATTAATGTCAAGTTAACATTTTGTTATATGCTTTTTGTTCTCTTTAGTTGCAAGACTTGAGGTGTTGCGGTACGCAGTAAAGCATCTTCACTAATTTTGCCCTTGCTCAGCCTGTTTGGGGCCCTCTATATTTTAGAAAGATTCTGGCAGGGACAAAGTAGTAACCACTTCTCACCCTGGTTCAAGGTTGCCTTTTCCCATGCTACTTGTCTTGCTAGTTGCTGAGCTGCCCTTGCTATTTTGATGTCTCCAGTGTGGTTGCTGGGTTGGCCTTGAAGTCCTTCCCCCACAGTTCTGCACTGTTTCTGGGTTTCACTTAAGGCTTATCCAGTCATTTCCTATTGCTTCTCTGCAGGTGTAGTCATTACTGCCACCATCTGTTATTGTGGGTTTACCTTGGGATTCATTGGCTACTTACTCTCAAAGAGGTCTTGCTGGAGGCAATGATTGTTTAAATCACAGAATCTCAATGGTACAGAAGGAGGTCATTCGGCCCATCATTTCTGCACCCGCTCTCCAAATGAACATTATGACCTTGTGCCATTGCCCTGCCTTTTCCCTGTAACCCTGCACATTGTTTCTATTCAAATGATCATCTAATGCCCTCTTGAATGCCTCAATTGGACCTGCCTCCACCACACTTCCAGGTAGTGCATTCTAGACTTGAACCACTCGTTGTGAGAAGTTTTTTCTCACGTCGTATTTGCTTCTTTTGCAAATCACTTTAAATCTGTACCCTCTCATTCTTGATCCTTTTACGAATGGGAACAGTTTCTTTCTGTCTACTCTGTTCAGCCCCTACATGATTTTGAAAACTTCTATCAAGTTTCCTCTCAGCCTTCTCCTCTCCAAGGAAAACAGTCCCAACTTCTCCAATCTATCCTTGTAGCTAAAGTTTCTCATCCTTTTTACAAGAATCAACCATTCTTGTAAACCTCTTCTGCACTCTCTCCAATGTGTTCACACCCTTCCTGTAATATGGCGCCCACACCTGTACACAATATTCCAACTGAGGTTTAAAAAGGGTAATATATAAATTTAGCATAACCTCCTTGCCCTTATACTCAATGTCCCTATTAACAAAGCCCAGGATACTATATGCTTTATTAACTGGTCTCCCCACCTGTCCTGCTACCTTCAATAATCTGCGCACATATACACCCAGGTCTTTCTGCTCCTGCACCCCCTTCAAAATTCCACTTCTTATTTTATATTGTCTGTCCATGTTCTTCCTACCAAAATGCATCACCTCACACTTCTTCGCACTGAAATTCAGCTGCTACCTATCCGTCCACTCTACCAACTTGTCTATGCCCTCTTGAAGTTCCACACCATCCTCCTCGCAGTTCACAACACTCCCAAGCTTTGTATCATCCACAAACTTTGAAATTGGCCCCCTGCACACCAAGGTCTGGATCATTAATATATATCAGGAAAAGCAAGGGTCCCAATACTTACCTCTGGGAATTCTGCTACAAACCTTCCTCCAGCCCAAAAAACATCCATTGACTATTACTCTCTGCTTCCTAATTTTCAACCAGTTTTGGATCAATGTTGTTTTATTCCATGAGCAATAACTTTCCTCAAGTCTGTTGTGTGGCTCTGTGTGAAATGCCTTTTGAAGTCCATGTACACCACATCAACAGCATTACCCTCATCAACCTTTTCTGCTATCTCTTCAAAAAACTCCAGCAAGTTAGTTAAATATGATTTCCTCTTTAGAAATCCATGCTGGATCTTCCTTACCAATCCTGATTTTTCCATGTGACTACTAATTCTATCCTGATCAATTGTTTCCAGATTCTTGCCCACCACTGAAGTTAAACTGACTGGTCTGTAATTGCTGGGCTTATCCTTACAACCTTTTTTGAACAAAGGCATAATGTTTGCAATTCTCCACCTGATTCTAGGGAAGACTGAAAGATTATGGTCAGTGCCCCTGCACTTTCTACTCTCACTTCCTTCAATATCCTTGAATGCATCTCATCTGGTCCTGGTGCCTTGTGATTTTAAGTACCGATAGTCTACTCAACACTTCCTTCTTATCAATTTTGAACTCTTCTGGTGACAGAGTTTCCTCGTCTGTCACCATGGCCTGGGTAATATCTACCTCCTTGGTAAAGACAGATGCAAAGTATGCGTTTAATACATTAGCTATGGGCCCTTCATCCATATGTGAATTCCCTTTTAGGTCCCTAATCAGCTCTACTCCTCCTTTTACCATCCTTTTACTATTTATATGCCTATAGAAGACTTTGGGATTCCCCTTTATGTTGGCTGCCAGTCTTTTCTCATAATCCCTCTTCGCTTCTCTAATATACTTTCTCACCTCCCCTCAGAACCTTCTGTATTCCTCTTGGTTCGCAATTGTATTTTCTACCTGACACATAGCGTAAGCACACTTTTTCTTCTTTATCTTAATTTCTAGATCCTTTTTCATCCAGGGAGCTCTGAATTTGTTTGCCCTGCCTCTCCCTTTCAATGGAATATACCTTGACTGTGCCCAAAACAATTCTTTTTTGAAGGTAGTCCTTTGTTGAGCTACAGTTTTGCCTGCTAATCTTTCGTTCCAGTCTACCTAGCCCAGCTCTGTTCTTGCCCCATCGGAGTCAGCTCTCATCCAGTTAATTATTTTTAATCTGGATTGCCTATCGTCCTTTTCTATCATCATCCTAAAACGTCTCCCAGTATAACTACTCTACAATGCCTGCACCTCTATAATTTCCCTGCAGATTTGTTCTCCTACGTCCTTCTCACTATTTGGCGGTCCATAGACTACACCGAGCAATGTAATTGCACCCTTTTTGTTCCTTAGCTCGAGCCAAATTGGTTCTGTCATTGAACCCTCTGGGACACCCTCTTTCTTCAGCACTGCATGCTCTCCTTAACCAATATTGCCACCCCTCCTCCTTTCCTATCTCTTCTGAACACCCAGGAATATTTAACACCGAGTCCTGCCCTTCCTTGAGCCAGGTCTCCGTTATCGCCATAACATCATACTTCCACATGGCAATCTGCACCTGCCACTCCCCAATCTTTATGTACTCAGTGCATTCATATAGATGCATAGTAACCCTGATTTAGATTTTGTTACTTTCTCCTTTACCCCGACTTTACCTAACTTACTGTTCTCTATACTAGTGCTACCTGTCGCTCCCAGTATTCTGTGCACCCTGGTATTCCTCTCTAATATTTTTTCTTGGTTCCCACACGCCTGCTGAGTTGGTTTAAAGCCCTCCCAACAGTACTAGAAAAACACTCCACAAGGAACTCAGTCCCAGCAATGCTCAGGTGCAACCCGTCCAGCTCATACATGTGCCATCTACCCCAGAGCCAGTTCCAGTGTCCCAGGAATCTAAAACCTTCCCTCCTGCACCAACTTTCCAGCCAAATGTTCATCTGCCTTATCCTCCTATTTCTGTACTCACTATCACGTGGCACTGGGAGATAACTACATTTGGGGTCCTGCTTGCTAATTTTCTACCTAGCTCCCTAAATTCTGATTGCAGGGCGACATCCCCCTTCTTACCCAAGTCATTGGTCCCATTGTGGACCACGACCTCTGGCTGATCATTCCCTCCCAGAAGAATGTCCTGCAGTGACTCTGTGACATCCTTTGCCTTGGCACCTGAAGTCATGTCTATGGCCACAGAAACACCTTTCTGTTTCCCTAGCCAATGAATTCCCTATCACTATAGCTCCTCCTTTCTTCTTCCTCCCCTCCTGTACAGCCGAGCTGCTTGTGGTGCCTTAAACTTGGCTCTGACTGCATTCTGAGGAACCAGCACCCTCACTAGTTTCCAAAATGGAAAACCAATTTGTGAGCAGGACCGCAGGGGACTCCTGAACTACCTGCCTCCTTGTCTTGGACAGTCTGGTGGTCACCCATTCCCTCTCTGTCTCCAGGCCCTTAAGTTGCAGTGTGACCACCTCTCTGAGTGTGCTATCCACGTAGCTCTCAGCCTCACAGATGTGCCACAGTGACTCCAACCACCACTCAAGCTCTGAAACCCAGAGCTCAAGTTTCTGCAGCTGACAAGCACTTCCTGCACATGTAGTCACCTAGGATACTGGTAGCATCCATGACTTCACACATATTACAGGACATGGCAGGGCAGCTCAGTCGAGTGGAATGCATGTCTTAACTCTGCTTCCCTTATGTTAACTCTATCCTACTTTGGATTATTTGTATTACTTTATTATATTGGCCCAAATTTCCCTTATTCCTGGTGCTTCTCAGTTAACTCAAAGTATAGCAACTTTAAAAATGTTACATTTTTCTAATTTACCCACCAAGTCTTACTTACCAAGGACGCCACTCTTCCCTCTGAGGAAAGATAAGAAAAGAAAGGAGCACCTCCTCCCCAAACTCCTTGTCATCAAACTCTAACTGAAGCTCTCTACTGCAGACTAAATCAGCAATAAGATAGCTTACTTTTATACTTTCTGAACCTAGCCTCTGTAAACCTGAATAAGCCAGTTATCTAATTTACTAGTTTCAGCTGCAAGCAGAGCTTGTATGAGCCCTGTTTAAGGCTGGACTAAAACACATCTTCCTCCAACCCAACATCAACTTTTAGTTAATTGCTAAATTAAAGAAAGACTAGGCTTTAGAGAGAATTTAATGCCTGTTTTAACCCTCAGTCATCAATCTCCAACAGCAGCCAAACACAGCACTCCAGTACAGTACTTGTTCAAGTACTTTTGATCAAGAACTTTTATTTGCATGCTAGCTACTTACAAAGGTTAAATAAAACCAAGACATTGCTGGAGCTACTCTCTGAGATGGTTCACACTCCATCTCCTCTCAGCGAGTGACATAGCTCCTAACGCACATAGTAGCTATTAATAGAGTTAACCCTCTACTCTACAATGGAGGGATTTGAGAATAAAACTGAAAATTTTCAAATTGAAGCTTAGCTTAACATGGAGTAATGCTTTAAGATAGTTAAGTCTGGAGGTAATGAAGGCGTGGATGAACGTTTCAGCAGCAAAACACCTGAGACAGGTGCAGAGACTGGCAATGTTATGGAGGTGGAAGGTGATCTTAGTGACAGCGCGGATATTTAGTTGAAAGCTCCTCTTGGGGTGAACTAAGTCACTGAGGTTGTGAAGAGTTTGGTTCAGCTTGAGACAGTTGCCAGGAAGTGGAATGGAATCGGGGTGAGGGAGTGGAGTTTGTGGCAGGGATTGAAGACAGTGGCTACAGTCTTCCCAATATTTATTTAGAGGAAATTTCTTCTCATCTTTCACTGTATCTTGGATAAGCAGCTTGAATAGTTTAGAAATGATAGATGGGCTGGGAGAGATGGTGGTGAATAGTGTACATGTGGAAATTATGGCCGGGATTTTTCGGCCCCGCTGTGGTAGCACCCGCTGCAGGGGATGCAGGGACCCAGCCAAAAGTTCACTGACTTTCAGTGGGACTGGATATCCTGGCGGCAAGTGGGGCTGGAAAATCCCACCCAGATGATGCCACCCAATGGGTTACACGTAGACGAGAACAAGGAGGACGCCAAGGATGGATCCTTGAGCGACAGCAGAGGTAACTGTGAGGGGATGGGAACGGAAGCCATTGATGCTGATTTTCTGGCGATGATCAGATAAGAATGGAGTCAGGCAAACGCAGTCCCACCCTGCTGGGTGACAGTGGAGAGACGATGGAAGAGGAGATGGTGTGGTCAACTGTGTCAAAGGCTGCAGGTAGGTTGTGAAGGATGAGGCAGGATAGTTCACCTTTGTCACAGTCACGTAGGATGTTATAAATATAAGATAGATAGGATAGTCAGCAATAAATTCAACAGTGAATTCAGAAGAAAAGTTTTGCCCAGAGACTGGACAGAATGTGGATCTTGCTATCACAATGAGTTGTGGGGGGAGGGTGGGGGGAGGTGGTGAGGGGAATGGCTAAGACGCATTCAGATCCAACCTTTGCAATACTGAGGACAGATTGAACCTCAGCATGTGGTCATACTTGGCAATGAATTTTTGTGTTGGGGGATGGGAAGCAGGAGGGTGACATTGGGTACATTTCTCCCACCTTTTCATGGAGATTTTCACATAGTGTCCCTGCGGATGTGGCTTATTTTCAATCTCCAGATAAAGTAAAAGATGGTTCAGGTGACCACCATGGTGCAGAATCAGGGTATGGGCCAGACCTGTACCATGTACAGCGCTGTATCATCCCATTCCACCCTCATTAATCATGCCTTCCCGGGAAACATGGCTGATTGCTAGCAGGGAGGCTTCTGATTCACCCACTCTGCTGTCACCTCAGGCCTTCAGCCATATTTAAAGGCTGCTCCTGCACAGAGCTAGCACTCTTCAAGAGATAGCAAGCTGCTGTGAATCGGTGGCTGCCAGAGGGAGGAAACATGCTGCCCCGAGATTTAGCGACGCCTCCCCACCCCCTTGAGCACCTACTGGATGCAGTAGCGGCCCTCCGCAATGTCCTGTACCCCCGCTTTGGGTGAAGACCAGCAAGTAAGGTTACCAATCCAGCATGGGATGCAGTGGCAGTGGTGATCAGTGCCAAAGCCCTGCAAAAGAAGATAGCCACCCAGTGCTGAGAAAGGATGAATAGCCTCTTCTATTCCACCAGGGTAATTCACTCTTCTCATCACTCTCAACTCACACACTCACAAACCCATCACACATCAACAGGGATCTCATTCACTGCAAGTTCAAGGGACCTCACCATTCTCTCCCTCACGCACACACCTTCATTCGCCCCATGGATCGTGTCCTCATCCTGTCCATGGCACCACTCACCATCCACACATGGAAGGCATCCTTGTCATCTGGCCTGGCAGGCATCCTGCTTACATTCTATCCATCTCTATTCATGCAGGACAAGCTGGTACACAACAAAAGGGAGAGGTAACAGACTGGTGGAGGAATGCCTCACAGACTTTGAAACCAGAGCCATCAAGCTGGCCGGTGATGATCTGGACCATTCCTGTGCTGACGGTGAGGTCAGTGGTGCCCAACCAAGTGAGGGCCCAGCAGTGCAACATCCATCAGACACCCATGCTGTGAGTGATGTGTCCTGTTTCACAGGCCACTGCCACACACTGATTATCTCTCCTTGCTTTCACAGGCATATCTGGGAATCAGCCAAGGGAGTCCATAGTCCAGGTCCTCAACTCAATCACTGAAGAAACCTCAGAAGAAGAATCTGATAACACCCTCGTTGAAGATTTGTTACAACACTCACCCATACCCTCCATCAGAGACACACATCTCGATGGCTACTCTTTTAGAGTAGCCTTGGGGTCACAATCTGTTGAGCACAGCAGGCGGAGGCAAGGACTTCTCAAGTCTCCTGCACTCGGAGGACTGCTGGAGACCAGGAAGCTGCCAAGCCTGAGTCTCTGGACTCAGTCATACCTCAGTTGCTGGAGCTGCAAAGGCAAGCTCAGGAATACCAGGAAGGGACTCCAATCCACTCCTCAGATTGCAAGGCACGATGGAGGAGTCCATCCGCCTTCAGGTTGAGGTGATAGTGCCAGTATGTCAGCACACTGAAGTCAACACTGGTAGGATGGTAGTCGCCATGGAGACTTTGGTCCAGGACATTGGTCCTGCACTGTTACATGGGCTGAACTCCATTGCTGATGCCATTGTTGGCCTCCAACAGTGTCAACCCGAGAGGGGTGCTGGGCAGCTCAATCTTGCTCCAGCTTCCACTTCTCCTCAAGGACTCAGCCCTGGGGCACTGATAGGGAGGAGGATCAGCAGGTGCACACCTTGGGGCCATGCACCCAAATGATTCCAGGAGTGTCCGGCCTATCTGAATCCCCTCTTCCTGTGACCCTAGCAGCTCCAGCTCCACAGGCCGAGAAGAGTGTCACTGCCACACAGGCCAGGACTCTCCAGGTCTCGGCCCTCTAGAGGATGCCCGTCAAGGTCATCACAGTTGGCGTAGCAGTCAGCAGGCTGTGTCCACCTGTGCTGTTGATGTCAAGGGTGCACCAAGACATGGCAGCGGTGTTAGAGAGGTTAAGAAGATGTAACTCTTTCGAGTACAAGCATGTTTCCATCTGTTCTTATTCAGATGAAGTTACACTGTTTCACAGTTTGCCATTGTGAGATTTGAACTCTTGATCTTGGGGTTACAAACCCAGTACCATAACCTCTTGGCTATTTAGACCAAGCTTAAGAAGATGTAGCTGCACAGCCTGGGCACGGGAGTTAATCACTTGTACATAATATTCATTATTGTAAATAAACTCGCAAGAAGTCTCCTTGCCTATGGTTCCTTGTTACGAAGAGCAGTGTTCATGTCACTCAGATGTGAAACATTGGTCCCTGCGCAAGATAAAGGCAGGTGTCTCAGTCCAGGGCCTCTTCCCTGTGCTTTGTGCAACCTTCCCAGCATGCTGATGGTGCGCCTTCACAGTCACTAGAAACATCAGTCATGCCTGCAACTCGATGGGGCTTATCATTACTGCCAGAATATCCTGGGCCAGGAGCCAACAGACTGGTCCAGGCACTGGAACCTCATTTTCAACATTTCGATCGTTTGCTCCATCAAATTGCGAGTTGCAGCATGAGCCTCGTTGTACCTTCTCTCTGTTGCAGTCTGAGGTTTCATCAGCCACATCCTCTGCGGGTAGCCTTTGTCCCCGAGGAACCAACTCTGCAGCTGCTGTGGACCCCTGAAGACCTCAGCAATCTGAGACCTACTGGGAAAATAGGAATCATGGGAACCGTGCGCAGACCTGTTGGATATCTTCGTGGTGGTCGCGCACCAGCTAAACATTCAATGAATGGAACTCCTTGCGGTTAACATAGTTGACCACTTGTTGCTACGGAGATCTGAGCACCACGTGAGTGCAGTTGATGGCACCCTGCACCTGTGGGATCTGGGCAAATCCCAGCGCTCTTGCTTCCTGGTGCTCCTGATCCTGGATGAAATGCACAAAGTTGTGTGCCTTTGTGAAGATGGTGTCCGTGACCTCTTGGATGTATTTGTGTGTGGAGGCTTGTGATATCCTGCAGAAGTCAGCAGTGGAGCCCTGAAAGGAGCCATAGGTGTAGAAATTGAGCACCGTGGTGCCTTTCACGGTCACTGACAGCGGATGCCCTTCATGTCCCTGTGGCGCCAAATCCTGCAGCAGGTGGCAGATGTGACTGACCAATTCCCTGGACATGTGCAGCCTCCAGCGACACCAGTTCTCATTTATCTGTGCTGTCTATAGATCCTGTCTCTAGCTAAGCTCCGACCAGCAACAGTTTGTCGTGGCTCTTCAGCAGCGTGCACAGGAGCCCCAGCTGCCCCTTTTTCTGAGAGGTCCTCTCTTCCCTCTGTCCAGCCAGGAATCCCAGTCACTCTCTTCCCGTTTGCCTCTCCTCTCTGTACTCCATGAGGCATACACCTAGGTCACCAGGCTCCATGATCCTGATGTACTCCTCCTGCAGGATGAAAGAGAGAGATTTGTGGCTTAGCTTGGGTGCACTAAGAACCTCCAGGTTAAGTCTGAAGTCCCCTTAATGCATCCTGGAGAGTGTTGGCCACCACTTGGATGGCCAGAGTTTAGTGCGCTGCATGGCTGTCTGAGACCCCACCCACCTCCGCCCCACTCCACCTGACCGATTGGCGGCAGCTTTGCCCATTGGACTCCATGTTGTGCTCTCAGCTCAGGTGCAGGCATTCTCCTAACCCACACCGCAAGGCTGCACTGTTAGCTTCAACCATGGGGGAGACTGGTCCAAAATGAGATATTAACATTGCAAGGGGCTGTGAGCACCTCCAGCAGTGACTGCCCCATGGCCAGCTTTTGCAAAGAGATTGTACAACATGCCCAGTCGTCCAATTGTTCTGCAGTCCATTAAAATGCTCATTAGTCTGCAATCTGTGCCCGAGGGGTGAAAAACTCTGGAGCACTTGCTGGCACTTTGATGCCTCTGCATTGCTTCATTGGGCAAATAAGCTAGAAGCCCAACTACATGTATGTTAATGTGGCTTCATCTGAACTGTCTCAGCTGCAGAGGAATGGTCACTTTATACACGGTTTACCTAATGCACAGCCACTTCCCTCCCCCCAAACCCTGCATGTGCTTGTGCACTACCATCAGACCGGGCTGCCTTGCCCCCCCACCAACAACTCACCTCAGTTGCAGTACAGCCCTTGCCCCGGTACTGCAAGGCGGGAAAAAGCGACTTGCATGTGGCCTCGTCTGAATGCGCGGCACCTCAACCTTGAAGTCCAAGGGATGAAACTCACTCGAGTGCTGTGCAACCTTAGCAAGCACTCACCTCCGAGTTCCCCTCGAAGTTCAGCTTGCCAGACGCACACCTTGTAAATGTGAAACACATTGGCATGACCCCAGATGATCCAGCATGGGGGGGAGGGGGATGATTCTGGCGAGCAGGGTTTATAATGATATGCGGATGTATTAAAAATGACCTTCCCGACATCCGATGACTTTGGACAGAATTCCATAATCCACGTTAAGCAGTGAAAAGGGCCGCCAATTTCTGACCTCCTCCCTCTCCCCCGTCCTGGTTATAGTTGAGAGCGACGAAGCCTTTCCTCTGCCCTTGGAAGTCGCTGGAGTCCACACAGCCCAATAGGTTTCAAAAGAAAAAAAATTATAAATTGCTTCTTTCAGTGATTTCTCAGGCCTCATGTCAACAAAGCACTTTCTGCACAGAATGACTTCAGCACAATTTTTTTATACATAATTTAAAATACCGCGCTGAATGTATTTTTATGCATTAATTTCCGTCACATACTGGGAAAAGCAGTGTCCTAATTTATGGTCTAATATGTCACTTAGTTCAAAACCATTATATTGCATACAAAATGATACCACTTTCATTCCTTAGTCTGACACCCACGAGGAGCTGTGTTGAAACTCATCCCACATAGAACCATTATAGTCATCAGCGAAAACAGATTTACACCCCCTCTGGAGGAGCTGGATTTCACCCAAAGCCTGAACAGTGAAGGTTCCTTGTTTTAAACCACAATGCAGCCGAGGTTCCCACATTCTTTCAGGCGTTACTGGGAAGGCACTGGCTCTGGCTGAATGTCAGCCCCATTTTGACTCTCCCTACCTTGCGAATCAAGGGTTGGGTGGGGGAAGGAGTCGGTGGGGTGGGGGGTGGGGGGGGGTTGGGCGGTGGTGGGTGAGGGGTTAGGGTGGGGGGGATGTGGTGACTAACCCACTCCTTTCCTGCACCAATCCGACTGACTTGTATTCTAAGTTGAAAATGGCAAGGACATAGAATGTGCAGCACAGAAACAGGCCTGACTTCATTCATACTCCACCCAAACCCCTTTTAAATTTGAAGATTAGGCCCCAGTGTAGCATTGTTACGTAGGCGTAAATATCTTCAATCCTGTATAACGTCCAATATTAGACAACGATATTGTTGCTAGTGAATTGATGAGCAAGTATATATGTTGGACACTGAGAGTGAAAACATGCAGGCTGCTCTCTCAGACTCTGACACTCAAGAAATGATGGATCTGGACCTTGTTCAAATCTCATTCGTTCACCCTCCCTGGCTGACCCCCCACCCCCTCACCCCATCCCCCTGCCTCCTTTGGTTGAATATAGAATTAGGGGGGTTGGATTGGGGTGGTGTTGGGGGGGTGGTGAGTGGGGAGGGAGGACGCAGATGAACACTAAACTACAAATCTGAGGGAAATGTTGGTCAGGACACAAAGAGAATTCCCCTGCCCTTTTTGCCATGGGACCTTTTACAGCCACTTGACAGTGCAGAGGAAGCTTATGGGCAAAATGTTTCGCTTGGCGTGCAGGTGCTCAAGTGTAAAATAACGAGCGGTGATGTCAGACGAGCATCCCAACGTCGTCACGCACTTGTGTGATATTTCGGTCGGATATATTGGGCTAAACTTGGAAGCGCACCTGCTGACAGTTAAGAGGGGTATTAGGCCCGTTAATGGCAAAATTAACTGTGATTTTTCGCTGCCCATCCAACTGCGTGGGCAAATCGGCCAGGCAGCCTTTGCATTTTTCAGGAAACCTCATCCAGGGGGTGGGATGAGGTTTCCGTCTTTAAATTAAAAAAAATGTTTTGGGCAGAATTTTCATGTTGTATATGTTCAGGTGACTGTTTCTGACGCATGGGCATTTTCCCCTGGTTTTAAATATCTTTATTTTTTTGTATTTAAATTCTTCAGCACCATGAGGCGGCTCTCTGCCTTCAGGGAGCTTTCATTCTGCCCTCCCCCGCGGCGACCTCAGAGCTCGCCCTCCTCCCAGCCCCAACCCAGGCAGCGCTGATTGTATCAGCGCAGGCTTCACACTGGCCGGCCGTTAATTGGCCAGCCAGCATGAAATCGCAGTCGGTGGTTTGTTTCCTGACTGCTCCCAGGCCCACCGATCAAACCTTATCGCTGAGCTGAAAATTCAGGCCTATAGAAACATAAATAGGCCGTTCAGCCCCTTGCACCTGTTCTGCTATTCAATCCGACCATGGCAGATCAGTATCTAATCTTCATTAAAATGCCTTTTCCCCATATCCCTTAATACACAAACTCTATCTATCATTCCCTCAATGATGCACTGGAGTATCAACCTATGCTCAGGTGTCTGGAGTGGGACTTGAACCCACGAACTTGTCACTCAAATATAGTAGGGCTACCAACTGAGCCACAACTGACACCTAAGCTTTGCTGTTTGATCAGAATGGATGTGAATGGAATGTTATTCCGGTGAAAGTCCTGACACTGGAGGTGAGGATCGCAATTCTACTTAGGATGAGGTTTGCCTGACCCTCAATCTCCCCTGCTCTTTACCTCCTGCCATCAGGTATATTGGAAGGATTTACAGGCTGATAATCAACCACTGCACATCAAAAACAGGAGAAATTTCTCTCTGGGCTGTCAACTGAGTTTGAATAACAAGGAGAACTTCTTCCAAATGTAGTGCATGGGGATGCCCATCATTCGAATGACAGATTTTATTAGCTGGGAACATTTAACAGTCCAAACGCAAATCAACATTTTTGAGTGCTGTGTTCAACCTTGGGCACCACAAGGCAGGAAATATTGGCCTTGCCAAGTAAACTCATTGGAATGATACTGAGGCTAGAAAGGTTACTTTTTGAGGCCAGATTGCATGAACTAGTCTTGTGTTTCCTTGAATTTGGAAGATTAAAGGGCGATCTAACTGAGATTAATGGAGCTGGGAAAGTAGAAATAATTTCCTCAGCTGGAGGGAGCCGGAACAAGATGACATGGCCGGGCCATTCATATGTGATGTTAGAAAGCATTTCTTCACCCCAAAGGTAATAGGAACCTGGAACCCTCATCCCTAAAAAGCTGTTGAGGCTGGGGCTTCATTGGAAATTTCAAAACTGAGATTGATAGATTTTTGTTAGCTAAAGGTATGGAGGAGGTCTTGTGATGCAGGGGGTAGAGTCCCTACCTCTGGGCCAGAAACCAGGGGTTTTGATGACCATAGAATGCGCATTCATAATGTTGATTATGAACAGGTTGATTATCAGCTTGTAAATCCTTCCAATATACCTGATGGCGGAGGTAAAGAGCAGGGGAGATTGCTGGTCAGACATACCGCAGAAGGTAACGGCAAACCAATGCTAGGCATAATCATAGACCAATCCAAGGGAAATCCACGGCAGCCTATGCCCTCTTAGGACATGGTACCTGAAGGAGCAGGAGGAAGGGCTTTTGGGGACTTGACACTAAGGCAGATGGAGTTAAGTTATGGATCGGCCATGGTCTAACTGAAGGATAGAACAGGGTGGAGGGGCTGAATGGCCCGTTCTTGTTCCTATGTTCCTTCCATTGCACCTCTTGAAACAACATGAATTTTCCACAGCCTTCCAAGTGCTCACTGATAGCCTAATAAATTTGAATCGATGAATTATAGTAGCTTAAATAAATTATGCCCCTTAAACTGAAGTACAGGGATATTCCAAATTTAATGGAAGGCTTCTTGTCAGGCCGTCTGAATGAATGTTGATTTTCTTTCCCCCCCCTCCCCTGCCACGCTGTTGAATGTTGGCAGGAAGATTCTGCTTTCTTGTCAGATGTAGTGATGCAGCAAATGTTTGTTCCATCTGTTAATGTGTTTTGACGCAGAAATAACAGCAGTCTGTTAAACGAATTGGCACGACGGTATCTTAATTCAGTCTGCACCCTGGACTTGTGTCCACAGCTTAAGGCCTACTGTGAGTTTGGCATTAATTGCCACCAATTTTGCATTCTCAATGAAAAGCCGCAGAGGGCAAGGTTACACGAGAGAAGGAAATGGTGCTGTGCTACAGCATAAGATGTAAAGATTAAGACTGAGAGGGATTGACAGAGGGCTGTAGGTTGTAGCTACGGATTCCAAATCCAGGAAAATTCGGTTCTGTCAGTAAGTATGAAGTGAAGTTTATTTACCCTCGCTTTGACAATAACATTTTTCTCCTGTCGGGCGGGTGTGCGCTCGGCCTGAACGAGGGTAAAACAGTGCACGAGGATGTCCGTCGAGCGTCCCGACATCTTTGCGCTCTCTTGCGACATTTCGCTCGGCGGGCACGCACGACATGCCTGCCAACAAATTAAGGGGCCTATTAAGGCCCGTCATCAATTCATTAAATCAGATTTTTTGCTGCCCTTCCAACTGCTCAGTTGGCAGGCAGGCGAGAAGGCCGAGCGGCCTTTGGGTTTTTTATGAAGCCTCATCCACGGGCGGCATGAGGTTTCCAACAGGAATTAAAAATAAAATTAAAATGTTTAAAATAGAAGCAAGACGCCGTGGATGCTGGAAATCTGAAACAAAAACAGAAAATGCAGGAAAAGCTCAGCAGGTCTGACAGCAGCCGTGGAGAGAAAGACAGAGTTAGCTTTTCAAGTCGGTATGACTCTTCTTCAGAGCTGAAAATGTTTAAATCTCATTTATAACACGTCACTGCTCATGCGACAGAGTCTCATGAGGGGGCAGGTTCACCTTATTTTTTTGAATCTTTATCTGCACTGTTCTAAATCTTCAGCTCCCTGAGCCAGCTCTGTGCCTTCAGGGAGCTTTCAGTGGGTGCACCCTCCAGGGCATGTGCAAACTTCCAAACTTCCACTCTCGGGGGTCTGCCCACTGCGCACGCCCGATGATGGCAAAATTCAGCCCTATGTGAATTGAGATGGTATTTTGTGTCAAATACAAGTGAACTTCATCTGACGCCATCTTTTGTAAACTGTTATGACTGTTTCTAAGTGATAACCAACTACCTATTTACCTATTATACCTATTTCTGTTGTTTTTAAATTTATTTCCATCCATTGTTTTATCTCCACCTTTTAGCCTATTTCGATCCCTTCCCCCCACCCCACCCCCCACTAGGGCTATCTGTACCTTGCTCGTCCTGCTTTCTACCCTTAATATCATCTTTAGCACATTCCTTAGCTAATATCACCACCGTCAACACCTCTTTGTCCTTTTGTCCATGACATCTTTGGCATTCTCTTCTTTGCCTCCACCTATCACTGGCCCTCTATCCAGCTCTACCTGTCCCACCCCTCTCAACCCAGGTTATGTTTCCCCTCTTTTCTATTTTCCCTTAGTTCTGTTGAAGAGTCATGCGGACTCGAAACGTTAACTGTGTTCCTCTCCGCAGATGCTGTCAGACCTGCTGAGATTTTTCAGCTATTTTTGTTTTTGTTTCAGATTTCCAGCATCCACAGTTTTTTGCTTTTATCATACATATTTACTGAATGCTTTTATATAAAAAGAGCCGAAAATCGCCATTCTACCATGGCTTGCTCTCACTTTTTATAGAATCTTACAATCTGCATTAACATTAACATTACCTTACTTAATCTCATTTGGGAAAAATTCTGCAAGTAATTTGCATTGATCCTTGAAGGGGAGAAAGTTGCAGGGCTATAGGAAGTGGAACTAATTGTTCCTCCAAAGAGTGGCACAGGCTTAATGGGCCAAATGGCCTTGATCTGTGTTGTTAGATTCTGATCTCCAAATATCGTCAAGCAAAATGTTTTGTCTTTCAGGAAATCAAGGGATATGAGGAGCGGATGGGAAAATGGAGTCACAACAGAAGATCAGTCTTGATTGGATTGAATGGAGGAGAGGGCTGAAAGGGCTGATGGTGTACTCCTGCTCCTATTTCTTATGTTCACCATACACCTGTGCTTATGTTTCGATTCTTCGAAACTGACCTTATTTTTTTATGGATGACATTGTGCAGGCTCAAGGGTACAAAAAGCACCCAAGCTCTCTGACCGTCTCTAATTATTCCTCAACCCTTTAATCTTCAGTTCACCCCTTTTGCGAAACAGATATTTGCCCATTATTTTGCTTAAGAAGTTGAAAAATATGCACGAGCGACTTTCCTGGGCATTTGTTCCTCACATCAGCATGTTCCATCTCCATTCTTGCTTGAGTCCTGTTGATTGCTTCTCTCCTGTGTAAGGTGACTTCACCAGTCTGCCATCTGTCATCCTCCTCCTTACAGCTGAGATAGAACCAATAAAGAGATTCTTTGTGATCTCTGTTGACCAGTTCAGAGGAGGCAGCGCTAGGACAGATGCTGACTCATTTTTGCAACGTGGACTTTCCTGGAGCTGCCCGTACACCAAGTGAAGGTTTTGAGATTAACAACATGACTATTAATTCTGAGATGAATTTCGTGGCAGCTGTGATAAAATTATCACACATAACAGGGATGGAAGTGACTGCAAAGTTGGCAAACAGAGAGAAACACTCAGCTCGCTGAAAGTAGAAACAAATTCACTTTCATCTTTGTGAGTTTTATCTCAAGATATGAAATGTTAGTTCTGGGAAATGACATATTTTCATTTTGGATATAGTGCCTGTCTGGAAATAAGTCTTGTAATTACATAGAGCTTGTCAGGACCTTAGAATGTCCCAAGGCACGTTATCACCATGGAAGTAGATTTAAAGTGTAATCACTATTGTAACATAGGAAACAATATGTGGCCGACTCTTAAATGCCCTCTGAAATAGCCTAGCAAGCCATTCAGTTCAAGGGCAATTAAGAATGGGCAACAAATGCTGGCCTTGCCAGCAACGCCCACACCCCATTTTAAAAAATTCCTTCAGGAGATGATGGCTTTGCTGGCTGGACCAGCATTTATTGCTCATCCCTAGTTACCCTTGAGAAGGTGGTGGTGAGCTGCCTTCTTGAACTGCTGCAGTCCACCCAACACCCACTGTGCTGTTAGGAAGGGAGTTCCAGGATTTTGACCCAGCGGCAGTGAAGCAACAGCAATATATTTCCAAGTCAGGGTGGTGAGTGACTTGGAGGGGAACTTGCAGGTGGTGGTGTTCCCACCTATCTGCTGCCCTTGACCTTCTAGATGGTAATGGTTATGGATATGGAAGGTGCCGTTTAAGGAGCCTTGGTGAATTCCTGCAGTGCATCTTGTAGATGGTACACACTGCTGCTACTGTGTGTCATTGGTGGAGGGAGTGAATGTTTGTGGATGTGGTGCCAATCAAGTGGGCTGCTTTGTCCTGGACACTGTCAAGCTTCTTGAGTGTTGTGGGAGCTGCACTCATCTAGGCAAGTGGGGAGTATTCCATCACACTCTTGACTTGTGCCTTGTAGATGGTGGACAGGCTTTGGGGAGTCAGGATTCCTAGCCTCTAACCTGCACTTGTAGCCATAACATTTATATGGCTAGTCAAGTTCATTTTCTGGTCAATGGTAACCCTCAGGATGTTGATAGTGGGGGATTCAGTGCTGCTAATGCCATTGATCGTCAAGGCATAATAGTTAGATTCTCTTTTGTTGGAGATGGTCATTGCCTGACATTTGTGTGGAGCGAATGTTGCTTGCCACTTGTGAGCCCAAGTTGGGATATTGTCCAGGTCTTGTTGCATTTGTTCATGGACTGCACCAGTATCTGAGGAGTCACAAATGGTGCTGAACATTGTATAATCATCAGCGAACATCCCCACTTCTGACCTTATGATGGAAGGTCATTAATGAAGTAGCTGAAGAAGGTTGGGCCGAGGACACTACCCTGATGACCTCCTGCAGTGATGTCCTGGAGCTGAGATGATTGATCTCCAACAACCATCTTCCTTTGTGCTAGGAATGACTTCAACCAATGGATTCCCATTGATTCATGTTTTGCTAGGGCTTCTTGATGCTGCACCCACTTAAATGCAGCCTTGATGTCAAAGGCAGTTACTCTTACCTCACCTCGGGAGTTCAGCTCTTTCATCAATGTTTGAACCAAAGGCTGTAATGAGGTTAGGAGCTGACTGGCCAAGGCAGAACTGAAACTGGGCATCAGTGAGCAGTTTATTGTTAAGCAAGTGCTGCTTGATAGCACTGTTGATGACTTCCTCCATCACTTAAGTGATGATCAAGAGTAGACTGATGGGGCAGTAATTGGCTGGGTTAGATTTGTCCTGCTTTTTGTGTACAAGTCACAACTGGGCAATTTGCCACATAGCCGGATAGATGCCAGCGTTGTAGCTGTACTCGAACAGCTTGGCTAGGGGTCTGACAAGTTCTGGAGCAGATGTCTTCAGTACTATTGCTGGAATATTGCCAGGGCCCATAGCCTTTGCAGTTATCCAGTGCCTTCAGCCGTTTCTTGATATCACGTGGAGTGAACTGAATTGGCTGAAGACTGGCATCTGTGATGTTGGGGACCTCTGGAGGAGGCTGAGATGGATCATCCACTTGGCACTTCAGGCTAAGATTGTAGCAAATGCTCTAGTCTTATCTTTTGCACTGATGTGCTGGTCTCCCCCATCATTGAGGATGGGGATACTTGGGAGCCTCCTCCTCCTGTGAGTTGTTGAATTGTCCACCACTATTCAAGACTGGATGTGGCAGTACTGCAGAGCTTAGACCTGATCCTTTGGTTGTGGGATCACTTAGCTCTGTCTATCAGTTGCTGCTTATGCTGTTTGGCATGCAAGTAGTTCTGTGTTATAGCTTCACCAGGTTGTCACCTCATTTTTAGGTATGCCTGCTGCTGCTCCTGGCATGCCCTCCTGCATACTTCATTGAACCAGGGTTGATCCACTGGCTTGATGGTAATGGTAGAGTGGAGGATATGCCAGGCCATGAGGTTACAGATTGTGTTTGAGTACAATTCTGCTCCTGCTGATGGCCAACAACTCCTCATGGATGCCCAGTCTTGAGTTGCTAGATCTGTTCGAAACCTATCCCATTTAGCACGGTGGTAGAGCCACACAACACGATGGAGGGTATCCTCAATGTGAAGATGGGACTTCGTCTCCACAACGACTGTGTGGCGGTCATTCCTACTGATGCTGTCATGGACAGATGTATCTGTGACAGGCAGGTTGGTGAGGAAGAGGTCAGTATATTTTCCCTCTTGTTGGCTCCCTCAGCACCTGCCGCAGACCCAGTCTAGCAGCTTTGTCCTTTAGGACTCGGCCATCTCCTTTAGTAGTGGTGTTACCGAGCCACTCTTGGTAATTGACATTGAAGTCCCCCATCCAGTGTACACTCTGCATCGTTGCCACCCTCAGTACTTCCTCCAAGCGGTTTCCAACATGGAGGAGCATTGATTCATCAGCTGAGGGAGGGCGGTACATGATAATCAGCAGGAGGTTTCCTTGCCCCTGTTTGACCTGATGCCATGGGACTTCATAGGATTCAGAATCGATGTTGTGGACTCCCAAGGCAACTCCCTCCTGCCTGTAGGGAGGGATGGTGATGGTGATGTGTGGCACATTATCTGTAAGCTTTGATTCCATGAGGATGTCTATGTTAGGCTGTTGCTTGACTAGTCTGTGAGACAGCTCTCCCAATTTTGGCTCCAGCCCCCAGATATTAGTAAGGAGGACTTTGCAGGGTCAACAGTGCTGAGTTTGCCATTGTCATTTCTGGTGCCGAAGTCGATGCCAGGTAGTCCATCCGGTTTCATTCCTTTTTTGAGACGTTATAGAGGTTCGATACAACTGAGTAGCTTGCTAGGCTATTTCAGTGTCATTTAAGAGTCAACTGCATAGTTGTGAGTCTGGAGTCACATAAGACCATAAGACATAGGAGCAGAAATTAGGCTGTTCGGCTCATTGAGTTTGCTCCGCCATTCAATCATGGCTGATAAGTTTCTCAAGTACATTCTCCCGCCTTCTCCCCGTAACCTTTGATCCCCTTACCAATCAAGAACCTATCTATCTCGGTCTTAAGTACACTCAATGATCTGGCCTCCACAGCCTTCTGTGGCAATAAATTCCATTGATTCACCACTCTCTGGCTAAAGAAGTTTCTCCTCATCTCTCTTCTAAAAGGTCTTCCCTTTACTCTGAGGCTTTTCCCTTTGGTCCTAGTCTCTCCTGCTAATGGAAACATCTTCCCCACGTCCAGTCTATCCAGGCCTTTCAGTATTCTGTAAGTTTCAATCAGATCCCCCCTCATCATTCTAAACTCCATCGAGTATAGACCCAGAGTCCTCAAACGTTCCTCATATGTCAGGCCTTTCATTCCCGGGATCATTCTCGTGAACCTCCTCTGGACCTTCTCCAGGGCCCGCATATCCTTCCTGAGATACAGGGTCCAAAATTGCTCACAATATTCTAAATGTGGTCTGACCAGAGCCTTATAAAGCCTCAGCAGCACATCCATGCTTTTATATTCTAGTCCTCTTGAAATAAATGCCAGCATTGCATTTGCCTTCCTAACTACTGACTCAACCTGCAAGTTAACCTTAAGAGAATCCTGGACTAGGACTCCCAAGTCCCTTTGCACTCCAGATTTCTGAATTCTCTCTCCATTTAGAAAATAGTCTATGCCTCTATTCTTCCTACCAAAGTGCATGACCTCACACTTCCCCACGTTGTATTCCATTTGCCACTTCTTTGCCCATTCTCCTAACCTGTAGCCTCCCCGCCTCCTCAATACTACCTGTCCCTCCACCTATCTTTGTATCATCTGAAAACTTAGCCAGAATGCCCTCAGTTCCTTCATCTAGATCATTAATGTATAAAGTGAAAAGTTGTAGTCCCAACACTGACCCCTGCGGAACTCCACTAGTCACCGGCCGCCATCCTGAGAAGGACCCCCTTATCCCCACTCTCTGCTTCCTGCCAGACAGCCAATCTTCTATTCATGCTTGTACCTTGCCTCTAACACCATGAGCTCTTATCTTAGTGAGCAGCCTCCTGTGTGGCACCTTGTCAAAGGCCTTCTGGAAGTCCAAGTAGATAACATCCATTGGCTCTCCTTTGTCTAACCTACCCGTTACCTCCTCAAAGAATTCTAACAGATTTGTCAGACATGACCTACCCTTGATGAAACCATGCTGACTTTGCCCTATTTTACCATGTACTTCCAAGTATTCTGAAATCTCATCCTTAATAATGGACTCTAAAATCTTACCAAGGACCGAGGTCAGGCTAATTGGCCTGTAATTTCCCATCTTTTGCCTCAATCCCTTCTTAAACAGAGGGGTTACATTAGCGATTTTCCAGTCCTCTGAGACCCTCCTTGACTCCAGTGATTCCTGAAAGATCACCACTAATGCCTCCACTATCTCTTCAGCTATCTCCTTCAGAACTCTGGGGTGTAATCCATCTGGCCCAGGTGATTTATCCACCTTCAGACCTTCCAGTTTTCCTAGCACCTTCTCCTTGGTAATGGCCACCATAGTCACCTCTGCCCCCCAACTCTCTTGAACTTTGGGGATGTTACTCGTGTCTTCTACCGTGAAGACTGATGCAAAGTACCTATTCAGTTCCTCCACCATTTCTTTATTCCCCACTACTACTTCTCCAGTGTCATTTTCCAGCAGCCCAATGTCCACTTTTGCCTCTCTCCTACCCTTTATATATCTAAAAATACTCTTGCAATCTTCTTTTATATTACTGGCTAGTTTACCCTCATATTTAACCTTCTCGCTCCTTATTTCTTTTTTAGTTGTCCTCTGTTGGACTTTGTAGGCTTCCCAATCCCCTGGTTTCCCACTGCTCTTCGCCGCATTGTATGCTTTCTCTTTAGCTTTTATGCTGTCCCTGACTTCCCTTGTCAGCCATGGTTGCCTTGTCCTCCCTTTAGTACGCTTCTTCTTCCTAGGGATGAATTTTTGCTGTGTCTCCCAAATTACTCCCAGAAACTCCTGCCATTGCTGTTCCACTGTCTTTCCTGCTAGGCTCATCTCCCAGTCAGTCCTGGCCAGCTCCTCCCTCATGCCTCTGTAGTTGCCTTTATTCAACTGTAATACTGTTACATCTGATTCCAGCTTTTTCCTCTCAAATTGCAGGGTAAATTCTATCATATTATGGTCACTCCCTCCTAAGGGTTCCTTCACGTTAAGCTCCCTTATCAAATCTGCCTCATTACACACCACTAAATCTAGAATTGCCTGTTCCCTAGTGGGCTCCACCACAAGCTGCTCCAAAAAGCAATGTCGTAGACATTCCACAAATTCCTTTTCTTGGGATCCACTACCAACCTGATTTTCCCAGTCTACCTGCATATTGAAATCCCCCATGATCACTGTAACCTTGCCTTCCTTACACGCCTTTTCTCTCTCCTGGTGTATCTTGTGCCCCACATCCTGACTACTGTTTGGAGGCCTGTACATAACTCCCATTATGGTTTTTTTTACCTTTGCTGTTCCTCAACTCTACCCACACAGATTCTACATCATCTGACCCTACGTCATTTCTTGCTATCGATTTAATTTCATTTCTTACTAACAAAGCAACCCCACCCCCTCTGCCAACCTGCCTATCTTTTCGATAGGATGTATATCCTTGGATATTTAGCTCCCAGTCCTGATCCCCTTGCAGCCATGTCTCCGTGATGCCCACCACATCATACCTGTCAATTTCAATTTGTGCCACAAGCTCACTTACCTTATTTCGTATACTGTGTGCATTCAGATACAACACCTTCAGTCCTGTGTTTCCCGTCCCCCTTCTCATCGTCGTCCCTTTATCTGATGTGCTTGAAGTTAGATTCCTAGCCCTTTCCAAACACACTGTCCTATGTAGGCCAGGCCAGGTAAGGACAGCAGATTTCCTTCCCTAAAGGACATTAGTGAGCCAGATGGGTTTTTACAACAATTGACAATAGTTTCACGGTCATCATTAGACTTTTAATTCCAGATTTTTATTGAATTCCCATTTCACTATCTGCTCTGGTGAGCATTACCCTGGATCTCTGGATTGTCAGTATTATGCCATCACGTCTCCCTCCAGGAAAGAATACAAAAAAGTAAGGCAACCAATTTGTGCCCAATACGGGTAACAGCACTCGAGTCAGCTTAGATTTTCAGTCTAAGTCGCAGGTGTGGGGCTTCAACCCACAATCTACTCATTCAGAGGTAGGACTGCTGCCCACTTGGCCTCAGCTGTAAGCATTTAACTTTCCCCTACAATGGAGCTTAGATGGAGCTTAGCCCCCAACCTCAGATGCCACCAATGTGGCATCCCCTGTTTCGATTACCAACCTAGTGTCAACTTGTGACAAATTAGATGAAATTAGATTGAGACTGCCCCAGCTCATCTTATTTACAGCCTCTACTGCTAGCACTGAAAGCACATCCTAAGGTGTTCTGGACAGATAGCAAAGGAAGGAAAGGAGGAGGTGTGGCAGTACTGATTAAGGAAAACATTGCAGTGCTGGAGAGAAAGGATATCCAAGAGGGCAAAGACAAAGGGTGGAATTTTCTGTGCCCACTGGCGTGGGGCGTCATGGCTGGCGTGAGCAGGCAATATGGCAGGAAGGCCGAAAAACGGTTTCACAATGTCGTGAAACCTTTTTGTGATAGGCTGCTCTGCCTGTCAATGGCGGGCCTTGATTCCCACCACTGCCTGTCAGGAACCTCATTGTACTACATCTGCATCTCATTATAAGCATCTCATTATAAGCCTAGATTGCCGGAATCATCCCCCCGCGCTGGATCACCCGGGCACAGCATGGCGATTGCACGCTGATGTGTTTCAGAACGGAACATAAGCAACGTGCACCTGGTGAGCTACACTTCAATCGGGACTTTGAGGGTTGTTTGCCCACTTTGCCTCGGTCATCAGCACCCCAGGCTTCACAGGCAGCACCACATCACTTTTAGGGAGGTCCCTACTTATGAGGCCAGCCTTAAGGCGGGGCTGGCTTTTCAATGGTGGGGGTTGGCTTTTCAATGGTGGCTCTGACTTGCTTGGGGAAGGGGAGGAAGTGGCCTCAGGTGAGGGAAGAGGCTGCAGGGCTAGGGCATTAGTGGGGAAGTGGTGGGGGAAGGGGGTACCCCTGGGTATGTGAGGGGACACATGTTGCTCTATTCAAGTGGCCTCAAGAGGTTGAGAGCCGAGGAGGCAGAGTATTTCAGTGTATTCATATTTCAGATTATTCGGAATAAGTACATTTCTACTATAAAGAAAAAATTCTAAGGGGAGGACCCACCATCTATGGTTAACTAGAGATGTTAAGGAAAGCATCAAACTTAAGGGAAAAGCACACAACTCTGCAAATCTGAGTGGCAGAACAGATGATTGGACAGAATATAAAGAAAGGCAGAGAATGACTGAAAGGTTAATCGGAGAAAGAAATTAAAGTATGAGAGGAAGCTAGCTAGCAATGTAAAAACAGATAGCAAGAGTTTCTACAGGTATTTAAAAAGGAAAAAAGTAAGTAAAGTGAGTGTTGGTCCTCTAGAGAGTTACAGTGGGTAGTTAATAGTAGATAATAAAGAAGTGGCAGAATAAAGGAACAAATATTTTGCTTCTGTGTTCACTATAAGGGATACAAAAGCATTCCAGTAATAGCTGCAAATCAGGAAGTGAACAGGAGAAAGGAACTTTTGGAAGTCCATGCACATCACATCAACAACATTACCCTCATCAACCCTTTCTGTTACGTCTTCGAAAACCTCAATCAATTTAGTTAAACACAATTTGCCCTTAACAAATCTGTCCTGGCTTTCCTTAATTAAACCACATTTTCCCAAGTGACTATTATATTGTCATTTCTAAACGTTTCACCAACACTGAGTTAATCTGACTGCTCTATAGTTGCTGGCTTTACCTGCGACAGGAAACTTAATGCAGAGAACTGTGAACTGTTTCATTTTGGTAGAAAGAGCGTAGAGAGACAATATAAAATAAAGGTTACATTTCTAAAAGGGGTGCGGGGCAGAGGGACCTGGGTGTATACATCATTGAAGGTGGCAGGACAGGTTGAGAGAGTAATTAATAAAGCACGCAGCATTCTGGGCATTATCAATAAGGGCATAGAGTGTAAAAGCAAGGAAGTTATGGTAAAATGGTCTAAAATACTGGTTTGGCCTCAACTGGAGTATAGTGTTCAGTTCTGGACACCACATTTTAGGGAGCATGTGAAGGCAGTAGAGAGGGTGCAGGAAAGATTCACATGAATGTTTCCAGGGATGTGGAGCTTCAGTTACATCGAAAGATTGGAGGACTCGGAACTTAATGTTCTCATTGGTGGAAGGACCGAGAAACATAGGGCATGGGTTTAAGGTAATTGGCAAAAGAAGCAATGGCGACATGAGGAAAAACATTTTTTACACAGTGAGTGGTTAAGATCTGGAATGCACTACCTGAGAGTATGGTGGAAGCAGGGTCAATTGAGGAATTCAAGAAGAAATTGAATTATTATCCTATTTTTATTCATTCATGGGATGTGGGCATCGCTGGCTAGGCCAACATTCATTGCCCATCCCTAATTGCCCTTGAGAACGTAGTGGTGAACTGCCTTCTAGAACAGCTGCAGTCCATGTGGTGCAGGTACACCTACAGTGCTGTTAAGGAGGGATTTGTATAATTTTGAAGTGAAGGAACGGTGAAATATTTCCAAATTAGGATGGTGAGAGGCCTGGAGGGGAACTTCCAGCTGGTGATGTTCCCATGTGTCTGCTGCCCTTATCCTTCTAGATGGTAGTGGTTGTTGGTTTGGAAGTTGCTGTCTAAGGAGCCCTGGCGAGTTCCTGCAGTGCATCTTGTGGATGGTACACATTGCTACTACTGTGCCTTGGTGGTGGAGGGAGTGAACGTTTGTGAATGGGATGCCAATCAAGCAGGCTGCTTTGTCCTGGATGGTGTCAAGCTTCTTGAGTATTTTTGGAGTTGCACTCATCCAGGCAAGGGGAGAATATTTCATCACACTCCTGACTTGTGCCTTGTAGATTGTGGAGAGGTTTTGGGGAGTCAGGAGGTGAGTTACCTCACACAGGGTTCCTAGCATCTGACCTGCTCTTGTAGCCACGGTATTTATATGGCTGGTTCAGTTCATTTTCTGGTCAATGGTAGCCCCCAGGATGTTGATATTGAAGGATTCAGTGATGGTAATGCCATTGAATATTAAGGGGCGATTGTTAGATTCTCTCTTGTTGGAGATGGTCATTGCCTGACACTTGTGTGGTATGAATGTTACTTGCTACTGTCAGCCCAAGCCTGGATATTGACCAGGTCTTGCTGCATTTGGACATGGACTGCTTCAGTGCCTGAGGAGTCACACATGGTGCTGAACATGGTGCAATCATCAGCAAACATCCCCATTTCTGACCTGATGATGGAAGGAAAGTCATTGATGAAGCAGCTGAAGATGGTTGGGCCAAGGACACTACCCTGAGGAACTCCTGCAGTGATGTCCTGGAGCTGAGATGACTGACCTCCAACAACCACAACCACCTTCCTTTGTGCTAGGTATGACTCCAACCAGTGCAGATTTTTCCCCCTGATTCCCATTGACTCCAGTTTTGTTAAGGCTCCTTGATGCTACACTCTGTCAAATGCTGCTTTGATGTCAAGAGCAGATACTCTCGCCTCCTCTCCGGAGCTCAGCTCTTTTGTCCATGTTTGAACCAAGACTGTAATGAGATCAGGAGCTGAGTGGCCCTGGCGGAACCCAAACTGAGCAACAGTGAGCAAGTTATTGCTAAGCAAGTGCTGCTTGATAGCACTGTTGATGACCTCCTTCCATTACTTTACTGATGGTTGAGAGTAGATTGATGCAATGGTAATTGGCCGGGTTGGATTTGTTCCGCTTTTTGGGTACAGGACATACTTGGGCAATTTTCCACATAGCTGGGCAGATGCCAGTGTTGTAGATGTACAGGAGCAGCTTGGCTAGGGGTGTGGCAAATTCTGGAGCACAAGTCTTCAATAATATTGCTATCTGAAAAGAAAGAATGTGCAAGGTTATGGGCACAAGGCGGTATTGCTTCTTCAGAGGACCAGCACAGATATGATGGGCCAAATGGCCTTCCTCTGTGCTGTAACCATCCTATGATTCTATAAACCTGGACTGTGTTTAAACACTGATCCAAGAAATGAATGACTAGTCTTTAAACCTCTGCTCCAGTCATTCCCCAAGTCTTGGAAAACTATTACTTCACCCATTGAAAGCCAAAGAGGCAATATTGGAGATGACTAGTAAATTATCTTGATCTGAAGGATTCCAGAGGCTAAATACCCCATAAGTCTGCTCTGCTGACCAGCGCTGCATTTGCTGATCTCAACCAGGATGGAAGTAGGATATTAGAGTTGGTCCCTGAAAATGATCCAGATTGCTATGTAGTGACCTTTGCATAGTCGTATGTGTTGTGTATTTGTGTTGATGTCATGTGAAAACAGGACTGCCTCAACTGTAATGATCCTCACATCTGAATGGACCACCAGCACTCAACTGCTGAAATTCACATGAGGGGCATGGCCTGTTGTACCTGATCTCCATAAGACCATAAGACATAGGAGCAGAAATTAGGCCATTCGGCCCATTGAATCTGCTCTGCCATCCAATCATGGCTGATAAGTTTCTCAACCCCATTCTCCCACCTTCTCCCCGTAACCTTTGTTCCCCTTAACTCAGTAGAAGTGAGGCTCACCTGGAATGCAGCCTGCAATTAAAATCTGCTTCAATGTGTCCAATAACGCCCTTTGAAAGGGAAGGACAGAAACAGAAGGGAAAGAAAAAGGCCCTTTGGCCCATCAAGTCTGCGCCAGTCAAACAAGTACCTAACTATTCTAATCCCATTTCCAGCACTAGGCCCATATCCTTGTATGCCATGGCATCGCAAGTGCACGTCCAAATACTTCTTAAATGTTATGAGGGTTTCTGCCTCTGCCACCCTTTCAGCCAGTGAGTTCCAGATTCCTACCACCCTCTGGGTGAAAGCATTCTTCCTCACAACCCCTCTACACCTCCTACCCCTTACCTTAAGTCTATGCCCCCCTGGTTATTGATCCCTCCACCAAGGGGAAAAGTTCCTTCCTGTCTACCATATCTATGCCCCTCATAATTTTATACACCTCAATCATGTCCCCCCTCAATCTCCTCTGCTCCAAAAATAAATTTCTGCTCAACTGACTCATGCTTAATAGTTTGTTAATTCTGCCTAATGCCACGTAATGAAAAATTAAGTCAAAGAGCTTTGAAATGGCAAAATGAGCTAATGGAATATATAAGCAGCAATATAGAGAATTTATGCAGGTTAATTTATACAAACTCACAATTCAGATAATCTTGCCATAGAATTTATGTTTCCTGAAGCTTCTGAATAATTATGCTCACTAAGTGTTTTTGGTCCCCTGATCTCCAATGGTCCAATTGGCCTGGGCCTGCATTCCCAAGCAAGCCTCACTTCTACTGGGGTCAGGCAATATGAGACCATTTGTAGCTGCTACTCATACAACAGATCAGACTGAGGGCTTAGGTGCCAGAATTCCATAATTAATGGGCCCCGATCCAGCCCTTGCCCACTCTGTCTTGTTGAGGTGGGTGAAAGCTCTACTCCTAAATGACCATTCCAGAAAAGTATACTCAGGGCTGGGAGCCAGTCTATCCTGAATGCATTTGCAATGGCTCTGGCAGAATCTCGCTGTAAACTAAAGTCAGTTTGATACCTCTGCTTTTCCCAAGAACACAAACAAATTGTCCCTAAACTTATGTTCTTAATTCTTGCCTCTGAGCACACGCCAAGTACAGTAACACATGCCCTATAGAGTCATAGAGTCATAGAATCATCGAGGTCTACAGCACGGAAAAAGGCCCTTTGGCCCATCAAGTCTGCACCAGTCAAACAAGTACCGAACTATTCTAATCCCATTTTCCAGCACCAGGCCCATACCCTTGTATGCCATGGCATTGCAAGTGCACATCCAAATACTTCTTAGATGTTATGAGGGTTTCTGCATTTACCACCCTTTCAGCCAGTGAGCTTCAGATTCCTACCACCCTCTGGGTGAAAACATTCTTCCTCACATCCCCTCTAAACCTCCTGCCCCTTACCTTAAGTCTATGCCCCCCTGGTTATTGATCCCTCCACCAAGGAGAAAAGTTCCTTCCTGTCTACCATATCTATGCCCCTCATAATTTTATACACCTCAGTCATGCCCCCCCTCAATATCCTCTGCTCCAGGGAAAATAACCCCCATCTGTCCAATCTCTCCTCATTACTAAAACTCTCCAGCCCAGGCAACATCCTGGTAAATCTCCTCTGCACGCTCTCTAGTGCAATCACATCCATCCTATAATGTGGATTCCAGAACTGCACGCAATTCTCTGGCTGTGGCCTAACCAACGTTTTATCCAGTTCCAGCATAACCTCCCTGCTGTTATATTCTATGCCTCGGCTAATAAAGGCAAATATCCCATATGCCTTCTTAACCACCTTATTTACCTGTCCCGCTATCTTAAGGGACAGGTGGACATGCACACCAAGGTCCCTCTGATCCAAGGTACATCCCAGGGTCCTACCATTTATCGTGTATTCCCATGCCTTGTTTGTCCTCCCCAAGTGCATCACCTCACACTTAACTGGATTAAATTCCATTTGCCACTGATCAGCCCATCTGACCAGTCCACCTATATTCCCCTGTAATCTAAGGCTACCCTCTTCACTATTTACCACCCCAACAATTTTCGTGTTATCCGCGAACTTACTGATCAACCCTCCTACATTCTACCCTCCTATGATGAGTGGTGTGCAGTAGACCAGAGGGGTCTGACAAGCAGTTTGATATAATCTCTTTGAATCAAAAACTATAAGAGAAACAACTTATGTCTACACAGCACCCACATAGCACCTTTAACGTAATAAAAAATGTAAGTCAGTGAGCACAGGGGTGAAATGTGAATGGGATTAAGCGTAAAATGTGGGAGACCAGCCATGGGTGCATTGAAATAGCAAAGTCTGAAGGTGACAATAACATGAATAAGGATTTCAGCAGTAGCCAAGCTGAGACAGGGATGAAGTTGGTTGATGTTACAGAGGTGGAAATAGGTGGTCTGAATGATGGTGTGAACTGGTTTAACCTCAGCCAACTGCCAGGGAGAAGGATGGAGTCGATAGTAAGGGAACAGAATTTGGAGTGGAGACCGAAAGCAATGGCTTCAGTCTTCCCAATAATGAATGGAAGAAATTTCTGCTCACCCAGTACTGGATGTCAGGTCAGCAGATTGATAAGTTAGCAACAGTGGAAGGGACGAGAGAGGTGGTGATGAGGAAGAGCTGGCTGTCGTCAGCCTACATGTGAACAGTGACATTGTGCTTTCGGGTGATGTTGCTGATAGGCAGAAAGTAAATGAAAAATAGGAGAGGACCAAGGCTATATCCTTGGAGGATGCACAGGAGTGGGAAGAGAAACCATTGCAAGTGATCCTTTGGCTATGATTAGATAGATAAGAATGGAACTAGGTGAAAGCAGGTAGACAATTATGTACTCAAATGTATTATGGGCTGTAAGCGGATCAAAAAGGACAAGGAGGGATAATTTACCTTTGTCAGTCATATAAGATGCCATTTGTGGCTTTGATAACAGCAGTTTCAGTAATGTGGCACGGACAGAAACCTGACTGGAGAGGTTCATATATGAAGTTCTGGGAAAGATTGGCATGGATTTGGGAGGTGACAGGATATTCATGGACTTTGGAGAGGAAAGGGAGGTTGAAGGTGGGGTGGTAGTTTACAAGGACAGTGGGATCAAGGGTTGGTTCTCTACTTACATTTTTCCCAATTTGAGACTTGGTAAAGATAGTCCTAATGAGTAAGAATGCCATTATTAAAACTGAAATTCTAAAAATGTCGGGCTGTATCGACATAAATCAAAACATGGATCAAAAATTGGGATTGTGGAACATAAGAGCATAGGTGCAGGAGTAGACCATTCAGCCCCTTAATTCTCCACCTTATTTTAATTTAACTGCCTTTTATCCATCTCCCTCAATACTGTCACCTAACAAAGTCTATCAAACTCAGTCATGAAAATTTCAGTTGACCTAACATTTACAGCCTTTTGGGGAGAGAGTTCCAGATTTCTACTACCCTGTTTCCTGATCCTAGCTAGACTAATGGAGTGCAGCTGGCTAACTGAGTGAAGACTTGGTGAGGGGAGTTTTAGGTGTTAATTTTGTTCTTAGGTTTTGCTTTTAAAAACAAATCTAGTCTGTAACTAGCAGGAACTGGAAAGTACTATGTAAGCAGGCTAAATTCTTTCTTTCTTGCAGTTTACTATAAATTCAGGGTTCTTTAGTGCAGCCTTGGCAAACGGAGTGCAGCTGACTAACTGAGTGAAGATTTGGAGTTTGGTGAGAGGGGAATTCAGAGAAGGAGTTGTTTGTTTCCTCTTTCTATTTTTCTCACCCCATTGAAATTGGTTCTTGATCTACTACTGGGAAAGGAACTCACTGTTTGGTGAGTATCTGGTAAGTGAGTAAGTTCTATTCAATCCCTAACGTTTAAAATAGTACATAATTTGGTGGTAAATTTAATAAAATATATAAAAAGCAAAATAAATAAGCGATTAATATAATTAAGTAATTATTTAAAACACATTAAGGATGGCAGGACAGCTGATGTGTCAAGGCTGCAGCATGTGGGAGCTCCTGGATAACATTGTGATCCTGGGCAAACAGGTCTGCAGTAAGTGTTTGCAGCTTGAGGAAATTTGGCTCAGAGCCATTGAGCTAGAGGATGAGCTGTGGATTCTGCGACACATCAGGGAGAGGGAATGTTACCTGGATGCTTTATACCAGGAGGCAGTCGCACCACTTAGGATAGGGTCTCCTGATTTGGTCAGTGGCCAAGAACAGGAGGGTGTGAGGCAGGTAAGGGGAACCAGAGGGCAAGAGTGCAGGGGTTGAGCCTCTGCCATTGTGCAACAGGTTTGAGGTTCTCTCAGCTTGTTTGGATGAGAGCAGGGCCTGCAGGGTGGATGACCTAACTGACCATGGCACCGTGGTACAGGAAGCCATCCATGTGGGGGGTGCAAAAAGTAACACAGTGGTAGTAGGGGACAGTATAGTGAGGGTCCCTGTAGCAAAGAGCGTGAGTCCAGATGGCTTTGTTGCCTGCCCAGTGCCAGGGTTCGAGATATCGGGTCAGGGCTGGAGAGGAATTTGCTGTGGCGGGGGAGGATCCAGTGGTCACCGTCCATGTAGGGACCAACAACGTAGGCAGGATGAGGACGGAGGTTCTACAAAATCAGCATCATGAACTAGGCACCAAACTAAGAAGCGGAACCATAAAGGTAATAATCTCTGGATTATTACCTGAGTCACGTGCAAATTGGCATAGGACAAATAAGGTTAGAGAAATGAATGTATGGCTCAAAGACTCGTGTGGGAAAAGTGGGTTCTGGTTTGTGGGGCACTAGCACCAATATTAAGGAAAGTGGGATCTGTACAGTTGGAAAAGTCTACACCTTAACCATTCTGTGGCTGGTGTCCTTGAGGGAAATGGAGAGGGAAATGGAGAGGGATTTAAACTGAAGAGTGGGACAAAGGATCAAATTTGGGAAGATGTGGTAAACCAAAGAGTAGAGAGAAGGCAAGAGAGACAAATATTAATGTAGCAAATGATAAACAGACTGTGGCAGGAAGGGACAGAGAGTACAAATCTCACAGTAAATCAGCAGATAAGGCTAGACGCTACAACAATGATAAAGGACAAAACTAAAGGCTCTGCATCTAAATGCATGTAACATTTGAAACAAAAGAAATGAACAGAAAGCACAAATAGAAGTAAATAAATACGACCTGGTGGTCATTACAGAGACATGGCTACAGGACGACATAGATTGGGACCTGAATATTGAAGGTACGTGACATGTAGGAAGGACAGGAAGTGAGGAAAAAGGTGGAGGGGTGGCTCTGTTAATTAATGATGGTATTAGTACATTAGAGAGAGATAACTTAAGTTTAGGAAACCAGGATGTAGAAACAGTTTGGGCTGAGATGAGAATTAATAAAGGGAAAAAGTCACTTGTGGGAATGGTGTACAGGCCTCCTAATTATAATTACACAGCAGGACACAGTATAAAAGAAGAGATAATGGGAGCTTTCCAGAAAGATTTAGCAATAATCATGGGACATTTTAATCTACATATAGCTGGAAAAATCAGATGGGCAAAGGGTAGCATAGATGATAAGTTCACAGAACCTTTTCGAGGTAGTTTTTTCAAACAGCATGTTCTGGAGCCAACCAGGGAGGGGGCTATACTAGACCTGATATTGAGCAATGAGATAGGATGAATTCATAACCTCATAGTGAAGGCACCCCTAGCTAGCAGCGATCATACTATGGTTGATTTTACATTCATTTCGAGGAAGAAACCCTCAATACTAGTATTTTGAACTTAAATAAGGGCAATTATGGGGGCATGAAAACAGAGCTAGCTAAAGTGAGCTGGCAAATGAGGTTAAGGAATATGTCAATAGAAGTTCAATGGCAGACATGTTAAGGGATAGTTCAGAATACACAGAATACATACATTCAAATGAGAAAAGAAAATCCCATGGGGAGGGCCCAACATCCATGGTTAACTAAAAAATTTAAAGATAGTATCAAACTTAAAAGGAAAAGCATATAATTGCACAAAGACAGGTGGCAGGTCAGAAGATTGGAAAGAATATAATGAACAGCAAAGAATGACAAAAAGATTAATAAAGAGGGAAAAATTAGAGCGTGAGGTAAAGGTAGCTAGTAATATAAAAACAGATAATAGCAGTTTCTATAGATATTTAAATAAGAGAGTCGACAAAGTGAGCGTTGGTCCAAAGTGAGTGCACCTGGGAAATTGATAATGGAAAGTAGGGAGGTGGTGGATGAATTAAACAGGTATTTTGCTTCAGTCTTCACTATAGAGGACACAAGTAACATCCCGGAAATATCCCAGAAAAATTCAGGGAATGGAAAGGAGGGAGGCGCTCGGGAAAATTACAATCACCAGGGAAGTGGTATTGAGCAGACTGTTGGGGGCTGTGTGCTGACAAATCTCCAGGGCTGGATGGACTTCACCCTAAGGCCTTGAAAGAAGTGGCTAGTGAGATAGTTGATGCACTGGTTTTAATTTTCCAAAGTTGCCTGGATTCAGGGAAGGTTCAATTAGATTGGAAAATAGCAAATATAATTCCTTTACTCAAAAAGGGAGGAAGACAGGAAACAGGAAATTACTGCCTAGTTAGCCTAACACCTGTCATAGGGAAAATGTTTGAAACTATTATCAAATATGTTAAAATAGGGCACTTAGAAAAATTCAAGGCATTTAGGCACAGTCAATATGGATTTGTAATAGGGTAATCATGTTTAATCAATTTATTGCAATTCTTTGAAGGAGTTACATGTGCTATGGATAAAGGAGAACCAGTGGGTATCCTGTACTTAGATTTTCAGAAGGCATTTGATAACATGCCACATCAAACATTATTGCGGAAAATAAAAGCTCATGGTTTAGGGGGTAACATATTGGTATGGATAGAAGATTGGCTAGCTAACAGGAAGCAGAGAGTTGGCATAAATGGGTCTTTTTTAAGTTGGCAAGATATGATGAGTGGTGTGCCACATGGATCAGTGCTGGGGCCTCAACTTTTCAAAGCTGATATAAATGATTTGGATGAAGAGATCAAAGGAATGGTGGCTAAATTTGCTGATGACACAAAGATAGTAGGAAAGTAAATTGTGAGGAGGACATAAAGGAGATACAAAATGACATAGATAGCTTAAGTGAGTGGGCAAAGACCTGGCAAATGGAGTATAATGTGGGAAAATGTGAAATTGTTCATTTTGGCAGGAAGAATAAAAAAGAAGCTTATTATCTAAATGGTGAGAGATTGCAGAGCTCTGAGATTCAGGGGAATCTGGGTGTCCTAGTGCATGAATCACAAAAGATTAGTATGCAGATACAGCAGGTAATTAGGAAAGTTAGTAGAATGTTATCGTTTATTGTGGGGGGAATTGATTATAAAAGTAGGGAGGTTATGCTTCAGTTGTATAGAGCATTGGTGAGACCACATTTGGAGTATTGTGTACGGTACTGGTCTCCTTAATTACAGAGAAATGTAAATGCATTAGACATAGCTCAAAGAAGGTTTACTAGACTAAGACCAGGCATGGCTGGGATGTCTTATGAGATAACACTGGACAGGTTAGGCTTGTATCCACTGGAATTTAGAAGAGTAAGAGGTGAATTAATTGAAACCTTTAAGATCCTGAGGGGTCTTGATAGGGTGGATGTGGAGAGGCTGTTTCCTCTTGTGGGAGAGTCTAGAACTAAGGAGTCACTCCTTTTAGACAGAGATGAGAAGAATTTTTTCCCTCAGAGGGTAGTGAGTCTTTGGAACTCTTCCTCAAAAGGCGGTGGAAGCAGAGCCTTTGGATATTTTTAAGGCAGAGCTAGATAGATTCTTGATTAGCAAGGGGGTGAAAGGTTATCAGGGGTAGGCAGGGTTGAGGTTACATTTGGATCAGCCATGATCTTATTGAATGGTGGAGCAGACTCGAGGGGCTGAGTGATCTGCTGCTCCTAATTCAAATGTGCGTATGTAGTTTTCACTTGTGCCCCTTTGTTCTAGATTCCATAGTTTCTGTGGTCTACCTTATCAAATTCTTTAAATCACTTTACACACTTTGATTGAATCATTCCTAAAACTTTCTAAATTCAAGGAATACAAAGAAAATTTATGCAACCAGTCTTCAAAATTCAACTCTTTAAGCCTTGGTATAATTACGGTAAAGTTGGCATTGCACCCACTCTGAAGCCAGTATACCATCTACTTGACATGATGAATGCAGCTCCAATAACACTCAAGAAGCTCAGCACCTTCCAGGCCAAAGTAGCCCACTTGAACAAGCACCTCATCGACCAACTTAAACATTCACCAACTCCATCACTGGCGCACAGTGGCAGTATTGTGCAGCTTCCACAAGATGTATTTCAACAGCTTGCCATGGCTCCTTCTACAGCACCTTCCGAACCCGTGACCTCTAACACCTAAAAGGACAAGGGCAACAGATACATGGGAACACCACCACCACCTCTAAATTCCCCTCCAAGCCACACACCATCCTGACTTGGAACTATATTGCAGATCCTTCACTGTCACTGGGTCAAAATCCTGGAATCTGCTAACAAAACTGTGGGTGCACCAACACCACATGGACTGCAGCGGTTAAGAAGGCAGCTCACCACCACCTTCTCAAGGGAAATTAGGGATGGGCAATAAATGCTGGGGTACTGTCAGTGACGCATCCCGCGAATGATTGTAAAAGATCCTTCATGAGGTGTGACATAGTGCCCAAAAACAAAGGCAGTACTCCGGATGGAGAGGAATAGCTTAACGTTGCTCATGAGGAACACTTGAGCCACTCTAAATATTGCAGCATGTGCCCACCAGCGTGAAGTGGCTGCACATGGAAGGAATGAATGGGAAAACTACGTAACATAACAGTTGAATTTTTTTTTAAATGGAAAACACAGGTGGTGATCTGAATTTATGATCTATTACACTTGACATTTTCTCTATAATTCTCAAGTGGCTGTAATTTAGCATGCCTTGTTAAGCTGTACAGAAGCCCCATTAAACTGTCTTTGCAGATACTTCTGATTACAGTGTATCAGATAGTTAACGGCCAATCCAAGCTGAAGCCATCTGTTACCATGGGGACATAATAACATTGGCAGAGACAGGAACAACATATTTAGTGCAAGATAAACACAGTCAACATCATCTGAATTTGCTGGGATGAGCGATATCATTTGCTTAAAAAAAATACCCAGCTCCCTTTATGATATTTGATTTCTTGTAATGAAACCTGTCACTCCAATTCAACTTGATAATTTCAGTGAACAAAGCCTGGTCAGTCTGTGTGAAGGGTGACAATCTTTCTGAAATCTGTTTCTACCGGTCAATTGGTTGCCTCGGAGTTTAATTAGTACTTAAGGATGCTGAAAGATAATTAGTATCATTGGAAAAGTGGAGCAGATCCTGTTGGCTTCTGTTTAGCAGGCAAGAAAAAAATCAGCAAGATTCTGTCACGTGAAGGGACAGTATCCCATTCATGTGTTGTTTTTTTTCTCAGAAGGACTCTGAAAGAACTTGCATTTATATAGTGCCTTTCATGGCTTCCGCTTGTCCCAAAAGTCTTAAAAGCACTTTTGATGCATGGTCACGTTGTAATGTAGGAAATGTAGCAGCCAATTCACGCACAGAAAGATCCCACACACAGCAATGTGATAATGGCCGGAAAACCTGACTTTTAGTGACATTGATTGAGAGGTAAATATCAACCAGGACACCTGGTAAAAGTCTCCCACTCTTCTTCGAAGTAGCGCCATGGGATCTTTTGCTTCCACCTGAGAGAGCAGATGGGCCTCAGTTTAACATCTCATCCAATAGATCATGCCTCGGACAGCCTCCCTCAGTACTGCACTGGAGTGTCAGCCTAAATTTTGTCCTTAAGTGTCTGGAGTGTTTTTTCCTTCAAAGCTATCCAGTTAAAAAAAAAACTACAGATAGTGGTAATTAACAATATAATGCTGGAAATATGCAACAAGCCAGCCAGCATTTGTAAAGGAAAGAATCCAGTTAATATTTTGTGTTCAGAGTTGAAGACTTGAGGACCGAACTCATAAACTTTGCCTGCATCCTCTTTCTCTAGCTCAGAGGGCCTGGGCAGATAAGCTTGTAATTTCTCAATGGTTTCTGCTATCAACATTACTTCTTAATTATAATTACTATGAGGGGCCCCAGTGGTAGATTCTTTTCCTTCTTTGCTGTTCCCCAAAGAACTGTGAGATGTTCTATGTTGTACCACCTGGGACCTGGCAATGTGTCAGTTGCTTGACAGCATTTTAAAAGTAAAGGAATAATTAACATAATTAAAGGTATAATTAAAGTCGGAGAAGGGGGGGAGATGCAGTGAATTCTTTTTGCACAATGAGTTGTTATGTTCGGGAGAAGGTGGTGGAAACAGATTCAATAGTAACTTCCAAAAGGCAATTGGAAAATGAAGATTTTACAGCATGATGGAGGAAGGATGGGGGAACGGTGCTTAGTGAATATCTCTAAAGGCAAAGAACGAAAGGCTAGCATTTATCGAAAGGACATTGTGAGGCGGTGGCATAATGGTATTGTCACTGGACTAGTATTCCAGACCCAGGTGACCTGGGTTTGAATCCTACCACAGCAGATGGTGAAATTAGAATCAATAATTATCTGGTATTAAAAGTCTGATGATGACCATGAAATGATTGTTGTAAAAACCAGTCTTGTTCACTAATGTCCTTTAGGGAAGGAAATCTGCTGTCCTTACCTGGTTTGGTCTATATTTCACCACAAACCTACAGCAATGTGGTTGAGCTTAAATGCCCTCTGAACAAGGGCAGTTAGGGATGGGCAATAAATCCTGGCCCAGCCAGCAAAGCCCACATACTGTGAATGAATAAAATAAAGCAATTTGCATGCTGATGTTATGGGATCTTGTACGTCCACTAGAGAGGGCAGACGAGGCTTCAGTTTAACCTCTCATCTGAAAATTCCTTCTAAAAATGGCAGAGGCTGATGGACTGAATAGCCTACTTAAGTTCTTATGAATCTCTAATTCTATGAGCAGGAAAGTTCATGGATGAAGGGGGAAATCTAATTCTTGAATATTTAAAAATCATTCACGGGATGTAGGCTTTGATGGCTAGGCCAGCATTTATTGCCTATCCCTAAGTGCCCTTGAGAAGGTGGTGGTGAGCTGCCTTCTTGAACCGCTGCAGTACATGTGATGTAGGCACACTCACAGTGCTGTTAGGAAGGGAGTTCCAGGATTTTAACCCAGCGACAGTGAAGGAACCACCTTGGAGGGGAACTTCCAGGTGGTGGTGTGTCCATGTATCTGCTGCCCATGTCCTTCCAGATGGTAGCGGTCATGCGTTTAGAATGTGCAGCTTAAGGAGCCTTGGTGAATTCCTGCACTGCATCCTGTAGATGGGGAGGATACTACACCCTAGAGATACATGGAGCAGGCTACTTAAAGATGTGTCAGCTGCACAAATTTAATATGCTCATTTGAAGAAGTGGTTGACCATATACATAAGAGGAACGCAGTAAGTGTATGGAGTATGGATTTTCAGGGGGTTCAATTCGATGTCAAAATAACAAAGTTCAGGTGTGTGGTATAAGAAATGGAGCAGCAGTGAAGGAGAGTTGGTGGATAGGCAGGAAACAACTGGCAAGGGTTAATGGGTATTGCAGTATCAAGTGCCTTCAGCCATTTCTTGATATCATGTGGAGTGAATCGAATTCCCTGAAGACTGGCATCTGTGATGCTGGGGACCTCCAGGGGAGGTTGAGATGGATCATCCACTTGGCACTTCTGGCTGAAGATTGTTGCAAATGCTTCAGCCTTATCTTTTGCACTGATGTTCTGGGCTCCCCCATCACTGAGGTAGGGGATATTTGTGGAACCTCCTTCTCCAGTGAGTTGTTTAATTGTCCACTATTATTCACAACTGGGTGTGGCAAGACTGCAGAGCTTAGGTCAGATCCGTGGGTTGTAGAATTGCTTAGCTCTGTCTATTGCTTGCTGCTTATGCTGTTTGGCGCAGGGTGTCCTGTGTTATAGCTTCACCAGGTTGACACCTCATTTCTAGATATGGCTGGTTCTACTCCTGGGATGCCCTCCTGCACTCTTCATTGAAGCAGTGTTGATTCCCTGGTTTGGTGTTAATGGTAGAGTGGGGATATGATGGGCGATGAGGTTACAGATTATGGTTGAGTACAATTCTGCTGCTGCTGATGGCCCACAGCACCTCATAGTTGCCCAGTCTTGAGTTGCTAGATCTGTTCAAAACCTATCCCATTTAGCACGGTGGTAGTGCCACACAACACGATGGATGGTATCCTCAATGTATTTCTTCTCCAGAAGGACTGTGAGGTGGTTACTCCTACCGATACTGTCATGGACAGATACATCTGTGGTAGGCAGGTTGGTGAGGATGAGGTCAAGCATGTTTTTTCCTCTTGTTGGTTTCCTCACCACTTGCCGCAGACCTCAGTCTAGCACATATGTCCTTTAGGACTCAGCCAGCTCAGTCAGTAGTGGTGCTACCGAGCCATTCGGAGATCAAAGGCCCTCACCCAGAGCACATCCTGTGCCCTTGCCACCCTCAGTGCTCCCTCCAAGTGGTGTACAATATAGAGGGGCACTGATCCATCAGCTGCGGGGGGTGGATGGGCTTGGGGAGGGTGCAGTGGGGAGTGGACCCGGTATGTGGTAACCAGCAGGAGGTTTCCTTGCCCGTGTTTGACCTGATGCTATGAGACTTCATGAGGTCCGGAGTCAATGTTGAGGACTCCAGGGTAACTCCCTCCCAACTGTATTCCACTGTGCCACCACCTGTGCTGGGTCTGTCCTGCTAGTGGAACAGGACATAACCTGGGAAGGTAATGGTGGTGTTTGGGACATTGCCCTTGAGAAAGCGGTCATGAGCCACCTTCTTGAACTACTGCAGTCCCTGTGGTGTAGATACACCCACAGTGATGTTAGGGTGGGAGTACCAGGATCTTGACCCAGTGACAGTGGAGGAATGGTGATATATTTCCAAGCCAGGATGGTGAGTGGCTTGGAGGGGAACTTAAAGGTTGTGGTGTTTCCTTGTTCTTCAAAATGGTAGAACTTTTGTGATTGGAGGGTGTTGTCGAAGGAGCCTTGGTGAGTTGCTGCAATGCATCTTATAAATGGGACACACTGCAACCATCATTCCCAGTGGTGGAGGGAATGAATATTTAGGATGGTGAATGGGGTGCCAATTTAGCAGGCTACTTTATCCTGGATGGTGCCGAGCTTCTTGAGTGTTGTTGGAGCTGCACTCATCCAGGCAAGTGGGGAGTATTCCATCATACTCCTAATTGTGCCTTGTAGATGGTGGACAGGCTTTGGGGAGTGAGAGGGTGAGTTACTCACCGCACAATTCCAAGACTCTAAACTGCTTTTGTAGACACAGCATTTGCTTGGCTGGCCCCTTTTAATTTTCTGGTGAATGGTAACCCCCAGGATGTGGATGGTGGGAGATTCAGCGATGCTAATGCCATTGAATGTCAAGGGGAGATGGTTAGTTTCTCTCTCAATGGAATTGGTCATTGCCTGGCACTTATGTGGCTTCTTGCCACTTATCTGCCTAAGTTTGAAAGTTGCCCGGGTCTTGCTGCATGTGGGCATGGACTGCTTCAGTAACTGAGGAATCATGAGTGATACCGAACATTGTGCAATCATCAGCAAGCATCCCCACATCTGACCTTATGTGGAAAGAAGGTCATTGGTGAAGCAGCTGAAGCTGGTTGAGCCTAGGACACTACCCTGAGGAACTTCTGCAGTGATGTCCTGTGGCTTATAAGATTGGCCTGTAAAAACAAATATATTCCTTTGTGCAAGGTTTTAACTCCAGCCAGTGGAAAGTTTTCTGGCTGAAGGTGGTTGCTAATTGTTCAGTTCCATGAGCCTCTTAGACTGCAGGAGCACTAAACCACCTCTTAATGATATTTTGATCTACAAGGGAGTCAAGGGTTACAGGGGACAGACAGGAAAGTGGAGTTAAGGCCACAATCATGTCAGCCATGATCTTATTGAATGGTAGAGCAGGCTTGATGGGCTCCTGCTTCTGTTTCTTATGATCTTATGATATTGGCCCTCTTGTTGCTCCAAGGGGAATATCTAGAACAGGAGAGGAAAGGCCACCTAAGGAAGCGTGGTTTTCCTCTGATTCCTGTTGAGTTCAATTTTTCTTGGGCTCTTTGATACCACGCTCGGTCAAATGCTGCCTCGATGTCACTCAAACCTGATCTCTGGAATTTAGCTCTTTTTCCATGTTTGGACCAAGATTGTAATGAGGTCAGGAGCTGAGTGTCCTTGACAGAGAACAAACTGACCATCAATGAGCATGGTATTTCCGAATAAGTGCTGCTTGATAACACTGTAGGTGACACCATCCATCACTTTGCTGATGATTGAGTGTACGTTTGGGTGGTGATTGACCATGTTGGATTTGTCTTGCAATTTTCCACATTGTTGGGTAGATGTCAGTGTCGGAGCTGTACTGGAACAGCTTGACTAGGAGTACAGCTAATTCTGGAGCACAAGAATTCAGTATTATGCTGGGATGTCACCAAGATCCGCGGCCTTTGCTGTACCCAGTGCCTTCAGATGTTTCGTAATATTATGTTCAGTGAATCAAATTAGCTGAAGCCTGGCATCTGTAATGCTGGGGTCCTCAGGAGGAAGCTGAGATGGACATTCCACTCAGCCCTTCGGAGAGGGATCATCCACTCAGGCATCTGGCTGAAGGTGGTTGCTAATCGTTCAGTTCCACGAGCCTCTTAGACTGCAGGAGCACCCGACCACCTCTTAATGATATTTTGATCTACAAGGGAGTCAAGGGTTACAGGGGACAGACAGGAAAGTGGAGTTAAGGCCACAATCATGTCAGCCATGATCTTATTGAATGGTGGAGCAGGCTTGATGGGCTCCTGCTTCTGTTTTTCATGATCTTATGATATTGGCCCTCTTGTTGCTCCAAGGGGAATATCTAGAACAGGAGAGGAAAGGCCATCTAAGGAAGCATGGTTTGAGAAATGCATAGATTGGATTCTGCTCACTTCTGAGTTCATTATATTGAAGGAAAAGATGCACTCATGGCATGCTCTAGTATGCATAGAGAATATTTTCATAAAGGAAAGAGCACCATTATTTTGAGTTGACCAATTGAAACAGTTAATTAAACATATGAATATAAGGCCAAAAAAACCTGATTCAATATTAAAGGATGAGCTGGACTTGTCGATCATCTGCCTCTAAAGTAGTTCTGGGCTACCTCCCTAGGGATCTCTATCACACACCATATTAGATAGCAAAGCTTTGCAGGACTCATTGCAAACTATAACTGTATGGGTATACATTCTGTACCATAGTACCAAGGATTTCATGATCTATCAGGGCAGAGAAAGTATTCCTTCATGTCCCCAAAAATCCATCCCAAAGGCTGATTAAATTTACAGCACAAGTGATTATCCTCTGATTATGTTTGTGCTGATATTATGGTAAGAAGAGTGAGGAGAGGTAATATAGAATGAAAGGTGCAATTCTAAAGGGGTTGCAGCGATAGAAAGGCCTAGGGGTACATGTGCATAAATTGTTGAAGGCAGGAGGTAGGTTGAGAAAACAGGTTAATAACATATAAGAGATCCTGGCTTTTATAAATAGAGTCACAGGGCAGTATTCTACCCTTGGTGTGCGGGTGCATTCTCAACATGCCCGTACGTGAGATAAAGCACGTTGATATGGGACGAGCGTCCCGACGCTAATGCACACTCTCACGATATTTTGCTGGCCGGGCGCATGATGATGGAGGCACTTCCGCCATTAATTAAGTGACCAGTTAAGGCCCTTGAGTGACTAATTAACTCTGAGTTTACGAAGCCCGTGCGATTTTCAGGCCCTCACATGGGCAAAACGGGCAGATGGTCAGGCTATGATTTGCAAAACCTCATCCACGGGCAAGATAAGAGGGGTCAGTGGGCTTCACGAAGCGAATAGTGAGTAGTTTTGGATGTCACTTGCTGCTGCTTGCTTTGGTGAACAGGACAGCTTCATTTTGCTTCAAAACATTTGGAGGCTTCAGTTCAGGACTCAGTGTTGTCTTCCAGGCCCCCAGAGGAATCACACCACATGGGGCCTTCCAGGTATCAGACAACCTTCCCTTACCCTGGTAATGGGGATTGTGGTCTCCGCTGGAGGCACCTCCTCTGAGGAGGAAGAGAGAGGCAGAAGGGGGAGGAGGCCAGTTGACCCTATTCAACTTCTAGGGGAGGAGAGGTGCAGGCACAAGCATTGCAGGGCCAGCAGGAAGTCCAAGGTGGAAGGGGCCACAGAAGACGCCATTATCCTGCTGCCGGGGTTAACAGGTGGTGATGCAGCTACCTCAATGTGCCTGAGTGCAATGCTGAAGGAGTCTCCATCTCGTAGGGGAGACAGTGACCTCCATCTATCAGAGGATCGGCTCCGGGATCAGCTCTGAATGTGTGGATGGACACCCCATGCCTGTGGCCCTCAGCTTGTATGGCTCTGGCTCTTTTTAGGGCTCAGTGGGGGATTTGTGTGGAGTCTCCCAATCATCTGTCCACAGTTGTGTCAAGCTGGTGATAGAAGATCTGTTCAGGCGTGCATCCACTTTCATTCATTACTGAATGGCTGAAGCCAGCCAGGCAGAAACACCCAGGGGCTTTGCAGCGATTGCTGGGTTCTCCCATGTTCAGGGTGCAATCGACTACGCACATGTGGCCATCAAGTGGGTGAGCCGGGTGCCTTCGTCAACAGGAAGGGCTCCCACTCCATGAACATGCAGGTAGTGTGTGACCACAGGATGCAGATTCTTCAAGTCTCCGCAAGGTACCTGGTAGCTCCCATGACCCTTACATCCTCAGACACTCCCAGGTGCCGAGGCTGTTCAGTGCTCCAGCCTGGCTGGATGGATGGCTGCTGGGTGACAAGGGTTATCCCCTCAGAAGGTGGCTCATGACACCTCTGTGCCACCCAAAAACAGAGGCTGAGCAGCGGTACAACAGGAGCCATGCCCCCTCAAGGGCGGTGGTAGAGAGAACCAACGGTTTTCTCAAGATGTGCTTCTGATGCCTGGACCATTCAGGGAGTGCACTGCAATTCCCCCCCAGATCTTGTGTCACTACATACTGCACTCTCCATAATCTGGCCCTGGAAAGGGGGGGACACAGTGGAAGAAGATCTTGATGCAGCTGCATAGGCCACAGACAATGAGTCCATTAATGTATCCGAGGACGAGCAGGGTCAGGAGAATGCTGAAGGGATAGACACTGACCTGGGCAACCTCCAGGGAGGCAGGGACACCCGGGAGGCTTTGACCCAAAGCTCTTTCAACTAGCCTACCAAATAAAACTACCAACACATGCAAAAGCAGCAGGCTCCATATTCAATTCCTGACAGGACCAGTTCCTTGGTCAACAGCACCATGTGCCATCTCAATAAAGTTTAAGGAAAAACACGTCCGTCGTAATGTCATGGCTTACCCTGCACCTACACAACAAATGAGGCCAGTTGGAAAAAAAATCTTACTTACTTCTGAATGACAAACCATTGACCAGTATTTCACATCACACCATTAAAAAAAGCCAGAAAAATGGGGGAAACAAATATCACCCGTGATCAGGCCATGTTGTGCTTAAGGTGCTTTATGCTTTTGTTTGCGGGTGCTAAGTCTAGGTGCTTCCCCTTCGCTGGCACTGGCATTGGAGACAGCCTGCTGACTCTGCTGTCTTGCTGACCTTTATGACCTTGGTGGGTGTCCTCTGGCCCGTGGAGCCTGTGCTGGCCCCACCTGGGAGGGAGCAGTCAGTGCCATGGCTGGCATCTCCCCAATCGTCGCAGCCTCATCAGATGCCATGGTCACTGGCAGAGGGGCGGAGGAGCTGCTGTCATCATCCAGAGCACCCTGAGTGAAGCCCAGAGACACGACAGGGGGTTAATGCGCCAACATGAGGTCACTCTGGACCTCCCTGCTCACCATTGATGGACAGGCATCTAGCTGGGATGCTGGGTGCCCAATCCATCTCCCACACTGACACTGACCAGCTGAGGTCATTGCTGGTGTGTGGGCTTGAAGGTCCGAGTGCAGACCCATGGACCCCTGATTGAGTCCCTGGGGGAGCCTATCCATGAGAGTCGCCACTGTCTCCATGGAGGGTCAACGTGGTGTTTATGTTCCTCATGGACTCCTCCACAACAGAGACCATGTCCTCCACAACAGAGACCATGGCACGCATATCCTCACGTTTCTCTGCCAGATCCTCCTGCACACCTTGCTGGACATCCAGCATCTGCTGCCCCATGGGTGACTCCAGAGGCCCATCATCACATTAGGCCCCTCACTCACTCCGAGGAGTGTGCCATTGCGCTGACTGGTTGTCACAACTCACTGCGGATAGTGCACTGTAATATCAAGCCCCACTGTTCCGCAAGCCGCAGCAAATGTGAAAAGTTTGACCAAACCACCAGACAGCCCCAATCCTACCTAACTGTTTAATTTAAATTAACAAAATACGAGCACCAGGTTTGTAAACTTAGTAAGTAAATAATTAGTTAAAGACAGTTTGTTCATTAAACAGTGGCAAAAGAAAGAAATGTGAATTGCTAACTTCGAACACTATAACTTAAAATTTACCACTTCTTAAATCCCTACACACACACACATCAACACACACACACACACATAAACACACACACACACACATAAACACACACACACAAAAGCACACACACACACAAACACACACACACACACACACACACACACAGAAACACACACACGCACACAAACACACAAACACACACACACACACAAACACACAACACACACACATACAAACACACACACATACAAACACACAAACATACAAACACAAACACACATAAACACACACACACACATAAACACACACACAAACACACACACATAAACACACACATAAACACACACACACATAAACACACACACACAAACACACACACACATAAACGTACACACACATATAAACACACACACAAACACACACACACACAAACACACACACACATAAACACACACACAAATACACACACACAAACATAAACACACACACAAAGATACACACACATAAACACACACGCATATAAACACACACATAATCACACACACGCATATAAACACACACATAATCACACACATAAACACACAAACACACAAAAAAACATAGATTTTAAGGCTGGGGTAAAACAGTTTAACAGCACCAATCCAGTGTACAGGATTTCATGGGTCGATTTTAATTGATGTTTTCCAAATTCCTTTCAGTTCTTGTTGATGACATGAAGTGGTCTTCCAGCACTTTCAGTATTTAGTTCATTGGTTGAGAACTTGCTTTTCAATGTCTCTAACAGTGGTTTTCCCCTTTTCCTTTTTACAGGGGTGTCCTTAGAGAGAGAGGTTATAGAAATATGAGGAAAAAGATTTTAGATGTTTTCTCTTTGCAGGCCAGGAGCTTTCTGCTGCCCTGCTCTTCACATAAAAACTTGGTTACCTGGTCATAAACACAATTGAAATGCTGTTTTCAGGCAGCTCCCTTGGTCCAGGATTCCTTTTTGACACCATCCTGTTTTTCATGGCACACTCTGTTCCAGGACTGCAACATTGTATATATCTCTCATCCTGTTTCAGTGAACATGTCTTTCAACCTGCAGCCATTGTCATTCTAATCCACAGTCCAACTGGAAATAAAAAGATATCTTCTTTAAAACAGTCCCACAGAAATAAAGTGATATATTCCTTACACTGGTGAGGACATGGGCTGTGCCTGTTGTGATGGTGAGATTGATAGCAAACACCCTTGTGTGGAATCTGCACCACATCATTCTTTTCTCAATGCAAATGTGAGTGCTCCCTCTCCTGCTTTTGACTGTGCTGCCATGCACTACTTATCTCTACTTTGGTTCACAGGGAGCTCTGCTAAGTGACCGACACTGTGTCCATCTGAGCTGACCTGCATCGCTGCCCACCTGATGATCCCCATGAAGCACCTGATCTCGCCCATCACGACTGTTGTTTCACTTTGGACAGCATGGCCTGGATTTGTTTCTTCATCTGTTCCCCCATCTTTTCCCTTCCCCCAGTCACCCATTTCCTCACCCCCCATCACAGCTGACCCTTCTGGCAACACCTTCCACCTCCCCTCCATGACCCACCAGCCACAGCCCTTTTCCTTCGGGGGTGTCTAGCTGCACGTTCCCTTCCTTCCTGAAAATTTCACCCCTACCTGCATTCACCACCCCGCCCCCAGGGCCCATGTTAGCCTCCGAGTCCCCACCAACCACCCTCATCATCTCTTCTACCATTACTGTCGAACCCTCCTGGCCTTCCACCTCACTCTGCCCTTGGTCATTCTCACTATTTGCTCATATCATGCCCACCCTCAGTTCATTCCCCAGGAGGCAGTCATGGACCCATCAGACCCCTCCCTTGCGCATATTCACCTGGACATCCCCCATTCGGACTCCTTCCCCCCAGAACCCCTCCTCCCTTCCGGACCCCTCGCCCCTTCACCTCTCCAGACCCCTTCTCCCGGAACCCCTTCGCCCCTCTGGACCTCTTCCTCCTCTGACCCCCTTCCCCCACTTAGTCCTCCCAACACCCCCCCCCACCTGACTCCTCCTCCCCGCTTAGTCCCTCTCCCTTCCTGACTCCCTCAGCCATCCTCACTTCTTTCACCAGAATTACTCCTTCCCCCTTCCCGACTCCTTCCTCTACCCTTACTCCCTCCCTTCTCTACACTCCTTCCTCCCCCTGAACTCCCCCCCTCCCCACTCCTTCCTCCACCTGGACTCCTTCCCTTTTCCTCACTCCTTCCCCCCTCCAAACTCCTCCCCTTACACCTACCTCCCAGTTACCATCTTCTCCCCCGTTACACCCCCTCCTCCTCCTGCGCTCCATCTCGCAACCTCACCCACCAACACCTTCATTCACCTCTCTGAAACTCACCCCCCTGGCACTTCTTCCTCTCCCAGCCAATCCAAAACCTCCCTCTCCCACCTCCTTGACCATCATCCATTGTGAGCATCAATGGTGCTCCACAGCAGAGCCATGCCCTTGAGAATCCACCCAGTATGCCATGGGCATTCCTCCAGTGTGCTGTTTCTGTCGGTCTCCAGCATCTTCTGCTCCTCGGATGTCCATGTTGTGCGCAAGGCCCTGGTGGTAAATCCCGATTGTGATGAAAGTATAATCATTTTCATAATATTTTCCTGGTTTATTGCGCAGTAGGTTTATGGGGGTAAGTATAGTTGGGTCTGTGACTGATTTAATTATATTTGGAATCAAGTAGAATGCAAGTTTGAAATTATCAAAAGAAACTAGGTGCCTGACATGCTGAGGAGTAAACATTGCTGCTGGCTTAGCATGTAAGGTGTGAAGAGAGTTTGCATTTTTATATAAGTGAAGGGATATTTGAATTCCAAAGGGATCTTAGTCTGTTTACAACTAACCAGATAAGCAAGGCTAAAGAATGCATTTATTTTTCCCAAAGGCTAATGGCAATATTGGCAACATGAAAGTTTTTATGTTATGAGAAAGATACAGTTTCAAAAACATATGGAACAATAGAATTTACATATTAAAAAGAGATAAACATATTATAAAGGAGAATGAAAGGCTATGTGGAAAGTGAAGGCTTTGTAAGATCTAACAGGAGTGTGTGAAATAGCCTTAATGAAGCCTCAAGCATTTGTGCATAAGCCTGCTGTATAGCACAAGTGAAGTTGGTGAAAAGCCATTTAGAATTCCTCTGTCAAGTGGGTATTGTGTTAATTTGCTGGTTCTGTTTTATATCTAAAATCTAATCTCAACAGTTGTCTGAAAGGGAGTGTGACTGGGAGTCAGGTTAATTAGGAATTTTAGAAGTTAGTACACTAGTAAGTAATTGTAGTCTTATGTATGTGCTTGAAATCTTTTATATTTTGTTGATAAATATTTTAATTTAATTAATCGAAATCTAAAGGTCTTGGTGGACTTATTACTTCTGAATTCAACGCACACATCTCACAATAAATACAAATTGCAAAACCGTTGTGGTAGCATGATCAAGTTTCCCTCATGGATTTGGTCCACCTGGCACATATCATCTGCCATGTCATAACATGATTTCTGCATGTCACAGTTGTCAAGACGTACTCCGCATCAGTGTGTTTTCAGGATGATATGGCCGAACAATCCAGCTGGAGGGGATGAGTCCGGTGGGTTGGCCTTATAATGCTGATATATTACAATGAAGTTCCTGATGTCCAATGGTGGGGACCACAGCCCGCCATCGATGTGCTGAGTGGACAATCGGAAACTGGTTTCATGACGTTGCGAAACTGATTTTTAGCATTCTTGCCATTTTATCTGCTCATGCCATCGAACATATCCGACGCCAGTGGGCACAGACAATTCTGCCTACTGGGCCGAATGGACTCCTGTGCTGTATCTATTCTATGATTTGATGGTTGCACTGTTGGGTACATGGGTTTGATGGCATAAGGCTGAATTATAATTAACATTGATTATAAGGTTAGGCTCTCCTCCAGGGCCTCTGAAGTGCGTCAGGCATGTCCAGTGAGGGAGGGATGCACTCATTTCTTTCCTGCTCTATACCATATGCATGGCTGGGCAAATGCTTATTGCCTCCCTGCCCTTTGCAGAGCCTTGAATTGCCACTTGAGGTGTGCAGAAAAAAGAGCATAGCTGCTAGAGTGACTGTTCAGCTGTTGGCATTGGGAATAAGAAATTTGAAGCTCTTGAACCCATCAGCAGGGAAAAGAAATTAGTCATGGTTTAAAAGGAGCTGCCACTTTGCTTGTGAGTCCCTTTCTGCTGGTGAAAGCCAGTTGGGTCTCCCAGATGCTTCTTCATTTTTCTGAGGTTGTTGTGGAAATTTACAAGGATGTTGCCAGGGCTTCAAAATTGCAGCAATGAGGAGAGATTGGATAGGCTAGGGTTGTTTTCCTTAGAACAGAGGAGGCTGAGGGGTGACTTAATTGAGGCGTACAAGATTATGAGGGGCCTAGATAGAATAGATAGTGGAAAGGTCAATTACCAGGGGCCACAGATTTAAGATGATTGGTAGGAGAATTAGAGGGGGCATGAGGAAAACCTTCTTCACCCAGAGGGTGGTGGGCGTCCGGAGTTCGCTGCATAGTTTTGTGGTAGAGGCTGAAACCCTGAACTGGATCAGCACCTGACCTGCTGCAAGCTGCAAGGATACGGACCAGGTACTAGGAGGTGGAATTAGAAATGGACAGCTTTTTTTTTCTTTTTTCTTTTTTGGCAAGCCCAGACATGATGGGATGAATGGCCTCTTTCAGTGCCATAACTTTTCTATGGTTCTAATGTAGCCAGTCATGTGACAACAAAATAGGCTTTGGTAGTGAAAACCTCGAAATGATCTGTCCCACATTACCAAAGTCTAGCAATCGCACCTTTGTCTGCATTCGTTCAAGGTGATGTCTGACCACCACCACAGGACAGCCAGCCATATGCTTGGGAGCCCACTCATATTCTGGAGCGATAATTGTTTAAAACTCTTAAATGGTATTCTCAAAGCCCGAAAGTTACCCTCTGCATGTTTCTTAATGAAATTAGGTGCCTACAATTCTGATGGAGTCATTAGCTAATATAATGTAAGGGGGACTGACAACCGAACAAAAGCTAAGTGGACAAGAAACTGGAGGGCAGCCAGTGATGGTAGAATCTGAATTCAGCTACAGTCAAAAAAGAGAAATTTTTTTGTCAAAGCTTTACGTCGTGCATTCATCAGGACAATTCGCAACTGTCAGTTTATGGAGGGGGGGGAAATGAAATTGAGCAAAGATATGAAAACCAGAAGTAAGAATATTTATTAAGGTCATCATGCCCTAAAACCCCATCAGTCTAGCAGAGGGATCGAACTGTCTCAGGGCCGTGTATAGTGTAAGAGCAGTGACTATTATGTTTTCAAAAACTGTAGGACAATCCATGTCAATCCAGAAGACAACCCATGTATATTTCAGTCTATTGCACAAGCCATTCAGACATAATCCATGTAGATCAAAAACAGTCTATCGGGTAATCCATGTACATTACACAATCCAATGGAGGAATAGCAAAGCATTGCTTGACAGTTACATATTTTCACCAATTTAACATTTTCAGCAATATTTCTTTAGTATTAGATATCACAATAACAATTTATATCATCTAATGCCCTGTAAGAAAAGCTGACCTGTTAAAATGTCTATTGAGGTGCATTACCCTTTGTCCACATGTACATGGAAGAATGATTGAGGTGTGTTGTCAGGTAGTGTAGAAAGAGTGACCTTTGCTATACTGGACTCAGGATCACTTGAATTAATGCTGAAGGCCTGAGGAAAATATTCCATTTCCCAGAGCTAAAAAAACCATGCAAATTACGCATTTCCTGCCACTTAACACCCAAATGGAATTCAATTAATTTTTGACATTGTCAAATAAAAAGAATAAAAGCAAGTTCAATAGCCAGTAATTACAATGTAAAAAATGTATCCTGTATTAGAGTTTTAACTGTTACGTGATTTTTATTTTAATGCTGTGTATAATGAGTAGCTTGATACTATATTGATTCAAAACGATGACGTTAAGAGCAGACCCAAAGGCTCTTCTAATCTATTACTGAGAATATAATCATGCCTTTCCTATGAGGTTGTTAAGAGATCTGTTAGACTGGGGTGTAGTTGGATGCATTTATTTAGTGTTTTCTGATAGATGTGTCAACTCCATTAGCTTTAGTATGTGCAATCAAGGTTTTCTAAAATATACAATCAGCATGGAGGATGAAGCAAGCATTGCTTAGAGAGTGCAAGAGCAAAGGCGTGTTGCTAGAGGAGATGGTGTAATGAATAGCATATTCAACTAAATTTGTTGTGAGTCTATATTCACCACAAGTCAAGATTTAGTGTCAACTGGCTTGTTGGTAGCACTTCTGCCTCTGGGTCATAGGAACAGGAGTTAGCCTTTTAGCCCCTTGAGCTTGTTCCACCATTCAGAGAGGTTATGGCTCCATATATCTGCCTTTGGCCCTAGGCCACCATTCCTCCTTCAGATAAGTTGTGGGTTTAAGCCCCACTGCAGGATTTGACCACGTAATCTAGGCCAGTACTAAAATTACTGCATGGGGCTAGTCATTAATTTTTACTGCCATGTTGGGTGAGTGCTGCATTGTTGGAGGTGCTTTCTTTGGATGAGATGTTAAACCAAGGCCCCATATCTCTTATAGCAGCATACAAAAGATCATTATGCTGATATTCAAAGAAAACCATGGGAATGGGGCTATAAACAGCTAGCCACCACTACTGCTGCAGCCAGCAGCCAGCCAGAGGCCACATTCGGAAAGAAAAGTTGAGATGTGACATTACAGGGAAACAGGTAGGTGATCGGCTGGTGCGTATTTCCTAATTATTTTATCTAAACTAGGGAATAAACTGGTGAGTCTTATCTCTCTGTTTTCTTTAAAATAAGGCCCAGTAAGGTGTATTAAGTATTAATAGAGTTTATTAATATTGGCAAAGTTCATTAATGGCAGTAAAGTTTATTAATATTGATAATGGTTTATTCGCAGTAGTAAGTTTTTTTTTATTCATTCACGGGATGTGGGCTTCTCTGGCTGGGCCAGCATTTGTTGCCCATCTCTATTTGCCCTTGAGAAGGTAATGGTGAGCTGCCTTCTTGAACCGCTGCAAAATCCATGTGGTTTAGGTACGCCCACTATGCTGTTAGGAAGGGTGTTCCAGGATTTTGATCCAGTGACAGTGAAGGAACGACGATATATTTCCAAGTCAGGATGGTGAGTGACTTGAAGGGGAACTTGCAGGTGGTGGTGTTCCCATCTATCTGCGACCTTTGTCCTTCTAGATGGTAGTGGTTTACTTACTAGCAGTAGCAAGGTTATTAGTTAAGAGAGAAATGGCAGGGTTGCTCCAACCTCTAGACTGTACATCCTGTGCTACGTGGGAACCCCAAGATACTTCCTATGCCCCAGATAAACATTAGTGCAGGAAGAGTCATCAGTTGCAGCAGCTTGATATCCAGATTTCAAACTTGAGCAGCAGCTAGCATCATGTGGTGCATCAGTGCAATTGAGAGCTTTGTGAATAGCAAAGGTGTGGTCACCCTGCAGCTTAAGCATATTGTCTTGCTCAGTTCAAGCATGAGGATATTGAATATTATGGACTGAAAGATCATACTTTGTGAAAGTGGCCACCAGCTCTGTTAAGATGGCGGCGACTTAACATGAGACTATAGACATTTAAACCGTGGACAGTATTCGTTTCTATGGCCAGTATTTGAATAAACGTGGACTTTGTAGCCACACGTGCAGTTTGAACATCTCATTGTTTAAGGATAAGCCAGCATTTAAGGAATATGAAATCTCTAGACTGCTGGCCTCAGAGTACCATATTAACAAAGGAGAATATTTGAGTTCAAGTTGGGACAGAGATAATAGTGAATGACCATTGTCAACTGTTATTGTATCATGGTGACCTGCTCCCCAGAAATGTTAACCCTGCAGTCATGTGACTGAAAATAACTTTCAGGCACTGCAGTATAACACAACCTGAACAAATCTGTGTATGTGAGACACAGCTGAAACATTACAGCTGAAAATCTTCTAATGCAGCCAAAGTACTGTATATGTTTCTTATTCCATCTCATTTCTATATTTCTTATTTCTGATGAAGGGTCATACGGACTCGAAACGTTAACTGTATCCCTCTCCTCAGATGCTGTCAGACCTGCTGAGTTTTTCCAGGTATTTTTGTCTTTGTACTGTATTTGTTCCAACTTCCAAGTCCACCTGAAAACCAACCTACTGGTCATTTGGCTACAAGAGGCTTCGCAGCTTCATGAAAATCTTTTGTTTCTAAGAGACCTTCACTCCAACAAAAGTATCAACTCAAACAAGAAGACATCGGCCTGCATCTATATAAAGGCTGAGTTATGAAGTCCAATTTGATAATTAGGGCTTTAACTTCACCTGTATCTAATTTGTGTGTGCGTTATAGTGTGAGTGAGACGGGTGTTTGAGGTGTTGAGTAGAATTTTCTGTGCCCGCTGGCATCAGGCGTCATTGCGGGCATGAGTGGACTATATGGCGGGTAGGTCAAATATCAGTTTCATGCTGTCGTCAAACATGTTTGCAACCGCCCTGTCAATTGTGGGCCGTGTTTCTCACCGTCGGACTTGAGGAACTTCACTGTAATATATCTGCAAATCATTATAAGGCCAGCTCGCTGGAAATATACACCCACATCAAATTTACCGCCCAAATTGGTGGGAAAACACACCAGTGCAGAACATGTCTTGACAAGCGTGACGTGCAAAAGTTGGGTCTTGCCGCCAGGGCCTTGTTCACATCGCGGACATCCGAGGAGCAGAAGATGCTGGATCCTGACAGCAACGGCGCACTGGAGGAATGTCCATCGCATGCTGGGTGGATGTGGCTGCGCCATGAAGCCGCTCATATAAGGTGGAATATCCCCATTGAGGGGCTGCTCACAACGGATGATGGGTTGAGGGGGCGGAGAGGAAGGTCCAGCTGAGAGTGGGAGGGGAAGATGTGCCGGGGTGGTGGGAGAGCAAGGTCCGGGTTTCACTGGGAGACGAAGGCGTGTTGAGGGGTGAGTTTGGGATGGGGGGGAGCAAAGGTGTCGGGGAGGGGGTGGGGGGGCGGGGTGTGAGGTTGGTAGCGGCAACGAAGGTTTTGGGCTGGTGTGGTTGGGAGGGAGGAGTGAAGGTGTTGGGGGCGCAGGTTGGGAGGGGGGGAGGGAGTATGGGGCATGGGAGAGGGTAACGGGAGAGAAAATGGCAACTGGGGAGGTAGGTGTAAGGGGGCAGGAAGGTGTAACAGAAGGAGTTCGGGGAGGGGAACGAATCCAGAGTGGGGAAGGGGTCCAGAGGGAGGAAGGAGCCCAGGGGGAGGAAGATGTAGGGCTGGAGGAAGGAGTCAGGAAGGGGGAAGGAGTTAGGAGGGAGGAAGAAGTAAAGGTGGGGGAAGGAGTCAGGAAGGGGAAAGTTGTAAGGCTGGAGGAAGAAGTGAGTGTGGAGGAAGGATTCTGGAAGGGGGAAGGAGTCAGGAAGGGGGAAGGAGTGTGGGGGAAGGGGTGGGGGCAAAGGAGTCTGAGGGGGTGGAATGAGTCCAGGGCTGGGGGAAGGAGTTCCAAGGGGGGAATGTTCCATTGAGCATTAAAGGGAAGGGTCTGTGGAGTCGATGACTGCCTCCTAGGGAGCGTGGTAGGAGGGAATGGAGAAAATGACAGAGGGCAGAGTGAGGCAGTAGGGTGGGAGAGTAATGATGCAGCGGTATTGGTAGAAGGGTCAGCAAGGGTGGTTGCTAAGGACTCGGAGGCAGACACAGACCCTGGTGTGGGAAGGTGGAGGTTGGGGTGGGGGTGCGATTTTCAGGAAGGTAGAGGACGTGCACATTCACCTTAACATCTACCAGAATGATGAGGTAAAGGATATGGGTGACTGGGAGAGGGGAAAGGACTGGGAGCTGAAGGAGAATATTAAATGCAACATGCTTGCAAATCTGAAAGCTTCTTTTAATTTGTTCATGGGATGTGGGTGTCACTGGCTAGGCCAGCATCTATTGCCCATCCCTAATTGTCCTCATTCAGAGGGCATTTAAGAGTCAATCACATTGCTGCGAGTCTGGAGTCACATGTGGGCCAGACAAGGATAGCAGGTTTTCTTCATAGCTGGGTTTTTATGACAATTGGCAATGGTTTCATGGCCATCATCAGACATTTAAACCCAGGTTGTTATTGAATTCAAATGTCACCATCTGCTGTGGTGGAATTCAAACCCAGGTCATTATCCTGAGTCTCTGGAGTACTAGCCTAGTGACAATATCACCATGCAACTCCTCCCCTCGTGAAAGGTGATTCATGGTGGGTGGGAGCAGGTACTGCACCAGAGGGTGACCATTGGGTGGGCGGAGATGCAGGTCAGCCCAAATGGACAACTGGAAGAGAACCCCAGCAGACAGCATTGAAAATACTCAGGACAGTGAGATGAGTGTGATGGGGGAAGGGTCCGTGTGCGTGGGAGAGTGCTTGCACGAGGGTCTAAAGGATCCTGCCACACACTCACTTCTCCCTCCAGAATCATTTGTGGGCCGGCTGCATGAAGTGGAACAGCTCGTTGCGGGGGGGTGGGGGGGAGGTTGGGGAGTGGGGGGGGGGGGGTGGGGGGGGCAGGGGGAGTAATGGGAGGACTTGCAAAGCCTGTGAATGAAGCTGAAAGGCAACAATACACATTATTCAGTGAAAATGAATTTGTTTTCAGATTATAAAGTGACAAAATGTGTATATTTTCAGATTATAAAGTGACAAAATGTGTTTACTCGTGCAACCAACTGTGATCAGAGTTCCTTAACTTTTCTAGTCCTAACACTTCTAGGTGCTGCCCTGACATCTGCAGCAAAGGTGGAGCCAACCTGTGCAATGGTTGGCCCTGTTGCCTCTGATGACTTCTGTGTGGGTCCTCTGGAGATCCAAGCCTTTAGGGCCCTGGCTTGTTTTGGTAGACTCCTGTGGGCCATCTGCTCCCTCTTTAGTGACAGAGGATGAGATTGAGGAGTCACAGGCAAAGGAGACTTGGAGGGAGTGGACAGCCTCTGAGATTCCTGAGTGGATGAGCCTGGGGTGTCCAGCTGCCACTTCTCATCCCCTTGGGTGCCCGAGGGCCATGGCCTGACTCCTTGAGGGGAAGGGGCACCTGGAGGGACAACGAGGTGCCCCTTTTCCCTCTCTTGTTGCCATTGCAGGAAGTCACCCATGGCATCCACGATAGGCAGATCTGTGCGCATCTCCGCATTCTGCTGGACAAAGGTCTCCATGGCATTCACCATCCTTCTCATGGAGGCCTCCATACATGAGGGCACCATTTCATCAGAGAGCAGGCGGACACAGTCCTCTGACTTGTGTGACGCTCTGTTGAGGGCTTCCAATTGCGCTGCACAATTTTCCCCCACGCCTTCTGCTGACTCTCCAGAATGAGTTGGAAGGCCAAATCCAGAGGTTTATCATCTGACTCGGACCTCACAGATGCCTCTTCCCCAGCAGCCCTCCGAGTGCCGGGGAGCTCGGCTGAACCTGTCTCCTGCTGCAGACACATTTCCGTGCGGTTACCACCCGATTGTGAACTCGAGCCTGCTCTAGATCTAGGTCCCACTGAGGCATGTGTCTCTGTGCTGGTGGAGGTTGTGGGTAAGCGCTGTGATGGGTCTTCCACGCTGCTAATTTCCAGCTCTTCGATGGAGGAGGTGTCCTCTTGGCTGGAGGTGAGGACCTGGATGGAGCTGAGGGACTGGCTGGCTGAGGGTGTTGGTCACTTGGCAGAGCTCCCTGTGAGGGATGATGTGGTGCAGGATCTTCACGTGTATTCACCGCTGACCTCACCGTTGCCGCAGTCACGGTTCACATCCTCATCAGTCAGCGTGATGGCACACCCCTCAAAGTGGGTGAAGGGCCTAATGTGGGCCACTCCACCCCCCAGTCTGGGACCTCTCCCTGCTGCTTTGAGCCAGTTTCTCCTGCATGAAAACAGATGGAGAGAGTGTGAGGAGGGCGCACGTCACTGTGTGGAATGTTTATGTGGTGACCGGAGCCATGAACAGGCCAAGGATGTGAGCTCGAGAGTGTATGAGCCTGATGGAGATGTGAGGGTGTGTGTGAAAGTTAGTGAGAAAGGGAAAGCATTGCCCTGACTGGGATTCAAACCGCGGTTGCTGCAGTTACAGAATCACAGTGCAGAAGAGGCCCGTTGGCCCATTGAGTCTGTACCGACACATGAGAAACATCTGACCTACCTGCCTAATCCCACTTACCAGCACTTGGCCCATAGCCTTGAATGTTATGACGTGCCCAATGCTCATCCAGGTACTTTTTAAAGAATGTGAGGCAACCTGCCTCCACCACCCTCCCAGGCAGCGCATTCCAGACCATCACCAACCTCTGGGTAAAAATGTTTTCCTTCACATCCCCCCTAAACCTCCTGCCCCTCACCTTTAACTTATGTCCCCTTGTGAGTGACCCTTCAACTAAGGGGAACAGCTGCTCCCTATCCACCCTGTCCATGCCCCTCATAATCTTGTACACCTCGATCAGGTCACCCCTCAGTCTTCTCTGCTCCAATGAAAACAACCCAAGTCTATCCAACCTCTCTTCATAACTTAAATGTTCCACCCCAGGCAACATCCTGGTGAATCTCCTCTGCACCCCCTCCAGTGCAATTACATCCTTCCTATAATGTGGCGACCAGAACTGCACACAGTACTCCAGCTGTGGCCTCACTAACGTTCTATACAACTCCAACATGACCTCCCTACTTTTGTAATCTATGCCTCAATTGATAAAGGCAAATGTCCCTTATGCCTTTTTCACTACCCCACTAACATGTCCCTCCGCCTTCAGAGATCTATGGGCAGACATGCCAAGGTCCCTTTGTTCCTCAGAACTTCCTGGTGTCATGCCGTTCATTGAATACTTCCTTGTCAAATTACTCCTCCCAAAGTGTATCACCTCACACTTTTCAGGGTTAAATTTCATCTGCCACTTATCTGCCCATTTGACCATCCCGTCTATATCTACCCTCAACCCAAGACACTCAACCTCACTGTTAACCACCCAGCCAATCTTTGTATCATCCATAGTAGTGTTGCCCCTTGAGGTATGAGATCCCTGTGGATGTGAGATGGGTTTGTGAGTGTGTGAGTTGAGAGTGATGAGAAGAGTGGTTTACCTTGGCGAAGTAGATGGGGCTATTCATTCTCTGGCGGCACTGGATGACTGTCCTCTTTTACAGGGGGTTGGCACTGACCAGCACTGCCACCGCCTCCTATGCTGGATTGGTGACCTTGCTTGCTGGCCTTTTCCCAGAGCAGGGATACAGGACGTCATGGCGGACCTCCACGGCATCTAAAAGGCATTTCTGGGACGTGTTACTAAATCGGAGGTGGGGGTGGGGGCTGCAATCTTCTTGCCTTTCAGGGCCTTGTCTTCTGTGCAGCAGTTGTTGGCTGGAAGCACTGAGAGGTGCGCACGCAGCTGCACTTTAAAAATGGCCCTCGGCGTGAGGAAATGGTGAGGTGATGGCGTGGCTGGTGAATAAGAAGCTACGCGCCCTCGAAATGGCATGTTTCCCAGGAACGCATGATTAATGAGGCGGGTTTGGGATGACACAGTGTGAAATGCCACCATTGCAGCCGATGGGTAAAACCTTCTTTCTCCTACCTGCCGCCGCACTATAAGTGCAAATCCGGGACAATTCACCCGAGGAAAGTGTGTAATAATAATTCAACCTCTTTACTTTTAAAAATCAACAGAAAGGCTGCTGCTGGAATTTATTTTACATTGAGAGAAATCATTCTGAAGGTAAGGGAATACAGGCACCTTACCCACTGACATCCTGATTATGCCTGGAAAGGACCACAGAAAGCCTGTCTGTAGCAATATACTGGGAGAGAGGGATTGGGTGACCGCCAGGCAGTCAAATAGAAACAGGCAGGTAGCACAGGAGTCCTCGGGGTGCATCCCGCTCTGCAAACAGCACTCAGCTCTGAAAACTGATGAGAGCGATATTGCATCTCTGGAGTGCAGCCGGAGCCACGTCCTTGGTGCCATGGGCAGCTCAGCTGTAGAGGGGGACACAACGAAGACTCAAAAACGAAAGATTGATTCGCGATTCGATCATTAGGAGAATAGATTGGCGTTTCTGCAGCCGCAGACGTGAATCCATTCTTACATGTTGCCTCCCTGGCGCCAGGGTCAAGGATGTCACTGAATGGTTGCAGGGCGCCCTGAGTGGGGAGGGTAAACAGACAGCAGTCATGGTCCACAGTGGTACAAACGACATATGTAGAAAGGGGGATGCGGTCCTGCTGTTAGAATTTAGGAAGTTAGGTAGGAAATTACTCCCGGTATCACACGCATGTGAGTATGGAAATAGGAGAACACAGTAGATGAATCTGTGGTTGAAAGGATGCTGCAGGAGGGAGGGCTTTAGGTTCTTGGGATGTTGGGACCAGGTTTGGGGGAGATGGGACCTGTGCAAACCAGTTAGGTCGCACCTAAAGTGAGCTGAGACAAATGACCTTGCTAGTGTCATTGTGGAGGGTTTAAACTAACTTGGCAGGGGTGTGAGAATGAGAAGATAATATCAGAGAGGAATACCAAGATGCACAGAATATTGGGAGAGATAGATAGCACTGGAATAAGGAATAGAAAGTTAATGGGTGGGGTCAGAGTAAGGGAGAAAATAATAAGGTCGAAATCAGGGTTATAGCACATGTATGGGAATGCACAGGGTATGGTGAATAAGACTGGTGAGTTATAGGCGCAGACTGCCATGTGGAAATATGATGTTGTGGCAATAACTGACTCAAAAAAGGGCAGGACCGGGTGTTAAATATTTCTGGATACAATGAGTTCAGGAAAGATAGGAAAGGAAGGAAAGAAAGAGGGGTCAAGGAGAGAATCTATTTGGCTAGAGCTAAGGAACAAAAATGGTGCAATTACATTGCTCGGTGTAGACTATAGGCCATTAAATATTGGGAAAGATGTGGAGGAACAACTTTGTAAGGAAATCAGAAGTGCCAAAATTATAGAGTTGTTATAATGGGAGACTGAGTATCTGAATATAGACTGGGATAGTAGTAGTGTTAAGGGCAGAGAGGGGCAAGAGTTCTTGGTATGTGTTCAGGAAAGTTCAGTGTGTTTCTACAGTGGTATGTTTCGTCCAATGAGAAAGAAGTGGCATTGCTATGCCTGGTTCTTGGAAATGAGCTGGGCCAAGTAGATCTAGTCTCAGTCGGAGAACTTTTTGGGGACAGTGATCTTAAAGTTTAGGCTGACTGTTGAAAAGGACAAAGAACAATCTAGATAAGTAATAATGAACTGGAGAAGCCAAATTCAAGGAGTAATTAATGGATTTGGACCAAAATAATTGGAGTCAAAGGTTGGCAGGAAAAATGGTGGCTGAACAATGGGCTACCTTCAAAGAAGAGATATTTTGGGCACAACGCAAGTATATTTCCTCTGAAGGGAAAGGTAGGACAAACAAATCTAGGGCTCTCTGCATGATGCTGGAGATAGAAATTAAGATAAAGAAGAAAAAGTGTGCTTATGACAGGTATCATGTAGAAGATACAATTGAGAACCAGGCTGAATACAGAAAGTTCAGAGGGGAGGTGAAAAAGTAAATAAGAGAAGCAAAGAGGGATTATAAAAATAGACTGGCAGCCAACATAAGAGAGAATCCCAAAGTCTTCCATAGGCATGTAAGGGGAGATGGTGCTGGTGGTAAAGTCACTGGACTAATAATCCAGGGGTCCAGTTAATTGTCTATGGGCATGAGTTCTAAACCCCACCAAGGCAGCTGTTGGAATTTAGATTCAATTAATAAAATCTGGAATTAAAAGCTTGTCTCAGCAATAATGACTATGGCAACTATCATTGATTGTTGTAAAAGCCCATCTGGCCACCAAAATCCTTTCGGAAATGAAATCTGCAGGTTAATTAGCATGGATTTATTAAGGGAAAATTGTATTTACCTAACTTGCTGGAGTTTTTTTGAAGACTTAACAGAGGGTCAATGAGGGTAATGCTGTTGATGTGATGTACATGGATTTTCAAAAGGCATTTTATACAGCGCCACACTCCAGACTTGTGAGGAAAGTTATAGCTCATGGAATGAAAGGGACAGTAGTAACATGGACATGGAATTGGCTGAGTGACAGAAAAGAATGAGTATTGGTTAATTGATGTTTCTCGGGCTGCAGGAAGGTTTGGGGTAGAGTTCCCCAAGGGGCCAGTGTTAGGAATCTTGCTTTTCCTGATATATATTAATGACCTAGACTATGGTGTAAAGGGCACAATTTCAAAATTTGTGGATTATATGAAACTTGGAAGCATTGTGAACTGTGAAGAGGATAGTATAGAACTTCAAAGGGACATAGACAAGTTGGTGGAATAGGTGGACAAGTGGCAGAAGAAGTTCTATGTAGAGAAATGTGAAGTGATTCATTTTTGTAGAAAAAACATGGAGATACAAAAAATAAAGGGTACAACTCTAAATGGGGTGCAGGAGCAGAGGAACCTGGGTGTATTTGTGCATAAATTAGTGAAGGTGGCAGGACAGGCTGACGCGGTTAATAAAGCAAACAGTATCCTGGGCTTTATTAATAGGGGCATAGAGTACAAGAACAAGGAGTTTATGTTTAAGTCAATAATTCAGCCTCAGCTGAAATATTGCGTCCAGTTCTGATCGCTGCACTTTAGGGTGGATGCAAAGATTTTGGAGAGAGTGCAGAAAAGAGTCACAACAATGGTTCCACAGATGAGGAACTTCAGTTATGAAGATAGATTGGCGAAGTTAGGACTGTTTTCCTTGGAGAAAAAAAGGCCGAGAGGAGATTTTGTAGAGGTGTTCAAAATCATGAGGTGTGTGGACAGAGTAGATAGGGAGAAACTGTTCTCACTCATGAAAGGATCAAGAATAAGACAACACAGATTAAGGTAATTGGCAAAAGAAGCAAAAACGACATGAGGAGAAACTTTTTGACACAGCACGTGGTTAAGGTATGGGATGCTCTGCCTGAGAGTGTGGTGGAGGCAGCTCCAATCGAGGCATTCAAAAGGGAATTAGACTGTTATCTGAAAAGGAAGAATGTGCAGGGTTACGGGGGGAATGCGGGAGAATGGAACTATGTGAATTGCTCATTTGGAAAATGGCACAGGCTCAATGGGCTGAATGGCCTCCTTCTGTGCTGTAGCAATTCTGTGATTTTGTGTGATTCTCCAAGTATCCTGTCCAAAATTTACCCCTGGCAACCTAATGCCAATGTTGGAATAGTGCTGGTTTGTTAGCTTGCCTGCCCTTTAAATGGGTTATAAACCAAAAATCTTGTTTACTTCTTCAACTGAATGTTAAAAAGGTTATAGGATAATTTTGGAAAAAAGAGCAAGGAGATTTCCTGGCCAGACATTACTCCCCCAAACACCACCATGGGGAAAATGTCAAACTAGCAGTTATAGACAGAGAGACTGAGAGAAAGAGAGAGAGAAAGAGAGAGAAAGAATAAAAAGTACATTTATATATAAGAATATAAGAACGTAAGAAATAGGAACAGGAGTAGGCCATTCAGCCCTTTCACCATTCAATGAACTCATGGCTGATCTTCAACTTCAATACCATTTTCCTGCACTATCTCTGTGCCCCTTGATGTTTTTAATATGTAGAATTCAATCACTCTCAGTCTTGAGTATACTCAATGAAAACCTCCACAGCCCTCTGGGGAAGAGAATTCTGAAGATTCACCACCCTCTGAGTAAAGAAATTCCCCCTAATCCAAGTCCTAAGTGGTCTGTCCCTTATCCTGAGGCTGTGTTCCCTGGTTCTATACCCCACACCACGCCCCCCCTCCCCCCCACCCCAGCCAGGGGAAACATCCTCCCAGCATCTACCCTGTCGAGAATGTAAGAATTTTGTGTTTGAATTAGATCACCTCTCATTCTTCTAAACACCAGAGAATAAAGACCCAGTCTATTTAATCTTCCATCATTGGACATTCCTTCCATCCCAGGGATTAGTTTGGTGAACCTTCGGTTTACTTCCTCTATGGCAAGTATATTCTCCCTTTGGTAAAGAGACCAAAACTGTATACAATAGTCCAGGTGTGGTCTCACCAAGGCTCATTATAATTGCAGCAAGACATCTTTACCCCTATACTCAAAACCTCTTGCAATAAAGGTCAACATACCATTTGCTTCCTTAATTGCTTGCTGTACCAGCATATACTACTATGCTGTAATTTAGTATGTCATATTGAAAAGTCCTAAGGTGTTTCATACAATTCATAATTGTTATGTTAGCAAATTAGGGGAGATGGTGGCATAGTGCTAATGTCGCTGGACTAATAGTCCAGAGATCCAGGTTATGCTTTGGGGACACTGGGTTCAAGCCCCACTACAGCAGCTGGTGGAATTTGAATTCAATTAATAAATCTGAAAAATATAAAGCTAGTCTCAGTAATGGTGACCATGAAACTATCATTGATTGTGATAAAAATCCATCTGGTTCACTAGTGTCTGCTGGTCTGGCTTATGTGTGACTCCAGACCCTCAACAATGTGGCTGACTCTTAACTGCCCTCTGAAATGGCCCAGCAAGCCACAATGTTCAAGGGAAATTAGGACCTTGCTGGTCTTGCCAGTCACGCCCACATCCCATGAAAGGATAAAGGGAAAAAATACGATAACCAACTTGTGCACCCATGGTCTCATGAAAAACAATGAAATGTATCTGCATTTGGTGATCTTGGTCCTGAGGAAGGAGTGTTGGCCTGGTCAGCTGTTCTTCAAATTGTGTTTTAACATCGCTTCAAACACTCAAACAGGCAGGTAGATTTTCCTGTCTTGCACCAGGAAATTAGGTGTAATCTGTGCCTTTTTCTCCCAAATCCCAATTTTCCTATACTTACTATGCCCAAGTGATCCTCTAAGCCTGGGTACGTTGTTTCATCCTGAAAGCATTTTGGAAATGTGGATTGTGCTACTAACCATGCATTTGTGTATACGCATGTCAGTTTAGAAATGGCTGTCTGTGATTCAGGCACGTGAGCATCCAACACATTTGTATGGCTTTTCTTTGCCTGATATTTTAACATAGGTACTAAGGAAAGCCAGTGGTATTGTCACCAGATTAGTAATTCAGAAAGCCAGGGTAATGCTGTGGGGACCTGGGTTCAAATCCCACTATGGCAGATGATTTGAATTCAATAAAAATCTTAAAAGCCTGATGATGACCATGAAACGATTGTCATAAAAACCCATCTGGTTTCTGATTCAGGAAAAGAAATCTGTTGTCCTTACCTGGCCTGGCCTAAGTGTGACTCCAGACCCACAGCAATGTGGTTGACTCTTAACTGCCCTCTGAAATGGCCTAACAAGCCACTCAGTTCTCAAGGACAATTAAGGTCCTGATTAGGACCAGCGACCTCCCCATTCCATGAACAAATACTAAAAAAAAAACTAGACTGGAGAAGCTGCGATCGTTCTTCTGAAAGAGAGAAGTCGAAGAGGAGATTTGATAGAGATGTTCAAAGTCATGAGGGGGGGTTGGACTGAGTAGATAAGGAGAAACTATTTTTAATGGCTGAAAGGTCGATAAGCAGCTCAACACCACCTTTCCATGGGGAATAAATGCATAGCCAGTGATGACCACATCCTGTAAACAAATAAAAAAAGCAGAGGTTACAGATTTAAAGTAATTTCATATTGTTAAGAATGAGGAAAAACATTTTTAGTGATTGGGATTTGGAATGCACTGGCAGATTCAATAGTAGTCTCCAAAATGGAATTGTATAAATACTTGAAATAAATTGCAGGGATATGGGGAAGTGGGACTAACTGGATTGTTCTTCGAAAGAACCAGCACAGACTCAAGGGGTTGAATGGCCTTTGTCAGTGCTGTTCTATTCTATGTATCTATGATCCTGGTTCAGAATAAGTAGATCAATGTCCCCACCAAATCATCAGGCAAAAACTGTTTTAGAAATAGGTTAACATCAGTCCTATCTAATGCTACAGCATCATGTGAAATGGTTCCTGATGAGTGCACCATGTAGAGGAGCTCTTACCTTCACAGAGGATATTTCATGGGTGATTTAAAGCTCGGAAAGTGTTATTACTTGGGGGACAGTGGGAGAGAGGACTGCTGGTCACGTTACAAGGGGCCTTGCACACTAAATGTCAATTCTTTAAATATCTGTGAAACTGTAATTTTGCTCAATTGAAATTTCTGTCGTATTTTTCCCAAGTGACATAAAGGGATCCCCATTTATCATCCTGTTGTAAACGATAATTTAAAGGTCAAATGTTCTATTAAGCATTGGAAATAACAATTCTCTCACTGCTACGGATGACTTCATAGATTAGGCTGAAAGAGCAAAGGCAACTGTTTCCTATGCTGTTTTCATTCCAGTGTTACATGGAATTACAGAGAATATACAGTTTAGAAATGAACATTCAGCCCAGTCTATGCCAATGTGTTTGCTACACTTGAATGCCTCTCTTCCTTCCTCAGCTAACTCTTAGCATAACCAGCTATTCTCTTCTCCCTCATATGCTTGTCTCGCTTCACCTTAAGTGCATCCATAATATTTGCCTCAACCACTCCCTGTGGTAGCAAGTTCCATATCCTCACCGCTCTTTGGGTAAAGAAGTTTTCTCTTCCCAACAAATAGAATCACTCTCTCTGTATCTAATTTGGCAAAACCTTTCATTATTTTAATGCTTTCTATTAGGTCAGCCCTCAGCCCAATATTTTCAAGAGGAAAGAGACCCAGGCTATTCATCTTTTTCTATTAAGTATATAAGCAGTTCTGGTTTCACCCTTGTAGATATATTTTGCAGCTTGCCTCTGACCTGCTCTTGTAGCCACAATATTTATATGGCTGATCCAGTATATTTGCATGGGGATACTGGTATCCATCTGATACTGTGGAAAATCTCCCAGGTTTGTCCTGCACATAAAAAGTAGGGCAAATCCAATCTGGTCCATCAGTCTATTCTCAGTCATCAGCAAAGTGATAGCAAGTGTGGCTGATAGTGCTATCAAGCGGCACTTAGACAGCAATGACCTGCTCACTGATTTTCCACTTGGGCTACTCGGCTCAAAGCCTCACTTTAGCTCACAGATCTAGCAACTCAAAGCAGGGCATCTATGAGGCGCTGTGGGCCATCAACAGCAGAAGAATTGTACTTAACTACAATCTGTAACCTTATGGCCCAGCATATCCCCCACTCTACTATTACCATAAAGCCGGGTTCAAAGAAGAGTGCAGGAGGGAAGCCAGGAGCAGCACCAGGTATACCTAAAAATGAGATGTCAACCTAGTGAAGATAGACACAGGACTACTTCAATGCCAAATAGCTGAAACAGCATGCGATATACAGAGCTTAGCGATCCCACAACCAATGGATCAGATCTAAGGTCTACAGTCCTGCCACATCCAGTTGTGAATGACGGTGAATAATTAAACAACTAACAGGAGGAGAAGGCTCCACAAATATCCCCATCTTCAATGATGGGGGAGCCCAGTGCATCAGTGCAAAAGTCAAGGCTGAAACATTTGCAACCATCGGCAGCCAGAAGTGCCAAGTGGGTGATCCATCTCAGCCTCCTCTGGAAGTCCTTCTCATCACAGATGCAAATCTTCAGCCAATTCGATTCACTCCACATGATATCAGGAAATGGCTGAAAGCACTGGATGCTGCAAAGGCTATAGGCCCTGACAACCTTCTAGCAATCTAATTGAGGACTTGTGTTCCAGAACTGGCTGCACCATTAGCCAAGCTGTTCCAGTGCAGCTACAACACTGGCATCTACCCAGCTGTTGGGAAAATTGTCTAGGTATGTCCTGTACAGAAAAAGCAAGACAAATCCAACTCGGCCAATTACCACCCCATCGATCTACTCTCCATCATCAGTAAAGCAATGGAAAGTGTCATCGACAGTGCTATCAAGTGGGTCTTACTTAGCTGACACTCAGTTTGGGTTCTGTCAGGGTCACGCAGCTCCTGACAGCCTTGGGCCATATATGGACAAATAAGTTGAACTCAAGAGATGAGACGTGAGTGACTGCCCTTGACAACAAGGTTGCATTTGACTGAGTGTGGCATCAAAGAGCTCTAGCAAAACTGGAGTCAATGGGAATCAGGAGGAAAACTCTCCGCTGGTTGGAGTCACACCTATCACAAAGGAAGATGGTTGTGGTTGTTGGAGGTCAATCACTGCAGCAGTACCTCAGGACTAACCATCTTCAGCTGCTTCAGAAGTGGGAATTTCGCAGCTGATTGCAAAATGGTCAGTACCATTTGCAGCTACTCATACACTGAAGCAATCTGTGTCCATATGCAGCGAGACCTAGACAATGTTCAGGCTTAGGCTAATAAGCAGCAAGTAACATACATGTCCCACAAGTGCTAGGCAATGATCATCTCCAGTGAGAGAATCTAACCATCGCCCCTTGACATTGGTGTGGGAGTAATGGGTTTCAATTCATGGGGGACTGGCACCAGTACTGGGGTAGAAGGGAGCTGTTCCGGTGGGACAGACTTCACTTGAGCCATGCTGGGACCAATGTCCTGGTGAATTAAATAACTAGGGCTGTAGAGGGGGCTTTAAACTAAATAGGGGGGGGGAGGGTTCTAGAGAGGGGGTACGTAGGCTTACAAAGCAAAAGGATATGGTAGCATTGCAGGGCAGCTACTTAAGTAATGATATCCAGAGTGTGACAGGAAGGGACAGAATGCACAAAAATAAAAAAAAAGCAGCAAATGGGGTCAAAGAGGGAAAAAATGGTAAAAAGTCAAAATTAATGGCTGTTAACTTAAACGCATGAAATATTTGGAACAAAATAAATGAATTAGTGGCACAAATAGAGATTGATGGGTATGAGCTTATAGCCATTACAGAGACGTGGTTACAAGGAGATCTAAGATGGGAACGAAACATTCAGGGGAATGTGACTTTTTAAAGGACAGCCAGGAAGGAAAGGGTGGTGGGGTAGCTTTGTTAGTATGAGATGGAATAAGTACGATAGCAAGAAAGGATGTTTGATTGGAAGATGTAGAATCCATATGGGTGGAGATAAGAAATAACAAGGGAAGAATACACTGGTAGGAGTAGTCTATGGATCTACTAGGAAACAGTGACCATAACATGGTAGAATTCGGCATTCAGTTTGAAGTGAGAAACTTGGGTCGGGAACAACTGAGCTAAACTTAAATAAGGGTACTTACAAAGGAATGAGGACAGAGTTAGCAGGAGTGGACTGGGAAAGGAGTTTAGCAGGAAAGATAGTTGATGAACAATGGCAGACGTTTAAGAAAATAGTTCATGACTCACAACAAAGATATGTCCCAGTGAGGAAGAATGATTCTAGGACGGGGATAAACCTACCATGGTTAACCAAGGAAGTTAAGGGAAGTATAAAATTGAAAGAAAAAGCATACAATGTGGCAAAGATTACTGGTAAGCCAGAGGATTGGGAAAGATTTAAAAACCAACATAAGATGGTTAGAAAAAATGAAGAGGGAGAAAATAAACATTGAGGGTAAACTAGCAATTAATATAAAAATGGACAATGAGAGCTTATTTAAATGTATAATAAGAATATATAATAATAATGGGGAACCAGGAAATGGCAGAGGAGTTGAATAATTACTTTGCATCAGTTTTCATGGTAGAAGGCACTAATAGCATTCCAAAAATACTAAATTATCAAGGGGCAAAAGAAGTGGAGGAAATAAATACAATTACTATCACCAGAGAAAAAGTACTAGGGAAACTAATGGCGCTAAAGGCTGATAAGTCACCTGGACCTGCTGGGTTGCATCCTAGGATACTAAAGGAAGTAGCTACAGAGATAATGGATGCACTGGTAGTAATCTTTCAAGAATCCTTAGATTCTGGGAAAGATGACCAAAAAAGATTGGAAAACTGCCAAGCTGCCAGTATTCAAAAAGGCAGGTAGACAAAAAACAGGTAACTATAGGCCAGTTAGCTTACCATACATCATTGGAAAAATGTTAGAGTCTATTGTAAAGGATGTAATAGCAGAGCGTTTAGAAATGAATAATATAATCAAGCAGAGTCAGCATGGCTTCATGAAGGGGAAATCATGCCTGATAAATTTATTAGAATTCTTTGAGGAGGTAACAAGCAGGATGGATAAAGGGGAATCAGCAGATGTAATGCATTTAGATTTCCAAAAGACATTTGATAAGGTACTGCTCATAAAGGTACTTAATAAGAGCCCATGGTGTTGGGTGTAGTATATTAGCAAGGACAGAGGGTTGGCGAACTAATAGGAGGCAGAGAGTTGGGATAAGGGGGGTATTTTTAGGATGGCAACCTGTAACTAGTGGAGTGCCACAGGGATCAGTGTTGGAGCCGCAATTGTTTACAATATATACTAATGACTTAGATGAGGGAAGTGAATGTACTATTACCAAGTGTGCGGATGACACAAAATTGGTGGGAAGGCAAATGGTGAGGATGACACAGAGACTCTACAGAGGGATATATGCAGGTTAAGTGAGTGGAAAAAAGCTTGGCAGATGGAATATAGTGTGGGAAAATGTGAGATTATACATTTGGCAGGAAGAATAGAGGAGCTGAATATTACATAAATGGAGAAAGACTGCAGAAAGCTGCAGCACAGAGGGATTTGGGAATCCTCATGCATGAATCACAAAAAGCTAACATATAAGTTCAGCAGGTAATAGGTAAGGCAAATGGAATGTTGGTCTTTATTTCAAAGGGAATGGAGTATAAAAATAGGGAAGTCTTGCTAAAACTATACAAGACCATACCTAGAATACTGTGAACAATTTTGGTTCCCCTTATCTAAGGAAAGATATATTGGCTTGGAGGCAGTCCAGGGAGGATTCATTAGGTTGATCCTGGTTATGGAGGGATTTTCTTGTGAGGAGAGGTTGAGTAGGTTGGGTCTGTACTCATTGAAGTTTAGAAGAATGAGAGGCAACCTTATTGAAACATCTAAGATTCTTAGGGGGCTTGACAGGGTGGATGCTGAGAGGTTGTTTCCCCTTGTGGGAGAGTCTAGGACCAGAGGGCATAATCTCAGAGTAAGTAGTCACCCATTTAAGACAGAGATGAGGAGGAATTTCTTCTCTCAAAGGGTAGTGAATCTGTGCAATTCTTTACCATAGAGGGCTGTAGAGGCTGGGTTGTTAAGTATATTCAAGGCTGAGATAGACAGGTTTTTAATCAGTAAGGGAATCAAGGGTTATGGGGAAAAGACAGGAAGGTGAAGCTGAGGATTATCAGATCAGCCATGATCTCATTGAATGGCGGAGCATACTTGATGGACTGAATGCCTGCTTCTGCTCCTCTGTCTTATGGTCATATCGTCTTATTGAATTGCATTACCATCGAAGAATCCTCGACTATCAACATCCTGTGGGTTATCATTGGCCAGAAACTGAACTGGCCTAGCTATATAAATACCGTGGCCATAAGAGCAGATTAGAGGTAGGAATTCTGTGGGAAGTAACTCACCTCCTGAATCCCCAAAGCCTGTCCACCATCTACAAGGCATAAAATACAAGAGAGGGCGGTTTTGCTGGAACTGTATAAAATGCTGGTTATGCCACAACTGGAATACTGCATACAGTTCTGGTCACCACATTATAGGAAGGATGTGATTGTACTGGAGAGGGTGCAGAGGAGATTCACCAGGATGTTGCCTGGGCTGGAATGTCTGAGCTATGAGAAAAGATTGGATAGGCTGGGGTTGTTTTCCTTGGAGCAGTGAAAGTTGAGAGGGGACCTGATTGAGGTGTATAAGATTATTAGGGACATATATAGGGTGGATAGGAAGGCACTTTTTCCATCAGTAGAGTGGTCAATAACCAGGGGGCATAGATTTAAGGTAAGAGGTAGAGGCTAAGAGGGGAGTTGAGAAATTTTTTCACCCAGAGGGTGGTGGGAGTCTGGAACTCACTGTCTGAAAGGGCAGTTGAGTCAGAAACTCTTGAACATTTAAGAAGTATTTAGATATTCACCTGCACTGCCATAGCCTCCAGTGCTTTGGGATTATTGTTGTCAGATCTTTGTTGATTGGTATGGACACGATGCATTGATTGGCCTCCTTCTGTGCTGTAAATGTCTATGATTCAATGGGTTTACAAGGCACAAATCAGAAATGTGCTGGAATACTGCCCACTTGCCTGGATGAGTGCAGCTCCAACAACTTTGAAGAAGCTCAGTACCATTCAGGCCAAAGCAGCCCATTTGATTGATACCCCAACACCACCTTCAGCAGCCACTCCCTCTACCACCGATTCACAATGGCAGCAGTGTGTACCACCTACAAGATGCAATGCAGAAGCTCACCAAGCCTCCTTTGACTACACCTTCCATACCCATGAGACCCACCTCCTAGGACAAGGGCAACAGGTGCATGGGAACACCAGCAGCTGCAATTTCCCCACAAAGCCACTCACCATCCTGATTCCTTCACTGACGTTGGTTGGAATCCTGGAACTCCCTTCCTAACAGCATTGTGGGTGTACCTACACTACAGAGATTTCAAGAAGATAGCTTACTAACATCTTCTCAAGGACACTTGGAGGTAGGCAATAAAATGCTGGCCTGGCCAACAATCCCCATATTCTATGAATTAAATTAAAAAAAGGTGAACAAAAGAGCTGAACTCAAGAGGTGAGTTGAGAGTGACTACCCTTGGCATCAAGGCAGCATTTGACAGAAGGTGGCAGCAAGAAACCCTAGCAAAATTAAGTCAATGGGAATCGGGGGAAATTCTCCACTGATTGGAGTCATATCTAACTCAAAAGAGGATGGTTGTGGTTGTTGGAGGTCAATCAGCTCAGTCCCAGGACATCGCTGCAGGAATTCCTCAGAGTAGTGTCCTAGGCACAAATATCTTCAGTTGCTTCATCAATGACCTTTGCTCCATCATAAAGTCAGAAGTGGGGATGTTCACTGCCTATTGCATAGGGTTCATATTATTCGCAATTCGTCAGGTAATGATGCCGTTTGTGTCCACATACAGTAAGACCTGGAAAATATCCAGGCTTGGGCTGATAAGTGGAAAGTAGCATTCGCTAGGCAATGACCATCTCCAACAAGAAAGAATCCAACCATCTCCCATTGACATTCAATTCCACAGTCATTGCTGAATCCTACACTATCTACACCCTGGGGGTTACCATTGACCAGAAATTGAATTGGAAAGTAAGGTAAATACTATGGCTCCAAGAACAGGTCAGAGGTTAGAATCCTGCAATGAGTAACTCACCTCCCCACTCCCCAAAGCTCTGTCCACCATCTACAAGGCACGAGCCAGGATTGTGATGAAGTATTCATCACTTCCTTGGATTAGTACAGCTCCAAAAACACTCAAGAAGTTCAACACCATGCAGGACAAAGCAACTTACTTGATTGGCATCCCATAACCATCTTAAACATTCAATCCCACCACCATTGATCCACAGTGCAGCAGTATGAACCATCTATAAGATACTAGCCAAGTGTCTACAAGATACTGGCAGTGACTTGCCAAGGCTCATTCGACAGCAACTTCTGAACCTGCAACTATTGCTGCTTAAAAGGACAAAGGGCAGTAGACACATTAAAACACCACCACCTGCAAGTTGCCTTTGCAGATCACGCATGACTCTGACTTGAAAATATATTGCTATTCCATCTTCATTGGGTCAAAATCCGGAAACTTCCTCCTAACAGCTCTTTGGGCATATGTCATCACTTAGACGACAATGGCTTAAAAAGGTGGATCATGACCATCTTCTCAAGGGCACTTAGGTATGGGCATTAACACCCCATGAATTAATGAATAAATAAAAGAATAAAGATGGGAAGTGCTGTGAAGGCAGAAGTAAGAACATTAACTCATAAGAAATAGGAACATGAATAGGCCAGCTGGCCTTTTGAGGCAGCTTAGTCTGATCATGGCTGATCTTCCATCTCATCTCCACCTGCCCACATTATCCATATCTTTTGATTCCTTTAAGTATGTGGCTTATGATGGAGGGGATTTGAAGCTTAGCTCAGGATCAAGTATAAAGCTGAGATGGCGCACAGTCTGGTGTAGCCTGAGTGGCCAGTGAAATTAATGATATTTGTAGTAGAAGGAGTTTATTTTAACTGTGGTTAAGCTAATGAAACACAGTATGCATCATCACAGGAAGTGATGTAATGTCAAGGGCAGCAGATGCATGGGAACACCATCACCTGCAAGTTCCCCCCTAAGTCCCCTGTTTCATGAGGTAACCTATTGAATGGTATGTTCTGTGGAGCACCTATCAAAAAGATTTGGAGGTCATAACCCCTCCTCCCCTCACCCTGTCTCTTGCTGCCTGCTCATGTCGCTCTATTAAGTTTCACATGGGGCCGTACTGAGTTTTAAATGGTGAACTCACAGTAACTGCCTCCACAGGCAGGTAGGCACTTGACCTCATTTTCATTCCCAAAAGAGCATACATACGCTTAAAGGAACACAACAAAGAAACAGGACTGCACAACAATAACAGGAAAATCATTGCAGCCCATCTGGCCATTTTCCTGCAGTCAGATAAGCCAAAAGTAGTTTAATCAAGCATCATGAAGGCAGGCTATTATTCCATGCCACCCAGGCAGAGTATTATCCTGCCAGTGTCTTTGATGCAACCATGTTGGAAGCATCCTTTACAATGCACATAATCAAGGCCTCTTTCAGCAGGCTTCACTCTATGCACAATTAAACAGGTCAATTTGAATCAAGTAACAACTGTGAAATAGGAGGTACACCGGAGCACTGGATCACAGTCAGCCATTTTCCCTCAGGCCATCATCATGTAGACAAATCAAAACAAAAAAAAAGCACATTAAAAACACGAAAAGAAATATATGATGACAAGAGTCAGCTTAAGTCAGGTTCGGAGAGGACTCATGTGAAGCATAAATACTGGCATGGACCAGTTGGACTGAATAGCCTGTTTCTGTATTGTACATTCTATGTAACCATCAGAAGCAGAATTAAAAATAAATCTCCTGGCTGTAAAATAATAGCCATTTGAAACTGAATCGACACTTATGCCAGCCTGTTCTCAAAAGGCTATTCTCCAGTTTATCGATCAGAGCTTCAGGCCAGTCCCTCAATGAATTGTTGTCCCCGTTGCTATGGACACAGGAGAAGGCTGCCTTGGGGTCAAACGCCTCAGTGATGAGAGCAAGATGACTCTTTGGCTTTCCTCAGTAGGGTTATTAGAAACCTTTTCAATTCACAGATTTAGAACTCCGCAAATGTCTTTCACGTTCCTTCAAAACCTCAAAAAAGTAATTATCTTTTGAACACTGTACAAGATATTGGAGGGAGGCATCAGGGTGAACTTTATAATTTAGTGTTCTTCAGCGTAGAGCTTCACACATATTGGGAATCCCAAACATGAGAGTCAGCCTGTTTGATTCATGGCCTGCACAGATTTCCACCCCATATAACCTTGTGGGCCAGAAACCATGCAAGGTGGAATTCTGACCCCAAAGGTATCCAACATGTACTCCCATCATGCAGAGCCCTGCCCTTGGAATGCTGAATTGCAGCATATAGCCTGCAGGCACAGAATCAATAGGGAAGTTATAGAATCGTACTGTACAGATGGAGGCCGTTTGACCTGTTGAGTCCATGTCGGCGCAGTGCAAGAGCAATTTAGCTCAGCCCACTCCCTCACCCTTTGCCCATATCTCTGCAGATTTGTTTTCTTGAGGTTCCTACCTAATATCCTTTAGAAAGTCATGATTGAAGCTGCCTCCAACCCTGTCTTAGGCTGTGCATTCCAGATCCTAAACACTTCCTGTGCAAAAAATGTTTTCCTCATATCACCTTTGATATTTTTGCCAATCATCTTCAATCTGTGTCCTCTGGTTCTTGAATCTGCCACCAATGGGAACAATTTCTCCCTATCTACTCTGTCTAGACCCCTTATGGTTTTGAAAACCTCTGTCAAATCTTCACTCAACTTTCTCTTCTCTAAAGGTGAATAACACCAGCTTCTCCAATCTATCCACATAACTGAAGTCGCTTATCCCTGCACCATTCTCATAAATCTTTTCTGCATCCTCTCTAAAGCATTCACATTCTTTCTGAAACGTGGTGTGCAGAATTGGACACAATGCATCAGTCGAGACAAGACCAGTGTTTCATAAAGTATCTTCATAACTTCCTTGCTTTTGCACTCTATGCCCTTATTTATAAAGCTGAGGATCCCTTATGACTTTTTAACCACTCCTCAACCTGTCGTGCCATCTTCAACAATTTGTACACATGTAGTTCCTGGTCTCTACGCCTGCAACCCCTTTAGAATTTGATCATTTAATTTCTATTGCCTCTCTTCATTCTTCCAACCTAAATGCATCACTTCACACTTCTCTGCTTTTCTCCTGCCACATGTCTGCCCATTCCACCATCCTGCCTATGTTCTTTTGAAGCCTATCACTCCCCTCCTCACAATTCACAATATTTTCAAGTTTTGCGTCATCCGCAAATTTTGAAATTGTGCCCTGCACACCTGAGTCTAGGTCATTAATGCAGATCAAGGAAAGCAGTGATCTTAATACTGAGCACTGGGATGCGCCACTGTATACTTTCCTCCAGTCTGAAAAGTAACCACTACTCTCTGTTTCCTATCACTCAGCCAACTGTATATCCCTGATGCTACTGTCCCTTTTATTTCATAGGTTTTAATTTTGTTTATAAGCCTGTTATGTGGCACTTTAATCAAATGCCTTTTGGAAGTACACCACATCAACCGCATTGCCCTCGTTAATCCTTGCTGATACCTCATCAAAAAAATTTATCAAGTTTGTTCAACACGATTTTCCCTGAACAAATCTATCCTGGCTTTGATAAATTATTCACACTAGTCCAAGTGACTATTAATTTTGTTGCAGATTATCATTTCTAAAGCTTTCCCACCACCGAGGTTACTGACTGGCCTGCAATTGCTGGGCTTATCCTTATACCTTTTTAAGAAAAAGTAACATTTGCAATTCTCCAGACCTCAGGCACCACCCCTGTGTCTAAGGAGGGTTGAAGGATTATGGCTAGTGCCTCAGCAATTTCCATCATTACTTCCCTCAGTATCCTTGGATGCACTTGGTCCGGTCCTGGTGACTTATCAACATCAAGTGCAGCCGGCCTTTCTAATACCCTCTCTTGATAAATCTTTAGCCCATCCACTGTCTCAAGTCCCTCCTTTTTCACTATGAATTTGGCAGCATCTTCTCCCTTGGTAAAGGCAGATGCAAAATGTTCATGTCTCCTGCCTCCATGCCTGGATCCTTGTTTTAGTCCATAATCAGCTCCCCAACTCTCATTTTATTACCTTTTAATTATTTATAAGCCTATAGAAGCCTTTTAGATTCTCTCTTATGTTCGCGGCCAGTCTCTTTTCATTCTCGTTTCTTGCTCCTATTATTACTTTGTTCTCTGTAAACTTTCTATATTCAGCTTTCTTCTCACTTATATTATCAAACTGACAATTGTCATAGGCACTCTTCTTCCACTTCATCTCACTCTCCATCTCCTTCATCATCCAGGGAGATCTGGCTCTGTTTGTCCTTCCATTCCTTCTTGTGGGAATGTCCCTCGACTGTATCTGAACTATTTCCCCTTCCTTTAATGGTTTGCCGGCCAATCTTTGATTTCAATTTGCCTGGGCTGGATCCATTGTCATTCCATTGAAATTGGCCCTCCACCAAACAATTATTTTTACTCTGGATTGCTCCTTGTCCTTTTCCATAGCCATCCGAAATCTTATAATACAATGATCACTGTTTCCTAAAAGTTCCCCTACTGACACTTGATCCACTTGATCCACCTCAATGTCTCCTTTCTCAGTGGACTCGAAGCATAATGCTGTAAAAAACTCTTCTGAACACACTTTGGAAAGACTTGTATTTAGATGCATCACCTTCCATGACCTCGTGTCCCAACTCTTTATAGCCATGAGGCACTTTCAAAGTGACTGTTGTAATGTAGTAATTGTGATAACAAATTTTCATACAGTGACTTACTGCAAATAGCAAAGTGTTATTGACCAGATAATCCGTTTTGTGGTGTTGGTTGAAGGATAAATATTTTCTAGTACGCAGCGGAGAATTCCTTTAGTTGAAATAATGCCAAGGGATCTCTTATGGGACCCGAGAGGCCAGATGGGACCTTGGATCTCACCCACTTGGATCTTTGGCAGTGCAGCATGCCCTCAGTACTGCATCAAAGTGGCAGCCTAAGTTTTGTACTCAAATCTCTGGAGTGGCTACCATTAAGTCACATATAACATGTACTATGACTATTTTGTTAACACAAGGTACAAAACTATCCTTGGGATGGGTAACACTTTGAAAGGCAGATCAAGTGAGACTACAACGCCACTCAGAACATTGAGAATTCTGTTTGTATCCCTGTAGATGCAGCTGCAAACATTGCACACCAGAACAAACACCAAAGATGCATCATTTCCATGACACAAGCAGCCCCTTGGGACACAAGTCCATAATTATCATTCCTTTTGTATATTGCTATGTAATGACATGACGGCTTGCCATTGGTTTAGCAAATTTAGCTAGTGAGGAGCGAACTCTTTAGGTTTGTTATCTGGGATGTGCTTGTTGGGTCATCTCAGTTGGGGATGAATTAGGTCCACTCCAGTTGAAGTTAGCACTCTTGGGTAGGTGGAGGAGAATAGAACAAGGATCAAGGCCCTGATTACTATACATTCATTTGTGATCACATACTTGATAGCTGTGATGCCACATCCAATTGAATAAGCTGCCAGCACTCACTGTCAAGGATCCAAATTGTGTCAGCAGTGGTTCAGTGGTTAGCACTTTCAACTCTGGGTCAGAAGGTGGTTTCAAGTTGCACTGCACAAATTTGAGCACAAAACTCGGGCTGATGCTCCTTCACAGTACAGAGTCCTACACTGTCAAGGGATGCTGATTTTTAAATGACCATTGAGGCAGGTCTGAAGGCAGATGGACCCACAATTTCACTTTAACAGTGTTTCATTGGTTGCAAAATGTTTTACAACATTCCAAAGTTGTGAGTGGCATTTTCCTTCTCTTTTCCCTCTTTTAAACACTAACTTGGGTAAGGTACTCGATGTTTATGAGCAAGGAGCCAGTGGCTTAAGGGAACGATGAGATGGGGAGTAGATGAGCTAAAGGGACAAAGATCATAATGTGAGACAGCTGGCTGGCTCCTGTTGCTGTCTGAAGAAAATTAATAGCTAATTCAACATAATTAAAATGGTGTTACTGTAGCATCACTTCCGCGTGCAGTCAATGTTTTGCTATCAATCTGTCATGAAAAGAGCAAAGTGTCACAAAGTCACACATTTGTCATTGCTGGACTGTTGACAAATGGCAAAAAAATATCAATAATGCTGCATCCTTTCACTATCAGAATAAGTTGTCTGTGATGCATAAAAAAAAATCTCTGGCTAGTTGCTGCTTCACTGCTTTTCCTCTCTAATTATCTCCTCTCTTCACTTGAAGCTGGCAGTCTGGATTCTCTGCATTTGTACGACCCCCCTCAGGATGGGTTGGAAAGACTTGGGTAATACAGATCTGGACTGGCAGATCCCCACCCACTTTTATGTCTCAATTTCCCATTGTCCGAACTCTGAAGTCTCCCAAGGCTCGATCATTTGTCTCTTCCTCATCTACATACAACCCTGTGACAAAGGCCCCTACCAACAATAGATAGTGAAACTCAATATTTAGTGTTAGACACACTGAAATGAGGACCGAGCCTTAATCTTAGGGGTGCCTCAGACTCCTCCATTCAGGCCCCCATTTTTTGAGTGCCTGAATGAAGAAGTCTGAGGCACCCCTAAGATTAAGGCTCGGGCCTCATTTCAATGCGTCTAACACTAAATATTGAGTTTCACTGTCTATTAATGGTAGGGGTCTTTTTGAAAATTCATTCACAGGATGTGGGCTTCGCTGGCTGGGCCAACATTTATTGTCCATCCCTGGTTTCCCTTGAGAAGGTGATGGTGAGCTGCATTCTTGAATCGCTGCTCTTGTCCTTCTAATTAGTAGTGGTTGTGGATTTGGAAAATGCTGTCAAAGAATCCTTAGTGAATTCCTGCAGTGCATCTTGTAGACATTACTGCTACTATGCGTTGGTTGTGGGAGGGAGTGAATGTTTGTGGATGTGGTGCCAATCAAGCGGGCTGCTTTGTCCTGGATGATGTGAAGCTTCTTGAGTGTTGTGGGAGCTGCACTCATCCAGGCAAGTGGGGAGTACTCCATCAGACTCCTGACTTGTGCCTTTTAGATGGTGGACAGGCTTTGGGGAGTCAGGAGGTGAGTTAATTATCGCATGATTCCTTCTGTGGCGTGAATGTTACTTGCCACTTGTCAGCCCAAGCCTGGATATTGTCCAGGTCTTGCTGCATTTGGACATGGACTGGTTCAGCATCTGAGGAGCCGTGAATGGTGCTGAACATTGTGCAATCATCAAAGAAAATCACCACTCTGACCTTGTGATGGAGGGAAGTTCATTGATGAAGCAGCTGAAGATGAGGTCAGGAGCTGAGTGGCCCTGGCAGAACCCAAACTGGGCATCAGTGAGCAGGTTATTGCTAAGCAAGTGCCGCTTGATAGCACTGTTGATGACCTTTTCCACCACTTTACTGATTATCAAGAGTAAACTGATGGGGCGGTATTTGGCCGTGTTGGATTTGTCCTGCTTTTTGAGTGTAGGACATACCTGGGCAGTTTTCCACATAGCCGGTTGATGCCAGTGTTCAGGTTCAGTGCCAGGTTCAGTATAAACTGAATCTTTGCACAGGGCCTCTGCAAGCAAACAAAGCCCTCACCTGGGGACACCAAGTATGAGAACATTGGGTGGTTGAAGCTGCGTCTGCAAGGAAACCCATCCAATTTTCCTCCATTTAAATCGAGGCAGGCTCGCGATGCCACTTTGCTTCCCTCAACCAGACAGAGAACACGATCATTAAACCGTCGATTCCGCTCCCACATGTGAATGAAGATGAAGTGGAAGGGCCTTACTGTACACTTTGCTGCTAACACCTCTGAGAATAACTGTACTCATACCAAACCTGTGTCATGCCTTTGAAACTTTTGTGCCACTGAGGCTGTGGCATGCACTAACCACAAACATTCACTCCCTCCACCACCGATGCACAATGGCAGCAGTGTGTACCATCTATAAGATGCACTACAGGAATTCACCAAAGCTTCTTAGACAGCACCTTCCAAACCCATGACCACTACCACCTAGAAGGACAAGGGCAGCAGATAGATGGGGACACCACCACCTGCAAGTTCTCCTCCAAGTCACTTATCATCCTGACTCGGAAATATATCGCTGTTCCTTCACTGCTACTGGGTCAAAATCCTGGAACTCCCTTCCTAACTGCACGTTAGTGCGTGTACCTGCACCACATGGGCTGCAGTGGTTCAAGAAGGCAGCTCACCACCACCTTCTCAAAGGTAACTAGGGCTGGGTGATAAATGCTGGCCCAGCCGGTGAAGCCCACATCCCATGGATGAATAAAAAAAAACAATTTGCATTTATAAAGTTCCTTGAACACAGTAAAACAACAAGTCCCAAGGATTTTCGCAGTGGTGAAATGAAACACAATTGAATGCCAAGCCGTATAAGGAGATATTAAGACAAATGGTCACAAGCTTGGTCAGAAAGGTAGGTTTTAAGGAGCATCTCAGATGGTAAAAAAGAAAGACTTGCATTTATTCAACACTTTTTATGACCGCTGGACTTCTCAAAGCGCTTTACAACCAATGAAGTACTTTTAAAGTGCATTCACTGATGTAATATAGGAAACACTGCAGTCAAATTCCTCACAGCAAGCTCCCATAAACAGCAATATGATAATGAAAACTAATCTGTTTTTGTGATGTTGTTTGAGGAATAAGTATTGGCTAGGATGCCAGGGAGAAGCCCCTTGCTCTTCTTTGAAATAATGCTATGCGATCTTTTACATCCATGCATATAGGCAAATTGAGCCTCGGTTTAACATCCCATCTAAAGACTGCACCTCTGAATGGGGATTGATGTAAGTTAGGATATGGGCAGCAGAGTTTTGGATGAGCTGAATTTTATGGCAGGTGGAAAAAATGGGAGATCGGCCAGGAGGGTATGAGAATTCTTAAAGTTAGAGATAACAAAGACATCGATGAAGGTTTCAGTAGCGGATAAGCTGAGGCAAAGTGTAGTAATTATAGTTTTGTTTAGTGTGTAATGTACCTTTAAGAGTAATACGTGTGAAGGAAGATCACATGATCTACAGTAACCAATAGGAGAGTAGGGCATGCTACATCAGCAGTCAGTGCAGGGTTGGAGTTGAAGTTGAAAGCACACGTATAGTTGCTGATGAGTAGATTGTTAATAAACTTAATGTCTCCACCCAAGAAATGTCTGCTGAATAACTCTACAGTACCAACTCAGCCACCACTCATAACAAATAGGCAATGAGGATCCACAGGATCCAACAAATTGGTGACGAGGATAAAACAAGATTAAATAGAAGAAATTAAGCTGAAAAGAAATCAGTGCAGTAACTTGCCCAGTAATTGTAAGTAGAAGCTCAGTTCAAATCAGAGAAGTTATTCCCTCTCAGAATGCTACAATTTGGAAGAATTGATCCTTTCGATCCAGTCGCGGATGATTGGTCTCATTACATTTTTCCAAGCGAACGAGACTACGGGGGAAGAGAAAGAAGAGACGAGCAATCCTCTTAAGTACATGTGGGAATAAAATCTACGGCTTGACTCATAGTTTGATGGCATCCAGTGCCCCAGATTCCAAAAAGTTTGATGAATTATTGAATCTCTTGAAGGGTCATTACCAGCAAAAGCCCTCGCTAATGAAGCAAAAGTTCATGTTTAACTCCAGAAATAGAGCCCCGGGGAGACAGTTGCTTGTTATGTGGCAAGTTTGAAGCAGTTAACAGAACATTGCGAGTTTAATACATCTCTAAATGATGTGTTCAGAGATCAGTTAGTGTGCGGTGTGAATGAGGACACGATTCAGAAGAGATTATTGTCCGAAGCAAATTTGGATTTAAGGAAGTGCTCGAGATAACACTGGCCATGGAAAGCACAGTAAGAGATTCAAAAGGGAACACAAAACGGCACTGTCGTCCACTTTGGGTTGAACCAAAAAGGGCACAAAAATGCAAGACTCTTCCAAGAAGCAAGGAACAGCCCACGATAGCGGGAAAGTGAGAAAAAGTGACTTAGCAGTGCAAGCAAAGAATAATTTCAATATAGGTGGAAACAAATACTCTTATAATGATTGGCATTTTAACAAAATCGAATGTTATTATTGCCATCGAAATGGACATATAATGTGACAGTGCAAGGAGAGATTCAAGCAGCTTTTAAACAAAAGAAAAAAAACCCAGTGAGATCTACAATGTAGAAGAGCCTAAAACAACAAATTCAGATACTTACTCATTGTTTAATTTGATGGTTGGAAAGACAGGACCAATATGTGTAACAGTGAAAGTAAATGACAGACCTGTTAGAATGGAAGTGGACACAGGAACTTCCCTTACAGTAATTGGGGAACATACCATCAGATATCTGAATTATGGTGAACATCAATTAGATTTAGAAAATTCAGCTGCCAAATTAAAAACATACATGAGTAAAAACATTGAAGTCAAATGCATAAGCAGAATGACTGTCCATTATGGAAGCCAATCAGTAAAGCTACCAGTGTTGGTATTGAGCGGCAGAGGATCAAGCCTCCTAGGGTGAAATTGGCTGAAGGAAATCAACCTTGAGTGGCCACTGAAATTCCAAAAGGAAGCTGGAAGCCTTCCTGTTTGGGAAAGGAGTGTGTAAGGACTCAACAACCTGAAGAAATGCAGGCTGTCTTAAGTCAAAACATGGAAGAACAGCAAAAGGAACTCGAAGAGACCATACTTCATGACAGAAGTCGAGACGAAGTGTGCAACCTTTGAAAGGAAAAGGAAAACCTGCTGAAAGACCTTCACACACTACAAGATTCCCCAATGTCAAAGTTTGTACCTCTGGAAAAGTATGAAGGGAAACAAAAAGAATTCAGCACCTCTCTAAATAAACTGAAGAAGACACAACAATGCTTAATTTTCCAGGAGGCAGCAAACAAACACAAAAAAGAGACAGAAGAGCTGAAGAATCAGCTACATGAGGCCAAAGAAGTTTTGGGGGCAAAAGGCGCAGAATTTTCTAAGAAGCAGACAGATGATGAAATTTCGGGAGACCCAACAATTGAGCTCACTCAAGTCGAGTTCGCATCTGAGAGAAGTCTGGCCAATAGGGAAGTCAAAAAGAAAGCTGCGATTAAAGTCTGCGCTAGAAAGAAGAAAAGTGCACATTCCAAGCGAGGGAGGTAATCTATTTGGGTCACCGGGTAAATTCACAGGTCCTCTATCTGATTGAGAAGAAAGTGAGAGTCATAATAGAGGCAGCTGTGCCAAAGAACACCTCAGAGCTCATATCATTCCTAGGAATGATCAACTATTTATAGGTGGTTCTTACCCAATTTGTCTACAGTGCTGGCCCCCCTGCATTCTCTACTCAAAAACAACCAACATTGGTCTTGGGAGGCACCTCAGAAAGTAGCTTTCACAAAGGTGAAACAATTGTTGCACTCAGCCAATCGATTATTGCATTACGACCAGACGAAAGAATTGGTGCTGGCACATGATGCATCTCCCTACGGAGTGGGAGCAGTTTTCTCTCATCAGATGGATGACAGTACGAAATGGCCAGTAGGTTACATATCAAGAATGCTCATGTCATGAAAAGATATTAATGTATATAATGTTTTTGGGTGCTTAAATGTAGAGTAGTTTTGGGATGTAAACAGTAAGGTAAAGGGTGCATTTGCATTTTGTTGAATAAGCCATTCAAAGACTGGGGATGAAATCTTGCATCTAGCTAGGAGACATCAAACAATGTTTATATTGCTAATAAAATTAGTACTATGAGAGGGTTCAAAGGGCCTGGCGATACAATGAGAATTTACATTCAAAGGGGAAGGCTGGTAAAACAGAAAAGGGTTTATGTGTTCAGATCAGAAGCATGTAAGACCTAAGCCTATAAGCCTACCACTGTGTCTGAAAAGGAACCAACTTGAAAGGAACCTCATTTTGAATTCATAAGGTGAAAAATGCTTTGTCTGGTGTCTGTTATTGTTGCCTTAGTGAAGATTCAGCTGGGAATTTGTTAAAAGTTATGATAGTAGTAATTTGTAGAAATGTGTATGTGTTTAATGCCTTGTTTTGAATTAATAAATGTTTGATAAAAAACCTCTGGAGAACTGGTGGTCTTATTCCTGAATTTAGAGCTACAACTTAAAACATACCAAATGAAAATATAAGTTATGCCAGTTGTTTCAAGTTTCCCTTAGGGATTTTAAATAACTCAGTCTTTACAAACTGCTGTGTCATAACACTCACCACAGTGGAACAGTGGTATCATAGATAGAAAAAGAAGGCCTGTCCACCATCTTTGGTGTCAAGCAATGTCATCAGTGTGTACACGACCACCATTTTACAATCATTTCAGACCACAAACCATTGCTAGGATTGTTGAGTGAGGACAAGGCTATACCACCCATAGTCTCAGCAAGAATACAACGATGGGCTTTAGTTCTGGCGGCATACAAATGCTCTTTCGCATATAGGCCTGGAAATGAAATTCCAAATGCTGAAGCACTTAGTTGTTTACCTTTACAACAAATTGATGAGCAAGTTCCTTTGGAAGAACTTGTTTTACTGTTACATTTCTTAGATTCCTCGCAGGTATTTGCTCGATAGGTTAGAGACTGGACAAGTCAGGACCCAGTCATATCTCAAGTACAAGAACAAATGCTACATGGTTGACCTCAGGAGCCCATACCTGACAAAATGAAACCGTACTTCACCAGAAGACATGAAATAGCCAGCTAGGATGGCATCTTATTGTGGGGAGCATGAGTGATAGCTCCTCCAAAGGGAAGTGAACCACTTTTAATTGAACTCCACAGTGCCCATCCAGAAACTTCCCAAATGAAGACCATAGCACACAGCTATCTGTGGTGGCCTGGGATGGATGGTGAAATAGAAAGTTTAGTAAAGCACTGTGTGCAATGTCAGCAAGTGCAAAAGTTACCAGTGGCTGCTCCTTTACACCCATGGGAGTTACCAGGTAGACCCTGGGTGCGGTTACACATTGACTACATTGGACCTTTCCTGGGAACAATGTTTCTGCTCATTGTCGATGCCCGTTCAAAATGGTTGGAAGCATAAGGGGTGAAGTCACCAACGTCAGGCACTGCAATTGAGAAACTACGTCAAAGTTTTGCCATTTATTGATTGCCAGAGATAGTCATTTCCGATAACAGCACGGCATTTCCAAGTGCTGAATTGCTCCGGTTTATCAGTATCAATGGTATCACTCTAAAAACTGACCTCAAACGGACCGACCGAAAGGTTGGTTCAAGTGTTCAAGGCAGACATTAGAAAGCTAACTGGCAATTCTTTGGCAACCAAGCTAGCACGCTTTCTTTTTCATTACAGGACTACCCCTCACACAACAACAGGTGTCACACCTGCGGAGTTATTGTTGAAACACTGTCTCAGGACGAGATTGAGCTTAATAATGCCAAATTTAGAGGGGAAGGTGGAAAAGAGTCAGGGAAGCCAGAAAACTAGACATGACTGGCATAGTCATGAGAGGAAATTTACCGTGGGAGAGCCAGTATATGTGAAAAATTTCATTACATCACATAAGTGGTTACCGGGTGAAATAATTGCGGTGACTAGATGTCTATCTTACCACATGGATCTGGAAGGCCGGATCATCCATAAACATGTGGACCATTTGGGGAAGAGAGAGACAAATCACCAAGATTTGGTTCCACCGGTGATCATGACCGGGTCTGCGTTTCCTGTTGAAGATACTCTACCCAGGACTGACATGTCTGATGTTCCTGTAAGAGTTGAGGATACAGAACTGCAAGTGCCCACCAAAGCACCTAATGTTCAGGAAACTCTAGAATAGGAGGTTCCAGGCAAAGAATCTGAAGTTGTGGAGCTGCAACATTCTACATGTACCAGGAAACCACCTGAAAGACTGAACTTGTAAATGTAATATGTATAACCAAGTTAAAGGGGGAGAAATGTAGTAATTACGATTTCGTTTAGTGTGTCATGTACCTTTAAGAGTAATATTTGTTAAGGAAGATCACATGATCTGTAGTAACCAATAGGAGAGTAGCGTGGGCTACCTCAGCAGTCAGTGCAGAGATGTAATTGAAGTTGAAAGCACACGTATAGTCTCTGCTGAGTATATTGTTAATAAGCTTATTGTTTCCATCCAAAATGTGTCTGTTGATCAACACTTTCTATAGTACCAATTCAGCCACCATCCTATAAATAGGTGACGAGGATCCACAGGATCCAATACAAGGACAGAGACTTGCAATGTTACAGAGGTGGAAGCCATTGATGGAGTGGTTATGAGTTCAGAAGCTCATTCCAGGGTCAAATAGGACATCAAGATTGTAAATAGTCTGGTTCTGCCAAAGGCAGTGGCCAGGGAGAGAACTGGAATTGGTGAGTAGAGAACAAAATTCATAGAATTACATAAAATCTACGGCATAGAGACAGGTCATTCGACCCATCTATTCTGCAGATGCGTTATCGCTTCACACAAGCCTCCTCCCATCCTATATCATCCAACCGTACTAGCATATCCTTCTATTTCTTTTTCCCTTGTACTTAGCTAGCTTCCCTTTAACTGTATCTATGCTCACTTGGTAGTACAGAACTTGAACCATGCTGTAATTTATACTACAAAAGGCTACCGTTCTTCTGTAGGACAAATGATTGTGATCGTTTGAAATTTGCCATTCTTGCACCTGCCCTGATGAGTAGTAAAGCTTTGGCAGCATGACTCTCTTTTCAGCAATGTATCTATGCTAGTAGCCTCAACTATTCTCTGTGGTAGCCAGTTCCACATTCTCGCCACTCTCTGGCTGTAGTACTCGCTTTGCGGTAGGGGCTGGGGTGGCCTGCTTCCCTCCAATAGCCAATCAGTGCTTCCCACATCAGCCTAACTGCTCGTAGAAGCAGCACTGATGAAGCATCAATTGCAGGGCTCTCTCTGTCCTCCCACGGAACTATGTGCACACATTCTTCCAGAACAACAACTTTGAGTCTGTTGACTAAACAACGATTGGAAAATTGCCTGGTGGAATTTACACCCTTCTCAACACCTACCCAAACAAAACAAGCTGACTCACAAAAGTCAAGTCACGGGGTCTAGGGTTTGTGTGAAATGAGAAAATCATGGCCGCATGGCCTTTCTCTCTAAAATGAATCAGCCGTTTCATTTTACAAATATTTGAGAATCTGCTGGAAAAGCGTCTCTTCAAGGTTGTGGAACAGAAGTCAGTGCTCTGATCCGATTATGGTCCCTCATGGTAATGGAGCGTGGAAAGCTGAATCATAAGCAGTTCACTCCAACTCTGACAGCTTCTAATTAGAAAACACAATTCCTGAATTAGGCCTAATTGACCATGAGAAAATACGTCCGTATCATGTAGAACCAAACAAATCTCTCTCTCGCGAGTCAGTGTGTATTAAACAAACAAAGCAAAATCATCTTCATTACACAACTGGGTGGATTCTATAGGCCACCCAACCAGTGCAAAAGATGAAGAGGAAGGATTTGTCCTGCTTTTTGTGTACAGGACATACCTGGATTCATCTTCAGACCAATGGTCCTCTCAAACACCGCCCTCGTGGAGGCAGCAAGTTACAAACATGATACAGTTGTTATAATAGGTTGTAGGGTTCGATCTCTGTTCTGGCTGGGGTAGACCCAAGACCTGCATCCTCGTCCTACCTGTAGTTAAAAATCATGTTGCTTTTCCATGGTTCAGTGAATAATCACCAAGAAACCTGCCTTTGGGCAGCGAGCTGAAGCAGAATTTGTAATGAGGGACTACAGTTATCCTAATATAGGCTGGGATAGCAATAGTATAAAGGGAAGAGAGGGGGAAGAGTTTCTGAAGTGTGGTCAGGGTATATTTCTAGATCAGTGTGTTTCCAATCCAACACAAAAGGGGCATCGATGGATCTCGTTCTGGGGAACAAGGTGGGTGAAGTGGATCAAGTGGCAGTGAGGGACCAGCCATCATGCTATCATAAGGTTTGTGCTAGCAATGGAAAAAGACAAGGAGCGATCCAGACTAAAAATAATTAATTGGCTGGTTTCAATGGGGTGAGAGTGGATCTGGCCCAAGTAAATTTGAATCAAAGATTGGCAGGCAAAACTGTAAAGGTCTTTAAAGCGGAAATAGTTTGGGTACAGTCAAGGTGCATTTCTAGAAAGGGGGCATTGTAAGGGAGAGCTCCTTGGATGACCAAGTTGATAATACAAGTGAGAAGCAGACTGAATATGGAAAGTTCAGAAGGGAAGTAAAAAATTAATAATAAAAGCAAAGCGAGAGTATGGGACAAGACAGGCAGTTAACAGAAAAGGGAATTCAAATCTTTTCTATAGGCATATAAATAATAAAAGGGTAGTAAAAGGAGGAGCGGTGATGATTTGGAACCAAAAAGGGGATTCGCGCAGGGAGCCAGAGAGCCTACCAAGGAAGGAGATGTTTTCAAAGTAATAATGAATGAGGTGATTTTTGAGGTACTGAATGACTTAAAAATAAAAAAAAGGATACATGAAAGGCTGGCTGTACTTGGTAATGATGAATATTGTGTTTCAGATTAGAGGAAGGAAAAGAATGGGATTCTAGGAACATGCAGATAGTTTGTGGTCACAAAGCACAGATTCTGCAAGTCTGTGCAAGGTACTCTGGCAATTAGAACCATAGAACCATAGAAAAATTACAGCGCAGAATGAGGCCATTCGGCCCATCTTGTCCATGCCAGCCTGAGGACACCCAGGTGCCCTTTCTAATCCCACCTTCCTGCACCTGCCCATAGCCGTGCAACTTACAGCACTTTAGGTGTAGATCCAGGTACTTTTTAAAAGAGTCTATAGTTTCTGCCTCTACCACCAACTTGGGCTGCGAATTCCAGACACCCACTACCCTCTGTATAAAAAAGTTCTTCCTCATATCCCCCCCTACACCCTCTGCCACTTAAATTGAATCTATGTCCGCTGGTTCTAGAATTCTCCACCAAGGGAAACAATTTTATCCTGTCTACTCTATCTATTCCCCTCATAATTTTGTACACCTCAAACAAATCACCTCTCAGCCTTCTTTGTTCTAAGGAAAATGGCCCCAACTTATCCAATCTCTCCTCGTAGCTACACTTATCTAACCCTGGCAACATTCTTGTAAACCTCCTCTGCACTCTGTCCAGAGTTATTATGTCTTTCCTGTAACGTGGTGACCAGAACTGCACACGATACTCCAGTTGTTGCCTCACCAGTGTTTTGTACAATTCCAACATTATATCAAAAACAAAAATACCTGGAAAAACTCAGCAGGTCTGGCAGCATCTGCGGAGAGGAACACAGTTAACGTTTTGAGTCCGAATGACCCTTCAACAGAACTAAGTAAAAATAGAAGAGAGGTGAAATATATTTTTTAAATCTTATTTCACCTCTCCTCTATTTTTACTTAGTTCTGTACACCAAGATCTCTCACTTCATCTACCCCTCTTAGTATATTCCAATTTACTTTGTAATCCCTGTAACTGTTTGACCTCCCTAAATGTATGACCTCACACTTCTCTATGTTAAAATCCGTCTGCCACTTTACTGCCCACTCCACCAACCCATCTATATCATTTTGGAGATTATGGCTACCCTCTACACTATTCATTACTCAACCAATCTTTGTGTCATCTGAAAATTTCCCAATCGTGCCCCCCACGTTCATTTTCAAATCGTTAATATATAACACAAACAGCAAGGGTCCCAACACCTAGCCCTGTGGAACACCACTTGAGACAACTTTCCATTCACAAGGGCATCCATTGACCATTACCCTTTGTTTCCTGTTACAAAGCCAACCTTTTATCCAGTTTGCCACATTACCCTGAATCCCATGGGCTTTTACTTTCCTGACCAATCTGCCATATGGGACCTCGTCAAATGCCTTGCTAAAATCCATGTACACAACATCCACTGCACTACCTTCATCAACCCTTCTTGTCACTTCCTCAAAGAATTCAACCAAATTTGTGAGGCAAGACCTTCCTTTAACAAATCCATGCTGACCATCCCTGACTAGTCCATGCCTTTCCACATGACAGTTAATCCCATCTCACATGGTTGATTCTACTAATTTGCTCACCACTGATGTAAGACTAACTGGCTTATAACTGTTTGGCATTTCCTTTGATCCCTTTTTAAACAATGGAACTATGTTTGCATTTCTCCAGTCCTCTGGTACCTCCCCTGTATCTAGTGAAGATTGGAAAATCATCCTCAGAGCATCCGTTGTCTCCCCACAGACTTCCTTCAGCAGCCTCAGAAACAATCCATCTTGCCCTGGCGACTTATCAACTTTCAAGGATTTCAACCCTTTGAGTACTTCCTCTCTCTTTATGACTATCCCGTCCAATATCTCGCAATGTTCCTCCTGGACTACTATAGCTACATCCTCCCTTTCCTTTGTAAACACAGAGACAAAATATTCATTCAAAACACTTCCCACAGCCTCTGCATCTACACACAAGTTTCCATCTTCATCTCTGATAGGTCCCACTTTTTCCTTAACTAACCTTTTAGCATTAAAGTATTGGTAAAACATCTTTGGGTTATCTTTAACTTTACTTGCCAATCTTTTTTCATGCTCTCTCTTTGATTTCCTTATTTCCCTTTTTATTTTGTCCTTGCACTTCCTATATTCGTCTAGGCTATCTGCAGTGCTTAGTTCTTTGTGCCCATGATACATACATCCTGTGACACTCCCAGGAGCCGAGGCTGTTTGCGGCTCCAGCTCGGCTGGATGGTTGGCTGCTGGGTTACAAAGGCTATCCCTTGAAAAAGTAGCTCATGATGCTACTCTGGCACCCAAGGGCAGAGGCGGAAGAGAGGTACAATGGGAGTGATGCCTCCATGAGGGTGGCGTTTGAGAGGACCATTGGCCTGAAGATGAGTCCAGGTATGTCCTGTACACAAAAAGCAGGACAAATCAAACCTGGCCAATTACCGCCCCATCAGTTTACTCTCAATTGTCTGTAAAGTAATGGAAGGGGTCATCAACAGTGCTATCCAGCAGCACTTGCTTAGCAATAACCTGTTCACTAATGCCCAATTTGGGTTCTGCCAGGGTCACCCAGCTCCTGATCTCATTACAGCCTTGGTTCAAACATGGACAAAACAACTGAACTCCCGAGGTGAGAAGTGAGTGACTGCCCTTGACATTGACGTAAATAATTGAGGCCCCAGCACTGACCTCTGTGGCACTACACTAGTTACAGGTTGCCATCCTGAAAATGCCTTCCTTATCCCAACTCCCTGCTTTCTATTAGTTAGCCAATCCTCTATCCATACTAATATACCACCTTATCGAATGCCTTGTGAAAATCTAAACATATTACATCTACTGGTTATCCTTTATCTATCCTGTTTCTTACCTCCTCAAAGAATTCTAATAAATTTGTTAGGCATGACTTCCCCTCCATGAAGCCATGCTGACTCTGCTTGATTATATTATGTATTTCTAAATGCTCTGCTATTACATCCTTTATAATAAGCTTCAGCATTTTCCCAATGACAGATGTTAAGCTAACTGGCCTATAGTTACCTGACTTTTGTCTCCTTCCCTTTTTGAGTAAGGGTGTTACATTGGCCATTCTCCAATCCTCTGGGACTTTTCCAGAATCTAAGGATTCTTGGAAGATTACTACTAGTGCATCCACTATCTCTGTAGCTACATCCTTTAATATCCTAGAATTCAACCCATCAGGTCCAGGTGACTTATTGGCCTTTAGCCCCATTAGTTTCCCTAATACTTTTTCCCCTAGTGGTAGTTATTGTATTTATTTCCACCCCGACTTTTTCCCCTTGATTATTTGGTATTTTTGGAATGCTATTAGTATCTTCTACCATGAAGTCTGAAGAAAAGTATTTATTCAACTCATCTGCCATTTCCTGGTTGCCCATTATTATTTCCCCAGCCTCGTTCTCTAAAGGGCCTCTGTTCACTTGGGCCTCTCTCTCCCTTTTCATAGATTTATAGAAGCTCTTCCTGTCCATTTTTATATTACTTGCTAGTTTACCCTCAAAGTTTATTTTCTCCCTCTTTGTTATTGTTTTGGTCACCTTTTGTTGGTTTTAAAAATTTTCCCAATCCTCTGACTTACTAGTAATCTTTGCCACATTGTTTGTTTTTTATTTCAATTTGATACTATCCTTAACTTCCTTGATTAACCATGGTTGGTTTTTCCCTTTTCTACAATCCTTCTTCCTCACTGGGATATATATTTGTTGAGAGCCATGAATTATTTTCTTAAACATCTACCATTGTTCATCAACCGTCTTTTCTGCTAAACTCCTTTCCCAGTCCACTCCAGCCCAGTCCTCATTCCCTTGTAGGTACCCTTATTTAAGTTTAGCACAGTTGTTTCCCACCCAAGCTTCTCACTCTCAAACTGAATGCTAAATTCTACCATATTATGATCACTGTTTCCTAGGGGATCCTTTACCTGGAGATCATTTATTAAAACTGCCTAATCCCTGGTTGGATTCACAACATATTGTTCTAATAAACAGTCCTGAATACACTCTATGAATTCTTGCTCGTGTCTACCTCTGCCAATTTGATTTACCCAATCTACATGAAGATTAAAGTCACCCATGGTTAATGTGCTACCTTTTTTACATGCCCTCGTAATCTCCTGATTTATTCTTTGTCCTACAGTATAGCTACTGTTGGGGAGCCTATAGACTATTCCCACCAGTGTCTCCTTCCCCTTGTTATTTCTCACCTCCACCCATATGGATTCTACATCTTCCGATCCAAGATCCTTTCTTGCTATTGTACTTATTCCATCTCGTACTAACAAAGCTACCCCACCACCCTTTCCTTCCTGCCTGTCCTTTCGAAAAGTCACATACCCCTGAATATTTAGTTCCCAGCTTTGAGCTCCTCGAAACCATGTCTCTGTGATAGCTATAAGATCATACCCATGAACCTCTATTTGTGCTGTTAATTAATTAATTTTGTTTCAAATACCATGTGCATTTAAGTAAAGGGTCATTTATTTTGCCTTTTTGCCATTTTTTCCCCTTTTGACCCTATTTGCTGCTTTTTTTTTATGTTTGTACACTCTGTCCCTTCTTCTCACATTACCTAAATAGCTGCCCTGCAAGGCTGCCATATCCTTTTGCTTTGTAAGCCTATGTATCCCCTCTCCAGAACCCTGCCCCCACTATTTAGTTTAAAGCCCCCTCTACAGCCCTAGTTATTCAGTTTGCCAGGACATTGGTCCCAGCACGGTTCAAGTGAAGCCCATCCCACTGGAACAGCTTCCTTCTACCCCAGTATTGGTGCCAGTGTCCCATGAACTGAAACCCATTCCTCCCGCACCAATCCTTGAGCCACGCATTTAACTCCTTCACTTTATTTACCCTATGCCAGTTTTCCTGTGGTTCAGGTATCAATCCCGAGATTATTACCTTGGAGCTTCTGCTATTTAATTTAGCTCCTAACTGTTCAAATTCTTTCAGCAGAACCTCCTTTCTATTCCTATCAATTTGTTGGTACCAACATGTATGTCGACAACTGGATCCCTCCCCTCCCACTCCAATTTCCTCTTCAGCCCTGAGGTGATATCCTTAACCCTGGCACTAGGCAGGCAACACAGCCTTCGGGACTCACTATCATGGCTGCAGAGAACAGTATCCATCCCCCTAATTATACTGTCCCCTACCACTACTACGTTCCCATTTCCTCCCCCCACTTGAATTGTTCCCTGCACCATGGTGCCATGGTCAGTTCACTCATATTCCCTGCAGTCTCCGCTCATGCCACACAGCCTGCAAGAACATTGTAACTCTTGGACAGTTGCAGGGGCCGAGGCTACTCGAATGCTATCCTCTAGGTCCTCAATCCTGCTTCGCCTCCTGTTCCTGATCACAGGCCAAATTTGAATTACCTAATCTGAGGAGTGTTACTGCCTCCTGGAGTGAAGTGTCCAGGTAGCTTTCCCCCTCCCTGATGTGATGCAATGTCTGCAGCTTGGACTCCAGCTCCTCAACTCGGATCCGAAGTTCCTCGAGCTGCAAACATTTGGTATAGACGTGTTCGCTCTGGATCAACTTGGTGTCCACCAGCGCCCACATGCTGCAGCAGCAACACATCAGCCGTCCTGCCATCGCTATCGTATTTTATTCAATTTATTAATTAATTACTCTAGTATCCCCACTCTTTACACTGTATTATGATTATTCTTTTATACACACCAATATCGATCTTATACTTTACAAGCTATCTTTAAGAAAAAGAGAAAAAATACTAGAGATTTAAACACAATCTAAAGACCTTACTTTTACTTTAAAGACTCAAAATACTCACCAATCCTACTCACCAATCAGCTGCTCTCCATGCTCTTTACCCTCTCGCGTTCTTTAATGGTCTCACACTCATCTCTTACTCTCTCACTGTTAAAGGCCCTCTCCTCACACACTCTCTCATTGTAAATGACCACGCTGTTCCCTTGCACTTTCTCAATGTCCACCATTTACAAGGCATAAGTCAGGAGTGTGATGGAATACTCCCCACTTGCCTGGATGAGTGCAGCTCCCACAACACTCAAGAAACTTGACACTGTCCAGTACAAAGCAGCTTGAATGGCACCACATCCACAAGCATTCACTCCCTCCACTACTGACACACAGTAGCAGCAGTGTGTACCATCTACAAGATGCACTGCAGGATTTCATCAAGGCTCCTTAGACAGCACCTTCCAAACCCGCAACCACTACCATCTAGAAAGACTAGGGCAGAAGATAGATGGGAACATCACCACCTGGAAGTTCCTCTCCAAATCACTCACCATCCTGACTTGGAAATATATTGCTGTTCCTTCACTATCATTGGGTGAAAATCCTGGAACTCCCTCCCTAACAGCACTGTGGGTGTACCTACATGGACTGCAGTGGTTCAAAAAGGCAGCTCACTACCACCTTCTCAAGAGCAATTAGGGATGGACAATAAATGCTGGCCCAGCCAGCGAAGCCCACATCCTGTGAATGAATATAAAAAACAAATTGGCCAGCCAGCGTGAAATTGCGTTAGGGTTCCGTTTGCAGCCAGAATTGGAGATTGCAGCCGCTTCCAAGCCCGCCAATCACACGTGCACAATATGCACAAAATTCACGCCATTGTTCCAACTGGTGGAAGGATTGAGAACCAGAAGATGTGCATTTAAGGCAAATAGCAAAAGAACCTAAAGATGACATGAGGAAATAATTTTACGTTTCGTATGGTTAGGATCTGGAATGCACTGCCTGACAGTACAGTGCAGACAGAGTCAATTGTGGTTTTAGTAAGGGAATTGGATAATTATCTATAGAGGAAAAAATTGCAGGTCCATGGGGAAAAAGGACAGTGGGACAAACGCAATGTCTTTTGTAGGAAGCGCTGGCCTGGGCAGGAATGACTGACTATCCTCCTTGTGTTCTGTAACCATTCTATCATCCTATGGTACTTTGAGAACAATTATGATATTGTGAATTTGTTGCCTGATATACAATGCTTCTGCTCAAGGTGAAGTGAAAGATGTGTTGTTTTAGCGTGATGGGATGTTATGCCATTGAATGGCCAATATGTTGTTCAGCTACAAAAGTGTGGCTGTATTTTAGTGAGACAGAAGTCTTGAGAGTGATCTTACTGATATCTGGTCCCCAGGTGTACACGTCCCTCAGAGATTGTCAGTATGGACCAAAGTTCCCAGGAGTGTGTCAGTATAGGCCAGGGCTCCCGGGATTGTGTCAGTATAAGCTAGGGTTTCAAGGAGTGTCAGTATGGATAAGGAGTCCCTGGAGAGTGTCAGTATGGATAAGGGGTCCCTGGAGTGTGTCAGTATGGATAAGGGATTTCTGGGATGTATCAGTATGGATAAGAGGTCCCTGGAGTGTGTCAGTATGGATAAGGGGTCCCTGGAGTCTGTCAGTATGGATAAGGGGTCCCTGGAATATGTCGGTATGGACACAAGGCCCCTGGGTGTGTGTCCGTATGAACAAGGGGTCCCCAGGATTGTGCCAAATTGGCAGGGGGTCCCAAGGAATGTGCTGATATGGGCAGGGGGTGTCCCTGGGAGTACATTAGAATGGACATATGTGTCCCTGGGAGTGTGTCAGTTTGGACATGGCGGTCCCAGGATTTAGTTAGTATGGATATGGGTTCCCCGGAGTCTGTCAGTTTGGACCCAGGTCTGGAAGTATGAGTATGGAGTGGAACTCCGGGAGTGTCACAGAATGGATACAGAGTCCAGGAGTATGTCATTAGTACCAGGTTCCTCAGGAATGTTCCATTAGTGACTGGATCCTCGGGAGTGCGTCAACATTTAAAGGGAGTCCCCTGGAGTGTGCCGCCATTTTCAGGGAACCTCGGGATTATGTGAGTAGCTTCCGGGGGCTGCAGGGCTAATATTTGCTCTGATCTTCAGGAGTGGGTCAACGGAGGCTCTATATAGAGGTTTAGAAACCCTTCTTTTAATGGTCTAATTCTTGACAGTGAAAAAGACAGTTAAGGGAATTGTTTTCCAGGCCAGCAGATGATACAGGAGCTAACTGTATCAGTCTTTAACTATGCAATGCTAATTATAACATTTGCCTCCCTCTTCCTGTCTCAATCAGTTCAAATGCACTTTTAGAGATGTTGTCTTTTGGACGAGACATTAAGTTGCTCAGCTTGACATAATTGATTCCAATGGTGTCACTCAAGGTGGAGCAGGGCCAACATTCAGCCCTCAGCAGAAGCAGAGTCACATTTATCACATTGCTGTTTGTGGCACCTAATTGTATCCAAATTACTATTGCTTATTACTGGCTGCGAAACACATCTGGGATCCCCTTAAAGCATGAAAGGTGCTGTATTAGGATTCTTTCTTTCTTTCTTTACCCAGTTTCCTACCAGTTGAAGATGAATCAGGTTTGCAACTTCAGTGTGCTGCAGAATGACAGACCCAAAGACTTTAAGAAAGGTGAAAAGCATTTGGATTTATCCTTAACCCATGTTATGTCCTCAACTAAATTTGATCGCCTAAGACAATAGAATGGGGTTGGGGGGATGGGGGAGAGAAGAGGCTAGGATGGTAGGGTGCTTTGGGGGATGGGGTGGAATGGTTAGAAGGAGTGTTTAGTCATGATGCTCTACCATCACAAATTTTAGGCTTGATGAGGCAGCTGTTCTTTTCCTGTCCGTATGGTCTAATACCATGCCTCATCCTCACATCTCAAAGTGCTTCATAGTTAGTTACCCTTAACGCATAGTCACAAGAGTTTTAAAATATCTCTGCACTCACAAAATGCCTGCGCTCATGCTGACAGCTCAGCTTCTAGCAGGTTCTATGGTGCCTGTTCACTTTGCTCTGCGTCCACACCCAGGCTTAACCAATTAAGCACAGTGAGCATAGACCAGTTACCAGACTCAGATAACCAAACACCGGTCAATTAAAACTGAATTAAACATTCCAGTCATTGTTTTTATGCCGATAAATGCAGCAGATGACACAGCGAGGCCTCACAAACAGCAACCGTGCTGTATGACCAGCTAACCTGTTTTTGGAGATGGTTGAAGGAAGAATGTTAGGCAGAATGCCAGGAGCGTTCCCCTGGATCTTTCATCCCCCTGAACAGACTTATCTGTAGGATGGCACTTCCAGCTTTCACTGGGCATTGGCCTGGGCACTGCCATGACATGTCATCCTGGATTATACACTCAACCCTGTCAATGTCATATTGAGAACTTTTAGCATTTTTGTGCCACTCTGAAAAACATTGTACAAGTGTTCTCAAAGTTTAAGAAAATCTAATGTTAGCGGTTTGCTAATTATTAAATGTTTTGCCAAATCCTGTCACAGTTTGAAGTCTGTTTTTTCTTTAGATGCTCGTTTCGTTGAAATAAAATGTGGCAAAAAGCAATGCCTTTGATTGGACCTCCTTGGAATTTGGTTTACCTGTTGAACAAGAAGGAGCTTCCTCCACAGTCAAAAAGCCCAAAAATCAAACACACGCTCATTGAAGTGACTCAGCTGAGAGAGCATTTATAATCAATGTGCCCTGATAACAGGGGAATTAACCTTGCATCCAGGAGAGCTGAGTAAGCCCCTCATCAGAGACTGGGAGCAGAAGAACTAATAAATGAGCCCTCTGTTTAACTTCCATGTGTTCAGAATAATCATCACAGCAGCACACTACTCAAGGGCTCAGCATGGGTGAGGCAACTAGTTTTCGTCGGAACTTTGGGTTCAGCAAGTTATTGGAATGTGAGAGCAGCACTGGAGTACGCAGGCAAAAAATTAACAAGCCTCAAACGAGATGTGAGAGCACAAGGATAGGGAACTAACAGATTAAAGCCTGGAGCTTCCTTTTCATTTTCTCCCAGATACACACCTAATCTGGATGCGGACCAATTACCCAGTCTAAAATAAATCACAGAATTTTGGAGTTGTGACTTATAGGCGTGACTACAACGTGCCCATGTCTCTTCAATCCTTTAAATCCATTCATTGGACTGAATCCCTGCCCACACAACTGCCCATGACCCTGGCTCGTCAATCACATTTGTTCACGGGTTTCTTGATTTCGTGACCAGATTTTCAGGCGCTTTAGGAGAAAAAGTCAGTCTTCTGATCTCATAACTATGACTTTGGAGCGTCTTTTAAACACGTCTCCTTGCTGAGACCTGGTCCACACTCTCTGTTTCTTTGAATAGATATTTTATGGAATCAGCCATGTTAAAAATGGAAAAGCTTCCCTGAATGCAGGAACTGAAACACTCTGTGCCTGACACACATGAGTGATGATCAAATGAATGAAAACTTAAATGTTCTAGTTAATGAAGAAACATATATTCTGAGTTCAGTGACTTCCCTTGGGCTGCAATTGTTTATGCTGATTTACACCAATGTTCAGTTGAGACCTATTCTAATGAGGTTGGAAGGATACTTGGGCGTAACTTGATATCATTAAAATGGTCACAAAAATGGGCTCATTTTCTGGTCCCATTCCAGATTGCACCTAAAGAGGAAACTCTAGGCTTGAATATTTTTAGCTGCATAGCATTCCTGCATTTCCTGGCATTAGCGAAGTGGTGTGGCTAATTTTTCCGTGTGTCTTGCTGATGGTGTAACTTGCGTAAACTCAACTCTCTGCCTGTATGCTGCCAGCACCCCTAATTCTAGCAGTTATCACTTGTACATCTAACAGATCCATGTATTTTGCTGCTCGGTAACTGACCTCAGGTAGGTAGGAGGGGGAACTGCTGTGGGTGTCTGAAGATAATAAAAAGCATTTTTACTAAAATGAATATTTTAAATTTCTCCTTTGCGTAGTGTGATTGATTACTCTGGGATCAACTACCTTTGGCAATGTGGCTCCTCAGATTTTAACCCTTCCTCCATGTCACAGTCTGCAGGAATGCTGGACACCTGGAGCACAGGCTTCCTTAACTTCAGTGCTGCTTTGGTGCAAAAAGCCACTCAATGCGAAACACTGTGTGACAGGAGCTGTGGGATTAAAGCTGGTACCTTTCCTTTTATACTTCAGCTAAAGCTAAAGGTGTTAACCTGACATTTGATGCTGGCGCTCTTTCCCCAGCAGTTAATAATGGGTCCCTCAGCCAAACAGTTAATGCTGGCACCTTTCCCACTACAGTTAATGGCCCGTCTCCCTCACAATAAATATTGGCACCCTCTCCCCTACAGTAAATACAGGTGCCCTCTCCCCTATGGAAAACACTGGCATCCTTTCCCAACAGTTAATGCTGGTATCCTTTCCCCTACAGTTAATACTGGTATCCTTTCCTCTACAGTTAATGCTGGCATCCTCTTCCCTACAGTTAATACTGGTACCCTCTCACCTACAGTAAATAGTGGTACCCTCTCCCCTATGGTTAATGCTGGTATCCTCTCCCCTAAAGTAAATACTAGTGCGCTATCCTCACAGTTAGGACTGGCAGCCTGTTGCTCACAGTTAATGCTGGCATCCTCTCCCCTACAGTTAATGCCAGCAACCTCTCCCTGAATGCTGGGACCCTCTCCTTCAAGTTAATACTGGCACCATTTTTCCACAGTTAATACCGGCACTGTCTACCCAGAGTTAGTACAGACACCCTCTCCGCACAGTTAATACTTGTACCCTCTCCCTCACAGTTAATGTTGGCACCCTCCCCCTCACCATTCCTTCCTCTATCTTTAATACTGGTACACTTCCCCAGCACAGTATTTCTTTGTTGATGCAATACAAGTGAGGCTCAGGTACAAGTCACTTTGAAGACAGGTGGCCTGATCTGCTTGCCTGACAGTACAGGCACTCAGTCTTTCCAATCTCTACTGGTTGTTATACAAATGGGCCTAGGGTCCATTAAATTGCCTAGTCTTGGCTTCGACACTCCACAGGTGTTTGAAATATGCATACTCAGCAACAACTCGATTCTCCACATCTTCCCTGCTTTTCTTTTCAACTATTGTACTTTATCTTAGTGTCTTTATAAATACATATATTTTTAGAAACTTTCTGAGTTTGGGCTCTCTGGACCCCTGAGGCGAGGGGAGGGGGTGGGGGCGGGTGTCAGCTGTCAAAAGATTTCTATACCAATTTTCTTTTAACTCTCCTCAAATTGCACTTCAGTCCTGCGCGTTGAATAAAGCTTTCAAGCACTAAAAGTCTTTTTCATTTCTGATTTGAGATCCCAGTCTTAAGTAGATGACAAAAGCTATACCTTTCTTTGTTGAAGTGTTGTTTTTGTGAGAGTGATGCCCTCCAGCTGTCACGTTTACAACAAAACATTCAGGCACTGTGTGGTCTTAGACTAAAATTTCCTTGCCACACTGCCAGAGCTCTTTCTATTTTATGGAATGTCTTCGACAAGAGGACCAAGGGAAAATATTGCCTTAAGAATATAAGAAATAGGAGCAGGATTTGGCCCTTTGCGCTGCTCCACCATTCATCAAGATCATGGCTAATCTGCTACCTCAACTCCACCTTCCTGCACTATTCCCATATCCCTACTTCCCTCCTAACTACCCAAAAATCTACCGACCTCTGGCTTGAATATACTCAATGACTGAGCATCCATAGCCCTCTGGGGATAGAAATTTCCAAAGGTTCCCAAGCCTATGGATGACAAAGTGTATCCTCATCTCGCTCCTAAAATATCCTCAGGCTGTGACCCCATGTCCTAAGTCCCCCTGCAGCCAGGGTAGACATTTTCCTAGCCACCTTACCCTGTCAAGCTTCTTGAGAATTTCATATGTTTCAGCGAGACCACTAATCACTCTTCTACACTCTGTGCTGATCACGGTGGAAAGTATGGGATAACCTGCCCTTTGGATGAGACATCAAACTGAAGCCCCATCTGCCCTCTCAGGTGGATACAACTGATCCCCTAGCACTATTTCGAAGCAGAGCAGTGAGCTTTCCCTAGTGTGATATTTATCCCTCAGCTAATATCATTAAAATTGATTATCTGGGCATTTTTAAAATTTATTCTTTCATAGGATATAGGTGTCACTGGCCAGGCCAACACTTGTTGCCTATCCCTAATTGCCCTTGAACTGAATGTCTTCCTAAGCCATTTTATGTACAGTTAAGAGTCAGCCACATTGCTGTGGATCTGGAGTTGCATATAGGCCAGGCCAGGTCAGGATGGTAAATTTTTCAAAGAGGTGACCAGGTGTGTAGATGAGGGCAATGCATCACGACTGCCAGGCTTCTCAAAGCACTTTACAACCAATGAAGTGCTTTCGAAGTGTGACCATTGTTGTAAAGTAGGAAACGCTGCAGCCAATTTGTGCACATCAGCAAGATCCCACAAGTAGCAAAGTGGTAACGAAATCTGTGTCTTAAATTTATTCTTTCATAGGAAGTCGATGTCGCTGGCAGGGCCAGCATTTGTTGCCCCCCCATCCCCCACCCCCCAATTGCCCAAAAGATGAGTGGACATTTCAGAGAGCAGGGCTGTGGGCCTGGAGTCACATGTAGTCCAGGTAAGGATGGCAGATATCTTTCCCAAAAGGGGAACCAGATGGACTTTTGCAACAATCAATGATAGTTTCGCACTCACCATTATTGAGGTTCGTCTTCGATTCCAGATTTTATTAATTGGACTTAAATTCCAATAGCTGCTATGATGGGATTTGAACCCATCTCCGGCATTACCACTATGTCATCATCTCCCCAGATGATGTAATGCTAATTGAAGGATAAATATTCGCTAAGACACCGGAGATAACTCACCTGCTCTTCTTCAGAATAGTGCCATGGGATCTTTTCTCTCTTGCTGAGAAAGCAGATGGGGCCCCAGTTTAACATCTCATCCAAAAGGCAGCGCCTCCAACAGAGCAGTACAGCCTCAGTATTGCACTGGAATGTCAGCTTAGCTTTTGTGGTTAAATTCTGGGCCGGCATTTTCCAGCCTTGCTGCTGCCATGGGCGTGAGTGGAAAATCCTGGCCCTGGGGACAGACTTGAAACCAGAACCTTCTGACTCAGAGGTAAAGGTACTGCCTACTGAGCACGAAGTTCCAAAAAGTTAGATTCAGAAAACAAGAGCAATTTTGAACACAATTTGCACCAGGGTTGGCGATCGTGCCAAATCGGAAACTCTGCTCGAACTGTGTCTGCCCCTTTTCCATGCAGAAGTCACAGAAAGTGTTGGGAAGGGTAAAACTCTAAGAAGTATGACTAATGGGAAACAAAGCAGCAAGTTAGCATGTGGGGGTGGGGGGTGGTGGTGGTGGGTGGATTCAACTTCATGGAAAATTATGAAAAAACTGAAAAGAAAGGAGAGCCCAAGAGAGGCTATTAAAGTCTCCAGAACACAAAATAGGACAGAGTGTTTGGAAAGGGCTAGGAATCTAACTTCAGGCACATCAGATAAAGGGACGACAATGAGAAAGGGGATGGGAAATACAGGACTGAAGGTGTTGTATCTGAGTGCACGCAGTATACGAAATAAGGTAAATGAGCTTGTGGCACAGATTGAAATTGACAGGTATGATGTGGTGGGCATCACGGAGACATGGCTGCAAGGGGATCAGGACTGGGAGCTAAATATCCAAGGATATACACCTATCGAAAAGATAGGCAGGTTGGCAGAGGGGGTGGGGTTGCTTTGTCAGTAAGAAATGAAATTGAATCGATAGCAAGAAATGACGTAGGGTCAGATGATGTAGAATCTGTGTGGGTAGAGTTGAGGAACCACAAAAGTGAAAAAACCATAAAGGGAATTATGTACAGACCTCTGAACAGTAGTCAGGATGTGGGGCACAAGATATACACCAGCAGATAGAAAAGGTGTGTAAGAAAGGCAAGGTTACAATGATCATGGAGGGTTTCAATATGCAGGTAGACTGGGAAAATCAGGTTGGTAGTGGATCCCAAGAAAAGGAATTTGTGGAATGTCTGTGAGGTGGCTTTTTGGAGCAGCTTGTGGTGGAGCCCACTAGGGAACAGGCAATTCTAGATTTAGTGATGTGTAATGAGGCAGATTTAATAAGGGAGCTTAACGTGAAGGAACACTTAGGAGGAAGTGACCATAATATGATAGAATTTACCCTGCAATTTGAGAGGAAAAAGCTGGAATCAGATGTAATGGTATTACATTTGAATAAAGGCAACTACAGAGGCATGAGGGAGGAGCTGGCCAGAATTGACTGGGAGGTGAGCCTAGCAGGAAAGACAGTGGAACAGCGAGTTTCTGGGATTAATTTGGGAGACACAGCAAAAATTTATCCCCAGGAAGAAGAAGCATACTAAAGGGAGGATGAGGCAACCATGGCTGACAAGGGAAGTCAGGGACAGCATAAAAGCTAGAGAGAAAGCATACAATGCGGCGAAGAGCAGTGGGAAGCCAAGGGATTGGGAAGCCTAAAAAGACCAGCAGAGGACATCTAAAAAAGAAATAAGGAGGGAGAAGGTTAAATATGAGGGTAAACTAGCCAGTATTATACAAGAAGATTGCAAGAGTATTTTTAGATATATAAAGGGTAAGAGAGAGGCAAAAGTGGACATTGGGCCGCTGGAAAATGACGCTGGAGAAGTAGTAGTGGGGAACAAAGAAATGGTGGAGGAACTGAATAGGTACTTTGCGTCAGTCTTCACAGTAGAAGACACGAGTAACATCCCCAAAGTTCAAGAGAGTCGGGGGGGAGGGGCAGATGTGAGTACGGTGGCCATTACCAAGGAGAAGGTGCTAGGAAAACTGAAAGGTCTGAAGGTGGATAAATCACCTGGGCCAGATGGATTACACCCCAGAGTTCTGAAGGAGATAGCTGAAGAGATAGTGGAGGTGTTAGTGGTGATCTTTCAGGAATCACTGGAGTCAGGGAGGGTCCCAGAGGACTGGAAAATCGCTAATGAACCCCCCTGTTTAAGAAGGGTGTGAGGCAAAAGACGGGAAATTACAAGCCGATTAGCCTGACCTCGGTCGTTGGTAAGATTTTAGAGTCCATTATTAAGGATGAGATTTCAGAATACTTGGAAGTGCATGGTAAAATAGGGCAAAGTCAGCATGGTTTCATCAAGGGGATGTCATGCCTGACAAATCTGTTAGAATTCTTTGAGGAGGTAATGAGTAGGTTAGACAAAGGAGAGCCAATGGAAGTTACCTACTTGGACTTCCAGAAGGCCTTTGACAAGGTGCCACACAGGAGGCTGCTCAGTAAGATAAGAGCCCATGGTGTTAGAGGCAAGGTACTAGCATGGATAGAAGATTGGTGGTCTGGCAGGAGGCAGAGAGTGGGAATAAGGGGGTCCTTCTCAGGATGGCAGCTGGTGACTAGCGGAGTTTCGCTGGGGTCAGTGTTGGGGCACAACTTTTCACTTTATACGTTAATTATCTAGATGAAGGAACTGAGGGCACTCTCGCTAAGTTTGCAGATGATACAAAGATAGGTGGAGGGACAGGTAGTATTGAGGAGGTTGGGAGGCTGCAGAAGGATTTGGACAGGTTAGGAGAATGGGCAAAGAAGTGGCAGATGGAATACAACGTAGGCAAGTGTGAGGTCATGCACTTTGGTAAGACGAATAGAGGCATAGACTATTTTCTAAATGGGGAGAGAATTCAGAAAACTGGAGTGCAAAGGGACTTGGGAGTCCTAGTGCAGGATTCTCTTAAGGTTAACTTGCAGGTTGAGTCGGTAGTTAGGAAGGCAAATGCAATGTTGGCATTTATTTCGAGACGACTAGAATATAAAATCAGGGATGTGCTGCTGAGGCTTTATAAGGCTCTGATCAGGCCACATTTAGAATATTGTGAGCAATTTTGGGCCCCATATCTCAGGAAGGATGTGCTGGCCCTGGAGAGGGTCCAGAGGAGGTTCACGAGAATGAACCCAGGAATGAAAGGCTTAATACATGAGGAATGTTTGAGGACTCTGGGTCTATACTCGATGGAGTTTAGAAGGATGAGGGGGCATCTGATTGAAATTTACAGAATTCTGAAAGGCCTGGATAGAGTGGACGTGGGGAAGATGTTTCCATTAGTAGGAGAGACTAGGACTCGAGGGCACAGCCTCAGAGTAAAGAGAAGACCTTTTAGAAGAGAGATGAGGATAAACTTCTTTAGCCAGAGAGTGGTGAATCAATGGAATTCATTGCCACAGAAGGCTGTGGAGGCCACGTCCTTGAGTGTATTTTAAGACCGAGATAGGTTCTTGATTGGTAAGGGGATCAAAGGTTACGGGTAGAAGGTGGGAGAAACTTGAGAAACTTATCAGCCTTGACTGAATGGTGGAGCAGACTCGATGGGCTGAATGGCCTAATTTCTGCTCCTATGTCTTATGGTCTTATGGTCTTATGGATGATGTCAGACACCAGAATTTCCCACCTGTTCTGCCTTTGTTACCCCTTACCCAATGTACCAGTGTGCCCGGGCCTAATGTTTTTTGAAGATCTTCAACCATCTTTCACAGCCTTTGGCAAATTTCTGCATTGACAGAAATGAAAAGTTTCTTCACTCAGAACGTGGTGAAATTTTAGAATTTCCTACCCCAGAGGCTTGTGGAAGCTCAATCATTGAGCATGTTCAAGACAGAAATCAACAGATTTCTAGATACTGATGACATCAGGGGATATGGAGATATTGGGTAAAATGGCGTAAGGGGTTCATGATCAGTGATGCTCTGTTTCAAGGATGGAGCAAGCTCGATGGGCTGAATGGCCTACTCCTTTTCCTATGTTTCTATCTTTCCGCTTGAAAGGAGGCCACAACTAGGGGCCATAAGGAATTCAGGAGAAGATCTTTTATCTAGAGCGTGGTTAGAATGTGGTATTAGCTGTCACAAAGAGTAGTTGAGGTGAATAGCATGGATGTATTCTAAGCGTAAACACACGAAGGAGAATGGAATAGAAAGTTATTTTGATAGGATTGGATGAAGCAAGGAGGAAGGGGGCTCAAGTGGACCAGTTGTGCTGAATGGCCTGGTTTCTGTATTGTAAACTCTGTGCAATCCTGAGCAATTTAGTGTCCAGTTAAGCCATCAGGTCAGCAAGAGGGGTTTTGGTTTGATGTCTTATCCAAAGCTCCACTTGCATCCATTGGGCCACAAACCAAGATTGGACACAAGACCCCTGAAACTTCAGGAACCCTGTTCCACCACTGCAAGTACATTGGAGTGGAACTCCAGTTCATCCGTACATGTGGGCTGTGATTCCCATTCTGAATTTCGGATGTGTGGACCACTTAAGCATTTAGGGCTGGGTGTGGGTACCGCAGAGGTACCCCCCCCACCCCCCACTCCATTTCTCCAGCTTCTCCCTCTACCACCCTACCCCCTGCCCCAGTCAACTGCCAGGAGCAAAATTAGAGCAACATTCAACTGCTACAGTCGTTGCAATGGGTAAGGCTTGAAGCAACCTAAGGGATTATTGGACCATGGATTGAATCCTTGAAGCCTTTTCGTCACCACAGGGGAAGCAAAGTTTGCGCAAGAGAAAGTACTCATTTCCCAGCAGGTTCAATCAGCTTCCGATCTTTTCTAGGCCCCAAACAAAACCCATGTCAAAATTTCCATTGGGCATAAGGGAGGCATAATTGACGGAAATCCTACAGTAGCATGGAACCCAAGTAGGAAAGTTGGTGAGGAATATATTAAGAACAGAGTTAAAACATGAGCCAAGAGATTTTACATTGGTCGGGCGGGCTTGGCGGGAGTGGGCGGGGGCAGTCAGGTACCCAACCGCTGCCTGCGATTGGCTCTGCACCGCCATTTTATGAAGGCGGGCCAATTAAGGCCCGCCCAGCGTCATACTCGATTCCGGCATTAGCGAGAAGGGGCGGGCAGGGGTGGGAGCTCAATGTCCGCCGGGTCCAATGGCGACCCAGTGGCCATTTCTAAAGCGGCCGCAGCGGCCATGTGAAGGCTGCCAGTGACTCGGAGGAGGCCCCCGTTATGGAGAACGTCAGCGCTGAACACGGCAGGCGGGAGGGCAGTTGGCCCTGCATTTTTCCGACAAGTGTCTCGCTGCCCTCTTGGAGGAGGTGGCAGCACACTGGGAGATACTTGTCCCCAGGGGCTGGAGGAGGAGGCCCCCCCACCTCACCAAAAATGCCTGGGAGGAGGTGGCATCCAGGGTGAGCTCCCATGATGTGGTGAGGCTCAATGATCTCCTGCGAATGGGAAGGGTGAGTACCGTGTTGGCATGGGTCACTAAGTGCAGCAGTTAGGAATGCCCCCACCCCTGGACCTCAGAATTCTTAGAGTGTGAGTGGCAAATATCAATGAGGCAGCACCTGGGCAAGGGTTTGAGCCCTGGCTGCTTGGACTGAGTGTCTTGCGGCTCCAAGGTCACGAATCGGCTGAGCCCTGTGAGGTATTCCTCAGGTGGGGTTGGCCAGGCTGCAATGGCGCTGCAGGTACAGGGTGGACTAATCAATGCCCCTCTCTCCTTTCAGGAGAAGACATCCCACAATAACACTGAGAGACAGCGGACTGGCGGGGAACCACCCCACTTTCTAATCTTGACCAGGTATAAGCAGGAGGCTCTGGAGTTGGAGAGGCACCATGCGCCAAGGTCAATCAGCTGCATTTAGGTTGGGGTGCCGCAGGGAGGTAAGAGTGCAGTGCACTGTCGTCAGAATGTCTGTCATAGCAACCATTCCTCTGTTGTCTCTATACTGATGTGAGCCTCCAACATGGAATCCCCATTGATAATGGCGAGACAAGAGCACCTGATCCAAGTGCCAGGCATGCACAGTAACAGTGTAATGACTTCAACTAATTACATGTCCTTGTTCTTCCTTTCAGACTCACCAGGAGACCTGAGGTCAGGAGCCTGAAGGCTCACTCCAGAGGACACAGAAGATATAACCGCACCAGCATCACACCCTCTCAGCCAGGCAGGCACCAGCACAGATACCAGCACTTCGGTGGGCATTAGGTCATCGTATAGTATCTCGGTGCACAGCGGTGAGGGCACTTAACACTCTCTTGAGGTACAGGCGGAGACAGAGCGTGTCCAGGGCACCAGCAGTCAGGGGGCTGCAGGGACCTGGAACATGTTCAGTCGATGGCTGATAAGGTGCCTCTGGAGTTGTCCCTGAGGCAGCAGATGCTGGAAGTCCAGCAGGGTGTGTGGGACGATCTGGCAGAGGTACATGAGGGAATGTATGCCATGGTCTCCATGATGGAGGAGTCCACGCGGAGCACGTGCAATGCAATGATCTTCATGGCCGAGCGCACTTCCTCCTCCATGGAGAGAGGCAATTCTCCATGGAGAGGCTGCTCCAGGAGCTCAATCAGGGCTTCCTGAGGATGCGTTCGGACCTGCAAGTCCTCACTCCGGCAATAATCGCAGATGGTCATTGTCAACATGGAAGATGAATTGGGCACCCAGTATCGATCAATGGCGAGCAGGGAAGTCCAAAGCGACCTGACATTGGCACACGAGCTGCTTGTTGTCTCTGTCTCTCAGGGCACTCCGGATGAGGGTAGCAGCTCCTCTGACCCTCTGCCAGTGACTGTGTCATCTGATGAGGCTGCGGTGACTGGGAAGATGGCAGCCATGCCACTGGCTACTCCCTCCCAGTCAGGGCCAACACAGGCTCCACAGGCCAGAGGACCCCACTAAGGTCATCAAGGCCAACAGGACAGCAGAGTGAGCAGGTTGTCTCCAATGCCAGTGCCAGCGAGGGGGGAGCACCTAGACATAGCACCTGCAAATGAAAACTTATATTACCTTAAGCACAATACGGGCTTATTACTGGTGATATTTGTTTTCCCTACTTTTAAGTTAGTTATTAGCAGGTGTGATAGAGAACACCTTTCTATTTAATTTGTTTTGTGTATGCTAGGCACCACACCATTAAATGAGTTTCCATCCATTGTTTTATCTCTACCTTTTAGCCTTTTTCGATTCTTTCACCCCACCCCCACTAAGGCTATCTGTACCTTGCTTGTCCTGCTTTCTACCCTTAATTAGCACATTCCTTAGATAATATCACCACCTCCAACACCTCTTTGTCCTTTTGTCTGTGACATCTTTTGGTTATCTCGACCTATCACTGGCCCTCTATCCAGCTCTTCTTGTCCCACCCCCCTCCCCTTAAACCAGCTTATATTTCACCTCTTTTCTATTTTTCCTTAGTTCTGTTGAAGAGTCATACAGACTCGAAATGTTAACTGTGTTCCTCTCCGCAGATGCTGCCAGACCTGTTGAGTTTTTCCAGGTATTTTTGTTTTTGTTTTGGATTTCCAGCATCCGCAGTTTTTTGCTTTTATCACATCATTAAATGTGTTTGTGTTCAACAAGCCTCTGGATGCTTCATTAGCTCTGCAGGTGAAGGGTAACCCATGAGGTTATGAGTGACTTGTTTATCATTGAGCTTTATTGAAATGGCACATAGTGCGTGCTGTTCACTAAGCAAATGTTCCTGTCAGGTATCGATTATGGAGCCTGCAGCCCTGGCATGTGTTACTGGTTTTATTTGGCAGGCTGGCTGAAGGAGCATTGGATCAAAGCATCCCGGGTGTGTCCCTGCCTCCCTGGAGGTTGCCCAGGTCAGCGTTTATCCCCTCAGCGTTCGCCGGACCGTGTTCGTCCTCGGACTCACAACTGGACTCATTGTCTGCTGCCAGAGCAGCTGTGTCAACATCTTCTTCCTCCACTGCATTCCCCTTTCCAGCACCAGATTGTGGAGAGTGCAGCATGCAACCACTATCAGTGACGCACGATCTGAGGGTATTGCACTGTGGCCCCTGAACTGTCCAGGCATCGGAAGCACATCTTGAAAAGACCGATGGTTCTCTCTACCACCACCCTTGTGGAGGAATGGCACTTATTGTACCGCCGCTCAGCCTCTGTTCTTGGATGGTGGAGAGGCGTCATGAGCTACTTTTTGAGGGGATGGCCCTTGTCACCCAGCAGCCATCCATTCAGTCGGGCTGGAGCACTGAAGAACCTTGGCACCTGGGAGTGTCTCAGGATGTAAGTGGGTATCTTGCACAGACTTGCAGAATCAGCATCCTGTGGTCACACACTATCTGGATGTTCATGGAGTGGAAACCCTTCCCGTTGACGAAGACACTGGGCTCACCTGCTAGCACCTTGATGGCCACGTGTGCACAATCGATTGCACCCTGGACGCGGGGGAACCCAGCAATCACTGCAAAGCCTCTGACTTGCTCTGCCAGGCTGGCCTCGTCCGTGAGTTAGTGAATGAAAGTCAATGCACACCTGACAAAACGTCTGTCACCAGCTTAACACAACTGTGGACAGCTGATTGGGAGACTCCACAAAGATCACCCAAGGAGCCCCAGAAAGAGCCGGAAGCATAGAAGTTGAGAGCCACTGTGACTTTCAGTGGCACTGGCATGGGGTGTCCACCCACACAGTCGGAGCTGATCTCAGGGCCAATCCTCTGACAAATGGAGGTCACTGTCTCCTTTGAGAGGTGGAGCCTCCTTCGGCATTGCACCTCAAACGTATTGAGGTAGCTGCATCGCTGCCTGTAAACCCTGGCAGCAGGATAGTGGCATCTTATGCAGCCCCGTCCACCTTGGATTTCCTGTTGGCCCTGCACCACTTGTGCCTGCACCTTCCCTTCCACAGGTCAATCCCCTGGAGGCTGAATAGCGGCCCCTGGCCTCCTCCCCCTGCTGGCCCTCTCTTCCACCTCAGACGAGGTGCCTTCAGCGGAGACCACAATCCCCATTCCCAGAGTCCCAAGGGAAGGCTGTCTGATACCTGACAGTCCCCAAGTGTTATGACTCCTCCAGAGTCCTGAACTGAAGCCTGTTATTTCTGTCAAAGCAGCTCTGAAGCAAAATGAAGTTGTCCAGTTCACACAAGCGAGCAGCAGTAAGTTATAAGCTAAAGTACAACAAACTCGCAGTAGCGAGCCCACTCGCCCCTCTTATCCTGCCCGTGGATGGGGCTTTTGAAAATATGGCCTACCCGCCTGCCCGTTGTGCCTGTGCGATGCCCTGAAAGTCGCAGGGGCTGCGTAAAATCACAGACAATGGGTGCCTCAAGGGCCTTAACTCGCCTGTTGATTAAAGGCGGGCGCGCCTCTGTCCTCATCGCCTGTCCACCTACTGAAATATCGTGACAGTGCGTGGTGATGTCGGGACGCACGCCCGACGGACATTGTGCGTCATTTTACGTTCCAGTGTGTCGTGCCTGCCCCCGCGCGCTGAATGTAAAATTCTGCCCGTGGGAGATTTTAATTATCCAGTCACGGAGTGGGTTGGAAAAACGTTCATGATAAAACGCTAAGCTTTTTTTGGTATCTGCCAAAGAATATTTTCTCAGTCAATGTTAAACTACTGAGAACAGATCATCTCTTCATTTATTTCATTACTGTTTGTGGGGCCTTGCTATGTGCAAATTGGCTGCTGTATTTGCCTACAAAACAACAGTGACTGCACTTGAAAAATGATTAGCTTGATATGAAGTGCTTCAGGCTGTCTCTTGGACCTGGTAAAGTGCTTTCTAAAAGCTACTTTCCTTCCATTCTCAGTGTATGTGTAATACTCATTTATCATTCATACAGTGAAACAGAAAGGGAATAAGATTCAGCAAGTCCAGTGGTATAAATAACAAACACAGCTCCCAGAGCTACACATCAAATGCATTCTCATATTATACATTACTGACCCAGTTCTGTAGAAATAAATTACCACTTGCCTTTTCCCATAATAGCCAGACTAATGGATGTGTGATCATCACAAGCACATATTTCAGTGACTTTGAATGATATCACATGTTGATGTTTGAGACATGAATGGATGAATTTTGCTGGTCCTGACTGGGATGAGTCACTCTCGCAGACGTTTAACAGAACATTGTCAGTTTTCAAATGCAAAGCACTTCTTCTGTTCGAAGACTTGACAGACATTTGGCTGCATCAAAGAGAAAGGAAAAGAAAGACTCCATTCAATGAACATGGCCTTCTGTGTCTTTTGAAATTGGCGTATGTCAATGTTTCACCCCTTAGATTCTGTCCCCTCCTCACCCTATCCTGCTTGTGACAACAGAAAGGACAGTCCGACATACAAAGGCCTGTTTTATGAGAATCTTAATGCCCTACTCTGTGAAAAAGATGTAAAGTCAACAGTTCTGGGCTGAGGAAGGCCTGAACAGAATGAACTGAACAAGCAATGCTAATAGAAGTGTTTCTACTTGTAAAAGCTCTGGAGGCTATTCCAGAAATAATTTGCAAGTTGGGTACATGTTCCCTGAGGACATGAGTGATACAGCAAAAATAACATTCAAATTGTTTAATGCCTGTGCCATTACAGTAAAAAGATAACATTGAAGCATGGTATTACTGAAGTCATCGTCTAATGTTTTTTTTAATTAAAACACCCTTTTAATACATCTTCCAAATTACCCAGTGTAAAGAATGATGTCAAACTCTACTTACTATCTTTTCATTTTACTTGCTTTTAATTTTATATGTTTCGATCCTGAGATTCCAGGGAATCTAACAGTCTCCAGTTATATCCCTGGTAGAATTGGGGAAGACGATGGTGTTGCAGTATTGTCACTGGGCTATTAATTTGGAGACCCAGAGTGATTCTCTGGGGACCTGGAGTTCGAATCCCACCACAGTGGACTTTGAATTCAATCAATTAAAATCTGGAATGTGATGACCATGAAACTATTGCTGATTTCATAAAAAATGACCTGGTTTGCTAATGCCCTTTAGGGAAGGAAATGTGCTGTCCTTACCTGGTCTGGCTGACTTGTGACTCCAGACCCACAGCAATGTGGTTGACTCTTGAATGGCCTACCAAGCCACTCAGTTGTATCAAACCACTAGAAAGTTAAAATGGATTGAAAGCGGACAGACCTGGCACTGACCTGGGCACTGGAACTGACAATGGCAAACTCAGCCCTATCAAAGTCCTCCATACTAACATCTGGGGGGGTAGGGCCAAAATTGGGAAAGCTGTCTCACAAACTAGTCAAGCAACAGCCTGACATAGTCATCCTCACGGAATCATATCTTACAGATAATGCCCCAGACACCACCATCACAGTGGTACACAGTCTTGCTGCATTTGGATATGGACTGATTCAGCATCAGAGGAGTCATGAATGGTGCTGAACATTGTGCAATCATCAGTGAACATCCCCACTTCTGACCTTATGATGGAAGGAAGGTCATTGATGAAGCAGCTGAAGATGGTTGGGGCCGAGGACACTGCCGTGAGGAACTCCTGTAGTGCAAATGAGCCCACACCTCACAGAGAGCCTGACAGTTTTGTGAAAACAAGGTTTTTGGATGGTGAATAATCACAAGATGTTTCCACTAATTGGCAACTCGAGGGGGAGGTTAAAAAATAACGGAGAAGTTTGATTATTTATTTCATGTAGAGGGCTAATAGAATATGGAATACTTTAGCACAAGTGGCCATCAAGGATGGGAGTACAATTTCATTCAAAGGAAATGAAGCCAGATGGACCACCCGACATCAATCTAGGCACAGGAAGTGACAACAGCAATCTCAGCCTTGTCGACCCTATTTGTGCCAAAATTGGGAGAGCTGTCTCACAGGCTAGTCAAGCAACAGCCTGTCATAGTCACACTCTCAGAATTATACTTAACAGATCATGTCCCAGGCACCACCTGTCCCACTGGCAGGACAGACCTAGCAGAGGAAGCACTACGGTATACAGTTGGGAGGGAGTTGCCCTGTGAGTCTGGACCCAATGACGTCTCCTAGCATCAGGTCAAACATTGGCAAGGAAACCTCTTCTGATTACCAGGATGCAGAATGTACTCTGGGTGGGGGGATTCAATCAAGAGTGGCTTGCTAGCACCACCACAGACTGAACTGGCCGAGTCCTAAAGGACATAGCTCCTACGCTGCGTCTGCAGTAGGTGGGGAGTGAACCAACAAGAGGAAAAAAATACTTGACCTCATCCTCACCAACCTGCAGATGCATCTGTCCATTCCAGTATCAATAGGAGTAACCACCGTCTCCTTGTGGAGACGAAGTCTTGTCTTCACATTGAGGATAACCCCCATTGTGCTGTGTAGCACGACCACCGTGCTAAATGGGATAGATTACAAACAGATCTAGCAACTCAAGACTGGGCACTCATGAGGCGCTGTGGGCCATCAACAGCAGCAGAATTATACTCAACCACAATCTGTAACCTCATGGCCTGGCCTATCCCCCTCTCTACCATGATCATCAAGCCAGGGGATCAACTCTGGTTCAATGAAGAGTGCAGGAGGGCATGCCAGGAGCAGCACCAGGCACACTTAACAATGAGGTGTCAACCTGGTGAAGCTATACCACAGGACTACTTGCATGCCAAACAGCATGAGCAGCAAGTGATAGCAGCAAGCAATCCCACAACCAACAGATGGGTTTTAAGTTCTGCAGTCCTGCCAAATCCAGTTGTGAATACAGTGGACAATTAAACAACTCACTGGAGGAGGTGGCTGCAAAAAAAGGGTCATCCTCAATGATGCCCAGCACAGCAGTGTAAAAGATAAGGCTAAAGCATTTGCTACAAACTTCAGCCAGAAGTGCCGAGTGGATGATCCATCTTGGCCTCCTCCGGAGGCCCCCAGCATCACAGATGCCAGTCTTCAGCCAATTCGATTCACCGCATGTGATAATAAGAAATGGCTAAAGGCACTGGATACTGTAAAGGCTATGGGCCCTGATAATATTCCAGCAATAGCACTGAAGACTTGTGCTCCATAACTTGCTGCGCCCCTAGCCAAGCTGTCCCATTACAGCTACAACACTGGCATCTATCCAGCTACGTGGAAAATTGCCCAGGTATGTCCTGTACACAAAAAGCAGGACAAAGTCAACCCGGCCAATTATCGCCTCATCAGTTTGCTCGATCATCAGTAAAGGGATGGAAGGGGTCTTCAACAGTGTTATTAAGCAGCACTTGTTTAGCAATAACCTGCTTACAGACACTTAGTTTGGGTTCCACCAGGGTCACTCAGCTCCTGACCTCATTACAGCCTTGGTTCAAACATGGACAAAGGAGCTGAACACCAGAGGTGAATGAGAGTCACTGCCCTTGACATCAAGGCAGCATTTGACTGAGAACAGCATCAAGGAGTCGTCAGAAAACTGGAGTCAATGAGAATTAGGGGAAAGCACTTCGCGAATCCTCAGATACTGAAGCAGTCCATATCCAAATGCAGCAAGACCTGGACAATATTCAGGCTTGGACTGACAAGTGGCAAGTAACATTTGGGCCACACAAGTACCAGGCAATGACCATCTCCAACAAGAGAGAGTCTAACCATTGCTCCTTGACATTCAATGGCATTGCCATCACTGAATCTCGCACTATCAACTTCCCGGGGATTACCATTGAACATAAAATGAACTGGACTAAAAAGTTGAAGTCAGAGGCTAGGAATTCTGTGGCGAATAACTCACCTCCTGTCTCTGCTAAGCCTGTCCACCATCTACAAGGTGCAAGTCAGGAGTGTGATGGAATACTCTCTACTCGCCTGGATGAGTGCAGGTTCAACAACATTCAAGAAGCTTGCCACCAACCAGGACAAAGAAGCCCACTTGATTAGCACCCCTTCCACAAATTCATTCCCTCCACCACCAATGCACAGTAGCAGCAGTGTGCACCATCTATAAAATGCACTGCAGGAATTCACCAAGGTTCCTTAGACAGCACCTTCCAAATCCACGACTGCTACCATCTAGAAGGACAAGGGCAGCAGATACATGGGAACACCACCACCTGCATGTTCCCTTCCAAGTCACTCACCATTTTATGGAAATATTTTATAAATTACTTTAATCTTCATGTAGATTGAGTAAATCAAATTGGCAGAGGTAGCTGTGAGCAAGAATTCATAGAATTCATAGGAGTGTTTCCTAGAACAATATGTTGTGGATCCAACCAGGGATCAGGCTATTTTGGATCTGGCAGTGTGTAATGAGGCAGGTTTAATAAATGATCTCCGAGTAAAAGATCCCCTAGGAAACAGTAAGCATAACATGGTGGAATTTAGCATTCAATGTGAGAGTGAGAGACTTGGGTCAGAAACAACTGTTCTAAATAAGGGTACTTACAAAGGAATGAGGGTAGAGTTGGCTAGAGTGGACTGGGAAAGGAGTTTAGAAGGAAAGACAGTTGATGAACAATGGCAGATGTTTTAGAAAATAGTTTATGACTCACAACAAAGATATATCCCAGTAAGAAAGAAAGATTGAAGGAAAGGGCTAAACTAACCATGGTTAACCAAGGAAGTTAAGGATAGTATCAAAGTAAAAGCAAAAAGCAAAGATTAGTGGTAAGCCAGAGGATTGGGAAAGTTTTAAAAACCAACAGAAGATGACAAAAAAAAAAATAAAGAGGGAGAAGTTAAACTTTGCGGGTAAACTAGCAAGTAATATAAAAAATGGACAGTGAGAGCTTCTTTAAATATATAAAAAGAAAAAGAGAAGCCAAAGTCAATATAAACCTCTTAGAGGATGAGGCTTGGGAAATACTAATGGGGAACCAGGAAATGGCAGAGGAGGTGAATGCTCATTTAGAGAGCCAGTGCAGACATGATGGGCAAAATGGCCTCCTTCTGTGCTGTTAAAATTCTGTGAATCCACTGATCCACACGTGTTGGATCTCCCATGCTTCCAGATCTCCTTCAGTGCCTTGTTAGGGTTAGAACTTCCACTCTTCCCTGTAAAGGTGAATAATAGCAGGTGTGGAATTCCTAATCTAGGAGTCTCCACTCACAATCTTGGACTGGGGATTCTGGAAAGTGACCTAGCCTCTGAAGGAAGTAAAATCAATCTTGTTTTTATGGGAATTGGGAAATGTTTAGAGCAGCAATTCCAGAGTCGAGGGATCAGACTGCTGAAGTCATGGCTGGCAATGGTGGGAGAAAATAAGTGGGCATGCACAAGAGGTCAAACTTGGAGGAATAAAAAGATCTTGGAGGGTTATTGCCTTGGAGGAGCTCACAGAGATGGCGAGGATTGAGATCATAGACGGATTTGAATACAAATGAGAATTTTAAATTTGAGATATTGGGTGGTCAGGCAGCCAATGTAGGCGAGCAAGCACAAGGATGATGGTTGGATGGGATTTGGTCCACTTTAGGATAGAGTTTTGGATGAGCTCAAGTATATGGAGGGAAGAAGAGGGAAGGCTGGTCAGGAGAGCATTGGAACAGCCAAATCTGGCGGTAGCAAAAAGCATGGATGTGGGTTTCAGCAGCAGATGAGCTGAGGCTGGAATGGAGAGGGGTGATGTTAGAGAGGTGGAAAGTTGGCAGCCTTTCATGATGGAATTGAAATAGTGTTTGAGGTTCACCATAACGTCAAGAATACAAGCAACCTTGTTCAGACTGAGACAGTGGCCAAGGAGGGGGATTATTCTGTAGCCAGGGGAATGGAGTTTATGGTGAGTTTGAAGTTAATGGCTTTGAAATGTGTTAAGTTTTGCACTTAGCTTATTCCAATTGTTCTGCTGCGGTTCTTAGTAAATAATGTCAATCATGTGGAAGAATAACTCAATTAAGGGCGATGGAATGTACTTGCTTAGGTTAGAATGATTTTGAGTACATAATGAATTGAATTATGGCTCAAAGCCACAGAGTAATAACTGAAATTGCTATGGGAAGTTAATGTTATATTCACAGGAAGTTAGCACTAATCATTATCTTCTTCCTAATTTTCTCCTTGTTCGATGACCCTGAGCTATCTCCAGCTGCAGGAATGAGTGGGTTACCTGCTTAAGTCCCTCTGTGGCTGCCTGCTAGGATGCGAATGATGCAATGATGGCAGCTGGTCAGTTTGTCCTTCCACGTTGTGGAAAGGTGCAGTTCTTTAAATTTGTCATCTCATCCTGCAACCCAATTGTATCTATCCGCAAGTTAGAGTCCACAGAGCAATCGGAAACTGTCCTCTTGAGCGCATTTACATAACTTTTCTAATCAAGTGTAAAATTGGAGATTGATTTATAGAGAGGAGCAATCATTTCGGATTTTATAATAGCTGTTAATTAGGACTAGAGATGTGCTAATGGATTCATGGTGATAACGACAGTGCCGGATACACGCAAGCCAAGTAGCAAAGAGTTGTAATGTATTTGAATATTAAATTTAGAATGACTACAAGTAATTGAGGAACTTTAATGTTGAAGGCATATGACTTCAGAAAGAAATGATAAAAGAATGAACTTGCACTTGTATAATGCCTTAATTACACTTCAGTCTATTTTTTTTAACGATGCTGGAAGGAAAAGATATCAGAGAAGGCGAACTGGTCAGTGCTTTTAAAAGTACCTCAAGAGTTGAGAAGAGTCACCCAGCAATTATGATTGCTGCATATGATGATGCTTAGTGTCCTCAATGTTGGAAGTCACATAAAAGCTGATAACAGTCTATTTCAACAAAGTGCTTTTGGAAAGGTGGAATCAGAGCGATGCTCTATTTCTCAACTTTGTAGAGGATAGGGGAGGTTGGTATTTTGAACTGGAGGTCATTCAGCCCCTCAAGCCGGCTCTGTCGCTCAATTAGGTCATGGCTGAACTGCTCCTTAACTCCATTCACCAGCCTATCAGCTCCATAGTCCTTTCAAAAGTCCTCACAAAGAGTTATCAACCTCCGACTTGATATTTTTAATTGGCACGCTTCAACAACTGCAGAGCATGGAAGGACAGCTAAGTTTTTTGAGACGTGGATATTAGCATTGCACTTGAGGGCATTAGGAACAGTGCCAGCGAAGAGCGGGAGGTTGATGAAGTCCAAGAGCATTGGTTGAAATCATAACCTTCTGACACTGAGGTGACAATGCAACCAATTGAGCCACAGCTGGAACTGAGAGACATACTTCTGGCTAAGCTGTGGCATGGTTAGCAGGAGGTGAGGACTGAAGCTTTCACTATATTGCATCAGTGAGAGATATGATAGGGAGTTGGAAAGAGAGTCAGATAAGGTTGTGACACAGAAAAAAGATTATCAGCACCCAGTGAGCCAAACTGACACTCTTACCTCAGAGTAAGAAGGTTGTGGATTTGAGCTCTACTTGTTGGGTCAAGTACTTTGGTCCCAAAAGATTCTGTGACATCTAAGGCCAATTTAGTTGTGCAAGCAGGGGTACGTTTTTTGATGGGGTTTGATTATACCCATCCTGTGCCCTCTTTAGACAGTGCCAGGGTTTCCTAGAGATTGGGGTTTTCTGCATCTGCTCCCTTTTAATTAAAGTGTTCAAAATCACGAGGGGCAGAATTTTATGTCCCATGGGCGGCCGTGCACCCGACTGGGTTGGGTGTAAAATCGTGCGAGACGACGTGAGGCGAGCGTTCTGACATCATCGCGCCGTCGCACGATATTTCACTCAGCAGGTGCGTGCAAAAGCCGGAAGTGCGCCTGCCGACAATTAAGAGGGCAATTAAGCCCATTAACGGCGCAATTGTCTCCGATTTTTTGTGTCCAGTCCAACCTCACCATTGGTGGACGGGCGAATTGGCCAGGCGGCCTTTACATTTTTCATCAAGCCTCATCCAAGGACCGGATGAAATCCCTGTTATGAAATAAAATAAAAATAAATACCTGTGGACAGCATTTTTAGGGGCTTGGTTGTGATGCATGAACATTTTTTTGCAGCTTTTTAAGCCTTTATTTAGTCCTTTAAAGGCCTACAGCTCCCTGAGGCAGCTGTCTGCCTTCAGGGAGTTCTCTCGCAGCGCTCACCTGCCCCCGTGGTGATATCATTACCCCCACCACCCCCCCCCCACCCCTCTTCCTGCCCCCACCCCAGCAGCGCTGAGCTTTACAATGCGTGTTTCACACTGTCTGGCTGTTAAAGATGACGAGGAGAATTTTCCTAATGGAACGAGTTGTTCTGCTCTGGAATGCACTACCTGAAAGGGCGGTGGAAGGAGGTTCAATAGTAACTTTCAAAAACCTTTGGATAAATAGTTAAAGAGGAAAAAAAAAATTGCATGTGCTGTTGCGAAAGAAGAGGAGAGTGAGACAGCTCTTTCGAAGAGAAAATGTACCTATGGAATGGTTGATAGAGAAGTTAGAGGAGACCCGGAGTTCCAATGGACTGCTTCAGATTGGCTGATTTTCACATCATTTGATTTGAATGCCAGTTTACATTTTTTTCTTTGTAGGGTTGTAGGCATCACTGGTAAAGGCAGCATTTGTTGCCCATCCCTAAATGCCCTTGAACTGAGCAACCTGCTAGGCCATTTCAGGGGCAGTTAAGAGTCAACCACATTGCTGTGGGTCTGGAGTCACATGTAGGCCAAACCAGGTAAGGACGGCAGATTCCCTTCCCTAAAGGGCATTAGTGAACCAGATGGGTCTTTATGGTAGTTTCATGGTTACCATAACTGAGGTGAGCATTATAGTTCCAGATTTTATTAATTGAATTTAAATTTCACCAGCTGCCATGGTGGGATTTGAACCCATGTCCCCACAGCATTAGCCTGGGCCTCTGCGTTATTGGTTTAGTGATGTTACTACCACACCACCATCACCCCAAGCGAAAAGTAGAAAATCTGTCCTAAACTGTCCAACCAATGTCGAGCATCCATCAACAAAGGCAATACAATGTTCAACGGCGTAAGGAAAACTGTAGAGTACCGGTGAATGAAGTGATAATCAAACTGTACAGTGTGTTACTCAGACTGCACTTGTAGTGTTGTGCATAGTTCTGGCTGCTGAGAAACAAGGGGGACATTCAATCAGCGGAGCTGGCACATGGAAGTGTCATGCGGCGAGTGTCAGTGGTCTGAGTTATGAAGAAAGATTGAAGAAATGTGGCCTTTTCATCCATGAAAGGCAGCATCTGACAAGAGATCTTCCAAAGCTATAAAAAGTAGTGAATTGAAAACCTACATTTCCCGTTAATGGCTCCACCCTTTTAGCATTCACTCAGTTTTCCACCCCCACCACTCAAGTGCTCCTTACACTTGTCCAACTTAGTATTTGAATTTATGCCAATATTCTGACTGAAAAATTGAGTGCGAATAGTACATTCTTATTAGAGCCTATCTAAAACCAACCCCCATGTTACAGCATTTTGGATCTAAACTGTACCCATGACAGAAAATCACAGCTAATTAGCCTTTTGTTTCTTTTTGAAAAAGCACTAAGCTTCTGTAGACTCAACAAACCTCAACAGAATCATAGAATGCCAGAAATAGAGGCCATTCAGCCCATCATGCCAATGACAGTTCTTTGTAAGTGCTATCCAATGAGTTCCACTCCCCTCATTTTTCCCTCTAGCACTGAAAATCGTTACTTTCCAACTATTCATCCAATTTCCTTAATTGAATCTGCTTCCACCATCCTTGCAGATATTGTGTTCCAGGTCACTTCAACTTGGTTGTTTGTTTTTGCATCTTCGCACAGATTTTTTTTCCCCCCTTTTGGAAGCGTTGGCAGGATTACGATGATCAACCTGTCTGAACTGTGTCATGAACACCCTTCCCGTCGTTAACAATTCCTGGGGCAGAACTTTCCCCTTGTTGGGCCGGCCCGGCGGCTGGGACTGGGAGTGGCCGCGGGACCGACTGCCGCCCGTGATCGGGCTTCCGACCGCGATTTTGCGCTGGCCGGCCAATAAACGGCTAGCCAACGTGAAAGGCGCGCTAAGAGCCTTAGCGCTGCCGGGGTTGGGGGGGGGGTGGTGGGAGGTGCACGAGCACTGAAGCACATGCGCAGGGGGAGCGCGCACTGACATCTCCCTGAAGGCACAGAGCTGCCTCAGGGAGCTGAAGAATTTTAAAATGAAAGGTCAACCATTTACGTACGATATAAACACGTCCCCACAAATGACTCAGTGACATGAAGAGGCACATGTAAAAAAGGATGTTAAAAATTTTTATTTTATTTTTATTAACCATTGGAAACCTCGTCCCTGTCCGTGGGTGAGGTTTCGTTAAAAAGGCAAATGCCGCCTGGCCTATTCGCCTGCCCGCCAACTGAACGGTTGAGTGGGCAGCGGAAAATACAGCTTAATTGGTTACTTAAGGGCCTTAATAGGCCTCTTAACTGTTGGTGGGTGCGCTGCTGCTTCTTGTGCGCGCCTGCCGACTGAAAGATCACAAGAGCGGGTGAAGAGGTTGGGACGCTGGCCCCACCTCATCACCCACTATTTTACACCCATTCGGGTCAGGCGCGTGCCCACCCGATGGATGAAAAATTCTGCCCCGAGAGTGGGACTTGAAGCCGAGATTTATTCAGGGTCGGGCAGAGCCCTTACCCACACGAGCCACTAAACATCAGAGCAGCTTGCTCTGGACAGAAATAACTTCGTCTCGACTCCCCACAGGAATACTTTTTCAGTTATTTTAAACTTGATTTCGAACGTGTTGATTGGTTTTCCTTTGACATGCACATCTTTTCAATCTGCAACTCCTTCATGGTAAATTCTCTCCCTTATCTTTTTGTGCAGGTACCCGGTAGCTCTGTCTTGTAAGTTTGGTATCTATTAAATAATGCAACTCCTTTGAATCAGTCACAAATACAGGCTGAAAGCTGCTGTTAGCTGAACTCAACAAATAGGATCATTAAAAGCAAAAAAAAAGAAACACAATACCTTCTTCATGATCTTGGATGTTGAAAGCATTTAGTCATCAAGCACCTGTGGCCATTTTCATGTCTTTCTGCGTTTAGCACTGGAAATTTTCTTATGGAGCAACACTCAAAAAAATCAAAGCAAGCGATGAAGATACAAAATCGGTATGGCAGTGTCTCAGTGGGCAGCATTCTCACTTTTGATTCAGGAATTGTGGGTTCAATCAGGCTCAATATAGAAGGTTCAAAGGGAAATTGACAAAAAAAAGATCAGAGAAGCAGAGAGTATGAGAAGAGACTAGCAGCTAACATAAAATGGAATCCAAAAGTCTTCAATAGGCATATACATAGTAAAAGGGTGGTTAAAGGAGGTGTGGGGTCGATTATAGTCCTAAAAGGAGGTATATGAATGCAGGCAGGGGGCATGGTGGAGGCACTAAGTATATAGCTTGGCCTGAATTTCATGCAGATGGAGAGGGTCTCCTTCTTGGAGAAAATGGTGGCAGAGGCATGAATCCGGAAGTTTCTCCCCTGAACTGGCCCCCAGTATTTTTGCAGGAGGTGAACGGGAGCAGGTTCTGAACTGCACATCTGTGGATTCATGGAGACAACTGCACGTGTTAAAGTTCAGCTGCCTCAGTCAGATCTGATATTAGCCAGTGGGATGTTCAAAACATGGCTTGTGCCTGGTAGAAGAAGGTCAAAAGCTGCCAGAGTTCTTTGAAGAGGTAGGATACCCTTTTCAAAGGTTAAGGTACAGTTTTGGATTTGGTGCTGGTACAATTTTGGGAGAGGTAAGGTGCCCTTTAGGAGAGGTCAGGTGCCATTTGGGAGTGGTAGGGTTTCCTTTGAGCTTGTTAAAATGAGACATGAATGTGCATAAAAAACACCTAAGCTCATTGGAACTGTTAAGCTCATTGGAACTGTCAAGAGAAATGTCCAGAGAAATGTCAAGAGTACTGACAAGAGAGGTGCCACGAGAACTGTAAAGCTGTCAAAGGGTTTAAATCTCCTGTCCTCTAAATATTGAAAACAAAACTGTCTATAGTGCTTGCTATTTCACTCTGTGTGTTTACTTAAGCCTGGGGGGTTATCATTACAGGATTAGTGCTGCATGACTGATTTCACAATGTTTTATTATCATGGTGGGACACTTGTCAGATTGATGGTCAGCTACAGGTGGTTAGAAACTCTTTGAAGAGGAACTGTGAGTACAAATACTTGTTTTAAAAGGGATTAAAGGAAATTAAATGTAATGAAGTGTTTTTTTTTTTAAATGGTGATTTTTTCAATAGGCACTTAAAAACTTTATTCAATCTCATTGTGGCTCCTGGGGTCTGCCCGGTGTGGGTACTGGATGAGTTGTAGGTGTGAGCATGGGTTGGCATTAATTGGCACTAAGTTGACATTTGGGCTATAAAGGGCCATGGGCCTGGGTGGGTGGCATAGGTTGGTCTGGAGGGTATTAGGGGCCATGGGGGTTTGGTGGGGGGCATAAGTTGGCATGCAGGATATGAGGGGCAAGGGGGGGCAGGTGGGGGTTGGCATAAGTGGCATGCTAGGGGCATGGAGAGTGTGGGAGGGATGAGGGATGAAGGCTGGAGGGTTGGTTTTTGTTTAATTGATTTCTTCATATTTTTCACAAGGTGCCAGAGTGCCAAGATTTTCACCCAGCCCACATCCCACACATGGCAGCCTCTGAACTCTTTCCAGCTCTTTGCCTGTCGACTCCCATTTTCACCTGAAGAAGAGTCATACAGACTCGAAACGTTATCTCTGTTTCTCTCTCCATAGAGGCTGCCAGACTTGCTGAGTTTTTCCAGCATTTTCTGTTTTAATTTCCCATTTTTACCAGCTGCATTCCCCCACCAAACCCACATCTGAAAATCCGTACTTCCAGTGCACTTATTCCCAGATTAGGTTTGTGCAGTTATGAATTGTCCTGACTCTAAATTCCAGGAGTGAAAAATCTGTCTTTACCAAGGAAGAAAATGCTGCTCAGGTCATAGTGAAAGCAAAGGAAGTCTGAGGCACTTGAAGGGTTTAAAAATGATAAGGAGGAGGAATTAGATAAGCTGGTTGTGTTTAAAGTTGATAAGTCACCTTCCCAAGGGCCACTAGGGATAGGCAATAAATTTTGACCTAACCAGCGACACCTGCATCCCATGAATGAAATCTAAAAAATCAAAGGAACAGGTGCTATGCAGCCGAGGATACTGAGGAAGTAAGAGTGGAAATTGTGGAGGCACTGACCATAATCACCCAATCCTCCTTAGATAGAAGGGTGGTGCCAGAGGACTGGGGACTTGTGAATGTTACGCTTTTGATAAAAAAATGGTGTAAAGCTAAGCCCAGCAACTACTGACCAGGCTGTTTAACTTTGGTGGTGGGGAAACCTTTCGAAATGTTAATTCGGGACAAAATTAATAGTCACTGGGGCAAATCCAGATTAATTAAGGAAAGCCAGCACAAATTTACTAAGGGAAAATAGTGTTTAACTAACTTGCTTGAGTTTCTTGATGAGGTAACAGAGAGGGATGATGAGGCTAATGCCTCATGTGGTGTGTACATGAATTTCCAGAAGGCATTTGATAAAGTGCCGCACAACAGACTTGTGAGCAAAATTACAGCTCATGGAATAAAAGGGGCAGAAGCAACATTGATAGGAAATTGGCTGAGTGACAGGGAACAGAGAGTAGTGGTGAATGATTGGGCAGAATTTTCCATTTGGTGTGCGGGTGCACGCCCGACACGCCGGAATGTTAAATGACACGTGATGAAGTCAGGCATGCTTCCTGATGTCATCGCGAAGTCGTTCGGCGGGCGTGCGCTGGAGTCGACTGCGCACCCACCGATAATTGATAGGCCTAGTAAGGCCATTAACAAGGTAATTAACCTGAATTTCACGTAGCTCATCCAACCTTACGTTGGCGGGCAGGCAAAAAGGCCAAGTGGCCTTTACGTTTTTTAGTGCTGTCACCATTCTATGATTATATGATTTTATGAGTCTTAATCACAAAACCCTACGGTGACATGCCAGTGTAGCACTGAGGGAGCGCTGCACTGTTGGAGATGTTGTCATTTGGTTAAGATTATAAACTGAGGCTCTGCTGCCTCAGATTAATGTATAATGTATAAAACCCATTGATGCTGTTTTGATTAAGAACAGGGCAGTTATCTCCTGTGCCATTCCATAATCAACATCACTGAAATGGATTATCTGGTCATTATCACGTTGTTGTTTCTGGGAGCTTGTTCTGCATAAATTTGCTGCTGTGTTGCTGACATTACAATAATGACTACATTTCAAAAGCACAGGATGCTTTGACAGATCATGTAGTTAATTTTTAATCGTTCGTTCGGTGTAAGCGTCGCTGGCAAGGCCAGGATTTATTGCCTATCCCTAATTGCCCTTGAGAAGGTGGTGGTGAGCTGCCTTCTTGAACCACTGCAGTCCCTGTGGTGTAGGTACACCCACAGTGCTGTTAGGGAGGGAGTACAAGGGTTTTGACCTAGCGACAGTGAAGGAGCGGTGATGTACTTCCAAGTCAGGATGGTGTGTGGCTTGGAGGGGAACTTGTCAAAAGCTACCAGATAAATGCAAATTCCATGAGAGAGAGAGACTTGCAGTTATATATTAGCTTTCAAAGAGACAATAAATGCCTCCTTCTGTTGGCCATGATTATGAATCAAAAGCATAGAGAGACTAGGGCCCAGATTTTCACTACACTGGAGAGCTTCTCCGTCATGGCAAAAATCCCAGAAATGGCTGGAAATTCTAAGTTCTGTCTCCAAACATAGCATTTCCTATTTTGTGGGGATGGAACTGGAGTCAGGACAAGTTTGATCATGTGCGTTCTATGGAGGCAGCTGGCCATTTAAGTGACCATTTTGGTAGGCTAGGAGTATGAAACATGGAGAGTGCAGATTAAACCAGGTAAGAGGAAGTCTGAACTTGGTAGATTTATTTGGATTGCCATGACAGATAAGGTACCCCTTTGGACATGGTCCCAGGACACCTTTTGGAGAGGTAAGGCACCTTTGGGATTGCTAATAGCAAACAAAATCATGCATAAAAAATGCATAAACTAAATGAAACCATCAAGTCAAGGAACTGTCAAAGAACTGCCAAGCTGTCAAGGAACTGTCAAAAGATGCTAGATGAGGTGGCATGAACTGAGGAAGGGCAAAGGGTGATGGGTGGAGAGCATAAGTTGACACTAAGTTGGCATAGGGCCTACAAAGAGCCATGGAGATATGGAGCGCATGGGGTTATGAGGGAACATGGGTGTGTGGGTAGAGGGACATGAGGCGGCACAGGTGGTATGAGTGGCCACGGGGAGTGAGCAGAAGGGCATGAGATGGTATAGAGGATGTGGGGAGCCATGGGAGGGCCATGGGGGTCCATGTGGGGGGGTGGGGAGGGGGCATGCTGGTGTGTGTGTGAGGGCAGGGGGTGGTGAGGGGTGAGGGCTGTTTCTCGTTTTAATCTTTTTGTTTTAATCTTTTTTTAAGATAACTTAAACAAAGTGCCGGACCCAGAAAAAGAGTCATGCGGACTCGAAATGTTAACTCTGTTTCTCTCTCCACGGGTGCTGCCAGACCTGCTTTTCGAGCTTTACGAGCATTTTCTGTTTTTTTTTATTTCAGGTTTCCAGCATCCACGGTATTTTTACTTTGTTACAGTATATCTGTGACATCTTTTGGTTATCTCCACCTATCACTGGCCCTCTATCTAGCTCTTCTTGTCCCATCCATCCGCACCCCCCCACCACCAAACCAGCTTATATTTCACCCCTTTTCTATTTTTCCTTAGTTCTGTTGAAGAGTCATGCGGACTCGAAACGTTAACTGTGCTCCCTTCCCGCAGATGCTGCCAGACCTGCTGAGTTTTTCCAAGTATTTTTGTACCTGTGTTGTGTGTTAGCCTGACCAGATAGGCCAACCAATACGCAACGTTCTTTTCTTCAGTATTTCTACCTACTTTTAATTCTTTCTGTGTAGACATAATGTTAACAAGCAGACTTCAAGTCTCTGACAAATGGAGGGAATGAGAGTTTATTGGAACCATCCATTAAAAAAAAATGTTATTTGGAAGGAATTACAGCTGGGTCACTATAGCAACTGTCTTCTGGCCCCGTCCCTTTCATTAAAAGAATACGGTTGGAGAAAAACATATTACTAGGGAAAGGAGACCTGTAATCCTTCTGTAGATCTTCGATGCTGTGTGCCTAAAAGACCAGGGTGTGCAAGTGTGGAGAAGAGAGGAAAGTGGGACAGAACCATTTTCACCCAAAGGGCAGAATTTTGCCCTCGGTGGGCGTGCTGGCGGACAGCTGATCCCCTGCCACCGAAACAGGGTCCGCCGCCATTTTGAGTGGGCGGCCAATTAAGGCCCACCACCCTGCGGCCTGCCCGACGGTAAGCACTATGCAGGGGGGGGAGGGAGGGATTCCCCATCTGTCAAAGTGCGCGCTCTTTCACGTATGCGCGCAAGAGAGCGCGCTGCTCCCTGAGGCTAAGTGCTGTCTCAGGGAGAATACTGACAGTCCAAAAAACTTTAAAAATAGAAAAATTAAAAAATTATTAACATGTCCACCTCATGTGACAATGTCACACGAGATGGGACATGTTAATAAATATCACATAAAGTGTATTAAAGTTTTTAAAAACGGACATGAAACTTCATCCCGCCGGTGGATGAGGTTTCATGTACTATCAGAAGCCCACTGGGGCTCCTGGCCTGCCCGCCAGCCTTAAGGTTGGACGGGCAGAGCCTTTAATTATTTTAATTACTCAGTCAATGGCCTCAATTGGCCATTGACAGGTCAGCGGGCGGACAGCTGATTTCGCCGTCCGCCCTTCTTCCTAAAGATTTAAAGGGACCGGGATGACGCCGGGGGTTCCTCCCGACATCATCCCGCGTCATTTTCCCATCGGCGAGCGGGCCCCAACCCCCAACTCGCCCCGGGAAAATTCAGGCCAAAGACAATAGAGTTTGGAAGAGGGAAGAAGACTTGCATTTATAACAGTGCCTTTCAGGAGTCAAAGTCCTCGAAGTCCTTCACGGCTGATTAAATTGAATTGATGAGCAGTCACAGTAATAACGTAGGAAACGTGGCAGCCAATTTGTGAACACCAAGCTCCGACACACAGCAATGTGACAATAACCAGGTCACCTTTTAGGTGTTGACGTTTCGAGTCCTCATGACCCTTCGACCGGTCGAAGGGTCATGAGGACTCGAAACGTCAACTCTTTTCTTCTCCGCCGATGCTGCCAGACCTGCTGAGTTTTTCCAGGTAATTCTGTTTTTGTTTTGGATTTCCAGCATCCGCAGTTTTTTTGTTTTTATCTCTATGTTTTCATCTTTTAGGTGTTACTTGAGAGATAAGTATTGGTCAGGACACCAGCGGGAGGAGATAACCTTGTCAAAATACTACCCTGGGACCTTTCCCACCCACTGAGTGAACTAGCAGGGCCTTGGTTTACCTCTGACCACGCAGCACTCCCTCAGTATTGCTCGGAAGCTTGGAGCTTGTGCTCAAGATTATGAAACAGGCCTCGGATCACCTGACTCGAAGGCAGGCGATGCTACTTACTGAGCCACTGCTGTTAAAACAGACAGTTTGGGCATGATTTTCTGAGTGCCCACTGGGGCTGTCAAATCACACTGACATAAATTTCCAGAAAGAAAGAAACAATCACTTTAAAATGCTCATCCTTATTGCAGTTCGTAACTGTTCATAAAATGAGACTGGTCCACTGTCTCAGAAGATGGGCAATGCAGAGTCAAAATTAAAAAGGGGCCTACACATTTTTATTTATTCTTTAATTGGGTGTGGGTGTCACTGGCTGGGCCAGTATTTGTTGCCGAATCCTATTTGCCCTTGAGAAGGTGGTGGTGAGCTGCCTTCTAGAACCACTGCAGCCCACGTGGTGTAGGTACACCCACAGTGCTGTTGGGAAGGGAGTTCCAGGATTTTGACCCAGCGACATTGAAGGAGCGACGATATATTTCCAAGTCAGGCTGGTGAGTGGCTTGGAGGGGAACTTTCAGGTGGCGGTGTTCCCATGCATCTGATATCCTTGCCCTTCCAGGTGGTCAATGTTCTGAGTTTGGAAGGTGCTGTGGAAGGAGGTTTGGTGAGTTTCTGCAGTGCATCTTTTAGATGGCACACACTGCTTGGGCATCCACACTGTCTTGCCTGCCAGTTGGGATTTGGGTCAGCTGTGTTAAAATAGAAGACAAACCGAAGTTTTTGAAACAGTTCTTTAAGCCATACTGTGTGACTGTGACAAAGATAGAGTATCCTTTCTCGTCCCTCTTGAACTGTCTGCAGCCTTTGACATGGTTGACCACACCATCCTCCGCCAACCACTCTCCACTGGCTTACAACTGGGTGGGACTGCTCTAGCCTGATTCCATTCTTATCTAATTGAAGCAAGAGAATTACCTGCAATGGTTTCTCTGCCCATTCCCGCACTGTTACCTCTGGTATCCCCCAAGGAGCTATGTTTGGCTCCCTCATATTTCTCATCAAACGCTGCCCCTCGGCAACACCATTGTATAACAGAACGTCAGGTTCCACTTGCACACTGACAACACCCAGCTCCACCTCCCCACCATCTCTCTCTAAACTTTCAGGTTTTTATTTTATTCATTCAGGGGATGTGGGCTTCACTGGCTGGGTTAGCATTTATTGCCCATCTCTAGTTGCCCTTGAGAAGGTGGTGGTGAGCAGCCTTCTTGAATTGTTGCAGCCCATGTTGTGTAGGTACACCCACAGTGCTGTTAGGAAGGGAGTTTCAGGATTTTGACCCAGTGACAGTGAAGGAACGGTGATAAATTTCCAAGTCAGGATGGTGAGTGGCTTGGAGGGGAACTTCCAGGTGGTGGTGTTTCCATCTATCTGCTGCCCATGCCCTTCTAGATGGTAGTGGTCATGCATTTGGAAGGTGCTGTTGAAGGAGTTTTGGTGAATTCCTGTGGTGTATCTTGTAGATGGCACACACTGCTGCCACTGTGCGTCGGTGGTGAAGGAAGTGAATGTTTGTGGTTGTGGTGCCAATGAAGTAGGCTGCTTTGTCCTGGATGGTGTCAAGCTTCTTGAGTGTTGTGGGAGCTGCACTCATCCAGGCAAATGGGGAGTATTCCATCACACCCCTGACCTGTGCCTTGTAGATGGTGGACAGGCTTCAGGGAGTCAGGAGGTAAGTTAGTCACCACAGGATTTCTAGCCTCTGGCCTGCTCTGGTAGACACAGTATTTATATGGCTAGCCCAGGTCAGTTTTTGGTCAATGGTTGATAGTAGGGGATTTAGTGATCGTAATGCCATTGAATGTCAAGGGGCAATGGTTAGGTACTCTCTTGCTGGAGATGGTCATTGCCTGGCACTTGTGTGGCATGAATGTTACTTGCCACTTGTCAGCCTAAGCCTGGATATCGTCCAGGTCTTGCTGCATTTAGACATGGACTTTTTCAGTATCTGAGGAGTCGCGAATGGTGCTGAACATTGTGCTATCATTGGTGAACATTCCCACTTCTGACCTTATGATGGAAGGAAGGTCATTGATGAAGCAGCTGAAGATGGTTGGGCCTAGGACACTACCCTGAGGAACTCCAGCAGTGAAGTCCTGGAACTGAGATGACTGACCCCCAACAACCACAAGCATCTTCCTTTGTGTTAGATATGCCTCCAACAAGTGGAGAGTTTTCCCCCTGATTCCCATTGACTCCAGTTTTGCTAGGACTCCTTGATGCCACACCCTGTCAGATACAGCCTTTAGGTCAAGGGCAATCACTCTTGTTTTGACACAGCAGTTGGTAAAGCTGAGTTATTTAAAACCCCAGAGGGAAACTTTAAACAACTGTCATAACTTATATTTTCAATTGGTATGTTTGGGGTGTAATTCTGAATTCAGAAACGAAACCACCAAGCCCCCAAAGGTATTTCATATAAATTATCTTAAATATTTATTAATTTTACAAGGTATTAAACACATACACATCTACAAATTACTACCATAATAACTATTAACAAATCTTCAAATTAATCACTCCTAAAATCTTCACCAAGGCAACAATAACCCATAGACTTTAAAGAGACACCAGGCAAAGCACATTTTAGCTTACAAATTCAAAATGAGGTTCCTTTCAATTTGTTTCCTTCGCGGACAGTTGTATACTTCCAGGCATCTTAGATATCACAAGCCTCCAACTTGCACACACAAAACTCTTCTGTATATACCTCGCCTTCCCTTTGAATGCAAATTCTCTTTGTTCCACCAGGCCCTTTGAACTCCACCTCTTCTAACAATAAAACCCCTTTCATAGTACCAATTTTATTAGTAATATAAACATATTGCTTGGTGTCTCCTAGATAGGTGCAATATTTCACCCCCAGTCTTTGAATGGTTTATTCAATAAAATGCAAATTTACATCGCAAATCTATTATACATCAAAGCACCCAGACACTACCTGGCTGTAATCCAATTAAGACACACACAGGCACACCCACAGACACAGACCCTGCTACAAATCCATTTTAAAGTAATTTCCAATCACATCATATACGTTAATATCTCTTCATGACACTCTCACCTCATCTTGGGAGTTCAGCTCTTTTGTCCATGTTTGAACCAAGGCTGTAATGAGGTCAGGAGCTGAGTGGACCTGGCAGAACCTAAACTGGGCGTCAGTGAGCAGGTTATTGATAAGTAAGTGCCACTTGATAGCACTGTCGATGACCCCTTCCATTACTTTACTGATGATGGAGAGTAGACTGATGGGGCAACAATTGGCCAGGTTTGGATTTGTCCTGCTTTTCATGTACAGGACATACTTGGGCAATTTTTCACATAGCCGGGTAGATGCCAGTGTTGTAGCTGTACTGGAACAGCTTGGCTAGGGGCACAGCAAGTTCTTCTGTACTATTTTTGGACTATTGCATGTCCAGCATGCAGTATGGATTAGTAGAAGTTTCCTCCAAATAAATACTGGGAAAACTGAAGCTATTGCCTTTGCCTCTGCACAAACTCCGTTCTCTCGCCACTGACTCCGCCCACCTCCCCTTCCAACAGTCTGAGATTAAGTCACTCTATTTGCAATCTTGTTTTCACATTTGATCCTGAGATAAGCTATGGGCCATACATCTGCTCATCTCTAAGGGCATCGATTTCTGTCGTAATGATAACCAAATGTGCTCAGATTCTTGGGTTGTACTGTATTGCATGTTGCATACCGATGAAGGTCAAGCCAGATCAGATACCACATGGTCAGAAGTCAGCCAACATGGCAAATTGAATGAAGTGACACCTGCAGCTAGATCTGTGACTTTGAGTGTTGTTCATGCAGCCCGAGATGAGGAGATGTGACATTGGCGATGAGGATGAATACAGAGATATTTCAGTTTGTGTTAAGGCATTTTCCTTAGCTGATATGTCTGCAGTCAGAATTGATCTGACGGATGATGCCAGTACCGTCAGCATGAAATGGAAAGTGTGGCTGGAGGAGTTTGGTGCGAATGCTGACAGTCACGGTTTGTATTCAGACAGAGCGGCGGTGGTGCAGGAGGCACAGCGATGGGCCTTGTTGCTGTTCAATGCGGGTGCTTCATGAGGGAGACTTCCAAGACGATGCCTGACACAGGAGTAAAGCGGATTATGAATATGCAGTGAAAGCTTTGGAGAACCATTATGTGGTGATGCTGAATGTCACATTCCAAAGGCACATTTTCTGTCAGATGAGACAGAAAGAGGAGGAAACAGTTGCCCAGTTTGTGACCCATTTGAGGCAGGTGTCAGATGGATGCAGTTATGTTGAGATTGATCTGAATAACTAGATAATAGATCATAAGGTCCAACATTGCAAGCTGGATAAGCTGAGGTGTAAGCTGCTGGATAGAGAAGATGACTTAACATTGGATGACACTTTGAAAATAATTGATACGTTGGAAGCAGTGGACGGATGATTTGACGTCATGAAACTTGGTCCCAGCTCTGCCATTGACATGACAAAAATTGAGCTTAACCAATTGCAAAACAGAATCCTGGTATGTGTAAATGTGAACAGCAAAAGTCTGAGAGGCAGTGTTTCAGATGTGGCATCTTGCGGCACTATGGAAAAGATGCCCGCTACCCTGCCAAGGGAAAGCTATGCAGAAAATGTGGGGCAAGGACCATTTTTCCAAGAAGTGCAGAAGCAAAGCTGAATGGAGAGGGAAGCCTGCCAAACCATGTAAAGGAAATAGAGATAAAAGCAGCACAACAGTGAGATGAGTTGAAGAAGATGAAGAGAGTGAAGACATGAATAGCAATCACGAAACACTTTTTTTGTCAATGGAAGCAACCACAAGAATGTTCCAGTAATTGTCAGTGGTGTTGAAATGAGCATTATTGTAGAATCAGGCTGTGACACTAATGCCATCGACAGAGCACTGTGGGAGGAACTGAAGACAAAGAAGATCAAGTGGACACCTTGAAAATGTGTCAAAAGCTCTCTATCCTTACACATCTAAAACCCATTTCAAACTGTTGGATGCTTCATTGAGGATGTGAGAGCTGGAGATTGGAACGTAGAGGCAGAATTCATAGTGATTGAGGAGGATGGTAAGCCTCTTTTGAGCAGAGAAACTGGCCAAGCCAGGGAGTACTACACATTGGATTGCAAGTGAATTCTGTGAGATCCTATGCAAAGTTCAGAGAGGAGTTTGGACCAGGGCTTAAAGGAATTGGAAAGTTACAAGTGATCTTAACCATTGATAAGGATATGCAGCCTGCAGCTCAGTCTGTATGCAGAACACCTTTTGGTCTGAGGGGGAGAGTTGAGGCAAAGATCAATGAACTCATTGAACAAGACATCAGAGAGCCAGTTGAAGGACCAACACCATGGGTGAGCCCTGTTGTGGTTGTGCCTAAACCCAATGATGACATCAAATTCTGTGTCGATATATGACGGGTGAATGAAGTGGTAATGAGAGAACGTCACCCAATTCCCACTGTGGATCAAGTCTTTCAATAGTTGTCAACATGCAAGGTATTTTCCAAATTAGACTTTAGTGGAGGTACCACCAGCTGGAGCTTCATTCTGAATTAAGGAAGGTGACAATGTTTGCACTCATTGTGGAGTTTACTGACACAAGAGAATGCTATTTGGCATCAATATGACACCAGAGATTTACCAACATGAAATCCATAAGGGGATACAAGGGATTCCAGGAACAGCCAATATCTCAGGTGATATCATTATTCATGCAGCCAATTTAGAGGAACATTATGAGGGGCTGAGATTGCTATTGGCTAGATTGCAGTCAGCAGGACTTACAGTGCAGACGAGTTGCTTGCTAGGTGTGACATAGCTAATGTTCATGGGGCATAAACTCAGAAGCAGCGGAATCAATCCAGCCCAAGACAAGAAAGAAGCAATAGCAGAGGCTCGCGAACCATAAAATGCCTGCAAAGTGAGAAGTTTTCTGGGATTTGTGAATTATTGTGTGCGATGTATCCCCAACTTCAGTACCCCAGCTGATCCATTGAGCAAGCTGACCAGAAAGAACGAACGGTTCAGATTATTTGAAGAACAGAAAGCTGCATTCAGAGCTTTGTAAGACAATGTGACAAGTGCTCGAACCCTGGGATACTATGGATCCAAATGCACCAGCAAAAGTCATAGCAGATGCTAGCCCAGTAGGATTAAGAGCAGAACAAAAACAGAATTACCTGGAAAAACTCAGCAGGTCTGGCAGCATCGGCGGAGAAGAAAAGAGTTGACGTTTCGAGTCCTCATGACCCTTCGACAGAACTTGAGTTCGAGTCCAAGAAAGAGTTAAAATATAAGCTGGTTTAAGGTGTGTGTGGGGGGTGCGGAGAGATAGAGAGAGAGAGAGAGGTGGGGGGGGGGGTGGTGTGGTTGTAGGGACAAACAAGCAGTGATAGAAGCAGATCATCAAAAGATGTCAACGACAATAGTACAATAGAACACATAGGTGTTAAAGTTAAAGTTGGTGATATTATCTAAACGAATGTGCTAATTAAGAATGGATGGTAGGGCACTCAAGGTATAGCTCTAGTGGGGATTTTTTTTTTATATAATGGAAATAGGTGGGAAAAGGAAAATCTTTATAATTTATTGGAAAAAAAGGAAGGGGGAAACAGAAAGGGGGTGGGGATGGGGGAGGGAGCTCACGACCTAAAGTTGTTGAATTCAATATTCAGTCTGGAAGGCTGTAAAGTCCCTAGTTGGAAGATGAGGTGTTGTTCCTCCAGTTTACGTTGGGCTTCACTGGAACAATGCAGCAAGCCAAGGACAGACAGGTGGGCAAGAGAGCAGGGTGGAGTGTTAAAATGGCAAGCGACAGGGAGGTTTGGGTCATTCTTGCGGACAGACCGCAAGTGTTCTGCAAAGCGGTCGCCCAGTTTACGTTTGGTCTCTCCAATGTAGAGGAGACCACATTGGGAGCAACAAATGCAATAGACTAAGTTGGGGGAAATGCAAGTGAAATGCTGCTTCACTTGAAACGAGTGTTTGGGTCCTTGGACGGTGAGGAGAGAGGAAGTGAAGGGGCAGGTGTTGCATCTTTTGCGTGGGCATGGGGAGGTGCCATAGGTGGGGGTTGAGGAGTAGGGGGTGATGGAGGAGTGGACCAGGGTGTCCCGGAGGGAGCGATCCCTACGGAATGCCGATAAGGGGGGTGAAGGGAAAATGTGTTTGGTGGTGGCATCATGCTGGAGTTGGCGGAAATGGCGGAGGATGATCCTTTGAATGCGGAGGCTGGTGGGGTGATAAGTGAGGACAAGGGGGACTTTACAGCCTTCCGGACTGAATATTGAATTCAACAACTTTAGGTCGTGAGCTCCCTCCCCCATCCCCACCCCCTTTCTGTTTCCCCCTTCCTTTTTTTTCCAATAAATTATAAAGATTTTCCTTTTCCCACCTATTTCCATTATATAGAAAAAAAAAACCCACTAGAGCTATACCTTGAGTGCCCTAACATCCATTCTTAATTAGCACATTCGTTTAGATAATATCACCAACTTTAACTTTAACACCTATGTGTTCTATTGTACTATTGTCGTTGACATCTTTTGATGATCTGCTTCTATCACTGCTTGTTTGTCCCTACAACCACACCCCCCCCACCTCTCTCTCTCTCTCTATCTCTCCGCCCCCCACACACACACCTTAAACCAGCTTATATTTCAACTCTTTCTTGGACTCGAACTCAAGTTCTGTCGAAGGGTCATGAGGACTCGAAACGTCAACTCTTTTCTTCTCCGCCGATGCTGCCAGACCTGCTGAGTTTTTCCAGGTAATTCTGTTTTTGTTTTGGATTTCCAGCATCCGCAGTTTTTTTGTTTTTATCTCTAGGATTAAGAGCAGTGCTGATCTAAATACATGCTGAAAGCTTGACAATCATTGGGCGGAATCGTCCCAGATTTGTACCCTGTGCGGTAACGGGCGGGTAAAACAACAGCCACAGTGGTGGCTTTTCACGTTGTATCGTCCCAACCCCGCCGCATTAATTATGCATTCCCGGGAAACACGCCATTTCCAGGGCTCACACTCGCCCACCACAACATCACTTTGCCGCTTCATCATGCTGGGTGCCATATTTAAAGTGCAGCCACGCGCAAAACTCTCGGTGCTTCCAGTGCATGGCTGCTGCACAGAAGACATTGCCCCAAAAGCCAAGAAGACTGCAGCCCCCAGGTTCAATGACGTGTCCCTCGAGTGCCTTTTGGAGGCAGTGGAGGCCCGCCATGATGTCCTGTAACCCCGCTCTGTCCGCAGGAGGGGCAGCAACATCACTAACCTGGCTTGGGAGGCGGTGGCAGCGGTGGTCAGCGCCAGTGTCGCAAGAGGATGAATGATCTCCTCCTTTCCACCAGGGTAAGTCACACTTCTCATCAATCTCAACTCACACACTCACAAACCCATCACACATCCAAGTTCAAGGGACATCACCATTCACTCCCTCAAACACTACTTCATTGTCCTCATCCTTTCCATGGGACCACCCACCACCCACCCAGGTAAGGCATACTTATCATCTGGCCTGGCAGTGTAAGCTCTTGCTTACACTCTCTCCATCTCTTTTCATGCAGGACAAGCTGGCACACAACAACAGGGAGAGGTCACAGACTGGTGGAGGAATGCCTGAAATCAAGATCCTCACAGACTTTGAACACAGAGTCATCTACCTGGCTGGTGAGGATCTGGACCGTTCCTGTGCTGACAGTGAGGTCAGCGGTGCTCTGCTTAGTGAGGGTCCAGCAGCGCTGTATCCATCAGACAGCCATGCTGTGAGTGATGTGTCCTGATTCACAGGCCACTGCCATGCTCTAATTATCTCTCCTTGCTTCTGCAGGAAACAGCCAAGAGAGTCCACAACCGAGGGCCTCAATCAAGCCACGAGGGAAACTCAAAAGAGGAATTCACTGAAACCCTTCCTGAAGTCCTGTCACAGCGCTCACCTACACCATCCACAGCGCAGAGACACACACCTTGGTGGGATCTAGCTTTAGAGTAGCCTTGGGATCATAATTTGCTAAGCACATCGCACTTTCTGATCCACAGCAGGCAGCGGTAGGGATTTCCCTGGTGTCCGGCACTCGGAGGACTGCTGGAGGCCAGAATGTTGCTGAATCCGAGTCGGATGACGAGCCCCTGGACTCGGTCTTGTCACAGTTGCTGAAGCTGCAAAGGCAAGCTCGGGAACATAGGAAGGGACATCCACTGCACTCCTCAGGTTGTAAGGAGGAGTCTGTCCGTCTTCGGGCTGAGGTGATAGCTCTGGTATTGCAATGCACCGAGGTCAACGCTGGTAGAATGGTGGCTGCCATGGAGACCTTGGTCCAGGACATCGCTTCTGCACTGCTGCGCGGGCTGAGCTCATCACGGACGCCATAGTTGGCCTCCAACAGTGTATACGTGATAAGGATGCGGGGCAGCCCGATCTCACTCCAGCAACCACTTCTCCTCAAGGAGTCAGCCAGGGGCCCTTGGACACCCATGGGGAGGAGAATCAGCAGATGAACTCCCCAGGGCCATCCAGGTGACTCTGGGAGTGTCTGGCACATCCGAATCCCCTCTTCCTGTGACTTCAGCAGCTCCAGCTTCACAGGCTAAGGAGGGCGACACTGCCACACAGCAGGACCCCGAAAGCAGTCTGGGGCCCTCCAGGTCTCAGTCCTCCAGAGGACACCTGCCAAGGTCATCACAGACAGGGCGTAGCAGTCAGCAGGCTGCCTCCACTTCCACTGTGGATGTCCAGGGAGCACTAAGACAAAGCGGCAGAGTTAGGAAAGATAAGAAGATGCAACTCTTTTGGGTCAAAACCAAATAAACTAAATCAACAAATCAGGGGACAAATTAAAAGATAGAAACAAAAAAACTGCGGATGCTGGAAATCCAAAACAAGGGTCATGAGGACTCGAAACGTCAACTCTTTTCTTCTCCGCCGATGCTGCCAGACCTGCTGAGTTTTTCCAGGTAATTCTGTTTTTGTGTTGACAAATTAAAAGGCCAGCCCCTTAAAGGGAAACTGCAAAAACAAAAGACAAAATTCAAAGGAAACTTACAAACATCAAACCAAAATGTGATCAAAGGGGTCAATAAAACACCCCAGTCCCCGCGGTGCTGGAGTATGGAAAGCTGCGACAGTGCCAGCGGACACCCTGCGCTCCCTCTCCAGGGGCACCAAGCTGCGAATGTAACCATGGAAGAGGGACAGACAGTCGGCTCAGACAACACCCTCGATTGCCCACTGACTGGACCTGTTAAAAGGCCAGCTTGGCCAGGCCCAGGAGCAGGTTCAAGAGGAGGTTCTCCTCCCTCCCGGCCCCCTCCTGCACTGGGTGCCCGTAGATCAGAAGCGTGGGGCTGAAGTGCAAACAAAACAAAAGTAAAAAGTTTTTCAGGAAACTAAAAAGGGGGTGCAGCCTACAACAATTAATAAACACATGGTCCACGGACTCTACAAGGCGGCAAAAGATGCAGTATCTTGGGAATCTGAACCGACACAACCTATGACTGTATAAGACTGCTGCATGCAACACCTTCCACCCCACGGTACCCAATGGAAAGGGGGAGGACACCCCCATAGAGGACCGCCCAACTGGGGATCTCTGCCGCCGACGGCAACAAGGCATATCAGGGCGTGTCTGGGCAGTGGGCAAGGGCAAGGAAGTGAAGGGTTTGCAGCAGAAGCCCACATCTGTGCCATGCTAAATGGCACAGAGGGCCTTTCTGCAAGACGACTTAGGCTGCAGGCTCTGCTTCTGCCTCTGCGCTGCCCGTGCCTCAGTCACTCTCTTCTCCGTTGTCTTCACTCCCTATACGCCACGAGGCATACAGCTAGTTCACCAGGCTCCATGATCCTGAAGTACTCCTCCTGCAGGATGAAAGAGAGAGATACTGAATTAGCCTGGGTGTACTAAGAACCCGTCCTGGTTCAGTGTGAAGGCCCCTTAGCACATCCTGGAGAGTGCTGGCTGTGGTTGATTCTTAATTGCCCTCCGAAATGGCCTAGCAAGCCGTTCAGTTCTATCAATTCGCTAAAAATCCTAAAAGGAATGGAACTGGACAGAACACCCGGCATCGACCGAGGCATCAGGAATAACAACAGAATCTCAGCCCTGTTGACTCTGCAAAGTCTTCCTTACTAAAATCTGGGGGCTAGTGCCAAAACAAGGAGAGCTGTCCCACAAACTAGGAAAGCAACAGCCTGTCTTAATGACGGAATCATACCTTACAGACAATGTTCCAGACACCAACGCCATCATCTCTGCTGATTACCATGTACCACCTCCCCCTCAGCTGATGAATCAGTGCTCCTCCATGTTGAACACCACATGGAGGAAGCACTGAGGGTGGCAAGGGTGCAGAATGTACTTTGGGTGGTGTTTTCAATGTCCATCACCAAGAGTGGCTCAGTAGCACCACTACTGACCGAGCTGGCCGAGTCCTAAAGGACATAGCTGCTAAACTGGGTCTGCGGCAGGTGGTGAGGGAACCAACATAAGGGAAAAATATACTTGACCTCATCCTCACCTGAGTAGGAGTGACCACCACACAGTCCTTGTGGAGACAAAGTCGCGTCTTCGCATTGAGGTTACCCTCCATCATCTTGTGTGGCACTACTACCATGCTAAATGGAATAAATTTTGAACTGATCTAGCAAATTATTTGGACAGCCAAGGGCTGATTAAGGATAGTCAGCGTGGCTTTGTGCGTGCGGGTCATGTTTAACGAACCTTGTCGAGTTTATCGAGGAGGTTACCAAGAAAGTAGATGAAGGAAAGGCTGTGGATGTTGTCTACATGGACTTTAGTAAGGCCTTTGACAAGGTCCCACATGGGAGGTTAGTTCAGAAGGTTCAGACACTTGGTATCCATGGAGAGGTTGTAAACTGGATTCGAAATTGGCTGTGTGGGAGAAGACAGAGAGCGATAGTGGATGATTGCTTCTCAGACTGGAGGTCTGTGACTAGTGGTGTGCCTCAGGGATCTGTGCTGGGACCATTGTTGTTTGTTGTCTATATCAATGATCTGGATGATAATGTGGTAAATTGGATCAGCAAGTTTGCTGATGACACTAAGATTGGAGGTGTTGTGGACAGTGAGGAAGGCTTTCAAAGTTTACAGAAGGATCTGGACCAACTGCAAAAATGGGCCAGAAAATGGTAGGTGGAATTTAATACAGAAAAGTGTGAGGTGTTACATTTTGTAAGGACAAACCAAGGTAGGACATACACAGTAAATGGTAGGTCACTGAGGAGTGTGGAGGAACAAAGGGATCTGGGAGTTCAGATACATAATTCCCTGAAAGTGGCATCACAGGTAGACAGGGTTATAAAGAAAGCTTTTGACATACTGGCCTTCAAAAATCAAAGTATTCAGTATAGGAGTTGGGATGTTATGGTGAGTTTGTATAAGACACTGGTGAGGCCAACTTTGGAGTATTGTGTGCAGTTCTAGTTGCCTAACTACAGGAAGGATATCAGTAAGATTGAGAGAGTGCAGAGAACATTTACTAGGATGTTGCCGGGTCTTCAGGAGTTGAGTTACAGCGAAAGATTGAACAGAGAAGAATGAGAGGAGATTTGATAGAAGTTTACAAAATTATGAGGGGTATAGACAGAGTAAATGCGAGTAGGCTCTTTCCACTAAGATTAGGAGAGATAAACACGAGAGGACATGGCTTTAGGGTGAAAGGGGAAAGGTTTAGGGGGAACATTAGGGGGAACTTCTTCACTCAGAGAGTGGTGAGAGTGTGGAACGAGCTGCCATCTGACGTGGTAAATGCGGGCTCACTCTTAAGTTTTAAGAATAAATTGGATAGATACATGGATGGGAGAGGTCTGGAGGGTTATGGACTGGGTGCAGGTCAATGGGACTAGCGGAATAATATTTCGGCACAGACTAGAAGGGCTGAATGGCCTGTGTTTCTGTGCTGTAGTGTTCTATGGTTCTATGGTTCAAATCAAGACTGGGCAATTGTGAGGCGCTGTGGGCCATCAGCAGCAGCAGAATTGTACTCAACTACGATCTGTAACCTCATGGCCTGGCATATCTCCCACTCTACCATTACCATCAAGCCAGGGGATCAACCCTGGTTCAATGAGGAGTGCAGGAGGGCATGACAGCAGCAGCACCAGGTATACCTAAAAATGAGGTGTCAACCTGCTGAAGCTACAACACAGGACTACTAGCATGCCAAACAGCATAAACAACAACATGGTTTTGTGAAAGGGAAATCATGTTTAACCAATTTATTAGAGTTCTTTGAAGGAGTCACATGTGCTGTGGATAAAGAGGAATCGGTAGATGTACTGTACTTAGATTTCCAGAAGGTATTTGATAAAGTGCCACGTCAAAGGTTATTGCAGAAAATAAAAGCTCATTGTGTAGGGGCTAACATAATGGCGTGGATAGAAGATTGTCTAGTTAACAGGAAGCAGAGTTGCCTCAAATGGGTCTTTTTCTGCTTGGCAGGATGTGATGAGTGGGGTGTGGTTTGCCACAGGGATCAGTGCTGGGGCCTCAACTTTTTACAATTTATATTAATGATTTGGCTGAAGAGACTGAAGGAATGGTGGCTAAATTTGCTGATGACACCAAGATGGATAGGAAAGTGAATTGTGAAGAGGGCATAAGGAGGCTACAAAGGGACATGGATAGGTTAAGTGAGTGGGCAAAGATGTGGCAATTGGACTATAATGTGGGAAAAAGTAAAATTGTCCATTTTGGCAGAAAGAATAAAAAGGAAGTTTATCTAAACGGTGAGAGATTTCAGAGCTTTGAGATTCAGAGTGATCCTGGTGTCCAAGTGTATGAATCACAAAAGGCTACTATGCAGGTACAGTGGGTAATTAGGAAAGCTAATAAAATGTTATCATTTATTGAGAGGGGAATTGATTACAAAAGTAGGGAGGTTATGCTTCAGTTGTACAGGGCACTGGTGAGACCACATCTGGAGTGTTGTACACAGTTGTTGGTCTCCTTATTTAAGGAAAAATGTGTTAGAAGCAGTTCAGAGACGGTTTACTAGATTAATACCAGGAATGGGAAGGTTGTTTTATGAGGAAAGGTTGGACAGTTTAGGCTTATACCCTTTGGAGTTTAGAAGAGTAAGAGGTGACTTGATTGAAACCTTTAAGATCCTGAGGGGTCTTGACAGCATGGATATAGAGAGGATGTTTCTTCTGGTGGGAGAATCTAGAACTAGGAGTCATAGTTTAAAATAAGGGGTCACTCAATTTAAAACTGAGATGAGGAGAAATGTTTTCTCTGAGGGTTGTGAGTCTTTGGAGCTCTGTTTGTTGAAAGGCGGTGGAAGCAGAGACTTTGAATATTTTTAAGGCAGAGCTAATTAGGTTCTTTATTAACAAGGGGGTGAAAGGTTATAGGGGATAGGGTGGAATGTGGGTTTGAGGTTACAATCAGATCAGCCATGATCTTATTGAATGGCAGAGCAGGCTCGAGGGGCCGAGTGGCCTACACCTGCTCCTAATTCGTATGTTCATATGAGGGCATAAGGAGGCCACAAAGGGATATAGAAAGGTTAAATGAGTGGGCCAAGATCTGGCAAATCCCGTATAATGTGGGAAAATGTGAAATTGCTCATTTTGGCAGGAAAAATAAAAAAGAAACATTATCTAAATGGTGAGATATTGCAGTGCTCAGAGGCAGAGAGGGATCTGGATGTCCTAGTTCATGAATCACAAAAGGCCAGTATGCAGGTACAGCTAGTAATTAGGAAGGCTAATAGAATGTTATCATTTGTAATCAATTCCCCTGTCAATAAAAGTAGGGAGATTATGCTTCAGTTATCTAGGGCATTGGTGAGACCACATCTGGAGTAATGTGTACAGTGTTGGTCTCTTTATGTAAAGATGATGTAAATGCATTGAAAGCAGTTCAGAGAAGGTTTCCTAGACTAATACCAGGAATGGGCTGGCTGTTTTATGAGGAGAGGCTGGACAGATTAGGCTTGTATCCACTGGAGTTTAGAAGAGTAAGAGGCGACTTGATTGAAACATATGAGATCCTGGGAAGTCTTGACAAGGTGGATGTGAAAAGCCAATTCGATTTACTCCATGTGATTTCAAGAAATGGCTGGAGGCACTGGATACTGCAAAGGCTATGAACCCTGACAATATTCTGACAATAGTACTGAAGACTTGTGCTCCAGAACATGCTGTGCCCCCAGCCAAGCTGTTCCAGTGCAGCTACAACACTGGCATATACCCAGTAACGTGGAAAATTGCCCAGGAATATCTTGTACACCCAAAGCAGGACATATCCAACCCAGCCAATACCGCTCCATCAATCTACACTTGATTATCAGTGAAGTGATGGAAGGGGTCATCAACAGTGCTATCAAGCGGCACTTGCTTACCTGCTCACTGACGCTCAGTTTGGGTTTTGCCAGGGCCACTCAGCTCCTGACCTCATTACAGCCTTGGTTCAAACATGGACAAAAGAGCTGAATTCCTGAGGTGAGGTGAGAGTGACGGTCCTTGACATCAAAGCAGCATTTGACTGATTGTGGCATCAAGGACCCCTAATAAAACTGGAGTCAATGGGAATCAGGGGGAAATCTCTCCGCTGGTTGGAGTCATACCTAACCCAAAGGAAGATGGTTGTGGTTGTTGGAGGTCAGTCATTTCAGTTCCATGACATCACTGTAAGAATTCCTCAGGGTAGTGTCCTCAGCCCAACCATCTTCAGCGGCTTCATCAATGACCTTCCTTCCACCATAAGATTAGAAGTAGGGATGTTCACTGATGAATGCACAATGTTCAGCACCATTCGTGACTCAGTGCAAAAGATAAGGCTGAAGCATTGGCAACAATCTTCAGCCAGAAGAGCTGAATGGCTGAGCCATCTGAGCCTCCTCCAGAGGGCCCCAGCATCACAGATACCAGTCTTCAGCCAATTTGACTTACTCCATGTGATATCAAGGAATGGCTGAAGGCACTCCATGTCCAAATGTAGCAAGACCTGGACAATATCCAGGCTTGGGCTGACAAGTAGCAAGTAACATTCATGCCACACAAATGCCAGGCAATGATCATCTCCAAAAAAAGGGAATCTAACCATCGCCCTTTGACATTCGATGGCTTTACCATCGCTGAATCCCCCACTATCTACATCCTGGGGGTTACCATTGACCAGAAACTGAACTGGACTTACATACTGTGGCTGCAAGAACAGATCAGAAGCTAGGAATCCTGTGGCTAGTAACTCACTCCCTGAATCCCCAAACCCTGTCACACAAGTTTGCAGTATGATGGTATACTTTCCACTTGCCTGGATGAGTGTGGCTCCCACAACACTCAAGAAGGTTGACACCATCCAGGACAAAGCAACCCACTTGATTGGCATCACATCCACAGACATTCACTCCCTCCACCACTGTTGCGCCCTGTCAGCAGTGTGTACCGTCTTCAAAATGAACTACAGCAACTTAACAAAATAGACTGCTGCTCTGACAGCACCTTGGAAACCCACAACCACTACCATCTGGAAGGACAGGGGCAGTAGACACATGGAAACACCACCACCTGGAAGTTTCCTTCAAGTCACACACCATCCTGGTTTGGAAATATATCGCCGTTCCTTCACTGTCACTAGGTCAAAATCCTGGAACTCCCTTCCTAACAGCACAGTGGGTGTTCCTACACCACATGGACTGCAGCGGTTCAAGAAGGCAGCTCACCACCACCTTCTCAAGGGCAACTGGTGATGGGCAATAAATGCTGGGCCAGCCAGTGATGCCCACATCCATAAAATGAACAAAAAGAACTCTGTTACCAGCTGGATGATGGGACGATGTAGCAGTTGACTTCTTAGCCGCACTTCCATCAGGAGAGTCCATACTAGTGGTGAATGACCACTACATCCATTACTATGAATACGTTGTGATGAAGTCTACAACAGATGAAAAAATGGTGTGTGCAGTGACTGAAATATTTGCAAGGTATGGCCTACCACTCACTCTGTATTTAGATAATGGGCTACAGTTCATTTCACAGACCTTTGCAGATTATATGCAAGTCACAGGCATTCACCATCTCAGAGTGACTCCTAAATGGCCACAAGAAAATGGGGAAGTGGAGCAACTAAACACATCCTGAAAGAAATGGAGGATTGCTGAGGCTGAGGGCAAAGATCGGAAGGAGGCGTTGCTGCGATATGTGACCATGTATAGAGCAACTCCGCACACTACGATGGGAAGGAGACCAGCTGAGCAGCTACTTGGATGTAAAATGCACATCAAGATGCTCGAGCTGAAGGACAACAGTGTTGATCAGGAGGTTCACGATCATGATGCAGAGAAAAAGGGTGCTGCACAGTTTTATGCAGATCACAGAAGTGACAGCTTGATGTGATGCCAAGTGATGCAATACTGCTTAGACGGGAGAGTCCGAGTAAGATGGATACACCCCTTTACCTCAAGCTGTACACTGTCAACACCAAGAAGGACAAAGGTGTAATTGTGCAGTTGCCAGAAGGAGCAGTGTATGACAGAAATTCTTCATGTGTCAAAGTATCATGGTGACAAAGACACAGCAGCAGATGAACCAGATGTAGGGGCTGAGGTGAAGCTGACATCCAGTTATCCAGAAGTCCAAGGCAGTAATGCTGTTAGTGGGCCGACAGCTTGTTGTCGAGAGGGAAAAACATCAGTTCCAGACGGGATGACTACACTTCCTAAATCTGACGCAATGACCAGAGTTCCTGAGAGAGCAGGCAGACCACGGTGCTAGAGGAAACCAAAGTGATATGAAGATTTTGTGTGAATCAGTATCAGATCAAGAAACTGGGCACTGGTTTGGAACAATGATTTGTGATTTTAAACAATGTGATTTTAAGTTGCAAAACAGCAAATTGTGACACAAAGCATGTGCCTAGATGCAAAGTTTTATGTGTTATGGTTCTGTTCAAAACAGCAAGGGTGTATGCTGAACATTACTTTTGTCACAGGATCACAGAATCACAGAATCTCAGTGCAGAAGAGGCCCTTCGGCCCATTAAGTCTGCACTGACACGTGAGAAACACCTGACCTACTTACCTAATCCTATTTACCAGCAAGGCCCAGAGACTTGAATGTTATGATGTGCCAAGTGCTCATCCAGGTACTTTTTAAAGGATGTGAGGTAACCCTCCCAGGCAGTGCATTCCAGACCATCACCATCCTCTGGGCAAAAAATCTTTTCCTCACATCATCCCTAAACCTCCTGCCCCTCACCTTGAACTTATGTCCCCTTGTGACTGACCCTTCAACTATGGGGAATAGCTGCTCCCTATTCACCCTGTCCATGCCTCTCATAATCTTGTACACCTCGATCCGGTCTTCTCTGCTCCAACAAAAACAATCGAAGTCTATCCAACCTCTCTTCGGAACTTAAATGTTTCATTCCAGGCAACATCCTAGTGAATCTCCTCTGCACCCCCTCCAGTGCAATCACATCCTTCCTATAATGTGGCAACCAGAACTGCACACAGGACTCCAGCTGTGGCCTCATCAAGATTTTATACAACCCCAACATGACCTCCCTACTTTTGTAATCTATGCCTCGATTGATAAAGGCAAGTGTCCCATATGCTTTTTTCATCACCCCACTAACATGCCCCTCCGCCTTCAGAGATCCATGGACACACACGCCAAGGTCCCTTTGTTCCTCAGAACTTCCTAGTGTCATGCCGTTCATTGAATATTTCCTTGTCAAATTACTCCTTCCAAGTGTATCATCTCACTTTTCAGGGTTAAACTCCATCTGCCACTTATCTGCCCATTTGACCATCGTAGCCCAAGACACTCAACCTCACTGTTAACCACCTGGCCAATCTTTGTGACATTCACAAACTTACTAATCCTACCCCCCACATAGTCATCTATGTTGTTTATATAAATTACAAATAATAGAGGATCCAACACAGATCCCTGTGGTACACCACTGGACACTGGCTTCCAGTCACTAAAGCATCTTTCTGTCATCACCCTCTGTCTCCTACAATGAAGCCAATTTTGAATCCACCTTATCAAATTATCCTGTATCCCATGTGCATTTGCCTTCTTTATTTCTCCCATGTGGGACCTTGTCAAAGGCTTTGCTGAAATCCATATAAACTACATCAACTACACTACCCTCATCTACACACCTGGTCACCTCCTCAAAAAATTTAATCAAATTTGTTAGGCATGACCTCCCTCTGCCAAAGCCATGCTGACTATCCCTATCTCCTTCAGAATTTTCTCCAATAGTTTTCCTACCACTGACGTGAGACTCACTGGCCTATAGTTCCCTGGCTTATCTCTACAACCCTTCTTAAATAGCGGAACCACATTAGCTGTTCTCCAGTCCTCTGGCACCTCCCCTGTGACCAGAGAGGAATTAAACATTTGGGTCAGAGCCCCTGCGATCTCCTCCCTTGCCTCCCTCAGCAGTCTGGAGCACAAATCATCTGGACCTTGAGATTTGTTCACTTTTAAGCCTGCCAACACCGCCTTCTTGTGATTTCGAAGTTGCTGTTTGTGATGTTTGCACACACTTGAGAAAGCAATTGGAGTGGATCTTTGAGGAGCATCGAATTACATACCGATGGTTATCACAAGAGATGCCACCACTAAATCGTGAAAGGGAAGTCAGAAATTCAGTTTAGGCTAGTTGAAGAAACAGAGGAACAGCATTTCCAGGAAATGAAACACTGAACAAAAGATTGAAACTTTATTGGACTGAATTTACCCGACATTCATAATTGGAGAAATTCATTTACTCAGTGGGCAGAAGTTTCTGCTCGGCAGGCGGGCGTGCGCCTGAACCGAACGAGCATAAAATGACGTGCGAGGGCGTTGGGCGAGCTGGGTTCCCCCACGTCCCGGGTGCAATCATCTGCACACATTGCATCAAGGCGCCAGCAAGTCAGCCGGGTGCCTTTGTCAACAAGAGCGGATTCCACTCCATGAACATTCAGATAGCGTGTGACAAGATGCAGATTCTGTAAACCTGTGCAAGGTACCCTGGCAGCTCCGATGACGCATACATCCTGAGACACTCCCAGGTGCCGGGGCTCTTCAGTGCTCCAGCCCGGCTGGATGGATGGTTGCTGGGTGACAAGGGCTATCCCTTGAAAAGGCAGCTCATGATGCCTCTCTGCCATCCAAGAACAGAGGCAGAGCAGAAGTACAACAGGAACCATGCCTCCACAAAGGCGGCGGTAGAGAGAGCCATAGGTCTCCTGAAGATGCGCTTCCGATGCCTGGGCCGTTCAGGGGGAGCACTGCAATACTCCCCTGAGTGATAGTAATACACCTGTGTAGTGCCTTGGGACATTTTATTATCTTAAAGGGGCTATATAAATACAAGTTGTGATTGTTGTTGTCAACTCCATTGCCCTAGTTATACTTATCTCTTGACTTGTGCATGTACATTGCTTATTGAGTTCTTTAGAAGGACATGGATGCAACAATGTTGGAGAATTCATGCAGAGGAAACATTTTAGAAATCAAATGTCCAATATTACAGATTACAGCAAAGGAAAAACCTGCCTGGTCCAGCTTCTTCAACGCTGCCAATAATTGGTTCCCTCCGAAGTACCAACCTAGTGTAAATAAGTGGGTTGGGAGTGTGCTCTCAAGAACTCATGTAGTCCTTGAGCAGCTGGGAGTAGTCAGTGAATAGCTGCCCTCTGTTGACTGGAGGATTAGGAGACATCTGCCCTCAGCTGTCATTGACCCAGCGATATAGTTCCAAGTCAGGATGGTGTGTGACTTGGAGGGGAATTTGCACGTGATGGTGTTCCCATGTGTCTACTGCCTTTGCCCTTCTAGGTGGTAGAGGTCGCGAGTTTGGAAGGTGCTGTCAAAGGAGTGTGATGGAATACTCTCCACTTGCCTGGGTGAGGGCAGCTCCAAAACACTCAAGAAGCTCGATATCATCCAGGACAAAGCAGCCCACTTGATTGGCCCCTCATCCACCACCAGCGCACAGTGGCAGCAGTGTGCACCATATACAAGACGCACTGCAGCAACCTGTCTAGGCTGCTTTGACAGCACCTTCCAAACCTATATCATCTATAGCACCCAGAAGGACAAGGAAAACAGATGCACGGAAACATCACAACCTGCAAGCTCTCCTCCAAGCCATGTATCATCCTGACTTATAAATCTATCACCATTCCTTCACTGTCAAAATCCTGGAACTCTCTCCCTAATAGCACTGTGGGTGTACCTACACCACATGGACTGCAGCAGTTCAAGAAGGCAGCTCACCACCAACTTCTCAAGGGCAGTTAGGGATGGCCAACAAATGCTGGCCCAGCCAGTGACACCCGCAATCCATGGACAAGTAAAACAAAATGGGATCTACCTGCTCTGTATGGCTTTCCAAACTTTGCACAAACTCAGCAAACCACAGGGGTGGAAAGGAGAAATCACTTTCATTTTGAACATCATGTTGAGTGTCTTCATGATATTTACATTCCTTTAAAAGCACTTCAGCCAGCCCCTGGAGCTAACTCATTGATATATTTTCCTATTTTAATTAAGTCACTGAATGGGCAGCTCATTACACTACAATGGTACAATGGCACTTTGATCCTGGTAAGGCATCGAATTGAGGCATTTTGCCAGGTTTGTAAACAGGGGAAAACATGGTGATGTAATCAAGGGCCCAATGATCTAGTCACCAAGCCCATCTTAGCTAATGGAATATTTTGAAAGCATTTTGATAAAATATTGACACAAAATTAAAACAACGTCAACAGCTGACAGGTGAAATGATCCTTGCAAAGCTTCATTTTTTCAAAAGCTAACATCCCCTTAAATAAGTATGTAAATACCCCTCCTTATTATTGCATTACACTATATAAATATTCTTTAGTATGCTTGCCCACATAAATATATTAACCTTGTGAGTATAGAAACAGTTTTAGGCAGGAAGTCTTCCTATCTAATCCACCTATCTACAGTTGTCTCTTGGTGCATTTCTAATAACACTAAATCCTATTTGTTGACAAAAATATACTTCGTTCCTTTCTGAAACTCATTAAGGTTTCTTGTTCTATTACCCATGCTGATAATTTATTTTTAAAAGTTACTTGCTTCCTGCAGAATTAAATAAACAACATATGTAGCACTGAAAATATTCTATTGTGGTTAACGGCACAGCATCAGGAATGGGAGTGGGGGTTTGAGGTTGGGGCAGGGGGCACAAGGTCGAGGCTTTTAAAGGTGGATGATATAGAATATGTTAATGGGGTTCAGGGAGGGAGTTCCACTGTTTGAGGATGAGTTGATTAAAGGTTCTTCTCCTGATGTCAGCATGAACTGGAAGACCCAGGGTTGCAAGCCGGGGCGTAGAGCTGGAAGGGATTGTGAAGAAAGGGTCTGTGGAGGGGTTTGAAAATGAGGATGAGAATTTTAATTTCAATACACTAAGCACGGGAAGTTGGTAAGGACAGGGTGTGTGGGACTTTGTGCCGAATAGGAGGCAGGCTATCAAGTCTTGGATGAGTTTGAGCTTGTCATGTGTCGAACCTGGGAGGCCAGCAAAGGAGATAATATAAGGACATAAGAGATAGGAGCAGGAGAAGATCATGCGGCCAGTTGAGCCTGCTGTGCCATTCAATATTATCATGACTGATCTTGGGCCTCAACTCCGCTTTCTTGCCCGCTCCTGTATCCCATGATTCCCTGGGGGACCAAAAACCTGTCAATCTCAGGCTCAAATAAATTCAATGATAGGGCATCCACAACCCTTAGCGGTAGAGAATTATAAAGATTCAGAACTTTTGGGTAGAATTTTATGGTCCCGTAAAATGCGGTGGGCCGTTATAAACCCCATTGACGACAGCGAGAACGTAAGATCCCATTGTTGTAAAATTCTGCCCTTTGAGTGAGGAGATTTCTCCTATCTCAGTCCTAAATGATTGCCCTCTGATCATGAAACGTTGCCTCTCTTATCCTAGATTCTCTAGTCAGGCAAACAAACTCTCAGTGTCTACCTCTCATCCGTGTCTACCAGGAATCACCTCTTTATCTTCTAAATTCCAGCGAACTATAGACCCAGTTTACTCAGCCTCTCATCATTGGACAGCCCTCTCATCTCAGGGACCAATTTAATGAACCTTTGCTGTACTGTCTCCAATGTAACTATATCATTCCTTAAATATGGAGACCAAAATTGCACACAGTATTCAATGTGTTGTCTCACCAAAGCCCTGTATAATTGTAACAAGGCTTCTCTATTTTTGTACTCCAATCCTTTCACAATAAAGGCCAACATGCCATTTTCTTTTCTAATTTCTTGTTGTGCCTGCATGCTAACCTTTTGTGTTCCCTGTATGAGTACACCCAAGTGTCTCTGAACATGAACATTTACAAGTTTCGCAGGTTTTTCACAAGTTTTTAAAAATATTCTGCTTTTCTAATCATACAATCAAAGTGAACAGCCTTACACTTCCCCACATTATACTCCATCTGCCACCTTGTTGCCCACTCACTTAGCCTCTTTGCAGCCCCTTTGTGTCCTCCTCACAGCTTGCATTCACATCTAGCTTTATATCATCAGCAAACTTAGATACATGACTCTCTGTCTCTTTGTTTAAGTCCAGCTGAGAGTTCTGTGTTTTCTCTCTCCCGCCTTTCTTAAATAATGGTGATACATTTGCTAGTCTCTAATCTGGGGAAATGGTGGCATAGTGGTAATGTCACTGGTCTAGCAATCTAGGTGAATTTTTGGGGTATGGGTTCAAATCCCACCATGGCAGTTGGTGGAATTTAAATTCAATTAATAAAATTTGGAATTGAAAAGCTGGTAACTATTTGTTGTAACATCATTGATTGTTGTAAAAACCCATCTGGTTCAATAATGTCCCTTAGGGAAGAAAATCTGCCATCCTTACCTGGTCTGTCAATTTGATTGGTCCAGTCTATATGAAGGGTAAAGTTACCCACAAATATTACATTGCCTTTGTAACAGGCTCCAATAATTTCTTGTTTAATGCTCTGATATATAACTACTGTTCAGGGACCTATAAAGTACTCTCATCAGTGTTTTCTGACTCTTGCTATTCCTAATCTCCACCCATACTAATCTACTTCCTGATTTGCTGAGTCAAGTACCTTTCTCAGGATTGTCCTTATGCCATCCCTTATTATCATGGCTACTCCTACTCCTTTTGCTTGCTGCCAGCCTGTTTTAAATGTTGTATACCCTGGGACTTTTATTTCCCAACCTTGGCACCTTGTAACCATGTCTCTGTAACGGCAATTAGATCTAAACCATTTAAATCTATTTGTGTCACTAGTTCATCCATGTTATTGTAGATGCTCCACACATTCAAATAAAGTGATTTCAACTTGATTTTTTAAACTATTATTCCCTGCATGGGCCTTTATTTTATATTCATTCATGGGATGTGGGTGTCGCTGGCTGGGCCAGCATTTATTGCCCATCCCTAGTTGCCCTTGAGAAGGTGGTGGCGAGCTGCCTTCTTGAAACATTACAGTCCATGTGGTGTAGGTACACCCACAGTGCTGTTAGGAAAGGAATGGCCCAGCGACAGTGAAGGAAAGGCGATATATTTCCAAGTCAGGATAGTAAGTGACTTGGAGGGGAACTTCCAGGCGGTGGTGTTCCCATCTATCTGCTGCCTTGTCTTTCTAGATGGTAGTGGTCATGGGCTTGGAAGGTGCTGTCTGAGGATCAAGGACGCATTTGACCGAATGTGGCATCAGGATCCTTGCTGAATTCCTGCTGTGCATCTTGTAGACTGCTGCTGCTGTGCATCGGTGGTGGAAGGAGTGATTGTTTGTGAATGTGGTGCCAATCAAGCAGGCTTCTTTCTCCTGGATGGTGTCAAGCTTATTGACTGTTGTAGGAGCTGCACTCATCCAGGCATGTGGGGAGTATTCCATCATACTCCTAACTTGTGCCTTGTGGACAGGAGGTGAGTTACTTGTTGCAGGATTCCTAGCCTCTGACCTGCACTTATAGCCACAGTATTTATATGACTAGTCCAGTTCAATTTCTGGTCAATGGTAACTTCCAGGATGTTGAAAGTGGGGGATTCAGTGATGGTAATGCCATTGGATGTCATGGGGCAATACTTATATTCTCTCTTGTTGGAGATGATCATTGCCTGGTCCTTGTGTGGTCTGAATGTTACTTGCCACTTGTCAACCCAAGCCTAGATATTGTCCAGGTCTTGCTGCATTTGGACATGGGACTGCTTCAGCATCTGAGGAGTCATGAATGGCGCTGAACATTGTGCAATCATCAGTAAATATCCCCACTTCTGACTTGATGATGGAAGGAAGGTCATTGATGAAGCAGCTGAAGATGGTTAGGCCTAGGACACTGAGGAACTCCTGCAGTGATGTCCTGGAGCTGAGGTGACTGACCTCCAACAACCACAACCATCTTCCTTTGTGCTAGGTATAACTCCAACCAATGGAGATTCCCATTGACTCCAGTTTTGCTAGGGCTCCCGATGCCACACTCGGTCAAATGTGTCCTTGATCTCAAGGGTAGTCACTTTTACCTCACCTTGGGAGTTCAGCTCTTTTGTCCATGTTTGAACCAAGGTTGTAATGAAATCAGAAGCTGACTGGCCCTGTTGGAACCCAAGTTGGGCGTCAGTGAGCAGGTTATTGCTAAGCAAGTGCCTCTTGATAGCACTGTTGATGAACCCTTCCACCACTTTACTGATGATCGAGAGTAGACTGATGGGGCGGTAATTGGCGGGGTTGGATTTGTCCTGAATTTTGTGTACAGGACGTACCTGGGCAATTTTCTACATAGCCGAGTAGATGCCAGTTTTGTAGCTGTACTGGAACAGCTTGATTAGGGGTGCGGTAAATTGACGGAATATTGTCAGGACCCATAGCCTTTGCACTATCCAGTGCCTTCAGCTGCTTCTTAATATCATGTGGAGTGAATTGAATTGGCTGGAGACTGACAGGTATGATGATGGGGACCTCACGAAGAGGCGGAGATGGGTCACCCACTCGGCACTTCTGGCTGAAGATTGTAGCAAATGCTTGAGCCTTATCTTTTGCACTGATGTGCTTGACTCCTCCATCATTGAGGATGGGATATTTGTGGAACCTCCTTTTCCAGTGAGTTGTTTAATTGTCCGCCATCATCCATGACAGGATGTGGCAGGACTGCAGAGCTTAGATCTGATCCATTGGTTGTGGGATTGTTTAGCTCTGTCTATCATTTGCTGCTTATGCTGTTTGGCATGCAAGTAGTCCTGTGTTATAGCTTCACCAGGTTGACACCTCATTTTTAGGTATGCCTGGTGCTGCTCCTGGCATGCCCTCCTGCACTCTTCATTGAACCAGGGTTGTTCCACTGGCTTCATGGTAATGGTAGAGTGGGGGATATGCTGAACCATGAGGTTACAGATTGTGTTTGAGTACAATGCTGCTGCTGCTGATGGCCCACAGCGCCTCATGGATGCCCAGTCTTGAATTGCTAGATCTTTTCAAAATCTATCCCATTTAGCACGGTGATAGTGCCACACAACACGATGGAGGGTATCCTCAATGTGAAGGCAGGACGTCGTCTCCACAACGATTGTGCAGTTGTCACTTCTACCAATAATCTCATAGATGCATCTGTGGCCGGCAGGTTGGGTGAGGATGTGGTCAAGTATGTTTTTCCCTCTTGTTTGTTCCCTCATCACCTTCTGCAGACCTTGTCTAGCAACTATGTCCTTCTTGACCAGCTTGGTCAGTGATGGTGCTACCGAGCCACCCTTGGTGATGAACATTGAAGTCCCCCACCCAGAGTACATTCTGCTCCCTTGCCATCCTCAGTGCTTCCTCCAATTAGTGTTCAACATGGAAGAGCACTGATTCATCAGCTGAGGGAGGGCGTTACATGATAATCAGCAGGAGGTTTCTTTGCCCATCTTTGACCTGATGCCATGAGGCTTCATGGGGTCCGGAGTCAGTGTTGAGGACTCCTAGGGCAACTTTCTCCCGACTCTAAACCACTGTGCCACCACCTCATGCCGGTGGGACAGGACATACCCAGGGATGGTGATGGTAGTGTCTGGGACATTATCTGTAAGGTATGATTCTGTGAGGATGACTATGTCAGGCTGTTGCTTGCCTAATCTCTGAGACAGCACCCCAGTTTTGGCAGTAGCCCTCTGATGTTAGTAAAAAGGACTTTGCAGGGTTGACAGAGCTGAGTTTGCCAGTGTCATTTCCAGTGCCTAGGTTGATGTCAGATGGTCCGTCCAGTTCATTCCTTTTTTGAGTATTTGTAGCAGTTTGATACAGTTGAGTAGCTCGCTAGGCCATTTCAGAGGGCAGCTAAGAGTCAACCACATTGCTGAGGGTCTGGATCCATTTGGGAGAATTGATCCTTTTGAAACTGCTACAGACAATTGGTCTCAATACATAGAACCTCCCACATTCCTTTTTCAAGTGAAAGAGATTACAGGGGAAGAGAAGAGGTGAGCGATCCTCTTCAGTATTTCTGAACCTACAGTTTGATTTTAAGTTTGATGGAACCCAGTGCCCCAGATTCAAAGAATCTCAATGAATTGGTGGACCTCGTGAAGGGTCACTTTCAACCCAAGCCCTCAGTCACGATGCAGAGGGTTAGGTTTAATTTGTGAAATAGAGCCCTGGGTGAGACAATTGTATGCTATGTGGCAAATTTGAGGTAGCTAATGGAACACTGTGAGTTGGGTACGACTCTGAATGACATGCTCAGAGATTGTTTAGTTTGTGGTGTGAATGAGGGCTCCATTCAGAAAAGATGATTGTCCAGAGTGAATCTGGATTTCAAAAAGGCGCTAGAGATAGCGCTGGCCAAGGAAAGTGCAGAAAGATATTCAAAATGCAAGACAGGATGTGCAAAATAGTGCCATCTTCCACACCAGGCAGGAAACTTCAGCCAAAAGAGGCACGAGAAAGATATCCTGCTGAGAAGCGGGAAACAGCCCCCGCTTGCCGAAGAATAAAGAAAAATAACTTAGCAGTGAAATTGAAGAATAATTTTAATAGAGGAGGAAACAATCAGTATATTAGTGATTGGCAGCTTAAAAAAATAAACTTGTCATAGAAATGGGCATATGATGAGGCAGTGCAAGGGAATATTCAAGCTGGCTTGTAAACAAAAGAAGAAGCCCAATGAAATCTACAATGTAAAAGCGCCTGAAACAACAAATTCAGACATTTACTCGTTGTTAAATCTGAAAGATGGAAAGACAGAGCCAATATTTCTCACAGTAACAGTAAATGGCAAACCTGTTAGAATGGAAGTGCACATGGGAACTTCCACAACAGTAATTGGGAACATGCCTTCAGCTATTTGAATAATGGTGAACATCAATTAAGTTTGGAATGAACAGATGCCAAGCTAAAAACATCTATGGGTGAAGAAATTCAAATAAAAGGCAGAGAAATTCTCCATTATGGAAGTCAATTGGCAAAGCTACCAGTGTTGGTATTGAGAGGTAGAGGACCAAAGCTTCTAGGGCAAAATTGGCTAAGGGAAATCAACCTTGATTGGCCACTGAGATTCCAAAAGGAAGCTGGAAGTGTTCCTGTTTTGAAAAAGGAGTGTGTGAGGACTCAACAATCTAAAGAAATGCAGGCTGTCTTAAGCCAAAATCTGGAAGAACAGCAGAAGAAACTCGAAGAGACCCTGCTTGATGACAGAGTTCGAGATGAGGTGAGCAAACTTCACAGGGAAAAAGAAAACCTGTTGAAAGGCCTTCACAGATTCCCTCAGGTCCAAGTTTGTACCTCTGGAAAAGTACGAGGAGAAACAGAAAGAATTCAGCACCTCTCTGAACAAACTGAAGAATGAGTTGGCAGAGAAGACACAACAATGCTCAGTTTTCCAGAGGCAGCAAACAAATACAAAAAAGAGATGGAAGAGCTAAAGAATCAGCTATATGAAGCCAAAGAGGCTTTGGAAGCAAAAGTTGCAGAATTTTCCAAAAAGCAGACAGATAATGAAATTTTGGGAGACTCAACCAATGAGCTCAAACAAGATGAGCTTGCACTTGAGAGAAGTCTGGCCAACAGTGAAATCAAAAAGAAGGCCCAGTTTAAAGTCTGCACTAGAAAGAAGGAGGCATGCTCTAAGCTATTTGGGTCACTGGATAGATTCACAGGGTGTCCACCAGGTTGAAGAGAAAGTGAGAGCCATAAGAGAGGCACCTGAGCCAAAGAATGCCTCAGAGCTCAAAACATTCCTTGGAATGATCAACCGTTATAGGCGGCTCTCACCCAATTTGTCTACAGTGCTGCGTCTCCCCTCCCCACCCCCGCATCCTCTACTCAAGAAGAACCAACGTTGGTCTTGGGAGAGGCCCCAGAAAGAAGCTTTCATAAAGGTGAAACAATTGTTGCACTTGTCCAATCTATTACTGTGTTATGACCAGACGAAAGAATTGGTGTTGACATGTGACACATCTTCCTACGGAGTGGGAGCAGTGCTACCTCATCGGATGGACGATGGAACGGCCAATAGGTCATGTACCAAGAACACTCACCACAGTGGAAAAGGGATTCTCACAGATAGAAAAAGGTGTGCCCAACATCTTTGATGTCAAGAAATTTCAGCAGTACATATACGGCCGCCATTTTATAATCGTTTCAATCCACAAACCTTTGCTAGGATTGTTTAGTGAGAACAAGGTTTTACCACCCATAGCTTCAGCAAGAATACAACGATGGGCCTTAGTTCTGGCAGCATATGAATACACTTTTGTACTTAGGCCTGGCAATCAAATTGAAAAGGAAATGATAAGCACGTACCAGTTCCACAGGAACTTGCTTTACTGTTACATTTCCTACATTCCCCGCTGGTATGTGCTCAGAGGCTGGACAAGCCGGGACCCAGTCCTATTTCAAGTACAAGTGCTACATGGTTGGTCACAGGAGCCAGTATCTGATGAAATTAAACTGTAATTCAACCGAAGATATGAAATAACCAGCCAGGATGGCATCTTATTGTGGGGAGCACAAGTGATGATTCCCCCAAAGGGAAGGGAGCCACTTTTAATTGTACTACACATTGCCCACCCAGGAATTTCCTGAATGAAGACCATAGCACGCAGCTATCTGTGGTGGCCTGGGATGGATGGCGAAATAAAGAGCTTAGTAAAGCATTGTGTGCAATGTCAGCAATGACAAAATTTGCCAGTGACAGCTCTGTTACACCCATGGGAATGACCAGGTAGACCCTGGGTGCGGTTACACATTGACTACGTTGGACCTTTCCTGGGAACATTGTTGATGCCCATTCAAAATGGTTGGACATATATGAGATGGAGTCACCAACGTCAGCCGCTACAACTCAGAAACTACGTCAGAGTTTTGCCATTCATGGACTGCCAGGAGTAGTTGGTTCCGATAATAGCACGGCATTTACGAGAGCTCGGTTTTAATGGTTTATCAGCCACAACAGTAACATTCATGTGAAAACAGCGCCATACCACCCTTTCTCAAATGGATTGGCTGAAAGAGCAGTTCATACATTCAAGGCAGGCATGAAAAAGCTAACTAGTGATTCCTTGACAACTAAGCTAGCACGCTTTCCTTTTCATTATAGGGCTATCCCTCACACAAGTCATGAATATTTGCTTCCACCAGTGATCATGACTGGATCTGCATTTCCTGTTGTGGATACTCAACCCAGGACTGACATATCTGATGTTCCTGTAAGAGTTGAGGATATAGAACTGCAAGTGCCCACTGAAGTACCTGATGTTCAGGCAACTCTGGAATGGGAGGTTCCTGACAAAGAATCTGAAGTTGTGGAGCTGCACCGTTCTACATGTACCAAGAAATCCCCTGAAAGACTGAACTTGTAATTCCTTACACAGTGTATATATTATGTTGATTTGAAAAATATCTACTTGTAAATATAATATGTATAGCCAAGTTAAAGCGGGAATGATTGAATGGTGGAGCAGACTCGATGGGCCGAATGGCTTAATTTCTGCTCCTATGTCTTATGGTCTTATGGAATGTAGTAATGATGGTTTTATTTAGTGTGAAATGTACCTTTAAGAATAATACTTGCTAGGAGAGATCACATGATCTGTAGCAGTTAATAGGAGAGTTGCACAGGTTACCTCAGAGTCAGTGTAGAGATAGATTTGGAGCTGAAAGCACACATGTAGTTGCTGCTGAGTATATTGTAAATAAACTTAAAGTTTCCACCCAAGATGTATCTGCAGATCAACTTTATCACTAATAGCACAACTCGGCCATCCTACAACATTCTTTATTGCCTCAAGTTTTATCTTTGAACTTCTAAACCTTCCTTTACCGGAACACTCTTCCCGGCCTGTGTAAAGCCATTTTCCCTACTCTGACCATATTTGCTTTTGTTTATACGCTCTATCCCCTCCTGTCACACTCTCGTTACAATTACCTGTATCCCTGCCCTGCACTACTGCCTTGTCCTTTCTCTTTAACTTTCCAAATCTGCCCTCATTTTTTAAAACATGTTTTGTTGAGATATTGGCATCACTGGCAAAGCCAGCATTTGTTGCCCGTTACTAACTGCCCTTGAACTGAGAGGCTTGCTCAGCCATTTCAGGGGAGGGTAGTTAAAAGTCAACCACATCACTATGGATCTAGCCACATGTCAACTGGACTAGGCTGGTAAGCACAACCGGTTTCCTTCACTGAAGGGCTTCAATGAACCAAATGGGTTTTTATGACAATTGATGATAGTTTCATGGTTACCATTATGCAGACTAGGTTTCAATTCAAATTTTATTGAATTTAAATTCCACCAGCTGCCATGATGGGATTTGAATCCATAACCCCAGAAAATTAACCTGGATTTCCATTACACCACCAACTCTCCTAAATGTGAACCTGCTCTCCCACTATTCAGTTTAAAGCCCTCTCTACAGCCCTACTTGTATGATTTGCCAAGACACTGGTTGTAACATGGTTCAGATCAAAGCAATCCCAACAGTACAGCTCCCTCTTTCCCCAGTACTGATGCAAATGTCCCATGAATCAAAACCCATTTCTCCCACCCCAATCTTTGAATTACGCATTTAACTCTCTGATCTGATTTACCCTCTGCCAATTTGCTCTTGGCTTAGGTAGTAAAACAAAGGTTAGTGCCTTTGTGGTTCGGCTTTTTAATTTAGCCTCCTGGTTCCTCATATTCACTCAGCAGAATCTCTTTCTTAGTCCCACCTATGTCATTGGTACCCATGTGGACCACAATAACTGGATCCTTCCCCTCCCATTCGAAGTTCTTCTCCAGCCCAGAGGAGATGTCCTCAACCCTTGCACCGGGCAGGCAATACAGCCATTGGGACTCACGCTAATGGCTGCAGAATGCCAGCACTGGGCCATTTCAAAGATAATAACTTTGATATTAAAGCAGAAAATGCTGGAAAACATTTAGCTAGTCAAGCAGCATCTGTGGCGAGAGAAACAGAGTTATAACATAGAAACATAGAAACATAGAAAATAGGAGCAGGAGTAGGCCATTCGGCCCTTTGAGCCTGCTCCGCCATTCATTATGATCATGGCTGATCATGCAGCTCAATAGCCTGCTCCCACTTTCTCCCCATATCCTTTGACCCCTTTCATCCCAAGAGCTATATCTAACTCCTTCTTGAAAACATACAATGTTTTGGCCTCAACTACTTTCTATGATAGCGAATTCCACAGGCTCACCACTCTCTGGGTGAAGAAATTTCTCCTCATCTCAGACCTAAATGGTCTATCCCGTATCCTCAGACTGTGTCCCCTGGTTCTGGACTCCACCACCATTGGGAACATCCTTCCTGCATCTACCCTGTCTAATCCTGTTAGAATTTTATAGGTTTCTATGAGATCCCCCCTCATTCTTCTGAACTCCAGTGAATATAATCCTCACCAAGGTTCTGTGTAATTGCAGCAAGACATCCCTGTTCCTGTACTTGAATCCTCTTGCTATGAAGGCCAACATACCATTTGCCTTCTTTACCGACTGCTGCACCTGCATGCTTACCTTCAGAGACTAGCGTACAAGGACACTCAGGTCTCATTGCACATTCCCCTCTCTCAATTTATAGCCATTCAGATAATAATCTGCCTTCCTGTTTTTGCTACCAAAGTGGATAACCTCACATTTATCCACATTATGTTGCATCTGCCATGCATTTGCCCACTCAATCAGCTTGACCAAATCACACTGAAGCATCTCTGCATCCTTCTCACAGCTCACCCTCCCACCCAGCTTTGTGGCATCTGCAAATTGGGAGATATTACATTTAGCTCCCTCATCTAAATCATTAATATATAATGTGAATAACTGGGGTGCCAGCACTGATCTCTGCGGTACCCCACTAGTTACTGCCTGCCATTCGAAAAAAGACCCATTTATTCCTACTCTTTGTTTCCTGTCTGCCAACCAGTTTTCTATCCATCTCAATACACTACCCCCCAATCCCATGTGCTTTAATTTTACACGCTAATCTCTTATGTGGGACTTTGTCGAAAGCCTTCTGAAAGTCCAAATAAACCACATCTACTGGCTCCCCCTCATCAATTCAGCCCATTGAGTCTGCTCCGCCATTCAATCATGGCTGATAAGTTTCTCAACCCCATTCTCCTGCCTTTTCCCTGTAACCTTTGATCCCCTTACCAATCAAGAACCTATCTATCTCGGTCTTAAATACACTCCTGGCCTCCACAGCCTTCTGTGGCAATGAATTCCATAGATTCACCACTCTCTGGCTAAAGAAGTTTCTCCTCATTTCTGTTCTAAAAGGTCTTCCCTTTGCTCTGAGGCTGTGCCCTCGGGTCCTAGTCTCTCCTACTAATGGAAACATCTTCCCCACGTCCACTCTATCCAGGCCTTTCAGTATTCTGTAAGTTTCAATATTTTTATTTTTCTATTTTTAAAGTTTTTTAGACTGTCAGTAATCTCCCTGAGACAGCATTTAGTCTCAGGAAGCATTGTGCTCTTTCATGTGCATGCGCGACAGAGCGCACTTTGACAGATGGGGACTCCCTTCCCCAACCCGCACAGGCTGGGGCAGGCTGCTGGGTGGGCCTTAATTGGCTGCCCACTCAAAATGGCGGCGGGCCCTGTTTCGATGGCGGGGGTCGGCTGTCTGCCCGCCGCGGAGCCGGTGGGGCCCATACCCCCACCAAGGGCAAAATCCTTCCCTATGATTCTATGTTCATTTCTGATGACCAGAATTGCCTGGGGACTTGGGAGTGAGTGAGTTGTAATTTTAAAAGGCACAGAATGATCAACAACAACTTGAAAAATGCAGCTCAGTTGATTAAAAATCAAATGAGTTGAAAAAAAAGCACCGTTGATCGATTCAGAAGAAGCATTTTGTTTGACCCTATATTACTTTAAGTTTATGTTTTTCTGTGTTAAGATCCAACATTAACAAAAGTATTAATTGACTTTCCTGTAATTACTTGATCTAAGTGAAACTGATTTATTTAAATTCAGATGCAAATAACTAATGCTCTGGAGACATGAGTTCAAATCCCACCACTGAAGTTGGGGGAATTTGAATTCAATTAATAAACTTATTCAATTAAAACATCCTGGAATACAATGCTAGTCTCAATAATGGTGATTGCAAAACTACCAGGTTGTCATAAAAACCACTGTTTTAGTGAAGGAAATCTGTTGTCTTTACCCGGTCTGGCCTAAACGTGACTCCAGATCCACATCAATGTGTTTGACTCTTAACTGCCCTCTGAAATGGCACTCAGCAAGTGAGCCACTCAGTTGTATCAAGTCACTACTCTCTGGGTGCGTCTACACCACACAGATTGCAGTGGTTTAGGAAGGTAGCACATCATCCTCTTCTCAAGGGCAATTGGGGATAGACATTAAATGATGGCTTGCTGGTGGCATCACGTTCCATAAAAGCATCTATGAAAAATATGAGATATTAGGACAGGTGACAAAAAAGTTTGGCTTTAAGGCTTTAAGACATCTTAAAAGAGGAGAGAGAGGTCGAGGCGGAGAGATTTAGGAAGGGCATTCTGGAGCTTTGGGCCTCAGCAGCTGAAGGAACGGCAGACAATGATATGTGGACTAAGATCAGGGATACGCAAGAGGCTAGAATTGGAGGATGCAGAGAAATAGAAGGTTCGTAATGTGGAGAAGGTACAATTAGCATATGGGCAGCAGTGTGTTTTTAGATGAGGTTTTAGTTATAGTGGATGGAAGATGGGAAACTATTGGCAGGTTTTTTGGAAGATTCTCTCTTCTTTGGCTTTGGCTTTAAGCAGTTACAGAGAATTTCAAGGAATGTGTAATCTCCCATTCTTATAGCAGTCATTCATTGGGCTGACAGTGTGGGCATGAGTGTAAATCCTTCTTCACCATCAAGGCCTCCTGACAGTTTGAAAATCCCCCAACCCCTAGGCCTAGTGAGGGATTTGAATCACATCCACAAAAAAGCAGAATTTCAATGTCGCCCCAAATCTGCCCCAAGAAAAGAAATTTCTGTACCTTGTTCTCCCTTCCAATTACTTCCCAGTTCAGGTTGTCAATCCTCCAGGAATCTCCGGGAGTTGAAGATTAATCTCTGGAAACTGCCGTGAGCAACCCTGCAGAACAATCATAGTGGCAATTTTTAAAAAATTATTTAAACAACAATTGTTTCAAAAATTCTGAGATGGGGAGAAATGGCTGTTTGACTGAGAGTCAAGAATCATCCAGTCAGGAAATGAATGACCTGTTCATTTTCCAGTTAGCTGGGGAAGATGTCTCGCTGTGTGGATATGGCGGGCATCAATGGTGGGAGAGCAGGGGTGGGTGGCTGGAGACTGGAGATCATATGATAAGACCTTCAGGAATAAGTGCAGAGTTGGCAACCCTAGTCCCACTGACACCAATTATAGACCTGAGTATTGCTGAAAAAAGAGACATGTCGGAACTTTTCATCAGGACACTTTGCAACAATGCCAATGTAAGGGGAAAACAACAATTTATACTGTATGTGAAGAGAATGCTGATTGGTTGGCAAGTGGACTCTGATTGGTAGAGGCATTGCCATGGAGAATGCACCAAACGATGGTGACTGACAGTTAATTGCCAGGCATTGTTTGAAATTTAAACCAGGCAACTTGACTCTGATTGGTCAAAGAACTGCCCTGAGGAATGAACCTGCAAATGGCCATCGCTTGTTTGTTTAGCTGAAGCAGATGCAATGTGTGTACACGTTCTTTCTCTGGAACATGCACACATTGCCACTAATTTTGTTTAGGCGACACAGGCGCAGTCATTCACTGACTCATTCAAGCAAACAGCAATCTCTTCTCATACAGTATGAATTGTTGTTTTCCCCTTATATTGTGAAGTGTCCTGATGATGCAAGATGAAAAGCTTCGACATGACTCTTTCATCAGCAATACTCAAGTTCTGTACGACTGATCCGACTGATTACAAACCTGTTCACTGCTGGTCAGCTTCTGGCCTCCCACCACAATGGCTACTCAATGTGTGAGGATGCACATTGTCATCTGGCTATTCACCTGGGTAGAGTAATATCAGAGATAGGTGCAATACCATCTCCGTCACCGGGATTAGTCCTGTTCCCACAGACTGTTCCAATGTTGCTCTCTGCCTATGCCAAAATCAACTCGTTTGTTAGTCTTTGCAGAAACTGGATCTTAAGTTCACGTGTGATTTTGATCCAAATTTTCCTAATAATGTAGATTTTTACCAGAAAGCAATTCTACCATATTTTGAAGTGAAATTGTAATAGTGCCACCTGCTGATTGAAGGAGCGGACACAAATAGACCCATGCGTTCAACTGTGCAATAGAATTGGACCACATCCAGATAAGCTACATGCTTCTGTTGGGCAATTAGACCTTTTAGAAGGGAACTGTATTGATAGCATTTGAAGGAAGACAGAAGATCCTAGAGATATCAATAGTGCAGCTTGACTTTATTCAGGGAGGTAAGGCATGACACTCGGGCAATAATTTTTTTTAATTCATGCTTCTGCTTTGGAGCATTAAATGCTGGGACCTTATATATTGGGAACTTAAGTGTGGACTGATGGAAACCTATTGAAATGAATGGTGGAACATCCTGAGTGACCCATTGACTTCCAAAGCAGAATTCCTGACATGTACTCCTAGTGGGATGGAGAACAATGTCACACATCACAGGCCTCCAAACTGTGCTCCTAAGATGTGCTCCTGGTGGAAGAAGCTTTTGATGGAATCCATCATTTCAAAATTTATATTTTTTGAGACAGATCCTAACTGAAAAGAGGAAACAGGAAAGGAAACTGACCCTTCCCTTTTTCAGGAAATGAAAACTGAAACCAAAACTTCTGTGGAGATTGAAACTGGTTCAAACATCGTAAAGGGCACAAAGCAATCCAAACTCAGTAGTAGTTGATGGTAAGTCCAATGGAGCAGTATAGGCAGGCTGAAGAAGACAGGGGCTTGCTCCAGAAGCTGAGAATAAGCAAATACACAGTTGCTGCAGCTGTTTCTGTTACTTGAAGGTAACATTGGTGGATCTATACCATCCAGACCCAGTTGAGGAGATTCTGCAGACATGTGCCATTTTGGTGAAGACCCTGCCCATGCCCAACTGTGCTGCAGTCAGCTGGGGATCAGATAGAAGTAAGAGTTTTGAAGGACTTTGTGACTGAGTTTGATGACCTATATGCTGAGAAGACTACTGAGACAATTTTTAAGATCTGTTTTAGTTGTATTTGATGTTTAGTTTTAGGTTTATAATCTACCACCATTTACTTGTTAATTTATGGTTAAATCATGTTAATTCTGGGTCTTAGAGTATTGGTAGGTACCTGAAATTGTAAGTAGTGTTTGCTTTATTTGACTCTTGCATAATAAAACATCTTCCGTTTTAAACCATGGAACCTTGTGGCTCCCTTCTTTTAGTAAACTGGGATTTTGGATTTCCTTTTTTTAAAAAAAAGACTTACTGGACTGTAACTGAGATCATAACCATCTCCAAGTTCAATAAAATGGACCCCTCATCGTCCCTTAAGACAGGGGCTCAACAGGTAGTTTGGGAGGTAAAGTCCATGAAAGGACAGCCACACATGGATTGCCCATATAGCATCCTAAATACCCTGGTCTTTCTCCAGATTTTCTAAGGCTCCTATAGGACAAGAATGAGTTGTGTGAATAAAACAATTGGTTATGTGCATTTTAGAGATGCTTGCTTCTCTTTCTACTGGTTGCTTACACGTTTGTCAGTTTCCATGTATTCATTTCTGACTGGAGTTATACCACATCTTGTGCAAAGTCTAAGCAGTGTGAGTTGGCCTTTCACCTGAGTGAGCCCAGGAGCCAGCTCCCCAGTTACACCTCATGAGTTACATTGCCAGTTTTTGGATCGAGAATGACTGTTGAGTCAATGCAAAAGTAAGGAGTACAGCCAAGGTCTTCGACACTTTTCCAGGTACTCCTAGCTCTGGGTCATTTTGCATTGCTAGCTGTAGAGTGCAATTACTCAAGCCGCAGATCCCCTGAATGTGGAATGTTCAAGATAATCTGGTTGACGAGACAAAAATAGATAATGATTAACCTTTAGTCAATAGTCATTTTGTGGCCCCCGAATGAATCTCTGTAGCTATCAGGATTTGTTTGCTGACTGTCTGCCTTTGAGCGTCTCTCTGCCTCCAACTGCTTTACATTTAGTGGAAAAGAAAACACTATTGTCACCTTACAAATTTTAAAAAAGGAACAGGTTATAGAAGGAGAGTGAGAGGGAGAGAGTCATAAAGGGAGAAAGTTAAGGATTAGATCAGAAAATATGAACATAGTTGGAGGAGTAGGCCATTTGACTTAGAAAGAAAATCAGGCAGAGTTTCTTTTAGTCAGGGCGTAAGTCAGCAGAGTAGGATGTTTTTGGAGTGGACAGAAAAACCGGGCTCAAGGAGAAACTAGATGCATCTCCAGAAGGTTGGAGAGAAATTGAAGACAAGTTTTAAGCCTGGAGGCTCTTATTCTCTGACCCAGAACAAGGTGAGTCCTTGTGAATGGAAGACAGAATTACTGAGACATGTGCTGGGAAGTATGATAGGGGATATTGATATAAAGCAAATAGCAGGGGAGCAAGACTAAGCAACCATTAATAGCACAGCAAATTTCTGCAGTGAGCTGTTGAGCTAATGTTGGTGAGGAAAGTGCCAAGTTCAATCGCTAGTCTGCATTGAGTTAGTCAATCATAGTGGTGGCACTCACAATCACTAACAGCATCCATCAGCTGGCAAATGGAAACATCAGCAATGGATTCCTGCTCCTAAATTCTATCAATTGCCAAAGACTAGAAAGCTGCAGGTGTGCATGCATGTGTGTTAGACAAGGAGTGTGTTAGACAAGGTTGCGATATCTTGCTCAGAGACAAAGAGCCTGCCAGCAACTCACTGGGTCTACACCAGACAACCAGTGAACTAAGCAGAGTACTGGAAAGCAGCAAGTGTTACTGGAACTCTGCTCAAACATACATCAGCTTCTTCAGTAGAGTAGGGCAGGACAAAGGGGGCACACATTCAACATAACATTGCTTCAACACTGATCCATTTGCTGACACTGCAATTTATAGTAATCCGATTTTAATTGCTGCACCATTAGCTCTGTACCTTCAGGTGCCCAGGCCCTAAAACTTAAGAATTCACTCTCTAAACCTCTCCTTCCATCTTTAAGATGCTTCTTCAAACCTACCCCTGTAACTAACCTTTTGATCAAATATTTCTGTATGTGGCTCAGTGTTTAATTTTGCTTGCTAACACTCCTTGGGAGGTTTTACTGTGGTAAAGCTGTGAATAAATGCAAGTTGCCATTGTAAGGAAAAATAATTCTTCAGTCTTTATTTTCTAATGTGTGTTGGTTGTTACTTGCAAGAGTATAAACATTGTATGGAACAGAAATTAGGGATAAGATTGTCTCAATTTGACTGATCTCAACCCTACGTATCAACATTCTCACCATGTCTCCCAATCCCATACCCTCCGGAAATATATCTAATGCACTGATTTATTGAAAATCCTTTTATCGTGAAGCCAATGCCAATTGTAGTTCAATTAAAATATATATATAATTCTCAGCATCCTTATCAAAATATACAGATATGAAAATTAGTGACTCCTGAAAGGAAGACGATAGATCTGTGTTTATATAATGTCTTTCATAACCTCAAGACAACACGAAGCTCTTTATGGCAAACAAGATACTTTTGAAATGCAAATCATAGGACTTATTTACTCTGAAAATCATGATGGGCTGAAAATGGTCCATGCAAAATGGCATGAAGCCCGCTCATAATGAATCATTGGTCTGTTTTACACCCTCACCAATTTCCTCAATTATTAAAGTTACTAGGATATAAAGCTGAGTCTGCAATGAGCTCATTTCTGCACTACAGGCCACAGCTAACACATTCTTTATGATGTTATCCCTGGAGTGTTCAACTGTCCAATTGTTCTGCGTTTGATTATGCGAGTCTATTAACTGATCTGTGCTCACTGTGCTTGATTGCTTGATTCTGAGTGTTGACTTAGAGTCAAGTAAACAGACAACAGAGAAGCTGCGAGAAGCCAAGCTGGAAGCATAGTATAGACATTTTAAAGAATTGTATAAAATTATGTAAATAAAATTCCAGCACACTTCGAAATTAGTGTCATCTCTGCATTGCTCCGAGGCTAATAAAATATATCAAATATACAACAAAAGTGGCAGCAAGGATGGGATGGAGAAAAATTTCAATGCACAGATATGTTTCTTCACTGGGACATGCACCCATGCAGTAGGATCGATGGATTTCAGGTTTAAAAACCTACTTAACCACTATAGGGATGGACAGTTCAGATGTGACAGTGATCCGCAAGAAGGTAACACTTGTACATTGTCTCGAAGCAGAAGGCCAGCAAATGCATGGGAAAACCACCACCACCTGCAAGTTCCCCTCCAAGCCCTACACCATCCTGACTTGGAAGAATATTGTCGTTCCCTCACTGTCGCTGGGTCGAAATCCTGGAATTCCCTCCCTAACAGCACTGTGGGTGTACCTACACTACATGGATTGCAGCAGTTCAAGAAGGCAGCTCACCACCACCTTCTCAAGGGCAATTAGGGATGGACAATAAACACATTGGCCTAGCCAGCGACACCCAAATCCCGTGAACGAACATAAAACAAAAAAAGAATATTCAAGCAGCTTCTTTGTTGTTAGCCATAGGCTTACTTTCTGCAATATGCTGTCTGTCACCAATTCTGCCTTCCACTACCTTTGCAGGTAATATTTTATTGGGCCGAAAGTGTTTCAATACCAAAATATTTTAATGGCACAAAGCCTTATGTTTTCGTACATTCATTGCTCATCCTGCCGCAATTCATTAATCCAAGGGAACTGCTGGCTGTGGGAGCCAGTTCGTGGAAATAAATTGGATAGGGAAAGATGGATTACAAGAACATCGCAGATATAAGTCAGGGAAGACAAGGATGCTAGTGCTGAAAATAATGAAAAGTGAAGAAGTCACTTGTCTTGGTCAAGGAGCACGCAATGAGAGGATATAATTCACAGCCTTTGAGAAAGGGTGGAGATTGCTATGGAAAAGACCCTACAGTATTGTGTGCAGTTAAACTAGAGTTAGAATCAAAGCATCAGACAGCACAGAAGCAGGCCATTCGGCCTATCTTGGCCGTGCCAGTGCCAGTGCCAAATGAGACGAAAGGATTTACATGAGTGCAAATTATTTCTATGATACAACTGCCCGTGCTTCCTAACCCAGAGGTCCATCAATGACTCCATTTTAAAATTCTCATCCTTGTGTTCAAATGTTTTAATGCACTTTCCCCCTGCCCAGCTCTGTAACCTCCTCCAGCCGTACATTATTCCAAAAATTCCACATTCCTCCAACTCTGACCAATTTTACATACCCTCTCCTATCATTGCATTTTTAGAAGCCACATGTCTTATAGGTCCTAAGCTCTGGATTTCCCTCTCTGAATCTCCCTGCCTCTTTACTTCTTTCTCCTGCTTAAGACTCTCCTTAAAGCCTAAATATTTGACCAAGCCTTTAGTTATCCCTCCTTCTGTGGCTCAGTGTCAATATTTGTCTGATTATGCTCCTATGTCACTGCATCGAAAGGAGGATTTGGCCCAACAAGCGTCTTTCTCCATATATGCCACCTCCTCCCACTCTGTTACTGATGTCCCATGCTCTTTAATATTATTTTTTCAAGCAAATATCCACTTCATTTTTTTTTATTTAAAAAAGAGACTGGGCAGAATGTAATGCCCTCCCCCACAGCAAGTTTGCTGGCAGGGGGCATTTAATCAGGTGGGAGTGTGCATGCCTGGATCCATGGCAATCTTAGACCTTAGGTGGGTGAAGTACTGGAAGCAGCCACCATCTCCCCAATAGCGCTGTGGATCAATGAAGAGCTGCTGGCCTCTGATTAGTCAACTGTTGACAGGTGGGATTTCTAACCCTGGGGGTCCAGTGAAGGCCGGTGGCTGCTCAGTTAAGTGCCTGAGCAGCATTTAATGTGGTGGGCCTTCCCAAAGGAGGTGTCCAAAGTGAACATAAGCCCCTTCAAGACTGAGGCTCGGGAAATAATAATGGGATACCAGGAAATAGCAGAAGAGTTGAATAAATAATTTGCTTCAGTCTTCATGGTAAAAGATACTAATAGCATTCCAAAAATACTAAATAATCAAGGGGCAAAAGCGGGGAGCAAATAAATACAATAATTATCACTAGCGAAAAAGTACTAGGGAAAATAATGGGGTTAAAGGCCGATAAGTCATCTGGACCTGAGGGGTTGCAGCTTAGGATATTAAAGGAAGTAGCTACAGAGATAGTGGTTGCACTGGTAGTAATCTTCCAAGAATCCTTAGATTCTGGAAAAGTTCCAGAGGATTTGAGAACAGCCAATGTAACACCCTTATTCAAAAAGGGAGAGAGACAAAAAACAGGCCAGTTGGCTTAACATCTGTCATTGGGAAAATGTTGGTCTATTATAAAGGATTTAACAGCAGGGCATTTAGAAATATATAATATAACCAAGCAGAGTCAGTATGGCTTCATGAAGGGGAAATAATGCCTGACAAATTTATTAGAATTCTTTGAGGGGGTAACAAGCAGGATAGATAAAGGGGAACCAGTAGATGTAATAAACTTGGCTTTCCAAAAAGGTGTTCGATAAGGTACCACACATAAGGATACTTAATAAGATAAGAGCACATGGTGTTGGGGGTAGTATATTAGCATGGATAGGGAATTAGCTAACTAATAGAAGACAAAAATCTTTGATAAGGGGGCATTTTCTGGATGGCAAACTGTAACTAGTGGAGTGCCAAAGGGATCAGTCAATACTGGGGCCTCAATTATTTACAATATATATTAATGACTTAGATGAGGGAAGTGAATGTACTATCGCCAATTTTGCAGATGACACAAATATAGGTGGGAAGGCAAGCGGTGAGGATGACACAAGGAGTCTACAGAGGGATATAGACAGGTTAAGTGAGTGGGCAAAAACTTAACAGATGGAATATAATACTGGAAAATGTGAAGTTATGCAGTTTGGCAGGAAGAATAGAGGAGCTGAATATTATTTAAATGGAGAAAGCTGCAGAAAGCTGCAGCACAGAAGGATTTGGAAGTCCTTGTGCATGAATCACAAAAGTCTAACACACAAGTTCAACAGGTAATAGGGAAGGCAAATGGAATGTTGGCCTTTATTTCAAAGGGAATGGAGTATAAAAATAGGGAAAACAAAAACAGAATTACCTGGAAAAACTCAGCAGCTCTGGCAGCATCGGCGGAGAAGAAAAGAGTTGACGCTTCGAGTCCTCGTGACCCTTCAACAGAACTAGTCGATGCTGCCAGACCTGCTGAGTTTTTACAGGTAATTCTGTTTTTGTTTTGGATTTCCAGCATCCGCAGTTTTTTTGTTTTTATAAAAATAGGGAAGTCTTGCTAAAAGTATACAAGGCCTAGTTATACCACACCAAGAATTCTGTGAACCTTATCTAAGCTCCTTATCTAAGGAAAGATATACTGGCATTGGAGGCAGTCCAGAAAAGGTTCATTAGGCTGATCCTGGGTATGGAGGGATGTTCTTATGATAAGAGGTTGAGTAGGTTGGGAGTTTAGAAAAATGAGAGACAACCTTATTGAAACATATAAGATTCTTAGGGGGCTTGACAGAGTTGATGCTGAGAGGTTGTTTCCCCTTGTGGGAGAGTCTAGGACCAGTGGGCATAATCTCAGAGTAAGGGGTCACCCACTTAAAACAGAGATGAGGAGGAATTTCTTCTCTCAGAGGGTCATCAATCTGTAGGATTCTTTACCACAAAGGACTGTAGAGGCTGGGTCATTAAATTTGTTCAAGGCTGAGTTCGACAGATTTTTAATCAGTAAGGGAATCAAGGGTTACGGAGAAAAGGCAGGAAAGTGGAGTTGAGGATTTTAAATCAGCCATGATCTCATTGAATGGCGGAGCAGACTCGATGTGCTGAATGGCCTAATTCTGCTCCTATGTCTTATGGTATTTTGGATGCAGGGGTCATGCCGGCTCTCCAATCAGCAGGTGAGACCCTCGTCACCTCCATTAAATACCACCATCTGTTTCAGCTTGTGGAAGGAATTCCACATTCTAACTACCCACTGTATAAATCGTTTTCTTTCTAGTTTCGGCTTACGATTAACATAAATTTGCATTATCTTATTAGCATCTCACAGACCAGTTGACCTTTGCTAGTTATCTTCTTACATTTTATAATCCTGAAGGCCTCTTATCAGGTCATCACTTAACCTTCTCTCTAGACCTAACTTCTCAAGTTCTTTATAACTGTAGCTCCTTAATCCTAGTGCCATCCTGGCAAATCTACACTGCACATTGCTGTTATAATCGTTCCTATAACAAACATTTATTGCTACAAGTATTTTGTAGCTAAACGATCACTAAAGTATCAACACAATGCAATTTAGCCAATCTGAGCGATTTTTCAACTTACTACTTGGACATTGTCATTTGATATTTGATATTGATAGTTGATTTCAGTTTGTCAGTGCTAGAGATTTAGTGTAGGCAGTATTAGTCGCAGCTACCCGCTATCCCCTTCCATCCTAAGAAGCAGCCTTTGCATTGAATCCTTGTGACTGGCTTTTTCACATTTTCCTGTCGTGAGTAAGGTTATTGTCTAGTCCCAAGTGGTTCTGCAGACAGAAAGTGCTTAAAAAGAGGCAACACTGTGAATACTGTCTCCATTCAGTGCCTCCGTGTCAAAGGTCTCCTCCATGTTGCAAATAATTTGAATCCTACGTTGTCATGGACTTGGCACTGTGCTGATGGGTGTCAGGCGCATGCAGAGGCAAGCATGTAAATGTTATAGCAGTAATGCTATTTCCAAGTTGGAAATTCAGGAACATCGAAGTTTGAGGGACATGCTTGAAAGAGGCCATTCGCCCCATTCTGAATCATTAGCCGAGAAAAAGTTAACAGTCGCACCATGGGGGAATGTTTACCAGGCCTTGGGAAACAGGGTTGGCAAGCACAATTAGAGAAAAATGCATTTCACCGTTTTGCCAAGGTATAGCTGCAGATTTTCCCAAGGGTGAGCTGATTTCGATGTCAGTAACGCACCCAGGCAGTGGTAGGAAGCTAACTGAGTGGATAATTAAGGCAATTAACTGAAATCTTCCACTGATATTGCAATTCTCCCAGTGTGGCATGGGCCCAATGCTGCATCAGCACCTTGGTAACCCACAGGAGGTGGCTGCACAGTGGGAGGTTGGAGTGGTGTGAGGGTTCAAGGCTTCCTAACCTTTAATGGTAAAATATGGCAAGACCGAGATTTCTGCTGGCATGCCATGGTGTGAGGATCTTTTGGAGGCCGATGTCTTGGATAGTGCTGGGGATGATGCAGCTGCTCTCATCAGACTGATCTCAGCTCCACTGCATCCCTTCAACTCCTGCTGCATTCCCCTCAGCAGCTTTCTCACCACAGACACACTGGGACTTGCTGAATTAACCTAATGCCCCCTGAACCCATCTACCGCCCCTAATTGGATGGTGACCTCTGAGGTGGGCTCTTAATCAGCCACCTTCAGGAACATTGAGCTGGAAGGCTCACTGCTGCTGCAGGTGGACTTGGGATCCAACCCATCTGGGGCCCAATCTCTGAAAGTTTTCTATGTCTATAAAACTCTGATCTAGGTAACTGCTTCTTCAGTGAATCCAGAGATTTGCTGGCATTATTAATCCAAACTGCTTTTTAAAAAGTTATTTTATGGAATGGGGGCGATGCCAGCATTTATTGCCCATCCCTAATTGCCTTTGAGAAAGTGGTGGTGAGCCGCCTTCATGAACTACTGCAGGCCTAGTGGTGTATGTACACCCACAATGCTGTTAGGAAGGATGTTCCAGGATTTTCATCCGCTGACAGTGAAGGAACGGCGATATATTTCCAAGTAAGGATGATAAGTGACTTGGAGGGGAACTTCCAGGTGGTGTTGTTCCCATGAATCTGCTGCCCTTGTCCTTCTAGGTGGTAGTGGTTGTGGGTTTGGAAGGTGCTGTCTAAGAAGGCCTGGTGAGTTGCTGCAGTGCATCCTGTAGCTGGTTCACACTGCTGCTGATGTGTGTCAGTGGCGGAAGGACTGGATGTTGAAGGTAGTGGGTGGGGTGCAAATCAAGTGGGTTGCTTTAACCTGGATAGCTGTTGAGCTTCTTGAGTGTTGTAAGAGCTGCACCCATCCAGGCAAGTGGAGAGTAATCCATCACACACCTGACTTATGCCTTGTAGATGGTGGACTGGCTATAGGTCAACAGGAAAGTTATTCACTACAGAATTCTCAGCCTCTGACCTGCTCTTGTAGACATTATTTATATGGCTAGCCCAGTTAAAGCTGTGATCAATGGAGGCTCCCAGGATGTGGCCAGTGAAGGATTCAACAATGATAATGCCATTAAATGACAAGGGCAGATGGTTAGATTCTCCCTTGTTGGAGATGGTCATTGCCTGGCACTTTGTTTGGCACAAATGTTACTTGACACCTAATCAGCCCAAGTTTTAGTGTTGTCCAGGCCTTGCTGCACAAAGACTGCTTCAGTATCTGAGGAGTCATGAATGGTGTCGAATACTGAGCGGCATGAGTATCTGAGAACACCAGGTACAGTAATCTATCGGAGTAATCACTGACTGCAACGTTGATACTCTGAAGCTTCACCATCTGAAAAAATTCAGACCGGCCAAGGTTTAAAGAATTATTCTTACAAGCCACATAGCTACAATTGAAAAGAAGCACCATCATGAAGCTCTGAAGGAAAATAGGTAAGTATTTCAAGAAGCCCATGAAAACAAATAGGAGCTTGAAGGGGCTTCGGAACAGTCTCTGAATTTATTCAGCAAGTCCATGGGATGTTTCGCCCCCTAAGAATGGGTTAAGGTGCTAAATAAATACATTCCTCACTGAAGCCAGATACTGCACATGCTGGAATTCTGAAGGAGAGAGAAAATGCTGGCTGTATTGAGCAGGTCATGTAGCATCTTTGGACACAGAAGTAGAGTCAAAGTTTCAGGTTAATGACCTCTAGCGATGTACCTATTTTTAAGCAAGTCCAGAAGCAGCAGGAGGTGAGGAAATAATAAAAGGAAATGTCTGTGACAGGGTGGAACGCGGGAGAGATTAAATGACAAAAAGGTTAATGGTGCAAGGCAAAAGACGATGATAATGGGACAAGTAAATAAACAGAAGATGGGTCTAGAGGAGGTGGAAATGGCAACAGCAGAATTATCACCAGCAGCTTCTGTCCAAAAAGATGGGATTCTAGTTATGACTAATCACCAGAAAAGGCCTCAACCACTGCCCCCATTTTATCAGGCAGTATTTGCTGGTATGATTCTGCTTTCGCCAATGACAGCTACTGTAGACCCATCATTTGTTCCTTTACTTGTTGGTGGTCCACCTGTTTCACCGCCTTTCTGGCAATGTTAGGACTGAGTGGAACATGTCATGTTTTTAATGGCCTGGTCGACGTTTCTTGAAGGGATCGCCGGAGGCAGCTGCCAGACGGGTAAGTATTTTCTTATAACTTGTTTTAAACTTGTCTTTACGTGGAACGGTGATGGGGAGCAGGTGTTGTTCTCCTGGCTCCACAGCGTTACTGAGTTGCAGCCGGCCCTTCCTAATCTAGCCTTCCCTCCCAGTTCTGTTCTCCCCTCCGTGCCACCATCAGGACACTTGAGGGCCACGGTTGGTGAGACAGCCAGCTCTAATCAGATCTCCTTTTGATGAGCTGGTCAGAATTAAGCCAATTTAGGCTTTTGAGTTGAGCCTCGGGCCCCTGAACCATGCTCCCTGTGACCCCAACCATTCTATGCCTGATGGAGGCCTGACCTGAACTTCTGGCCTGGATAGTAGTGAAAATGTACAGCCGGTCAATCAGCATGTGGAGGAGAAGTGGTCAATTAATGTTTCTGTGTGGAATCTTTGTTGGAACTGCCTGCTTAGGTCATATAAGACTCTTTCACATGACTGACAGTGATGTGGCCTGGGATAGGTGCAAGGTCGATTATTATTTGTTTGCCCCCTAAAGATCAGGGGTTAAAAAACATCCACGAAACTTAAACCTCCTTGTGGCCAACCACCGTTGCCACTGGTGACGATACTGGAGCAGGGCCATGAAACTACCCAATTGGCTGCAAGGTATCAGGCTGGCTGGCGAAGAAAGAAATAAATTTTTTTTAAAAATTATATCAATGAAGTGGGAGGTAGAACCAAAAATGATCTCCATTAAAATAACATTAAATGAAAATATGGTTAGCACTATGAAGCGCAATGCCCTATGCTGCAGGGTATGACAATCATTAGTTACCTGCTCGGATATGGACAAGTATTAGACTTTTGGATGTGGGCGTTTGAATGGAGTCCAGACAGATCAAGGTCTCCATTCTCTGTTTAATTGATTTCTCAACTACAATGTGTTGAAACAGCCTCAATCCTTGACCTGGTGGATGAATCTGTAGCACAAGTCTAGCCTCAGATTCATCACCAACGGATTTTATTACAGCAATCTATCTAAGGGAGATCTACATTTCATTAGGTGGCAGTTGGCCTAACAGGATTAATGGCTATGCAGCAAGCTTCAGACTTTTCTGCCATCTTACTCTAGGCGCTGCTTGCTCTCCTTTCGGATGTCTCAAGGTTGACTATCCGGTGTCAGTTCAGGCCTGATGTTAGATGTTTAAACGGAACTAGCTGCTTGATAGCCAGCCTGCTGAGAGAATTAAGCTGATGGCAATGTGTTTCTCTAAAGCGAAGTTTTAATCCTGCTCTTTGACAACTTTTTTTTTAAATCAACTAAAGAAACTATTACCATAGAATCTTCTCATGTCCTTATGATGTCCCAAGTTACTTCACGCCAATGAAATACTCCGGCAAAAAGAGCAGACAACTACACACAGTAAGGACCCACAAACAGCAATGGCCAATTAGTGTCTTGTTGCTGGCGTTGGTTGAGGGAAGAATATCAGCAAGGACATCATAAGTTCATATGGGAGAGGCAAGAAGTCCTTAGTTTATTATATCCCGTCTGAAAGATCTCCGCTCCAATAATATAGAACTCATGAGCCCACAGTCATCTGGCATAGAATCGAATTCAGTGTAGCTGTCTTGCCTCTGAGTCACGTGATTATGAGTGCAAGCCTCACTCCAGGAGTCAAGCACAAAAATCAAGACTGACCATTTAGTGCAGTGCTGAGGGAGTACTGCACTGCCAGGTGTGCCAAATTTCAGGTGGAATGTTAAACTGAGGCCCTGTCTACTCTCACAGGTGAACTTAAAGGATCCTGTGGCACTATTTCGTAGAAGAGCAAGGGTGTTATCTCTGGTGTCCTGTCAAATATTTATTCCTCGATCAACATCAGAAAAACAGGTGATCTGGTCCCATTACATTGTTTTTTTTGTGAGATTTTGAGGTGTGGGAATAGAGTGTTGTGTTTCCTTTATTAAATAAGTGACTCCACTTCAAAAAGGGCTTCAGTGGCTGCAAAGAACTTTGTGATGTCCTGTGGTCATGAAAACATGATATAACCAAGAGTCAGCCTTCCTTTCCTTCCCTTCCCTTCCTTCCCTCTCCTCCTCTTCTCTGCTTCCTTTCCTTCCCTTCCCTTCCCTTCCCTTCCTTCCCTCTCCTCCTCTTCTCTGCTTCCTTTCCTTCCCTTCCCTTCCCTTCCTTCCCTCTCCTCCTCTTCTCTGCTTCCTTTCCTTCCCTTCCCTTCCCTTCCTTCCCTCTCCTCCTCTTCTCTGCTTCCTTTCCTTCCCTTCCCTTCCCTTCCTTCCCTCTCCTCCTCTTCTCTGCTTCCTTTCCTTCCCTTCCCTTCCTTCCCTCTCCTCCTCTTCTCTGCTTCCTTCCCTTCCCTTCCTTCCCTCTCCTCCTCTTCTCTGCTTCCTTTCCTTCCCTTCCCTTCCCTTCCTTCCCTCTCCTCCTCTTCTCTGCTTCCTTTCCTTCCCTTCCCTTCCCTTCCTTCCCTCTCCTCCTCTTCTCTGCTTCCTTTCCTTCCCTTCCCTTCCCTTCCTTCCCTCTCCTCCTCTTCTCTGCTTCCTTTCCTTCCCTTCCCTTCCCTTCCTTCCCTCTCCTCCTCTTCTCTGCTTCCTTTCCTTTCCTTCCCTTCCCTTCCTTCCCTCTCCTCCTCTTCTCTGCTTCCTTTCCTTCCCTTCCCTTCCCTTCCTTCCCTCTCCTCCTCTTCTCTGCTTCCTTTCCTTCCCTTCCCTTCCCTTCCTTCCCTCTCCTCCTCTTCTCTGCTTCCTTTCCTTCCCTTCCCTTCCCTTCCTTCCCTCTCCTCCTCTTCTCTGCTTCCTTTCCTTCCCTTCCCTTCCCTTCCTTCCCTCTCCTCCTCTTCTCTGCTTCCTTTCCTTCCCTTCCCTTCCCTTCCTTCCCTCTCCTCCTCTTCTCTGCTTCCTTTTCCTTCCCTTCCCTTCCCTTCCTTCCCTCTCCTCCTCTTCTCTGCTTCCTTTCCCTTCCCTTCCCTTCCCTTCCTTCCCTCTCCTCCTCTTCTCTGCTTCCTTTCCCTTCCCTTCCCTTTTCTTCTTTCCCTCTCCTCCTCTTCTCTCCTTCCTTTCCCTTCTCTTCTTTTCTTTCTTTCATCCCGGTGGCAATGGGAAGTGGGCGGCAATGCCAATGCTGCATGGGAGAAGGTAATTTCAATGGCTTTGCCTTTCATTATAACTCATAAAGCTGGAATGTTTTGCAATTAATTGGTACTTTTGGAATTAAGTGTGAGGTGCACAGGGATCACTGACCCTCAGTTTCCCGACTGTTTCCTGGCTGTTTGGGTAGGCATCTCAATCTAAGAGGAGAAGGTGAGACACTTGGAGCTGCCTGCCACCATTCAGCCATTTTCCTCAAAATGAGGCGAGGAGACCATGATTCATTGCAGGAGAATGAGGGTCACTGGCGGGAGGTCAAGGGTCACTGCATAGAGGCCCAAGTGATCTCATGCAGGCCCAGGGTGATCATGGTGAGGTCAAAGGTGATCTCACAGTCACTGCAGGGAGGACAGGGTGATCTTGGGGAGGATGAAAGTGATCGTGGTGAGGTCGAAGGTGATCTTGGGATCGCTGCAGGGAGAACAGGGTGGTCTTGGGGAGGATGAAAGTGATCATGGCGAGGTCAAAGGTGATCTTGGGGTCACTGCAGGGAAGACAGGGTGGTCTTGGGGAGGTCAGGAGTCATATTGTGGAGGGATAAGGGCAGCTTTAACTGGCTGCAGGAGCATGGCGACTGTGGAAGAGTTGATTCAACCACAGGTGCTGGGTGTTTCTTGAAGGCCAGGCACCCAGTGGAGGCCATACCTTTTCCAAGATCTTAACACCTGCAGAGCTCTTGAAGCCAACCTGGGTCTCATCGTCCCAGTGTTCCTGGGGCCCTAAGTGGAGAAGGAACAGTGCTGAAGAGAGGCTGGAACTGGGTCCAGATGCACAAATGTCAGGAGGTCATCAGGGGGCTCAGCCTGTGGCTGCTCTAAGCACTGGGACAGTCAGGTGCCAGCCACAGCAAGATCATTGCTGCATCCCACAACCTACAGTCTACAACCACCTGTATATAACTTAGGGGCAATGTCAGTGAAGACTGCAGATACTTGGGAGGCTGTCACGTACCTGTGTGCTCCACTGAAGGATGACCTGTAATCTTGGAAGATATCCAATACCTCTGGCTTTGGAAATGCAGCCCAAAACTTCTACAGCAGAGGCTCCTTCCAAGGTTCCACATGTGCATGATCTCCCTGGCAACCACTCATTGCTACATCAAAGATGTGACAAAAGAATCCAAATAAAAGTGCCGGAGGGTTTGTGTGATAGAGGATGCAACCTGAGAGCCAGGCCGAAAGATCTGTGGGCTTTGGGGTCATCTCAGGCTTCTCACAAATGCAGGGGCTATTGGTTACATGCAAGGGACAATCGGGGCTCCCTAGGACCAGCTTGTCAACAGAAAGGTGTTCCACTCCATTAATGTTCAAATGGTGTGCGACCACAGGAAATGTATTCTCCAGCTGTGCGCTCAGGTTCCAGGGACTTCTCATGATGATTCCACTCTACACCATTTCCAGGTGCCAAAGACCTTTGAGGCCACCCACACGTCTGCAGGGTTGGATTCTGGGTGACAAGATTATCCACTGAAGCCTGGCTGATGACATTGGTATGACGCCCTTGAGGAGCATTATAATGAATCCAATGGATCGACAAGGGTGGTGATCGAGCAGATCATCAGCTTATTGGAATTGAATTCCCGTGCCTCCGGCAGAACTCTACAATATGCGTCTCAGAGGGTTTCTGGGATTAGCCATGTTCGCTGTGTGCAGCAGAGATTGTGTGGGAGGCCTTCCCAGCGACAAACCTGGAGCAGCCACAAACCTCAACTGACAAGGATGAAGGCAAGGAGGGGGCTAGAGCAGAGCAGGTCAGCAGGTTGAGGTTCCTGCGCCAGATGAAGGTGATGGAAAGATATATGAGAGAGGCCCATGAGCCCCTTGTACACATTAGGTTCTAGCAGGCATTATATCCTTTGACATCCCTCTGCTTTAGACTTTACATCACTGGAGCTCTGCATCTTCTCCTAAGGGCAACTCACCATTGTCCATCAGCAAGCCCCTTAATCCTCAACAAGCCACTCAATCCCTGTCACCTCAACCATGGAGAGGTTATCACTCTGCCTTCACTCACACAGATGTGCTGCTTACTCTGCAGGTGCTCACACTGCTAACCAGATGATGACAATAAGACCATCCATCACACATCAATAAAACAAACAATACTATTTAATCACACACTACCATAAACTATCATAGAGGTTGAACATCCCTGCCACCCTGGTGTGCCTACACGCTCTGCCACCCTGGTGTGCCTACACGCTCTGCCACCCTGGTGTGCCTACATGCTCTTTCTCCTACATTTAGCAATGTTATGAAGTGGTGCAATAGTGAGATCTGCAGCTGAGGTGAACACAGGCTGTGTGCGATGCCCCTTTGCCTAGGATGACATTGGTGGCTGTTGTCTGGTTGCCCGAAACCCTCCATTGTGCTTCCGCATGGTGCAGGTGTATCCTCTATGGCTGCAGCTACTGGGGGCACTGAGGTCACTGGCAGGGGGACTGAGCTGTGTCTCCCAACCCTTGAAGCCCCTGAAGAGACAGGTTGGCACTCCTCCCTTTCGGTGTGCAATGGCACCTCCCTATCCACTGGAGGAGGAAAGGCACCTGGAGGGATGTCTAGGCTCCTCATCCCCCTCTCTCCTTGGCAAAGTTGCCTGCAGCAGGATCAGTGGCATGCAAGTCTGAACGGATATCTGACAGCCACTGAGCAGTCTGCTGAACCTGGCTCCCCATGGCAGGTGTCAACCTCTCCAGGGGGAAGCCATGCGCTCACACAGCTGAGGCTTGACAGATGGGCTTGGATGGACCCCTCCATCATCTGCTCATGGCTGCGCACAGTCTCTCGCAGCCCTGCCAGATGTTACCCTGCCTGTCACTGCATCTCCAGCAGGTTCCGTGTGGCCATCACCAGAGGCCCGACATCAGCCTGGGCCCGACCTCCAACTATCAGCTCCCTTGACTGTCACGGCCTCCATCCACTGCTCCGGTGTGTCTGTGGACATGCTTATCAGACTGTGACTCCGATTCTAAAGACAATTGCATATCCATGGAGGTGAAGGTACCTGCACTGGGGGAGGCTGTGGGGGAAAGGCAATAAGTCTGAGTCATCCATGAGCTCACCCTCAGAGGTCAACTGCAGGGTTGATGGAGCAGGCTGTCCCTCTGGAATGTGAGGCCCCGCATTGGAGAACATGAACAATTAGTTTCACATAATTCACCTTAAAGATGGAGTTGGTGGTGTAGTGGTGATGTCACTGGGCTATTAACCTAGGGGCCCAGGCTAATGCACTGGGAACACAGGGTTCAAATCTCACCACAGCAGCTGGTGGAATCTGAATTCAATTAATTAAAAATAAATCTGTAATTGGAAGCTAGCCTCAGTAACGATAACCATGAAACTATAGTCAATAGTTCAACCGAGGCGTTCAAGAGGGCATTAGATGATTATTTAAATAGAAACAACATGCAGGGTTACAGGGAAAATACAGGAGAATGGCACGAAGTCATAATGCTCATTTGGAGAGCTGGTACAGACACAATGGGCCGCTGTAACAATTCTGTGATTTGTTGTAAAAACCCACCTGCTTCACTAATGCCCTTAAGGTAAGGATGACAGATTTCCATCCCTAATCTGACCTAAGGGTGACTCCAGATCCACAGCAATATGGTTGACTCTTAACTGCCCTCTGAAATGGCCTGTCAAGTCGCTCAGTTCAACAGCAATTAGGGATGAGCAACAACTGTTGTCCTTGCCAATGATGTCCACATCCCATAAAAAAATCTAAATAAACCCTTCTTGCCATCCCTCCCTGGTGCCCGTCTTCTTTCTGTCCAGTCATCAGCACCAAGCTCGGGGTCTCTTTGCTCCCTTCTCTCTGCACTCCTGCTTTACTTTTCACGATTTCCCAGCTATCCTGCTCTCCATCCACTTCCACCACCTCCTCCTCTGCAGATGTGAGCATCCTCATGTTGGGCACTCCTCCACCTATCTTTGTCCATTCTCTGGCGTCATGTGCCATTTTCTCCTGTGAACAGAGGGGGAGAATGAGTCTCTGCTCCTTGGACAACTTGCCCCATTATGAGCATGCATCCCTGGGACGATAATGGGGCCTCCCAGTGGCCCATGCACACTCCTATTCTCATGGCATTTGTACATCAATGGAAGCATGAGCCTGCAACTTCTCGCTCACATGCATTCAAACTTCATGATGCATCTGCTTCTGGGCCCTACACTTCCATCGCCTGCCTGCACGCTCCCTTGCCTGACTGAGACACATTGCTTGTTGCCCTCTTGAAAGCCACATCGCTCTAACGATTCCATCATACTCACTCTGGTGTGGATGATGTTGTTGACTCTCTTTCTACATTAGGCCCAGGTTCGCTGGTAGACCCTTTGGCTACTAAGCTCTGTTGCAATCTCTGTCCGGGTTTCCTTTGCCAGGTTCTCAGGAGGAAGACGTGGAGGGAGGCATCACTGAACTATGGGGCCACCAGTTGTCTAGTCTGAGCCATGTGCCTGTTGTACGCTCCCTTCTCAATGCCGCTCACAGATCAGGACAAACAAAAATAATCTTGGAGGTCTGTCTGATGTCAGGGTAGAGAGCCAGGTCTGGAGGTCTATCTGATGACAGGGTAGAGAGCCAGATATGGAGGTCTGAGTGATGACAGGGTAGAGAGGGGGGTCTGGAGGCCTGTTCAGAGCTTGGATTCCTATCTGTTGCTGCAATACCAAAGCTGTTGCCTTGTGGACACTCCATTCACATCAGCTGATGGCTGATTCAGAGACCTAGTTTCAACACCTGCCATATAATTAACTGGGCCCTGTGCATCTACCGTATTGATTGGCCAGCTACTGCGTAGTCGCAGTTGGACAGCCTCTCCTGCCACTAGGGGAAAAGCCATCCACTGCCAGGACCTGCACTGCGATGGTGTAATCTATTTATCTCTCTTCCTTCCTGCTTCCCCTTCATCTCTATTCCCTCCTCTTCCTTCCTGGCCTGACCTTTGCTCTTCACAAACACTTGTGTGCGTATATATTTTCAGGATGTGCATTCTTTAAGACAAGGGATCCTTCTAGAAAATAGAAAATGTTGTCACCAAAGATCTAATCTCAGGTACAATTTAAGTGCGATGCAGTACAATGCTCCGATAAATTATAATATCACAGGCCCCCAAGATGGATTTCATGAAAAAGGGTGTCCTCCTTTCACCTCACCCATCCAGAGTGCCAATCTTAGCATCTTTCCATTAAAGCTATTTATTTAAATGAGTCCATTTTTCTGGCCTCTTATCACACTTACACTGGTGATATCAGATCTCCAGCCTGAGAACACTCATTCCCCTCTGTAATCAAGTAACATACCATTCTTACTATTAAAACAGTGAATATTGACCCCACTGTGTCAGCCAAGGAGTTGGAGGTGGAGCAATATTTGTGGTTTGAATTTACCAAGCTTCCAAACCCAGGACAGTGGCTACAGCAACCAGAGTCTCCCAGCTAGAAGGGAATTATTTCTCGAGCAAAATGCTGTGAGGGGAGGACATTTACGCAGCTCAAAGTACCTGGGTAAAATCAATCATAGTCACCCACTGCAGTGCGGAATTGGAAGAAGCAAACCAGGGTCTGACCAATCACTTGCTTATCAGATGTTGATGAACACCAGCCTCCCAATTTTCTTATTGCAAATTTTGGATGGAGTTTTCCGCTCCGGAGACTAAGTGAAATGGTGGGCAGGATTAGGGGTGACTTTCCTGCTGATCGGTGGGAGGAGCTCTCAGTGCCCGATCTTCTGCTTGGAGCCTCACTAATTATGCATAGGTGACTGGCTTATGTGGCAGGGTGGGTACTGATTCGTCTGCCCGCTGTAATCTCATGGGGTCGAAGTTCCTGGCACCACGTTTAAATGCCGCCCAAACACGCACGTTACTCTCTGCAGCCCCAGCCGTGTGGTCAGGAATTCCGGAGACATTCCAGAGGAACAAGGAGAGTGAGCCAAGGTTTAGCCACGCCTCCCTGGAGGCTTTAATTAGAGATACCCACCAGCACCGGGAGATTCTTTTTCCACAGGGATGGATCCAGGAGGTCCGCCAACCTCAACTCGCCGGCCCGGGGGGGCTGTCACGAAGGAGGTCAGCTCCGCGGGCATCCACCAGAGAAATGCCATCCAGTGCAGGAAGAGGGTGAATGATCTCATCCACACTGCCAGGGTACGTCAACCTTCTGCTCACTCCAACCTCTCACGCTCATCACAGCATTATGCATTCAAAGCATCACACAGCTCAGGGATCTCACACAATGTATGAGGGGGAGATATCAGCATTAAAAGCCCATTCACCAGCATCTCAGCTATCATCCTGCACAAACTCCATTCTCAGCACTTACTGGGGAGGGCTCAGCACACACACAGCAGACAGGTGTGCTTCCCAAACTCTGCTCCATCCATTCCCATCACATTCCACCCATTTGTCTTCACGCAAGCCAAACTTGCCCACGACAAGAAACGGAGATTTCAGGCTGGGGGTGGGACAGCTGACATCCAGGAGCTCTCCAAATTTGGGGAGAATGCCTTTGAGTTGGCAGGGGAGGACAGAGATCGCTCCTGTAGTGAAGGTGAGATCGGCTACTCCCTGCACACTAGAATGGATGACCCCCCCCACCATGAGTTGATCATGTCTTGACATTCTCAATGAGTTACAAGCAATGTCAGCCTGTTCATGAGCTAAATTTATCTTTTCTCTCTTACAGGCATCAGCAGGTCCAGGCAGACCAGCACATCAAATATAAGCCCCAGTCCCCAGGCCATATCAGAGCTGAATGATGAGGATCCATTTGAAGAAGACCCTTCACTGTGTTCACCTGCTCCCTCCACCAGCCCAGTGACACCCACCCCGGTGGATCACACGTCTAGGTTATGCTTGGGGTCACATCCTGTGCAACACCTCATTGACACAGCAGTTGGAGGCAGTGAGAGCCCAAGTCTCTGGCACTTGGGGGAACGCTGGAGAATAGGCAACCGCTGGGTCCGAGTTGGAAGATGAGCCTCTGGAAACGGTCATTGCAAATATCCTGGAGATGCAGAGACGGGCAGCAGAACAGACAGGTGAGTCAATAGACTAGAGCGAAGAATGGGGGAGTCCGTCCATGTTCTGTCTGATGTCGTGGCTTCAACATGAGAGCGCCTCAAGGTCTCTATGGGAAGGATGGGGGCCGCCATGGAGACCTCAGTCCAGCAGGTTCTGACAGATTTGCGCTCGGACCCTCACTCCATTGCTCTAGGCATGGGTGGGATCCATCAATGACCAGGCAAATGGCCTGGGGGGTGGGGGGTCGGGTTGGAGTCTGTGGGGGGGTGGGGGTTGGGGACCATGACCTCACTTCCGGTGCCCCTTCTTCTCAAGGGAGGAGGTCCATCAGCTGGAAACCCACAGGCCATCCACTCAGGTGACTTCGAGAGTGCCCAGCGATCCCAATGCTCTCGGTGTGTGACCCCATTGTCTCCAGCTCCACAGGCCGAGGAAGGTGCACCTGTCTCACAGAAGGAGACTCAAAGCAGGCTGGGGCCCTCCAGGCCTTGGCCTCCAGAGGACGCCCGCCAAGGTCATCATAGACAACAGGGCGTCACAATCAGCAGACTGCCTCCATCCATGCTACGGATGTCTGGTGATACACGGGGGGTTGCAGTTCCAAGTCTGCCTGGGGGACCATATGCAAACCTTGCTCTAGACGAAGTGGTAGGGTTAGGAAAAAGAAACATTGTTCTCACTACAGGGGCACGGGTGAATATATAATGCACCTTTGTAAATACATTTTCTGCTCCTAACAATGGCCTCATCATTTGAATGCATCGTGCGTATGCCTCTACATGCCCTCTTATTGTGAGGGTGACCCAAGGTCCCACCCCGTGAATGGCCTTTGTAAGACTCACGTTCATGTGATGTTTAACAGGCTCATGTTAGTTACTTGCCACTTGCATAATGTCAGGGAGATGTGTCCAGCTCTTTTGAAAGTGCCTGCACTTTGAGTGTGGAACTTTTATTCCTCATAAGACCCCATTCAGTTATGCATGCTCAGGTGCCTTGGTGGTGCCTTGAACCATGGGCAATCTCTTTGGTTGCAGGAAGAGTCTAATTCAGGTGGTCACGACTGCATCAAGTCCAGTAGACGCAGGGTTTGCACTGGAGAGCTGCCTTCGACTTTCCAGATCAGCTACATGCAGCTTTGGCTGCTGACCTTTCCAAAGAGTAGGGTCTGGTGAGAGTTGCAGCTCCAAGCCTACCTGGGAGACTGTATGCAAACCTTGCTCTCAATGTCAATGCCCTGCAAAAGAGGACAGACACCCAGTGCCGCAAAAGACTGAATGATGTTCTCTGTTCCACCTGGGTAAGTCAAACTTCTCATCACACACCCACAGGACCCTCACTCACTGCCAGCTCAAGGGACTTCAGGTGTCCTGCTTACACTCTCTGCCTCTCTATTCATGATTCATGCAGGGCAAGCCGGCATACAAGAGAGAGGGGTCACGGACCGGTGGAAGAATGCCTGAAATCAAGTTCCTCATGGACTTTGAAAACAGAGACATCCAGCTGGCCGGAGACGACCTGGACCAGTCCTGTGCTGACAGTGAGGTCGGCGGTGCTCTACCAAGTGAGGATCCAGCAACATCCATCAGACACCCATGCTGTGAGTGATGTGTCCTGTTTCACGGGCCACTGCCATGCACTGATTATCTCTCCTTGCTTCCGCAGGCACATCTGGGAATCAGCCGAGGGAGTCCACAGCCCAGGGCCTCCAAGCAAGGCCCAAAAAAACCTCTGAAGAGGAATCTTAAGGCACCCTCCTTGAAGTCCCATCACAGTGCTCGTCCACACCTTCCACCAGCGCAGAGACACACACCTCAGTGGGACCTAGCTTTACAGTAGATTTGGGATCACGATCTGGTGAGCACATCACACTTTCTGATCCACAGCAGGCACAGCAGGGACTTCCCAGGTTCCCAGCACTCGGAGGGCTGCTGGAGGCCAGAAACTTTTTGAGTCTGAGTCAGATGACGAGCCTCTGGGCTCGGTCATGTCACAGTTGCTGGAACTGCAAAGGCAAGCTCGGGAACATCAGGAAGGGATGTCCACTGCACTCCTCAGATGGCAAGGCACGATGGAGGTGTCCATCTGCCTTAAGGCTGAGGTGATAGTGCAGGCATGCCAAAGCACCGAGGTCAACACTGGTAGGATGGCAGCCACCATGGTGACCTTGGTCCAGGATGTTGCTCCTACACTGCTGGGTGGGCTGAACTCCATAGTTGACCTCCACCAGTGTGTACATAAGAGGGTTTGGGGTAACTCTATTTCACTCCAGCTTCCCCTTCTCCTCAAGGAATCAGCCAGGATCACCCATAGGGAGAAGGATCAGCAGGTGCACATCCTGGGGCCATCGACCCAGCTGACTCCGGGCTTGTCCTATCCATCCAAGTCCTCTCTCCCTGTGACCCCAGCAGCTCCAGCTCCACAGCTCGAGGAGGGTGCTACTGCCACATGGCAGGACCCTGAAAACAGGCCGCGGCCCTCCAGAGGACGCAGGCCGAAGTCATCACAGAGTGTAGCAGTCAGCAGGCCACCTCCACCTCCACTTCGGGAAGCACCAAGACGTGGTGGCAGGGTGAGGAAGGTTAAGAAGATGTAACTCTTTTGAGTCAACCAAGTAAAATTAGTGACAAATTAAAAGGCAGCCCCTTAAAGGGAAAACAAAGACAAAATTTAAAGGAAACTTACAAACGTTAAAGCAAAATGTGATTAACAGGGTCAATAAAACACGCCAGTCCCCGCAGTGCCCACTGGGCACGGAAGGCCTCGATGGTGCTGGCAGACACTGCGCACTCCCTCTCCAGGGACACCCGGTCGTGAACATAGCCGTGGAAGAGGGGCAGACAGTCGGGTCGGATGACCCCTTCGATCGCCTGCTGCCTGGACCTGTTAATAGCCAACTTGGCCAGGCCCAGGAGCAGGTTCAAGAGGAGGTCCTCCTCCCTCCCAGCACCCCCTCTGCACCAGGTGCCTGTAGATCAGGAGCGTGGGGCTGAAGTGCAAACAAAACAACAGTAAAAGATTTTTTAAATAAATGAAAAGGGAGTGCAGCCTACAACACCATATATAGACATGGACAACGGACTCAACAAGGCCACAAAAGATGCAGTTATCTTGGGAGTCTGTGAACCTACACAGCCTATGGTTGTATGGGACTGCTGCTTGCAACATCATTTACCCCAAGTCCCTGATGGAAAGTGGGAGGACACCCCTGTAGAGGGGCCCCCACTGAGGACCTCTGCCACCGGATGGCAACAAGGCACACCAGGGCGTGTCCAGATGGTGTGTGAGGGCAAGGAAGTGAAGGGTGTGCAGCAGCAGCCCGTACTGGAAACCCCTCCACATCGTGCTAAGGGGCACGGAGGGCATTTCCGGGAGGCAACTCAGGTTGCGGGGCACGGGCTCCCTGGGGAGGGTCCAGGTCTTGGGGCCAACATGGAATTCTGCCCGAACTGGGGTATGCTCGGCAGAAGACCACCACTCAGAATGACATCGGAGCCGAGCACAACTGTCCTAAGGTTTTAAGTGACATTGGCCGCGAGCCGGACTTCCATGGACGCACGATGCGCCAACACCAGCCCACTTGTCCGCCTCCCATCATATCCCCAATCCTGGCCACCCAGGCAGCCACAGCCCTCCTCTCCTTCAGCCATTGAAAAGGGCGGAGGGGCAGATTCCTGAGTAGCGGCTCTTTGATGATAGCTGCTACTCCTGTTGGCGGAGAGCTGCGTCGCGAGGTGACCATGTTGCAGACTTTTATCAGGTCCTGGTAAAAGATGGGCAACGTCTGCAAGGAGCCATGAAGGCTGCTTTGGCCTACAAACAGGAGCTGCCCATCATAATTCAGGCCATGCACCTCATGGAAGAAATATGTCGCTAGGGCACACCATCTCGGAGAGGGCTCAACATAAAAGTATCACTGTGTTAGGGGGAAATTATAAAAATACTAAAGGAGAATACATTAAGAATTTACTGAAAAACCCTTAAAATCTCCAGGCAGACATGGCTGCTAAATATATTAAGAATTGAAGATTACCAGATGAACATTGCACAGCCTTGAGAGTCAGACTGGAGACAAAAAGTATAACATAAATTCGATTAAGTGTACTTTCCTCTCACATAGGTAACGGGCAGATGGTTTTAGCTTAGATATGGGAAGATGAACAAGGAACAAAGACGGGGCTTTGATGAAACACAGTCTTGAGTTGTGAGAACCAAGGCCTTTGCGTATGTGTTTTAATCTTGACTGGATAATGTAATTATGTGTTCAGTCTTTAGAATAATTGGTAAGCAAAATCACATGTTTATGTACTCAATAGGATAGAGTTAGCATGGGACCGGTGTGTCAGTTACCGATTGGATGTATTCAAATGTACTCAAACGTATTATGATAAGACAAAGTACAAAAGTAATGAAATGTAATCAGTCTGGGAGCTGGGTCTTCCTTCTTAGGAATGATTGTGGCTCCCTTGCATATGCTTGAATAAAACCGGTTAAAGGAGGCCTGAGTCTCTGTAGTCGCTGTGTGATCGGGGTTTGTAATTTCTCCTCTTGAACTGGCCTATGTGGTAGTTGCAGGATTGGAGGGAGTACCTTCTTCAGCTGCAGGGCCTGAAGGCAGAAAGTCACCACCTGGATGCGCAGGCACACCAGTACCTGACCACCCTCCCTAAGCGGGAGATTCAGAATCTCAGCAGCCATCCAGTACAGCCTTTGGTCCCAGAAGAAGCCAATGAGCATTCTCTGGATTTTTGTGACAAAACCTGGGGAAGGGGTAGAAGTGACCACAACATGGCAGCAATCAGCTAGTTTATGACCAGCACTCAACCCCGGTAAGACAGCACCTGGAGTGGTCCTGTCCAGCGCTGCAGGCGAGTGGTGAATTTGGCCTCCAGCTCCTGCCAGTTCACCAGCCAGGATTCCTCAGCAGGGCAGAGGTGGACCCCCAGGCAGAGGAGGCTGGTCCTGCTCAAGGTGAAAGGCCTGAGCTCCTCGGGTAGGGGATCGAGATGCCACTGACTGACCAGGAGTCCATAACACTTGCCCCAGTTGATCCTGGCAGAGGACATGGCAAAGTAGACCTCCTGGCACTCTCGCATCCTCCGTGGGTCAGCAGAATTGGTGAACATGAGGAACACGTCATCGGCGTAAGCTGAAAGGACCACCCCGATGCCTGGCTTGTGCAGAACCAATCCAGACAACCTCCTCCGCAAGAGGCGGGGGAAAGGCTCCACACAGATAGAATACAATTGGCCAGACAGGGGGCAGCCCTGGCGCACTCCCCTCCCAAAGCGAAGGGGCGCTGTCAGGGACCCGTTAACCTTAGCTAGACACTCTGTGGCAGCGTACAGAAGTTGGACCCGGGCAACGAAATACGTCCTGAACCCAAATTCTCGCAGAGTCTCAAATAAATATTTGTGACCCACCCTGTCGAACCTTCTCCTGGTAAAGAGAGAGGCGCTCGACAGACCAGTACTCTGGGAAAAGTGGGTGATGTCCCGGACCAGATGGATATTATCAGAGATGGTACAGCCCGGGACAGTGTAGGACTGGTCAGGGTGGATCATGTGGTCCAGCGCGGTGCCAAGGCGAGAAGACATGGCCCTGGCAAAGATATTGTAATCAGTGCTGAGGAGGGAGACCAGTTTTGAAGGTGGCAGAGATCCCCCTTCTTAGGCAGCAGGGCAGACACGGCCCTGTGCCACGAGAGGGGCATCTCCCCGGTCGCAATAATCTCCCCCGGGTCCCCAGGATTCCGGTTGGCTGGCCTTATAATGATATGCAGATGTATTACAATGGGCAGGATTTTCGGATGGTCGGGCGGGCTCGGGTGGGGGAGGGGCGGGCCTGGGAGTGGCTGGGAAATGGCCTACCGCCCGCGATGGGCCCCTGACATGCCAGTTAAAGGCCAACTGGCGTGAGAGGTGCGCAGAGAAGCTCAACGCTGCCCGGTTGGGGGCGGGAGGAGAAGCCTGCCCGTGAGCGGGGCAGCTCGCACTGAAAGCCCCCTGAAGGCGGGGAGCTGCCTCAGGTAGCTGTAGAACCTTAAAATCAGAAATAAAGATTTCGAAAATCGGAGAAAAAAATGTCCCCACGTCGGACTCGCTCACATGAACAGAAACCAAACGAAAATCATGTCAAAGCATTTTTATGGTTTTTTTTAAATTAATTAATTTAAATAATCCGCCGGTGGATGAGGTTTCCTCAAAAATGCAAAGGCCGCCTGGCCAATTCGCCCACCCGCCAGCCGTAAGGTTGGACGGGCAGCGAAAAATAGCGGTTAATGCTTTAATGGCTTTAATAGGCCTCTTACTTGTCAGCGGGTGCGCTGCCGAATCACGCACGGGTCCGGCGACCAAAATATCGCGCGAGTTGTGCAATGACGCCAGGACACTCGCCCGACGGTCATCGCACGCTGTTTCGCGCGTGGGCCTGTCGGGTTGGGCACTCACGCTGAGCGGAAAACTCTGCCCAATGAGTTTCCCAACATCCGGTGGCGGGAAACGTGCCCACCGTCAACAGGCTGAGCAGACGATCATAATCTGCTTTCACGGCGTCCTGGAACCGATTTCTGGCCTGCGTGCCATAAAGTCCGCTGATGCCTCCGAGCACGGCCGATGCCAGCGGGCATGGAAAACCCTGCCCTAAGTCTCTCTCGAGCTGGACATACTAGCAGATTGCTGAGGAAAATAAACCTAAGAATCTTGGGTGAGTTGCTCTAAAGTTAAAGCGACAGTGAATGTCCAGTGAGTTCCAGTCCTCAAGGGAGATACCAAGTTGTCAGCAGTTTACTGGGAGAGGGAACTGCAGGGAGCATGCCCTAAAGGAGAAGGAGAAAAGTCCCAAGACCTTTGAGTTAAGTCAAAGGACGAGGACAGGAATCTGGAACAAAGTCCTGTTCAGTAAGGTTAAAGTAAGGAACCATAGAACCATAGAACACTACAGGACAGAAAACAGGCCATTCGGCCCTTCTAGTCTGTGCTGAAATATTATTCCGCTAATCCCATTGACCTGCACCCAGTCCATAACCCTCCAGACCTCTCCCATCCATGTATCTAGCCAATTTATTCTTAAAACCTAAGAGTGAGCCCGCATTTCCCACGTCAGGTGGCAGCTCGTTCCACACCCTCATCACTCTCTGAATGAAGAAGGAGCAGAGGAAAAGGTTCCAAATTAAAGAGAGAAGGGAGCAGAATCAAGACAAAGTGGGCTTGCAAGAAGCCAGAAGATTCAAGGAGACAGCCAAAGGTTGGTGATTCTTTTCTATGGGCCTGCGAAGCAGTGGTGTTTTGTTGGCACAGCTGAGTCTCTGAGACAGGGCGTGGAAGGTGAAGCTTGAATGCACATGGTAAACAGGGGAGGGGAACATTGGAGGCAGGTGGATCCTTGTTGAAGACAGCTGAGAGAAAGCGTCGCCTGGGAGAAGATTCCAAGGTGATTTTTTTGAGAGTGGAGATTGGAAACCTCCGTGTGAAAGATAGAGTTTTAGTGAGACCGATTGTCTCACAGTGTGACGGATGTTTGGGGGGAGTTGATGAGAGAACCATAGCATCTACTTTGGGTGGCATCTGTCACTTGGTTTCAGAGTGTGGGGTTCTGACTATGGGTCATCTATTGGTTTACATGGACTGTATACTTACTTTGAGCATTAGAGTATAAGATAGATTTTGTAACTTGTGTTATCCTTACGAATCTGTATATATCTGTAAAGGTATGGTTGTGGGTGAAGTAGTATTATAATATAGTTCATCTTTCTTGTTTAATATATGTTTTATCCTCTTGTTAAAAGTGCATCAGCAGTCTGTTTGACTCTGTTCAGTAATCGCTCTCCATGTTTCTAAACAAAAAAATAAAAGTTAGGAACTATCACTCCAGGTTCCATCCTGGGATCTGACTTGTCCAGTAGTAACATCAGTAACATCATAACAATACCTGTGATGAGCTGCATGCAAAAAAATTGAGTGCGGCAGTGACTCTCAGGGGCACTGGCAGAGGTGGTCTCCCAGTCCATGTGGAGGAGCCTCCCGCAGAATGTGGTAGAAATGAGCCACCACACCTCTTGACAACTGTTGATGTGTTAAGACCATAAGACCATAAGACATAGGAGCAGAAATTAGGCCGTTCGGCCTATCGAGTCTGCTCCGCCGTTCAATCATGGCTGATAAGTTTCTCAACCTCATTCTCCCACCTTCTCCCTGTAACCTTTGATCCCCTTACCTATCAAGAACCTATCTATCTCAGTCTTAAATACACTCAATGACCTGGCCTCCACAGCCTTATGTGGCAATGAATTCCATAGATTCACCACTCTCTGGCTAAAGAAGTTTCTCCTCATCTCTGTTCTAAAAGGTCTTCCCTTTACACTGAGGCTGTGCCCTCGGGTCCTAGTCTCCCATACTAAGGGAAACATCTTCCCCACGTCCACTCTATCCATGCCTTTCAGTATTCTGTAAGTTTCAATCAGATCCCCCCTCATCCTTCTAAAGTCCATCGAGTATAGACCCAGAGTCCTCAAACGTTCCTCATGTTAAGTTTACTGCCTTCTCAACATCACCACTGCAGTTTCTGACCCCAATCACTCTCGCACTTTCGTTTTAAGCATCATATGTCAGTGGTCCCAAATCTAAGTTGTCAATAAAATGTTCAAGAGTTCTAACAGATGGGACTTCACCTCCATGTTGGGAATCTAAGAAGTACGAGGGTGCCCCTGGCAAGGGCCCCTGGCTCCAGCTGTGGGCTCCTCCCACACTGCCTCAGTCCCCTTCTGTGGAGATTTTTTTCCAGCTTCAATTTTAAACTGCGTCCTTACTTCAGGATCTCAAGATGGTGCTGCTGCATTTCTGCTTCGAGACCAGCATCTAACATCCTCCCGTTATCGTTCTTGTTCCCCCCAATCATCCTGGAACCTCATGATGTGCAGGTAGACATTGCTCCAGCCTCCCATAGTAACACATCACTGTTGCTGTCCTCATGACCCATGTGGATCTCACCCTTCCCCATCGTGAGGCACAGTGATATCCAGAGATGACCCCCCTCCTACCCCGCCACCCTCCAAGAGAGCGTTTAGTATCTCCCCCATTACCGTTTCCCCATTTACAGGCTGCAGATATCTCCCCTGTCCACGACCATCCCATCTGCAGCATAGTATCAAGCCAGCACCCCCCTCACCACCAAACACACCCTGAACACCAAGTTCTGCCTGATCTCCATTGAACAGACAGGCCTTACCCCTCCCTGGAGCGGATCCATGATGTGTGTGCCATGCATGGCCTGCAAAGCCCCAGGACTGCCTTTAATCTCTCACCCTGACTTTTTGGACTCAGTCCCTGGACTATGACTGTCTGTCACTCAGCTCCACAGATCCTTGAGGACTGACTACAACATTGCCTCCAACACCCCACCACCCCGCACCCCCCCAATGAGCCTCTGTGCAACCCTTCCCTCTTGTGCCACACTAAACGACCCCTCCACCTTTCCTACTCTAGAGTCCGCATTCATCCCCTCCCATTCCTGCCAACTGAATACGACCCACCCCCCTTCGGTGCCTGTGTTCTAGTCTTCCATGGCTGGTTCCAACTTCACCCCACCCACCGCTCCCTCCAATAGTCCCTCTGTCTGCCATCATTCCTCAATGCCACGCCCCCACCTAACCAAGAGCACCCACACCTGGACCCTTCACCCTCATGTCTCTGTCATCTCCCGACCCCCACCCCCGCCACCTTTAGAATGCCGTCTCACCTAAGACCCGAAGCACACTGTGAGCGGCCTCCTCCAGGTGAAGAGCAGCAGCCACCCTGAGCAACCCCTACTGCACACCCGAGGCGCTCACCTCGAGGAGCCCAGCCAGACACCCTTTGCCAGACTGGCCTAAAACTGCAGCTCGGGCATCGTTGCCGACCCGGAGCAGCGCTGTTGCAGGGATGCTTTGAATGCTACCTCGAAGTCACGAGCGGAGTGAGGGTTGGGGAGCTTGCTCGCCACTTAAATCCGGTCATGATTCAGGACTGGCCTAATTTCCCGCTGGTGCGGCACATAATTGGAAGGGGGAAACGTGATCATGTCAACTTGCGTTTTTAATGAGTGGTTGTGACATGCAGATGGGATTCCTGACATAGATCGGGATGGGGGGGGGGGGTGGGGGCGCAAATTCTGACTTGTTTACCTGCTGGCGGAAATCTGGCTTTCGGCCCCACCACTGGCGAGACTGGAAAATTCCGCCCAATATTTCTTGGCTGCCACGATTTAAAAGACTAGATTTTAGACCTAATATTTAACAACGCGTGGTGGCTTTAAAACCAGGCTTTATTTTATAGGTTTTGTCCCAACACAGTAAATATTGCTGAAAATTCAATACTTAACCATGACCGAGCACATAAAAGACATTTTACTCTCTGAACCTCCTGCTGTTAAAACAAAATGGGGTGAGATGGTGACATCTCATAGAAATTCATACAAAAGAAAAGCGACAAGAAGTTGTTCAACTGAAGAACTTTGTGAAGAGGATTCCCTGTGGTATTGTTTTCTTGTAGTTTATTTGATCATTTCTCCTCGGCACCAGAAACATGGTTAAAAAAGAAATGATTCCAAGTACCATCTTTAGTCTCTCTTAGCTAGATCTTATCTTCCTCCACCAATGGGCTGAAGGCAGCAGGGGTGGGGGGGCGGGAGGTGGGGAGCATATAAAATCTAGCAGCAGCCTGCCTGCGACCTATCTGCCCGCCCTGACATGCCTGAAATTTGCAGGGGCTGGTGGGGGTGGGGTGGGAGGGGTTTGGTGGGGAGGCATTGAGCGGCCAGTCCACCCTTCCACCCTTAGCCCTACTGAGGCCCTCAAGTGGTCAATGAATGTTCCCTTAAGGGCTTATCCTGCCACCGTTGTTGGTATATTACCCATGGTGAGGGCATGGGTGTGCGGTGGGGAGGTGTGCAGGGGAAAGGCCCACGCCATGTGGTGTCGAGCAAAGGGTGTGGGGGTGTAACCTCTTCTGGGTTCCCATCAGAGGCACTGCCCCCCACCCCCCCGCCCAGGTCATTTTTGCCCTTTTAATCCTCCCATCTCACTTCTTGAACCCAGCCCCCTCACCCTCCCCCTACCCCCCACTCAGTCACCATCCCCTCGCAGAGACCCCTGACCCTGGGCTTACCTGTCAGTCAGGTCCCCTCAGCACTGGGAACTGCTTGTAGTCCCGGCTGTGGCCAGCACTCCCAGCTGGCACTGCTGGATCAATCGGATTGGCCAACAGTTCTCTCAGGTGGAACGTCCTCCCAAGAAAGGGCCGGAAGTCTCGCTTTGAAGCAATTAACACCGTTCCTAGCATCCAGGTACTGTGGGGCAGCCATTGGGATTATGGGCGGGCTCCCCTCACCAGACATTTTAGCCAGTGAGAGGGGGTGGGAACATGTTGCCTGTAAAATTTGGCCCACTGTGTTTATCTGGGTGCAATGTTCAAGACCAGGCATCCAGTATTCGATGAGGCCGTGTGCTGGGCAACTGAGGAAAAGGGCATCGTTTGGCTTATTGACCCCTCTCCATCATTTAGAATAGTGCAGCACAGAAGGAGGCCAATTGCCCCTTTTATCTATGTCAGCTCTTTTGAAGAGCAATCCCGTTAATCCCACTCTCCCATTCTTTCCCATACCCCTGCAATTGTGGGTGTTTAAATTTTAGGGATATAATATCATGGATTGATACAGAACAGAAGGAGGCCATTTGACCATTGTGCCTGTGCTGGCACTCTGAAGGATGAGCCAAATAGCCTCATTCCTCCTTTTTTAAAAATTAATTTGCGTAATGTGGGCTTCGCTGGCTGTGCCGATATTTATTGCTCATCCTTAGTTGCCCTTGAGAAGGTGGTGGTGAGCTTCCTTCTTGAACTGCTGCAGTCCGTGTGGTGTAGGTACACCCACAGTGCTGTTAGGGAGGGAGTTCCAGGATTTTGACCCAGTAACACTGAAGGAACGGTGATATATTTCCAAGTAAGGATGGTGAGTGACTTGGAGGGAAACTTCCAGGTGGTGATATTCCCATCTATCTGCTGCCCTTGTCCTTCCAGATGGTAGTGGTCGTGGGTTTGGAAGGTGCTGTCTAAGGAGTCTTGGTGAATTCCTGCAGTGCATCTTGTAGGTGATACACACTGCTGCTAACATGCGCCGGTGGCGGAGGGAATGATTGTTTGTGGATGTGATATCAATCAAGTGGACTGCTTTGTCCTGGAAGGTGTCCGGCTTCTTCAGTGTTGTAGGAGCTGCGCTCATCCAGGCAAGTGGGGAGTATTCCATCACATTCCTGACTTGTGCCTCGTGGGTGGTGGACAGGCTTTGGGGATTCAGGAAGTGAGTTTCTTGCCGCATGATTCCTAGCCTCTGACCTGCTCTTGTAGCCACAGTATTTATATGGCTAGCCCAGCTCAGTTTCTGGTCAACGTTAGCCCCCAGGATGTTGATAGTGGGGGATTCGGTGATGGTAATGCCATTGAACATCAAGGGGCCATGGTTGGATTCTCACTTGTTGGAGATGGTCATTGCCTGAAACTTGTGTGGTGCGAATGTTACTTGCCACAGGTCAGCCCAAGCCTGGATATTGTCCAGGTCTTGCTGCATTTGGACATGGATTTCTTCAGTATCTGAGGAGTAATGAATGGGGCTGAACATTGTGCAATCATCAGTGAAAATCCCCACTTCTGACCTTATGATGGAAGGAAGGTCATTGATGAAACAGCTGAAGATGGTTGGGCCAAGAACACTGCCCTGAGGAACTCCTGCAGTGATATCCTGGAGCTGATATGACTGACCTCCAACAACCACAACCATCTTCCTTTGTGCTAGGTATGACTCCAACCAGCGGAGAGTTTTCCCCCTGATTCCCATTGACTCCAGTTTTGCTGAGGCTCCTTGATGCCACACTCGGTCAAACGCTGCCTTGATGTCAAGGGCAGTCACTTGCACCTCACCTCGGGAGTTCAGCGCTTTTGTCCATGTTTGAACCAAGGCTGTGATGAGGTCAGGAGCTGAGTGGCCCTGGCAGAATCCAAACTGGGCATCAGTGAGCAGGTTTTTGCTAAGCAAGTGCTGCTTGATAGTACTGTTGATGACCCCTTCCATTACCTTATTGATGATGGAGAATAGACTGATGGGGCAGTAATTGGCCGGGTTTGATTTGTGATGCTTTTTGTGTACAGGACATACCTGGGAAATTTTCCACAGAGCTGGGTAGATGCCAGTGTTGGGGCTGTACTGGAACAGCTTGGCTAGGGGTACGGCAAGTTCTCGAGTGCAAGTCTTCAGTGCTATTGCTGGAATGTTGTCAGGGCCTATAGCCTTTGCAGTATCCAGTGCCTTCAGCTGTTACTTGATATCATGGGGAGTGAATTGAATTGGCTGAAGGCTGGCATCTGTGATGCTGGGGACATCCGGAGGGGGCTGAGATGGATCATCCACTCAGCACTTCTGGCTAAAGATTGTTGTGAATGATTCAGCCTTTTGCACTGCTGTCCCGGGCTCCTCAATCATTGAGGATTGGGATATTTGTGGAGCCTCGTCCTCCAGTGAGTTGTTTAATTGTCCACCACCATTCACGATTGGATGTGGCAGGGCTGCAGAGATTAGATCTGATCCATTGGTTGTGGGATTGCTTAGCTCTGTTTATCACTTGTTGCTTATGCTGTTTAGCACACAGGTTGTCCTGAGTTATAGCTTCACCAGGTTGACACCTCATTTTTAGGTATCCCTGGTGCTGCTCCTGGCATGCCCTCCTGCACTCTTCATTGAACCAGGGTTGATCCCCTGGCTTCATGGTAATAGTAGAGTGGGGGAATATGCAGGGCCATAAAGTTACAGTTTGTGTTTGAGTACAATTCTGCTGCTGATTGACCACAGCGCCTCATGGATGCCCAACCTTGAGTTGCTAGATCTGTTCAAAATCTATCCCATTTAGCACAGTGGTAGTGCCACACAACACGATGGAGGATATCCTCAATGTGAGGGCAATGATTGTGTGGTGGTCACTCCCTCAGATGCATCTGCAGCAGACAGGTTGATGAGGATGAGGTCAAGTATGTTTTTCCCTCACCACCTGCTGCAGACCCAGTTTAGCAGCTATGTCATTTAGGACTCGGCCAGTAGTGGTGCTACTGAGCCACTCTTGGTGGTGGACATTGAAGTTGGGGAATATCCTTGCCACACTCATTGCTTCCCCCAAGTGATTTTCAACATGGAGGAGTACTGATTCCATGTTGAGGGCATCTCCCTCCCCACTGTACAACCACCTCTACTGGGTCATGCCAGTGAGACAGGACATACCCAGGGATGGTGATGGTGGAGTCTGGGACACTATCTGTCAGGTATGATTCCATGAGGATGACTATGTCAGGCTGTTGCTTGACTAGACTGTGAGTCAGCTTTCCCAATTTTGGTACTTTCTCCCAGGTGTTAGTCAGGAGGACTTTGCAGGATCAACATGGCTGCAATTGCCATTGCTGGGTGGTCCATTTAGTTTCATTCCTTTTTTGTGTCTTTGTAATGGTTTGTTACATGGTTTGAGTGGCTTGCTAGGCCATTTCAGGGTCAACCACATTGCTGGGGGTCTGGAGCCACATGTAGGTTTACTTCCCTAAGGGGCATTAGTGAACCAGATGGCTTTTCCAACAATGGCTCCATCATAGACTTTTAATTCCAAACTTTTCTTGAATTCAAATTCCACCATCTGCCATGGCAGGATTTAAACCTCAGAGCATTACCTTGGGTTACTAGTCTAGCGACAATACCATTACACCATCGCCTCCTCCTGTTCATTCCCCATAGCCCTGCAAAGATTCCCTTTTTAAGTTTCTCTTCAATAGGTAAAATGGCCAAAGTAGGCTGCTGTTCAGAGCACATGCTACTGTACAAATCGCTGTTCAAGTACTGCAGACTTTTCTGTGTCAGGAATTTCACTTTTGCCTGCATGAGCTGACACTGGCAGCTGCTGTGCCTCATAAACAGCTGTCTAAGTTGCCCAGAGTGCTTCAGGAGTGTGTAACACCAGGAAACCCCCAGTTACTGTAACACAGGCCTGTCATATTGACATCAGGAAATTAGGTCAATCAACCTACGCAAGTAGGCTCAGAGAGCGCAAGCGATCTCGGGGAATTGTTCTAGTGGTGGAAACATTTTTCATCTCATGTTCTTGCCAGAAAATAAACAATCTGCTGCTTGTGCGTATTGTTGCCCGATGGAAAATGGTGGGGCAATTCATCACCGATGTTTCAATTTGATTCTGTAATTTAGAGATATTCCCCTGATAGCCAGAGATTAAATAAATGGTGCAGGTTGTACATGGTTTGCAAAATCACCTGGTGTGATTGAAAGAATGGGCTGTTCTTTCAAAGTTATGTTCTCCTACAGGTATCAACACCCTTGAGAGTGTCCATGGCAAAATTGTGGTTATCAGGAATTGCTTAATGAGGTAAAATTAAAACTATAGAAGATTATGTTACAGAGGGAGGCCATTTCGTCTATTGTGTGTTGGCTCTTTGCTGGAGCAATGCAGATCAATCCCCTGCCTGGGCCTCATCCAATTCTTTGCTCTGCTTCAAATGTTAATTTACTCTTCTCTTAAAATATGCTAATTTTACAGATAGTTTCAAAAATAGTTAGTTATTGGTAACCTCCCTTGGCCAACAGCATCTGGGTGACTGGTTGCAGATCAAGTACCAGATAATAACCAGTTCCAACAATAGAAAGTCTAACAATCTCTCCTTGAGATTCCACAGAATTATCATTGTTATATTCCAGGCATCAACATCCAGGATGGCCATCATTGAGCATAAACTGAACTGTACCAAGCACATCAGTACAGAGGCTGCAAGGCCTGCTCGTGGGCTGGGAATTCTGTGGCGAGTAACTCACCTCCTAACTTCCTAAACCCTTTCCACCATCTGCAAGGCACAAGTCAGGAGTGTAATGATATACTCTCCACTTACCTGGATGAGTACAGCTCCGTGACACTGAAGAAGCTCGATATCATCCAGAACAATTAAAGTAACTCACTTGATCAGCACCCCACCCACCACCTTAAACATCCGGTCCCTCTACAATTGCTGCACAGTGGCAACAGTGTGTATCATCTACAAGATGCACTGCAGTAAGTTGCTAATGCTTCTTTGAAAGCCCTTTCCAAACCTACAATTTTTACCACCTGGAAGAACAAGGGCAGCAGATACAAGGGCACACTACCACTGGTAAATTTCCCCTTTATGTTACACAATGTCCTGACTTAGAACTATATCGCTGTTCCTTCAATGTCACTGGGTCAAAATCCTGGAACTCTTCCTCTAACAGCATTGTGGGTGGACTGCAGCAGTATAAGAAGGTAGCTCATCACCACCTTCTCAAGGGCATTTAAGGAAGAGAAATAAATGCTGGCCTTATCAGCAATGCTCACACCCCATGTGACAATAAAAATTAAAACTCATCTTTGGAACTTGAAGGTTTACCATCTATATAATAATGTTAGGACAATTCATTTCACAATAATTTGAGGAATAATCATACTATTCCATTGTGTGTGTTCATAATGGCACGGAAAATTCTGAAGCTGAATGACCTTCCAATAGAGTGAAGAAAATTATTTCTGAAGCACAGGGCAAGAAAAGTGTCCCTAATGCTGCAATTTGTCCCCAGGCATGTTGTACTCATCCAAAAAATGTAACACAAAAGGATGGATGGTGGAGGGGGGAGGGAGCATAACAAGCCATGACTTACAAAGACAATCATTTTAGGTTTAGCACATAAAAATGAACCATAATTGTATCTGAATGTGACTGGGTAAATACATACCTTCTAACACATCAATGGGCAATAACAAAATAGTTTACCTCAAATAGATTATACATAAGACATATACATGAAAAATTCATTTGAGAAAGGAATATTGCCAGAGGACTTGCTAACAGCAATTGCAAGAGGGGAAATAGAACTAATCCAGGGAACTATACTCCAGTTAACTTAAGATAGGAAAGATACTAGAACCTTTGGTAAAAGGTCAGGTAACAATACGTTTAGAGACTGAGAATATCATTTAAAAATCTATCAGAATGGATTTCTGAGAGGAAAGTCATGTTTAAGCAACCTTATTGAATTCTTTGAAGAGGTAACAGAGAGAGAAGACAAGGGCAATTTAGATGTCCTTTCCCTAATATCTTTTAGGGAAGGAAATCTACCATCCTTACCTGGTCTGGCTTACAAGTGACTCCAGGCCCACAGCAATGTGGTTGACTCTCAACTGCCCTCTGAAATGTTTAGTTCAAGGGCAATTAGGGAAGGGTAACAAATGCTGGCCTTGCAGGCAATGCCCACATCCCATGAAAGAATAAAAAAAAGATGTGGTATACATTCAGAAGGCCTTCAATGAGGTTGGAGCATAACAGACTCATGACAAAGCCCATGAGGTGTGGAGTCAGGTAGCAGAACGAATATATAAATGATTTGGACTCAGTAATTGCAGGTATGGTATTGAAATTTATGGATTACCTCAACCTGATGAATAACGAGGTCTCTGATTCCTCAGAAAGCAAGATACTAAATAAGACAAAGGAACAAAGAGATCTTGGAATACTGCTACATAGATCATTAAATGTAGAAGCACAGGTTGATAAGGTCACAACCAATGTAAATACAATTATGGGCTTCATTTCTTGAATGCAAAGAACAAAAAATGGGATGTCGTATTAACATTTACATGGAGCTTTGGTTAGAGCACACTTGGAGTACAGTGACCAGCTCTGGCCTCTACACTACAGAAGGGATATTGAAGCAATGGAGAAAATGCCGAAAAGACTTATAAAGATGTTACCAAATTTGAGAGGATGCAAGTATCAGGAAAGATTGAGGATGCTGGGAATCTTTTCTCAAAGAGAAAACTAAGAGGAGAACTGATATTTGCTCTTAATTATGAAAGGTGTTCAATAGAGTGGATCTGGAGAAATTGTTTCCACTTGTGGTGAAGCCCAGGAGAAATCAGGAATACAAAGATAACCTCCAACAGATCAAATTAAAAATGTAGAAAGAATTCCTTTGCATTATGCAATTAGATTATGTGAAACTCACTGCCACATTGAAACAAATATCATTGATACCATTAAGAGAGGTTTGCTGCATACATGTGGGAGAGTAATAAAAAGATACAGGTGGCTTGTATTGGGCACAGATAGTGTCATAGAGTTGTTGGGCTGAGTGGCTGTTTCTGCACTGTACATTTTATGTCATTCTACATAGATTACATTGAAATCGAAATTGGCGAGACACTTCTCAGTGTATGGCATGGTTCTTTAATTAGATTTTATTTGTAATATTCCTTCATATTTCAGCTAGTGGTTACTTACCTTCCTCCAACCAGGAAAGAGGGTAGATGGTTAAATGCCGCAGACCATCCACTGATATCACCATCTACAAACTTAAAAGCCCTGGTTTTCTGCAAATCTGCACATAGGTAAAATAGCCAGATTTAGATGTATTATTGTTCGCATCAATAATGGTCTCAAAATCAAATTTAGGACAAAAGTGGACATGGGGTTGTTGGGGGAGGAGTGGTGGGGAGCAGTGCAAGTTACAGTGAATGGAATATTGGAGGGCAGTAGCTATTATTAAATGTTGAGTGTGTGGGGCTTTTGCTCATTAAACTTTGAGCATCCATTTTTCAGAAGCTTCTTTTAGGAGATCAAATGGACAGGGTACAGTACAGGATGGGGTACATGTCTGTGACCTTCTCCCATAGTACGAAACTCTGCGGCAAAGTGTGCCAATTCAAATGAAATGGGACAATAAAATCGCAAGTACCAGTTGACTGAGCCAACTCAAGCTCACCACAAGGAGCTTAGCACACGACATTTTATACGACAATGGGATTGCCAGTGATCACAAATAGAACGGAGTATATTCTGTAATCCTATAACTGCACAAAATGCTGCTATCAGCAGAATTTGTTCCTCATGCATGGCATCTCAGGTTTGTAAATGTGATTAACAAGTAACCTTTAGACATGTGATCTGATTTAGTAACTAGCACCAGCGACAATTATATTACTGGACTGAAAAGTGCAGCAGACAAAGCGGAATTAATTTGGTTATACATGACAATATTTGCCTATAATGCAGTCCTTAATGAGTGCTGTCCTTGGTCCTGAAACATAAAGCAGTGTGTGACTCCTTAATGAACTAACAAAATGAAATGAAGACAGTAAAGTTCATTTAGGAAAGTTGTTTTGCAAATTCCAGCATGTCTGGATTGATCATCTGTTAACTGGACCAGAGCTCGCAAATACATGGCAGGCAAGAAGTACATAGCACATAACAGGAATAATTTTCAGTTACATTATTTTTTCATTCTTTCATGGGATGTCAGCATTGCTGGCAAGGCCAGCACTTGTTGCCTCTGCTTTATTGCCTTTGAGAAGGTGGTGGTGAGCAGCAGCATTCTTGAACAGCTGCAGTCTATGTGGTGTAGATATACTCAAAGTAACGTTGTATTTTAAGGACAGAAATAGGCCATTCGGTGTTTATGCTTCTCACAAACCTCCTCCCACTATCCTTCATCTAACCCCATCAATATATCATTTTATTCCTTTGTCACGTGTGTATTTATCCAGCTTCCCCTTAAATGCATCTATACTATTCACTTCAACTATTCCTTGTGGTGTAGGGAATCCCACTTTCTAGCCACTCTCTGGGTAAAGAAGCTTGTCCTGAATTCCTTATTAGATTTATTAATGAATATTTTATACTTAAAGTCCCTAGTTCTGGCTTCCTCCACAAGTTGAAAAACCTTCTCTACCCATCTAACCCACCTTGACGATTTCTATCAGGTCACCTTGATTTTTCTCTTTTCTGGAGAAAACAGCCCCAGCTTGTTCAATCTTTCCTGATAGGTGCAACCTTTCAGTTCTGCTATTATCGTAGTAAATCATTTTTTAACCACCCTCTCCAGTGTCTCCATATCATTTTTATAATGTGGAACCCAAAATAGCTTACAATACTCCAAGTGTGATATAACAAAAGTTCAACACTTGTTTAAGATGTTTCAAATCAATCCATCTAGAAATGAGTCTCAGTACTTTGTTTACGTCTAAAAATTGCCTTATTAAACGTGAATCATTACTTTTAGGATTTATGTATCTGTAGCCCTAGTTCCCTGTGCTCCTGTATCCCATTAGGTACCTGTGTTCCAAGGAGTTTTTGACCTCCTTATTCTTCCTCCTTCCAAAATGTGAAACAAATCCATGTTGAAATTCTTGTGCTAATTACATACCCATTTTTCAAGTTTATTAATGTTACCTTGATTGTTGCCAGCCCCCTTCTGTATTAACTATACACCCCAATTTGGTATTGTCCACAAATGTTGAAATTGTACTTCTGATTCCAGAGTTCGAACCTTTCTTTCATTCTTTGATGGGATGTGGGCATCACTGGCAAGGCCAGCATTTGGTGCCCAACCCTAGTGGCCCTTGAACTGAGCATCTTGCTAGGCCATTTCAGAGGGAAGTTAAGAGCCAAACACAATGACGTGGATCTGGGGTCACATGTAGGACATATTGGGAAAGGGCAGAAAATTTCCTTTCCTAAAGGACATTAGTGAATCAGATGGGTTTTTACAATAATCGATGAAAGTTTCATGGTCACCATTGCTGAGACTAGTTTTATATTCCAGATTTATTAATTAAATTCAAATTCCACCAGCTGCCATAGTAATATTTTATCTTGTGTCCCCAGAGCATTAGTGTGGGCCTCTGAATTGCAGGCCCAGTGATGCCACCTTCTTGTTTAGTGACTTCAATGTAGTAAAATGTCCCAGTGCACCTCACAGGAAGGCTGTCAGACAAAAAAAATTACACCAAGTTGAAAGAAGGAGGCATTAAGAGCTTGGCCAAAGGTATAGGGTTTAAGTAGGGTTTTATACAAAGAAGGACAGAGGTTCTAGAGAGAAAGAAAAGGACTTGGGAGAGAATTCTAACATTCATAAACTTCAGAATTTATGGTCTAGATAGCTGAAGTCCTGGTTACCAATTGTGAGGTGAGGAAAGTGGGACGCACAAGAGGCCAGAGTAGGAGGAATGCAGAGTTCTCGGCAGGCTAGAGCTTACTGAACGTACTGTTCTTTGCTTATTATTTCTCACCCTATTCAGTCACACCGAATCAATATGAGACAAAATATATGGCTGTAAGCACAGTTGAGTGCAATATCCTACGATTAATGTTCCATTGTATGTTTTTCTTCTGATCCTGGTGTCAGCCAGGATAAGAACCAAGAGCGTAATGTTTACCATATTACCATCATTGTGCAGCACCTCATATCACCCATTCCAGCAGTGAGAAGCAACAGCTCTATGAAAGAGATATCTATTTAGGACCATTTATTTGCTCTTTCTTCATAGCCTTGATTTTTTTTCCTTTTCAATTATATATCCAATTATCTTTTGAAAGTTATTGCTGAGTCACAGTAGGGAGCTCAAATGAGGTCGAGCAAGAAGCAGAGCAGGAACCTGGTGCTCAACTTAATTTGAATATTCCTTCAGCTGCTGATCCATGGTGTTGGGACTTCACCAAATCTGATGACAGCAGGAGTCTATTAGAGAATGAGGGCTTTTTTTTATTCATTCATGGGATGCGGACATTGTTGGCTAGACCAGCATTTATTGCCCATCCCTAATTACCCTTGAGCAAGTGGTGGTGAGCTGCCTTCTTGAACCACTGCAGCACATGTGGTGTAGGTACATCCACAGTGCTGTTAGGGAGGGAGTTGCAGGATTTTGACCCAGCAACAGTGAAGGAAAGGCAATATATTTCCAAGTCAGGATGGTGAGTGGTTTGGTGGGGACTTCCGGGTGGTGGTGTTCCCATCTGTCTGCTACCTTGTCTTTCTAGATGGTAGTGGTCATGAGTTTGGAAGGTGCTGTTTAAGGAGGCTTAGGGAGTTTCTGTGTTGCATCTTGTAGATGGTACACACTGCTGCCACTGTGCATCGATGGTAGACGGAGTGAAAGTGGTGCCAATCAAGTGAACTGCTTTGTCTTGGATGGAGTGTTGTGGGAGCTGCACTCATCCAGGCAAGTGGGGAGTATTCCAACACACTCCTGACTTGTGCCTTGGTGGACAGCCTTTGGGGACTCAGGAGGTGAGTTATTCCCTGCAGGATTCCTAGTCTCTGACTTGCTCTTGTAGCCATAGTATTTACGTGGCTAGTCTAGTTCAGTTTCTGGTCCATGGTAACCCCCAGGCTGTTGATAGTGGGGGATTCAGTGATGGTAATGTCAATGAAGCATTAGGGGCGATGGTTAGATTCTCTCTTGAGGGATTTGGTCATTCCCTGGCACTTGTGTGTTACTTGTCATTTCTCAGTGCAAGCCTGGATATTGTCCAGATCTTGCTGTATTTGGACATGAATTGCTTCAGTATGTGAGGCGTTGTGAATGGTGATGAATACTGTGTAATCATCAGCGAACATCCCCACTTTTGATCTTATGATGGAAGGAAGGTCATTGATGAAGCAGATGGAGATGGTTGGGCCTAGGAACTACCCTGAGGAACTCCTGCAGTGATATCATGGAGCTGAGATGATTGACCTCCAACATCCACAACCATCTTCCTTTGTGCTAGGCACAACTCCAACCAGCCGAGAGTTTCCCCCCTGATTCCCATTGACTCCAGTTTTGCTGAGGCTCCTTGATGCCACACTTGGTCAAATGTTGCCTTGATGTCAAGGGCAGTCACTTGCACCTCACCTCGGGAGTTCAGCTCTTTTGTCCATGTTTGAACCAAGACTGTAATGAGGTCAGGAGCTGAGTCGCTGTGGCGCAACCAAAATGGGGCTCCAGTGATCAGGTTAATGCTAAACAAGTGCCACTTGATAGCACTGTTGATGACCCCTTCCATTACATTACTGATAATCGAGAGTAGACTGATAGGGTGGTAATTGTAGCAAATTCTTCAGCCTTATCTTTTGCACTGATATGCTGGGCTCCCCATCATTGAGGATGCAGATATTTGTGGACCCTCCTCCAGTGAGTTGTTTAACATCCACCACCAATCATGACTGGATTTGGTAGGACCACAATGCTTACATCTGATACATTGGTTGTGGAATCGCTTAGCTCTATCGATCACTTGTTGCTTATGCTGTTTGGCTTGCAAGTTGTCCTGTGTTGTAGCTTCACCAAGTTGACACCTGATTTTTAGGTATGCCTGGTGCTGCTCCTGGCATGCCCTCCTGCACTCTTCATTGAACCAGGGTTGATCCCCTGGCATGGTGGTAATGATAGAGTGGGAGATATGCTGGGCCATGAGGTTACAGATTGTGGTAGAATACAATTCTGCTGCTGATGGCCTACAGTGACTTATGGTTGCCCAGTCTTGAGCTGCTAATTCTAGATGAAATCTATCCCACTTCACACAGTGGTAGTGCCACACAACATGATGGAGAGTATCCTCAATGTGAAGACAGGACTTCGTCTCCACAAGGACTGTGCAGTGGTCACTCCTACCAATAGTGTGATGCACAGATGCACTGCGACAGGCAGGCTGGTGAGGATAAGGTCAAGTAATTTTTTACCTCTTATTGGTTCCCTCACCACTTGCTGCAGACACAGTTTAGCAGCTATGTCCTTTAGGTCTCAGCCAGCTCAGTTAGTAGTGATGCTACCGGGTCACTTTTTGTCATGGACATTGAAATCCCCCATCCAGAGTAACTTATGTCCCTTTGCCACCCTACTGTAATCATTTGCATGTGTGTATCAAGCATTTCGCATAATCTGAAGGTAATTATGGAGAAGTCCACCAGCCACATCCATGCAATGAATGTTGGATTGCTTAACCAAACTATAGAAATTTTGTCCTCCGACTGTCCTAGAAATGCTTCACCAATTTATTACCTTCAACATTTGTATTTCTCACATCCAGCTTTCACATTTTGTTTTCTGAAGCACAAGTGAAAGAATGATGCAAGTTCTTAAGCTCATACATGTAGAAATTTAAGCGAGATGGTGGTGCAGTGGTAATGTCACTGGACTCATAATCCAGATACCCAGGTTAATTCTCTGGGGGCATGGGTTCAAATGACAACTGGTGGAATTTAAATTGAATTAATAAATCTGGAATATAAAACTAGCCTCAGTGATGGTGACCATGAAACTATTGTCGATTGTTATAAAAACCCATCTGGTTCACTAATGTCCTTTAGGGAAGGAAACCAGCCGACCTTACTTGGTTTAGCCTACACGTGACTCCAGACCCACAGCAATGTGGTTGATTCTTAACTGTCCTCTGATATGGCCCAGTAAGGCACTCATTTCAAGGGCAATTAGGGATGGGCAGCAAATTCTGGCCTTGCCAACGATACCCATATCCCATAAAAGGATAAAGAAAAAAAAATTCTGACATCGAACTAAAGTTTACTTTAGTAATTTGAACCCATAGTCTCTTGTCCTCATCCCACAGTTTGCTCAGCATTCCAGATTAAACTTTGCCATACCATTTACTAATTATACTTCCTTCAGAAAGAATGAGGAGGCCACATAATGCTTGGATAATGAGTCTAAATGGAATAGAGGAGCTCAGGGATCGAGGAGCACAAAACACATTATTGACTCTATTCACTAAAAGTAGCACCACAGGTTAATAAGGCCATTCAAAAGACAAAGACTGGGGTTCATTTTAGAGGGATAGAATTAAAAAGCAGAGAAGTTATGTTAAATTATTGAACCTTTGTTGGACCATCCTTGGAGTACTGTGCATAATTCTGGTTTCCATATGATTAAAAAGGATAAAGAGGCACTGGAGAGGGTGGAAGCCAGATTCATAGGAATGAGGTAGGAATGAGAATTCACACTACCTGAGTACCTTGATATCCAGGCCTGTCTTTGGGATCAGCACAACAGATGATACCAAAATGGAGCCGATATATTTACCAGAAAAGGCTGGGGCTCTTTTCTTGAGAGCTGACATAATAGAGGTCTTTAAAATGATGACAGGGTTTAGCTATGGTAGATGTAGATAAGATAGTTCCACTGGTCAGAGATGCCAAAAATAGAGGCCATAAATATATGCTACTCACCAATAAATCCAGTAGGAAATTCAGGAGAAAATTCTTTACTCAGGAGAGGTTAAAATACGGATCCTGCCACCACAAGAAGTAACAAATACCATATTTGTATTTCAGAGGAAGTTAGATAAGTACATGAGAAAGAAAGGACTAGATAAATATAGGTTTGGGTGAAGAGGGGTGGGAACAGGCTGGTGTGGAGCATAAATGGCAAGAGTAGGCCAGTTGGGTTACATAACCTGTATCTTTGATGTGGAGAATTACAGATGGGGATAGATAGGGATGGACAATAAAAGCTGGCTGTGGATGAATAAAAAAATGAAAAGGACTTTTCACAACCACTGGACTTCTCAAAGCACTTTACAGCCAATGAAATACTCTTTTAAAGAGTAGTCACTGTTCTAATGTGGAAGCAACAAGATGTCTATGCAAGAAGGTAATAAGATCATCTTTCAGACGCCTGCCTTCCAGGCTGAGAAGCCCACGAGTTTCCAATCTTTCTTCTTAGCTGAGACCACTGAAACTAGGATCAACCAATTTTCTCTTCTCTGCACTATCTCCAGAATTTGAATGCCTACCTTGTTTCTTGGTACCAAAAATGGACACAGTACTCAGGGAAAGGAAACTATGACTGGCAGGTTGGCTATATACCCATTGGAGTTGAGAAGAATGAGAAGTGATCTTATTGAAACATATGAGATCCTGAGGGGACTTTACAGAATAGATATTGGGAGGATGTTTCCACTCATGGGGGAGACTAGAACTAGAGGATGCAGTTTAAGAATAAGGGGTCTCCCTTTTAAGACTGAGATGAAGAGAATTTTTTCTCTCAGAGGGTCATTAGTGGAATTGCCTTCCCTAGAGAGCAGTGGAGGCTGGGTCATTGAATTTATTCATGGCTGAGGCAGACAGATTTTTGATAGACAAGAGAATCAAGGGTTACAATAGGGAGATGGGAAAGTAGAATTAAGACCATAACCAGATCAGCCATGATCTTATTGAATGTTAGAACAGGTTTGAAGGGCCAGATGACCTACTCCTGCTCCTAAGTTCCATGTTCCTATGATACCTGGCCTGGCCTACATGTGAATGGAGTCTTAAACTTTATTGAATAATGCTCAATGTTCTGGATGGTAGCCAAGTCTAAGGATGGGCAATAAATTGGGCCCAGCCAAACACATTCTGAGGAAACAAAAAAAAAGGCTTTTGTCTTTCCAAAATTGGCACTGGACAGTGATCAGGAGCAGGAGTCCTGGCCGGTTACCATTTCTAGCTAGAACCACTAAGGTCAATTGCCCTACAACAGTTTTAGTTCAGGCAATGGATTGAAGCTTTTCTGTCTGTGTGGTTCAGTTTCAAACCGGCCAGTGCAATTATAAATTGTGTCTTTTGGCCAAACCTAACATGCATTTTAATTACCAAGATATCAAAGAGTTAGCCTTGTTCTGTAATTTTTCAGCTTTATAAATAGGAACAAGAACGTGAACTTGTGGTCTTACTGCGAGCAGTGGTGACATGCAGTCTATTGCTGTACCTTCATAACCTGGTCAGCCAACCTTGAACTTGGGCATCACCCAAATGTTACACCTAAAAATGAGTTCAGTGTCATGTCCATTTTGCTAATGTTGAGCCAAGCTGAAATAAACCTCCCAAACTCATTAGAACATATCCTAACTTAAAATGGGTGTAGCTCTGTCATAAAGTATGTATCTTGGAAAAAGGGTAGTATCAAGGACCCCTAGTAAGATGGTCTTCATTGCGAGAGGACTTGAGTACAGGAGCAAGGATGTCTCACTGCAGCTATACAGGACCTTGGTGAGACCACTCCTGGGTTATTGTGTGCAGTTTTGGTCACCTTACCTGTAAGAAGATATACTTGCCATAGAGGGAGTGCAGTGAAGGTTCACCAGACTGATTCCTGGGATGGTAGAATTGTCGTATGAGGAAAGATTGGGCTGACTAGGCCTGTATTCACTAGAGTTTAGAAGAATGAGAGGGGATCTCATTGAAACATATAAAACTCTGACAGGGCTGGACAGACTGGATGCAGGGATGATGTTTCCTCTGGCTGTGGTGTTTAGACAAGACAAGAGAAACTCACCTCCTGATTCCCCAAAGACTGTCCCCAGTCTACAAGGCATAAGTCAGGAATGTGATGGAATACTCTCCACTTGCCTGGATGAGTGCAGCTCCAACAACATTTAAGAAACTCAATACCATCCAGGGCTAAGTCTTTGATATCTTGGTAATTAATTGCACAAGGGATCACAGTCTCAGGATATGTGCTCGTCCATTTAGGATGGGGGTGAGGAGAAATTTCTTCACTCAATGGGTGGTGAACCTGAGGAACTCTCTACCACAGAAGGATGTGGAGGCCAAGTCACTGAATATATTTAAGAAGGAAATAGATAGATTTCTGGACTCTAAAGGCTTCAAGGGGTGTGAAGAAAGTGGGTGTGTGGCATTGAGATAGAGGATCAGCAATGATCATATTAGATGGCAGAGAAGGCTTGAGGGGCAGAATGGCCTACTCCAGCACCTATTTTCTATGTTTCAATGTCTCTAAATCAATGGAAATCAGGGAGAAAGCTCTCCATTGATTGGACTGAGCCCTGTCACTGTTTAAAAGTAAGAGCTCACTCATTTAAGAGAGAGATGAGGAGAAACTTTATCTCTCAAAGGGTTGTGAGTCTTTGGAACTCTTCCTCAAAAGATGGTGGAAGCAGAGTCTTTGAATATTTTTAACACAGAGCTGGATAGATTCTTCATTAACAAAGGGGTGAAAGGTTATCAGGGGTAGGCAGAAATGTGGGATTGAGGTTACAATTAGATCTGCCATGATCATATTGAATGGCGGAGCAGGCTCAAGGCACCAAGTGGCCTACTTCTGCTCCTAATTCATGTGTTCGCATGTTCATATGTATCTAGCACAAAGGGAGATGGTCGTGGTTGTTGAAGGTCAGTTATCTCACCTCTGGACATCACTGCGGGAGCTCCTCAGAGAAGTGCCCTAGGCCCAACCATCTTCAGCTGCTTCATCAATGACCTTCCTTCCATCATAAGGTCAGAAGTGGAGATATTCGTGGATGGTTGCACAATGTTCAGCACCATTCATGACTCCTCAGATACTGACATACTCTATGCCCAAATGTAGTGAAATCTGAATAACATTCAGGTTTGGGCTGTTAAGCGACAAATAACATTTGTGCAACCTAAGCACCGGGCAAAGATCATCTCCAACAAGAGAGAACCTAACTAAGTATCTCCCCACCATATTGAATGGCAGTACTATCACTGAATTCCCCTTCAAAATCTTTGCCATTGCCAGAAATTTAACTTGATTACCCATTTAAATACAATGGCAACAAGAACAGTTATGAGTCTTCTGTGGTGAGAAACTCACCTCCTGATTCCCCAAAGACTGTCCCCAGTCTACAAGGCATAAGTCAGGAATGTGATGGAATACTCTCCACTTGCCTGGATGAGTGCAGCTCCAACAACACTCAAGAAGCTCAATACCATCCAGGGCAAAACAGCCCACTTGAATGACACACCATCCGCCACCGATGCACGTTGGCAGCAGTATGTGCCATCTACATGGTGCAATGCAGCAACTCACCAAGTGTTCTTTGACAGCACCTTCCAGACCCACAACATTTACCACCCAGAATGACAGGGCAGCAGACTCATGGGAACACACATCCCCCTGACTTGGAACTATATCCTTCACTGTCGCTAGGTCAAAATCCTGGAACTTCCTCTCTAACAGTGCTGGACTACAGCACATGGACTACAGCATTTGAAGAATGCAGCACACCAGCACCTTCTCAAGGGCAATAAGGGATGGCAATAAATGGCCTTTCCAGTGATGCTTATATCCCATTAACAAATACAAAACAACAATCAGGGAATTACTAATCCTACATCATATATTCCCTTTTAAGTAGGACAATTTAAGTTTCAACTCACTTAAGCATCATTCATACACATCGGATATTGCATGTTTTGGATCTGCAATCGGAGAAGCATTTCAGTTTTTAATCTAATAAAAGAATCAGTTCAAAGAAACAGAAAATATAGAACATGTCTCAGTGAGGATACATTTTGAAGAAGAAAGCAACACTTAGAAGTTGCAATTAAAATATCAGAAGAATGATTTTCTATCCTGCTGTTCCGAACATCTGGTTTCGATGTTGAGTGACAATCCCTCCCCACCCTCGCAACTCACCCTGCCCTCCCAGAACATACGCAATTGGAGAGTGCTCATGGTTTCAGGGTAAGGGACATGGCCAGTTTTGTGGGGGAAGGGTTTAATGGATGGAGGTGAAAGATCAAGGAAACTTGGGAATAATGTAGTCATGTGGGCAACTTGCTTCAGCCAAAAATCCCCTCAATCCTTTAAACCATGGTTTATGACCTGGTTCACAATTGTTAAGGTGTAGAAGGAGGCCATTCAGCCCATTGTGTCTGCACCAGCTCTATGAGCATTTTAATTTAGTGCCAATCTCCTGCCCTTTCCCTGTAACCCTGCACGTTGTTTCTATTTAAATAATCATCTAATGCCCTCTTGAAAGCTTCAATTGAACCTGCTTCCAACACACTTCCAGGCAGTGCATTCCAAACCTTAACTACTCACTGTCTGAAAAAGTTTTTTTCTCACTTCACATTTGCTTCTTTTAGGAACAGTTTCTCCCTATCTACTCTGCGCAGATCCCTCATTATTTTGAAAACTTCTATCAGGCTTCCTCTTAGCCTTCTCCTCTCCAAGGCAAACAATCTCAACTTCTCCAATCTTTCCATATAACTAAAGCGTCTCATTCCTGGCACCATTCTTGTAAAGCTCTTCTGCACTCCAGTGCATTCATATTCTTCCTATAGTGTGGCACCCAGAGCTCTACACAATATTCCAGCTGAGGTCTAAACCAGTGTCTTATATAAATTCATTATAACCTCCCTTCTCTTGTACTCTATGCCACAATTAATGAAGTCTAGAATACTGTATGCTTTCGTAACAGCTCTCTCTACCTGTCCTGCCACCTTTAATGACTTATATACAGATACACCCAGGTCTCTCTGCTCTTGCACACCCTTTAGAATAGTATCCTTTATTTTATACTGTCTCTTCATGTTCTTTGTACCAAAGTGTATCACCTCACACTTCTCCACATTGAACTTCATCTGCCACCTATCTGCCCACTCCACCAATGTGTCAGTGACCTTTTGAAGTTCTACACTGTCCTCCTCATAGTTCACAGTTCTCCCAAGTTTTGTGTCATCCACAAACTTTGAAATTGTCCCCTGCACACCAAGATCTAGATCATTTATATGTATTAGAAAAAGCAAGGCTCCCAATACCTACCCCTGGGGAACTCCACTACAAACATTCTTCCAGCCTGAAAAATACCCATTAATCACTACTCCCTGTTTCCTATCCCTCAGGCAGTTTTGTATCCATGTTGCTTCTGTCTCCTTTATTCCATGACCTATAACTTTCCTCACAAGTCTGTTGTGTGGCACTGTATTGAACACCTTTTGGAAGTCCATATACATCACATCAACGGCCTTGCCCTCATCAACCGTTTCTGTTACTTCTTCAAAAAACTCCAGCAAATTAGTTAGACATGATTTTCCTTTAACAAATCCATGCTGACTCTTCCAAATCAATCAACATTTTTCCATGTGACTATTAATTCTATCCCGAATAATTATTTCTAGAAGTTTCCCCACCATTGGTGTTAAACTGACTGGTCTGTAATTGCAGGGCAGATCTTTACAGCTTTTTTTGAACAAAGATGTAACATTTGCAATTCATTAGTCCTCCAGCGCCTCTCCTAAATCCAGAGAACATTGAAAGATTATTGCCAGTGCCTCTGCAATTTCCACTGACACTTCCTTCAATATTCTTGGATACATCTCATCCAGTCCCAGTGCCTTATCAACTTTAACTACTGACAGCTTATCCAGTACCTCCTCTTTATCAATTTTAAACCCTTCCAGTGTCCTCTGTCACTATAGCCTGGGCAGCATCTGCCTCGTAGGTAAAGATGGTGCAAAGTATTCATTTAACACCTCAGCCATGTCTCTTGCCTCAATGTGTTAAATCCCCTTTTTGGTCCCTGATCGGCCCTACTCCACCTTTTACCACCCATTTACCATTGATGTGCTTATAAAATACTTTGGGATTTCCTTTTATGTTAGCTGCCAATCTTTTTTCATAAACCCTCTTTGCTTCCTGTGTTTGCTTTTTCACATCCCTTTTGAACCTTCTGTATTCAGCCTGGTTCTCAATTGTGTTTGCTACCTGACGCCTGGCGTAAGCACACTTTTTCTTCGTTAACTTAATATCTATCTCCTTTGTCATTCAGGGAGCTCTGGATTTGTTTTTTTTGAGGGAACATACCTTGACTGTACCTTTGAAGGTAGCCCATTGTCCAGCTACTGTTTTTCCCATCAACCTTTAGTTCTAGTCTTTGGCCCAGCTCCGTTCTCTCTGAGTCCAAAAACAAAAGAACTTCAGGGCCATGGTTTTTGAAACAAATCAATGATTCCTGGAGGTCAAACCTCAGATTAATACATAGACAAATTAGTAAATTCCTGCAATTAACTGAAGCAGTTATGGGTCCTGGGGAAAGGACAACTCAATTCCAATGCTTAAACAAATTATAAAAATGAGAAACCATTCAATAAAAAAAATGAATGTGTACCCATATAGGGAATAAATAGACATATATCATAAACCTGTATCCATATCTGACTGTCAGGCAGATGGACAGGTACATAGATGGATGGACAAACAAGCAGACAGGAAGATATGGAGATAGATATATAGATAGAAAGTGACAGACAAATAGATTAGTTAGACAGATAGTTACACCGGTGGATAGAAAGACAGGTAAATCAATAGAGACAGATAAAGACAGATGAATAGGGAATTTGACGGATAGACAAATAGATAGAAGCATTACATAGATTATATAGCAGATCATTGTATTCAATGTTTTAATGTGATGTTTGTGCCGGTGCACTTCAATAAGCCTTTACTTTGGTCCTTATGTGACAGATTGGTTGTACTCAAGCTCAGCTCATTAGTCTACTCTCATTGATGGAGTGGGTCATGTTTAAAATTTGCCTTTCATTTTGTATATAGCTGATATATTTGAATAATTTTGTTGTATTATTTTTATTAAAATAAAAGAGTTACACCTTTAATAGAAAAGATCTTGCGCAAATTACGGCAAGTACACAGTGAAAAGATGGCACTCCAAAGATGAATGTGCCACCGATGAATACAGCAGGCTCTTGTGTTACGCTGTGAAACTCAGTGTGAATATTAGAGCTTTATATGTTTCAGCAATACCTAGAATCATAGAAAGAAGACATTCAGCTTGAGTCTGTACCAGCAACCTTGGTGGGAACCCATTGTGCAGAAGCCATTGTGCAATCATCAGTTATGTGGAGGTGTGGAAATTTTGAAATGTGTCAGGTCTTCTACTGAGCAATCTTGCTTGAGGCAGTGTAGTTCAGTATCAGCATCCTCCCTATGGCAGGCTAGGGGGCCAGAAAGGCCTCATTTAATTCCCTCCATCCTCAGAGCTGCAGGTGCCAGAGGGCCACAGCTGGGACTGCAATCTGTAGAGGATCACCCCTCCAAACTGATGGCCTGGCAGCTGTGGCTACAGTTTATTTTTAAGCAATTAAAATTCTGCAAAAGGTGCCTCCATCCTGAGGTGCTCTCGTGATCCCCCACCTGGACCAAAAGCACCCACTTCTCCTGGTGGGGCTACCTCTGCCCAGAGCTTTGGTTATGTCCTCCTTCCAGGCAGGTCTCAGGGTCCATTGGGACCAGATCCCCTGTTTGAAAACTAAGACAGTGCAATTCTGCCCTTGAAGATCAATGTAGTTAATTCTACTCTTTGGATCTTTCCCCATATCCCTACAAATTTTTCTCCTTCCCTCTCTTAAAGGCTACTATTGCTTAATGTATCCACCACCCTAACAGGCAATACTTTGCAAATCCCAACCAGTCAATGTGTAAGAATATTTCCCTTCATGTGGCCTTTGGTTCTTTCATCAATCACCTTAAATACATGCCCTTTGGCCATCCATCCTTCAGCCATTGGAAACAGTTTCTCTTTATTGATTCTAACTAAACTCTTCATCATCTTAAACACATCTATCACAATGCTTGGTATGCATAATATTTTGTTATTTATTCTCAAGAAATAGGCAATCATAGTGAGATCACATTTATTGCCAATTCTTAGTTTTTAATTTATCCTTTCATGGGATGTGAGATGTCAAAGGCAAGGTCAGCATTTACTGTCCATCCCTAATGCCCTTGAACTGTGGTGCTTACTAGGCTTTTCAGAGGGCAGTTAGGAGTCAACCACATTGTTCTGAGTATTCCATCACACTCCTGACTTGTACCTTGTAGATGGTGAACAGACTTTGGGGAGTCAGGAGGTGAGTTAATCATTGCACGATTCCTAGCTTCTGATCTGCTCTTGTAGCCACAGCATTTATATGCTCATCCAGTTCAGTTTCTGGTCAATGGTAAGCCCCAGGATGTTGATGGTGGGGGATTCAGTGATGGTAATGCCATTGAACATCAAGGGGCAATGGTTGGATTCCCTCTTATTGAAGATGGTCATTGTCTGACACTTATGTGGCACAAATGTTATTTGCCACTTGTCAGCCCAAACCTGGAAATTGTCCTGGTCTTGCTGTATTAGGACATGGACTGTTTCAGTATCTGAGGAGTCATGAATGGTGCTGAACATTGTGCAATCGTCAGTGAACTTCCTCACTTCTGACCTTATGATGAAAGGGAGGTCACTGATGAAGCATCTGGAGATGGTTAGGCCAAGGACACTGCCCTGAGGAACTCCTGCAGTGATGTTTTGGAGCTGAGGTGACTGACCTTCAACAACCACAATCCTCTTACTTTGTGCTGAGTATGACTCCAGTGAGCCAATGAGTTTTTATGACAATTGATGATAATTTCTCGGTCACCATTACTGAGAGTAGCTTTCAATTCCCGACTTACTAAATTAAATTTAAATTCCACCAGCTGCTGTGGTGGGATTTGAACCAATGCCCCGAGAGCATTAGCCCGGCCCTCTGGATTGCTAGCTCAGTATCATTACCACCACACCACCATCTCCACTTTGTTGTCCAACAAAAATGTGGTGGTCAGCCTTCTGCCTGAACGACTGCACCCTGTAATGGTGTGCCTAGGTCACCTTTATTACCAGTTCACCAACCAGTGTCAAGTCTTTCCTCTCAGCATATTTCACAATTTTATTAGATTATCACTTAACTTTCTCTGCTCACGTCAAAAAGGCGACATTTTTTGGGGGCTTTTCTTGATAACTCAAATCTGACTCCTGGAACCAATCTAGTGAATCTTCATTGTATCCTTTCTGCGACTCGAAATCCCATCCTACAGGGATGGCGAAGGGGAGGGTTTTTCCCAGAGCTGAATCAGCTGTGGCCCAATCAACATTGTGTACAAATTTGGCATCCTTTCCTTGCTTTTAGTTATTTTCTTGCTCATGATGCAGCGAGGAGCAGAAATAAAAGTGGACCAGGAACATAGTGGGGGTAGAGTTCAAGGATTGTGCATCCGGTGGGACACTTTGCTCACCAGTGTAGTATAAGGATGTCTGGCATAGCAAGGGTTAACATGGGACTGGTGAACAGTACTGCCCACAGTATGATGTAAAAGGTCACATGACAAAGGACAAAGAACAAAGAACAAAGAAAAATACAGCACAGGAACAGGCCCTTCGGCCCTCCAAGCCTGCGCCGATCATATTGCCTGTCAAACTAAAACATTTTGCACTTCCGGGGTCCGTATCCCTCTATTCCCATCTTATTCATGTATTTGTCAAACTGCCTCTTAAACACCACTATCGTACCTGCTTCCACCACTTCCTCTGGCAGCAAATTCCAAACACTCACTACCCTCTGTGTAAAAAAACTTGCCCCATACATCTCCTCTAAAGTTTTCTCCTCTCACTTTACATCTATGCCCCCTAATAATTGACTCTTCCACCCTGGGAAAAAGTTTCTGACTACTACTCTGTCCATGCCACTCATCATTTTGTAAACTTCTATCAAGACACCCCTCAATCTCCGTCCCTCTAGTGGGAACAATCCAAGTTTCTCCAACCTCTCCTCATAGCTAATAACCTCCAGACCAGGCAGCATTCTGGTAAACCTCCTCTGCACCTTCTCCAACGCCTCCATATCCTTCTGGTAATGTGGCGACCAGAATTACACGCAATATTCCAAGTGTGGCCTAACCAAGGTTCTATACAGCAGCAGCATGACTTCCCAGCTTTTATACTCAATACCCCTGCCAATGAAGGCAAGCATGCCATATGCCTTCCTGACTACCTTATCCACCTGCGTTGCCACTTTCAGTGACCGGTGGACCTGTACACCCAGATCCCTCTGCCCGTCAACGCACTTAAGGGTTCTGCCATTTACTGTATAATTCCTGCTGTATTAGACCTTCCAAAATGCATTACCTCGCTTTTGTCCAGATTAAACTCCATCTGCCATTTCTCCGCCCATGTCTCCAACCGATCTATATCCCGTTGTATCCTTTGGCAATCCTCTTCACTATCTGCAACTCCTCCAACCTTACTGTCGTCTGCAAACTTACTAATTAGCCCAGTTACATTTTCCTCCAAATCATTTATGTATACTACAAACAGCAAAGGTCCCAGCACTGATCCCTGCAGAATTCCACTGGTCACAGCTCTCCATTCAGAAAAGCACCCTTCCACTGCTACCCTCTGTCTTCTGTGACCAAACTGACCTGGGTCAGTTTAACCGTTCGCAGAGACCTGTGTAGAAGTAAACATGGAGTTAGCTCCTAATTTGGGCTATACTTTGTATATATTTATACAGATATGTGTTACCATTAAACAGCACTGTTAAACCTTGCAAGCCTCTGAACCTCAGAGACCTACTGAGCAAACCCTTACAACATGGTGGCAGCTCGAGAACGAACCCAGAACCTCAAAGGAGTAGAACCCCTGATCTGACTGAGGTGCACCTGAACCAAAGACACAGCAGGAGATCACCCTAAAAGAAGTTCCATTGCAGACGTAGAGGCTGAAGGGCAGAAGGAAAACCCACTGTGCAGCTGAAGGGCTCCACCAGACCACGCAGAGGTACATTGTGAGTCCCCGTCGGTTGCAGAGTCAAGGACCCCGAGCAAGGGTGAGCCAAAAGATTCTGTTTTAAGGCTGAGCTAGCCTTTCAGGCCATTAATCACTCAGAGCAGTCCGTTTTCATTAATCACTGTGGCCAACCGAGTATCGGAGACAGTGCCATACCAAATGGTGGCTGGGCTCCGTTTAAAAAAAAGGACTTTTAAAAATTTAACCATAGCCAGGAATCACCTTTTAATCACCCTAAAATACTCCGAGAATACCCTAAAAGGGACCAAATCTTTGATTAAAAAAAGAAATCGGTCCCTTTGAGGTAGGACCCATGATCGCCTGCCAAAGCCCAACAAACGCCGCAAGAAGCATTGAGAAAACAATTACTGCAGCACCATCTTTACAAGTGCATCAGCACTTAAAGATGTACTACCCTGAGCTGAAAAGCAAACATGGATAATAAATCAACCCTACCAGATCAGTTTGGGCTGATACATGGACCAGATCAGGTGCAGAACTGGGGGCTTTGGCAAAAAATATTTTCAAGATTCATGATAGCTTCAGGATCAGATAAGGAGACAGAGGGTGAACAAATGAATAAACCACTGTACTCACTGTGTCTGAAAGCCAATGAGATAATTGCGAGGCAAGGAATAAACCCAAATGACGATGAGAGACCATGTCAGCGCTGTGGAGCCAAAAGACCTCACAGGCATGAGCAATCTCTGCATGGTTTTTCAACTGCAAGCGGCTCGGTACTTTGGAAAGCTTTGTAAAACATTGTGGAAAATCCCAAAACAGTCTATGAGTTTGAGGTACCCCACCATGAAGGAGTTCAACTGTGCTTCCTGGGTGAGATCAAGGGTCCTGGATTCTCTTTTTGGAATGCTGACATCTCTGAAAATGGTCGCTTCATTAATTTCAAATTAGACACGGGAGTCAGAGTTATGGTCCTTTCAGATAAGAAACCACGGCTGAAAGACCTCTGGCTACAAACAAGATACACCACTCTATGGCCCTGGAGGAATCCAACTTCCGATCATAGGCATGATCCTGGAACTGCAAGCTCCTCAAATGTCCACCAGTGAAGAGACTCTTGACTGGGAATTCAGATCTGAATTGTCTTCACTCTTTGCAGAGCCGGTTTATTCAAATCCCTTACATGTGGTAGAAGCTCCTCTTTGGTCAGGCCAGCCAAACCTTTCGATAAGCACCACCGCACTTCAAGCAGAAGACACACATGAGAATGACCAGCCACAGAACGATGAGCCCCAACCTCAGACACCAATGGTTGCTTTCTTTTCATTTGTTCATGAGGTCTGGGCGTCACTGGCTAGTCCACCTTTGTTGCCCATTCCTAATTGCCCTTGAGAAGGTGGTGGTGAGCTGCCTTCTTGAACTGCTGCAGTCCATGTGGTGTAGGTACACCTACGGTGCTGTTAGGAAGGCAGTTCTAGGGTTTTGGGTTTTGACCCAGTGATAGTGAAGGAACAGCGATATATTTGCAATTCAGGATAGTGTGTGGCTTGGAGGGGAACTTCCAGGTGGTGGCGTTCCTATGTATCTGCTGTGCTTGTCCTTCTTGGTGGCAGAGGCCATGGGTTTGGAAGGTGCTGTTGAAGTTGTTGTAGTGCATCTTGTAGATGGTACACACTGCTGCTGCTGTACGTCGGTGGTGGAGAGAGTGAATGTTTGCAGAAGGGGTGCTAATCAAGCGGGCATCTTTGTCCTGGATGGTGTCAAGCTTCTTGAATGTTGTGGGAGCTGCACTCATCCAGGAAAGTGGGGAGTATTCCATCGCACTCCTGACTTGTGCCTTCTAGATGGTGGACAGACTTTGGGGAGTCAGGGGGTGAGTTTCTCGTTGCAGATTCCTAGCCTCTGACCTGCTCTTTTAGCCACAATATTTATATGGCTGGTCCAACTCAGTTTTTGGTCAATGGTAACCCCCAGGCTGTTAATAGTGACGGTGATGCCAAAGGGTTATGGTTAGGCAATTTTATACTTTGTTTTTCTCCTGAACTGATGCCAGATTTCTTTAGCACTGAAGACAAATTGTCTCCATAGAATTTTAACTTTAAATCAAAATTAAGCCTTTTTTCACTTTTGCATTTTAGGATTTGGTAGGAACTAGGGCTGGGTTTTTCCACGCTTGATTGTGATAGGTGTGTTCGGTGGCGAGATCGGAGAACCTCGCGAGAATGCCCTAGGCATGTTTCCGGTGACATGAATGCAGGAAGTGATTGTCCCTTCCCCCTGTCAATGACCACGTTTCCCACCCTCGAATGTCGGGAACTTGATTTCTATGCATTTGCATCTCATCATTGTGGTTGCATGCCGGAATCAAGCCCCTACATCAAATTTAATGGCCACATCAGCGTCATTTTATGACGGTTTGATTTAGAACTGCCTTTAAGAGGTGACCTGGTGACCTGAACTTGGAGGGGAATTCGGAGGTGAGTGCATACAAATTTGTGCAGCGCTTGTGATGATCCAAATGCAAGGGACCGGCTCCGTGGATTCGCAGGGGTCCATGGGCAAGTCTCCATGGCGGTTTTGTCGTGGCTGGCTTGTGGTGCCGGAGCAAGGGCGACAGTGCTGGGGAGAAGGGAACCTTGTGACAAGTGCGACAGTGCAAAGGAAGAAGGAGGGGAGGGAGTCTTGGGTTAAGTGTGACAGTGCAAGCAGGGAGGGAAACTTTGGGGTAAGGGCTACAATGCAAAGGGGGGTCATGGTAGCACAGAAGTTTGAACACAAACACATGTCAGGGGGTGTGGGGTGTGGGGGGGTAAGAAAACGGCTGGACAAATGCCAAATCATGTCAAAGATGCGCATTCTTCCGCAGCTGAGAGTGTTTAGCTTGAGCTTAATTGACGTGCTTGGAGTCATACTAGTCAGGCAACTGTGCCCACTCAAGCAGCACTAACCCTTCTCAATGCCAATGATTGCTCTTCTATTGTTAACCCCTCGTGCACACACTTCAAACTTGAACAAGTGCTATGGTGCTGCAGAACCATTGGGTCACTCCATGCTTGAGGATCCCCTTGGGAAAGGTGGCCATTGAACACTGATGGAAGGGTGCGCTCCTAGTCCTTTGCATTATGTTTCAGTTGACATTGAAATGTCACCCTCATGGCCCAATCGAACCGCGGAACCTTGGAGTGCAGGTTAGAACAATACCTGCGCCTGAGCTGAGGGTTCAGGATGTAGTTGAGTGGCCGAAGCTGCCGCCACTCGGTCATGTGGCGTGGGGCGGTGCTGGGTGTGGACATGGTGAACCATCATGCGCACTAAGCTCCGGGCATCCATGTGGTGGCCTGGACTCCCTGGCATGTGTTAAAGGGCCTTGAGAGGCAGCCACAGGCGATGGCTTGACCAAGAGTGGTATTTAGGAGACAATTGCTGACCCTTGTGTCTCTCTCTTTGATACTGTAGTGAGGAGGCCATCAGTAACATGCAGCTCAGTGATCTCGCTGTCTGCCTGATTGCTTATAGGCAGGAGAAAAGAAGGAGTAGAATATGATGGTGGCACCTGGCTCACCAAAAGGAGGAGCAGAACCCTGAATACCAAGGGGTGGCATGATCTCATCCACACGCAGAGGATGAACCCCACAGAGCTGTTGTTCATGGGTGTATTGCTAGACCCAGGGTCTACAGACAGCGCATGTGCTACCTGTAGATGAGCGAGACCTGCGCCAACACATGTAGATGTCAAGGGGACTGGTCATGGACATATGCCACCTTCTACAGGATTTGGCACCACGGGGACCCAGAGCGCATCCAATGCCAGTGGCAGTAAAGTTCCTGTTGTGCTCAATTCCTACGGCAGTGGCTCCTTCCAGGGCTGCACAGGGGACCTTGGTGGGATCTCACAAACCTCCACCAATAAATGTATCCAGGAGGTCACAGATGCCCTTTTTCCCAAGGCACACAACTTTGTCAATTTCAGCAGGAATTAGACAAGCCAGGAAGCAAGAGCACTGGGATTTGCTCAGGTTTACAGGTTCACACAAGTGCAAAGTGCCATCGATTGCACCCATGTGGCTCTTAAATCTCCCTGGCAACAAGCTGTCCAGTATGTGAACCACAAAGGCTTTCACTATCCCAATGCTCATCTGGTCTGCGACCATAGCAAATGGATCCTGCAGGTGTGTCCAAGATACCCCAGAAGCATCCATGACTCAGGATGCCTGTCTCAGGTCTCAGATCCCTGGCATCTTCCAGGGACTACGCAGGATGCAGGGTTGGCTCCTAAGGGACAAGGGCTAATCACAAATGATGTGGCTGATGACACCCATGCGGCAGCCTCAGACTCCTGGTGAGGGAAGGTACAAGGCTCATGCCACAACCTAGGATTTGGTGAGCACACCATTGGCATTATGAAATGAGCTTCCGGTGCCTGTACATATCTGGAAGAGCACTCCAGTACACTCCCCAGAGGGATTCACGCATCATAGTCACTTATTGTGCACTACAAAACCCAGAGATGCAAAGTGGAGAGGACCTGGATGAAGAGGAGATGCAAGGGTTGCAATCTCCTCTGATGAGGAGGAAGTCGAAGGTGATGAGGGTGATGAGGTCCTGGAAGGTGGGGGTGCAGGTGATGAGGCCATTGCACTGGCCAGACGAGGCAGGCACGGCCGTGAGGCCCTTATTGCCTCAGGGTTCCAGGAGAATGATGACGAGATGCAGTGAGAACACTCCTGAGATCTTCACATTGAATCTGGGAATGTCCGACACCTGTCTGGCTGGGGGCAGCACACATACACTCTGTGAAAAGGCTCATATCATGGAGACACTGCTGAGATACAGCAGGCACATGGACTTTCAGACAACTTGATCCTTTGACAGGCTTCACCACCTGTTCCTTCAGCACCACACCTTCACCTGTCTGGAAAGGTGACGAGATGGGGGGCAGTCCTGCCTCTAAGGTGCTGAGAGCACACAGAACATCACAGAACCCGGTGATGCTTGATGTGAGATTCATGCAGCAAACACAAGCCACATGGAGGTGCACGCATCACTGATCTGGAGAGTGCCTTGGAGCCGGACAATCACTGCACTCAAAAGGTTACACTCTGCACAGGGGAGAGGCCCTGGACTGTGACATGAGCTTTCATTTTGTGCAGGAATCAAAGTTTCACATCCGATTGACACGAACACCACTTATTGTAACAAGGAGCCACAGACAAGGAGACATCCTTGCGAGTGTATTTACAATGGTCAGCATTAGGGACAGATGATTAACATCTGTATCCACATTGTGCAATTACATCTTTTACCCTTCTAATCCTGCCACTACATATTGGTTCTCCCCCGACATCCACAGTGGAGGTGGAGGCAGCCTGCTGACTGCTATGCCCTGTCTGTGATGACCTTGGCGGGCGTCCTCTGGAGGACTGAGACCTGGAGGGCCCTGGCCTACTTTCGGGATCCTGCTGTGTGGCAATGGCACCCTCCTCAGCTTGCAGAGCTGGGGCTGCTGGGGTCACAGGAAGATGGGATTTGGATGGGCTGGACATTTCCAGAGTCACCTGGGTGGATGGCCTCAGGGTGTGCACTTGCTGATCCTCCTCCCTATGGGTGCCCGAGGGCCCCTGGCTGACTCCTTTAGAGGAAGGGGCAGCTGGAGTGAGCTCGAGGTGCTCCAACTCCCTGTCACATTGGCACTGATGGATGTCTTCAAGTATCTCTGCGATGGCAGCAGAGCAAGAACAATGTCCAGGACCAAGATCTCCATGGCGGTCGCCATCTTACCCAGGCTGACCTCGGTGCATTGGCATGCTGGTGTAATCATCTCAGATTAAAGGCGGATGGATTCCTCCATCGTCTCTTGCCTTCTGAGGTGTTCAGCAGACATTTCTTCCTGATGTTCCCAGGCTTGCCTTTGCAGCTCCGGCAACTGAGGTATGACCAAGTCCAGAAGTGCCTCATCCAAATCAGACTCAGCAGATTTCTGGCCTCCAGCAGTCCTCCGAGTGAAGGCGATCTGGGAAGTCCTGGCTTCCGCCTGCTGTGGATCAGACAGTGCGATGTGTTGGCCAGATTGTGACCCCGAGGCTACCCTAGACTTAGGTCCCACCGAGGTATGTATCTCTGTGCTGGTGGAGGGTTTGGGTGAGCGCTGTGATAGGTCTTCAAATTCGATGTCCAGAGATTCCTCTTCCGTGGTGTCCTTGGGACTGGATCTTGGATCCTCTTGGCTGTTTCCTATATATCCCTGTGAAAGTATGTGGTGGGGGATTGCAGTACAGGGGAAGTGACTCACAGCACAGTCTGATGGGTGTTGCACTGCTGGATCCTCACTTGGTCGAGCTCCACCGACTTCACTGTCAGCACAGGACCGCTCCACATCGTCGCCGGCCAGCTGGATGGCCCTATTTACAAAGTCTGTGAGGACCTTGATGTTGTGCATTTCTCCACCAGTCTGCGACCTCTCCCTTTTGTTGTGTGCCACCTCGTCCTGCATGAATACAGGTGGAGAGAATGTAAGCTTGTCACCTGCCAGACCAGACAGAAGGGTGCCTGGCATGTGTGGGTGCTGAGTGGTCCCATGGATGGGATGAGGACACGATCCACAGAGCAGGTGAAGATGCTGTGATAGAGTGAATGGTGATGTCCCTTGAGCTCGCAGTGAGTGAGATCCCTGTGGATGTGTAATGGGTTTGTGACTGTGTGAGTTGAGAGTGATGAGAAGAGTGACTTATCCTGGCGGAAAGGAAGAGATCATTCATCCTCTTGCGGCTGTCCTCTTTTGCAGGGCGTTGGCACTGACTGCCACTGCCACGACCTCCCATGCTGGATTGGTCACCTTGGATGAGGTTATTCGCCAAGAGTGGGGGTAGAGGGCTTCACAGCGTACCTCCACTGCGTCCAGTAGGTACTCAGTGGAGGTATTGCTAAATTTGGGAGCAACATGCTTCGTCCCTTTGGAAGCCATGACTTTCCACCAGCTTCCTATCCCTTAGAGAGTGCTAATGCTGTGCCGGTGTGAACTTTAAATATGGTGCCTGGATTACTGAAGGCCTGAGGTGACGGTGGGATGGGGAATCAGAGGCCATCCCACCAGTGATCCAACGTGAAACCTGTGCCTCTCAATTTTTTACACAAAGTGGCGCACTACATGGCGGAAGAAGCCAATATTGTCGTCGGTGGGTCACATGCCAATTCGCCTGCCCAATATTGGACTTTGCTGATTTCTGAGACAATTCTGCCCTAAAAGGATTGCAGTTTACAAATGTTTTAGAACTGTTTTTGAACTAAGGCTCACTGTTTAAAAATAAAGGGTCGCTCATTTAAGACAGAGATGAGGAAATTTTTTTTCTCTCAGAGGGTAGAGAGTCTCTTGAGCGTCCTTCCTCAAAAGGCAGTGGAAGCAGAGTCTTTGAGTATTTCCAAAGCAGAGCTAGATTGATAAGGGGTGAAAGGTTATCAGGGGTAGGCGGGAGTTTACAATCAGATCAGCTATGATTTTATTGAATGGCAGGGGGGGTTTCTCCTGCTCCAACTTTGTATGTCGGTAAGTGACGAAAACTTTCCAGAACCTCATTACATTGCTTGATTACATGCCATTGATCTCAAACTCATCAATCAGGACACAGTCTAACTGATTCACTGTCACTATTTTCAATAATATCATGGGGAGGTGATGGCATAGTGGTGTTGTCACTGAACTAGTACTCCAGTGACCCAGAGTAATGCTTTGGGGACTGGGTTCAAATCCCACCATGACCAGATGGTGGAATTTGAATTCAATAAAAACCTGGAATTGAAAGTCTAATTATGATTGTTGTGAAAACCCAGATAGTTCACTCATTAGTGAAGGAAGGGAATCAGTTGTCCTTACCTGGTCTAGCCTACATGTGAATCCAGATCCACACAGCCATGTGGTTGGTTAAACAAGGGCAATGATCATTGGCCTAGCCAATGATGCCCACATCTAATGAATTAAAAAAAATATTGAATTGCTTATTTACATTCTATCCAGCTCACTTAGGAGCAACGATTGAGACATGCTGCTGTGTTCTGAACATGTTCCTGAATACTGATCATCAGAAATAGTGTGTGAGGTCTACAGGGAGTAATGGTCCCCTGAAGCAGAATGAAGACTGGGGCTATGGCCTTTGGGAGTTTTGAACTACATTGACTCATTTATAGTGCTGTTATCTGTTGAGTGGCTGTTAGGCTGATGCAGTATCCAGCTATGGATTGAATCAGGGAGTAGGCAACAATGTGTTGTCCAGACAACAAACGACCTGTTGCTCCCTCATTCTCACAGAGGGGCTAGAAAATGCCAACTAGTTCATTCAAGCCTTCTCCACACCAGGATGGCTGGAGCATCATGAAGAAACACTTCCTTTCAGCATCTTGGTAGCCATGTAATTGCCTGGGAGAGAGAAAAACCCATGCCAAAAAGGAGGATGAATACAATGGAAAATTCCTCTCCAATTTGCTAATAATCTAGACTCTAGGCCATTCCTCCCTCCTGCTCTGACTCAACTTTATGGACCTCATACATTACCTCATGTATCTTCTGATATTCTCTGGGTCAGCATCGCAAAACACGCTGATGAACAAATGGTGCTACAAGTCCCTTGAGTTGATTTCTCCACAGCTCCTGGGCTGTAGAGACTGATGTCAAATTGAGGTGCAAAAAGATGTGTTTCTGTGTAACAAACAAGCAAACGTGATGGTTTTATCTTGGCTGTATGCCAGCCCTCTTGCTTCTAAGTCACCAGGTTGTGTACATGCCCAACTACACAACTTGGGCACATTACTTAGGCTGACACTTCAATATACTACAGAGGGAGGTGCTGCATTGTCAGAGGTGCTGAATCTCGGATGCAGAATTAAACAAGGCTCCGCATACCGACTCAGGTAGATATAACGGATCCCATGGCAGGGTTCGAAAGAGAATGGAGGAGTTCACCCAGTGTCCCAGCCAAAAGGTACTCCTTAACCAAAAACATCACTACACTTTATCTGAATCCTTACCTCAGTGCACTCCAATTGAAATTGCTGCAGATCCAGATATAGCCACATAATTTTAAACACATGGTGATTGATTGGTCATATCGGCATGTTTTGGCAAGGGCCAATTCAGAGTAAAAGTGGGTTACACCCAAAACATAAGAAACAGGAGCTGAAGCAGGCCATTCGGCCCTTCAAACTTGCTCTGCCATTTAACAAGATCATGGCTGATGTTCTATCCCAGCTACACATTCTCGCACTGTCCTCATATCCCTTAATTCTCTTATAGCCAAGAATCTATCGATCCCAGCCTGGAATATGATCAACAGCTGAGCCTCCATGGCTCTCTGGAGTAGAGAATTCCAAATATTCACAACTCTTAAAGTAAAGCAATTTCATCTTATCTCAGTCCGAAGTGGCCGATCCTCCTTGTTCTGAGACTGTGAACTCATGGTCTTTTTATATGGTTATGGGCCGTGCTGGCAAGGCCAGCATTCATTGCCCGTCCCTAATTGCGTTTGAGAAGGTTCAAGGTTCAGTTCAGCTCGTTCAAGAAGGCTCTTCAAAACACATTAATTTTCTGTGGCGTAAGACACCAGGAGGCATGTTTTAAAGGCTTTTGGAGATCAAAACCTGTTTAATTTACTAAGAAACAGATTAGTGTGCACCAAGGAAGCAATTAAATTGTTCAGTATAGATTTTTTTTTTGGGGCCATTTTCAGTGATTTTAAAATTGGGTTGCTCACAGATGGAGGAGAACCAGACACTTTCATTAAAAATGCTTAGCTTTGGTAATAAGCCCATTTTCAGCTGTATTAAGAAAACCACACCAGGTTAACACTCTTAAATACATCATGGAATACTTTTTAATGGAAAAGAAATGATTACGTTCTTTTATGCTGCCTGAATGCTCTGGTTCATGGGAACTTTTACATTTGTAAATTAATTTTAGCAGAAACTGGGAGTGTAACCTAAGCAGTGCAATTTCAATGCTTTATAGTGCAATTTCCCACTCGTGCCCAAAGCGGAAAGTTTACCTTATTTTATTTTAATAGATCTTATTTTAATAGAAAATACCTTACATAGGTTATAGTTAAATACACTTCACATGTCTGCCTACATCACAACAATGGACTACACTTACATAATTAGGAACATACGAATTAGGAGCAGAACTGGGCCATTTGTCCTCTCAAACCTGTTCCACCATTCAGTAAGATCATGGCTGATCCGATTATGGCCGCAACTCTACATTCCGCCTGCCCCCGATAACCTTTGATTCCCTTGTTAGTCAGGAATCTGTCTACTTCTGACCCTGCCACTGCTGCACTTTGTTTTCTGTGAAACACTTTGGGACATTCTGGAGATGTGAAAGCATCTAAATAAATGTGAACTCTTGTCTTTCAATGACAGGCAGTTTTGACAGGAATAGAAAAATTGAAATTCTTACATTTGTAGGAAGAACACTGTATAGTTACAGGACTTTTCACATGTTATAAAGCTAGATTTCAACCCAGTGCCAGCATGAAGCACTCCCAAACCCATCACATCTAGCTGTAAGGGAAAGGCCTCTCTACTTTGCAGATGATTTAACTCCAACTCGAGAAGAGCCTCTCCACTCCAGTGTGACACCTTCACTTGAATCACACATTCCTGTGGCCTTTCTGATAGATAGTGACAATTACAGCTGACTTATTGGCTATATTGTGCTCTGGACTATGAACTGGTTTGAAATTGCGAGTGGCTATACCCAGGAAAAGGAGGAGAATGTCACTCCCATCAGCTTGGGCTGAATTTAAGCCCTGGGCCTTGTGAGGAAAGGAACACTCCAGTACTTGTTCTGACAGGATCTCTAAAGCAGAAAAAATATTTGATTCAAAACTCTGTTACAGGATGAGAGAGAGAAAGAAAGAGAAAGAGAGAAAGAAATAAAGAGAAATGGGGGAGAGAGAAATAAAGAGAGAAAGAAAGAAAGGTAGGTAGGTAGTCAAAGCTCAGCGATTGCAATCTTACCTCTAAATCAGAAATGTGTCAATTCAAGTCCCACTTCATGTTCTTGAGCCCATAATCTAGTGCAGTGCAGTACTGGTGGAGTGCTTCTCTGTCAGAGGTGTCATCCTTTGGGTGAAATGTTAAACTGAAGCTTGACTGCCTTCTCAGGTGGATACAAAAGATCCCATGACGTTATTCCCAAGAAGAGCTGAAGAGTTCACCACTATTTATCCTTCAAACTCAAACCCCAATTCCATAGATTATCTGCTCAATAACACCGTGCTGTTTGTGGGATCTTGCTGTGTGCAAGTTAACTGCTGCATTTCCTACATTACAACAGTGAAAACCCTTCAACAGTACTTTGAATTGACTACAAAGTGCTTCAGGATATCCTGAGGTTATGAAGGGTGTGAAATAAACACAAAACTTTTATTTTTATGTCACTAAAAGCATCATAAAGTAATCCTCCCGTGTTTGTTTTCTCTTTTCACAAAATGCTTGCTGGAATAAAGTTTGGTGGGTATCAGCAGCCCTCATCTACTTCATCCAAGAAAGCCATCCTTTATGAATTATAATAGATTGTGGGTAAAGGTAAGCTAGTCAACCATGGACAACATCGCAACTGAGCCCAACCACATTCACATCTGCTCCCACACTAGGTGGTTACTCAGGAACCATTCAGAAGTAGAAACCCACATCTGATAGATGGAACCATTTTAATGATTGTGGGCTGGCGGCCAGGGGGAGGCATTTAATGGGGTGGGAAGGCATGGGTAGAGAGCCTATTACATTCCTGAGTCCCCTAATTAAGACTTCCTGCCCCTCGTCCAATTGAGCCTCTTAAGTGCCCAATTAAAGGTTAATTAAGGGCTGCAACTCCCTGCCACTGGTATTTTAACAGCAGGGTGGGGTGGGGTGGGGTGTCATACTATGTGGCAGGCCGCAAGGTATACCCTTCGTCATTGGCCATTAAATCCAACCCGATATTTCTGACATCTCTGCCCAACTGCAGCTTCTCAAATTCAGTGCCAGCTGGAACTAGCTGTCTCAGGCAGAGGATCAAACTGGGACATTCCTAGTCTACATGACTCAGAAATGTGCCGAGTACATCGCATTTACCCAATAGCCCAGTTCTGGGTGGGGTGGGAGTGTGCCCGGGTTGGGGGGGGTGCAGGGGCAGGAGCAGTTGACAAAGCAGAAAGACTGAATTTACAGTTAAAGAACACCTTTTGTAATCTTTGAAGGTCCCAAACTGAAGATACCAAAGTGCTACACAGGTGAAGTATAATCGTTGTTGTTACATGAGGAAACTCGGCAGCCAATTTGCGTATAGCAAGCTCCCACAAACGAACAAGGTAAATGGCTGGTCTTGGTGTTGCTGGTTGAGGGATAAAGTTTGGACAAGTTAAACAGAGAAGGTCTTTTTTTGAATAGTGAAGTGGGGTCTTTTACCTGAATAGACTGATGAGACTTCAGCTTATCATCTCATTTAAAAGACAGCACCTCTGACAGCGCAGCACTCCCTCAGTACCACAATGAGGCATTAGTCTGCATTATGTGTTCCAGACCCTGCTGTGGAGTTTGAATCCACAACCTTCTGATTGAACAACAACAACAACTTACATTTATGTAGTACCTTTAACATAGCAAAGTGGCGCAAGGTGCTTTACAGGAGCATACTCAGTCAACAGCTTGACATGAGCCACGTAAGAGACTATTAGGGCAAGTGACCAAGAACTTGGTGAAAGAGATAAGTTTTAAGGAGCATCTTAAAGGAGGAGTGAGTGAGAGAGAGAGAGAGAGACGGAGTTAGAGAGATTCAGGGAGGATATTTCTGAGTTTACACTCAGAGGCAGGAGTGCTACCATGGAGCCAAGATGACACCTCCAATGTGCAATAGGAGGCATCACAAAGCTGGGAAATCCAAATAAAAAGCTTTAAAGAAATACACTGTGTAAGTGTATGGATGTGTTTTCATTTGTGCAGGTGTGTGTGTGTGTGTGTGAATCCCAAGTTTTTTATTTTCCTCAAATTGAATCAGAAGAAATAAAAGCTGGAGTGCACCCAATTTCCAGTAGGCTTGTATGGAAATAAAAATATGAAGCCATGTGTTAAATTAAATATCTTTTTTGTTGCAATCCATATCTTTTACTAATTCTGAACACAATATATGGTAATTCAGCACAGATTTTCATACTTTATTAAATGCCTTGGGCAAATTATCTAATATTAGCTGGAGGATTAATCCCTTAGTTGTGGTTAGAGAAGTTTTCCTTTGTGTATATAGATAGATAACGTACCCTTGACATTTAATAAGCTGCCAACATACTGTTACTCTTGCTTTCTCATTTCACATGTAATGTACGGCGTCTATAAGCCTTTGAGCCTTGCTTTAGTTTGATTAGACTATGCATAGAAAAGAGCAACTGAGATATAAGAAGAGAAGGATAAGATCCTACAATTAATATTCACCCACATCCCAGTTGATTCACTCACCCACCATGTTGCTGTGAGCAAGGAAAAATAACAGTCGAGCAGTGACATTTTCCAACATGCAACAGAATTTTCTCAGGAAGAACTTACATGATCAATGAATTTTAGCAAAACTTTTACATTTGGAAAGTGAGTGAGGTGTTTTCAGAAAGAAAGAAGGAAAGAATAAATAGAATTATGGAATGATAGTCCAGAATGGTACCTGGTCTTTCCCCATGGCCCGGCAGTTCCTTTTTTTTTCCTTTCCAGGGACTTAAGCTAATTCCCTTTTGAATGTTATTGTTGAATCTGCTTCTACCAGCCTTCCAGGCAATGCATTCCAGATCACCATAACCTGCTGCGCAAACACCTTTTATCCTTATGTCTTCTTCTGGTTCCATTGCCTTAGGTCTGTGCGCTCTGGTTACAGGCCATTCCGTCAATTATACTTATATAGCACCTTGCTCAGCTTCAGGCTGGTTCCAAATCCTGGAACTCCCTCCCTACACCACACAGACTGCAGCGGTTCAAGAAGACGACTCATCTTCATTAGGGAAGGGCTGTAAGTGCTGCCAGCAGGGCCCACATCCTGTGAACTAATAAATACTTAATTTTTTTAATGTTGCGATTTAATCCACATGCAGGAAAACATTTAATTCCTGGCTAATCCTTTGTGTGAAATCCTTTACGTCTCCAGTAGCAATCTAAAGCTTGTGCTCTCTTATTATTTATTCTCTGGACAGTCGAAATAATCTTTCATTATTTACTCTCCCAAAGCCTTTAATAATTGCCAGCGCCTCTATTAGGTTCCTCTTTAACCTTCTCTGCTCCAGTGAGCGCAAAGCTGTGTTATGTCAATCTCATCATAATTACAATCCTTTTCTTCCTGGTAAATAAATGTTGGCCTTATTATGCATTGACCTCCATGGCTTTAATATCCTTTTTGTAATGGCGTACCCAAAACTGCACACCACACTTTAAATTGAGGGTGAACCAACCTTTTACTAAGCTATGTATTTATCTCCTGACATTTTATTCAATATCCCAGAATCCCAGGTTTACTGATTTCCACCTGTAATTCCACTTTTGAAAGGGGTTTTATAAAATCACGAGAATTAGGCTGACATCCATTTTAGTGAAGTAATTTCTCCTAATCTCGGTCCTAAATGATCGGCCCCTTATCCTGAGGCAGCGCTCCCATGTTTTAGATTCCCTGACCAGTGGAAGCAATGGGCAGAATTGTCCCAAATTTGCGCTAAGTGTGGCAGTGGGTGGGAAAAAGACGTTATACCTATTGGCCGCAATGGTGGGTTTTCGCACTGTATTGTTCCATTCCCGCCTCATTAATTGTACAACCATGGGAAATACGATGTCTCGCTGGTGGGCAGCCTCTGATTTGCCCGCCACGCAGTTACCTCACCATTTCCTCACACAGGGTGCCATATTTAAACTGCAGCCATGCGCACACTTCTCAATGCTTGCAGCCCAGGACTGCTCCAGTGAAGACATGGTCCCAAAAGCCAAGAAGAGTGCAGCCCCCTGATTCAGTGACGCATCCCTGGGACGCCTTCTTGAATCTGTGGAGGCCCACTGCGATGTCCTCTACCCCCTGCTCTGGCCGTGATGTCCTTTATCCCCTGCTCTGGCCACAATGTCCTCTACCCCCCACTCTGGCCATGATGTTCTCTACACCCCCCCCGCTCTGGCCACGATGTCCTCTACCCCCCGCTCTGGCCGTGTTGTCCTCTAACCCCCGCTCTGACACTGATGTCCTTTATCCCCTGCTCTGGCCACAATGTCCTCTATCCCCCACTCTGGCCGCGATGTCCTCCACCCCCAGCTCTGGTCCCGATGTCCTCTACCCCCTGCTCTGGCCGTGATGTCCTCTATCCCCCACTCTGGCCGCAATGTCCTCTACCCCCAGCTCTGGCCCCGATGTCCTCTACCCACTGCTCTGACCGTAATGTCTTCTACCCCCCCCCCGCTCTGGATGCGATGTCCTCTACTCCCTGCTCTGGCACTAACACAGCAAAGGAGCCAGTGGTGTAGTGGTAATGTCACTGGATTAGTAAGCCAAAGGTCCAAGCTATTGCTCAGGGGATGTGGGTTCAAATCCCACCATAACAACTGATGAAATTTTAAATTCATTAAATAAATCTGGAATATAAAGCTTATCCCAGTAATAGTGACTATAAAATCATTGCCCATTGCCGATTGTTGTAAAAACCTACCTGGTTCACTCATATCCTTCGGGGAAGGAAACCTGCCGTCCTTACTTGGCCTGGCCTACATGTGACTCCAGACCCACAGCAATGTAGTTGACTCTTAACTGCCCTGGACAATGCAATAAATGCTGGCCTAGCCAGCGATGCCCACCTCCCATGAACAGATTTTTTAAAAGTCTCACTGCTCTGGCTTGGGAGGCAATGGCAGTGGTGGCCAGTGCCAGTGCTGCGCACAATATGTCAGCCATCCAGTGCAGATAGAGGATGAATGATCGCATCCATTCCGCCAGGATAAGGCAACCATCTCCTCACTCTAAACTCACACACTCACAAGGTTATCACACATTCACTGGCACCTCACTCACTGCCAGCTCCAGGGAGATCGCCACTCACTATCTCACACACACCCTCACATCTCCATCTGGCTTCCTCAGCCCTCCCCCTCTTGAGGCCACTTGCACAGATTAACATGTGCCCCCACACACACCCTGGGAAACCCTCCTTCCCCAATACAGCCTTCGCCCCCTGCAGCCTCTTTCCTTCTCTGAGGCCACTTCTCCTCCTTAGCCAAGCAAGCCCTGGCCCTACAGCCATTGAAAAGCCACCCCCACCTTACGGCCGGTCTGGTGGGCAGAGAGCTGCCTGTGAGCTCCCCCGGAAGTACCTGGCACTGATGACTGCAAGTGCTGCCGGAGCAAACCTCAAAGTCCCGAGCAAACTGCAGCTCGCCAGGCGCATATCGCTTATCTACAGTTGTGAAATACCTCAGCGTGATTGCCTAGATGATTCAGTGTGGGGGGCTGGGGGGGGAGATGAATCCGTTGAGTAGGGCTTTTAATGAGATGTTAAATTATTGAAATGAGATTCCCGATGAGCGGCAGCAGGAAGCACCACCCCCCATTGACGAGTGTAGAATAGACGATTGCAAACTGGTTTTGTGACGATGTATAACCGATTTTTGGCCTTCTCGCCATATTGCCTTCATGACTCCCGACGCCAACAGGACTGGAAAATTCCAGCCAATGTCTCTGCGTCCACCACATCAAGCCCCTTCAGAATTTTGTAGGTTTCAATGAGCTCACCTCACATTCTTCTAAACTCCAGAGAATATAAGCCCAGTTTACTCAGCCTCTCATCAAAGGACAACCCTCTCACCCCAGGGATGAACCTTTGCTTCACCGCCTCAAATGCAAGTATATCCTTCCTTAAATATGGAGGCCAAAACTGGACACATTTCCATACTGGGTCTCACCAACAATTGTAACAAGACCTCTTTATCCTTGTACTCCAATCTCCTTGCAAGAAAGGCTCTTATGACCACAGCTGGTGTTACTTGCTGCATAAAGCAAACCCCAGAGGAATACTTAGCTCACAGGCTGCAACCTTTTAGTTATATTCTAATAATGAGAAAAAGACATGCCAATCTCTGCAGTAAGAGGTCCAGTAATGCTTCTGTGTTTTAAAAATTAAAAGTAAAAGTTTTATTAACAAAAAAAAAAGGAAACGTAAGCACACAAGATTACAGTTACACAATCAAGGTTGCTTGGTTAAACCCACAAGCAAACACTTCCCAGCCAACACTCCCTTATAGGCATTTATAAATATGGAACCCAGTAACATCACACAATGCAGACTGCTGTAGCTTCAGTAAAGGTGTACCACATAACCTGCACCCTCTTCCACTTTGGTATGGAATTCAATTCAGAATAAAACTGCTTGCTGCAGCCCAAGACTTATCAACAGTTCAAACAGCTCCAGCTATCTGCAACCATCTCCGGCTTAACGTCTCGACAGCTATCCAGCTCAATAGCTATCTCTAGCTCTCTCCACATTGACAGCTATCTACCGTAACTTGAATATACCTTTATTCCCTTTCATCTCAGTCCCATTGTTCTCACATCCCTTTGAAATGCAAGAGAACAAGCAGTGATAGAAGCAGATCATCAAAAGATGTCAACGACAATAGTACAATAGAACACATAGGTGTTAAAGTTAAAGTTGGTGATATTATCTAAACGAATGTGCTAATTAAGAATGGATGGTAGGGCACTCAAGGTATAGCTCTAGTGGGGTTTTTTTTATATAATGGAAATAGGTGGGAAAAGGAAAATCTTTATAATTTATTGGAAAAAAAAAGGAAGGGGGAAACAGAAAGGGGGTGGGGATGGGGGAGGGAGCTCACGGCCTAAAGTTGTTGAATTCAATACAAAAACAGAATTACCTGGAAAAACTCAGCAGGTCTGGTTTTCCAGGTAATTCTGTTTTTGTTTTGGATTTCCAGCATCCGCAGTTTTTTTGTTTTTATTATTGTTGAATTCAATATTCAGTCCGGAAGGCTGTAAAATCCCTAGTCGGAAGATGAGGTGTTGTTCCTCCAGTTTGTGTTGGGCTTCACTGGAACAATGCAGCAAGCCAAGGACAGACATGTGGGCAAGAGAGCAGGGTGGAGTGTTAAAATGGCAAGCGACAGGGAGGTTTGGGTCATTCTTGCGGACAGACCGCAGGTGTCCTGCAAAGCGGTCGCCCAGTTTACGTTTGGTCTCTCCAATGTAGAGGAGACCACATTGGGAGCAACGAATGCAGTAGACTAAGTTGGGGGAAATGCAAGTGAAATGCTGCTTCACTTGAAAGGAGTGTTTGGGTCCTTGGACGGTGAGGAGAGAGGAAGTGAAGGGGCAGGTGTTGCATCTTTTGCGTGGGCATAGGGTGGTGCCATAGGAGGGGATTGAGGAGTAGGGGGTGATGGAGGAGTGAACCAGGGTGTCCCGGAGGGAGCGATCCATACAGAATGCCGATAAGGGGGGTGAAGGGAAGATGTGTTTGGTGGTGGCATCATGCTGCAGTTGGCTGAAATGGCGGAGGATGATCCTTTGAATGCGGAGGCTGGTGGGGTGATAAGTGAGGACAAGGGGGACCCTATCATGTTTCTGGGAGGGAGGAGAAGGCGTGAGGGTGGATGCGCGGGAGATGGGCCGGACACGGTTGAGGGCCCTGTCAACGACCGTGGGTGGAAAACCTCGGTTAAGGAAGAAGGAGGACATGTCAGAGGAACTGTTTTTGAATGTAGCATCATCGGAACAGATGCGACGGAGGCGAAGGAACTGAGAGAATGGGATGGAGTCCTTACAGGAAGCGGGGTGTGAGGAGCTGTAGTCGAGATAGCTGTGGGAGTCGGTGGGTTTGTAATGGATATTGGTGGACAGTCTATCACCAGAGATTGAGACAGAGAGGTCAAGGAAGGGAAGGGAAGTGTCACACTTCCTTCTTCCTTAACCGAGGTTTTCCACCCACGGTCGTTGACAGGGCCCTCAACCGTGTCCGGCCCATCTCCCGCGCATCCGCCCTCACGCCTTCTCCTCCCTCCCAGAAACATGATAGGGTCCCCCTTGTCCTCACTTATCACCCCACCAGCCTCCGCATTCAAAGGATCATCCTCTGCCATTTCTGCCAACTCCAGCATGATGCCACCACCAAACACATCTTCCTTTCACCCCCCTTATCGGCATCCCGTAGGGATCGCTCCCTCCGGGACACCCTGGTCCACTCCTCCATCACCCCCTACTCCTCAACCCCCTCCTATGGCACCACCCCATGCCCACGCAAAAGATGCAACACCTGCCCCTTCACTTCCTCTCTCCTCACCGTCCAAGGACCCAAACACTCCTTTCAAGTGAAGCAGCATTTCACTTGCATTTCCCCCAACTTAGTCTACTGCATTCGTTGCTCCCAATGTGGTCTCCTCTACATTGGAGGGACCAAACGTAAACTGGGCGACTGCTTTGCAGAACACCTGCGGTCTGTCCGCAAGAATGACCCAAACCTCCCTGTCGCTTGCCATTTTAACACTCCACCCTGCTCTCTTGCCCACATGTCTGTCCTTGGCTTGCTGCATTGTTCCAGTGAAGCCCAACGCAAACTGGAGGAACAACATCTCATCTTCCGACTAGGGACTTTACAGCCTTCCGGACTGAATATTGAATTCAACAACTTTAGGTCGTGAGCTCCCTCCCCCATCCCCACCCCCTTTCTATTTCCCCCTTCCTTTTTTTTTCCAATAAATTATAAAGATTTTCCTTTTCCCACCTATTTCCATTATAAAAAAAACCCCCCACTAGAGCTATACCTTGAGTGCCCTACCATCCATTCTTAATTAGCACATTCGTTTAGATAATATCACCAACTTTAGCTTTAACACCTATGTGTTCTATTGTACTATTGTCGTTGACATCTTTTGATGATCTGCTTCTAACACTGCTTGTTTGTCCCTACAACCACACCACCCCCCTCCACCTCTCTGTCTCTCTATCTCTCCGCCCCCCACACACACACCTTAAACCAGCTTATATTTCAACTCTTTCTTGGACTCGAACTCAAGTTCTGTCGAAGGGTCATGAGGACTCGAAACGTCAACTCTTTTCTTCTCCGCCGATGCTGCCAGACCTGCTGAGTTTTTCCAGGTAATTCTGTTCTTCCTTTGAAATGCAAACCATTCCAAATATAAGCTCTTTCAAGTTTCCATCTAGCCTTTGCTTTTGGGTCAACAAGAATATTATATCCACATTACTATTTATCTAAGGGCTCCTGCAAGATGCATACATTTTCCTTGATACCCACAATTTCCCCTTGAAATCCAAAGGACCTCTCAACTTATCTAAAAATGCTAATATGAAATCTAACCTATTTACTTGTACATCCAACTTAACACCTTTAACCTTTTCATGTTTCCAAACACACAGACAGCCTCACTCCTAACAACCTCTTGCCCAGCTTAATTAAATAACACACACACACACAAACAGAGGGCCAGCCTTCTTTACAGAATAATACAATATTCTCCAAAATATGGCATTTGCCTTCCTAATTGCTTGCTGTAGCTGCACGCTAACTTCCTGTGTTCCTCGTACGAGCACACGCAAATCTTTCTGAGCATCAACATTTACAGGTTTCTCACGTTTTCAAAAATATTCTGCTTTTCTATTCCCACAACCAAAGTCAATAACCTTACACTTCCTCACATGATACTCCATCTGCCAGTTGCCCACTCACTTAATCTGTTTATATCTCTTTTGCAGCACCGATGTGGCCTTTAGCTTACCATTCTACCTAGCTTGGTAGCGTCAGCAAACTTAGATGCGTTACTCTCTTGTCTCTTCATCTAAGTCATTAGTGTAGATTGTAAATAGCTGAGGCCCCAGCACTGATCCTTGCGGCACTGCACTAGTCAGAGCCTGCCAACCTGAAAATGGCCTGTGCGTTTGTGCCTCCAGTCCCCTCTGTCCCTGAAGTTCAAGGGATGTGGGGAGGTAGCTGAACTTCAATGAGAGTTTAAAGCAGAGAACGCTGAAAATGCTCCGTTGGTCAGGCAGCATCTGTGGAGAGAAAAACAAGAGTTTCTCAATAAAAACCCTGAGGGTTGAGGGCCAGATCGAGCCAGTCGGAGCAGCAGCTGACCCCACCAGGAACCCTACCAGAATTCAAAAAAGGCTGGAGAAAGTGATGTCAGCGCAAAGCAGAGAGCTGATTGGTAGGTAGTAATTAAATTGTTTTTCTCCACTTTAAAGCTACATTAAGGAAAAGTAAGAGTTCTGGCTTTTTTTTTAAAAAAAGAAAGAAACTTAAATAATTTTCTACTTGGCTTAAATTTAGGGTAAGAGTATTTTAACGCAAGGTATGGCAGGTGAGCTCAGTCCTGTGTGTTGCATGACCCGCAGTATGTGGGAATTCTTAGACGCTCTTGGCAGTCTGGATGACCACATCTGCAGGAAGTGCCACCAGTTTGACCAGCTTGAGCGCTGGGTTTCGGATCTTGAGCGTTGGCTGGAGGCACAGCAGAGCATCTGTGATGCTGAGAGTTACGTGAATAGCATGTTTTTAGGCATGGTCACCCTGCAGCTTAAGGAAGTGCAGTCAGGGAAGAAATGGGTGACCACCAGTCAGAAGAAAGGAGGCAGACAGGTAGTCAGGAATGCCCCAGAGTTTATGTCACTCAAGAGCCGTTTTTCTGTGTTGGAAAATGGTGAGAGTGACAGTTTGTCTGGGACCTACAGGCCAATAAGTCTGACATCAAGGATAGTCAGCATGGCTTTATCAGGGGAAGATCATGTCCAACAAATTTGATTGAATTTTTCGAGGAGGTGACTAGGTGTGTAGATGAGGGTAGTGCACGTAGACTACATGGACTTCAGTAAGGCTTTTGACAAGGTCTCACATGGGATACTGGTTAAGAAGGTAAGAGCCCATGGGATCCAGGGCAATTTGGAAAATTGGATCCAAGATTGGCAGGAGGCAGAGGGTGATGGTCGAAGGTTGTTTTTGTGACTGGAAGCCTGTGTGCACTGGCATACCACAGGGTTCGGTACTGGGTCCCTTGCTGTTTGTAGTGTACATTAATGATCTAGACATGAATGTAGGAAGCATTGTCACAAAAGTATAATAATGCTCATAATATCACAGTGATTATTGTGATTTATTGTAAAGTAGGTTAACAGTGGAGTTTGGATAGTTTGTGTGTGTGTTATTTAATTGAATTGGAGATAGCTGGTCTGAAGGCTTTGACTCATCAAAAGAAGCTAGATTTGAAATGCTAACCATGTAAACATGGCTCAAGTCTTAGAATGTAAGGTGAGGAAAATTTGCATTTTTAGACAAATCAGGGCAGTTTGAATTTCAAAGATATGATAGGATGTTTATGCCTAGCTGAAGAAGCTAGGCTGTGGGCCTAGAGTCATATGTAGGGCCAGGCCAGGTATATGCCAGATTTCTGAAAAGACATGAGCAGTGTGTTTATTTCCCCCAAAGGCCTGTTCCCTTTTGTAATGTTAACTACTTTACAGTTAAACGATCAAGGCGGCCACTATGTTGAATCTGAAGGTTGGGTGAGGAGGAGTTCACTTCAATATGCATTCTGGGTAACATGTGATACATCTCACAAAGAAAGAGTAAACAATATATCAGGGAATATCCGTCTAAGGTCAGAACTCACAGGACAGCCAGAGACATTAGAGACCAAGTTTGATCACCTTGGCCCTGCAAGAAACCAGGTTGTATGAATCTATTATACAACCATATTAGTTTTTGTACTATTGGTGTCTGAGTCATAAACTTGCATTTGGACAACATGCTCGAGCCTGAATCACGAGGAATTAATTAACGGTGTTTAAAAAATTTCCCAACGTAAGTCTTTCATTCTATGTAGTAAATAATATGTGCAGAACATATAGGATAGCACACTGACTGTTTTATATAAATTGGAAACACAAGATGCATTTTATCACTCACAGGGGCAAGCTGATCACTTAGGAGAATGGGCAGCTATGTGGCAAACGAACTCCACAAATGTAAAATAGGAGATAAAATTGAGCATGGGAAAATAAACTAACTCTCAATGTAGGACAGCTTACTTCTACACCTGTTAAGTTTCAGGGATTCAGGGAGATCTCGAGACACAAACCCTCTTTCCAAAATGGAATCACAGGTGGAAAAAACTGTAAATCAGCATGTGCGATCACTTACAGGATATCACACGTGATGGTTGGAGAGCTGCCACTCAGGCACTTAACTGGGCAGTGGTGGGCCTTCCCCCGTGTCAAGGAACCCAGGCAACACTGCCAGGGGGACAGCAATGGCTGCTGCCTGTACGACACCCACCCGAAACCTGTAACGTAATGCCTGGTGATCCATGCAGTTTTACTCCTCATAATTTCCTGTTGCAGTTCGGTGCAACTGCGTGACTTCCTAGGCGATTTCAGGGGTTGACCACGTTGCTGTGGGCTGTGGGCCTAGAGTCATATGTAGGGCCAGGCCAGGTATATGCCAGATTTCCAAAAAGATATGAGCAAACCAGATGGATTTTTACAGCAATTGACAGAAGTTTCATGGTCACTGTTTATGACAGGAGCTTTCAATTCCATGTTTTTAATCATCAATTGAATTTATTCATTGAATCCAAATTCTACCAGCTGCCAGGGTGGGATTTGAACCTGTGCCCGCCAGAGGATTAGCCTCTGGTTTATAGCCCAGCGACACTGCCACAATGCCACCATTTCCCCTTGTTGCACCACATTTCCTACATCCCAGCAGTGACTACACTTTAAAAGTATTTCACTGGCTGTGAGACGTTTTGGGACATTCTGAGCTTGTCAAAGGTGCTAAAGAAAGGCAAGTCTTTCTCGGTTCAGACTCTGAGGCGAGAGCGCTACCAGCTGAACTACAGCTGGCACCAAACTTCTGTTTCTTTTTTGCAACAGGAAGATTGTGTCTTTTTTTCTAAACAGGAGCACAGGACAATGCTTTCTATTTTTGAAACGCCATGCGAGAGATGTAAGGTATTTCAAAAGCATCTGCTGTATCGATTTTCTATTGAATGAGCTTTCAAACCCAGTTTGCCCCTCAACTGCTGTCAAGCAATGCGGCAGCTGAGAGCTGCACTCATTAAGCTCGGTGTGAGCAGACATGTAGAACGGCCCAGTGTTATTAGTAATTCGAGAATGTGGTGAATTCTAATGGACCTCCGGGAGTCCTTGTCACAAGGGCATCTGATATTACCTCCCTTGTTGCCTTGTGTGCCGACTGAGTTGGCAATTAAGACTCGTCCCAGTCTTGATTAGAGGACAGATCACAAGACTAGAAATTGAAAAAAAAAGTCTTCAGCAATTCCTCATTCCAGGAGGGAGGGAAGGGAGGAGTGGCAGGGGTTGGGGTGGAGTGGGGGGGGGTGGTGTTGCAGAGGGGGGCGGTGGTGGTATGTTGGGAAGAAAGAGAAGAAAGGACAGAGGGATCAGTGTGGTTGGGAAGGAGCAGGAAACATAACGCTGCAAGGAATTTGCTCATGAAACACTTGTTTTATTGACACTGACAGACAGCGAAACAGCACAGATCTGCCAAGGAGTCCTGTCAACAGAAAGTGAAATACATCTTTATTTAAAATTAATGTTTCAAATGTTGTCAGAGACAAACTGGCTTTTCAAAGTTTTTTTTACAGGGCACCCATTGTAAATTGTGTCGTACAATTTAACACTTGGCGTACTCGGTTGCTTTTCATGTCCCTGTTTTCCAGATGCTCTAAAATGTTAATCTGCGAATCTCAGTACAAGGTGCATTTTGCTCAGGATTGAAATACAAAATTAGTTGCATAGATTCGAGTTATACGGCAGCCTGGATTTTGTGATTTTTTTTTGAACTGCTATCCTAAAACCTGTGTCAGTACCTGGGGAGTTTGCACATAATGAAGGCTTAATCATGTAAATGGATCGGAACCACTACCTGTGGAAATCAGCTGGCTGGCCATCAACTGTGGAAGCAGTTGAGAATAGATGAAGGATTGCGCAGAGGCTATTGCTCAATGTGCTCTGGCATTTGGTGATATTTTTGCTGAAAGTTTCCTTCAGAAAGTTAAATAAATGGGACAGTCTTATTGTGTCTTTGGTACTATGTTAAGGAAGAAGAAACTTGGATTTATGTCACGCCTTTCACAGCCTTTAGACACCCCTGTGATATAAGGATCTGGCACATAGAGGTTAATGTTGGACTAAGTGCAGTACTGCCCACACAATGACATAAGGGACTCATGACCCGCACCCAGGGGTCAATCTAATGTTGGACTGAGCCCTGCGCACAAGCAAGCATGGAGACAGTTCCTAGTTTGAGCCCTTTACTGTATATATGTACATTGTTCTTGTAGTTAATAAATTATACAGTTTCCTACTCAAGACTATGAAGACTTCATTAAGACTAACTGAATGGTGTCCAACACACTACAACAATCCCAAAGTGCTTTACAGTCAATGAAGTACTAATCATTGCTGTAACAGGCTTAGGTTTTGATTGCCTATTGCTGGTGGTAAGAACACTTTTATGCCGCTCGAATATAGCTTGCAGCATGGGCTAAGGAAACTAGAGCTTGAGCTGTACAAAGTTGTCCAGTAAAATTCTGAACTGAAGATTCAGCTGGAACTATGAGAAAAGAAAATCAACTTCCAAATCAGAATCCAAGTTTAAAGATTGTGACTTTGATTCTATTTTTGTATTCACTGATGGGATGTGGGAATCACTGGCAAGGGCAGCATTTAATGCCCATCCCTAATTGCCCTTGAGAAGATGTTGGTGAGCTGCCTTCTTGAATGTTTGCAGTCCCTGTGGTGTAGGTACACCCACAGTGCTGTTACGGAGGGAGTTCCAGGATTTTGACCCAGAGACAGTGAAGGAATGGTGATATATTTCCAAGTCAGGAGGGTGAGTGGCAGTGAGCAGAACTTCAAGGTGGTGGTGTTCCATATTACTGCTGCCCTTTTCCTTCTAGATGGTGGTGATCATGGGTTTGGAAGGTGCTGTCTAAGGAGCCTTGGTGAACTCCTGCAGTGCATCTTGTAGATGGTACACACTGCTGCTACTGTGCTTCGGTAGTGGAGGGAGTGAATGTTTGTAGTTGTGGTGTTGATCGTGGGCTGCTTTGTTCTGGACAGTGGCAAGCTTCTTGAGTGTTGTTGGAGCTGCACAAATCCAGGCAAGTGGGGAGTATTCCATCACATTCCTGACTTATGCCTTGTAGATGGTGGACAGGCTTTGGGGGATTAGGAGGTGAGTTACTCGCCACAGGATCCCTAGCTCCTGACCTGCTCTTGTAGCCAATGTATTGAACATCAAGGGATGATAATTGGATTCCCTCTTGTTGGAGATGGTCCTTGCCCAGCACTTGTGTGGTGCGAATGTTACTTACCATTTGTCAGCCCCAGCCTGGATATTGTCCAGGTCTTGCTGCATTTGGACATGGACTGCTTCAGTATCTGAGGAGTCGCGAATGGTGCTGAACATTGTTTAATCATCAGTGAACATCTTCCAAAGCTTTTTGAGAGCATGCAGAGGGGAATTATGAGAATGGTAATAGACTTTGGCTAGACTATTGTGTCCAATTCAGGGACTCAAGCCTCAGGGAGGATGTCCATGCCTTGGAGAGTGTGCAGAGGAGATTTGTTAGAGTGGCACCAGGGACAAGGGACTTCGGTAATGGAGAGACAAGAGAAACTGGGATTGTTCTCCTTAGAGCAGAGAAAGCCAAAGCAAGATTTAATTGAGGTGTCCAAAGTTATGAGGGATTTGATAAACTGGAGAGTGAGAAGCCGTTTCCATTGGTGAGAGGGTGAGTAAACAGAGAACACAGGTGTAAAGTAATTGGTAAAGGAAGGGAAAAGAGGAGAATTGTGTTTTGACACTGCAATTTGTTATGATGTGCAATGCTTTTTAAAATTTATTCACAGGATGTGGGCATCACTGGCAAGATCAGCATTTTTTGCCCATTCCTAATTGCCCTCGAGAATGATGTGGTGAACCACATTCTTGAACCGTGTGGCATAGGTACACCCACAGTGCTGATAGGGAAGGAGTTCCAGATATTTTGACCCACTGAATGCACTGCCTGAAAGGGTAATGGAAGCAGATTCAATGATATCTTTACAAGAGAATTAGAGAAATACTTGAAAAGGAAAAAATTGCCTGGAGAGAGCAGGAATAAATGGGTCTAATAGCATAAGTCTTTCAAAGAGCCAGCACTGACATGAAGGGCCGAATGACCTCCTTCTTCACTGTATCATTCTATGAAAGTATTCAGGTCTGCTGCTGATTCCCCTCCTTTTCTTTATAACACAGCTTCCTCCACATCAAAGTGGGTTAGTTATAATCCATCTGTCTCCATTTAAACATGTGAAATCCCATTTTGGGGTTAAATGCAATTTTAGATCCTATTGCAGATGTAATGGATATCAATGAGTGTTAAGCCTTGGTGTTACTACAGTGGGAAGTGATCGCATTCAGAGTCCCTGGTGGACTCCAGGAACTCGAACCTGTGACCAGACATCTGGTCTGGAAACAAGTTCTAAGGCAGATTTACAGAAGCTTAAGGTTTATTTTAAGGTGGTGCCATCTATATTTGTTCACAAGCACACAACAAGATAGCATAATTGTGCTGAAACCACCACTGTCATTTGGGAAGGTCAGGCACCTCACTGCGAGGTGAGATGCAATCAGACACACATCCTACACTTAGATAAAAGCAAAAAAACTGCGGATGCTGGAAATCCAAAACAAAAACAAAAATACCTGGAAAAACTCAGCAGGTCACCCACATCCCGTGAACAAAGGATGTGAAACATCCTTGGAGAGTCATAGGTACTCGAAACGTTAACTGTGTTCCTCTCCGCAGATGCTGTCAGACCTGCTGAGTTTTTCCAGGTATTTTTGTTTTTGTTTCACATCCTACACTTCTCTCACATGCTTCTGCTGATAGGAAGGGAAGGAGTGTTTGAAAGGAAGGTAGGAGGAGGGATTACAGGAAAGGAAGGAAGGAAGAGGGAGTACAGGAAAAGGAGGAAGGTTTGACAGCATTAACAAAAATCATCAGTGAACACTGTACCCAATTGTTTGGATGAAGTAAAGGAACAGGAAAGAATGCAAAATACTGCTGGGAGTTTTTACACCTGTTGAACAAGGATATGTATGTCAGCAGGAAAATGAAAAAAAGGAAAAAAAAAGCAGCAAATAATTAGAAGAAAGAACAGCATAGGTAGGAAGGGGAATAGATTTGGTGAATTCATTCCAACAATTTCCCAAAACAATATCCATTGCAGTCAAAGAGGGAGTAGCAGACACTGGTTTACTTATGAGCAACAAAATATTGGTATGGTTTGGTCATAAGAGAGTACCTTGATAATAGTAACCTTAATCAGAGAGGAGCAAGTTGCAAAAGAACATAGATTAAAGTGAGCAGGCAGAAGGATGGAGAATGAAACTTAATATTCGATATAAATACAGGATTGGGGATGAAGTCTAAAAGGAAGATGGGGGAAAGTGGGACAAAGGGACTTTTTTCCTTTGTTCACAGGATGTGGGTGACGCTGGCAAGGCCAGCATTTATTGCCATCTCTAATTGCCCTTGAGAAGGTGGTGGTGAGTTGCCTCCTTGAATCGCTGCAGTCCATGTGGTGTAGATATGCCCACAGTGCCGTTAGGGAGGGAGTTTCAGGGTTTTGACCCAGCAATTGTGAAGGGACGGTGATGTATTTCCAAGTCAGGATGGTGAGTGACTTGGAGGGGAATTTTCAGGTGATGGCATTCCCATGCGTCTATTTCCCTTGTCCTTCTAGATGGTGGGCTTGAAAAGTGCTATCTAAGGAGCCTTGGTGAGTTGCTGCAGTGCATCTCATAGATGGTACACACTGCCGCTACTGTGCATTGATGGTGGAGGGATTTAATGTTTTAGGTGGTGGATAGGATGCCGATCAAGTGGGTTACCTTGTGCTGGGTGGTGTCAAGTTTCTTGTTGGTGCTGCACTAATCCAAACAAGTGGAGAGTACTCCATCACCCTCCTGACTTGTGCCTTGTAAATTGTGGACAGGCTTTGGGGAGACAGAAAATGAGTTACTCAGTACAGAATTCCTAGCCTCTGACTCACTGTGTAGCCACAGTATTTATATAGTTGCTTCAGTTAAGTATTTAACATCCAGGATGTTGATGGTGGGGTTTCAGCGATATTAATGACATTGAATGTCAAGGGGACATGGTTAGATTTTCTCTTGTTGGAGATGGTCATTGCCTGGCACCTACAAGGTGTGAATGTTACATGCTTATTACCAGTCCAAGCCTAAGTTTTGTCCAGGATTGCTGAATGCGAACATGGACTTCTTCAGTATCTGAGGAATTGCAAGTGATACTGAATGCTGTGAAATCATCATTCATTTTCTGACCTTATGATGAAAGGAAGGTCATAGATGAAGCAGTCAAAGATGGTTGAGCCTTGGACACTACCCTGAGGAACTCCTGCAAGAACGGAGATGATTGGCTTCCAACAACCACAACCATCTTCCTTTGTGCTAGGTATGAGTTCAACCAGCGGAGCATTTTCCCTCTGATTTCCATTAACTCCAGTTTTGCTAGGGTTCCTTGATGCCACAGTCAGTCAGCTGCTCCCTTGATGCCAAGGGCAGTCACTCTCACCTCACCTCTGGAGTTCAGCTCTTCTGTCCATGTTTGGACCAAGGCTGTAATAAAATCAGGAGCTGAGTGATGTTGGCGGTTCCCAAATTGAGCGTCAGTGAGCAGATTATTGCTGACTAAGTGTCGCCTGAAGAGCTCAGGACTGTCACTGACACCTACCATCACTGAAGAAATGACTGAAGGCATTGACAATATTCTGGCAATAGTACAGAAGACTTGTGCTCCAGAACTTGCCGTGACCCTAGCCAAGCTGTTCCAGTACAGATACAACACTGGCTATGTGGAAAATTGCCCAGGTATGACCCATACACAAAAAGCAGGACATATTCAACCCAGCCAATTACCGCCCCATCAGTCTATTCTCAAACATCAGTAAATTAATGGAAGGGATCATCAACAGTGTTAACAAGGGGCACTTGCTTGGCAATAACCTGCTCAATGACACCCAGTTTGGGTCCCACCAGGGCCACTCAGCTCCTGACCTCATAATAGCCTTGGTTCAAACATGGACAAAAGAGTCGAACTCCAGAAGCGAGGTGAGAGGGACTGCCCGTGACCTCAAAGTTGCATTTGGCCGAGGGTGGCATCAAGGATCACTCGCAAAATTGGAGTCAATGGGAATCAAGGGAAAACTCTGCAGGTTGGAGTCATACCTATCGCACAGGAAGATGGTTGTGGTTGTTGGAGGACAGTCATCTCAGCTCCAGGACATCATTGCAGGAGTTCCTCAGGGTAATGTCCTTGGCCCAACCATCTTCAGCTGCTTTGTCAATGACCTTCCTTCCATCATAAGGTCAGAAGTGGGGATGTTTGCTGATGATTGCACAATGTTCAGCACAATACGTGACTCCTCAGATACTGAAGCACTCCCTGTCCAAATGCAGCAAGACCTGGACAATATCCAGGCTTGGGCTGACAACTGGCAAGTAACATTCATGCCACACAAATATCAGACAATGACCATCTCCATCAAGAGAGAATCCAACCACTGCCCTTTGTTGTTCAATAGCATTACCATCACTGAATCCCCCACTATCAACATCCTTGGGGTTACCATTGATCAGAACCTGAACTGGACTAGCCATATAAATACTGTAGCTACATGAGCAGGTTAGAGGCCAGGAATCCTGCAATGAATAACTCACCTCCTGACTCCCCAAAGCCTGTCCACCATCTACAAGGCACAAGTCAGGAGTGTGATGGAATACTTTCCACTTGCCTGGATGAGTGCAGCTCCAGCACATTCAAGAAGCTTGACACCATCCAGGACAAAGCAGCCCACTTGATCGGCACCACATCCACAAACATTCACTCCCTCTACCACTGATGCACGGTAGCAGCAGTGTGTACCATCTACAAGATGCACTGCAGGAATTCACCAAGGCTATGGGTGTACCTACATCACATGGACTGCAGCAGTTCAAGAAGGCAGCTCACCACCACCTTCTCAAGGGCAACTAGGGATGAGCAATAAATTCTGGCCCAGCCAGTGAAGTCCACACCCTGTGAGTGAATGAAAAAAAGAAAGTGCTTCCCCTCACTGCAACCTTTACTCCATTTGTTGGTAATGTCGCAACTCTAGAGGCACTTAACTACAGCCCCCAGCTCCTTGTGTAGAGTTGGGTCACCAAATCCTTTGGCCTCCTTGGCTACATGCAGCAGCTCACCGCGATCCCTCTAAAAACAAGCCACTGTACTAATAGCACAGCAGAAGTAGGTCAAAAACACCCATGGGCAAGCTGGATGCTTGGGCCTTTAAATAACATCAATCCAAGATGCCTTGTGCTGCCAAACACATGACCAGCTGATAGTGATCAGCACAGGCGTTCAGTGGAAATGCACAGACCTTGCTTATGAAATGCATTTCAGGAACAGGAGCAGAACATTCAGCCCAACGATCCTGTTCCACCATTCAATAAGATCGTGGCTGAATTGATCATGCCGTCAACTCCACTTTCCTGCTTGCCCACCACGACCCTTGACTTCTTGGTAGGTCAAAGATATATCCAACTCAGGCTTGAATATGTTGAATGATACTGCTCCCTTTGCCCTCAGGAGCAGAAACTTCCAAAGGTTAACGAACCTCTTGTAGAATAATGGGCTAATAGTTATGGGAACGAGATAGTGACGTTTTTTTTTAATTCAGTCCTGGGATGTGGGTGCTGCTAGCTAGGCCAGCATTTATTGCCTATCCTTAACTGCCCTCTGAAAAAGGGCAATTAAGTGTTAACCACATTGCTGTGGGTCTGGAGTCACATGTAGGCCAGACCAGGTAAGGACGGCAGATTTCCTTCCCTAAAGGACATTAGTGAACCTGATGGGTTTTTACGACAATCGGTAATGGTTTTGTGGTCATCGTCAAACATTTAATTCCAGATTTTTACTGAATTCAAATTTCACCATCTACCATGGTGGGATACAAACCCATGTCCCCAGAGCATTACCCTGGGTCTCTGGCTTACCAGCCCAGTGACAATACCACAATGCCTCCCCTTCCCCTGTGCACCATAATGTAACAGTGATATCAGCAGTCATGTGCAAGAGATTGAGAAAAGATGAAATAGTCTATGTGGGAGAGAGATGTATTTACCTAGAAGCTTAGGGGTCCCACCAGTGCCAGGCATAATGATGGGTGCATCTGGGAAATGTGGAGGAAAGCCAAAGGTCTGTTTTCTGCCTGGCTAAAAAAAGAATACAATTGTCCGCTCACAACTTTAATGGTGGCTTGGATGTCGTGCTGTGACATATCAGGAACCGCATTTGCATGGATTTAAAGACCATGAATGCTCATTATGAAGCTAGCTAGCCATGAATCACGCCCCCACTCCAGGTCAGCAGCCCACACCGCCATCTAATTAGGCTAGCATGATTCACAATCGGATATATGTGCCTTGCACCTAGCGACCTGCTCTGCCCTCATAAATTCGGGGTACGCTTGCCATCCTTTGGCTGCACTGCACTCGCGGTTGCTCTGACTCTGTGCCAGGCTGTGCAGGCAAGACCAATGGGAACTCAGTGGACGTTTCAGAGGCAAGGCTCTCCATTCCAGACCCGTGGTAAGGTGAGGGGAGGGTGGGAGGGGCTGGAGGACAAATGCTTGACTGGGGGTGGGGGCAGGGATGCAGATGTTACACAAACAGAGGCAAGGGAAGGGGCTGGAGGGCAAAGGCTTGGCTGGGTGGGGGGTATCACACAGGACAGAGGGAAGGGAAGGGGCTGGAGGGCAAAGCCTGGACTGGGGGGGGTAAGACTGGAGTAGGGGGCACACAGACAGGTGACTGTGGGGGGAGGGGGGTAGGGGGGGCCTGGTGGGTGGGGGGTTGCGGAGAGCAGGGTGGGGAAAACGTACTCAGGGCCAGAACGGAAAGGCAGCCTTGTGCAGAAGCGCCAATGTTAGTCGGGGCCTGAATGGAAAGACAGGTCTGTGCCAAAGCCTGCAATTTAGATGGCTGTGCTTGGGAAGAATGTCCTTGTCCCAGTCTAGGAAGCAGGTAGGATTGTCAGTCCTTTCTCAGTCATGGAGTGCCCCTCACACACGTCGGTCCTGGGGGTTTCTGGTTTCATACTGGGCTGCAGATGGCACAGGCACAGCCAACGGAGGCATCTGCAGCCCATGGATGGGAAAGAGGTAACGTAGGTGTGGGCAAGCGATGCTCTCAATTTCAAGGTGGTTTCTGTATGTGGCAGGGCAGTAGGCCTCAAGATGGGGAGGGGCCAGGTCAACATGGGGCATAGGGACGTCAGAGGGATCGGGGAGGACAGGGGTATCCACGGCTATGACTATGGGATCAAGAATTAGAGGGGAGGAAGGAGGGTGATCGGAGTGATTGGAAACCTGAGAATGATGCTCCTCCAGGACGATGGGAGGGATTTCCACAGTCACGGGGGAGAGGCGAAGCTGGGCTAAAAGTAGAACCTCAGCACCACCATTTTCCAACCTGAATCTATGGCGCAGTTGGACAAGAAAGTATGAAAAAAATCTTCAATGGAGGGCTCTTAGATATTAAAGGGGCACCCTCCCAAATCCAAATTTCCAAATGAAGAGGAAGGCATTGCTGAGACACATTAGGAGTATTCCAGAACAATTGAGGAAATCTGGAGCCTTAACTGTAATACCGCTCCCATGAGAGAATAATTTATAATCTGGCTATTAAATGATCTCCTTGCCAAAACCCTTTAATCCCATTCTTGGCAAATCGCAACTTTAAGAAGACACCAATGGATAAGGGGGCAACGGGACGAAATGCAGATGCCTATTGGCCATGACGCCTCTAAACCTTGCAGCTGGCAGGGTTAGAGATGGGAACCCCACCACCCCCTTAAAATACTCGTTCCCTCACTGGTCATTCGGGCTGCTGTGTAAACTGAAGGATGCAGTCTCAGAGTGCCCTCATCACTCTGATGCACGTGGCCTGGACTGCAGAGAGTGAATGATGCACGACAGGTGCTGTTTAAATATGGCGCTCAGGAAGGTGATCCAATGAGTTCAAGGTGGGGTGGGCGAATTGCAACCCACCCCGCCACAGGATTCGACGTGCTTCCTGTTCATGCATATATAATGAGCTGAAAAGCAGACGATCTGGTGCAGAAACTCACCACTGCAGCCAGTGGGAAACTCACTGCTTCTGCTGCCCACCACCGCACTTAGTCTCCAGAAGGAAAAGGCTCTGGAAACCAAGGCTCCTTAGGCAGCGCCTTCCAAACCCACGATCACTATGAACTAGAAGGGCAAGGGCAGCAGATAGATGGGAACACCACCAACTGGAAGTTCCCCTCCAAATCACCCACCATCCTGACTTGGAAATATATCGCAGTTCCTTCACTGTCGCTAGGTCAAAATCCTGGACCTCCCTCCCTAACAGCACTGAGGGTGCAGCTACACCACATGGACTGCAGCGGTTCAAGAAGGCAGCTCACCACCACCTCCTCAAGGGCAATTAAGTATGGACAATAAATGCTGGGTCAGCCAGCGAAGCCCACATCCTGTGAATGACTAAAAAAAAAAAATCCTGCCCTCCGTATCTGTTATGGTGTAAATAATGGAGTTTTTGCAGTAACATACTGGAATTAGACCTAAGCCACTCATAAGTAGTGGGAAACGTTCCCAATCCACAAATCACCTGAAGAGAGATCTAAATAGTATTCAGAGTGGAAACCAAACCGCCTCGGAGAGGAGAAATACCACCTCAAGGACACCTTAAATGGGAAACCCCGTATTCTGAAATTATCCCCCCTGTAATCAGAGCCCTCTTCAGGCTGCCGGCACAGGCATGGTTTGCCTGCCAGCGCCATGGCACCTTCCCCAGAAGGGAATGCGCTGGAAGTGATCAGCAGCGTAACCCACACCATTTTATGGCTCCAGTGCTTCTGCAGGGCTGGCACCAGAGGCACTGCACAGACCAGAATGGTGGCCCATATATCTCATTCTTCTAAATCCCAGAGGGTGTGGGCCTATTTTACTCAACCTCATCTCATGGAATAATCCTCTTATCCCAGGAATCACCACCTTTGCTGTGTTGCTGCTCTAGAACTGTTCCCTTCATTAAGCTCACTGGGGGTAAAATTGGGCTCAGGCAACAAGGTGAAACAGGCGATAGGTTTTAACATTCTGCCTGGAAATCGCTGGAAGCAAACTCAATGTCTAGTTTTATCGCCACTTATGGAGCTGCAGTAAATTGCTCACCACTTCAATTGACTGTGCAGCTGTGAATTTCCACACCAGTTGATCATTAATGACCCTAGCGAGACCCGAGAGAGATAGAGAAACCAAATTATTGGTCACTTTTTTGCTAAGGCTCATTAACCCATTTTTGGAGGGTAGGAATCCTTAGGGCTGCAATAAGCAGATCCGAAGGTCACTTTGCATTTTTCTACCAAAGGTCCAACACTTCTTTCCACACTACAGCAACAGTGTGTCAAGCCAGCAAAATATAGCAGAAAAAGCAAGTGTCCAGATTGAACCTCACAGCAACTGCATTGTCAGTGTAAAGCTGAACCTCTTCACATCTAGGCTACAGATGAAGTGTGAATGCAAGGCTGGCATCCAGGTATATTGACGATTAATGTCACGGACAGATACATAAAATAATCAAAAACCCTAGCTGGATCTAGGGGTGTAGTGCTGCCATAGCACACTGGGGCGTCTCTCCAGTACCGCCAAGCAGGGCCCAGGAGAGAGAGGTGCAGATGGTTCCATACACCAGGATCTGGGGGGTGTGTTCAGGCAGGGTGGAGGGGGGTGTTAGGAGGTGAGGAGAGGTAGGGGTGGTAGGGGGTGTTGGGAGGGAAATGGGGTTGTTTGGGAGGTTGGGGTGGAGGTGGAGGTTGTGGGGGCTGGAGGAGGTGAGAAAGAGGCTGGTGGAGTGGGGGCTGTAATATTTTTCAGTTAAAAAGCATAATTTTGCTGATTTTTGGGGACTCATGATTATTACATAAGAAAACAACATAATAGATTTAGAAATGATATGATTGACACATTTTCTTAAGAGTTTTGGCATCTCAAAATTTGGCACTACACCCCTGGTTAAACCACACCAGGAATATGGTGGGTAGTTCTGGCAGCACACTTTAGGAAGTTACATCGGCCTTGGAGGGAGTGCAGTGTAGATGATACCTGGACTCAAAGAGCCAAATTACACAATCTAGGGCTGTATTCCTTGGAATTTAGAGATTTAAAATTAAGGGTTAAGAGTAGATTTTATTGAAGTTTTCAAGGTATTATCAGGAACCAATAGAGTAGAGAGAAACATTTTCCACTGGTTGAAGACATCTAGGACTTTTGTTTCTTTATTCTTTCATGGGATATGAACTTCCCTGGCAAGGCCAGCACTTGTTGCCCATCCCTAATTCCCCTGAATACCATTTCAGGGGGCAGCTCAAAGTCAACCACATGGCTGTGGATCTGGAGTCACATGTAGGCCAGACCGGGTAAGAACAGGTAAGATTTCCTTCCCTACAGGACATTAGTGAACCAGATGGGTTTTAACAACAATTGATGATAGTTGCCATGGTCACCATTACTGAGAATACTTTCACATTTCAGATTCATTAATTGAATTTAAATACCACCAGCTCCAAATTAAGATCCCCACCAGCGAGAATTTAGAATGTACAACCGTACATAAGTGGCGTGCACTTGGTGAGCTCCACCTCTTTCACGGCTTTGAAGTCAGTAGATGATGCTTTTGCCTTCTTGGGGACCTTGCATAACTACACTCAAGTGCTGTTGGAAAACGCTGCGCCAAGGCTGGACAAGGGAGGCAGGTGAGGGCTAGAAGGTAGGAGAGGAGTGTGGAAGGGTGGAGTGAAGGCAGGGCAGGGAAGGCAGCTCACCAGGGATGGCGGGGGGAAAAGTGCCTGGTGAAGAAGGCTGGAGTGTCTTAGAGGGCAGGGTCCGTGGTGTCAATAATGAGGTCCTGGGAGTGAACTCAGGGTTCACCCTGAGGTGACAGCCACAGTCAGAGGGGGGAGTGGGATGCAGAAGGGTGGCAGATCCAGGGTGAGTGTCTGGTAAGGTGAAGGTTACAGTGGGAGAGTCATGAAGGGCTACTAGACAGGTGGCTCACATAATGGGAGGGGCAGGGTCAGGGTGGACATGGGTCAGAAACAGTTGTCAGCGCTGAGGGGAGGGAAGATATGTGGAGGTGGATCACGATGTGTAAGGGGGGAGGTGCAAGGGTGACAGAGGGGAGAGGAATGGTCTAGTGTGACAGAGGGAAGTTGGTGGGTGACAGGGGGAGACTAGGAGGTGGTGGAATGAGTTTGAAAGGTGACGTGCACCATTTTTCCAATCTGACCTTGACCATGCAGTTAGTCAGTCGATGAGATCCCTCGAGCTGGAAGGAGGCTCTTTTCGGGTGGGTGAGGTTCAAGGTCAGCACAAATGGCCAACTAAAGGGACCCCAAATAATTATGAAGCAACTGTATGTCAAAGATGCTCAGTTGTGTTCCCCTCTCCATGGTGAAGTCTGCATTGCAGCAGGTTTGTTTCAGACTCATGGATCTCATAACACAGAGACCCCAGCAAGGTGTGGAGCTGCCATTCATTCTGTGCCATTTGCAGTCAGAATGCAGTCAGAGGCAGTGATGAAGGAAGGGAGGAAGGTGAATGCCTCCAAGGGGCACAGCTGGTTGATGGCAGCCAACTCACAGCTCCAAACCTTCACCCTCCCTGGTGAATGGTCATGGATGACAAGGGTTTATGTGGCTAGTCTTTCTATGCTGTCAAGGCAATGGTCTCTCTATAGAGTCTCGAGGGTAATGGAGATAAGAGGGATGGTGTCAGAGGGAAGTTTCTTGCACATGGCAATTGTCACCCTGGTCAAACAGCAATATCTCCATACACAATCTGTATGAACAGGATGAACACCCATTCTGGTCCTCCAGCATGGCCTTTACCTGGAAGGGGTGGGATGGGGATGCCATGTCTAGACTGAGGCCAGATGAAGCACGTAGCACTTGCCTGATGGCTTTCAGATGGAGGAAAGCCTGTAAAGGACATGCTCACTTAATGTGTCACTTCAACTTGTTCACACATCCACTGAGGCGTCGATGATGCAGGCTGCAGGCAACCCTGCCTTGGTAATGGCTCTCATCCAGATGAGGAGAAGGAGGACCCTTTGCTGGTTGGCACAGGGCTTGAGGAGCAAAGGCCTAAACAGCATGAGGCAGTAGGGCCTCTATAAGGTCAAGAGATTGGCGAACACGTACCACTGCAACTGTGAGCATTGGCCCGACCATGGGTGTATCGGTGGCAGTGTTCTTATCTAGAGATGAGCAAGAAACAATGCTGATGGCACCCTCGTATGTCATGGATGTTGTTACTCACATCTGCTAGCTTCTCCAGGATGAGCTGTGGCTGTAAGGACTCTGGAGGAGTAATGTGGAGCTCCTGGCCTGCAATGAGTGAATGTCTGTCTGGGTGCCCTTTCAATATGATGCCCTACCACAAGATTTCTCAAGCTCTTCACGGACCCTAATGAGCTGACCAGCGGAAGAGCACGCATGTTGAGCTGCCCAGCAGGAATCACACTGACGTTCCTGCCCGCCACTGGAAAACTCCACCCATAGTCTAAACATTAGTGCAAGACCCTGCAGAAGTGAAGTTATGCAAAGTACAGCACTTGAAAATTGCTTAAAAAAGACATTTTGTTGGAGCTTTTTGTCTTGCACTCATCAGGACAATCACAAGAAGCTCAATGTCAGGGGAAGCAACAACTTTATACTGTATGAGGAGAGAGTGTTGATAGATTGGCAAGTGAACTCTGCCAGGAGAGTGCACCAGTTAATGGTGACTGAGAGCTAACTGCCAAGCATTGCTTGAAATTTAAATCAGGCAGCTTGACTCTGATTGGTCAAGGTGTTGCCCTGAGAAATGAACCAGCGAATGCTGTCACTTATTTTGTTTAGCTGAAACAGGTGCAATGTGTGTGCATGTTCTTTCTGCCTGCAAAGTACAGGGCCCTGTGTACTAATATATGTAGCTTTCAGCACACACAAATGCATCACACTGAGAGCCCAACTGGCAATCTTAAACTCATTGTCAGCATAATTTTTAGCACAGTGAGGATTATTTAGCAAATTTTGTCCAGTCAGGGAATCACATCTTGGGCGTTGGGTGGTTAGGTATGATCTGTACCTGGCCCTTTGCGAACAGTGGAAGGATGGTGCTGCTTGATACAATCCACCAGTCTTTGGGACATACAACCTAAATACCTAGCATTACACTGGCACTGAAATTCATATATCACATTACTCATTTGTGTGATAGGCAAGTATCTTTTTCATTCATGGGATGTGGGTGTTGCTGGTTAGGCCAGCACATTGTCCAACCCTAATTGCCCTTGCTCAGAGGGCATTTAAGAGTCAACCACATTGCTGTAAGCCAGACCAGGTAAGGACAGCAGATTTCCTTCCCTAAAGGACATGAGTGAACCAGATGGGTTTTTATAACAATCGACAATCATTAGACTTTTAATTCCAGATTTTTATTGAATTTAAATTCCACCATCTGCCGTGGCAGGATTTGAACCCGGGTCCCCAGGGCATCACCCTCAGTCTCTGGATTACTAGTCCAGTGATAGTCCAGGGAATATTAATTCACAGGGCCCTGTTCTTTGCAGGCAGAAAGAACATGTCCACACATTGCACCTGTTTCAGCTAAACAGGGTAATGCCTTGACCGATCAGATTCAAGCTACCTGGTTTAAATTTCAAACAATGCTCGGCAGTTAACTGTCAGTCACCATTAACTGCTGCGTTCTCCATGGTAATGCCTCTACCAATCAGAGTCCACTTGCCAGCCAATCTGCATACGCTTCACATAAAGTTGTTAATTCCACGACATTGTTATTCTTGCAATTGTCCTGATGAGTGCAAGATAAAAAGTTTCAACAAAATGTCTTATTTCAGCAATTGTGCAAAAGATGACAGAAATTTGAAATGCTCTTTTGCAAATGGTTATTTATGCCAGATTAATATTTAATTTAAAATCTGAGATTGATAGATTTTGTGAACCAACAGTGTGAAAGGATATGGGGCAAACACGAATCAGTGGAGTTTAGCCACACATCAGCTAAGATCTTATTAAGTGATGTTACAAACTCGAGGGACTGAATGGCCATAATGAGTTGAGATTTAAATACAGTGAGGATACAAAAAAGGAAAGAAAAGACTTGTATTTTGCAGTGCAGTCGCTGTTATAATGTAGAAAACATGACAGCCTATTTAGACACAGTAAGATCCCACAAACAAGGAAAGAAACGGCCAAATAATTTGTTTCAATGATTAGTTGGTTGTGGGATGAATGTTGGCCCATGAAGCTAAGGAGAACTCTGCTCTCTCCTTTGAATTATGCATGTGATCGTTTACACCTACCCCTTAGGGCAGATGTGTATAATGTCTCATCCAAAGATGGCACCTCCAACAGTGCAGCACTCCCTCAGTACTACACCAGAGAATCATCCTAGATTAGGTGCTGTAGGCAAGGGAGAGGAAGGCATTCTTGAAGGACAGGAGGAACAAAAGTTAAGATTGATTTATAAATATCATGTGAACCTGCGCAGAAATAAACTTATCAGTAGAGCAGCTGAAAGGAACAAATTGTTGCCATCATTCTTATGCACTAGTGTTCAAGGTCAGAATCTTAGCTCTGGAAGATATCTCTGTACATAATGGAATATAAACAGTTCTCAGGTCAAAAACTTTACATATGAAGCCTCAGAGCCCTGTGTTGTGCGGAGCATCAGTACATTGCCTTTTGACCTTTGAGGCCTTCATATTTAGCCCAGTTTGCTAGGACAAAGCATTTTGCTGTTAGCTGCAACTGAAATCAGTTTGGAGCTGTCTCAATCCAGTGGGCGGGTGCTGAATTAAAGCAAAAATGTTAAAATTAGCACGAGTGGGCATTAAACTGTCAGTCTCATTCATGGCTCTTCTCTACTCAGATGGTGATATTTGCATAATGCGAACCAGTTTCCATGGGTGTCAAACTGCCGTATTTATGCTGCAAAGTCGAGCCGGCAGGAATGGGAACAACTGCACACATCAGCCTAACAGCAGTGTGTCAGCGTGACTGTGTCCTTTTTGTGCTGAGTGCTGTTAACTGCCCATATGTATTCACCCCCCTTCTCAGCTCACATTAAAGATCATGGACCAGAGGAGGTTCCTTTTTAACAGCACCAAGTTATAGTATGGAATGCATTACCTGAAAAGGTGGTGGTAGCACATTTAGTAATAACTTTGAAAAGCTAGTTGGATATATTCTTGAGGAGGATTTGCAGGGCTATAGGGATAGGACAGGGGAGTTGGACTAATTAAATAGTTAAAGAGCCAGCACTGGTATGATGGGCTGAATGTAAAGTTTTTGCACTATATTATGTTGTACTATACATTTATGATTGGAACTGATAGTGGTAATGGTTATGTTACTGGATTTACAGTCCATTTACAGATTTACATTGCCACAGAAGGCTGTGGAGGCCAGGTCATTGAGTGTATTTAAGACCGAGATAGATAGGTTCTTGATTGGTAAGGGGATCAAAGGTTACGGGGAGAAGGCGGGAGAATGGGTTTGAGAAACTTATCAGCCATGATTGAATGGCGAGCAGACTCGATGGGCCGATTGGCCTAATTTCTGCTCCTATGTCTTATGGTCTTATGGTCTAACATGAGTTGAAAGCTCACCATGGCTTTTGGAGAATTTGAACTCAATATTCAAATATAAGGCTGATACCATTAAAATTGGTCATGAAATTGTCAGATTGTCATAAAACAAACAACAGATTCATTCATTTCCTGCTGGGAAGGATGCCTTCTGTCCTTACCTGGTCTGGCCTATATCTGGCCCCGAGGGCTGGATATTACAGCCTCCCAGCAGTAGGTTAAAGTGCCATGGGTGCCGCACCAGCCGCCTATCCACCACTACAGCAGCTTCACCAAAGGTGGACCCTTGGGCCAACTGAAGCAATTAGGTTGCAGATTAAGCGGCCAAAATGACCACTGAAGAACCTGAGCCTGCTGTCGCTGGGGATAAATCAGTGGCGGGAGATGCTTACATCAAGCGTCCAGCCTGGCAGCTTTCACTATGTGACGGGAGAAGGGGGCGGTGCCTCCTTAACAGGCCACCTGGTCCTAACTGATGCCACCACTCTCAAATCCCCCCTCCCGCTCCCAACCTGTCTACCCCTCTGTTCAGGCTTACCTCCAGTCCCGGCTTCAGAGCAGCATGCATTCCCGTGGGCTTCACTGCAGTCCCGGCAGTGGCCATCGCACTCAGTGGCGCTGCCAGTACTGGAGAATTCCCAGCCCCTGATTGGCTGGCAGTTTTTTGCGTGAGGCTGCCTGTTGTGTAGGGGGGGTGGGGGAAGTCCCGCCTCATGCTTTTTAAAATTTATTCTTTCATGGGATGTGGGCACCACTGGTAAGCTTGCATTTATTGCCCATTCCTAGACTGGCCTTGGACTGAGAGATTTGCTTGGCCATTGCACAGGGCAGCTGAGAGTCAGCCACATTGCTGTGGGCTTGGAGTCACATGTAAGGATGGCAGATTTCCTTCCCTAAAGGGCATTAGTGAGCCATATGGGTTTTTACAACAATAGACGATGGGTTCATTGTCACCATTACTGAGACTGCTTTATATTCCAGGTTTATTAATTGAATTGGAATTCCACCAGTTGCTGTGGTGGGATTTGAACCCATGTCCCCAGAGCAGTAGCCTGGTCCCCTGGTTTACTAGTCCAGTGACATTAACACCATGCCACCATCTCCCCCAATTACCTAATGTCCAGTTAAATGACTGTTAAACGGCTGTGGAGCGAGCCAGCCAACTGGAGGCGGCTTGTCCCAGGTTTTTGGGGCAGGACCACCACCCCTCAACTTACAATGAAGCCTTGAAATCATAGGATTATGCAGCACAGAAAGTTCAAATCAGCCCATTGTGTCTGTGTCGATTTTTTGAAAGAGCTACCAATTAGCATTCAGGAACACACGTGAAACTATCTAACTAACTAAGCCCTGTTGGATTTGGTTTGTTACAGCCACTGTTATTCCCCTGTGAGGTAAGTGTAATGGATTCGCCATCCTGGTGCAGGAGTGGTGTAAATAATTAATTTCAATAAAGTGTAAGGAGCAGGGATACGAGAGTAATCAATTAATAAACTAAATAAAATAAGATAGCAATGGTAGGATGGGCAATTTGTTGCTGCTGTGGCATGTGGGAGCTGTTGGACACCAAGTTGATCCGCAACAAACACATCTGTAGTGAATGTTTGCAGCTCGAGGAACTTCGGATCCGAGTTATGGAACTGGGGGAGGCCAAGCTGCAGACATTGTGCCACATCAGGGAGGGGGAAAGTTATCTGGACACTTTGCTCCAGGAGGCAGTCACAGCCCATAAGTTAGATAATTCAAATTTGGTCTGTGATCAGGGACAGGAGGGTGTGACAGCAGGTGAGGCAGGTATCGGGACCCAGGGGGTGGTGTTCGAGGAACCTCGGCCCCTGCAACTGTCCAACAGTTATGAGTTTCTTGTACACTGTGTGGACGAGTGCAGGGACTGCAGAGAGGATGAGCAAACTGACCACAGCACCGTGGTACAGGAAGGAGCCATTCAAGTGGGAGGAGGAATTAGGAACGTAGTAATGGTAGGGGACAGTATAATTAGGGGGGTGCATTCTGTTCTCTGCAGCCATGAGCGTGAGACCCAAAGGCTGTGTTGCCTGCCCAGTGCCAGGGTTAAGGACATCTCTTCAGAGCTGGAGAGGAACTTGGAGTGGGAGGGGAGGAATCCAGTTGTCGTCGTCCACTTTGGTACCAAAAAAATTGACAGGACTAGAAAGAAGGTCCTGCTGAGAGAATTTGAACAGTTAGGGACTAAATTAAAAAGCAGAACCTCCAAGGTAATAATCTTGGGATTACTACCTGAACCAAGGGCAAACTGGCATAGGGTAAATAAAGTCAAGGAGTTAAATGCGTGGCTCAAAGATTGGTGTGGGAGGAATGGGTTTCAGTTCATGGGACTCTGGCACCAGTACTGGGGTAGAAGGGAGCTGTTCCAATGGGACAAGCTTCACTTGAGCCGTGTTGGGACCAGTGTCCTGGCAAATTGAATAACTAGGGCCGTAGAGAGAGCTTTACACTAAATAGAGAGGGGGAGGGTTCTGAAGAGGGGATAAGTAGGCTTACCAAACAAAAGGATATGGCAGCTCCTTAGGTAATGATACCCAGAGTGTGACAGGAAGGAACTGAGTGTACAAACATAAAAAGACAGCAGCAAGTAGGGTCAAAGGGGGAAAAAATTGTAAAAAGGCACAATTAATAGCTCTTTATTTAAATGCATGTAGTATTCAGAACAAAATAAATGAATCAACGGGACAAATAGAGATTAATGGGTATGACCTTATAGCCATTACGGAGACATGATTACAAGGAGATCAAAGCTGGGAACTAAATATTCAGGGGTATGTGACTTTTCGAAAGGACAGGCAGGAAGGAAAGGGTGATGGGGTAGCTTTGTTAGTAAGAGATGGGATAAGTATAATAGCTAGAAAGGATCTTGGATCAGAAGATGTAGAATCCATATTGGTGCAGGGAAGAGCTAACAAGGGGAAGGAGACACTGATGGTAGTAGTCTATAGGCCCCCTAACAGTAGCTATGCTGTCAGGCAAAGAATAAATCAGGAAATAATGAGGGCAGTAAAAAAGGCAGTATATTAATCATGGGTGACTTTAATCTCCATTTAGATTGGGTAAATCAAATTAGCAGACATAGCCATGAGCAAAAATTCATAGAGTGTATTCAGGGCAGTTTCCTAGAACAATATGTTGTGAATCCAACCAGGGGTCTATTTTGGATCTGGTAATATGTAATGAGCCAGGTTTAATAAATGATCTCTGAATAAAAGATCCCCTAGGAAACAGTGACCATAACATGGTGGAATTTAGCATTCAGATTGAGAATGAGAAACTTAGTTTGGAAACATCTATGCTAAAATTAAATAAGAGTACATACATGGGAATGAGGGCAGAATTGGCTGCAGTGGACTGGGAAAGGAGTTTAGCAGGAAAGACAGTTAATGAACAACGGCAGACGTTTAAGAAAATAGTTATTGACTATATCCCAGTGAGGAAGAAGGATTGTAGAAAGGGGATATACCAACCATGGTTAACCAAGGAAGTTAAAGATTGTATCAAAGTAAAAGAAAAAAATACAACATGGCAAAGAATAGTGGTAAGTCAGAGGATTGGGAAAGTTTTAAAAAACAACAGAAGATTACCAAAAAAAAGGGAGAAAATCAACTTTGAGGGTAAGCTAGCAAGTAATATAAAAACAGACAGTAACAGACAGTCTTTAAATATATAAAAAGGAAGAGAGAAGCCAAAGTCAACATAGGCCCCTTAGAGAATGAGGCTGGGGAAATAATAATGGGGAACCAGGAAATGGCTGGGGAGTTGAATAAATACTTTGCTTCACTCTTCATTGTAGAAGGCACTAATAGCATTCCAAAAAACTAAATAATCATGGGGAAAAAAGGGGGTAGGAAATAAATACAATAACTATCACTAGGGAAAAAGTACTAGGGAAACTAATGGTGCTAAAGGCTGATAAGTCCCCTGGACCCGATGGGTTGCATCCTAGGATATTAAAGGAAATAGCTGCAGAGATAGTGGATGCACTGGCAGTAATCTTCCAAGAGCCCCTAGATTCTGGAAAAGTCCCAGAGGATTGGAAAATTGGCAATGTAACACCCTTATTCAAAAAGGGAGGGAGACAAAAAACAGGTAACTCTCGGCCAATTAGCTTAACATCTGTCATTGAGAAAATGTTAGAGTCTATTATAAAGGATGTAATAGCAGAGCTTTTAGAAATGCATAATACAGTCAAGCAGAGTCAGTAAGGCTTTGTGAAGCGGAAATCATGCCTGAAAAATTAATTAGAATTCTTTGAGGAGGTAACAAGCAAGATAGATAAAGGGGAAGCAGTAGATGTTATATATTTGGATTTCCAAAAGGCATTGCATTAGGTACTACACATAAGACTACTAAATAAGATAAGAGCCCATGGTGTTGGGTGGTAGTATATTAGCATGGATAAGGGATTGACTAACTAATAGAACACGGAGTTGGGATAAGGGGGGCATTTTCAGGATGGCAACTTGAAACCTTAGGAGTGCCACAGGAATCAGTGCTGGGGCCACAATTATTTACAATATATATTAATGACTTAGATGAGGGAAGTGAATGTATTATCGCCAAGTTTGTGAACGACATAAAAATAGGTGGGAAGGCAAGTGGTGAGGATGACACAGAGTCGGCAGGGGAATATCAATAGGTTAAGCGAATGGGCAAAAACATGGCAGATGAAATATAGTGTGGGAATGTGTGAGGTTATGCACTTTGGCAGGAAGAATAGAGGAGCTGAATATTATCTCAGTGGAGAAAGACTGCAGAAAGCTGCAGCAGAGAGGGATTTGGGGTCCTTGTGCATGAATCCCAAAAGTTAACATACAAGTTAAGCACGTAATAGGTAAGGCAAATGGAATGTTGGCCTTTATTTCAAAGAGAATGGAGTATAAAAATAGGGAAGTCTTGCTAAAATTATACAAGGCACTAATTGGGCCACACCTTGAATACTGTGAACAGTTTTGGTCCCCTTATCTAAGCAAAGATATACTGGCATTGGAAGCAGACCAGAGAAGGTATACCAGGCTGATCCTGGGTATGGAGGGATTTTCTTCTGAGGAGAGGTTGAGTAGTTTGGGCCTGTACTCATTGGAGTTTAGAAGAATGAGAGGCGACCTTATTGAAACATATAAGATTCTTAGGGGGCTTGACAGGGTAGATGCTGAGGTGTTGTTTCCCCTTATGGGAGAGTCTAGGACCAGAGGGCATAATCTCAGAGTAAGGGGTCGCCCATTTAAAACAAAGATGAGGAAAAATTTCTTCGCTCAGAGGGTAGTGAATCTGTGGAATTCTTCACCACAGAGGGCTATCGAGGCTGGGTTGTTAAGTATGTTCAAGGCTGAGATAGAGAGATTTTTAATCAGTAAGGGAATCAAGGGTTCTGGGGAAAAGGCAGGAAAATGTAGTTGAGGATTATCAGATCAGCCATGATCTCATTGAATTGCAGTGCAGACTCGATGGGCCGAATGGCCTACTTCTGCTCCTCCATCTTATGGCCTTATAGACTTACGGTCTTATTATTCAGAGATTTTTATAGTGAGCATGGGTGGCAGGAAGAGGATATCAAAACACAATGGGCAGGAGGGGTTGTGCCAGTGCGGGCGCAAGTGGGTGGATTCCTGATCATCGCCCCTCCAGTCGGGGGCGCGCCACCATTTTACCTTCCCCCCAATTATGGCCCGCCCAGCGTGACGTCCGCCAGGAACCGCTGTGCGCTCCCTGTGCGTGCAGGGGGTGGACTCCCTGAGCCGGGAGTGTACTCTTTCGTGCATGCCAACAAAAGAGGGCACAGATCTCCCTGAGGCAAGGTGCTGCCTCAAGGAGATCGGCTCAGGTTTGAAAGTTTCAATAAAGAACGGTAAAAAAATTACTGACATGTCCACTCACGTGCCACTGTCACATGAGCTGGGACATGTCAATTTCTTTCGTTTCAACATTTCACAAACATTTTAAATCCCTCATGAAACCTCATCCCACCTTTTCTAAAGGCTAACTGGCCTCCTTGCCTGCCTGCCAACCTTAAGGTTGGACGGGCAGGTCCATTAATTAGCTTAATAACTTTTTTCTGGTTGCGCGCCCGCCAAACTGAGAATCTAAATGACATGAGGTGACGTCGGGACACACGCCCAATGTCTTCCCGCCTCATCTTACATGTCGGCAAGCAGGCCCCGCCCCCCTGCTCGCCAACCAGGACATTCAGGCCAAGGTCAGTGCAGAGCAGAGAGAAAAAAAAAATTCCCATTTATATAGTGACTTTCACCACCTCAGGACTTTAGGAACTGTTTTGCAGCTAAAGGACTTTCATTGTGCACCACCTACAAGATACATTGCAGCAATTCACCCCGTCTGCAGCATCTTCCAACACTACAACCTCTACCACCTAGGAGAACAAGGACAGCAGGCGCATAGGAACAGCACCACCTCCAAGCTCCTCTTTAAATCACTCACCATCCATAACTTGAAAATATTGGTCATCGCTGGAACAAAATCCTGGCACTGCCTTGTTAACGGCACTGGGGATGCACTACACTACAGAGACTGGAACAGTTGAAGAAAGCTGCTCACCATCACTTTCTCATAAGAACATAAGAACTAGGAACCGGAGTAGGTATTCAGCCCATCCAGCCTGTTTCGTCATTCTGCTTGGTTTATCTGATTGTGGCAATAACCGCTTTCCTTGCCAGTCCCCATGGTCTTTGACTCCCTTGTCAATCAAAAATATGTCTAACTCACCCTTGAATATATTCAATGACCAAAGACTAACAATTCTCTGTGAGAAGAAGTTCCTCTTCACCTCCGTCTCAAATGAGAGACCCCTTTTTTTTAAACGTTGGCCCCTAGTTCTAGATTCCCCCACAAGAGGAAATATCCTCCTGGCATCGGCCCTGCCAAGCCCCCTCAGAATCTTACATAAGATCATCTCTGATTCTTCTAAACTCCAATGAGTACAGTTCCATACTGGTCAACCTATCCTCATAGAGCAAACCCCTTCATCCCAGGAATCAGCCTAGTGAACCTTCTCTGAACTGCTCCCAATGCAAACATATTCCTCCATTGTAAGGAGACCAAAACTGTGCACAATATTCCAGTTGTGGTCTCATCAATGTCCTGTATGGGTTTAGCAAGTCTTCCTAACTTTAATATTCCATCCCCCTTGCAATAAATGCCAACATACCAGGGCATTTAGGGATGGGCAACAAATGCTGGCCTTGCCGGTAACGCTCACATCCTGTGAACGAATAAAAGATGCTTTTTCATTCACTCATGAGATGTGGGTATCGCTGGCTAGGCCAGCATTTATTGTCCATCCCTAATTGCCCTTGAGAAGGTGGTAGTGAGCTTCCTCCTTGAACCACTGCAGTCCATGTGGTGTAGGTACACCCACAGTGCTGTTACAGAGGGAGTTCCAGGATTTTGACTCAGTGACAGTGAAAGAACAGCAATATATTTCCAAGCAAGGATGGAGCGTGTTTTGGAGGGGACCTTGCAGGTGGTGGTGTTCCCATGCACCTGCTGTCCTTGTCCTTTTAGGTGGCAGAGGTTGTGGGTTTGGAAGGTGCTATCTAAGGAGGCTTGGTGAGGTTCTGCATTGCATCTTGTAGGTGGCACACACTGCTGTCACTGTGTGTCGGTGGTGGAGGGTGTGAATGTTTGTGGATGTGGTGCCAATCAAGCGGTCTGCTTTGTCTTGGAAGGTGTCAAGCTTCTTGAGTGTTGTGGGAGCTGCGCTCATCCAGGCAAGTGGAGAATATTCCATCACACTCCGGACATGTGCCTTGTAGGTGGTGGACAGGCTTTGGGGAGTCGGGAGGTGAAATACCCATCACAGGATTCCTGGCCTCTGACCTGCTCTTGTAGCCACAGTATTTATATGGCTAGTCCAGTTCAGTTTCTGGTCAATGGTAACCTCCAGGATGTTGTTGTAATGTAGGAAATGCAGCAACCAATTCCCACACAGCAAGATCTCACAAATAGTGATGACCAGGTAGCTTGTTTGTTTTTATTGGCCTTGCTTTGGGAAGAACTCCTCTGAGTAAAGTGAGCAAAGGTATTTTTACAGTACCACAATTCCCAGGCTCGGTGCCTATTCGAAGTCTGGCATGTCAGAACATTTCGCCTGCCCACCTATTCACATCTCTTGTTTAGCTCAGCACAAAATTACAAAAGAAAATAGAAAGAGAAAGAAAAGCTACTGAACTGCAACAGAAGAAAAGTTCTGATTGAATAGCAATCACACACCTATATTATACGTTATCGCAGAGAACAAGCTTGATTGAAGAACTCGGCCTGCACTTCTGTCCTTCAATCAAGCTGTTCGGCCTCAGTTACAACCTTCAGCTTGTCCATTATTGCTTAAATATATGGCTACAAGTGGGTTATAAGTCATACAATCAGAGAGGTTTAGCAGGCATCTTAAATCACTGCAACATAAGTTTATGCCGATTTCAACATCTGAACTGGGAGATCTGTGTAACTGCCTTGAACTCGCTCTTCACGCTCCGTTCTTTTGCTTAAAGAGGAATTGTTGACGAGTTTCAAAATACTAACTGTGTGCATTTTTCATCGACTCTTGAAGCATAGGAGCAGACCATTCTGTCCACCATGCTTGTGCCAGCTCTTTGAAAGAGCTATCCAATTAGCCCCTGTCCTCAACACTTCCCTCAAAGCCCTGCAAATGTTTTCCCCGTCAAGAATTCATCCAATTCCCTTTTGAAAGTTACAATTGAATCTACTTTTCGGATGCACATTCCAATTCAGTGTTTAAAACAACAAAACTCTTCCCTGTTCTCCACTCCTGGCTCTAGAAAATGCAGCCCTAAGCCAAATGAAATGGAAAGGAGATGAGCTATCAGGAAAAACTGAAGTAACTGAGGGCAGGATTTTCCAGCCCCACCCACCGCCAGGATCATCCGGTTCCACCAAAAGTCAATGGGCCTTTTGGCCGGTCCACTGAACCTCCTGTGCCGGGTCCCGCCACGAAGGAGCAGGAAAATCCCGGCCTTAAACTCTGCACAACATGGCGAAGATTAAGGGCTGTCATCACTGAAGAATTAAATTGAAGGATATAGTTAAGGAGGTTCCAGAATATTCAATGTCAGTCAGACCAGAAGGGGCAAGAAGTCATCGGGACGGCCAACAAGGCAAATTCCCACCATCATCAGTGGAGTTGGCTGTTGATAATGGGGCACCATTTTGAAGGTGAAAACATCCTTTGAAGGTAGTGAACGTCAACACGAATAAATATCTCCGTGGGATATTTGATAAGGAAGAAACGATGCAAGTTAATTCAATATTTCCTTAGGCTGTGGGATTTCGATCTTCACTATATATGTCCATTATCTAGCCCAAAGGAAAAATCTGCTCATTCAATGTCGGCATTTGTTCTGGATGAAACGAGTGTTGTAATGAATAAATTGTTCTTTTTAACCACACTCAACTGACACCCATGCCTGACTTGGAGAGAAAGGTGATGGTAACCTTAAAAGATAGGTAATAAAATTTATACAAAACACTCACCATAACCAAACAAATTCATATAAAAAGCAGAGGTGCCTTACCTGTTGTTTGAAACAGCCATGGGAAATTGCAGCATGTAGACTGGAAAAATAGCCTTTAGAACACGAGAGCTAGAATATAAAAGGGAGAAAGTTATGATACAGCTATACAAAGCTTTTATTAGATTATATCTGGAGTACTGTGTATAGTTCTGGCCATTGTATTCTAGAGGGGCCTTGGAAGGAGTGCAGTGCAATTTACTGGAATGTTACCAGAACTTCAAGTGTTAGATCCTTGTATTTTAAAAATTCTAGGGAAGAGACAGCAGAGGCATTACTACATATATTTAATAAACAGTTACTTAGTGGTAAAAAACTTGAAAGTTGCTGAAAAGAGAGACATGGTGCTGAAGCTTTACATTTTGCATTCATCAGGACAAACGCAAGAACGCCAAATTTCAAATGATTTCAACAATTTATATCGTAAGAGAAAAGGATGCTAATTAGTTGGCAAGTCGTCTGATTGGCCGAGGCATTGCCATGGAGAAAACAATGGGGCTCCCCAAGCTCCTGGGAAATTAAAAAAAGGCACAAGCCTTGAGCACATTCCTTTTGTTTGCAGAGAACAGGTTCCTACATATGAATGTATGTCACTTGTAGCAAGTGTAAATGAGCCAGGTTGCCAGTTCGACTGATTATCTTAAATTGGTTGCTAGAGTAGCTATTAGCACACTCAGGATTGTTCAGCAAGTGTTGCCCAATCACAGAATCGCATCTGACAGTTGACATTTTTGGGTTTTGTAGCACGAGCTGGTTGAGTATCTGTACTCTGTTTATTATGAAAAACTGAAGGAACATGCTGTTTGATTTGATCAGCCAATCACTGGGATTTTTGGCCTATATACTATTGATGCCAGGTATGTAGCCCATACATCCAAATGATTGGCTAATCGCAAGAAACAGCATAGTCCTTCTGTTATTTGTAATAGTCAAGCAGGTTATTGCTGAGTAAGTAGTGCTTGATAGTGCTGTTGATGAGATCTTCCATTACTCTACTGATGATTGAGAGTAGATGGGGCGGTAATTGGCCAGTTGGATTTGTCCTGCTTTTTGTGGCAGGACATACCTGGGCAATTTTCCATATCGTCGAGATGTCAGTGCTGTAGCTGTACTGGAACACCTTGGTTAGGGGCATGGCTAGTTCCAGAGCACAAGCCTTCAGCAGCCGGGACGTTGTCAGGGCCATAGTCTTTGCAGTATCTAGTGCCTTCGCATTGGGTGAATTGAATTGTCTGAAGACTGGCATCTGTGATACTGGGGACAGCAGAAGGAGACCTAGATGGATCATCCACTTGGCACTTCTGGCTGAAGATAGTTGCTTCAGCTTTGGTTTTTGCACTGACATGCTGGGCTCTGCCACCATCAAGGATGGGAAAGCTTTTGCAACTGCCTCCTCTGGTTAGTCATTTACTCATCCATCACCATTCATGACTGGATTTGGCAGGACTACAAAGTTTTGATCTGATTCATTGGTTGTGGTGTCACTTAGCTCTGTCTATCGCATGCTGCTTCCGCTGTTTAGCACGCATGTAGTTCTGGGTTGTAGCTTCACCAGGTTGGCATCTCATTATTAGGTATGCCTGGTGCTGCTTGTGGCATACTCCCCTACACTCCTCATTGAACCAAGGTTCCGTTTCCTCACTTGATTATAAAGGTAGATTAAGGGATGTGCCGGACCAGAAGGTTACACGCTGTGGTTGAATACAATTCTACTGCTGCCCACAGAGCCTCTTGGATGCACAATGTTGAGCTGCTAGATCCGATCTGAATCTATCTCATTTAGCACAGTCAAAGTGCCGCACGACACAGTGGAGGATATTCTCAGGGTGAGGATAGGACAGTGTTTCCTCAAGGGCTGTGCAGTGATAACACCTACCAATACTTATGGACGGATATATCCTTGGGCCCCAACTATTTACAATCTATATTAATGACTTGGATTCAAGGGTAGAAGGTACTATAATTAAATTTGCAGATTACACCAAAATAGGTGGGAAAGTAAGTTGCAATGAAGAAATAAGGAATTTATAAATGGATAGTTAGGTGAATGAGCCAAAATCTGGCAGATGGAGTTTAACATGGATAAGTGTGAGGTTATTCATTTTGGTTAGAAGAATAAAAAGGTGACTTATTATTTAAATGGAGAGAAACTTCAGAATGCTTCGGTGCAGAGGATCTGGGTGTCCTCGTGCATGAATCGCTGAAAGATAGTATGCAGGTACAGCAGGTAATAAGAAAGGCAAATGGAATTTTGGCATTTATTGCTAAAGGAATAGAGTATAAAAATAGGGAAGTGTTGTTGCAACTGTACAAGGCATTGGTGAGACCACACCTGGGGTACTATGCACAGTTTTGGTCCCCTTACTTGAGGAAGGATGTAGCTGCACTGGAGGTGGTTCATGGGAGGTTCATTAGATTGATTCCAGAGATGCGGGGCTTGTCTTATGAGGAGAGATTGAACAGTTTAGGCCTATACTCGCTAGAGTTTAGAAGGATGAGAGGAGATCTAATTGAGGTATATAAGATGCTAAAGAGGATAGACAAAGTAGATGTGGAATGGATGTTTCCCCTTATAGAGCATTCTAGAATGAGAGGCCATAGTTTTAGGCTAAGGGGTGGTAGATTTAAATTAGAGATGAGGAGGAATTACTTTTCTCAAAGGGTCGTGAATTTGTGGAATTCACTACCTCAGAGTACAGGGACACTGAATAAATTTAGGGAGGAGATAGACAGATTTTTAATTAATAATGGGTTGGAAGGTTATGGGGAGAGGGCGAGAAATTGGAGTTGAGGTCGAAGTGAGATCAGCCATGATCGTAATGAATGGTGGGGCAGGCTCAAGGGGCTGAATTGCCTACTCCTGCTCCTAGTTCTTATGTTCTTATGTTCCAAGAGAGACAGTTATTAATATGGGAAATGGTGAACAGATCATGACAGGAAGGGACAGAGAGTACAATTCTAAGACTGAATGAGCAGATACATCTAGACACTAATAATGGGTTGGAAGGTTATGGGGATAGGGCGGGAAATTGGAGTTGAGGCCAAAATGAGATCATCCATGATCGTATTGAATAGAGAGGCAGGCTCGGGGCTTTGGATTGCCTACTCCTTCTCTTGATCTTTATGTCCTTATGTTCTTATTCGCGAAAGTTAGATTGGTGAGGGAAAGGCCAAATAGATTTTCCCATCTTGTTGGTTCCTTCACCACCTGCTGCAAGCCCAAACTGGCAGATATGTCCTTCAGGACTCGGCCAGCTCAGTCAGTAACAATGCAGCTCACTACAGAGCAACTATTGATAATGGACATTGAAGCCGCCAGCCCAAAGTACATTCTGTGTCCTTGCCACACTTAGTGCTTCTTCCAAGTGGCATTCAATGTGGCAGAGCACTGATTCTTTAGCTATGGGAGGGTAGTTTATGGTAATCAGCAGGAATTTTGTTGATCCGTGTTTGATCTGGAGTTGGAATCAATGTTGAAGCCTTCCAGGGCTATTCCTTCCTGACTGTATACCACTGTGCCGCCACCACCAGCGGGACTGTCTGACTAGTCTGTTGGACACACTCCCAATTTTGGCACATGTGCCCAGATATTAGGGAGGAGGGCTTACAGAGTCAACAGGACAGATTTTGATTTTGTCATTTTGCAGTGGCTAGGTTGATGTCGGTTGGTCCTTAAAATCAGAGCCAGGGCATTCAGAGAAGTTAGGAAACATTTCTCGCCCAATTAATTGTGGTATGCTCTCCCACCAAAAGAAATTGATGCTAGCTCAATTCATAATGTTAATAATGTTAAGTCTGAGGTCAATAGAAATTTGTTTGTTCCAGGTATTAAGGGATATGGGACCAAGATATGTATGTGGAGCCAGGATACAGATCAGCTGTAATCTCCTCAAATGACAGATCAGGCTCAAGGACTGAATGGCCAACTGCTCTTCCTATGGCCCTGTGTTCCTTTGTATTAGCAATCCACCCATGCTGGGCTTATTCCAGTTTGTGCAGCTGTGACTCAGTAGCACCCTTGTCTCTGAGTCAGAGGTCATGGGTTCAATTCAATTTAATTTCAATTCAATTCGATTTTCACTTTATTGTCCGTACAGAAATTCATTTCAGGCACATTGCTCGCTCGTTAAAAATTACCTATAAATGAATAATAATAATAAAGAGAAAGAAGATTACCCTATCACAGGGATCTAACTTTGATTAAAATAGGTATTAAAAACTATTCCAATGCATTAAAATAATCATTCAGTGAGTGCCACCATGAGCACATATCCTCATCCACAGATCAAACTTCTGTTAGGTGTCCTTAAAGAAAAGGGTACAAACGAGTTTCGAGGGATTGTAGCTTTTTCCCTGAATGCAACCAGCAGTAACACTAAGACAAGGGTGATTCTCATTGTTCATGACAGTCTTAAGTTTCGTCAAAAATTCTTCAAGAGCAGATTTCGCCAAGAAAGATCCACCCTTCTAATACCCTTCCAGCCCAGTTTAATAATCTCTGTACCCTTAAAGAGCCCACTTTCCTAAGAGAACTAAGACAAATTCCACTCCAGAGACATGAGCACAAAATCCAAGCTGAGACACCAGAGCTACACGGAGGGAGTGCTAGATCATCAAAGGTGCCATCATTTAGAGTAGACATTAAACTGAAGCCCCATTGTCATCTCATGTGGTCATAAAAGATCCAAACAAGAGTAGGGGAGTTCCTCCTGGTTTCCTAACCAGCCATATATGCAGAAAGACCTGGACAATATCCAAGCTTTGGCGGACAAGTGGCAAGTAACATTCTCGCCACACAAGTGCCAGGCAATGACCATCTCTAACAAGAGAGAATTTAACCATCGCCCCTTGACATTCAATGGCATTACCATCACTGAAGCTCCCACTATCAACATCCTGGGGATACCATTGAACAGAAACTGAACCGGACTAGCCATATAAATACTGTGGCTACAAGAGCAGGTCAGAGGCTACAAATTCTGCAGCAAATAACTCACCTCCTGACTCCCCAAAATCTGTCCACCATCTACAAGGCACAAGCCGGGAGTGTGGTGAAATACTCTCCATTTGCCTGGATGAGTACAGCCCCAACAACATTCAAGAAGCTTGACACCATCCAGGGCAAAGCAGCCCACTTGATTGGCCAATTCACCAGTATTCACTCCCTTCACCACCAATGTACAGTGACAGCAGTGTGTACCATCTAAAAGGTGCAATGCAGAAACTCAGCAAGCCTCATTAGACAGCATCTTCCAAACCTCTACCACCCAAAAGGACAAGGAAAACAGATAAATGGGAACACCGCCGCCTGGAAGTCCCCCTCCAAGCCACTCACTATCCTGACTTTGAACTATATTGTCATTCCTTCCCTCTCACTGGGTCAAAATCCTGGAACTCCCTCCCTAACGGCACTGTAGGTGTACCTACACCACATGGACTGCTACAGTTCAAGAAGGCAGCTCACCGCCACTTTCTCAAGTGCAATTAGAGATGGGCAATAAATGGTGGCCTAGTCAGAGACTCCGACATCCAGTGAAAGAATAAAAAAAAATTCAACCAACATCACTAAAAGGGAGATTAAAATTCTCCATCTGTTTTCTACTTTGATCTCTGTTCTCACTCTCGTGCAGTGTTTTAATTAAGCTAAATATAAGATTGAGGAACAACACCTCATCTTTCGATTAGGCACTTTATAGCTTTTTGGAGTCAAAATTTAGTTCAGCAATTTCAGATTGTAACCTCTATCCCTATTTTCTTTCCTTCCTCTTTGTTAATTTTCTTTTTTTTCTGTTTTTTTTTCTTGTTGTTGCTTTCGATGGTAGCTGTTCATTATTCTGCCATTCACACCTCTTCTAGACACATTTTTCCTATCTTTACTGTCAATTTCGTATCAACTACTTTGTTAAGTTTTGGGTTAATGCCATTAACATTGTTAAGGGAAACAAGTTAAGGGTATTTGAACACATATAAATAGGGGATAGCTGGGACACTGAGCAAGGAGTGTTGAGACTTGACAAAGTCGATAAACTCTCTCAGCAAGGAAAGAGTCTATGGGCGGGATTTTCTGCACCTGCCCGCTGCCAGGATCTTCCGGTCCCGTCTCAAGTCAATAGATTTCTGGCTGGGGCATTGGCCTCCCCCGCGGCAGGTCCCACATGCAACAGGGCCGGAAAATCCCGGCTTATGTTTCAGTTTTGACTTCGAAACTGGCTTGAATCCTGTTAAGCATTTACTTGTTGGATTACCATTACCCTTTGACCTTCGTTGCGCCATCAACCCCTTTTGTCTTTGAATCTGTCCTGCCTTCCATCCTGTCACAGCCCTCCATTTTTGTTCTTTTTCCCACTCTCCTCCTTTTCACCTGTTAAAACACTTCCTAAATCTGATGAAAGGTGATTGATCTGAAACATTAACTCTGTTTCTCTCTCCACACATGGTGCCAGACCTGCTGAGGATTTATAGCATCTTTTGTTTTTATCACCACTAAAACAGAATATCTAATCATTATCACATTGGCGTTTGTGGGACCTCACTGTGCAAAATTGGCTGTCAGGTTTCCTAAATTAACAAGTGTGACTATGTTTCAAAAGTATTTCATTGCCTGTTTCGTGATGACCAGAGGCTGTGATGGGCAATATATAAATGCAAGCCTTTCTTCTGTATCTATCATCTGGTTGAAATGTGTCAACATTCACTCAATATTCCTATCCATTCTATAAATAAAATATTGGCTCATCTAGGGTTAGTGCCTAGAATATTAAATAATAAGTTGGTGTACAACTGCTTTAACACTGCACGTTTGATCTGTTTTGAGCTCCATAAACTAAAGTCAACCAACTGGATTTGAAAGTTTCTTAAAATGAGTTTCCTTGAATATTGAAAATTGTTTGCAATGTTCTGTATATATTCCTTCTTGCCTTCATTTCACTAGCTTAAAGGATTTTTTTTTTTACTTAAAGAATCCAGTGTGACAAGCCGACACCACCAATAATTTCTTAAGGCAATAATTAACACATATGACCACCTATTCCTTTTTTGATTGTAAAGAGGTTAAGGTCCTGGGGTATAACATGATAAGTTTAATAGTATTTGATAATGCTTCAATATCTTCTAGGTTATTGCCCTGCACAACCAACCATGTGGTGCAGACCAATTTAACAGCCCATAGAATCTTGATGGTTGACCATTAATAGTTTCAAAGCCTGGCCATTCATCATTGACAGAGCACCAAGTCTTGCCATCTCCTGTTGCATCCAGAACATAAATATTTGCTTCCCCCTCTGAGTGGGATATGTACTTACATTGAGTTCTGCATGATCCACGTTGTGTCACAAATAAAAAAAGGCACAGTACAAATATCTCACAACGTTTGGTGCAGACCTGATTGGGGTGATGTGCCTCACCCACATATAAAAGGATTATATTTCACATCATGAACAGCCATGACATATTGAAAGGTGCATATTTAAATAAATTTCACTGTCACATAGTCATAAAGCACAGATGGAGGCCATTCAGTCCATCGTGCCTGTTCCATCTCTTTGAATAAACTATCCAATAATCCCACTCACTTGTTCTTTCCCCACAATTGTCTTTTTCATTCTGCAAGTGCAAAGGTCGGCTGTGGCCTAAAACTTACTTCCGCCTCCTGAAGTGTGTTCTGAAATCATACCATGGAACAGTGTCCTGAAGCAGCAACAAGAGCCGCCCTCATTCCATCCCGCACCTGGAGCTGGACAGCTTTGGCTTTGCTGGAAGCCTCATGTTTACCTGTCACGTCTTAGTGCCTTTCAGCCCCGCCAAAGCCTAGTTTGGAGTTGATATCTTCGTAAGCTTTTCCAAAGCTTTTCAGATACTGGGTGTTAAAAGGGAATGAAAATGTGATCATTCCTCATCATTAACTTAAATGAAATTTGTGGCTGCAAAATCTCAAACTTTTGTTTAACATATTAAGCCTTCATCTTAAAGATAAGAGATAACACATCGGCCCTGGGGAATGCTAGGTTCTGGTACAGTGCATAGCTTGTGGTTCCCCACCTGGTCTAACACTTTCTTAAACCTCAGAAATAAAAACAAAAAACTGCGGATGCTGGAAATCCAAAACAAAAACAGAATTACCTGGAAAAACTCAGCAGGTCTGGCAGCATCGGCGGAGAAGAAAAGAGTTGACGTTTCGAGTCCTCATGACCCTTCAACAGAACTAGGTGAACCCCTCTTCTTGGATTCACCTAGTTCCGTTGAAGGGTCATGAGGACTCGAAACGTCAACTCTTTTCTTCTCCGCTGATGCTGCCAGACTTACTTTCTTAAACCTGTTTTTGCAGTCAGTTGTGAAATTACTCATAATGTTGAAGAATTTACTCTTACTCAAGCCCACAATCTCCTTTTGCCCTACAAACAGCAATCTCAAACAGCTCCCTGACTGACTCCCAGCCTTCCTTCTCTTGAACCTCATCCTTTTATGTTCAGCCAGCTAGGGAAAGTTTCTCCTCACTCCAGCTGTAGCTATCATTTAAAGGGCCCAAATGCTTCCTTTAAAAGGTGAATCTTGTTAAACAGCCATTCTCTTAGTGACCAGTGCCCTGATCAGTCTATGATTAACATAATGGCCCTCAAGCAGCCTACTAGTTACCTTGTGTATTATAAAGTAAATTCAGTTTGACTTTCACCTCATAACCATAACAGGGAAAAAAAAATCCCCACATTAAAGCTATATGTTTATCAATCGATACGGTATAATTATAGCAGATTTATTGTGAACAAATACTGCTTATATTTTGGCATATAAATCTATATTACAATACTATTTGAGTGTTTGTACCTTGGTTATATATTTTTAAATGAATATTGTGCGTTACGTTTATGAGCTGGTTTTTCCTGAGTTATGCATTCCTAAAAACACACAAAGGTAATTGGATAAAGAAAAGTGTGCTGCTTCAATTAATCTCAAACCCACAGGGGAAGAAAGAGCATTACAACCAAGGTTTGGGGTTCAAATAAAGCCAGCTTTGAAAGGAATCTTTTTAAAATTCATTTGTTCACAGGATGTGGGCTTCGCTGGCTGAGCCAGTATTTATTGCTCATCCTAATTGCCACTGAGAAGGTGATGGTGAGCTGCCTTCTTGAACTGATGCAATGCATGTGGTGTAGGCACAACCACAATGCTGATAGGGAGGGAGATCTAGGATTTGTACCCACAATACGGCTCCAAACCCAAGTGAGACTCCGCAAGGGACTCATATGCCCTTACAAAGGTTAAATACTGGAGGATTATCGAAAGCAACAAAAGGAGAACAAAGAATCTCTGTGAAAATAGCCTGGATTTGGTATATAGGTTTACCCAAGCAGTGCTATCATTTCTTTGAAGAATCTGTTGGTTGTCCACCATATTATTGGCAGAAACACTGTTTACCCTATTTCTGTAGGGTTTCTGCTGCTCTTCAGCTAAAACTAAAGGTGGGAGATTGGGAATCATCCCAGGGAAACCCACCCAAAGAGAAGGAGAAGGGGTTGTTAAAATAGATTTAGCTGTGACAAGAGTACAAGATAAAATGGTTGAGGAATTGATAAATTAATACCTTGCTTTGGACTTTGAGATGTGGAAGATACATAGGGTGGAATCTTTCTGGTTCCACGGAGGCAGAATGGGAAGCAAATTCTAAGACTCATTAACTCTGGCTTGGCTCCCTGATGCATTTCCACCTCCAAGCGATCTTATGAGAGGCAGGTGCACAATGGTGGGTGGCCAATTATGATCAATGAAGAGTTGACTCAGCAGCAGACTGAGAGAGCCATGAGAAATTGTCAACATGGCAAGGGCCCCACAGCAGCTCAGCAGAGGTGGCTGCACCATGGGAAGACATTGGGCGGACTCGTCCCAGATTTGCACCAAGTGCAGCAGCGAGTGGATAAAATGACATTTTACCTGCCGGCCGCGATGGCAGGCTTTCTCGCTGTATCACCCCCAAATCCCCCTCATTATTTATGCATTCCTGGGAAATACGGCATTTCCATGGTGAGCGGCCTCCGATTCGCCTGCCACGCCATCACCTCATCGCTTCATCATGCCAGGCACCACGTTTAAAGTACAGCCGCGCTCAGTGCTTCCAGCCCAGGACTGCAGCAAAGAAGACATGGCCCCGAAAGGCAAGAAGACTGCATCCCTCAAGTGCCTTTTGGACAGCGTGGATGCCCGCTGTGATGTCCTCTACCCCTGCTCTGGCTGCAGGAGGGGCAGCAAGATTACTGCCCTGCCTTGGTAGGCAATGGCAGTGCTGGTCAGTGCCAATGCCGCACAGAAGAGGTTGGCCATCCAGTGCAGAAAGAGGATGAATGATCTCATCCGTGCTGCCAGGGCAAGGCAACCATACCATCACTCTAAACTCACACACTCGAGCCCATCACACGATCGCTGGCATCTCACTCACTGCCAGCTCAAGGGTCATCACCACCCATTCTCATTCACATATCCTCACATGCCCACCTGGCCTCATCTCCTCTGGAGACTGCCTCCTCAGCCCTCACCATCTTGAGGCCATTTGCACAGATCAACTTGTGTCCCCATACACACCCTGGGATACCCCCCCTTCCCTAGTACAGCCCTCGCCCTGCAGCCTCTTCCCTTGTCTGAGGCCACTTCTCCCCCTTCCCCAAGCAAGTCCTAGCCCTGCCGCGGTTGAACAGCCACCCACATATGGTTGGTCTGGTAAGCAGAGACCTACCCATGAGTCCCCCTAGAAGTGCTGTGGTGCTGTCTGCGAGGCCTGGCGCTGATGACTGTGAGTGCTGCCCGAAGCAAGTTAGACAAACAAACCTCCAAGTCCCGAGTGAAGTGCAGCCCGTCAAGTTCACGTTGCATATGTGTTGTTGTGAAACACGTTGGTGTGCTTTCCCGCCGGCGTGGGTGAACAATCCAGCAGGAGGGGTGGTGGGGGTGGGGAGGGTGTGAGCCCAGCAAGCAGACCTGATTTATTACAATGAAGTTCCCAATGTTTGATGCCAGGGAACGCGGGCCGCCATTGGCGGACAGAGCGGGCGATCGCAAACTGGTTTCATATCGTTGTGAAACCGATCGCACCATTTTGTGCCACCGAACATGCCTGATGCCAGTTTTGGGGGGGGGGGGGGTAAGATCCCAGCTGTTGTGTAATGAAGGGTCGATGCAGTCCTGACTAAAAAATAGAGGCAGCAGAGATAAGCCAGGAGTGAAGCCAGAGAAAGCAGTAAGCCACTGCGAATTGGTCTTCATAAACCTCCAACTTCTATTTCTTCAGTGGACCAAAAGGAAATTACAGGCTTACAGCATTTCAAGTCTTTATGTTGAGAGAAGCAAGTGCCACAGTGGACTTTTAAAACCTAAGTGCATGCTTAATCACCTTTTCTTGTGTGTGTGTGTGTGTGTGTGCCTGTGTGTGTGTCTCTGTGTGTGTGTCTGTGTGTGTGTGTATGTGTGTCTGTGTGTGTGTCTTTGTGTGCGTGTGTGGCTGTGTGTCTGTGTGTTGCCTGTCCTTGATAGTTGTAGCACTCAAGGGGTTAAAACACATTTTGATTTTAGAAGCACATCTATCTTCAATCATTCGAGAGATGGAAAGAAAGGGTGGACCACCCTACCATCTCTCCTTTGTCTGTAAGCCCTTTAAATACACAACTGCACGAGGGTACTGCGCAGGAGCTTAGGAGCACCTGGCAATGCTTCTGTGTACTGTGTGTCATTACTGCAATGTAATTATCAAGGAGACTGAGCATTTCAGCTGTATTGTAAAGGCCATCGCACTGCTCCTGCATCCAGTCATTGGCCTGCCCTGTATGAGTCATCATAAAAGTGTCATTTTTTAAATGAGCTGTTCATGCAGTCATTGGACCGAGAGATGGTCAGGCTCATGGTGTGGATGGACTCCACCATCTTCTGGCCTAATGGCATGCACAGCCTCAGGGAACTCAGACAGGCTGCCCACCCTTGTGCCAACTGAAGCCCTTAAGTGGCCAATTATTGACCACCTAAGGGCCGTTTCTGGCCCAGCCTCAATTTTTAGGCTGGTGGGAGGAGTTCCTGGGTACAGGGGAAGCCCGAAAATAATGGGGTTCAGGCCTCGGTGGGAAGTGGGGGTGTGGCGGGGCATGTGCCTCCATCAGAAGTCCCCTTGTAACTTTGAGTGCGCCCCTCTCTTTTAGGTCGAGTAACTGCAAGACCTATCACCCACCCCCTGGCCTCTCCCCTGATACCCCAATCCCCTACTGTCCAGCCCCTCAGGCCTCCAACATCCTCCCTGCCCTGGGACCCCCCCAAAACTTACCCATTCCTGGAACCTGGGAACTCAGGCTACGGGGACTGATTGCAGTCCCAGTCCTGCCCTCTGCAACTCCTGGCGCTGCAGGGGCTACAGAGCTGCCAGCCAATCAGATTGGCAACTGGGCGGCTCTCTAAGGCAGGCTTTCCGTAGGAGCATGAAATCACTGTGGGGCAGACAATGTCAGTGGAGATGTGTTCAATGCACCCCACCCCCCCACCGCCCCCCACCAGCCCCCCCCCCCCCCGCCCCCCCCCCCCCGCCGCCCCCAACCTTTGGATGGCGGGATGGGAAACCCCACCATCCTAAAAATCCTGGCCACTGTTTCTTCATCGTTAGTGCCGAACAGCACTATTGTGGGATCACCATTGCCCAGCAGGCAGTTCATGGGGAGGAATTAGCGATAGGCAATAATTTTTTATCCATAAACAAGAATACATCACATTTCACATCCTCAGCACCCTCCAAAGTGTTTCACAGTCAACAGAGTACAACTGTTACTTTGATGGCAAATCTGGCAGCCAATTAGCACAATGCAATGTGCCACCAAAAGCATTGACCAATTATTCTGTTTTGGTGGTGCTGATTGAGGGAGAAATGTTGGCCAGTACAACTCCTCCGTTTTTATTCGAATCGGAACATAGGAGCAGGAGTAGGCCATTCAGCCCCTCGAGCCTGCTCTGCCATTGAATTAGATCATGGCTGATCATCTACCTCAATGCCATTTTCCCACACTATCCCCATATCCATGATAACTAACTAACTACTTAAAGAGGCCAGTCAGGGCCTGAGTCTAATGTCCAGAAGACAGCACAGCACTCGCTCATTAATCCACCATTTAGGACCATGTCCTCAGGTTCTTGTTTGAGATGTCTGAACCCACAATCTTGCATTAGAGATAAGGGAACTAGCACAGGACCAACACAACACAGGTAAAAGAACAAGCAGCCTCACAATCTACATTCTGCACACTTGACTGGTTGTCTTCATTGGGCTGACATTTCAAATGGCTCCAGCAGCTCAGAAACAATCACATTCCAACAACATTCAATCATTTGTATCTGTCATTATTTTCATAACCCACAATTTTATTCCAAAACAGTGTTCATCCTGCTGTGTTATATTCAATATAACATCAGCTGATTACTCTGGAAGCCTATTCGACACTCAAAGAGAAACAATTCTTTCCAATCTCAGATTCTGCAAGAACCTTGTTAAACTAATGATCTTGTCTTCCAATTCTGTACTTACAAGGATCTATAAGCGGAGTATGACGTGATTGGGATAATGATAACATTGTTACATCACAACGCTGCCAAACACGTTGGCTGCTACTAAATTGGTGGTTTTAAAACCAAGGTGAAAGAAAAATTGGAAGCATCATTAAAAAAGGCTGATACTGAACAGTGTTCTGCACTCTGAACATGTCCCATTGGCCAACATGGCTTGGACACTTTTGGAAGTGGCTGCTTCTGGCTGATGCTGGACTTTTGTGGCATCTGTTCATGGGATATCAGCGGCACCCGCAAAACTGCATTTATTTCCAATCTGTAGTAACTCTTAAAACCTGAAGCTGGGTCTGCTTCTTTGACCGGGTGAACCCTTTAAGTACACTTCTTCAGATGCTGAAAGGGGGAGACTATAAGATAGACAACTTTGATTCAGTGCTAAATTCAAGCCCCACTTCCAGAGACTCAAGCACGCAAACGTAGGCTGTGTGCGAACTGACGGCTGTTTGTCTACATTACAATAATGAATGCAGTTCAAAAGTACCTCATTGGTTCAGTTTATGAAAGCATTGTATACATCTAAGATCTTTCTTGACGTGAACCAAGTGGCCTTCTTCTTGCCATATTAATACTGCTATAAGACGTGGAGTTATAGTGGCATAGTGGTAATGTCATTGGATTAGTAATCCAAAGGGCCAGGCTAATGCTTTTGTGGGTTTAAATCCCACCACAGCAACTGATGGAATTTAAATTCAATTAGTAAAATCTGGAATTGAAAGCTAGTCTCAGAATTAGTGCTATGAAACTATCATCAATTTAAAACATGGCCTGGCCTAGATGTGACTCCATGTGGTTGACTCCTAACTGTCCTGATATGGCCTAGTAAGCCACTCAGTTCAAGGGAAATGCTGACAAATGCTGGCTTTTCCAGCAACATCCAAATCCCATCAAATAATTTTATAAAAACGTTACCCTGTAAATGGACTCAAAAAAGAAAATAGATTTGTCACTCATTACGAAAACTAAGGAGAGTGAGATATCCAGCAGGATCAATGGGCTAAATTTTCCCAGTGCCCCTGGAGGTGGGACTCGGAGATAAGTTGGAGAATCCCCGATGCGTTCCTGGCTCTGAGCAACCTTTCTGGAGGCAGGGCCTGACCAGCAGTGGCGATATGAATGAGGCTCAATTTAGTCTCCACTTGGCGACAACTTGGTGATGCCACTGGGATCTTCCTGACTGTGGAATGGACCCCTGCTGAGGCCGAATCCTGGCCTTTGTCAGAGGGTGGACTTCTGCCAATAGGCTGCAGGTCAGCGAGACCTCCTTTAAATCCATCCCACTCCCAGAACCGGCTGTGCCAGTGGGCTGCAAGTATAGTGGAGGAACCCTCCAACACTCTGCTGGCCTGGATGATTTTTTACAATTTTGTAATTTGTCAGAGATCTCCTTTATCCTGAAGAACCTCTGCATTCTCCTACCTACATCAGTGCTCAACTCTCCTGGGGCTGCTGGCTGGACAACACTGGCAGGTGGAATATAATGTGGGAAAATATGAGGTTATGCACGTTGACAGAAAGAATTGAGGAGCTGAATATTATTTAAATGGAGAAAGACTGCAGAAAGCTGCAGCACAGAAGGATTTGAGGATCCTCGTGCGTGAATCACTAAAAGCTAGCATACAAGTTCAGCAGGTAATAGGGAAGGCAAATGGAATGTTGGCCTTTATTTCAAAGGGAATGGAGTATAAAAATAGGGAAGCCTTGCTAAAACTATACAAGGCACTAGTTAGACCACACCTAGAATACTGTTAACAGTTTTTTTCCCCTCATCTAAGGAAAGATATACTGGCATTGGAGGCTATCCAGATAAGGTTCACGAGGTTGATCCTGGGTATGGAGGGATTTTCTTATGAGGAGAGGTTGAGTAGGTTGGGCCTGTACTCATTGGAGTTTAGAAGAATGAGAGGTGACCTTATTGAAACATATAAGATTCTTAGGGGGCTTGACAAGGTAGATGCTGAGAGGTTGTTTCCTCTTGTGGGAGAGTCTAGGACCAGAGGGCATAATCTCAGAGTAAGGGATGCCCACTTAAAACAGAAATAAGGAGGAATTTCTTCTCTCAGAGCGTAGTGAATCTGTGGGATTCTTTACTGCTATAGAGGCTGGGTCGTTAAGTATAGTCAAAGCTGAGATAGGCAGGTTTTTAATCAGTAAAGGAATCGAGGGCTATGGGGAAAAGGCAGGAAAGTGGAGTTGAGGATTATTAGATCAGCCATCATCTCATTGAATGGTGGAGCAGACTCGATGGGTCGAAAGGCCTACTTCTGCTCCTCTGTCTTATGGCCTTATGGTCTTATAGACATCCTGCCATGACCACATCCCAGTTTCCTTTCCTAGAATTGAGCCCGACATCAGGGTCTCGATGATGTTGGCAAAATCCAACCCTATGACCCCCCTATTCACTTTGATCTAAAGATTACCTCCCTCCTGTCACAATGATGTAGACTAAATGTTCGATCATTTACTAATTTTTTCATGGAATTTTTCATCTTGATAATAGGTACATGAGCAGAGGAAAGGCAGGAAGTGAACATTGATTATCAAGAAAAGGAGTCATTTTAGACTTGAAACATTAACCCTGTTTCTCTCTCCACATACAATACCAGACATGCAAAGATTTTCCAGCATTTTCTGTTTTTATTTCAGATTTCCAGCATCCGCAGTATCTCACTTTTATTGATTATCAAGAGTTGGAACTAGAAAGGGATTGACATGATATTCCAGCCCCAGGACATCACTGCAGGAGTTCCACAGGATGTGAGAGGTAGGTATTTATACCACTGAATGCGCAGTGTTCAGTACCATTCACAGCTCCCCTGATACTGAAGCAGTTTATGCCTGCAAGACCTGGACAAGAGGATTGGGCTGATGAGTGGCATTGAGATTTGCACCACACAAGTGCCAGGCAATGACCATCTCCAACAAGGGAGAATCTAATCGCCTCCCCTTAACATTCAATGGCATTACCATTGCTGAATCACAATGAGGGAGTAGGTGAACCACATGGTCTGCAATACGGCTTACCACCGTCCTCTTAAGGGCAATTAAGGCCTGTGCTGCCCACATCCAATGAATGATTTAAATAAAACCTATTCTGGTGCAGGCAGATGGTCAGGGGAACAAAACACTGAAGTCAATCTGTGATGTGCGATTTCATTAACATGTCGCTCATAGGTTCTTATTTTTACAAATTGTGGGAGCCAATCTGATGACCTTGAAAATGCAAGGTTGAATTATAGGACTGCCGCTCCAGTTTGTTGTGTCACCATTGGCGTCTTTTAATAACCATCACTCTCTGTCTTGAGTCTGGCCTTTGTCCTCCACACACTCTTATGGTAATTGAATGAACTACTTGATTGCTCAGGGACTATATGGATATTTTTCAGGCAAAATATTTGGACAGCGGCAGCTGCTCTGAGATATGTGGGTGCATTCCTGGGCGACAGAGTGCAAAAGACATGACATAGAAATTACAGCACAGGAACAGATTTCAGCCGATACGCTGGTGTTCATGTTCTACCCAAGTCTCCTTCCTGACCTACTTTAACTAACCCTGTTCTATTCCTTCCTCCCCCATGCATTATTCTAGCTTCTTCTTAAATGCATTGATGCTGTTCACCTCACAACCACTCCCTGTGAAAGCAAGTTCCACATTTGAATCCCTCTCTGGCTAAAGATTTTTCCTGAATTCATATTGGATTTATTAATGATTATCTTACATCGTAAGACTCTTATTTTTGAAGTCTAACATGTTAGGAGCAGCCGTATCTAAAGTTTTAGTGCAGACTAGCTGATCCCTCCATAGAATTGCTCATGGGCAGCAGAGAGCCGGAGCAATGTTGTGATGCTTATCGGCTAGCCTGGCCTTTTCCCCCATGGCCTCAAAACACTTCACGTATGTTGTGGTAAAGTGCGGTCCTCTGTCCCTTTAAGAGAATGCAAATATACTGATGATATGAGAGCACTGGCAAATCACTGTACAGCGCAGGCAACTGGGAGCTGTAAGTCTAGTTCTGGAGGTTTCTGAGTGAGCGGATATGATTGGGTGCTGTGCCCTATGTCTTAATAAACCATCACTGTTTATTCTTACATCAGTTTCTCCCCATTATTGATTGCAAGCAGCCATTGGTGAGAACATAGGAAGGTGTGCAGTTAGAGTTCGCTTGGCCAACAAACTCATTTACCCAAGACATAAAAGTGGCGACGAGGATAAAAACATTGCAAGACCCCCGAGTGTGAGTCCACAAAACGGGTGAGCAAAGCATTGGAAGGAGCATCTGCACTTAACTTGTGAAATAGGCAACAGCCGGCAATCGGAGCAGAAAGCAGTGCTGCAGTTTAAAATTTTTAAAATCCTGCAGAATCGCAATCGCAGGGATCCTGCTAACACTTGACAAAAGCGCGAAACCCAGCAGAGAAAAGCCAACAGCTGCAAAGACAGAGTAAAATAATGGTGACTGCTCTTAAAGCGGCAATACATTTAAAAGGGTAAATACCTGAAAAATGGCTTTGGACAGAAAATTATATGAGACCCCAAAGAGAGCGCAACTCCATGATAAACCAAACACCTAAATTCATCAATACCTGGAAAGCCTATTGCAAGTGCAGTCCCCTTGCAGTTTGGGTGTGTCGATCCATTTGACCCCATTGCAGATGACTGGTCTCAGTATGTTGAACGCCTAGTGTTCTTTTTTTACCGCTAACAACATCATGGGGGAGGAGAAGAAGAGGGCGATTCTTTAGTCCTCATGTGGGAGCAAAAGGCACGGGCTGATCACAGAATCGTAGAATCAGAAGAGGCCCTCCGGCCCATCGAGACTGCACCGACACGTGAGAAACACCTGACCTAACGAACTAATCCCATTTACCAGCACTTGGCCCATAGCCTTGAATGTTATGACGTGTCAAGTGCTCATCCAGGTACTTTTTAAAGGATGTGAGAGAACCTGCCTCCATCACCCTCCCAGGCAGCGCATTCCAGACCGTCACCATCCTCTGGGTACAAAAGTTCTTCCTCACATCCCCCTAAACCTCCTGCCCTTCACCATGAGCTAGAGTCCAATCATGACTGACCCTTCAACTAAGGAGAACAGCTGCGCCCTATCCACCCTGTACATGCCCCTCATAATCTTGTACACCTCGATCAGGTCGCACCTCGGTCTTCTCTGCTCCAATGAAAACAACCCAAGCCTATCCAACCTCTCTTCATAACTTAAATGTTTCATCCCAGGCAACATCCTGGTGAATCTCCTCTGCACCCCCTCCAGTGCAATCACATCCTTCCTATAAAGTGGTGACCAGAATTGCACACAGTACTCCAGCTGTGGCCTCACCAAGGTTCTGTACAACTCCAACATGGCCTCCCTACTTTTGTAACTTATGCCTCGATTGATAAAGGCAAGTGTCCCATATGCCTTTTTCACCACCCCACTAACATGCCCCTCTGCCTTCAGAGATCCATGGTCACACACACCAAGATTCCTTTGTTCCTCAGAACTTCCTAGTGTCATGCCGCTCATTGAATACTTCCTTGTCAAATTACTCCTTCCAAAGTGTATCACCTCACACTTTTCAGGGTTAAATTCCATCTGCCACTTATCTGCCCATTTGACCATCCCCATATCTTCCTGTAGCCCAAGACACAAACCTCACTGTTAACCACCTGGCTAATCTTTGTGTCATCCGCAAACTTACTAATCCTACCTCCCACATAGTCATCTATGTCGTTTATATAAATGGTGAATAATAGGGGACCAAGCACAGATCCCTGTTTTACACCACTGGACACTGGCTTCCAGTCACTAAAGCATCCTTCTGTCATCACCCTCTGTCTCCTACAACTAAGCCAATTTTGAATCCACCTTATCAAATTACCCTGTACTCCATGTGCATTTGCCTTCTTCATAAGTCTCCCGTGTCGGACCTTGTCAAAGGCTTTGCTGAAATCCATATAAACTACATCAACTGCACTACCCTCATCTACACGCCTGGTCACCTCCTCAAAAAATTCAATCAAATTTGTTAGGCATGATCTCCCTCTGACAAAGCCATGCTGACTATCCCTGATCAAACCTTGCCTCTCCAAGTGGAGATAGATTCTCTCCTTCAGAATTTTCTCTAATAGTTTCCCTACCACTGATGTGAGACTCACTGGTCTGTAGTTCCCTGGCTTATCTCTGCAACCGTTCTTAAATAGCAGAACCACATTAGCTGTTCTCCAGTCCTCTGGCACCTCCCCCGTGGCCAGAGAAGAATTAAAAATTTGGGTCAGAGCCCCTGCGATCTCCTCCCTTGCCTCCCGCAGCAGTCTGGGACACAAATCATCCGGACCTGGTTTTTCCACTTTTAAGCCTGCCAACACCTCCAATACCTTGTCACTCCCTGTATCAATTTGCTCAAGAACCTCTCTCCCCGAGTTCAATACCTTCATCCTCATTCCCTTGGGTGAAGACGGACTTGAAGTATTCATTCAACACTCTAGCGATGTCCTCTGGCTCCACCCATAGATTGCCCCCTTGGTCCCTAATGGGCCCAACTCTTTCCCTGGTTATCCTCTTCCCATTGATATACTTATAGAATATCTTGGGATTTTCCCTACTTTTACCAACCAGAGCTTTCTCATATCCCCTCTTTGCTCTTCTAATTGCTTTCTTAAGCTCCACCCTGCACTTTCTGTACTCCACTAATGCCTCCACTGATTTGCTCCCCTTGTACCTGCTAAAAGCCTCTCTTTTCCTTTTCGTCATATCCTGAATATCTATGGTCATCCATGGTTCTCTGGGCTTGTTACTCCTTTCTATCACCCTAGAGGGAACATGTTGAGCCTGTACCCTTCCCATTTCCGTTCTGAGTGCCCCCCACTGCTCCTCTGTAGATTTCCCCACAAGTAACTGTTCCCAGTCTACCATGGCCAGATCCTGCCTTAATTTACTAAAATCCTCTCTCCCCCAATCCAAAACATTTTTTTTGCAACTTGTCTATTTCTTTGTCCATAACAAGCTTAAATTGTACCATGTTGTGGTCGCTATCACTAAAATGCTTCCCCATCACCACCTCAGCCACCTGTCCGGCTTCATTCCCCAGAATTAGGTCCAGCACTGCGCCATCCCTTATTGGACACTCTACATATTGCCCTAAAAAGTTCTCCTGTACACATTTCAAGAAATCCACTCCATCCAATCCCTTAACAATATGTCTATCCCAATTAATGTTGGGAAAGTTGAAATCACTTAATATAATTACCCTATTGTTATTGTCTTTGCACACCTCCACAAATAGTGCACATGTTTGCTCCTCAATTTCCCACTGACTATCTGGGGGTCTATAATAAACACCTAACAATGTGGCTGCCCCTTTTTTATTCCTAAACTCTACCCACAAAGCTTCATCTGATGCCCCCGCCAAGATATCATCTCTCCTTACTGCAGTAACTGACTCCTTAACTAACAATGCAATGCCTTCTCCTCTTTTACCCCATCCCCTGTCTCACCTGAAGATTCTATATCCTGGAATGTTGAGCTGCCAATCCTGCTCCTCCCTCAACCATGTCTCTGTGATGACTACTATATCATAATTCCACATGTCAATCCTTACCCTTAACTCATCTGTTTTACCTGTAATACTCATGGCATTAAAGTAGAGGCCATCCAGCTTTGCCTTACTCCCTTGAAACTTAATGCAGCTGTACTCCTTTTGACTTGATTGTTTTACTGTATTATGATGTGTCCCTATTCTGCTGACATTCTGTGTCCCCTCCCTCTGCTGAATTAGTTTAAACTCCTCCCAACAGCACTAGCAAACCCACCGCAAGGATGTTAGTCCTGCTCTGATTCAGATGTAGAACGTCCCACTTGTACAGCTCCCACCTTCCCCAGAAATGGTCCCAGTGATCCAGGAATCTAAATCTCTCCCTCCTGCACCAACTCTTAAGCCACATATTCATCTGCGCTATTCTCCTATTTCTGTGCTCGCTAGCACGTGGCACTGGGAGTAATCTAGAGGTCCGGCTTTTTAGTCTACTGCCTAACTCCCTGAATTCTTGATGCAAGACCTCATCCCTCTTTCTATCTTTGTCATTGGCACCAACATGTACCATGACCTCTGCCTTATCAGCCTCCCCCTTCAGGATGCCCTGCAGCCATTCAGTGACATCCTGGACCCTGGCACCAGGGAGGCAACATACCATCCTGTTGTCACGTTGACAGCCGCAGTAGCGCCTATCTGTTCCCCTGACTATAGAATCCCCTATTATTATTGCTCTTCCTCTCTTCTTCCCCTCCTGGACAGACAGGCTGCTTGTGGTGCCAGAAGCTTGGCTCTGTCTGCACTTCCTGGAAGAACCAATGCCCTCATCAGCCTCCAAAATGGAATACAGATTTGCGAATGAGACCCCAGGGGACTCCTGAACTACCTACCTGTTTCTCTTGGACTGCCTGGTGGTCACCCATTCCCTTCCTTCCTCAAGCCCCTTCATCTGCGGTCTGATCCTCAGCCTTATGTCACCTAACAACCCCAACGCAAAGACTTTCGGCGAGTTAATAAAAATTGTACAGAGCCACCTGAGACCAAAGCCTTCAGTTATTATGCAGAGCTTCAAGTTCAATTCAAGGAACAGGCTTCCAGAGGAGGCAATAGCTGATTACATGTCTGATTTAAAGGCATTAAATGAGCATTGCGAATTTGGAACACCCATTAGTGATATGTTGAGAGACTGGCTGATATGCGGGTTGGAAGATAATACTATCCAAAGGCGTTTGTCAGCCGAACCTAGTCTAGACTTCAAATAGGCATTAGAATTAGCTACCACGATGGAGAGTGCTGTTAGAAATTCCGAAGTTATAAAAGATACACAAAATGGTGCCATCCACCTGGTTGAGCAGGACAATCCGGCAACAAAAGACGTGAAAGCGTCCGACTCCATGGAAAGACGGGAAACGCTCTCTAGCTCCAGACCATTGAAAAACAATGGTACTGGAGTGAAAACCCACAAAATGAATGAGAGAAATACATCCAGGCCTCCAGTGAGCGAACGACAACTCAAACAATTCAAGTGCTTTTACTGCCACTGCTATGGCCATATAAGGAGGCACTGCAGAGAAAGGCAAAAACAACACTATAAAGGTAGAAGGAAAAATCATGAAATATGCCTCATGGAAGAGTCAGAAGGAATAGAATCAGACATCCATTCCTTATATAACCTCAAAGTGGATAGAACCGAGCCAATCCAAATAGTCACTACAGTTAATGGACAACCCATTAAGATGGAAGTTGATATGGAAGTGTCGCTGTCCATCATTGGAGAGCATACATTTAGATATCTGAGTAAAGGAACCCATCCTTTGAAGTTAGAAGTTTCGGACACAAAGCTGAGGACAGACAAGGGCGAAGAAATGAATGTGAAAGGGGTATGTCAAATCAAGGTGAGGAACAGTCTGCAAAATTATCCCTATTTGTAATGTCATGCAGAGGATTGAGTCTCCTCGGAAGGAACTGGCTGGGAGAGATAAATCTTGAGGGCCCACTAAGTTCCCAATTCAAAACCAGAAGTGTTGCTGCAAGAAAAAATGAGTACGCAAAGACCCAACGGGAGAAGCTCATAGAAATGTTACACTAGGACAGAGCTCAAGCTGAAGTCAGCATCCTTCAAAAGGAAATGGAAGATCCATTAATGGACTTTCATGTGCTACAAAATTCAATCAACTCCCAATTTGTGCCACAAAAAAAATGAAAAAGAAAAGGAGGAGTTGAGTAATGAGAGATGTATGCTCTTCTACCTCCTTGATGAAATGCAAATGCTCCAGATTGGTTCCTTCAATTGGTTTTGTCGAAAGTGTATCTGCTGTCAACTGGTACTTTATTTGAATGTAGGCTGCTATGGAATCATATCTCATTAGCCTTAATCTGAACTGTTGGATTCTAGGCAGAATTTCGCAATCTATTTCATGTTCAGAAGAGTGACTAATGGCTTAAGGTCTGTTTCAATTTTGAACCGCAATCCCGTCACATAGGGCATACGAACAAACAAACATAGAAATTTTTTCTTATTCATTTATGGGATGTGGGCTTCGCTGGCTGGGCCAGCATTTATTGCCCATCTATAGTTGCTCTTGAGAAGGTGGTGGTAAGCTGCCTTCTTGAACTGCTGCAGTCCCTGTGGTGTAGGTACACCCACAGTGCTGTTAGGAAGGGAGTTCCAGGATTTTGACCCAGTGACAGTGAAGGAATGGCAATATATTTCCAAGTCAGGATGATGAGTCACTTGGAGGGGAATTTACAGATGTTGGTGTTCCCATCTATCTGCTGTGATTGTCCTTCTAGACGGTAGCGGTCGTGGGTTTGCAAGGACCCTTGGTGAATTCCTGCAGTGCATCTTGTAGATGGTACACACTGCTGCTACTGTGAGTCGATGGATATTGTCCAGATCTTGCTGCAGTTGGACATGGACTGCTTCAGTATCTGAGGAGTTGCGAATGGTGCTGAACATCAGCCAACATCCCCACTTCTGACCTTATGATGGAAGGAAGATCATTGATGAAGCAGCTGAAGATGGTTGGGCAGTGCTGCAGTGATGTCCTAGAACTGAGAAGACTGACCTTCAACAACTACAACCATCTTCCTTTGTGCTGGGTATGACTCCAACCAGTGGAGAGTTTTCCCCCTGATTTCCATTATCTCCAGTTTTGCTGGGGCTCCTTGATGCCACACTTGGTCAAATGCTGCCTTGATGTCAAGGGCAGTTACTCTCACCTCTCCTTGGGAGTTCAGCTCTTTTGTCCATGTTTGAACCAACACTGAAGTGAACTCAGGAGCTAAGTGGCCCTGGCAGAAACCAGACTGGGCATCAATGAGCAAGTTATTGCCACGCAAGTGCTGCTTGATAGCACTGTTGATGACACCTACCATTACTTTACTGATTGAGAGTAGACTGGTGGGGCAGTAATTGGCCGGGTTGGATTTATCCTGCCTTTTGTGTATATGACATACCTGGGCAGTTTTCCACATATCTGGATAGATGCCAGTGTTGTAGCTGTACTGGAACAGCTTGGTAAGGGCTCGCGGCATGTTCTGGAACACAAGTCTTCAGTACTATTGCTGAAATATTGTCAGGGCCCATAGCCTTTTCAGGATCCAGTGCCTTCATCCATTTATTGATATCATGTGGAGTGAATCGAATTGGCTAGAGGCTGGAATCTGTGATGCTGGGGTCTTCCGGAGGAGGCTGAGATGGATCATCCACTCGGCACTTCTGGCTGAAGATTGTAGTAAATGCTTCAGCCTTATCTTTTGCACTGATGTGCTGGGCTCCCCCATCATTGAGGATGGGGATATTTGTGGCGTCTCCTCCTCCAGTGAGTTGTTTAATTGTCCACCACCATTCAACACTGGATGTGGCAGGACTGCAGAGCTTAGATCTAATCCGTTGGTTGTGGGATCACTTAGCTCTATCACTTGCTGCTTATGCTGTTTGGCACACAAGTAGTCCTGTGTTATAGCTTCACCAGGTTGACACCTCATTCTTAGGTGTGCTTGGTGCTGCTCCTGGCATGCACTCCTACACTCTTCATTGAACCAGGGTTGATCCCCTGGTTTGATGGTAATTGTAGAATGGGGGTATGCTGGGTCGAGGTTACAGATTGTGTTCGAGTACAATTCTGCTGCTGCTGCTCATGGCCCACAGCACCTCATGGGCGCCCCGTCTTAAGTTGCTAGATCTGTTCGAAATCTAACCCATTTAGCATGGTGGCAGTGCCACATAACACGATTGAGGGTATCCTTAATGTGAAGGCAGGACTTTGTCTCCACAAGGACTATGCGGTGGTCACTTCTACCGAAAATGTCATGGACAGATGCACCTGCGGCAGACAGGTTAGTGAGGATGAAGTCATGTAAGTTTTTCCCTCTTGTTGGTTCCCTCACCACCTGCCGCAGAGCCAGTCTAGCAGCTATGTCCTTTAGGACTCAGTCAGCTCAGTCAGTAGTGGTGCTACTGAGTCACTCTTGGTGATGGACAGTGAAGTCCTCCACTGAGAGTACATTCTGTACCCTTGACACCCCCAACGCTTCCTCAAAGTGTTGTTCAACATGGAGGAGCACTGATTCATCAGCAGAGGGAGGGCGGTATGTGGGAATCAGCACAATGTTTCCTTGCCCATGTTTGACCTGATGCCATGAGACCTCATGGGGCCCAGAGTCAATGTTGAGGACTCCTAGGCAACTCCCTCCCAACTGTAAACCACTAAACCGTTACCTCTGCTGGGTCTGTCCTGCCGGTGAGATAGGACATACCCAGGGATGGTGATGGTGGTGTCTGGAACATTATCTGTAAGATATGATTCTGTGAGAATGACTATGTCAGGCTTGACCAGTCTGTGAGACAGCTCTCCCACCTTTGGCACTAGCTCCCAGGTGTTAATAAGGAGGGCTTTACAGGGTCAACAGGGCTGAGTTTGCCATTGTCATTTCTGTTCCTAGGTTGATGCCAGGTGGCCCTTCTGCTTTCATCCCTTTTTTGAGACTTTGTAGCAGTTTGATACAACTGATTGGCTTGCTAGGCCATTTCAGAGGGCATTTAAGAGTCAGCCACATAAATGTGGGTCCTGGAGTCGCATATAGGCCAGACCAGGTAAGGACAACAGATTTCCTTCCTTAAAGGGCATTATTGAACCAGGTGGTTTTTTAAAGACAATCAACAATGGTTTCATGGTCATCATTAAACTTTTAATTTCCTTGACTTTCTCTAAGTGCCCAGCTCTGACCTCCTTAATAATTGATTTGAACATCTTCCACATTACAGACGTCAAGCTAACTGGCCTATAGTTTCCTGTTTGCTGCCTCCCTCCCTTCTTAAATAGAGTGGTTATATTTACTACTTTCCATTCTGATGGAACCTTTCCAGAATCTATGAATTTTGGAAAATTAAAATTAACACCAGTGCATCGACTACCTCATTAGTCACCTCTTTTAAGATCCTAGGATGAAGTCCATCAGGACCCACAGCTCCACCTGTTTGCTCAGTACCACTCCCCTAGTGATTGTAATTTCACCAAGTTTCCCTTCTCCCTTCCACCTCCTGATTTACAGCTATTACTGGAAAGTTTTTTGTTTCCTCTATAGAGAAGGCAGAAGCAAAATATTTGTTCATTTCATCTGCCATTTCCTTATTATCTACTCTTAACTCCCCACTGTAACTCTTTAGAGGACCAACACTCACTTTACTTAATCTTTTCCTTTTTAAATACCTGTAGAAACTCTTGCTATCTGTTTTTACATTTCTAGCTAGCTTCCTCTCATACTCCAATTTCTTTCTCCGGGTTATCTGATTAATCATTCTCTGCCGTTCTTTATATTCTGACCAATCATCTAACCTGCCACTCACCTTTGTGTAGTTATATGCTTTTTCTTTATGTTTGTTGATTTCCTTAACTTTAGTTAACCGTGGATGGTGGGTCCTCCCTTTAGAATTTTTCTTTACAGTAGCAATATGTTTATGAGTATTCTGGAAAATCCTCTTAAAGTCTGCCACCGCTTCTCCATTGATCTATCCCCTAGCCTAGTAACCCAGTTCACTTCAGCTGGCTCAGCTTTCATATCCACATAGTTGCCCTTATCTAAGTTCAAAATGCTAGATCCACTCTACTCCCTTTCAAACTGGATGTAAAATTCAATCATATTGTGGTTGCTGCTACCTAGGGGATGCCTTTACTCTGAGGTCATTAATTAATCCTGTGATGTTGGGGTTGTATAGAACCTTGGTGAGGCCACAGCTGGAGTACTGTGTGCAGTTCTGGTCACCACATTATAGGAAGGATGTGATTGCACTGAAGGGGGTGCAGAGGAGATTCACCAGGATGTTGCCTGGGATGAAACATTTAAGTTATGAAGAGAGATTGGATAGACTTGGGTTGTTTTCATTGGAGCAGAGAAGACTGAGGGGTGACCTGATTGAGGTGTACAAGATTATGAGGGGCATGGACAGCGTGGATAGGGAGCAGCTGTTCCCCTTAGTTGAAGGGTCAGTCACGAGGGGGCTTAAGTTCAAGGTGAGGGGCAGGAGGTTTAGGGGAGATGTGAGGAAAAACTTTTTTACCCAGAGGGTGGTGACGGTCTGGAATGCACTGCCTGGGTGGGTGGTGGAGGTGGGTTGCCTCACATCCTTTAAAAAGTACCTGGATGAGCACTTGGCACTTCATAACATTCAAGTCTATGGGCCAAATACAGGTAAATGGGAGGTAGGTAGGTAGGTCAGGTGTTTCTCATGTGTTGGTGCAGACTCGATGGGCCGAAGGGCCTCTTCTGCACTGTGTGATTCTGTGATTACACTGTACCAAGGGCAAAATTTTTTCTTTGGCGGGGGTGCTCAGTGGGGACGGTCAGAATGTGCCGCTCTAAAAAGCTATCTCTAAAGTTTTTAAGAACTCCTCATCTAGGCAGCGACTGGGTTTTCGCCAATCTGATTTTTGCAATTCATATCTAGATTAAAATCACCCATGATTATTGCTGTCCCTTTCCCACTAGTGACTTCTTTCCCCGACTATTCCTCATCTCTGCCCAAACCGATTCTACATTCTGATCTCTTGAACCAAAGTCATCTCTAACTATTGCACCAATGATCAACAGTGCTACCCCTCCACCTTTACCGAGCTTCCAATTCTTTTTGAACATCATATACCCTTCAATATTCAGGACTCAATCCTTGTCATCCTGCAGCCATGTCTCCATAATGGCTATCAGATCGTATTTATTTACTTCAAAGTGTGTTATCAATTCACTTCAACAAAAACAGAAACAGAAATACCTGGAAAAGCTCAGCAGATCTGGCAGCATCTGCGGAGAGGAATACAATTAATGTTTCAAGTCCTCATGACCCTTCAACAGAACCAGGTAAAAATAGGAAAGGGGTGAAATATAAGCTGGTTTAAGGTGGGGGGGGGGGGCGGTGTGCGGGTTGATGGGACAAGAAACTAGTAATAGGTGGAGATAACCAAAAGATGTCACAGACAAAAGGACAAAGAGGTGTTGAAGGTGGTGATATTATCTAAAGGAATGTGCTAATTAAGTGTAGACAGCAGGATGAGCAAGGTACAGATAGAACTAGTGGGGGTGGGGTGAGGGGAAGGTATCTAAAAAGGCTAAAAGGTAGAGATAAACAATGGGTGGAAATACATTTAAAAATAATGGAAATAGGTGGGAAAAGAAAAATCTATATAAATTATTGGAAAAAACAAAAAGGAGGGGGAAGAAACGGAAAGGGGGTGGGGATGGAGGAGAGAGTTCATGATCTAAAATTGTTGAACTCAATATTCAGTCCGAAAGGCTGTAAAGTGCCAAGTCGGAAGATGAGGTGCTGTTCCTCCAGTTTGTGTTGAGCTTCACTGGAACAATGCAGCAGGCCATGGACAGACATATGGGCATGAGAGCGGGGTGGTGTGTTGAAATGGCAAGCGAAAGGGATAAAAACAAAAATAAAAACAAAAAAACTGCGGATGCTGGAAATCCAAAACAAAAACAGAACTACCTGGAAAAACTCAGCAGGTCTGGCAGCATCGGCGGAGAAGAAAAGAGTTGACGTTTCGAGTCCTCATGACCCTTCCACAGAACTTGAGTTCGAGTCCAAGAAAGAGTTGAAATATAAGCTGGTTTAAGGTGTGTGTGTGGGGGGCGGAGAGATAGAGAGAGAGAGAAGTGGGGGGGGTGGGTGTGGTTGTAGGGACAAACAAGCAGTGATAGAAGCAGATCATCAAAAGATGTCAACGACAATAGTACAATAGAACACATAGGTGTTAAAGTTAAAGTTGGTGATATTATCTAAACGAATGTGCTAATTAAGAATGGATGGTAGGGCACTCAAGGTATAGCTCTAGTGGGGTTTTTTTTTATATAATGGAAATAGGTGGGAAAAGGAAAATCTTTATAATTTATTGGAAAAAAAAAGGAAGGGGGAAACAGAAAGGGGGTGGGGATGGGGGAGGGAGCTCACGACCTAAAGTTGTTGAATTCAATATTCAGTCCGGAAGGCTGTAAAGTCCCTAGTCGGAAGATGAGGTGTTGTTCCTCCAGTTTACATTGGGCTTCACTGGAACAATGCAGCAAGCCAAGGACAGACATGTGGGCAAGAGAGCAGGGTGGAGTGTTAAAATGGCAAGCGACAGGGAGGTTTGGGTCATTCTTGCGGACAGACCGCAGGTGTTCTGCAAAGCAGTCGCCCAGTTTACGTTTGGTCTCTCCAATGTAGAGGAGACCACATTGGGAGCAACGAATGCAATAGACTAAGTTGAGGGAAATGCAAGTGAAATGCTGCTTCACTTGAAAGGAGTGTTTGGGTCCTTGGACGGTAAGGAGAGAGGAAGTGAAGGGGCAGGTGTTGCATCTTTTGCGTGGGCATGGGGTGGTGCCATAGGAGGGGGTTGAGGAGTAGGGGGTGATGGAGGAGTGGACCAGGGTGTCCCGGAGGGAGCGATCCCTACGGAATGCCGATAAGGGGGGTGAAGGGAAAATGTGTTTGGTGGTGGCATCGTGCTGGAGTTGGCGGAAATGGCGGAGGATGATCCTTTGAATGCGGAGGCTGGTGGGGTGATAAGTGAGGACAAGGGGGACCCTATCATGTTTCTGGGAGGGAGGAGAAGGCGTGAGGACGGATGCGCGGGAGATGGTCCGGACACGGTTGAGGGCCCTGTCAACGACAGTGGGTGGAAAACCTCGGTTAAGGAAGAAGGAGGACATGTCAGAGGAACTGTTTTTGAATGTAGCATCATCGGAACAGATGCGACGGAGGCGAAGGAACTGAGAGAATGGGATGGAGTCCTTACAGGAAACAGGGTGTGAGGAGCTGTAGTCGAGATAGCTGTGGGAGTCGGTGGGTTTGTAATGGATATTGGTGGACAGTCTATCACCAGAGATTGAGACAGAGAGGTCAAGGAAGGGAAGGGAAATGTCAGAGGTGGACCACGTGAAAATGATGGAGGGGTGGAGATTGGAAGCAAAATTAATAAATTTTTCCAAGTCCCGACGAGAGCATGAAGCGGCACCGAAGTAATCATCGATGTACCGGAGAAAGAGTTGTGGAAGGTGGCCGGAGTAGGACTGCAACAAGGAATGTTTGAGACTTACCCCACGTGGATTTCAACTGAAATTCCACCCCTCATGTTTCGAATCCACCCAGGATTACAGGTATCTCCGGGACATAAAACGTTTCTCGGACTGCTGTTCCCGTCACATTCTGAAATCCACACTCAGTGCCATGCGCCGCCATATGAACATTCTCCACCTCTCCCTCCAGCAGCACCGCCGTACCCTTTTTCAAAGCTGCGCGTGCCCCCAGTTTCATTTTATCCTTCGGCTCATCCGACGCCTCAACAAGAAACTTTTTCTCTTTCTCTCAAGTGCTAAGGAACGCAAGCTCCAACAACTCATCGACACCAACACCCATCTAGGACCCTCCACCCCTGCCTGTCCCTCCGTCCCCACCCTTTCTTCCAATCCCAACCCCAGCCGTGTATTCACTATACCCCCTGACCTTCCCCTCTCCGATGCTGAATGTTCAGTGCTCAGCAAAGGACTTAGTTTCATACCCTTACGCCCTCACCTCAATGAATTTCGGGCTCGGCACGATACTGAACTCTTCTTCCGCCGTCTTCGTCTCCGGGCTCACTTCTTTGGGCAGGAGTCCTCTCCCAGTTCAACGGTTCCTTTTACCCATCTCCAACATTCTCCCTCCACCTGGACCCCTCCCTCTGGATTCTTACCTTCTCTCGATCTTTTCATTGAGAACTGTCGGCGCGACATTAGTCCTCTCAATTTCTCTGCTCCTCTCACCCATTCTAACCTGTCTCTCTCTGAACTTACTGCACTCCATTCTCTCAGGTCCAATCCTGACATTGTCATCAAACCCGCTGACAAGGGTGGTGCTGTTGTTGTCTGGCGCACTGACCTCTACCTCGCGGAGGCTGAGCGTCAACTCGCAGACACTTCCTCCTACCTCTCCCTGGACCATGACCCCACCACTGAACATCAAGCCATTGTTTCCAGGACTGTCACTGACCTCATCTCCTCTGGGGATCTCCCTCCCACAGCTTCCAACCTGATAGTCGCCCAACCTCGGACAGCCCGCTTCTATCTCCTACCCAAAATCCACAAACAGAACTGCCTCGGTAGACCGATCGTCTCAGCTTGATCCTGCCGCACAGAACTCATTTCTCGTTATCTTGACTCCCTTCTCTCTCCCCTTGTGCAGTCCCTTCCCACCTACATCCGTGATTCCTCTGACACCTTACGTCACATCAACAATTTCTAGTTCCCTGGCCCCAACCGCTTCCTCTTCACCATGGACGTCCAATCCCTCTACACCTCCATCCCCCACCAGGATGGTCTGAGGGCCCTTAGCTTCTTCCTCGAACAAAGGCCCGATCAATCCCCATCCACCACTACTCTCCTCCGTCTGGCTGAACTTGTTCTCACACTGAGCAATTTCTCCTTCAACTCCTCTCACTTCCTCCAAATAAAAGGTGTGGCTATGGGTACCCACATGGGCCCCAGCTATACCTGTCTCTTTATGGGGTATATGGAACATTCCTTGTTGCAGTCCTACTCCGGCCACCTTCCACAACTCTTTCTCCGGTACATCGATGATTACTTCGGTGCCGCTTCATGCTCTCGTCGGGACTTGGAAAAATTTATTAATTTTGCTTCCAATCTCCACCCCTCCATCATTTTCACGTGGTCCATCTCTGACATTTCCCTTCCCTTCCTTGACCTCTCTGTCTCAATCTCTGGTGATAGACTGTCCACCAATATCCATTACAAACCCACCGACTCCCACAGCTACCTCGACTACAGCTCCTCACACCCCGCTTCCTGTAAGGACTCCATCCCATTCTCTCAGTTCCTTCGCCTCCGTCGCATCTGTTCCGATGATGCTACATTCAAAAACAGTTCCTCTGACATGTCCTCCTTCTTCCTTAACCGAGGTTTTCCACCCACGGTCGTTGACAGGGCCCTCAACTGTGTCCGGCCCATCTCCCGCGCATCCGTCCTCACGCCTTCTCCTCCCTCCCAGAAACATGATAGGGTCCCCCTTGTCCTCACTTATCACCCCACCAGCCTCCGCATTCAAAGGATCATCCTCCGCCATTTCCGCCAACTCCAGCATGATGCCACCACCAAACACATTTTCCCTTCACCCCCCTTATCGGCATTCCGTAGGGATCGCTCTCTCCGGAACACCCTGGTCCACTCCTCCATCACCCCCTACTCCTCAACCCCCTCCTATGGCATCACCCCATGCCCACGCAAAAGATGCAACACCTGCCCCTTCACTTCCTCTCTCCTCACCGTCCAAGGACCCAAACACTCCTTTCAAGTGAAGCAGCATTTCACTTGCATTTCCCCCAACTTAGTCTATTGCATTCGTTGCTCCCAATGTGGTCTCCTCTACATTGGAGAGACCAAACGTAAACTGGGCGACTGCTTTGCAGAACACCTGCGGTCTGTCCGCAAGAATGACCCAAACCTCCCTGTCGCTTGCCATTTTAACACTCCACCCTGCTCTCTTGCCCGCATGTCTGTCCTTGGCTTGCTGCATTGTTCCAGTGAAGCCCAACGTAAACTGGAGGAACAACACCTCATCTTCCGACTAGGGACTTTACAGCCTTCCGGACTGAATATTAAATTCAACAACTTTAGGTCGTGAGCTCCCTCCCCCATCCCCACCCCCTTTCTGTTTCCCCCTTCCTTTTTTTTTCCAATAAATTATAAAGATTTTCCTTTTCCCACCTATTTCCATTATATAAAAAAAACCCCCACTAGAGCTATACCTTGAGTGCCCTACCATCTTAATTAGCACATTCGTTTAGATAATATTACCAACTTTAACTTTAACACCTATGTGTTCTATTGTACTATTGTCGTTGACATCTTTTGATGATCTGCTTCTATCACTGCTTGTTTGTCCCTACAACCACACCCCCACCCCACTTCTCTCTCTCTCTCTCTCTCTCCGCCCCCCACACACACACCTTAAACCAGCTTATATTTCAACTCTTTCTTGGACTCGAACTCAAGTTCTGTCGAAGGGTCATGAGGACTCGAAACGTCAACTCTTTTCTTCTCCGCCGATGCTGCCAGACCTGCTGATTTTTTGCAGGTAATACTGTTTTTGAAGCGAAGGGGATATCTGGGTGATGCTTGCGGACAGACCGAAGGTCTTCTGTAAAGCGGTCACCCAGTCAAATTGGTCACGCATCTGCCCTCACACCCTCCTCTCCCTCCCAGAAACATGATAGGGTCCCTCTTGTCCTCACTTATCACCCCACCAGCCTCCGCATTCAAAGGATCATCCTCCGCCATTTCCGCCAACTCCAGCATGATGGCACCACCAAACACATCTTCCCTTCACCCCCGATGGTGGCATTCCGTAGGGATCATTCCCTCCGTAACACCCTGGTCCACTCCTCCATCACCCCCTACACCTCAACCCCCTCCCACGGCACATTCCCATGCAACCGCAGAAGGTGCAACACCTACCCCTTCACTTCCTCTCTCCTCACCATCCAAGGGCCCAAACACTCCTTTCAAGTGAAGCAGCATTTCACTTGCACTTCCCTCAATTTAGTCTGCTGCATTCATTGCTCCCAGTGCGGTTTCCTCTACATTGGAGAGACCAAACGCAGACTGGGTGACCGCTTTGCAGAACACCTTCTGTTTGTCCGCATACATGACCCAGACCTTTGTTGTGAATGCTATGTGCATTCAGATGCAGAGCCTTTAGTTTTGTCCTTTTGTTATTTTGTAACATTTAATCATGACTATTGGTGTATTCTTAGGTTTTATCTCACTGTCCCTTCCTGGTATTCTATGACCCTCATTTCCCAAATTACTATTATGGTGTCCCACCTTGAATCTACCCCTTGATTTGTCATATCTACCAAAGCTTGATCTCTTACCCCCTCCTCGTTTCATTTAAATCCCTCTGTACTTACCTAGTTATGTGATTCGCAAGAAGACACATCTCAGCATGGTTCAGGTGGAGAAGGTCTAAAAGTTTCGAACCCACCCAGGAATTCAGGTTTCTCTGGGATATACAACGTTCCTCGGACTGCTGTTCTTGCCACATCCTGAGATCCACACTCAGTGCCATGCACCGCCATGTGAAAACACTTGACCTCTCCCTCCATCAGCACTGACTCACCCTATCTCAAAGCTGTCCTTGCCCTTAGTTTCATTTCATTATTCACAGCTTTCAACATCGTAGTCTCCCAACCTCGGATAGCCTGCTTCTACCTCCTCCCCGAAATCCACAAACAGGACTGTCCCAGTAGACCGATCGTGTCAGCCTGTTCCTGCCCCATGGAACTCATTTCTTGATATCTTAACTCCATTGTCTCTCCCTTTGTCCAGTCTCTACCTACCTACATCCACGATTCCTCTGATGCCCGACATCATATCAACAATTTCCAGTTCCCTGGCCCCAACCGTCTCCTCTTCACCATGGACGTCCAATCCCTCTACACCACCATCCCCCACAGGGATGGTCTGAGGGCTCTCCACTTCTTCCTCGAACAGAGGCCCGAACAATCCCCATCCACTACTACTCTCCTCCGTCTGGCTGAACTTGTTCTCAAACTGAACAATTTCTCCTTAAACTCCTCTCACTTTCTCCAAATAAAAGGTGTGACCATGGGTACCCGCATAGGCCCCAGCTAATCCTGTCTCTTTATAGGGTATGTAGAACACTCCTTGTTCCAGTCCTACTCTGCCCCCCTCCCACAACTCTTTCTCCGGTACATCGATGAATGGCTCGGTGCCACTTCATACTCTCATCTGGACCTGGAAAAATTTATTAATTTTGCTTCCAATTTCCACCCCTCCATCATTTTCACATGGTCCATCTCTGACACTTCCCTTCCTTTCCTTGACCTCTCTGTCTCAATTTCTGGTGATAGACTGTCCACCAATATCCATTACAAGCCTACCGACTCCCACAGCTACCTCGACTACAGCTCCTCACACCCTGCTTCCTGTAAGGACTCCATCCCATTCTCTCAGTTCCTTCGCCTCCATCGCATCTGTTCCGATGATGCCAATTTCCAAAACAGTGCTTCTGGCATGTCTTCCTTCTTCCTTAGCCGAGGTTTCCCACCCAGGGACCTCAATCGTGTCCGACCCATCTCCTGTGCCTCTACCTTCACACCTTCCTCTCCCTCCCAGAACCATGATAGTGTCCCCCTTGTCCTCACTTTTCACCCCACCAGCCTCCGCATTCAAAAGATCATCCTCCGCCATTTCCGCCAACTCCAGCATGATGTCACCACCAAATACGTCGTCCCTTCACACCCCCCCCCCCCGACCCCGTCGGCGGCATTCCACAGGGATCATTCCCTCCGGGACACCCTGGTCCAGCCCTCCATCACCCCCTACACCTCAACCCCTCCCACGGCACCTTCCCATGCAATCGCAGAAGGTGCAACACCTGCCCCTTTACTTCCCCTCTCCTTACTGTCCAAGGGCCCAAACACTCCTTTCAAGTGAAGCCGCATTTCACTTGCACTTCCCTCAATTTAGTCTACTGCATTCGCTACTCCCAATGCGGTTTCCTCTACATTGGAGAGACCAAATGCAGACTGGGTGACTGCTTTGTGAACGCCTTCAGTCTGTCCGCAAGCATGACCCAGGTCTTCCTGTCACTTGCCATTACAACACACCACCCTGCTCTCATGCCCACATGTCCGTCCTTGCCCTTCCGCAATGTCCCAGTGAAGCTCAACGCAAACTAGAGGAACAGCACTTCATCTTCCGATTAGGCACTTTACAGCCTTCCAGACTTAACATTTAGTTCAACAAGTTCAGATCATGAACTATCTCCTCCATCCTCACCCCTTTTTGATCCCCTTTTTACAAATATTTATTTTTTAATTTTTACATATTTTTTCCCACCTATTTCTATTATTATTATTTTAAAAATTTATTTCCATTCATTGTGTTATCCCCACCTTTTAGCCTGTTGCGATTTTTTCTCCCACACCATCCCCTCCCCCACCCCTCCCCCACTAGGGCCATCTTGTCACTTGCTCATTCTGCTTTCTACTCTTAATGTCACCAAAAGCACCTCCTTTAGCCAGTATCACCACCATCAACACCCCTTTGACCTTTTGTTTATGACATTTTTCACAATATCTCCTATCCAGTTCTACTTTTCCCACCCCCCTTAAACAGTATATATTTCACCACATTTTTACTTCTCTTTAGCTCTGAAGAAGAGTCATAGGGACTCGAAACGTTAACTCTGTCTTTCTCTCCACAGATGCTGGCAGGCCTGCTGAGCTTTTCCAGCAATTTTTGTTTTTGACCCAAAGTTACAGCCCCCACTTTCCCCAGTACTGGTGCCAGTGCCACACAAACAGAACCCACTTCTCCCACACCAGTCTTTGAGCCACACATTCACTTCTCTAATCATAGTTGCCCTATGTCAATTTGCACGTGGCTCAGGAAATAATCCAGAGATTATTACCTTTGAGATTCTGCTTTTAATTTGGTACCCACCATTTCATACCGACTATACAGAATCTCCTTCCTTGTCCTGTCTATTTTCTTGGCACCTACATGGACCACAACTGGATCCTCCCCCTCCAAACACGAGTCCCTCTCCAGCCCTGAGCACATGTCCCGAACCCTGGCACTGGGCAGCCAACATAGCCTTCTGGACTCTCGCTCTTTGCTGCCGAGAACAGAGTCAATCCCCTTCACTATACTGTTCCCTATAACCACTACATTCCTGTTTGCTCCCCCCACTCCTGTAACATGTTGCCAAGGCCAGCCTGCTCATCCACCTTGCAGATCTCACTTTCGTCCATACAAGCTGTGAGGGCCTCAAACCTGTGTGACAATTGCAAATTCCAAGGATCCTCCATTACTGTCTACTCGATCCTATTACCTGCCTCAGGCATGCTCACATCCTCCTGTCCCTCACTGCTGACCAAAACAGATGACACTATTCTAAGAGGTGTGTCTATCTTCTGGAACAAAGTGTCCAGGTATTTCTCCTCCTCCCTTATGTTGCGCAGTGTCTGCAGTTCGCCTTCCAGATCATTAATCCCAATCCGGAATTCCTCTAGCTGCTTACACTTGCTGCAGCTGTGTTTGTCCTGGATCGCCTTGGCGTTCAAATAATCCACATTGCACAGCTGCAACATACCACCTGTCCTGCCATTGTTACTTATGTTATTTAGTTAAATTAATTTAATTACTCATTTAATTAACTTAAAATAATTTCTATGTATACTACACCTCTTTTCCCCATGCACAGAATTCCCACATAAACCTTATTTGCTACTCAGCCTCTGTAGCACTCCTGTTCACAGTCGCCTCTCCTCACGCGCCCCTTACTGATCCTACTCTGACAATTTTTTACACATCCATGCTGATTCCAGCACCTCCTTCTCAATTGTGGTGTACCTTTTTTATGTGCCTGTGAGTGACCATTGTAAACTGGTCTATATTTACCATCTCTCTCTGCACTTGAAATAATACTGCACCCAGACCTGTAGATGATGCGTATGCTGCTACAATGGTCATAGTGCACTAAAATTTCAGGGGTTATTAATAGATTTTTGATTCTCTCAAAAGCATTTTGCTCATCCACGGTCCAGCACCACTGTCGACCCTGTCTCAACAGCTGTCTCAAAGGCTCATTGACTTCTGCCAATTTTGGAAAGCACTTGTCTACACAATTGCTCATCCCCTGGAATCTCAGAAGTTCAGTAATATCTCTGGAAAACTCTCTAGGCTTGACCTAGAAATTTTATTTTTCACTCAATGTTGAACCTGCATCCTGTAAGACTTTCAGGACAACTCTAACTCTATGGTCGTGTCCTTCCCTCATGGGGCCTTGTACAAGTGTGTCAACCAGATGGCATATTATTCCTTCCATGCCTTCTAGGGTCTGAGACATTGTTCTCTGGAAAATTTCTGGAGCAGTTACTATTCCAAATGGTGATCTATGAAAGCAATAATGACCGAATGGCAGTATAAAAGTGGTCAGAAGTCTGGATTCTTGGTACAGCTGCCAAAATTCGCTGTTTACATCTAATTTGGTGAATAGGGTACTCTTGGCTAGTTTGGCAAGGCCCTCATTCACTGACACCATTGGGTGGATCTCAGGTTCCATTGATTTGCTTAGTTGAGTTAAATCCACGCAGATTCTTATTGAGCCATTGGGCTTTGGCACTGTGACCTTTCCTGAACAGCACTTTGTTGTCATGATTACTGCTGTGATAACCCTTTGCTGTATCATGTTCTCGATTTTGCCCTTGGCTTTATCCAAGAGTGGGTGAAGGATTATCCTAGGTGTAAAGAAGCAAAGTGGTTTAGCATCAGCTCTTAAGGTAATAAGTTACTCAGTCTTCTGTTTTCGCAAATCTTGAAATAGTCTAGGAAAATCATTCCTGAATATAACTCTGTAATACTTGTTAGCAACTTGAGCAATTTCATTGATCAGCTTCAATTTTAAGCAGGCCTTCCTGATTAGTAAAGAATATTCTTGAGTCTGGATGACATAGAGAGGTTCAATGATTTCTCTATCTTGTACTTCAGTTTTTCTATGAGTTGGCCTATAGATGGGAACACCACCACCTAGAAGCTACCCTCCAGGTCATCCCCTTAAGTGTAGTCTCACCTGAACCCTGTAACTTGATAGATGAGGGCTGTAATGTAATTTCCTTGATCCATTTTACTTCGTCAGATAGAACAGAAACTCCTTTTTTTTATATATTCATGGAATGTGGGCGTCGCTAGCTGGGCCAGCATTAATTGCCCATCCCTAGTTGCCCTTGAGAAGGTGGTGGTGAGCTGCCTACTTGAACTGCTGCAGTCCCATGTGGTGTAGGTACAGTCACAGTGTTGTTAGGGAGGGAGTTCCAGGATTTTGATCCAGCGACAGTGAAGGAATGGCGACATATTTCCAAATCAGGGTGGTGAATGACTTGAAGGGTAGCTTCTAGGTGGTGGTGTTCCCATCTATCTGCTGCCCTTGTTCTTCCTGATGGTGGTGGTCGTGGGTTTGGAAGGTGTTGTCAAAGGAGCCTTGGTGAATTCCTTCAGTGCATCTTGTAGATGGTACACACTACTGCTACTGTGCGTCGGTGGTGGAGGGAGTGAATGTTTGTGGATGTGTGGTGCCAGTCAAGTGGGCTGCTTTGCCCTGGATGGAGTCAAGCTTCTTGAGTGTTGTAGGAGCCTCACTCATCCAGGCAAGTGGGGAGTATTCCATCACACCCCTGACTTGTGTCTTGTAGACGGTGGACAGGCTTTGGGTAGTCATGGGGTGAGTTACTCATTGCAGGATTCCTAGCCTCTGACCTGGTCTTGGAGCCACAGTATTTATGTGGCTCATCCAGTTCAGTTTCTGGTCAATGGTAATGCCCAGGATGTTGATAGTGGGGGATTCAGTGATGGTAATGCCATTGAACATCAAAGGGCGATGGTTGGATTCCTGCCCCTGTGTCTAGTTTAAACTCTGTGAGCTATCCTTCTATTTCAAATTTAATACTCCAGTATTTGTTTCCTGTTTCATTTACTTCCCTTAGGAAAATTATTTATTTTTGTTTTGGCTCTTCTACTTCTCATGTGTGGTTTGGCTTTGATATCCTTTCCCTCTTTTAACTAGTTGGCTCTATTTTGTTTCCTGAGCTCAGTTCGCCTCGCAATTCATGCAGCTTTGACTAGAATTAAATGCTCTATTGTCTACAAGAGATCTGATAGTACTTCATTTAGGGCCCAACTACTATTCGATCACAAATCAATTCATCCCTTAATATTCCATAGTCGCAATTCCCTGTCAACCTGTCTAGATGGTTGATGAACAAATCCATGATCTTGCCTGGTCTGTGCTTTTGCTTGTTAAATTTTCCGCTTACTATAGTTAAGCTTTTGCGAATGCTGAAATATGAATCAAATGCCTTCAAGACTTCTTCCTAAGAAGTTGAAGTCTCATTGACTCCCTGCTTTGTTCTTACATTGTCAGCAATAGTTCCAACTGCATAGAGTAATCAACTGGCCTGATCCTTTTGTTCCACTTTGTGCAAACCAGAAGCGGTTCAATATCTTTCTTTCCCCAGCTGTCCCAGTGCTGAGCTTGTTGCGAGCCTTCGGCACTCTGGAATGGTACGAGGAGTGGTGGGGTGGATTCCATGCCCGTACCAAGCCCTGGAATTGTTGCTGCTTCACCAGTGTTGCTTGCTGATTCTAGTTTGTGCTCACTGTTGTCCAGACTCCATGTCTTAGCTTGTATCTGTTGCGCCCGTGATGCTCTGACTTTTTCCAACGAGTCTCCAATCCATTCCTTTCATCCTTCTTTCAAGGACCTGTTTACACCCTAGGCCTGTAACAGCTCCTTGGAGCTTTTTCTGGGTCATTTACTCATTGTCCACTGCCACCATGTTTCATCGTATGTTTGGGGTCTAGATGGGGTACTTGTCTATATTCTCCCAAAGTAAGCTGCTTGAGACTGTAGTGTGTTAAAAACATTACTCTTTAGTTACAGCTACTACGTACATATTGGGAATGCTGCATGAGGTTGGTTCTTCTCCTCCCTCCAGATCTCTGTTACTCAGTCACGTGTTATGTCATTATTATATCAGCATCAGGTGCTTCTGATGTTAACCCTTTACTCCATAAGGAAGCCTTGTTGCAATTGTATAGACCCTTGGTGAGACTGCACCTGGAGTATCGTGTACAGGTTTGGTCTCCTTATCTGTAATGGAGGTTCACCAGACTAATCCATGGTATGGTGGAATTGTCCTATAAGGAGAGATTGAGGAGAGTCAGCCTATATCCTCTAGTGTTTAGAAGAACGGGAGGTGATCCCGGTGAAGCATACTAAATTCTTACAGGGTAGATGCAGGAAGGATGTTTCCCTTGGCTGGGCGTTGTTAGAGGGGGTGGTCTAGAACCAGGGGACTCTTATTCTACCTCAGAATAAGAAGTAGGCTATTTGGGGCTAAGATGAAGTGGAATTTCTTCACTCAGAGGGTGGTGAATCTTTGGAATTCTTTACTTCAGAGGGCTGTGAAAGCTTAATTGTTGAGGATGCTCAAGACAGAGATTGATAGGTTTTTAGATATTACAATAGCAAGGGATATGGCAGGAAAATGGCATTGAGGTGTAAGATCAAACTTAGTCTAATTGAATGATGGGGCAGCCTCGAGAGGTAGAATGGCCTACTCCTATTTCCTGTGTTCCTATGTTCCAATGCGCTGACTGATCATTGAATGGAACAAAGTCTCTTAGCTAACACTGATTGGCCAAAGGCAAACTAGATAGAATTCTTTTAGCGAATAATATTTTGGGATAATGTATATGAATATCTTGAGAGATGGCAGGTGGTAACAGCAAAGCTTGCCGGGGAGGAACAGATGACTTTGGACCAACATTCCCACTGACTCTTTTTTATTGCGCGCAGCCTATTCAGCTAAGTTCTCAGGATCTCTAAATTTATTTGCGAGGTTATGAAAGTGCGATGGCTTGAAGGGCCCAACTTGTGCGTGGCCTGCGAGGGAACCTCTGGGTACCTGCAGGGCTTAGAGTTAAATATTGCTTTGGGTATATGGTGCCCAAAGCTTTCCTCACATGTCTGAACCTGCTGTAGACTAATTGATAGAGATTGATTCGTCTGACTAGTCAACAACTCCACTATCACCGCATCTTATGACTAGAGCAGGACAGCAAAAGGTAAATTAGATGGATTTTGGTCTTTTGTCCAATAATTTCCACGTTCCTATGATGTGCAACAACTTCCTGCTTTCACTTCAGATTGTCTTTTTTTTTAAATTTGGCTTTACTCCATATTTAATGGAAGACCTTGGCAGTGAGCAGGGTGAGAGAAGGTAGTCACTGAGGTCCAGAGTTTGAAAGACACTCTTCTAATCAATTGCTTCATTTCTTGGCATCAAGTTTGCTGATGATTTTGTATGCTTTTTTTTCTTTCCATGCTGTTAGCTTTATTTCTGAATGATTATAATTACTGCCAGATGGAATCACACTCAACATTGATGCAGTCGATGATGGCTTCCAGCTTTTATTGGATGAGCTGCAGCCTAATATAGATTAATCACAATCCTCTTTCACTGTGTGCTGACGAAGAGGCTTTATTTAGAAAACATAAAACAGTGACAGTTTGCCTCCATTTCACCCATCACAACAAAGTGTCAAACAACTTATTTAAAATATTGAATTAAAAATATTAACATTTATATGCTTTACTTATATATTTCCAAACATAGTCACTCTGAAAATAACTTTCGCCTTCTGCATCACAATGTGCGAATCATAGATTCATAGAATATTACCCCATAGAAGGAGGCCATTTGGTCAATGTGTCCGTGCCAGCTCTTTGAAAGGACTACCCAGTTAGCTCCACTTCCCTGCTTTTCCTCCATAGCCGTACAAATCTTCCCTTTTCAAGGATCTATCCAATTCCTTTTGTCCAATTAACTTAGAAATGTGTCCGCTAGTGATTGACCTTCCTGTCAGTGGAGACAGTTTCTCCTCAACTATTCTTCTTAATCTTGAAAACCAATGTTATGCCAGCCCAGGCATGAGAATTAATATATTTTTAAAAATCGTATTTAAAAGGTTGCTTTTTTTAAAAACCTCAGGCTGATTTTTAAAGACCCTCAAAATGAACTCTGAGGATCACATGACTCTTTTAATGTGGATTCACGACAATCTTCCTTTTCTCCCAAAGAAACAAACAGAAAACATTCTCAGACACGAAAGATACCGCAGAATTCAATGGACGCCCACAAATACACTTAGACCCCATTGCCTTTGACGGCCTCCCTTCAAGCACAAAGACATTAATTGATAAGCAATTGTAAGGTGTGAAAAATCTAAAAACCACGGTGGGAGAAACAATAACAGTCAGCTGTTTGAATTGTCAATATTTTATTTAGAGGTTAACTTGGCAGTTTGTCCAGGTCACCTGATCTTTGCTTCCTGGGGAGGTGGTGGTGTAGTGGTATCGTCACTGGACTGGTAGTCCAGATACCTAGGGTAAAGCTCTGGGGACCAGGGTTCGAACCCCACCATGCCAGATGGTGAAATTAGAATTCAGTTTAAAAATCTGCAATTGAAAGTCTAGTAATGAACATGAAACCATTGTCAAAGGGAAGAAAATCTGCTGTCCTTACCCGGTCTGGCCTACAAGTGACTCCAGACCCACAGCAATGTGGTTGACTCTGAAATGGCCTGGTTCTCAACAACAATTTGGTATGGGCAATAAGTGCTGGCCAGTCAGCGATGCCCACATCCCATGAATGAATGAATAAAAAAAATTACAAACTGTTATAAGCCAACATAGAACTCTATGGCAGAACTCCATCATGCAGGGGGAGAGAACAACAAGAACAGCCTTTGACTTTAAACCAGGTTTAAAAAGGGCTGCACTGCAGTTGTTTGAAAGAGAAATAAGGAACCTCTTCCCAGTACCTGGTTCCATCTTCAAGCTTATCTTTGAAAACAAACCACACGCAGATCGACTACAAGAACCATTGCAGCTGCTGAGACATCCCTGCAATTTCAAAGCCTTCACTTCCAACAGCTTAACAAAGTGACTACAAAATAACAGGCCTGCATCAAAATAGAGACTGAGATCCATTCATTTTTTTCATAAGCATTCTTATATCTTCATCTGTACCTAGTTTTGGTGTTTATGTGTGAGACTGGTTGTGACAGTGTGATGCATAGTTTCTTTAGTAACCTCCAGAAATAAGCCAACCTTTCTCCCTTTTTAAATATAAATGGCTTGTTGAGTTATTTAACATTGACCCATTCACTCCAAGGGGAACAAAAACACACACACACACACAAATATAAATGAGAAACAAAAACAAAAACACGAAACATAAATGAGCACAGGCATTAAAGGGTAACAGCTTAAAAATTGTCCATGACACCACCATTAAACCTCCCCCTAACTTCCTCTCCTCAAAGGAGAATAATTCCAGCTTCTTTAATCTCTCCACATAACTGAATTCTCTCAATTTTGGTACCTCTCCGAGGTCTTGACAACCTTCCTGAAAGCTGCTGGTCAGAAATGGACGAAATGGGTGGAATTTAATGGAGCTAACGTGAGTTCAACCCACCTGTTGGAGAACCGATGGGGAACTCACATCACTTCTGAGGGGGAGGCTCGGCAGAGTGAAGAGCTTGTAAGGCATTTAATTGGCCAGCATTGGGCCTTCCTCAGGATTCAGAACCCCAGTGGCAGAAATCCCTCCTGCCAAAAGCTTCCAGCCAATCCGATGGCTGGGACCCCAGGTCAAAGGTGAGTGAAGGCAGGATGGGGTCATTAGGTCCCTGGATTGGGCACCAAAGCTCAGATTTTCACCACTACAGAGAAGGAATTCTCCCAACTCTGCAACATGACCTGGGAGCAAAAATCTGAGCTGTGCCTTTGAAAGATACCTCCCCCAACCCACCACGAAAGGCAACAGGCAAACCTGACAAGTTGGGCCCAATTGACACCTCACCGCAAGAGGGTGAGTTTCCCCATGCGGGAAGGTTTCCTGCCAGGATTCTGATGTTTGACCTCTTAATTGAGCCTGGCTGTCAAGTCCCCCATTTTGACAGGCTGCATTAAATCCAGCCCTATACTCCAGGTGAGAACCAACTGCTGGTTGGAGTCATACCCAGTACAAAGGAAGATGGTTGTTGTTGTTGGAGGTCAATCATCTCAGCTCCGGGACATCACTGCAGGAGTTCCTCAGGGTCGTGTCCTCGGCCCAACCATCTTCAGCAGCTTCATCATTGACCTTCCTTCCATCATAAGGTCAGAAGTGGGGATCTTCGCTGATGATTGCACAATGTTCAGCACCATTCATGACTCCTCAGATACTGAAGCAGTCAATGTCCAAGTGTAGCAAGACCTGGACAATATCCAGGCTTGGCTGACAAGTGGCAAGTAACATTCGTGCCACACAAGTGCAAGGCAATGTCCATCTCCAACAAAGAATCTAACCATTGCCCCTTGACATTGAATGGCACTACCATCACTATCAACATGCCAGGGGTTACTATTGACCAGAAACTGAACTGGGATAGCCATGTAAATACTGTGGCAAGAGCAGGTCAGAGGCAAGGAATCCCGTAGCGAGTAACTCACCTTCTGACTCTCCAAAGCCTGTGCACCACTTACAAGGCACAAGTCAGGAATGTGATGGAATGCTCCCCCCTTGCCTGGATGAGTGCAGCTCCCACAATTCTCAACAATCTTGACATCATCCAGGACAAAGCAGCTCAATTGATTGGCACCACATCCACAAACACTTACTCTCACCACTACTGACACACAGTAGCAGCAGTGTGTGCCATCTACAAGATGCATTGCAGGAACTCACCAAGCCTCCTTAGACAGCACCTTCCAAACCCACAACCAGACAAGGGTAGCAGACACATGGGAACATCACCACCTGGAAGTTCCCCTCCAAGCCGCTCACCATCCTGACTTGGAAATATATCACCGTTCCTTCACTGTCACTGGGTCAAAATCCTGGAACTGCCTTCCTAACAGCCCTGTGGGTGTACCTACACCATATGGACTGCAGCGGTTCAAGAAGGCAGCTCACCATCACCTTCTCAGGGGCAACTAGGGATGGGTAATAAATGCTGGCCTAGCCAGCGACACCCACATCTCTTGACAGGGTGGATATAATTTCCCCTGGATGGTGAATTTAGAGCTAGGGGCTCAAAATCTCAGGATAAGGGATTTAGGGCTGACAGGAGCAGAAATATGTTCACACAGAGGGTAGTGAATCGTTGGAAGGCAGAAGGCTGTCAAAGAGCATACTCACAATTGAGCTCAGTAGATTCAATGGCGCTAGGATGTAGCATAAAGGGTTAACAGGTGTGATATGCTAATGTCAAGTCTAACAGACGAATGACTGATGGCAGTGGTACATCATCATCTACATCAGAGAGAGAGAGGGAGATGTTGGAATAATGCCTAGGAATTACGTGCCTACTCTGTAACCAGTTTAGATGTAGTGCTAATAAATAACTGTTAAACAGATACCAGAGTATGTCTACAGTCTGTATAAGAACCAAGTCCTACACCTAGAGTCCAAGATAAAAGGACACATCACAGGATATAAGGGAATCAAGGGGATATGGGGATTGAGTGGGAAAGTGGAGTTGAGGTAGATCAGCCCATGACCTTATTGATCTGCGGAGTAGCCTCGAGGGGCCATATGGCCTATTCCTGCTCCTTATTCTTATGTCCTGTTGTAACATCTGCTGAAAATGAAGCCTTCCCTTTTTTATGCAAATGGAGTCTCTAGCTGTAGTTCATTGTAGAACACTTTTAAAACCAGTCTTGCGATTGCTGGAGTGCACCCCGCAGACCTCAATCATTGTGGTTTGATTACACTGTGCACATAGACTTTAGCCATCAATGATGAAAATGGATGACTCCATGGCAACGCCATCTGCTTGTTCAAAGAAGATGCAATTGTGAGTAAAATATGTTTCAGCAAGAGATAGGCTGTGTGAAATGTTAGCGTGTTGGAAATAACTTATATCATGAAATGACTGCAATATACTGTATGTAGTTATGCATATTTTAAGAGACCCCCTTCCTTTCTGTCAGTCAAAGACAATCCCTTTAGCATATGGAAACAAAACAACTCAGAGTAGCCTTTAGCACTGACCCTGTCTGAGTTCACAGGGTCAGTTGAAACATAGGAACAGGAGGAGGCCATTCAGCCCCTCGAGCCTGCTCCACCATGCAATGAGAATGTGACTGATCTGTTAGCTAACTCCATATACCCGCCCTGACCCCATTTGCCTTCATGCCTTTGGCTAACAAAGGTCTATCAGTCTCAGATTTACCATTAACAATTGATCCAGCATCCACTGCTGTTTGTGAAGGAGAGTTCCAAACTTTTACCACACATTTATGTGTAGAAGTGTTTCCTAATTTCACACCTGAAGGGTCTGGCTCTAACTTCTAGATTAACAACCCCCCCATAGTCTTAGACTCTCCAAGCTTTGGAAATAGCTTTTCTCTGTTTACTTGAACGGTTACCCTTAATTTGCATGAAGCAGGACAGGCTGCAGGCACATCTCAGTGTCATTGCCTGTACAGTGCCTGGTACAGGCACACTGAACAAACAACGACCTGCACCTGCCCTATTCCCGTCCTGGTATTTGTCAGATCCCAGCCTGGGATTGAAGGACGAGGATGGGGGTAGTGTGGGTGGGGATAGCGGTGGGATGTGGGAGACGGAATGACACCCAGGTTGGTCCCAGATCCCTTTGGATCCCTTTTGACCCTCTGTGTAAGGGTGGGTCAAGCAAGTTACTTTTTCTTCAAAATTTGTACTTTCCTTTGCGGGTGCCGTCTCTTTCCCTGGTTGAAAAGTCTACCTCCCTTAGCCCTCTTTGGCCCACTTTCACCCATCTCACTTGGTGCCCTGGTAGGGTTGCCAGTTGTGATTAAATGTATTCCTGGAGGTTTCACCACATGTCTTGCCCCCACGCTTCAGCCATTAGTTGGCCAACACATCCATCCCTGTGACTACTGCCTTCCTACACCAACTGAAAAGCAAAAAAAGACTCATTACCCAATTGGATGATGCTTGACTGTCAACCAAACTACCTTTCTTTCTCCCAATTTTCAATGCTTTTATATCTGGTGAAGAAATCAATCATTTTGAATGTCCTGATCATTGACCTCCAGGTTTGCACAGAGCTGTGTCCTAGAGATTGATCTTCAATTCCTGGAGACTCCAGGCCAATCCTGGAGGGTTGGTAACCCCGTGCCCTGGCCTCAATACTATGCCAGGCCATGAATCAGTCTGCGAGGTGGGATCTTCATTCCTATCACTGCTCCGACAATATCTACATATAAAGAGAGCTCAGGAGGTCTGGCTTTTACTCAATCTGAGAGGAATCCCTGAAACGTTGGAGGATTGGGACATTCACTTCCAACCTCCAAATCTTGCCCCAAAATTGTAGTTTTGCACATAAGGGAGTGAGAGGAAACCCAGAACATGATGTTAATTAGGTTGCGCATCAGGGTGATGTTGGGTCATTGGATTGGACCACTGGCTTCATGATATATAGACTGCCCACAAAACCTCCGACTTGCACTTCACTTGTGCCTTTGAGGCTGGTTTACCTACCTTGCATCGCACGCGCTTGCGGTAATCAGCGCCACATCACCTTCAGGGAGGTGTTAGAGTCTAGTCTCTACCTACCAGGCCAGCGGTAAGACTTTTAATGGGCTGCAGGGCTAGGGGTGTACTGGGGAAGGGTAGGAAGTGGCCTCAGCACCAGGAGGACAGAGTATGTCACAGAATGACAGAAGCCACTTGGGGCCAGAATGGGGGGACCACAGAGTGAAGAAGCACTCAGTTTATATTGTTGATCTTGCAGAGGCTGTCCTTGTCCCCCTCCAGGGAAGGGGAGGACATGTCAGTCCAGTCTCAGTCGTGCCCAGCATGATGTGCGCAGGATGTGCCTCAGTCCTTGGGTTTTTTGGCATCATTCTGGGCCGCAGATGGCACACTCAGTTAGGGAAGGCTTCCGTGGCCTAGGGATGGTGAAATGGCATTGTGGGAGTATCCGAGGGTGTTGGGGGTGGTGGTGGTGGGGTTGGGGTGGGGGTGGGGGTAGCAGATTGTGGGGGGGTGGGGGTACATGTTTAACTGTGCACGTAGCTTCAAGAAGGGAAGGGGTGAGGTCTACAGGGGGCATTGGCACATCCTCCTCAAAATGTTTAGGGGCTAACAAATGGACATCCAGCACAATCATGATGGGATCAAGGAATACGGGGGAGGATTGAGAGGTCTGTGAGGGAGGGAAACCTGAACATTACCCTCCTCTGGAATGATGGGAAGGGTTTACATACATGCACAGGGAGGGTCCAAGCTGGCCTGGCAGTGAATGAGATCCCTGTTAGTGTATGAGTTTTGAGTGATGAGATGGTTGACTTACCTTGGCAGCACACATGAGATCATTCATCCTCTTTCTGCACTTGGCAATTGGCCTCTTGTGGGCAGTGTTGGCACTGACCACCACTGCCACTGCCTCCCAAGCCTGAGCAGTGATGTTGGTGGACCTCCTGAGGCCAAAGATTGGGTACAATGCCGCACATTTGGCCTTTACAGTATCCTAAACATGCTCAAACGAGGCATCACTAAACTTGGGGGCTGCCATCTTCTTCGCTTTCATGACCAAGTCTTGAATAGTGCAGACATTGGCAGAACTGTGCACAGCTGCAGTTTAAATATGGCACCCGGAGTGAGGAAGCAGTGAGGTCACGGCAGGGCAGGTGAATCAGAGGCCACCCACTCGCGATCTGGCATGTTTCCTGTGCGAGTATACTTAATGGGGCAGGAAATGGACAATACGGCCAAAAACCCGCCATCGCGTTCAGTGAGTAGAAAGTTGTTTTTCATGCACCTTTACAATGCAGTACTCCCTCAGTACTGCACCAGGAGTATCAGCCTGGATTTTGTGCTCAAGTCTCAAGTAAGACCGTTGCTACTAAGCCACTCACGTCTGTCGAACAGCATTTGAATTTGGTTCCTGCAGCACATGAGGGCTCCCGATTTAAATATTTTGACGGGGCTTCTGGCCATCTTGAAGTCTACTCAAAAATCAACTCTTACAGGCCTGAGATGGTCACTGTGTGGTAGCTTAAAATTAATTTGTTATCTATATGACACCCTGACTTACAGCACAAATGGGGAGACAGGCAGCCATAACTCACCTCCATAAGACTTCAAAAAGCAAATCAAGATCATTTGTTTCATCCTAACTCTTTAAATTGCATTACAAAATCAATAAAATTAAGATGAAAGCTGCTTCCTTAGCTTATCTTAGTGATTAGCTCATCAACTTGCTTGTGTGAAATTCCTTTATTCCTCATTATGACTAAAACTTTAATCCAGTTACTGACTTCATTAAGATAGCAGACGAGGGAATTGCACTCAGTGTTTGCTAATATTATTGCACAGTGAATCGAATCATAGGATGGTTACAGCACAGAAAGAGGCCATTCGGCCCATCATGTCTGCAAATTCCTCGAGTGTCACTCCCTTGTCTTATTCCCGTAACCCTGCGAATTTTTCCTGGTTAGATAATGATCCAATTCCCTCTTGAACCTGCCTCCACTATATTCTCAGGCAGTGAATCTCAGATCCTAATCACTTGCTGCGTTAAACCATTTTCCTCATGTCACCATTGCTTCTTTCAGCAATCACCCTAAACCTGTGTCCTCTGGTTCTTGATCCTTCCACCAATGGGAACACTTCATTGACTAGTTGGGTTGAATGGCCTGTTTGTGAGCTACAAACTCAATGTAATAGAAAAATGCATTGAAAAACCCCCACTTTAGGAAAGGAAGACTTGTATTTAGGCTTTTTGACTCTATGGGAAAAGCATTCCCCCCTGTTGCCCAGTGTGACATCTGCCAGGAAGCGCTATGCGCTCCCTGTGCGGGCGGATAGGTGGGATTCCCTCAGCCGGGAGTGCGCTTTGATTTAAAACTTTTATTAAGCATATTTAAAAATTTTCCCTGCCATTTCCCCTCATGTGACACTGTCACATGAGTTGGGACATATCCATAAGTTTTACTGAAACCTTTCTTGAAAATTTACATACCCTCATGACACCTCATCCCGTCCGTGGATGAGGTTTCATGCTTTTTCCGAAGCCCGCCAGGGCTCCCGGCCTTACTGCCAACATTAAGGTTGAGCCAGCAGGTCCGTTAACGACTTTCATTAGTTTCTCAATGGCCTCCATTGGCCGTTGACAGGTCAGCGGGCGCTCAGCTGACTCGGCTGCGCCCCCACCGACCTGAAAATGGAAATGACGAGGGGGTGGGGGGGGTGACATTGGAAGTTCCACCCGACATCATCCCGCGTCATTTTACGTGCTGGTGAGTGGGCCTTGCCCTGCTCGCCAACTGGAAGCTCCTGCCCTGTGACTATTTGAGCAAAGCTTTGTACATCTCCCCAAAATGGGCCCACAGTACTTTCATGTAGAATAAGTCACTTTGGGAAACTTTGTAGTCTCTCTTGTTATCCAGAGAAATACACAAAGGGCTGAATTTTGTCAGATAGACAGAAGCTGGCTCGGAGGTGGGGGTGTGCGAAAATTCAGATAATTGTGAGGTCAGGACAACTCCACAACGCTGTACCACCTCTGGGCAAGTTTCCCAGTGGTGGGCTGCTACAGGAATCGGCAACCCCACTCCACAGATGCAGGCAGACAATTACGGCACCAACTTACCATTTTTAAAACCCGCTGGCATTTTCCCAGCATTGGACCCCCAGTGAGCTCAGGGGGCCGGCAGCTATTTGGAGGCAGCCTCTCAGTGGCAGGGGAGAGGGTCACTGGTGCCTCCTCTCACTGGCCCAACGAATGAGCTGAGCCGCAAGTAGGAAAAGCCTGCAGGCCCAACCAAAACCATTACTATGGATGGGGTTCCCCCTCCACCCTGATGCCCCTGACAACCGTGGACGCTCTTTTATTTTAAATTTTCGGGAGGCTTCTGAGAGCCCCTCCATTTTGAGGCATCCTTGCTCCATATGCCTTTCCGCCTTACCAACACCCACCTCGGCCGGGCAGCCAGGGCTGCAGGCCCTCTCATCGGGCCTCCCACCTCAGGAGCCCTCTCGGCAGCCTTCTTTGGATGGCGAAGACAGAGGCGGCCAACGAGGAGCCTGTCTCACTTAAAGCTGTGCCAGCAGGTGTCTTGAGGACAAGCACGGGCTCGGGATGCACATACTGGTCGCAGGTTTCGGCAGACCCTGGGAACACGAGGGAACATTCAGCCCAATTTCTCCTTCTGGGGCAGGAGTAGAAATGGACCCTCCTCTGATGAACCCACAACAAATGAGATTAAAGGGTTTAAGACCAGGTTTATAATGACCATGTGAGTCTTCGTCTTCAGCCAGCTGTGGCCTCTTCCTCAAGGGCCGAATCCAGCAAGTTCAACTGAAAACTTCAGACTCAAAGTTAATGGTCGCTTGGTAAATAGAGAAAACACATTGCAGATAGATACCTGCAGGGGACATAGGACTTCTGAAATTGCCAATCCTGCTGCCCACAGTGTAAAGTCCCATTACAAGAGAAAGCAGTTTCTATATCATCTGGGAAGGTTCAGTTCTGATGAAGTGGCACAGGTTAATTACTTCCTCCAGACTGCACGTGACACTAGGAAGAAGGATAGAGAGAACTCACTGTGTGAAAGGGCCAAGCTTAACTGAATAGTTGCAATTCTCTTCAATACCGATTTAATTCTAATGGGTTTAGAACTACGTGAATAGCATAATGTATTAAAAGGGAAGCTAAATAATGGCACAGAAACAGAGAATGATACTGCACTGAAGGAGGCCAATGGGTCGATCATCCCTGCGTCAGCTTTTTGGCTGAACTCACCAAATGGCTCCACTCCTGCCCTTTCCCCACTTTGTAAATAATTTCCTTTCCACGCTTTTATCCACTTCTCTTTGAAAAGTTACGATTTAATTTGCTTTCTCCTCTCTTACAGGCAGTGCACTCAGTTCGCAACGATTGGCTGAGTGAAGATGACAGGTGAGGTTTTACTGACCTCAGGGCGATGTGCTAGGGGGTTGGGAGAGTTGCTGGTAAAATGCCAGGGAGCCACATTGGGCCGTTTCCCAGTGATGGGAACAGCAGCGTCTCAATCACCCGCTGACCAGAGGCCAGTGTTCTGACCACAGCTGGCGTTAATTGCTGCACAAACCAAATCCCAGAAGGCCATACCTTTTTTTTGTATTCCGAAAATGAGAAGAAGACATATACCGATCTCAGCAGCAAGATGCCCAGAAACACTTTTGGGACTTTAAAAAGTAAAAGTAAAAGTTTTATTAACAAGAATAAAAGAAAATGTAAGCACATGGATTACAGCTGCACAGTTAAGGTTTGTCTTATAAACATTCCCTCCAAAAAGACTCTCCCCTTGGTCAGACCCACAAGTAAACACCTTCCAGGTAACAAACACTCCCTTATACATATATAATTATAAGAAATCCAGTAAATCCAATGGAGACTGTTGTAGCTTTAATAGAGACACAGAGGAGCAGTGGGGGGGTATTCAAAAAGGAAATAGGGAGGGAACAGGCTCAACATATTCCCTCTAGGGTGATAGAAAGGAGTAACAAGCCCAGAGAACCATGGATGACCAGAGATATTCAGGTTACGATGAGAAGGAAAAGAGAGGCTTTTAGCAGGTACAATGGAAACAAATCAGCAGAGGCATTAGTGGAGTACAGACAGTGCAGGGTGGAGCTAAAGAAATCAATTAGGGGAGCAAGGAGGGGATATGAGAAAGCTCTGGCTGGTAAAAGTAGGGAAAATCCCAAGAATTTTTATAAGTATATCAATGGGAAGAGGATAACCAGGGAAAGAGTAGGGCCCATTAGGGACCAAGGGAGCAATCTATGGGTGGAGCCAGAGGACATCGCTAGAGTGGTGAACGAATGCTTCACATCCATCTTCACCCAAGAGAATAAGGATGAAGGTATTGAACTCGGGGAGAGAGACTGCGAGGTTCTTGAGCAAATTGATATAGGGAGCGACAAGGTATTGGAGTTGTTGGCAGGCTTAAAAGTGGACAAATCTCCAGGTCCGGATGATTTGAGTCCCAGTTAAGGGAGGCAAGGGAGGAGATCGCAGGGGCTCTGACCCAAATTTTTAATTCCTCTCTGACTACGGGGAAGATGCCAGAGGACTGGAAAACAGCTAATGTGGTTCCGCTATTTAAGAACGGTTGTAGAGATAAGCCAGGGAACTACAGGCCAGTGAGTCTCACATCAGTGGTAGGGAAACTATTAGAGAAAATTCTGAAAGAGAGAATCTATCTCCACTTGGAGAGGCAAGGTTTGATCAGAGATAGTCAGCATGGCTTTGTCAGAGGGTGGTCATGCCGAACAAATTTGATTGAATTTTTTGAGGAGGTGACCAGGTGTGTAGATGAAGGTAGTGCAGTTGGTGTAGTTTATATGTATTTCAGCAAAGCCTTTGACAAGGTCCCACATGGGAGACTTATAAAGAAGGCAAATGCACATGGGATACAGGGTAATTTGATAAGGTGGATTCAAAATTGGCTTAGTTGTAGGAGACAGAGGGTGATGACAGAAGGATGCTTTAGTGACTGGAAGCCAGTGTCCAGTGACATACCACAGGGATCTGTGCTTGGTCCCCTATTATTCACCATTTATATAAACGAAATAGATAACTATCTGGGAGGTAGGATTAGTAAGTGTGGGGATGACACAAAGATTAGCCAGGTGGTTAACAGTGAGGTTGAGTGTCTTGGGCTACAGGAAGATAGCGATCAAATGGGCAGATAAGTGGCTGATGGAATTTAACCATGAAAAGTATGAGGTGATACACTTTGGAAGGAGTAATTTGACGAGGAAGTATTCAATGTGCGGCATGACACTAGGAAGTTCTGAGGAACAAAGAGACCTTGGCATGTGTGTCCATAGATCTCTGAAGGCGGAGGGGCATGTTAGTGGGGTGGTGAAAAAGGCATATGGGACACTTGCCTTTATCAATCGACGCATAAATTACAAAAGTAGGGAGATCATGTTGGAGATGTATAGAACCTTGGTGAGGCCACAGCTGGAATACTGTGTGCAGTTCTGGTCGCCACATTATAGGAAGGATGTGATTGCACTGGAGGGGGTACAGTGGAGGTTCACCAGGATGTTGCCTCGGATGAAACATTTAAGTTACGAAGAGAGATTGGATAGACTTGGGTTGTTTTTGTTGGAGCAGAGAAGACTGAGGGGCGACCTGATCGAGGTGTACAAAATTATGAGGGGCAGGGACAAGGTGGATAGGGGGCAGCTGTTCCCCTTAGCTGAAGGGTCAGTCACGAGGGGACACAAGTTCAAGATGAGAGGCAGGAGGTTTAGGGCGGATGTGAGGAAAAACTTTTTTTACCCTGAGCGTGGTGACGGTCTGGAATGCGCTGCCTGGGAGGGTGCTGGAGGTGGGTTGCCTCACATCCTTTAAAAAGTACCTGGATGAGCACTTGGCATGTCATAACATTCAAGGCTATGGGCCAAGTGCTGGTAAATAGGATTAGGTAGGTAGGTCAGGTGTTTCTCACACGTCAGTGCAGACTCGATGGGCCAAAGGGCCTCTTCTGCACTGTGTGATTCTGTGATAACATATGACCTCTCAACTCTCTCTCACTCTGCCATGGAATCCAAGCTTCAGAATAAAACTGCTTGTTGCAGCCCAGGGCTTTTCTGCTTGACTGGATGGCTGGTTCAAATGCCATCTCCTCCCACTCCAGAGCTCAGAGCTTCCAACTCAGATCCAGCTGCTCACCTCACAGTTCCAGCTCAACAGCTATCCCCAGCTATAGCTACCCTAAACTCCCCATAGTAACTCAAAAATACTTTTCTCCCCTTTCATCTCAGATTCCAGGTGGCCTTCGCATTTATCAGGAAACCTCATCCACGGGTGGGATGAGGTTTCAATGAAGGATTTATAAATTAAATAAAAAATTTTATTAAAATTCATAAAAGTGTCACGTGAGCTGGGACATGGTCACATGAGGGGAGCTGCCTCAGGGAGATCACTGCGCTCTTTCACGCACGTCCACGAAAGAGCGCAGGCCCCGACTCAGCCTACCCTCCTCCACCAGCACAGGTAGCGCTGAGCGCTTCCGGGTGCGTGTCACGCTGGGCGGGCCTTAATTGTCCTGCCCATGTAAAATGGCGGCGTGTAGCCAATCACAAGCGGTGATCGGCTCCATGCCCACCTGCGCCCACTCCCGACTGGCCCGCCCGCCGGGGAGAAAATTCTCCCCAACGTTTCGAATGTGTATGACTCTCATACAGGCTCGAAACGTTAACTCGGTTTCTCTCTCCACAGAGGCTGCCAGGCCTGCTGAGTTTTTTTTCCAGCATTTTCTGTTTTTATTTCAGATTTCCTGCATCCGCAGTATTTTGCTTTTATATTACAGCAGGGATAACTCTCCTTCGAAATAGTACCTAGGGATCATTTATGTTCACCCGAGAGGGCAGACAGGGCCTCGGTTTAGCACCTCTACCAAAAGACGACACCTCCAGCAGTGCAGCACTGGTTTCTGTGCTCAGGGTCAAGTATGGGATTTGAACCCAGAGCCTTGAGATTCAAAGCAAGAATACTATCCATAGACTGTGGGCTGGTGGGCTCAGCCATTGCAGGATCTTTCTCCAGGTATTCCTACGCTGTGGCACCTAAATAAGTCCAGCAAAATGAGACAGGAGGATGGAAACTCCCCTTCCCAGCATTTAACAGAATTTGTTTTTAATTCTTTCTGAGGATGTGGGCAGCGCTGGCATTTGTTGCCCATCCTTAATTGCCCCTGTATTGAGTGGCTGCTCCGCCACTTTAGAGAGCTATTAAGAGTCAATCACATTGCTGTGGGTCTGGAGTCCCATGTAGGCCAGGCCAAGTAAGGACGGCAGATTTCCTTCCTTAAAGGATATTAGAGAACCAGATTTTTTTTTTAAACAACGACCAATGATGGTTTCATGGTCACCATTACTGAGACTAGCTTTGTGTTCCAGATTTATTCATTGAATTTAAAGTCCACCCGCTGTCATGTTGGGGTTTGGACTCACACCCCTAGAGTATTAGCCTGGGCCTCTGGATTACTAGTCCAGTGACATTACCACTACACCATAATCACCCCCTATACGGTGCCAGAGATGCAGGATTTCAGTTATTTAGAGAGACTAGGGAAGCTGCAATTGTTCTCCTTAAAGCAGAGAACGTTAAGGGAGATAGGGAGAAGCTGTTCCCGCTCATAAAAGGATTAAGAACAAGAGGGCACAGATTTAAAGTGATTTGAAAAAGAAGCAAATGTGAGGCGAGAAAAACCTTTTTCACGTAACGATCGGTTCGGGTCTGAAATGCATTGCCTGGAAATGTGGTGGAGGCAGGTTCAATCGAAGCATTGAAGAGGGCATTAGATGATTATATGAATAGAAACAATGTGCAGGGGTATAGGGAAAAAGCAGGACAATGGCACTAGGTCATAATGCTCATTCGGAGAGCCCAGGCAGACATGATGGGCCGAATGGCCTCCTTCTGCACTGTTAAAATTCTGTGATCATGTGATTTAATCCAGGTGTTTAAAATGACAATGGTTTTGGTTAGAGAAAACGAGGAGAAACTGCTCCCACTGGCAAGAGGGTCAACGACCAGGGGACAGTGATTTAAGATATTTGGCAAAAGAGCCCTGGGTGAGATGAGAAGAATATTTTCCTTTAAAACACAGCCAAAGTGAGGGAAAGGTGATAAACGTCTGAGTCAGGATGGTATGAAACTTGAAGGGAAAATGGAGTTGATGATGTTCCCCTTAAAGTTGTTTGATAACACCATCTTATTGCTGAGTGGCATCTCACTTGGCGCAAATAGTGTCATATTTACCCTGTGACACTGCACTTCAGAAGCAAATGCACTTTATGTGAAGGGTTTGAGATCTTTTAGAGATATGATGAGAAGGAAAGAAAGAATTTTCATTTTTATAGCTGCTTTGATGATCTGAGCTATGAAGCACTTTGGGACATCTGAAGTACTTCTTAAGATGAAGTGCTTTTGAAGAGTCGTTACTGTTGTGAAGCAGGAAAGCACAGCAAGCCCACAAACAAAATCTTTTGTGTTTGTGACGTTGATGGAGGGATAAACATTGGCCAGGGCATCGGGGGATAACTCGCCTCCCCTTCTTTGAAACACTGCCCCGCTATCTTTTCTGCTCCCCCAAAAGGGCAGACATGATCTCAGTTTGAGGTCTGCTCCCAGGGACAGTATTTCGGTGCCATGCAGCACTCCCTCAGTACTGCACTGAAGTGTCAGCCAGATGATTTGCTCAAGTGTCTGGAGCGGGGCTTAAACTCTCAGCCTTTGGACTCAGAGATGGGAATGCTGGAAAAGTAAGGACCATATTAGCAATTTCTATACTTTGTCATTTTTTAACAAAGCCGCCAACTGAACATCATTTGTATGGTAAAGGATATAGAGCTTGAAAGCTACAAATTGCATTAGATCCCAACAGAGATCACAGTTAAAACTGAGTCATTTCACAGAGTGCTGAACTGTGTAACTAGTGGCCAGAGGGCATCGTGCCAGCCAATTAAGGACAGTGGTGGTTCAGCTGCCCTTCCAGGTATGTGAGAGAGGGACCCACAGGATGGCAACACCCTCTCTGCAGCATTTTTACCTTCAGAATAACACATTTTCTTAGCAGCCGGGCCACCATTGTGGAGGGGTATGGTGGTGGGAATACCCTTCCACAGGGCAGCCTGTGGCTGCAGCTGATTCCAGGCAGGCGGCAGGGTGTCTAAAGCTACCTGGAGCACCGGCACCCTGGTCAACAGTCAGGAGGCCACCTCCAGGCAGCATGATCATCATTACTGAGGCTAACTTCATACAGCATTAACCTGGGCCTCCGCATTACTAGCCCAGTGATATTCCCACTGCTTCTGACACTCCCAGGTGCACTGGAGGCTGACTGGGAAATTCCAGGGCCCTCCAACAATCGGCCTTAATAGGACATTACCGCTTATGGGTATCCACCTCTGGGAAAACCGCCTGGGGGTGGGATGTTTCCAGGAAACCAATGCACCAACTTTCAGTGCAAATTTATATGCCCCCTGATTGCCCTCCACCAACCCCCACTTCCATATCCACCCCAGCGGGGCTGAAAAAATTCAGCCCAAAGTTACTGCAATTCACTAGAGTGCTCCTGTAGAATAACTTAGCGTCAAAGCAGAGAGAAAGAGTTAGAGGGAGAAGGTACAGTGTATGAACAAATAACCAGGATTGTCCACTGTCAGAGGTATTGGGGTCATTTCTTTGTGAACTGCTTTGTGACATTGGCTATCTAAATTTCTTTGCTTCCCTCGCTCACTATAGCCCATCTCTTATCTTTACCCTATCCCCCTCTGAACTTTTCTCAGCTCCAATCCTACCCTTGTCATTAAACCTACTGACAAGGGTGGCACTGAACACCGACTCTCTGACACCTCCTCCTACCTCGCCCTGGACTGTAAACCCGCCACTGAACATCAATCCATAATTTCCCAGACTCTCACTGATCTCATCTCCTCTCCATGGCCTCCAGCCTCATAGTCACCAACTTCGGCCTCCTTCCCAAGATCTGGAAAACAGGACTGCATTGGTACCTGTCAGGCACAATTTTATTGGTCCATGGGTAGTAGGAATAGAGGCAAGGTGGTTTTTTATTCTTTCGTGGAATGTTGGGGTCATAAGCAAGGTTGGCATTTGTTGCCCATCCCTAATTGCCCAGATATCCAGTTCCTTTATATCCCCACCAGAACATTCCTTGTTCCATTCCTACCGACTGCATCGCTGCCGTTTTCCTGCCCTTGGCCTGAACTGGAAAATTTCATTTACTTTACTTCTAGTTCCCACCTTTCCCTCGCCTTCACCTGACCCATCTCCGACTCTTCACTTCCTGTCTTCAACTTCTCTCTCTTCATTCCTGGGATAGGCTAAAGGACAATGTGCACTATAAGCCCACTGACTCCCGCAGCTATCTTGACACCCCACTCCCTGTAAGGCTCTGTTCTCCAATTCTGTTGCATCTGTTCTGTTATGTCTTCCTTTTTCCTCAGCCAAGGTTTGCACTCAAGGGTGTTTGACAGTGTTCTCCCCATTTTCTGCATATCTGCTCTCACCCTTTCGTCTCTCTCCCAGGACTTCACGAGAATTCCCCTTATCCTCACCTTCCACTGCACCAACCTCCGTATTTAATGAATCACCCTCTGCCTTTTCCACCACCTCCAGCGTGATGTTGCCATCAAATACATCTTTCCCTCCCCCTCCCCTTTCAGCATTCCAAAGGGACTGTTCCCTCTGTGACATCCTGCTCCACTCCTCATTCACCCTCAAAAACTCTTCCCCTTCCCACACTTCCTTTCCATGCAACTGCACAAAATGTAACACCCGCCCTTTTAACTCCTTCCTTCTCATCGTCCAAGGCCCCAACCACTCATTCCAGGTGGAAAAAGTGATTAACGTATCCTTCTTTCAATTAGTATCTTGCACTCACTGCCAAAGGCTGGGGAAACAAAACTCAGACTGTGTGATCTCTTTGCTGCAAACCTCCTTTTAGTCTGTGAGCGTAACCCTGAGCTTCCAGTGTGCTGCAATTATAATTCTTTGTGCTTCTCCCAATTTGATCTCTGTCTTCAACCTCCTATACTGTTCCAATGAAGCTCAATGTAGCCGGAAGGAACAGAAACTCATCTCTCATTTAGTTTGTGCCTCAATATTGAGTTTAACAATTTTGAGTCATGACCATTTTTTTCCAGCCAGTGTCAATGACACTGCTTTTCCCAGTTACACCACATATAGGTCAATCTTTGTCTCTTTATTTGTGTCATTGCCATCCCCTTTCACCTTGAACCATCACCCCTTATGTCATTTAATCAATCCCACCTTCCAGCCAACCATGCCTTCCAGCATCCTCCCTTTCCTCACTCTGTACTTGCTTAAAACCTGTCACATCTCCCGTCCTGGTGATTGACCTGAAACATAGGGCTGAATTTTACGGGCCACTTGCAGGTAGGAAAACAAGTGGGTGGACCCGTAAATAAGGACGCCATGCCATTGGCAGAGCATCCGCAGCTGGTCCCCCCAACCCCTGCACCTCCCGCCATAATTTTACAGGTGGCAGACGAGTCGTCGGGTGGTTCGTCTGCTTGTGTCCCAGTTGAGGCCCTTCAGTGGGTAACTGATGCCAATTAAGGGCCTCATCCTGCTGCCATCCTGACATAACGGGCTGCCGGAGGCACCTGCCTGGCATGTTTAACCCTGTGGGCTGCTGGTGAATGAAAGTTGGGGGGGGGGGGGGTGGTGTGGGATTGGTGGGCATGGGGTGGCACGGTGCCCCTTTCACAGGCCACCTGTGTCAATTGGAGGCCCACATCCCACAGTTTTGTCTCCGCACACCCACCCCCCCCGACCGTGTACAACATCCCCACCCCATATCCCCTTGCTGGGGACGGTTAGCCTGGCCCCAGTGAGATCTCAGATTTACTTGAATGTCCAGTGTAGCACGAAGAGTTAACAGATGGGATATGCTGATGTATGCTGTAGATGATGATGTGCCTCTGACATCAGTCAGTCTCAAGAAAGAGGTTGGAACCGTGCCTAAGAGCAACGTGCCTACACTCTGCTCTGAAGAGTCATACGGACTTAAAAACATTAACTCTGTCTTTCTCTCCACAGATGCTGTCAGACCTGCTGACTTTTTCCAGCATTTTTTGTAATTGTGCCCACACTCTAACCTGTTTACACAAAGTACTAATAAACAAGGGTCATGCAGATACCAATGTATTTATACACAGTCTGTCTACTAAACAAGCCCCAAGCCCAGATTCCAAGATAGAAAGACCCAATCTTAGAACATCCACTTCCATCACTGAACGCCACCTCCTTGGCCTACCAGCAGTGGCCACCATTCCTGCTTGAAGCTGTGGCTGTGCAGAGCTGCCAGCCTCCGACTGGCTGTCAGCTCTATGAGGCTGGCCTTCCTCCAGGAGGTGGATGGAAGTCGAGCCTCATACTAATTAAAGGTGCTATTGGCCAAGAAATTAAAGCGGGGTGAGCCAGCTAAGCAGAGGCGGGCTTCCCTCGACATTTACGCTGAGGTGTGGGGAGCCCACTATCAGCGTAAAATCCAGCCCCATTAACTCCGTTTCTTTCTCCGCAGATGCTGCCAGACCTGCCGAATATTTGCAGAATTTTTCTGTTTTCTATTTCAGATTTCCTGCCTATTGCGCTTTGGCATTCAAGTTTGAAATCCACCTGCTTGTATTCAAATCCTTCCAAGGTCTCTCCCCTCCCTATTTCTCTAGCCTCCACCAATCCCTCCAACTCCCTGAGACCTCTGAAACTCCTCCAATTCTGGCCTCTTGCTCATCCTCGACTTTAATTGCTCTGCCGTTCGGAAAGCTCTGAAACTCCACTCCAAAACCCTATCCTCCTCCCTGCCCTCCTTTAGGGTACATCTTAACACCTACCTCTCTTTGGCCAAAGTTTTGGTCACCTGTCTTAATATCTCCTTACATGGCTCATTGTCAATTTTTGTTTCTTGACACTCCTATGAATAGCCTTGGGGCATTTTTTTACAATCTTAGCAGACTACCATACGTTACTGCAGTTCATTACCACAGAACTTTGCAGATAGCTATGGGAAGCTAGTGGAAAATGAGGTACTAGCTTTGACTAAATATTATGTCACTATCTGAAGTGGAGTAAAGGTGATGGATCAGAACAGACCAATGTGGGACAAGCTCTCTCAGAAGTGGAAAGGCAGCAAAATTACCACTGACATTGATGGGGGTGAGTATCTCTTGATCGAGACTCATTCCACAGTTATTGATTGAGCTTCTGCATCCTGAGGTTTGGCTGCCTCTCTGGTCCTGAAATATGTCGAAATGTGGAAAGCCCCCAGCTTAGGGGCAGAGGGGATGTGATGACATGTTCCCTCTTGTAGCCATGGTGGTGCTACAGCTAAATGTGTCATCTCATCAGAAATAAGATCAATGATTTTGCTTATCAATATTTGGGCTGCTTGTAGGTCACTCAGAGGCCTCAAGATCTTGCAATTGAATTCTCAGCAAAGCTTCAATTTGGAGAACAGCAGTAATTAACTATTGCTTGATACATACTCAGGAAGGCCTACAAACAATGAAAAGTTGAAACTTACCCTGAATGATGATCCTCAAGTTCTTTTGTTTAAACAAAAGACATTGATCAAGGAAGACCTTTTTGCTTAACTAGCTCATCACTTTCATAGACACTGTACCCAATCATGGTCTCTATGCAACATATTATTATATCAGTCTTTCCCAATGCCCAAAGGATATTCAAAACTCCCCACATCTCGATGTTTCTCCTCTGTCCTGATGTCCCAAGGCTTTAAGCCAGGTGCAGTGGATGTTAAAGATTTCATGGCACTATTTAAGGAAGAGCAACTTGTCCTAATTGGGGTTCCAGGATTGGCCTGCAGTCTCCAGGAAATGAAGATCAATCTCCAGGACACTGCGGTATGCAACCCTGGAAAAATAAATCAGTGGGACATTAAATAAGTTAATTTAAAAAAAAGTCTTTGAACATTTGTCTTTACCAGATATAAAATATTGAAAATGGGGAAAAAAAACTGTTTGGCTGACAGTCAATCGTCATCCAATTGGGTAAGGAGTCTATTTGCTTTCCAACTGGCGTAGGAAGGCAGTGGGTCACAAGGGTGGACATGTTCACTGACTGGGGAGCATGGGGCAAGTCACATGATGAAACCTGCAGGAACACACTTAATCATTGTTGGCAACCCTAGTCCTAATGCTCATTCCTTCTTCAACAGCCAAGGCCAAAACTAGGTTATTGCTAGATTACGAAGCAACAATAAATTAAATCATTTAATTTTCGGACTGATTTCAGCCTTTGAGAAACGTGATAAGGTTCTGTAAAAATGATTTTTTTTCTACTAACTCTCATAAATGAAACTATTAATATCTTTACAACCGTCCTCTTTCTGAACAATGGAGCATATCATTACAATTACAACTAGGTCGTTCAGGGGTGATGTCAAGGTGTTCAATGGCATTACCATCACTGAATCCTCCGCTATCAACATCCTGGGGTTACCATTGGCCAGAAACTGAACTGGACTAGCCATTTAAATACTGTGGCTATAAGAGCAGGTCAGAGGCTAGGAATCGTGCAACGAGTAACTCACTCCCTGACTCCCCAAAGACTGTCCACCATCTACAAGGCACAAGTCAGGGGTGTGATGGAATATTCCCCACCTGCCTGGATGAGTGCAGCTCCAACAACACTCAAGAAGCTTGACACCATCCAGGACAAAGCAGCATGCTTGACTGGCACCACATCCACAAATATTCACTCCCTCCACCACCAATGCACAGTAGCAGCAGTGTGTACCATCTACAAGATGCACTGCAGGAATTCACCAAGGCTCCTTCGACAGCATCTTCCAAACCTACAACCATTACCATCTAGAAGGACAAGGGCAGCAGATAGATGGGAACATCACCACCTGGAAGTTCCCCTCCAAGTCACTCACTATCCTGACTTGGAAATATATTGCCGTTCCTTCACTGTCGCTGGGTCAAAATCCTGGAACTCCCTTCCTAACAGCACTGTGGGTGTACCTACACCACGTGGACTGCAGTGTTTGAAGAAGGCAGCTTAGCACCACCTTCTCAATGGCAATGAGGGAAAGGCAATGAATGCATACATCCCAAAAATGATTTAAAAATATATATATAAAATAAAGGAAACCAAGTAAAAAGAACAAAATGTAACTTTATTGAAAGGAGAAAGCACTTCATAAATATCAGAAAAAAGAAGAAAGACAGATTTTTCTAAAGCACGATGTATAACTCCAATTTGACGTGTTCCATTACAGCTCCCCAAAATGGATAACCCTAATCCAGTCTGTTCCATGACAGCACCCTAAATTGGTGCATTCGGTACCATCTCCTTGGTACATACATTCCCAAGTTGCTGAGTAATCTGCAGGTGGGCACCATGGTCAGGCACTCTGTTCCTGACGCTTCCTCCTGTCTTCAGTGGTGGCTATTCCACTACGGCTGTGGCAGAGAGGCTCAAAACAGTGTCCCTTGAAGCCAAATTTCTGGCTCCATTCCAGCCAAGGTCTCGGAGAGTCCTTTTCCAAAGCAAATCTCAGTTCTTATCGATTATTCTCACAGGCACTGCAAGGTCATGCAGACTTCACATCTTTTGATGGTGTCTTTCCATCTGTCATCGTTCAATTGTTAAGTCCATCAATCAAACTTCATCTTCTGATAGGGGATGCCAGGAGATCACCATTAGATTACTCATTGCCCTGGCCTGTAGTCCGAGGGTCACTGAATGCAGTAAGAAAAATGGCTTCTGATGAACAAAAGACAACTTATTTTAGTATTCTAGCTTGAGAAATGGAAAACAAAGATGCAGTACAGGATTTTACAGCCCTGCTGTGTTGTGTCTCCCCCCCTGGCGGATGCAGTGAGCCATTTAAATTTCCATTCAGTTCGGTGGGAGCGTAATATTCCGCCGGGTGGGAGGGGTCGTAATGTCCCAGCAGTAGTCTAAATGTCAGCTGCGCATGGCCAATATGAGAAAACAAGGTCTGGGAATTATTATTGATGAATTAATCAAATCACAAACATAGCTGAGTTAAGATCAAAGCCTATCAAGTAAGATTTAATACAAAATAACTTCAAATATTCACTATAGGTTTAACATCAAGTGCAAAACAAGAATAAAGTGGAAAGATACAAAATTGCAAAAATTAGTGGCTGCAGGCCTACAGGCCTCAGGCCTACATTCTTCATGGTTCTTTTTTGATCCAGAGTGATAGAAAAAACAAAAAAAGACCTACAATGATCCAGTATCTTTCATGACCACAAGACATCCCAAAGCACTTTCAAAGTGTAGTCTTTATTGCAATGTAGAAAATGGGGCAGCCAATTTGCACACAGCAAGCTCTCATAAAACAGCAATGTGATAATGACCAGGTAATCTGTTTTTTGAGACGTTGATTGATGAACAAACATTACCCATCTCATGATAACAGGAAATTTTGACTGAGTGAGATCTACCTATAACTTCACCAATTAGCCAAAGACGTATTGGGCTGTTTAAAGATCTGTTTTAAAACAATTACAAGAAAAGACACTGACCAAAATTGGCTTCCATGGGTCAGCTGATGTCTGATACCGTATGTTGACGACTTTTCTGGAAAGTGCTATATGAATTGCACTGCAGACCTGTTGCATGGAATTTTACACCTGGGGGTGTCAAGGTCCACCTCAAACAGGAACTCGCGTGAAAGTAAGGCTTAAAAAGTGCTAAGTGCTGGACTTTAATAAACTGTCATTCTATCAAGACAATGATAACCAGACAGATACTCATTAGACATTTGAAACCTCCTATGAAGGGTGAAATAACCCCATTTCCTGTTGATTTATGTCATGAAATGTATCAAAGGTTTCAGCGATAAAAAGATCAAAGAATGGGATTACTTGGTCTGCAACATGCTAATCGAATTCCTTTCTGGGAATATACAGACAGGAGTTTTCAAAACTGGGTCTGCCAAGCAGAATGAAGGAAGGAGGAGGAGAAAGAAACAATGCAGTCATCTGAAAACACTGCTGAGAGAGAGCAGTAAATATCTCTCTCTCTCTCTCTCTCTCTCTGCCCTCTCTCTCTTTCTCTATAGCTAAAAGAGTGTCTTCAACAAAGTGCAGACCTGAAATAAATCAAGCCCAGAATTCTACAGGAAACTAACTAAATTCAAAAGGCCACAACATTCAACAATCTATGCCTCAAAGACAAGCAAAGGACTTAATCGTATATTCTTTTAACTTTTTATTGGACTATAACTTTCTTACTTCTGATATCTGTGTATCTTCATGTCTTTATTATTTTTCTCCAATTTAGTAACTAATAAACTTACTCTTTCTTTGACTCAAGAAAACCTGGCTTGATTGTTTTTTTTTTAAACAAATAAATACATTTGGATTGGAAAAGGCATTTACAGGGAGAAGAAAATTTTAAAACTTTGTTGTAACCCAGCTGAGGAGGCTGAATCGAAGGGCAATCAGCTCACTCCTCCTCACCTGGTCATAACAAAATTGGGGGCTGTTATCTAGAATTGTTCCCACAGACTAATGAATGGATTAGAGTGGGGAAAGCAAATTGTTTCTTCGAAAACAATTTAAAAGATGTGAAAGGTTTCTCTTGGGTCTGTAATACTAAAATGCAAAAAACATTTAATGCCAGTGCTTTTCTTGAAGAGAGGGAAACCACTTATGAGGATTTAAAAGTTCTACCCTTCAAAGGGCTAAAAGAGCCAGCTAGGCACTTAGGATTAAAATTTCACCCATGAGCCAGGAAATCAGAAATTTTAAAAGGAGCAGCCAAATATCTAGAGGCAGAAATTGAGAATACAGAAACGGATAAATTAGTGTCCGAGAAATTAAGATTGGAGCAGTGGAAATTGGAACTGGAATTTTAGGAAAGGGAAAGAGAGAGAGAGAGAGAGACAGGAAAAGGGGAGAAGGGAGACAATTCCAGGGAAGGGAGTCTAAATTAAAACAGCTTGAACTGAGAAGCAGGGATCGATCACATTGTGTCCCATGAGGACACCACTGGCTCAGACTCAAGGGCTGAGGCAATCAAGTTTGCCCATTTAATTCCAAAGTGCAATGAAGCAGAGGCAGACGCCTTCTTTATCTCTTTCGAATGGTTAGTACAGCAGTTAAAGTGACCAGTCCAACACAGGTCCCTGCTATTGCAAAGTGGGCGTTCAGGAAAATCTCACAAGGTTTCGTCCCTCTTGCCTGAGGATAGCGCCACAAGCTATGAGGCAACAAAACGGGCTATTTTAAGTGGGTACCAGTTAGTGTCCGAGGTGCACCATCAGAAATCCTGTATGCTCAAGAAATGGCCTGACCAGGCATACCTGGGATTTGAAAGACTTAAGCGGCTTTCTTTCGACCAGTGGGTGCAGGCACTTAAAAGCAGAAGCCACAGACGAAAGCCCCATACCTTTCCCAATAAGAATGCACATGGAGGAACAGAGAGTAACAGGGGCCAGGCAGGCACCAATGCTGGCTGATGATTATGAGCTGATCCACAAACCCTCATCCCAAAGGAAACCCTTCCCTAGTCACGCCCAACCAACTAAACAGGATAGAAGGTGGGAGAGTGATAGGAAATTGAGCACCCATGGGAGAGAAGGGACAACTGGAAAAGCAGTGGGCCCTCCTCAGGCAGAAAGAATGGTGCGGAGAAGCAAAGCAAGGCCAGGAAGCCTGTACGTTGTAACTGCTGAAATGTAGGACACCTCCACACTGAGTACTGGAGGTTTTGGGAGAAACCCATGGGGTTTATTTACTCTGGCCAGCAAAACACAACTGTTGTGAAAAGGCACAATCTTTCCACCAGAGATTGCCATAAATGCCAAGGGGTTGGTGAGGGTATTGTCATCTGGCATCTGGTCAACTCAGCAGTGGAGGCCTCTGGCATGCCTTTGAATTTCATGTGTTCGTTCACGCTCCCAACTTGTCATCCCTGCCTTCCCGAATTGGATGATGAGCTCAGGGGTGGGTTCCAAATTGGATGCCTTCTGGAAGATTAAACTGGCCCGGTCACCCATGCAAAAACAAAGATGACAAGACTCTGCCTAGTCTCTCATATATCTGGCAGCTGTATGTTGTTAAAAGATTGCATGGATTTAGAGACATAACAAAATGCTTGATTTGCTTAAAGAAAGGAGCATGAAATATGGCTGGACAACTTTTATTGAACCAAGGTTGAAAGCCTCCAACGGCATGTTATGGAAACTAGACGTTGTCTTCCTTAAAGGGGAAGCAGTTGTCCCCTTTGTTAATATTACAATCAGATATGAAGGCAACAATAACTCTTTGGTGAAAGCATCTTGAACCAATGTTTGCTGAGACAACCAAAAGGTAGGGACATCAAGTTTGTTGGTTTTGCCGTTGGTGCTGGGGGCGGGGGGTGAAATGGATCAAATTGAACTATTTTGCTCATAAAATTTCATTCTGTCAATTATTTTGGGGCCTTTAGGAATCAAAACTCTCGACTTTGAGCCATTATTGATGCTTGACTCTTTACAAATATTTATGGACACATAGTTTGTAAAATTTTAATTTGTTTTGTGAAGTGATTTTATTTAATTTTAGTTTTAATTTTTTTCTCCATTTTGATTACTATTTTTTTCTTAATCAATACATTGAAATTTTAACTGTAACTATCCTGATGTTACTAACTCTAATTTGATGATGAGATTTGCTCATACTATCTATTCATGAAGACATCTCTACCTTTGCTGCTCCTGTTGTGTGTGCTTCCATGCCTTGCGGTATTTTTTGGTGTACCGTTAGTTTGTAGGAATGCCAATCCCAGTTTCATTTCTTTATTTTTCTTATTATTGGCCTTTAATGGACTGAGACACATTTTTTGCTGGATACAACAAGGTGGGTGAGTGACAGTAAAATTGCTAATGTGCACTCATTTCAGTGTTTCCAGTAATAGTGCTGCCAAAGGATTTGGATTTTTTTTTAACCCTAATTTTCTTCCTTTGAACGCCTCCATTTAAAGATCCTCAACTTTTTTGCTCTAATTGCAACTTTTCTATTTAAGGAAGTACTTGCTTTAATGCAAACAGTGAGCTTTCTGATATGGCGACCGTGCTAGAGTACCAACACAGCTGAGTAACTTATAAATATCAAAACAAAGCTGTCTTCTTGCTTTCCAAACGGTCTCATAGGTATCTGACAGGCCTAAGATATCATAGGTGCTGCAGAGACAGATCCTCAGAGATGAATGACAATGACATTTGTAGCTAATGCACAGGAGGGCAAAATCCAATAGTGACTACCAGTTCAGAGGCAGAGTCCTAAATCTACCTTTGGCTGTTTTGGAAAATATGATCCCCATTAATATAAAGGAAGTATTGCCACTATGCGGTCAACATGGCATTCTGGTCCCTGGTTCTGGTGATTATGGGCTGGAGCCCACAACAGGACTTTGGCTCATGTCTGGCATAATGGGCTGAATGGGTTCCTTCTGTGTTGTTACACTCCTTGATAATTAAGACTGACACTCCAAAACAGGTACTGAGGCAGTATTACATTGTCTTTCCTTGAATGAGATGTGCTACATGGTCATTTGGCTGGATATTAATGGGCCCCTGGCACTATTCTGGGAAAAGGAGATAGTTCTTTCTGACCAATATTTCCCTACCCAATCTCCCCTCCCCAAATTAATACAACTGATGCCATTTATGAGATGTTGCCTTGCAGAAAATGGCTACCCAATCTCATTCCAACAGTCACATGAAAAGAGGCATTGCATTATGTCAAGTGCTTTGAGATCTTCCAATGAGTCACTGGAAAAGAGAAGGTTAAGGGGTGATGTAACTGCAGTTGGGATTCTGAGGGGAATGAGATAATGTAGACGAGATAATGATAATGACTAGCTGTTACCATAAAACTATAAGAACATAAAAAGCAGGAACAGGAGTAAACAAACAGCCCATCAAACCTGTGAATGTCTTGTTAATTACATTGTTAAGGTTTGTTAATGTCACTCTTAATGTTAGGACAAACAGGTGATGGGTATTACGCACTGGGTATCCAGTGAAGCCCAATGCAAACTGGAGGAACAACACCTCATCTTCCGACTAGGCACTTTACAGCCTTCCGGACTGAATATTGAATTCAACAACTTTAGGTCTTGAGCTCCCTCCTCCATCCCCATCCCCTTTCTGTTTCCCCCTTCCTTTTGTTTTTTTTCCAATAAATTATATAGATTTTTCTTTTCCCACCTATTTCCATTATTTTTAAATATTTTTAAATCTTTTATGCTTCCCCCCACCCCCACTAGAGCTATACCTTGAGTGCCCTTCCATCCATTCTTAATTAGCACATTCGTTTAGATAATATCACCAACTTTAACACCTATGTGTTCTTTTGTTCTGTTGTTTGTGACATCTTTTGATGATCTGCTTCTATCACTGCTTGTTTGTCCCTACAACCACACCAACCCCCTCCACTTCTCTCTCTCTCTCTCCACCCTCTCCCTACACACACCTTAAACCAGCTTATATTTCAACTCTTTCTTGGACTCACTCAAGTTCTGTCGAAGGGTCATGAGGACTCGAAACGTCAACTCTTTTCTTCTCCGCCGATGCCGCCAGACCTGCTGACTTTTTCCAGGTAATTCTGTTTTTGTGATGGGTATTAGTTGTCTTTGGCACACATAAATAGGGGACAGCTGGGTATGTGGGAGGAGAACTGTGAGACTGAACAATCAATAAACTCTCACAATAAAGGAAAGCTTGGTTTTAGCTTCACCAATACTTGGATCCTATTAATGGAGCCTGCTCCACCAATCAATACGATCATGGTGGGGGGTAGGATTAGTAAGTTGATGGATGACATAAAGATTGGCCGGGTGGTTAACAGTGAGGTTGAACATATTGGGCTACAGGAAGATATAGATGGGCTGGTCAAATGGGCAGATCAGTGGCAGATGAGATTTAACCTTGAGTAGTGTGAGGTGATACACTTTGGAAGGAGTTCTTGACAAGGAGGTATTCAACGAATGGCATGACACTAGGAAGTTCTGAGGAACAAAGAGACCTTGGTGTGTGTGTCCATAGATCTCTGAAGGCAGAGGGGCATGCTAGTGGGGTGGTGAAAAAGGCATATGGGACACTTGCCTTTATCAATCGAGGCATAGATTACAAAAGTAGGGAGGTCATGTTGGAGTTGTATAGAACCTTGGTGAGGCCACAGCTGGAGTACTGTGTGCAGTTCTGGTCACTACATTACAGGAAAGATGTGACTGCACAGGAGGGGGTGAAGAGGAGATTCACCAGGATGTTGCCTGGGATAAAACGTTTAAGTTATGAAGAGAGGTTGGATAGACTTGGGTTTTTTCGTTGGAGCAGAGAAGACTGAGGGATGACCTGATCGAGGTGTTCATGATTATGAGGGTCATGGACAGGGTGGATAGGGAGCAGTTGTTCCCCTTAGTTGAAGGGTCAGTCACAAGGGGACACAAGTTCAAGGTGAGGGGCAGGAGGTTTAGGGGGGATGTGAGGAAAAACTTTTTTATCCAGAGGGTGGTGACGGTCTGGAATGCACTGCCTGGGAGGGTGGTGGAGGCGGGTTGCCTCACATCCTTTAAAAAGTAGCTGGATGAGCACTTGGCACGTCATAACATTCAAGGATATGGGCCAAGTGCTGGTAAATGGGATTAGGTAGGTAGGGTAGGTCAGGTGTTTTGCATGTGTCGGTGCAGACTCGATGGGCCGAAGGGCCTCTTCTGCGTTGTGTGATTCTGTGATCTTTGATTTCAACTCCACTTTCCCACCCATTCCCCATATCCCTTGATTCCCTGAGTTTCTAATGTCCAGAACAGGAGGACCAGAGGATACAGACTGCACTTGAAGGCAGGCAAATTTAAAAAAAATCTGTGGCAACGTTCTTTCTGTGAGTGAGTGTTTAGCCCATGCCACGGGTTCCCTAAGGAGATGATGGTCGTAGATTGTACAGTCCAGGAATCTATTATTCGGAAACACCAGTTGGTGGGAAATCTTTTGAGCAGGCCCAGAAACTACTGTTTTAGTACAGTAGTATTGTTTAGAATAGCAGTTTGGGAGTAGAAACATGGGAGATATGGTATTTGGATCAGTAAAACAATTTTTATTACTACTTTATAATGTTTTATCACTCTTAAGTTTCAGGTAAATTTTTATATCAAAGGTGTTTTCAGTTCACAGACTTATGGTTAGGAATTCTTATGCCATTTCATAATCCAGAAACAACTTGGTCACAAGTATACTGGACAGTTGCAAAATAGATAGATTTAGTTCAGAAAATGATATTTTAGAATACATTCTGTGAGTTGATTAAGGCATGACATATGGTAATTGTGCCATATTTGCAATTTTGATGACCTAAATCTTTTAAAAATCACCAGTCAGTCTTATTCCAGTGGCTCAGCTTGTTGCTTTGTACCTTGAATGGAATGCAGCTATCAAAAGCCTTGGACTGTCTGTTTAACTGCCTCCCCAACTCTAGTGGTGGTGCCATCAGCACTTTGCAGCTAAGCAATGGTGGGCACCTTCGTGGCTGTGGTACTACTGCCAGCTTCCTGTCATACCTGGGTGAGGAGCTCTGACCCATCTGTCAGAGGGGCAGGTGGAAGTCCTGCCTGCCGTAACAACATACTAGGGAGGACAATCTACTCCATCGCCTGTCTTCCTTTACTGATGCAGATCAGCTAGACTGGGTCAATTCTTTAATATCCAACTGTTTTCAATCTTGTAACCAAAGAACCATCAAATACAAGAGGTTAAAAATGCTTAATCCGTGTCACAGGAAAGAAATTAAACTGCAAATTGATATTTGAAGGACCAAAAAGGTTGTGTTATGTGTATAGTTAAAGAACATGCTGAAAAAAGACATGTTGTTGAGGCTTTTCATCTTGTACTCAGCAGGACAGACACAAGAATGCCACATTTGAAAGGGAGCAACAATTTCTACTACATAACATAGCATACTGCACTTAGACTGCAACTACTTATCCTGCATTTATACTTGCTCCCTTTGAAATTTGGAATCCCTGCATTTGTCTGGATTAGTGCTAGACAAAAGCTTCGACAGCATATCTCTTTTTTCAGCAATACTAAAGTTCTGTGCTACGAAGCAACTAAGAACAAGTGGGTCAGCTGAGGATAAGATAGATGAAAGCAAGAATGAAAGAAACATTCTTCTGCAATTTCAAACGATTACAAAGAGATCCTTCTCTAAAGTATAGCAAACCTGTCCTTATGGGAAAATGAAACAATAAATCAATAATCATATAATAAGAGAGATGGGAAGCTATTCTTACAAGCAGCGGTTTGGGGTACTTGAACTATGTCCACTGAAGCAGGAAGGAAATTTAATAGTGGTTTTTTTTTTAAAAAATGAAGAATTTTGATGGATAAATAGGCAAGGATTATTTCCTCTTGGTCAGGGAGTCAGAGATGAGGACGTCATCAATTTAAAATTGTCACTGGGACAGATGTCCAGAAAATTTCCTTCACATGGATACTGGTGGCTTTGTCTTGGGAGTGGTTGAGACACAGACGGTTGCATCTTTTAATAAGAAACAGGAAAAATAGTTGAAACAGAGGAAAGACCACAGCAGGTCACGGAGAAAGCTTGCCACCACATTCATAAGGAATTAGGGTTGAACAATAAATAAAAGTTTTGCCAACATTCACTGTCGCTGAGTCAAAATCCTGGAACTCCCTTCCAAAGAGCGCTGTAGGAGCACCTACACTACATGGACAGTGGAGGTTCAAGACCACCATCTTCTCAAGGCCTATTAGTGATGAGCAATAAATGCCGGCTCCAAGGCCTTCTGGAGGACTTCTCTCAGCCTGTGATCTGCAACCACCACCCTCCGCCCCACCCCGAATCGCCCATTCTCCATTCCCCTTCCTTGCAAGTGGCTTAGCTACCAGTGGGGCAACAAGCCTGGGATTTGTGTGAGTTGCCTGTGGAGGTGAGATAGGCAACTCATCGCGGTTATTTTGGCAAAGCCTCAGGACAGATTGTTTGCACTCTGTGCACATCTGTCCTTTAGTGTAGGCATCATTCCCTCTGTCCAAATGATGTGCCTGGAAATGAAACAAAGTGAATTTCTACGAGTTTTGTGCAATGATTTTACATTTGTAGCATACTTCCTGTTGTGATGGGCAGTATTTAATGGAGGCATTGGGGGTCTCACCTGTCAACTGGAGAGCCAGTCAGAACCCAGTGTGGCCTCTTTAAGGGAAGGTCCACCCTTAACTGGACAGCGGCAAGCCTTTCCTGGAATCAAGGGCCCTGTGGGTGGAAGTCCCACCTGTTGAGAGCTTTTTTGGCCAATCAGAGGCAGGCGGCAGCAATTGTGGGGTGAGAGTCATGCAGGAGGCAGGGAAGAGGTCAAGCACCAAGGCTCTCAGCAGGCCACTGCCTCCCAATGCTGCATCCCTCAATCAGGCATTGAGTGCCTTTGAACGAGGGAGCTCGCCTGCGCCCCCACCCCCTGCTCCCCCCACTAGCGAGCCTGCAAGCAACCCCACATAGGTTTATTTGCTGTGCACAGTACAAGGACTGCCTCCGACTCCACCCCTACCCTGCTGCCCATTGCTGGGCTAATATGAACCTATATAGGAACATACGAATTATGAAACAGGAATAGGCCATTCAGCCATTTGAGCCTGCTCTTCCATTCAAGAAGTTCATGGCTGATCAGATTGTGGCCTCAACCCTACTTTCCTGACTACCTCCACACCCTTTGACCTCCATTGTCAGTCAAGAATCTATCTAACACTGCCTTAAAGATATTCAATGACCCTGCCTTCACAGCTCTCTGGGGAAGAGAATTCCACAAACTGACAACACTCTGAGAGAAAAAAATTCTCCTCACATCTGTCTTAAACTGCAGACCCCCTATTTTTAAACTGTCCTTTAGTTCTAGTCTCTCCCACAAGGGGAAAACATCCTTTCAGCATCCACCCTGTCAAGTCCCTTCAGGATCTTATATATTTCAATAAGAGCATCTCTCATCCTTCTGAACACCAATGAATACGGTCCCAACCTGTCCAATCTTTCCCCCCTTTATCCCAGAAATCAGTCGCATGAACCTCCTCTAAACTGCTTCTCATGCAATTATGCTCTTCCTCAAGTAAGGATACCAAAACTGTACACAGCACTCCAGATGTGGTCTCACCAATGCCCTATGCTACTGGAGCAAAATTTCCCTACTTTTATATTCCATTCCCCTTGTAATAAAGAACAAAATTCCATTTGCCTTCCTAATCACTTATTGCACCTGCACATTAACTTATTGTGATTTATGTATCAGGACACCCAGATCCCTCTGTATCACCAAATTCTGTAATTTCTCTCCATTTAAATAGTGAATCGTTGAAGCTCCAGCACTGATCCCTATGGCACTCTAATAGTTATAGCTTGACAACCCGAAAAATGTCCCATTTATCCCTACGCTCTGCTTCCTGTTAGTAACCAATCCTCTTTCCTTGATAATATATTACCCCTTGCACCATCTTTTGCAATAACCATTGACGTGGCACCTTATCAAAGGCCTCTTGGAAATTCAAGTGCACCACATTTATAGGTTCCCCTTTATTGATGTTACTGGTTGCTTCCTCAAAGAATGCCAATAAATTAGTCAAACATGATTTCCCTTTTCCAAAACCATGCTGACTCTGCCTGATTGCATTAAGATTTTCCAAGCATCTGACTATAGCCACCTTAATAATAAATACTAGCATTTTCTCTATTACAGATGATAGGCTAACTAACATGCTTTCTGTCTCACTCCTGAATTTCTACTGACCTACCCCTTAACCTATTTTCCCAGTTCATTTTAGCCAGCTCTGTCTACATACCCTTGTAATTCCCTTAGTTTAAGTTTACAACACTGGCCTTGCTTCTCTTCCTCAAACTGACTACGAAATTCAATCATGCTCTGGTCACTGCCATCTAGATGCTCCTTTACTAGGAGGTCACCAATTAATCCTGCCTCATAGTGCATTACCAGGTCTAGAAAAGCCTGTTGTATGGTTAGCTCTAGACTAAGAAATTGTCCTGAAAACACTCTGTGAACTCATCTTCCAGGCTCCTTTTGCCAATAAGTAGATTAAAATCACCCATGATAACTACAATCATGATAATATCAGGGGCAGAGAGAAGAATTGACATTAATTGCCCACTTAATGACTTCAATTGACAGAGGGGCGGGAAGTCAGCCCACAGGACTTCCTGCAATGGATTTAGTTGGGGTGGAGGCAGGAAGGTGGCAGAGTCCCCACCCATCACCCTCCTGCCTGATTAAATACCCCCCAGCTGCTGTTAAGGGTCAGCAGCATGCCATCATTGGAAGTGAGGAATGTCATGTGATCCAGTCTCAGTTTCACTTTGGCCTGCAAGTAGAACACAGCACTGGTCCGATGTCCTCAAGCTTTGTATCGGTGTGTATATGTTCTCATGTGACTAGTTTAAATAAGTGAACCCACAAAGTATTTACCCAATCCCTTAGGAGTGATTGGTGCTTTTGTATCATTATAAAAACACAACACCCGCCAAGTTTGCCACACATTAAATTTCACCCTTTGGGTGGCATTTTATCTCCCAACAGTGAATTGATTTGGGAGCAGGTGGGGGATATGGGATTTCAAAACACTGAAATTGACAGTGTGTTAGGAAGCCAGCTCCATTTGTAATTACGTGATAGGCCACGTGTAAGAAATCTCCTTGGGATAGGAGGATTGGCCATTTAAATAGATTAAGAGGTGAGTAGGAGCTTTTTTTTACGCAAACGGTATTAACTTCAACTGTGGGTGCACAAAGTTCCCGGGTTTTTGTAGTTCACCAGTGAAAGCAAGTGAAAGCACAGCGGCAACTGAGGGGTCTGAAGAAATGACAAGTAAAACGCTTCGTAAGTGATGAGACCTCAGCTGCTTCCTTGTCTAACTGTCTGTAAGGCTTCTTTTTCTCACTGTGCTTGTCATGATAATTTACTTTCATGATTTGCCAGGAAGTGTTCGGTTCTACCACTTCAGAGGCAACTCTCACTACTTGGGTGGTTGGCGCATCCACTTTGCATCCACAATATATCAGGTCAGTATGGGCGCTGATTAGCTGTTTTAGCTCAGCCCCTCCAAAGGAGAGAGAGGCTGAGTAGAGAGGAAGCGTTATCTGCAACATAGCATGTACAGGCAGAGGATCGGCTTGTCTGAACACCAGTGTCTCAGGAGACTCAGGGTCATGAGGGGGCAGCTTGTTGGAAGAAGATCAAATTGGCCTTGATGGCCATGCTTTAGCAGTAGCCAGTCTCAACTTCTCTGACTCAGGCTTCTTATATCTAGGGACCTGCAGGATTGTGCACTTGGCCACCCGCAAAGGCATCAGTTAGGTGATGACAAATTGTTATTATCGTGTTCAATGGTTCATTTGTTCTGTGCTTGATTAGGTGTGTCTATTGACTGATCTGTGCTCACTGCGCTTGATTAGTTAAGCTTGGCGTGATGAAAATAAACAAAGCTGTAGAAAGAGCTGGAAGTTAGAGCTGCAGCATGAGTATTGATGACATTTTGTAAAGCAGAGGTATTTTAAAACACTTGTAGATAAATTTCCTACATACATATAACCTGGAGTGTATCATCTCTGCATTGTTCTGAGATGTAAAACATACAAATGCTGTGTCCTCCAATGTCGGCAATTATGCACACTTTGCCATCGATGATGCCAGTCAGAATTACCTCTACCCTGTGACCTCTTCCATATAGAAGGACAAGGGCAGTAGACACATGGGAACACTGCCACCTGCAAGATCCCCGCCAAGGCACTCACCATCCTGACTTGGAAATATATTGCCATTTCTAACAGCACTGTGTGTGTACCTACACCGCAGGGACTGCAGCAGCTCAAGAAAACAGCTCACCGCCACCTTCTCAAGAACAATTATGGGCAATAAAAAATGCCCACATCCCATGAAAGCATAAAGAAAAGAATGAGTGGGCACTCGGATTTGCCTGACTGGCTTCCGGTACATTTCTTTTATTCATTCATGGGATGTGGGCATCACTGGCTAGGCCAGCATTTATTGTCCATCACTAGATGCCCTCATTTAGAGGGCAGTTACGAGTCAACCAAATTGCTTTGGGTCTGGAGTCACATATTTTCTTCCCTAAAGGACATTAGTGAACCAGATGGGTTTTTACAACAATGGTTACCATTAGAGTTTTAAATCCAAATCTTTTTTAAAAAAAATTGAATTCCACCATCTGCCATGACGGGTCTCAAACCCAGCTCCCCAGAGCATTATGCTGGGTTTCTGGGATTACCAGTGCAGCAACAACACCACTATGCCATCGCCCACACACAATGCAGGGTACCAGCAACTGCATGTATATGGCACATCCATATCATCAAGGAGTGTTTGTCAACTGCTTTCATCCCATCAAAGTACAGCTGGTGTGCAACCACAAGAAGTGTATCTTGGTGTAGACTTACTTTCTGGATGCTTGGAGATGAGGGCTGCCTGTTGTAAACATGGCTGATGAGGGGGCCAAGCAAGGAAGATGCAAGGGCGATAAAATCAGAGCCAGGTGTCAACAAAATGTTTAATCGAACAAGCAAATCAGCATGAAAATGCATTTTGGATGCGTCAGCAGTTCAGGAAGCACCTTCAATATGCGCCACCCCAGGGTCTCTAGGACAGTTGTGATGTAATGTGCTCTGCACAACATTACACCCTTGCAAGATTAGGGCCTTCAGGAGGAGCAAGGTACAGGAGAATGAGGAGGAACAGGAGAAGGAGGAATGTGATGCAGCCAGCGCAGAAAGCAGCACATTACCGCCCAGGACGGTCTCACAATGGTCATGAAGACACATCAGTCTTCCTCTCTGAACAGTCAGGCCACTTTTGCATTCTACTGCCCTGAGATGTCAATTGAGATTATAAATTCAGCTCCTGGATGGTGGTGGATACATGCAAGTTAAGGAGAGGATAATAGAAATTTCCTAATACCTTTTCTCATTTTAGATTGGCCATTTTTTTTATAGGAAATCAATTCAAAAACACTTAAAGAAATGAGGATATAAAGGAATTGAGCTTTGGTTGAAATCTTTCACAGTTCATTAAATGCAGGGTGGTGCCTGAATATTGGAATTATTGAAAATTCCTTCAATTTATCTTGAAGGAAACTCCAAATACATTATCCTGGGGGCTAGGGGCTAACTTGCTTATAAAGTGCTCCTGGAGCATTTAATTAGTGCAAGAGTAAATAAATCCAAACAAATTATCTATTTATGCAACACACATGAAAGCAAACAAGTTGAAATTCTCTCAGGACATAGCAGAAGTTTGATGCTTGGTTTGGATCATCATAATCTAGGGCCTGGCAATAACTTGCATCTCTTTTGATTTAACTTTTTAAATCGCTTATGTTCATACGAACATTTCTTTGCGTGTCTAAACTAAACAGGTAGGCTGCATTTAGATAGCGCACAAAAATACCTTTTACATAGGAGGCAATGGGCAGTGCCTGACTGGAGGAAGTGAGCCCTTTGGTTCACTTTATGGGCAATGGTAACCATCACATCCACTGCCCTTCTCCAACTGGCATCAATTTTCTCTTCACGCTGAATGAAAAGTCTTTTAGCTCTGTATGCCTTTATTTGATTCAGAAGATTGACTCCTGCAAAAAGAAGCACTGTTGTCCTTTTACTTTGAAGACTAATTTCTGCCTTAATTGACTGCCAGCTGGTCATTGAAGTGGAGTGAAGCACAAGGCTTAATATTAACGATACTGGAAACAGAAGTGATAGTCCATCAGATACCGGTTAAACGCTTCTCCCAACTTTCACTTTCATCTGGGCTTGAACTTTCAGCTCGATGAGCAGGCGGGAGTGGTCAGCAGGCTCAGGAGTGGTCAGGAAACGGACCGCCGACTGCCATTGGCCCCCGACCCGCCATTTCACGCTGGCTGGCCAATTAACGGCTGGCCAGCGTGAAGCCTGTGCCACCTGGGTTGGGGGTGGGGGGGGGTGGGGCGGGAGGAGGGTGAGTGCTGAGGTCAGTGCCGGGGGTGGGGGGCGGGGAGCGCAGAATGAAAGCTCCCTGAGGGCGGAGAGCTGCCTCAGGGAACTCGAAGGATTTAAATGCAAAAAATAAAGATTTTATAAACCAGGGGGAAAAAATGCCCACGCCTCAGAATCAGTCACCAGAACAATATGGATAATGAAAATTCTGCCCAAACGTTTTTTGTTTTAATTAATAATGGTAACCTCATCCCGCCCTTGAATGAGGTTTCCCGAAAAATGCAAAGGCCGCTTGGCTGATTCACCCACGCACTAACCGTAATGTTGGACAGGCAGTGAAAAATCCCAGTTAATTGCGCTTTTAATGGGCTTAGTAGCCCTCTTAATTGACTAAACTCGCAAATGCGCCTGCCAACCGAAATATTGGGCGCCATTTTACACTCGAGCATGTCGGGCAAGTGCCTGCACACCGAATGAAAAGTTCTGCCCCCGATATTACCCCAACTACACACACAATAAAAGTTAGATGTACCTTACGCAGTGTTTACAATTGGGCGGTAAGATATTTCGACGCACTTCAGACCAAGGGCAAAATCATTCCAGATTTGCACTGAGCGCGGTAGCGGACAGGTGAAACGATACCCATCGGTGGCAAAAGTGGCTTTTCACGCCATATCGTCACAAACCCATCGCGTCAATTGTGCATTCCCAGGAAACACGCCGTTTCCATGGCGGGCAAGTTCTCATTCGCCCGCCACGCCGTCACCTCACCACTTCATTAGGCCAGGCACCATATTTAGAGTCCAGCCTTGCATACACCTCTCCAGCACAAAGAAGACTTGGCCCTGTAAGCAAAAGAGACTGCAGCCCCCCCGGTTCAATGTTGCATCAGTGAAAAGCTTTTGGTGCCATGGAGGTCCGCCCCTGTGGTGTCCTCTACACCCCCCCGGCTCCGGCCGCGAGAGGATGAAAAGTCCCATCCGTTCTGCCAGGGTAACTCACTCTTCTCATCACTCTCAACTCACACTCATAAACCCATCACACACCCACAGGGATCTCACACTTCACCACTGACTCTCACCCACACCCTCACATCTCCATCAGGCTCATATCATGGAGGAGCGTGCCATCGCACTGACTGGTGAGGACATGGTGATGGTGAGGTTGGCAGCGGACACCCACCTGAGGATCCTACACCACATCAGCCCTCCCTCAATGCAAGCGTGAATGCTCTCTCTCCTGCTTCTGACTCTGCTGCCATGCACTAATTATCTCTACTTTGGTTCACAGGGCACTGTGCCAAGGTACCGACACCCTCAGCAAGCCAATCCCTCAGCTCCATCCACATCCTCACCTCCAGCCAAGGGTACACGTCCTCTATTGAAGAGCTGGAAATAAGCAGCCTGGAAGACCTGTCACACCCTCCACCAGCGCAGAGACACACACCTCGGTGGAACCTAGATCTAGAGCAGGCTCGGGTTCACAATGTGGTGGTCACCGCATGGGCAAATGTCCGCAACAGGAGGAGGCAGGTTCAGCTGAGTTCCATGGCACTCAGAGGACTGCTGGGGAAGAGGCATTTGGGAGGTCCGAGTCAGATGATGAACCTCTGGATTTGGCCTCACAACTCATCGTGGAGAGTCAGCAGAAGGAGTGGGAACATCAGAAGCCCTCAACAGTGTGGCACATGAGTCAGAGGAGTGCATCGCCCTGCTCTCTGATGAAGTGGTGCCCACATGTGCATGTTTGGAGGCCTCCATGGGGAAGATGGCAGATGCCATGGAGACCCTGGTCCAGCAGAATATAGAGATGTGGCCAGACCTGCATTCCATCGCAGGAGCCATGAGTGAGTTCCTGCAGTGGCAACATGAGAGGGAAACGGGGCACCTTGACATCCCTCCAGGTGCTCCTTCCCCTCAATGAGTCAGGCCAGGGCCCAGGGGCACCTGAAAGGAGGAGGGACGGCAGCTGGACACCTGCGTCATCCACTCGGGAATCTCGGAGGCTGTCCTCTCCCTCCCAGAGGGAGCAGCTGGCCAATGTATACTTCTGGAGGGAGAAGTGTGTGTGTGACAGGGCCTTTCGTTTTGGAGCCTTACACAAGCACTCTCCCATGCACGCAGATCCTTCACAGGCCACACTCATCTCACTGTCCCGAGCATTTTCAATGCTGCCTGCTGGGGCTCACTTTCAGTTGTCCATCTGAGCTGATCTGCATCTCCACCCACCCAATGATCACAGTCCATGCAGTACCTGACCTTGCCCAACAGGACTGTCGTTTCACTTTTGATCTGGACAGCATGGTCTGGATTCACTTTTTTATAAGCTCCCCCATCTTTTCCACCCTCAGCATCACTTTCCACCTCCCCTCCGTGGCTTACCAGCCAGAGACCTTTTCCTTCGGGGATGTCAGTGTGAATGTGCACGTTCCCTTCCTTCCTGAAAATCCCATCCCCACCCACATTCACTTCCCCGACGTCCTCCTTTCCACCCCCAGGGTCCGTGTCTCCCTCCAAGCCCCCACCGACCACCCTCACCATCCCTGCTACTACTACCATCAAAGCGTCACCCTCCTACACCCAACTGCCTCACTCTGCCCTCAGTCAGTCTCACCATTCCTTCATATGACGCCCAGTCTTAGTTCGTTCCCCAGGAGGCAGCCATGGACCTATCAGACCCCTCCCTTGCAGGTTCACCTGCACATTCTACCCCCGCCTACCCTCCCCCCCCCACCCCCCCCCAAACCCCACACTTCACACCCCTTCCCCCCCTTTGCATCCCTTCACCCTGGAACCCCACACCCCTTTAGTCCTCCCACCACCCCCAGACTCCCACCCCACTTAGTCTCTCCCACTTCCTGACTGCTTCCTCCACCCCTACTTCTTCCGCCACTCTTAGTCCTCCCCGCCCCCTCGACTCCTTCCTCCAGCCTTACCTCTTACCCCAGCTTCACTTTTTCACCCAGATTTACCCCTTCCCCCTCCCCAATTCTTCCTCCACTCTTACTTCTTCCTTTCCCCGGACTCTCTCCCCTCCCTGCTCTCCTTTCTCCCCCTGGACTCCCTCCCCTCTCCGCATTCCTCCCTCCCTCTGGACTCCCTCCCCTCTCCGCATTCCTCCCTCCCCCTGGACTCCCACCCATCTCTGCACTTCTTCCTCTCTTGCCACTACTTCTCTTATACATTCCACCCCCCCTTACACCTACCTCCCCAGTTGCCACCTTCTCCTCCGGTAGTCCTTCCTGCCCCCACTCCAAACCTCTCCCGCAACACCTTCATTCCCAACCTCCTCCCACCCCTGATACCTTCATTCCCCCACTTGCCATTTCAGAGGGCATTTAAGAGTCAGGAGTGTGTTGCCTGGATGGGTGCAGCACCCACAACACTCAAGAAGTTTGACACCATCCAGGACAAAGCAGTCCGCTTGATTGACACCACATCCACAAACATTCACTCCTTCCACTACCGATGCACAGTAGCAGGAGTGTGTACCATCTACAAGATGCACTGCAGGAATTCACCAAGGCTCTCTAGGCATCACCTTCCAAACCCACGACCACTACCACCTAGAAGGACAAGGGCTGCAGATAGATGGGAACACCACCACCTGGAAGTTCCCCTCCAAGTCACTCACCATCCTGAGTTGGAAATATATCACCGTTCCTTCACTGTCGTGGGTCAAAATCCTGGTACTGCCTCCCTAACAGCATTGTGGGTGTACCTACACCACTTGAACTCCAGCGGTTCAAGAAGGCAGCTCACCACCACCTGCTCAAGGGCAACTAGGGCGATAAATGCTGGCCCAGCCGGCGAAGCCCACATCCCATGAATGAATGTAAAAAAAGACATGCTCTTCGCCAGAGTGCTTTCCTGCCGACATGAGCGGACGACCCAGTGGTAGGGGTGGAGGGTGGGGGGGGGTGGGGGGGGGGGGTGGTGGAATGGAATGAGTGCAGCCATCCAGGGGTGGAGCGGATGATCGCTAACAGGTTTCACAACGTCGTGAAACCAATTTTTGCCCTTCTCGCCATATTTTCCGCTCACGCCTCCGAACACGCCCGGTGCCCACGGGCATGGACGATTCTGCCCTGAGTTCTCTGAAACAACTTTGAGTCAAATATTTTAAAGATATTAGTCTGAAAATGTGCATTCTGAATTCTCAGACAAGTAAGGAAGCTCTCAAAATTTCTATTGGAAACAGTGATGGTTCCTTTACTGAGTTTAGAAATATATTTTAAAAAGTGTCATCAAGTCATGGTTTTGACTTGATATTGTCAATTGAAAATTGTGAATTGATAGATTTTTTTTCTTAAAGGCATTCAGCGTTACAGTATCACTGTAATGGTGTTAAGATACAGATCAGCTGTGATCTAAAAGAATGGTAGAATAAGCTTGAGGGGCTGAATGGTTTCCCCCTGTTTGTTCCTATGCCTCTACCTTTCACTATGACATCTTGTTTGTTGCAAAGCTTTCACTCTGTCAGTAATTTCAGTGCATGGAGGCTGTTGATTGTGTTCCTGGCTGATAGGTTGCTGGAGTGGAGAAAAAGGAATGGCAGTGAATTAAGGCCCAGTCATGGTCAGGGGCTCTAGTTGGAATTGTAGCATCAGATCAAAAATTTCTCTGCAATCCATGCAAGGAATGTGACACATTGCAGCCGTGTTAGGAACCCGAATTGAAAACTAACGCGTATTTAGTAAACATGTTCTATCCTGATACTAGTCACTTTCCACAGCTGAGCTGAAATTAATGGTTTCAGAAATATAATTAAGAGAATCAAGCAGCGTGTAATGGGAGACATTAGTTGCCCTGATTTGCCTAAACCAAATAAGAGTAAAGATTGTTGAGGCAGCAATCAAAGATCACATAAGCTAGAAGGTAGGGGGAGAGCAGTGAGGAAATCAGGTCTGAGATGAGACAGACCATGGAGTTGGTAGGCCAAATAGAATGGACAACAATGCTAGAGACTAGGAGCAGCTAGACATTGAAAGGAAAGGAATCTATACATAGCATATAGACCTGATAGTTAATGTGTTGATAGGGTTACATAAGGTAGAATGGTTGGAGGCTCATGTGGATCACAAACACTGTATAGACCTGTTGGGCCGAATGGCCTGTGCAGTGTTCTGCATTCTATTTAGTAAAAGGTTCAGAAGTAAGAATTGGAGGATGTTGTGGCACTGTTCTAAAAATACGGGTCCCCCTTCGAGGATAGAGATGAGGAGGAATGTTTTGCTCTCAGAAGGCTGTGCGACTTTGGAACCCTCTCCCTTCGAAGGCGGTGGAGCTGAGGACATTGAATATTTTTCAGGCAGAGGTAGATAGATTCTTGTTAGGCAAGGGAATCAAAGGTTATCGGGGTTAGATGGGAATGCGGATTTCAAAACGCTCAAATCAGCCATGATCTTATTGAATGGCAGAGCAGGCTTGAGGGGCTGAATGGCCTACTTCTACCCCTATCTCGTATGTTCGTATGATATATTGAATGTAACAGGGCATGGAAATGAGTTTAACATCAGGGCCAGAATCGTACGCTTCCCCACCAGTGAGTTTTAGGTGGGGGGGCGGGGGTGGGGAGCGTGAAATTGAAGGGACGGGATTCCCTCCGGGTTCCTGCCCACCCTGATCTCATTGCGATTTTACACTGGGGGGAGGGGCAAGAACTTGACTGGGAAGCCTGCCCTTGCCTAGTTGAGGTCCTTGAGTGGCCAATAATTGGCCATTTAATGGCCATTTCCCACCCAGCCTCAATTTTTAGGCTGGCGGGAGGATTGAAGTTGCATGGGGGAAGGCCAAAAATCAACACAGTTACGTCTCAAGTGGGAAGGAGGGAGGAGGGCACAGCCATCAGAAGCTTTCTTCTAAAGCCAGGCACGCCCATAGAACCATTGAAAAGTTACAGCGCAGAAGGAGGCCATTCAGCCCAGCTTGTACATGCCAGCCCGAGGATACCCAGGTGCCCTTTCTAATCCCACCTTCCTGCACCCCGGCCCATAGCCCTCCAGCTTACAGCACTTTAGGTGCAGATTCAGGTACTTTTTAAAAGAGTTTAGAGTTTCTGCCTCTACCACCAACTTGGGCAGCGAATTCCAGACACCCACCAACCTCTGCATAAAAAAGTTCTTCCTCGTGTCCCCCCGACACCTTCTGCCACTTATCTTGAATCTATGTCCCCTGGTTCTAGAATTCTCCACCAAGGGAAACAATTTTATCCTGTCCACTCTATCTATTCCCTTCATAATTTTGTACACCTCAATCAAGTCACCTCTCAGCCTTCTTTATTCTAAGGAAAATAACCCCAACCTATCCAATCTCTCCTCGTAGCTACACTTTTCTAACCCTAGCAACATTCTTGTAAACCTCCTCTGCACTCTCTTCTGAGCTATTACATCCTTCCTGTAATGTGGTGACCAGAACTGCACACAATACTCCAGTTGTGGCCTCACCAGTGTTTTATGCAATTCCAACATCATATCCTTACTTTTATATTCTATACCTCTGCCAATGAAGGAGAGCATTCCATATGCCTTCTTTACAACCTTGTCTACTTGAACTGCTGCCTTCAGGGACCTGTGTACTTGTACAGCAAGATCTCTCACTTCATCTACCCCTCTTAGTATATTCCCATTTATTTTGTAATCCCTGTAACTGTTTGACTTCCCTAAATGTATGACCTCACACTTCTCTATGTTAAAATCCATCTGCCACTTTTCCGCCCACTCCACCAACCCATCTATATTGTTTTGGAGATTATGGCTATCCTCTACACTATCCACTACTCTTTGTGTCATCTGCAAATTTCCCAATTGTGGCCCCCATGTTCATGTCCAAATCATTAATATATAACACAAACAGCAAGGGTCCCAACACCAAGCCCTGTGGAACATCACTTGAGACAACTTTCCATTCACAAGTGCATCCATCGACCATTACCCTTAGTTTCTTGTTACAAAGCCACCTTTTATCCAGTTTGTCACATCACCCTGAATCCCATGGGCTTTTACTTTCCTGACCAATCTGCCATGTGGGACCTTGTCAAATGCCTTGCTAAAATCCATGTACACAAAATCCACTGCACTACCTTCATCAACCCTTCTTGTCACTTCCTCAAAGAATTCAAATCAAATTTGTGAGGGAAGACCTTCCTTTAACAAATCCATGCTGACCATCTCTGACTAGTCCATGCCTTTCCACAAGACAGTTAATTCTATCTCTCAGGATTGATTCTACTAATTTGCCCACCACTGATGTAAGACTAACTGGCCTATAACTGTTTGGCATTTCCTTTGATCCCTTTTTAAACAATGGAATTATGTTTGCATTTCTCCAGTCCTCCGGTACCTCCCCTGTATCTAGTGAAGATTGGAAAATCATCCTCAGAGCATCTGCTATCTCCTCCCTGACTTCCTTCAGCAGCCTCGGAAACAATCCATCTGGCCCTGGTGACGTATCAACTCTCAAGGATTTCAGCCCTTCGAGTATTTCCTCTCTCTTTATGACTATCCCGTCCAATATCTTGCAGTGTTCCTCCTGGACTACTATATCTACATCCTCCCTTTCCTTTGTAAACACAGAGACAAAATGTTCATTCAAAACCCTTCCCACAGCCTCTGAATCTACACGCAAGTTTCCATCTTCATCTCTGATAGGTCCCACTTTTTCCTTAATTAACCTGTTAGCATTAATATATTGGTAAAACATCTTTGGGTTATCTTTAACTTTACTTGCTAATCTTTTTTCATGCCCTCTCTTTGATTTCCTTATTTCCTTCTTAACTTTGTCCCTGCACTTCCTATACTTGTCTAGGCTATCCCGCTTAAGGTCTGGTGACCTCTGGACCTCTCTCCCCCACTGGCCTCTCCTCTGAGACCCTGATCGCCCCTTCGTGTCCCTTGCCCCCACCCCCCCACCCAGGCTTTTCCTTGCTGCCCACCCCCCACCCCACCCCCCCCACCTTCCCCCCTTGCTCTGGGACCCCTTTAACTTACCTGAGCCTCCAGTGCCCAGACATAGGCTCCGACGTCCTCCTGAATTTCTTCTTCTTCTGCCCACTGCAGTGCTGTCACTGCAGGGACTGGAGAGCTGCCAGCCAATCAGATTGGCTGAGAGGCGGGTGTTCTGCCTGCAGCCACTTAATGCTCACCTGAGCGTGAAATGGCTGTGGAGCACTCGGAGCTGGCGGGGATGTGTTCCTTGCCAACTCTTTGGATGGCAGGAAGCGAGAACCCGCATCCAAAAAATTCAGGCCCAGGTTTTTAGCGCGTTACAGAAAATGAACCGGTGGGGGGGATGGTTGCTCGGCAGAGGACACGTGGAACACGTTTTAAGGCGTGCTGCCCAGCATGCAGGTTAAATACTTCCCTGAAATCATATTAACCAACATTACATTTGGATAGCGGCATTAATGTAGTAAAACATCCCAAGATGCTTCACGGAAGCGACTGACAAAATTTGATGGTGAGCCACGTAAGGCACAAATAGGTCAATGACCAAAAGTTTGGCAGAGTTAAGCTTTAAGAAGGGTCTTAAAAGGAGGAGAGCGAGGTAGAGAAACAACAGGTTTAGGAAGGGGATCCTGCAGCTTAGGGCCTAGGCAGCTGAATGAAGGCACGGTCACCAATGATGGAGCAATTAAAATCAGGGATACGCAAAGCGGCCAGAATTCGTTAAACAAACATGAACCAAAATTGATTAATAAACAGAATTAAAATATTAATTAAAGAGGATAAGCAGCCACTACAAGAATTGCAGGGAGAAAAGGGAAGGCAAAGTTCATCGCGATTAGCTGCAAAAATTAAAATTCATAGCCGAGTGTTATATGCAATCAACTGCCAGCGGTAAATGTGACTAGTGACCAAAGAAAGGTCCCTGCAAAACAACTACATTCTAAATTAGCCAAACACATTTCACATAGGGCCATCAGCCAGGGCTGGAACCTCGCTCTCTAAGGTGAAATGCCTGAAACCACTTTGTCTTCCTGATTGTATTAGTTTGCCTGTCATCATGTCTCCTATCAGTCTTTTCTTGAGGTACTTGGGTGCATCTTCATGATTAAAGGATAGGGTAGATAAAGAGAAACCATTTTCTCTAGTGAGAACAAGGTTGCATAAACTTAGAATTTGAGCTACGGTGTGGTCATGAAGCACACACAAAAGGGTGGTAAACCCTGGATGCTGGTCAAATGAAAATGTCAAAACTCAGCCTGTGGCTGGAGTTTTTTTCACAAGGTGCACTTAAACAACTCACCAAGGCTCCCTTGACAGCACCTTCCAAACCCATTACCTCTACCAACTAAAAGAATGAAGGTAGCAGATGGATGGAACACCACAACCTATGGATTCCCCTGCAGGTCACTCACCATCCTGCCTTGGAAATATATCGCTGTTCCTTCATTGCCACTGGGTCAAAATCCTGGAACTCCCTCCCTAACAGCACTGTGGGTGCACCCACACCACATGGACTGCAGCAGTTCAGGTAGATTCACCTCCACCTTCTCAAAGGCAGTTAGGCATGGGCAATAAACACTCACATCCCATGAAATAAGCAAGGGTATTAGGGTTATAGAACCAAAGGTGGCGTTAAGATACAGATCAACTATGATCTGATTGAATGGAGGAACGGCTTAAGGGGCTGAATAGCCTCCTCCTGTTCCTATGTTCCTTTACAGTCACAGATTTCCCGGGTAGATTTGTCTACTTGGCTAAAACCAGTTTGGGTGCAGAACTCTATAGCTGCCTGAACGCTTACCAGTATAATTTCAATAGAGCATACTCCTTTAAATAATGGCCAAATAAAATGGGCACAGACAGTAATGTATTCAATGGATCTCGCTCGTGGCAGGCTTCAGGGACAACTGTCAAAACAAACAAATATTTGTTCTTGAAAATATAATTGTGTTAATATGTTTTAATATGTAGGCAAGTGCACCTTGACATCCGTCTAAGTGTTGTTATTCTCCCTCTGCCTTTCTAATCAGTGAATAATAGGACTCCCTCAAACGCTACTTAAACTTGGTGTAGATATAATAGAATTGTGCCATTCACTGTAACTCTAGAATAAGTAGCTTTGTAAGGTGCTGTGCTCTGGATAGACATATTTCGTACAGTCAGAATCAGACAGTAATTGCTAATTTCAGATTCTCCACAATAGCATTGTATAATTAAACACCAGATTACCCCCAATCACCAACTGTCGCTGCCAATGATTACTGAAGCATTTGATAGGGATGACTGCTGTTCCCTGGGTCAGTCATAATTAGCCGGGAGCCAGCACTTAGCCTGGTAGCCGGCCTCTCTCTTAAAAGAATGCGACGGGAAGAGATTTTAAGGCAATCCATCTTACTGCTTGAATTTCTTCTTTTGTTTCTCTCCTCTGAAGGTAGGCTGCGGCTGTGAACTTCTCTGCGGGCGAGCGAGTATTTCTAGGCATGACCTTAACTCCCAGTTGAGCAGCATTTAAATGCAGTTAGGAGAAGCCCAGTGTGCTTCCCACAGTCACTCAATATTGAGCGAAATGGGAAAGGCTGAAAATACGCACAGACTGTCAGCTACCTAAAAGAGTCAAGATCATAGAATCTTAGGGTCATGCAGCAGGGAATGAGGCCATTTGGCCCATCATGCTGGATCTTTGGAAGAACAATCCAATTTAATCTCACTCTTCTCCCCTTTCCTCATAGCCCTGCAAATGTTTCCAAGTATACCCTTTTGAAAGTTGCCATTGAACTTGCTTGCATCACCTTTTCAGGCAGCGCAGTCTAGATCATTTAAAAAATGTCTCCTCATCTCTGATGAGTCATGCGCACTGGAAGCGTTAACTCTGTTTCTCTCTGCACAGATGCTGCCAGACCTGCTGAGCTTTTCCAGCATTTTCCGTTTTTACTTCAGATTTCCAGCATCCGGTGTTTTAATTTAATCTCCTCATTTCATCTCTGGTCTTCTGTCAATGATCTTAAATCTGTGCCCTCTGGTTATCAATGCCCTCCGCTAGTGGAAATGGTTTATACTTATTTACTCTATCAAAATCACTCATAATTTTGAGTACCCCTGTTATGTTTCCCCTTAAACTCCTGTGCTCTTAGTAAAACGATCCCAGCTTCCCTGGTCTCTCTGCGTAACAGAACTCCCTCACCTTTGCATTCCAGGTCACAACTCGCTGTGTAAAATATATTCTTCTCAACCCACCTCTCTGCCAATCAAACAACCTGCTCTGCCCTCGAACGGTGTCTTGAGTGAGGCATCCACCCGGGAGAGTGGTGAGTGTTCGGTCGTACTTGGGTCTTGTAGATAGTGAATGGATTTTGAGTGCTCAAGAAGTGAGCCACTCATTGCAATGTACCCAGCCTCTACCCTGTTCTTGCAGCCATGCTGTTCATATGGCGGGTCTGGTTAAGCTTCCAGTCAGACTTGGTGCAGTACGTAGCACCTCAGTATAATGCTGAGGGTGTGCGACACAATGGGTGAAACACGAAACCGAGGCCCTGGCTTCCCTTTCAGGTGGATAAAAGTTTCCACAGCGTTATTAGAAGAGCAGTTCTTCTGGGTCTCTTGGCTCTCGCTCAACCCTGAGCCCAAAGAACAAATTAATTTACCTTGCTGCTGTGTGCTGGGCTTGCTGTGCGCAAATTGATTCTCAGATTTCCCTGCATTCCCACTTCACAAGTATGCCACTGGCTGTGAAGTGCTTTGCCTTGTTGTGAGGATGCAAAAGTTGCCGTATATATGCAAGTTCTTCCTTTCTTGCCAATCTGGGTTTCTGCCTCTTACTATTTTTTCTATCAACTTTATCGCTGCCACCTCCAAAGATTTCTGAATATGCATTCCGGGAGCTGGATTTAACGAGCCCTCCGGAGATGGGCTGGGAGGCTGGAATGCTCCTAACATGAGGGTGGAAGGTTCCGGCAGGTACGCCTGATGTCCTCCCGCCACAACGGGAATATTGTCAAGGGCAGCAACCTCAGCAGCACGGCCACCTCCCAACTGGAGCTGTGTGGTCAAGTAAAACAATTAGGCACCGCTTTCTGCCCCTGTCATCATTTGACTGCTTCAGGAGGAGCGGCCGCCACGCGGGAAGACTGTCGGGTAAAGCCTGGCAGCCGCCGAGAGTGTTCCCGGGGAGCAGGGTCCCCCATTATGGCTGCTCTATTGCACAGGGAGGGGTTCCCCGGTGGCAGTGGCTATGGTGCCACAGCTGGAGACAGTGCCCTCCCGGGACTTGCCTGCCTGGGCCCGGCACAGTGATTTAAAAATAACTTACCTTGCCTTCAAGAGCGGATCAGCAAGGAGGCGCCATCTTCTTCCTGCTGCCTCAGCACCGACCATTTCCATTGGTGGCACTGCAGAGCGGCCAGTCCTCTGATTGGGTCAGCAGCTCTGGAAGCTGGTACACTGTACCCAATCAGATCGCCCCTTAATGGGCTGATGTCAGTAAAGCCTAATGCCAGGTTTTGAGCTGCCAATCTCTAACTTCTTCCAGCCCTAAAAGCTGCCAAATTATCTGTACTCCTCCAAACCTGGCCTTCTAAGCATCCCAATTTTTCCTTCCCCACCATTGGCAACTGAGCTTTCAGCTCCCTAGGCCCCAAGCTCTGGAATTTCCTCCCTAAACCCTTGCATCCCACCCCTCTGGGACACTCCTTAAAAGCTACCTCTTTTACCAAGCTCCTGGTCACCTGTCTAAATATCTCCTCATGTAGCTCTGTCTCAAATTTTGTTTGATAATTGCTCCTGTAAAGTCCCTTGGGATGTTTTACAATGTTAAAGTATGCCACGTAAATGCAAGCTGCTGTTGTGATTAGGCTTAGACACCAGTGTCTGCACAGCCCCTTACCTCCATCAAAAACTCTAGGATGCATTCCTAATTATTTTCTTTCCATTAATTTTAAAGGACACAAAATAAGTGGTTTGGAATAAAATTACTGCTGAAATATTAAGCCAAGATCTCTGCCTGCTCCCAAGGTTAGATTCCATGGGAATTTGCCTGGTATCCTGGTCAGCATTCCTTCTTCACCCGGCGTTATCCCACATAAAAACAGACTGACTTGTCACTCATGTCCTTGATATTTCTGGCATCTTGTGCACCAAATAGCTATTATGTTTGCTTATGTAACGCTCACTGCAATTCACTTGAGGTAAAGCAAAAGGAGACACATTTTTTGTAATTATAAAGACTGGAAGGGGCCATTCAGCCCATCTAACTCAGTCTTCCACATAAACCTATGGACCACCCAATCAGTGTTTACCTGTCAATTTTGTTTATAAAAACAGGCAGAATTGAAAATTAGCCTCAATTCATTTTGCGAAAAGAAACATTAGTTAGCCTTTTTTTTTCTCTCAAATATTGTCATTTTTATCCTACTCTAGAGGCCTGGGCATAACAATTAGGCTGTCACTCCAGTGCAGTACTGAGGGAGTGCAGTACTGCCGGAGGTGCCGTCTCCCATCTGGGACATTAAATCGAGGTCCCTTTTCCCCTTTCAGATGAATGTATATGATCCCATGGCACCATTTTGAACAGAAAGTGTAATGCAGATCTCCCTGAAATCCTGGCCAATATTTATCCTTCAACCAACAGTACCAAGTGATCATTATCACTTTGCTATTTGGCCTTTCCTATATTACAACAGTGACGGCACTTCAGAAAATTCTTAATTGGCTGTGAAGTGCTTTGGGACACCCACCCAACTGAAAGTTTTTTTTAAACTGTAAGTATCCTGCATCCTGACTCTTTAAATTAATGCTTCTGTATTCACGGGATTGTGTGCAAACCTCACCTGACAGGTTCGGAAGCTTGTCCTCTACATGTCATAAACCATCCAACGTGCTTCTAGCAATAGGTTAAAACACAAGTGACCTTAATATTTCATCTCCTGACATGTTATTATATCAAGAAAATCTCCGTAAAATAACCCTGACATTCTGTGTAGCTGTCATATTGCAGAGCTGTGCTGTCCTAAAGTCACAGTTGAGTGCTATTTATTAATGAGGTCTAGACTGTTTGTGTAGTGTGTGGCTTAGTGAGTCCTCAGGAGAAAGATGTTCATTACAGGAATCTGTAATGGGTTATCTGCAAGCATAATGACCTGTCATTCATTTATGTGCCCAGGTTTCTGCTTCTTCTGACTGACCTTATTTACATGTGCATGCTGCACACAAGAAGCATCATTTCAAAGTTTGCAGATGACACAAAACTTCAAAACGTAGCCAACAATGAGGAGGATAGTAGTAGACTTCAGGAGACTGGTGAAATGAGTATTCACGGGGCTGACTAAATTTAATGTAGTGAAGCCTGAAGTTTAGTAGGAAAAATAAGGAGAGACAATGTACATTAAATGGTGCAATTTTAGAAGGGTGCAGGCACAGCGAGCTGGCAGCTCACATCTACAAATTTTAAGATGGTGGGATGAGTTGGTAAGGATGTTAAAAAAGCATTTGTGACTTTTGGTTTTATAAAAAGAGCTATATGGGTAAGGAAGTCATACTAACCCTTTATAAATCAGGGCTCAGCTAAAGTATTGGGTGGAGCCTTCTGAATATGTTATATTCAGATGCTAGAACTATTTCTGGGTCATGACCCCGTGGGGGTCAGAGGTGCACTGACAGGAGAATCTTCCAGGGGGTAGCCAATTACCATGCCACATCCCCGTTCACCATCCAATTAGGGATGGGCAGATGTGATCAGGAGGCTGATCCTGAAAGTCAAATGGCCAATTTCAAGGGGACCCACCAGTCTGCCATATGCCTGCCTGTAATTTCTACTGCTGACTGGGAGGAGGACCCAAGAAGAGGAGAATTGAGAGAAGGTCTGCAAGGGCAGCCACACGATTCACTGATTCCCCTGAGGTAATGGTGGAGGTGGTGAGGGCCCACAGTCATGCATATTGTTTCCAGAGATTGGGAGGAAGAGGCTAGCCAATATGATGAAGCAGGCTAGGTGGCACAGGAGGTTGCCAGCCTCAGTGTCATTAGAAGGATCTGGATCCAGTGCCACAAGAGGTTTAATGACCTGCTGAGGTCTGGCAAGGCAAGTGGCATCAAGTCCGCATGTGCCAGGAGTGAGAGGTTGTTGAGCTTCCTTGGCTTCTGCACTGCAGATGTCCAGATATAAAGAGTCCCACCAGTACTGAGCCTTGTGTGCCCTGGGCTACTCAGTGACCAGCAAGGGGGGGAAGGGGGGAGTGGTAGCAGCTTGGTCACCCACAGAAGAAGTATATTAATGATGTCAAAAGTATTACTTGGCACAATGTACTCTCAGGTGCCGATGGGGACCTTAGCATTCATCACACTCCTGTCCTTCAGTTTGCAGGAAAAGAGGGCACGCAACACAAAGGAGACGAAGTGCATTGGGGATGGAATGGCCCTCGCCTCAGTCCTGACACCAATGGAAGAGAAGGCCCTGGCAATTGCAACAGTCTCAACAGAATTTACCATAGCTGTGTGTCCACCTGAGGGGGTGAACGTCTAATGCCTAAAAGATGGATTTGGACCAGATTCTGCATATTTGATCTTAAGCCCAGACGTTGAAAATTGTGACCACTATATTGAAAATTGTGACCACTGCAGTCATGCAGAGATGCAGCATTCATTAACCTGTGTTTGCTTTAAACCACAGGGGCTACACTGAAGGAAGAGCAGGAGGCAGAGGACAAGGTAGCTCATTGGGTTAGAGGAAGATTGACACTTGGCGGATGCACTGTCTGCCAACACAGATACAGACACCTCGATGGGACCTGCCCTGGATCAGGAATGTTTGTCACAGGGTGAGGAAAATGTCACATGCGAGCAGGTGATGGAAGCAGTGAAAGCTGTGAGCCGCCCGCATCAGAGGGCAGAGGATAGCCCCAGCCATGCTCAGCTTACTGGAGATGCTGAGGGGTCACTCACTAAGCGGGTGCCTATTGTGCAGCAAAGGGAGATGTGTGGATATCTGGCAGAGTTCCCTGAGGCTGTGTGCACAGTTGGGTAGAAAAATATCCATGCCATGACGCTCCTTGTCTCCCAGTCCAATGGCAGCATGAGCAGTTCCATTGAAAGAGTGACCACCTTCAGAGAGACTCATATAGGCCAGGCCAATGTCAGATGCAGGAGCAGTGAAATAGCCTTCATGATGTGTCTGCAATGTTCAGTAGCCTTGATAGTTCCATTGCAGCGATGGCAAATGGATGCACAGAAGCACTGCCAGGTGCTTTCCCACTTCTTCCTAGCACCCAAGTGCTGTTATACCCTGAAAGGATTAAAGCCAGCAGTCCTTCAGGTGATGGGGCATTTCCACAAGTCACCACATGGTCACAAGTCAGCCCACTGTCCCCTTCAATGGAGACATATGTTCTGCTCCCTGTTGTAGGGTAGCCAAGTTGTACTATTAGAGATAGAGTTGATCAGCAGACACTTCTTAGGTGGAAATATTAAGTTTATTTACAATATACTCAGCAACAACTACATGTGTGCTTTCAACTCCAACTCTACCTCCACACTGACTGCTGAGGTAGCCCGCACTACTCTCCTATTGGTTACTATGGATCATGCGATCTCTCTGAACGAGTATCGTTCTTAAAGGTACATAACACATTAAATAAAACCATAATTACTACAAACCATAATTCCTGTTTGTATGACCAAAGTTGCCCCTGCACAGGTTGGACAATCTGTGACTGAGTCCTCACAGGCATGGCAACCCAGAGAATGGTGACTATGGACCATGTCTCTGGAATATTAGCCCAGGCCCCTGGATTACTAGCCCAGTAACTACCACTATGCCACTACCCCACTAAATAGTTCCATACTCACCAATCTTTGTGACTGTTTTCTATACTTTTGGAGTGGATGTGGTGGTGATCGTCAAAGTATGGGATATTAGAACACTTTTATGAGGGTACAGGAGAGATTTATTAGAATGGTTCCAGAGATGAAGTGTTACATCTATGTGGATAGATTGGCAAAGCCCTAATGTCCTCATCAGAGCAGAGAAGGAGATTTGATAGAGGTGTTTAAAAGCATAAATTGTTTAGCTAGTGTAAATAAAGAGAAACCTCTTCCAATGGCTGAAGGGTTGATAACTAGGGGAGGAACTGTTTTTCATACAACTGATTAGGATTTGGACCACGCTGCCTGAGAGGATGATGGAAACAATTTCAAATAAGAGCTGAATAAATACTTGAAGGCAAAAAGATTACAAAGATTATGGGGAAAGAGAAGGGGAGTGGGATAACTGGAGTGCTTTTCAAAAAAGCCTTTAAAGACTTGATGGGATGGTGGGTTCCTTCTGTACTGTATGATTCTATGTTCTGAAATCAAGTAACCCAGGTCAGTTTAGATACCAAGTGAGGTTTCACGGTACTCTACTGCAAATTCATAACAGGATGCAGCTGCTGCACCAATACACCGACTACCCTACGTCCTGAACAGGACTTGCAAATTGCAAAGAATAGATATTTATATTACACTTCTCACCTCAGGATGTCCTGAAGCTCTTCACAGTCAAAACATGTAGGCACTGTTACATTGTAGGAAATGCATCCAATTGACACGCAGAAAGCTCCCACAAACATCAATGACCAAACAACCTCCACAGATGCTGCCAAACCTGCTGATTTTTTCCAGTATCATCTGTTTTTGTTTCAGATCTCTAATATCCAGTACTTTTATTTTACTGTTTTTATTGCTGTTGGTTGATGGATAAATATTGGCCAGGACAGGGACACGGAGGCTCGCTGCTCTTTAACATTTTGCAGTGGCATCTTTTATATGCGCCCAAGAGGGGCCTCGTTTAATGTCTTATCAGAAATACGGGATTTCTGATATTGTGGCACTCTCTGAGTTCGTATTGGCCTAGAGTAGGCACTCAAATCTCTGGAGTGGGACTTGAACCCACAGGCCTTCTGACTCAGGCAAGAGGGCTATCTCTGAGTGAAGGCCAAACACTGTGGTGACAATGAGCTAACCCCAGACAGGAGGATTCAGTGCATCGAACGTGCAATACAAATGTAATATTGTTCTTATTGTCCGTTATTATAATCCAGCTGGCACATGGTGGGAGTCATTCATAGTATTAATGGAGAAGGGAAAAAATGCCAAGTTGCCTTTTCTTCATACTTAAGCAACTAATTTAGACTTGGAAATACAGATTCTTGAAATGTGAGTCCTGGGAAAGAGAATTTTGCTAGTGCCTGTTAAAAAAAAATGAAAGACAAACACATCACAGCTGCAATAATGATCCTTTTAATACTTGACAGGTCACTTAAGTGTCAAAAAGAACATCCATTCAGCTTTACACATACGAAGGGAGCAGAAAATGTCTCAGTTATCACCTTAGAGCCTGTGCCACAATAAAAACTTCTGCAGCATTTTTCGACAAAAGTAAAATGAACTGGTAAAAGTAAAAAAAAAGAAAACAAACAGACAGTTCAAATACTAGAAATATGACAGGAAATATTGAAAATTCACAGCAGGCAGACAACATCTATACAAAGAAAGGACATTGTCAGAAACTTTGAATTTGAACTGCATCAATGTTGAGCAAGAAATTGAAGAAGGAAAGGCAAGGTCAAAGAATTACAATTTGAGTGATTTTCAGAAATGCTCAGAATTGGTTTTTTTTATTTGTTTATGGGATGTGGGCTTCGCTGACTGGGCCAGCATTTATTGCCAATCCCTAATTGCCCTTGAGAAGGTGGTGATGAGCTGCCTTCTTGAACCGCTGCAGTCCATGGGCAGTAGGTACATCCACAGTGCTGTAAGGAAGGGAGCTCCAGGATTTTAACCCAGTGACAGTGAAGGAACGGCAATATATTTCCAAGTCAGGATAGTGAGTAGCTTAGAGGGGAACTTCCAGGTGGTGATATTCCCATGGGTCTACTGTGCTTCTCCTTCTACATAGTAGCGGTTGTGGGTTTGTAAGGTGCAATCTATGGGCCCTGGGTGAGTCTTGTAGATGGTACACACTGCTGCTCAGTGGTGGACAAGGTGCCAATCAAGCGGGCTGCTTTGTCCTGGATGGTGTTGAACTTCTTGACTGTTGTGGGAGCTGCACTCATCCAGGCAAGTGAAGAGTATTCCATCACACTCCTGACTTGTGCCTTGTAAATGGTGGACAGGCTTTGGGGAGTCAGGAGCTGAGTTACTCGCCACAGGATTCGTAGCCTCTGACCTGCTCATGTAGCCATAGTATTTATATGGCTAGTCCAGTTCAGTTTCTGGTCAATATGGTAACCCCCAGGATGTTGATAGTGGGGTATTCAGTGATGGTAATGCCATTTAATGTTAATGGGCGATGGTTAGGTTCTCCATTGTTGGAGATGATCATTGCCTGGTACTTATGTGGCACATATGTTACTTCCCACTTGTCAGGCCAAGCCTGGATATTGTCCAGGTCTTGCTGCATTTGGTGGACATGGGGCTGCTTCAACATCTGAGGAGTTGCGAATGATGCTGGACATTGTGCAAGAATCAGTGAACATTCCCACTTCTGACCTTATGATGGAAGGAAGATCATTGATGAAGCAGCTGAAGATGGTTTGGCCTAGGACAGTACCCTGAGGAACTCCTGCAGTGATGCCCTGGAGTGAGATGACTTACCTCCAACAACCACAACCATCTTCCTTTGTGCTAGGTATGACTCCAACTAGTGGAGAGGTTTCCCCTGATTCCCATAAAACCCAGTTTTGCTAGGGCTCCTTCATGCCACCCTTGGTCAAATGCTGACTTGATGTCAAGAGGCAGTCACTCTCACCTCACTTTGGGAGTTCAGCTCCTTGTCCATGTTTGGGCCAAGGCTGCAATGAGGTCAGGAGCTGAGTGACCCTGAAAGAACCCAAAAAGTCATCAGCGAACAGGTTTTTGTTTAAAAAGTGCCACTTGATAGCACTGTTGATGACCCCTTTCATTGCTTTACTGATGCTCGAGAGTAGACTGGGCAGGGTAAGTGGCCAGGTTGGGTGTATCCTGCTTTTTGTGTACAGGACTACCTGGGCAAATTTCCACATAGCCAGTTATATGCCAGTGTTGTAGTTGTACTGGTACAGCTTGGCTAGGGGCGTGGCAAGTTAAAGAGCACTAGTCTTCAGCACTATTGCCAGAATATTATCAGAGCCCAAATTCTTTGTAGTATCCAGTGCTTCCAGTCATTTCTCTATATCATGTGGAGTAAATCAAATTGGCTGAAGACTGGCATCTGTGATGCTGGGTACCTCTGGAGGAGGCTGAGATGGATCATCCATTCGGCACTTCTGGCTGAAGATCGTAGCAAATGCTTCAGTCTTATATTTTACATTGATGCGCTGGGCTCCCCCATCATTGAGGATGGGGGTATTTGTGGAGCCTCTTCCTCCAGTGAGTTGTTTAATTGTCCACCACCATTCACAACTGGATGTGGCAAGACTGCAGAGCTTAGATCTGATTTATTGGTGGTGGAATCGCTTAACTCTGTCTATCACTTGCTGCTTATGCTGTTTGGCAGGCAAGTAGTCCTGTGTTGTAGCTTGCATTGTGTCAGCAGTAGCTCAGTTAATAGCACTCTCACATCCAAGTCAGGTATATTGTGGGTTCAATTCCCACTCCAGAGACTTGAGCATGAAATCCAGGCTGATGGTCCAGTGTGGTACTGAGGGAATACTGCATTGTTGGAGATGCCATCTTTCAGATGAGGTATTAAACCAGGGCTCTATTTGCTCTCTCAAGTGGATGTCAAAGATCTTGGTATTTTTAGCCAATACTTATCCAAAGCACCAAGTGTACTGACCACAATCAGCCACAACCCAGTTTTACGAATGGAGCTTCAAATAGATGTTTGGTCCCCTGTTGGCAAATGCAAAAGACACTAACATCTGTTTCAGGCACTTGCCATGGACATCTCACAACCTGACAACCAGCTTTCTTCTTGCTGGGAACGAGCATGCACCTACCACCCACCATGTTTTATACCTGTACAACAGACAGGGCATTGACCTGTTATCAAGCCATTCTCATCCTTAGCACTCCAGAGAAGCATAAAGAAGATGGAATGTCCAAAGCTAATCCTTCTTCGACCTCTTTTCTTTTGTCAGAAAGAGAAACCAGCCACACACCCGATGTACAGAGGAGAGCACTGCAGTTGCAATTGGAGCAATAACTCACCACAAATCAGAGCTGAACAGGTTCCAAGGAGAACTCTAAGATCATATTTCCAGAAAGCCACAGGCTGGTGGTGAAAGGATCAACTTATTTAATTTTTTGGATCTTCTGGGGAATCATGAGTAATGAAATGGTTAGGTGATGAATGAAATAATTCAGCCCGTAACCTGGACCACATTGATTTGGAACAAAGGGCTGGACTGATGGGCTACCTAAATACAAGAGAGTATTGTTCATGCAATTCCTAATGTGATATGGAAATCAAAAGGAGTGTTAGTCATTAAGAGTATAATTGTAATGCACTAATTGTTGGTACTGCCTCTCATTCACAATTGTGAATGTAATTAATAGTACCACAAGCTGATGGAATACCTAAACTGTCTGTCCCTATGCGTGTATTAATTGGCTCAAGTACTGGTGCTGAACTAGGATCCCAAAAGCACAGCCAGCCACCAATTAAATACCTCAAATTTGTCCTAGCAGGCATTGAACTGTGTTGCCAGACAGATGCAGCTCCATGGTATTATGCTGAGGCTTCCTAATGAATTGATTGATTAAGTGGCTAATTCTATTTTCATAACTGGTTGGTGAATAGAGATTTTATTAGCTGGCAGATGAGTACGGAGCATCTGCCAACAATATGTTTCTCATTGCAATATAATATCAATCATCATAATCCACACTATTGTGCACCTGATAGGCAAGGCTACCAACCTATAGTTTCCATTGAATAGGCAGTTAAAGATTCGTTGTAGCACAATTTGTATCAATAGAAAATACATTTTGGTTTCATGTTGATGCAAGCTGTGCCTTGTAAATATGATGTGAAGTTATTAAATTGAACTCAGGAAAGATGTATCCCATTTCTTAAAACATTCAATGTGTATATGGAATTGAGGTCCAACTATCGCATCCAGGGTGACAAAATAAAAAGAATGTTGATCAGGACAACTCATGCAGTATTTAGTACTTGACAAAGAAAGAACTTCATCATACAGTACTTTACATAACAACCTCAGGATATCCCACAGTGCTTCACAGCCCATGAAGTGTCATCACTGTTCTAATGTAGAAAACATGGCAGCCAATTTGCACACAGCAAACTCCCACAAACAACAATGAGATAATGACCAAATAATCTGTTTTACTGATATTGGTTGAGGGATAAATATTGGCCATGGTGAAGTCTCCTGTGCTTCTACAAAATAGTGCCTCAAGACTCACGCATCCATCAGAGAGAACATACAGGGCCTTGATTTAATATCGCATCTGAAGTGTAGTGATCCCTCAGTACTGCACTAGAGCATCAGCCTAGATTTGTTTACTCAAGTTTCTGGAGTGTGACTTGAACCACAACCTTTTGACTCAAGAGCTCTACCAACTGAGCCACAGCTGGCAGTAAAATAAGTGGACCTGATAATCTGTTTTCAATGGTGCTGTTAGAATAATGGATGTTGGCAAGGACAGAGAGCTTTCAATAATGAGTGTCATGGGATCTTTTACAGCCACTTGAATTGGCAAACAGGAGCTCAATTTACCATCTTGTCCAGTAGACTTTAATCATAACAGGTCACAAGGTTTGAGGTGATATACTTCAATGTAGTACTAAGGGACTACAGCTTTGTCACAAATGTTCAGGAGGCCATTAAAAGTCAGAAGAAGAGCAAGGAGCTGAAGCTTGGCACTCAACTAATAATAGATTAACTAATGTGATCAAACAACCCTTTGCAAAATGGTTAGTACCCCCTCATGTTCTCAATTTTCAATTCAACCTAGTTCATTAAATACAGTGTTAATGTTAATGCCAGTATTACAGACCTCTTCTGATGACCATACCTGATCTGGACGACTGACTGGGCTTTATAACCTTGCTTATTTTACTCAATCAGCTGAACTTGCGATCACAGTTTGGGAGACTAACTGGCTGCCACCATGGACTCCCTATGTTTCCAGGCCTCTTTAATAATGGGGGTGAACGCACACTTCATCATGCACTGACCATTCCTCTCATTGCCATTTGTGGGGTGCATAGCGGCTGCCTAATTTGCCTATAGCACTTTTCAGAGGTAATTATCTTCTTGCAATTATGCAGCAGCTTCTCATGTTGAAATGTTTCAAAGTGCCTTTGTTCCACTGCAATTGTTATTGCATCCATACATTCACTGTGGGAGGCACTTTGGGGCATTTCAGCCTGCAAAACCATAATTTTTTTCATGGGATGCGGGCGTCACTGGCATGGCCAGCATTTGTTGTCCATCCATAATTGCCCCTGCACTGAGTAGCTTGCTAGGCTGTTGCAAAAGGTAGTTAAGAGTCAACCACATTGCTGTGGGTCTGGAGTCACATGTAGACTGGACCAGGAAAGTACTTCCAAGATTCCTTCCCTAGAGGACATTAGTGAACCAGATGGGCTTTTCCCTACAGCAATGAATGATCACGGTCACCATTACTGAAACTAGTTTTATATTCCTGATTTATTAATTGAATTTAAATTCCATCAGCTACCATGGTGGGATTTAAACCCTTGTTTTTTTTTAAATTCATTTTGTGGGATGTGGGCATTGCTGGCTTGGCCAGCATTTAGTGCCCATGCCCCTAATTGCCCTTGAGAAGATGGTGATGAGCCACCTTCTTGAACCGCTGCAGTCCTGTGGACTAGATACATCCGCGGTGCTGTTAGGGAGGGAGCTCCAGAACTTTGACCCAGCAACAATGGCGACATATTTCAAAGTCAGGATGGTGAGTGGATTGGAGGGGAACTTCCAGGTGCTGGTGTTCCCCTGTATATGCTGCCCTGGTCCTTCTAGGTGGTAGCAGTCATAGGTTTGGAAGGTACAGCCTAAGGAGCCTTAGTGAGTTCCTGCAATGCATCTTGGATGGTACACACTGCTGCCACTGTGCATCAGAGGTGGAGTGAATGTTCGTGGATGTGCCAATCAAGTGGGCTGCTTTGTCCTGGATGGTGCCAAGCTTCTTTTATTATTCGTTCATGGGTTGTGGGCATCACTGCTAGGCCAGCATTTATAACCCATCCCTAAATTCCCTTGTTCAAAGGGCATTTCAGAGTCAACCACATTGCTGGAGTCACATGTAGGCCAGACCAGGTAGATGGCAGATTTCCTTCCCTAAAGGGCATTAGTGAACCAGATGGGTTTTTAGAACAATCGACAATGGTTTCATGGTCATCATTAGACTTTTTTAAATTCCAGATTTTTATTATCCCATCGGGCACCATCTGCCATGGTGGGGTTCAAACCCCAGTCCTAAGAGCATTACCCTAGGTCTCTGGATTACCAGTCCAGTGACAATACCACTACACCATGAGCTGCACTCATCCAGGCAAGTGAAGAGTAAAACAAAAACAGAATTACCTGGAAAAACTCAGCAGGTCTGGCAGCATCGGCGGAGAAGAAAAGAGTTGACGTTTCGAGTCCTCATGACCCTTCGACAGAATTTGAGTTCGAGTCCAGGAAAGAGCTGAAATATAAGCTGGTTTAAGGTGTGTCAAGTGAAGAGTATTCCATCACACTCCTGACTTGTGCCTTGTTGATGGTGGACAGGCTTTGGGGAGTCAGGAGGTGGGTTACTCGCTGCAGAATTCCTAGCTTCTGACCTGCTCTTGTAGCCACAGTATTTATATGGCTAGTCCAGTTCTGTTTCTGGTCAATGGTAACCCCAGCATGTCGATAGTGGAAGATTGACCGATAGTAAGGCCATTGAATGTCAACCGGCGATGGTTAGATTCTCTCTTGTTGGAGATGGTCATTGCCTGACACTTGTGTGGCATGAATGTTACTTGCCACTTGTCAGCCCAAGCCTGGATATTGTCCAGGTCCTGCTGCATTTAGAATTGGACTGCGTCAGTATCTGAAGAGTCGCGAATGGTGCTGAACATTGTGCAATCATTGGCGAACATCCCCATTTCTTACCTTATGATGGAAGGAAGGTCATTGATGAAGCAGCTAAAGATGGTTGGGCCTAGGACACTGCCCTGAGGAACTCCTGCAGTGATGTGCTGGAACTGAGATCATTGACCTCCACCAACCACAACCATCTTCCTTTGTGCTAGGCATGGGCTTCTGGATTACTAGTCCAGTGACATTACCGCGACTCCACGATCTCCCACTGATAGTTGATGATAGTTCCATTGGCATCATTACTGGGAGTAGCTTTCAATTCCCAGGTTTTATTAATTGATTTAAATTCCAACAGCTGCCATGTGGGATTTGGACCCGTATGCCCAGAGCATTAACCGGGCCTCTGAATTACTTGTCCAGTTTTAATTGTATCTGATTATAATTTTTAAACATAATGTCTCTATTTTATAAGCTACAGAAGAAGATGAGAAGAATGGACCCAGGGAGTGCTACACCTTCGAAGCTGCCATTTTTCAGATAAGATTTTTAACCGAGGCTGCATCTGCGCGCTCTGGCGGAAGTTGACAATTCCAGAGAACTCCAGGGGAGCTCTCACTGGTATCCTAGCCCCTCAAGCAATGCTTAAAAAACAGATCACATGGTTATTATCTCATTGCATCCAAATCCTGGATACGGCCCATAAACAGGCAGTTGACACACCCAATCTCATACAGGTGCTAGATGAGAAAATTGGGTCTTTTCTCATTGGGGTTCCACATGTGAAGATACATTCAGAATTAGGAATTTTAATAGATAAGGGAGTCAAGGTTATGGACAGTGGCCGTCAAAGTGAGGATGAGTCCACAACGAAATCAGCCCTAATTTTATTGAATTTTGAAGGGGTGAAAAGCCTACTCCTGTTCATAAGTGCTATGTTCTCATGAAAGTTGTGACTGAGGTAAATTTGGAGAAATGTATTCCACTGGTTGGTGAGTCAAAGGGCACAATTTTTAAGAATGAAATGAAGGGGAAGCCAGAAAAATGTTTTTCTTTTGTATGATGGGTTGATGGGATATGGAAAACCCACCCAGAAAAAGTAGGTGAAACAGAAGCCATAATAGCTTCTAAAAGAGAATTGGAAAGATATTTGAAAATTAACGTATTTTAAAGGAATAGGGTAAAATCAGAAGAAAGGAACTGAGAGTCTACTTTGTTCTGACATGCTCAAATGCGATGGGCTGAATGGCCTTTTTCTCTGCTAGACAATTCTGTCGTTTGTATGAAATGGAGAAAAAGCGGAGTGTTGCACCAGAATTACACAAATATTCTCACACAGATGATTCAGAGTTTGAGTGCATTCGTTAACCTCACCCCGAGATAACAAACTTGAAGTATGTTCAGTCATGTAGCACAGCAATATTAGACCATAAGACCATAAGACATAGGAGGAGAACTTAGGCCAATCGGCCCATCGAGTCTGCTCCACCATTCAATCATGGCTGATAAGTTTCTCAACCCCATTCTCCCGCCCGTAACCCTTGATCCCCTTACCAATCAAGAACCTATCTATCTCTGTCTTAAATACACTCAATGACCTGGCCTCCACAGCCTTCTGTGGCAATGAATTCCATAGATGTTGCCATAATGCTTATCAATTCTAACCATTTCTCAACACAAAAGTACTTGCATCATTTGGGGTGAGCAGGTATAGATCAGTGATAAGTGTGCGTACATTTGTCAGCTATCTGCTATTTATTTAACTTTTAGTCTTGTCGAATATTGAAATTAGTCCTTAGCAGTTGACTCAATGCAGCATCTCGGGATCATAAAATCAAAATTAACATGGCTGAGCACTTTGAAATATCTGTTTTGAAATACTCTTAATCATTAAGTAGAGAAAAGAAAGCAATAGCATAAGGAGTAAATACATTTCAAAACATATTGATTAGTATCAAACAGAGATTGGTACTAATGCATTGACCTATGAGGAGATAGTTTTCACATTTGTTTCCATGTGTATTCTACTAGGTGAGTTCCCTATCTCTCCAATAGGAAGCACTCTTTTCCTCACAGCATCACTAAGGATTTACAGTGCAACAACTTGTATTTATCTAGCACCTTTAACATAATAAGACCTAAGGTACTTCACAGGATTACTATAAAGCAAAATTTGGTTTTGAACCACTACCTTCAGTCAGAATGTGACGGGTTCAAGTCCCACTCCAAGGCTTGACTGCAAAGATCAAGGCTGAAATTCCAGTGTAGTACTGAGGGAGTGCTGCACTTTTGGATGTACTGCCTTTCAGATGCGATGTTAAACTGAGAATCTCAGGTGGGTGGAAATGATAGTATGACTATATTTTGAAGGAGAGCAGTGGAGTTATTCCCAGTGTCCTGGCCTGTAATATTTATCCCTCAATCAACATCCAAACATCAGATTAGCTGGTCCTCATCACAATGCTGTTTGTGGGAGCCTGCTGTGTGCATCTTTTAGATGGTACACACTGCTGTCACTGTGCCTTGGTGGCAGAGCAGTGAATGTCTAAGTTGGTGGATGGGTGCCAATCAAGCAGACTGCTTTATCCTGGACTCCAGGCATCCTCCAATCAAGGTGCCATCAGCATAAGAAGCAAATTACAGAATCACAGAATTATCACAGCGCAGAAGGAGGCCATTTGGCCCATCATGTCTGCACCGGCTCTCCAAAAGACCAACTCACCTAGTGCCATTTCCTGTAACCCTGCACGTTCTTCCTTTTCAGATAATGGTCTAATTCCCTTTTGAATGCTTTGATTGAACCTGCCTCCACCATACTGTCAGGCAGTGCATTCTAAACTTTAACCACTTGCTGTGTGAGAAAGAATTTTCTCATATCACTTTTGCTTCTTATCAGTGCCCTCTCATTCTTGAACTACTTTGTCCGGACAACCACGTTAGTTTGAATACCTCTATCAAATCACCTCTCAGCCTTCTTTCCTCCAAGGAATATAGTCCCAACTTCTCCAATTTATCTTCATAATTGAAGTTCCTCATTCCTGGAACCACTCTCATGTATCTTCTCTACACTATCTCCAATACCTCCACGAATAGTCAACAAATGGTGTAAGACATTACACAAAGCAATTCAATTTTACTAAAGCATCACTATCAGACTAAAACTGAGTGCAGGAACTGTAAAACAACACTAAACTTGGTCAATAAATAGTGTTTTCAATGTTTTTCATATTTGCTCTCATGATGTGGCTGGCAGAACCATAGTTTTTATCCACGTTCAGTTGCCCTGTGTAGTGCTCGGCCTTCTTCCTGAACTGTTGTAGCCCTTGTGGTGAAGGTGCACACATTAGCTAGAGAATTCCAGGATTTTCCCTCAGATATTATGAAGGAATGTTGATTTATATCCAAGTCAGGGTGGCATGTGAACCCGAGGCAAACTTGGAGGCAATTGAGTTCTCAATAGGTGTCGGCCATGTCAGCTCACACCTCTGAGTCAGAAGTTTGTGGATTCAAGTCTCACTTCAGAGACTTGATCATAAAATGTAGGCTGATAGTCACAGTGCAGGGCTGGGGGAGTGCTGCAGTGTCAGAGGTGCAGTCTTCAGATGAGGCATTAAACGAAGATCATGTCTGCTCTGTCAGGCTGATTTTTAAAAAAAACTCCTATGGCATTATTTCGTAGAAAAGCGGGGGTGATCTCTCTGGTGTCCTGGACATGTACACTCATCAAACAACATCAGTAAAAGGGGTTAACTGGTCATTATTACATTGTGGTTTGCATGCAGTTCAGCTGCCATCTTCCCTACGTTATTACAGAGATTTTGCTTAAGAAGTGTTTCAGCCTTGTAAAGTGCTTTAGGATGTTACATGTCCTTTTTTTTTGTTCTTTCATAATATTGATGCTCTCATCCTTGAATCCAAAGGGTTAGAAGGTGCTGTTGTGACAACAGGGAGATCCACAGATGATAAAGAATTAAGGCAAAATTGGAAAGGAGGCAATATATACACACTTTTTCTATTCATTTAGTCTGTGGACATCCTGGAAATTATTGCCCATCCCTATATTGCCTTGAGTAACAGCCCAACCGAGAGACTTGCCTGGCCACTTTAGAGAGTAATTAAGAGTTAACCATATTGGATGGGACTGGAGACATATGTAGGCCAGAACAGGTAAGAGACAGCAAGATTTCCTTTCCTGAACCAGCTGGATTTAAACAACAATCAGACAACTTCTTCCAGCTGGTAACAGTTTTTCCAATTTCCAGATTTTGTAACCGTGTTAAAATTCTCAAACTGCCACTGAGGGATGTGAACTCACATTCCCTGGACTATTAATCCAGCAAGAGAACCACTATACATCCATACCCTTTCAAGTGGGAGAAGTCTACCTGCATGTCCACAGATGACAACTTTGTCACAGGGACATTGCGCTCCTATATGAGTTCCTCTTTCCCCCATCCCATGACAAGCCAAAGATCCCATTTAGTTACAAAGACAAATGAAATAAAACAAACTTTTTGATGTGGCTTAGTGGCTACTTTATTTATTATATTTTATGATATCTTCCTTGTCTAAAGTAACTCAGTTAAATTGGACAATTATGTTTAAAGAGATTGGGTTATAGGAAAGAGAATGCTAAGGGCACCTAATTTGAAAGAGACAAAGCAGGCTGTCTCTGTAAGATGAAATGAAATTACTTCTTGGAACAATGGCGTTATGATGATAATAACACTCTCATGAATATTTCCTATTCTTCTTCTTAATAGATTTTGGCATATGCATGTGGAGTTCATTTCTAGGGAAACCTGGCATGCTTTACCTTGGAATCTATCACAAAGGAAAACAGGCCTCTCCACCCAAATAATCCTCTACACAAGCTATATTTCCATGTGGTCACTGTTCTTTTTACCTCTTTGCTCCCCTTCCTTCAATCATCTATCTCGCCTATTCTTAAGTCTTGACATTGTGATCCAGAGGTTCAGGCACATGGGGTGCACAGGTCCCCTTCCCTTCACCAGAATGATGAAGCCTGAAAGTCATCAGGTACTTGGCCTCAGGCCTCATTATAATGCAACAGGCTTGGGACTATGAAGAGTTAGTAAAAGAATTATGCCACTGTTAGATTGCAATGACCCCCCAAGTAATTGGATTGAAGGGGGTGGAGGGGGTGGCAGCAGGAGGGGTTCCATGGAACTCGGAATCGGGGAGCAGAGGGTCCAAAAATTGGTGGGGAGGGGTGGGTTGTGGGCATCAACAATCAGCCGATCAGTGACACTGGGAATTGGTGTGTTCTTAACGTAAGTAGGTACTGGGGGTTACTGAGGAAGGTGGAGGGTGGTGGGGGCAGGGTGGAGGATGGGAGGTGCTGAGTGCTATGGACTGCTGCAGTATGCGTGCTTCCTGCCTGGATATTGAGGCCTTATGTATCAATGACACCCGAAAAACAGTTGCCCCATGAACTGATTTCTGGCTTGTTTCTCTCTTTCACTTATTTCACAGCTTCCCAAAATCCTCTGTGTAAAAAAAATGCACATTTTTCTGCTCCTTGTCCGAAATCTCTTATAATTATTCTTCTGTCGGCAGCCCCATCACTTCATAATTTTAAACACCTCTATCAAATCACCCCTGTTCTATCAAAAACGACCCCAATTTTCCTTCACCGTGGCATGAAGACAAAGCTTGGAAGTTGGACCAGAATACAAACTGCACTGAACATCTCCGCATTTTTATTCTTAACATAATGCCGGCATCTACACTTCGATGACTATTAATTAAATTAAAACTCAAGACTGTGTGAATCAAGCATATTAATTAGCTTGTACTGGACTGAAATATTACTAATTAATCCACTGCATGTACTGAAAATAAAACTATCTGCAGGACAGTCTTTCTGTACAACTTTATTAACTAAAAGTAAATTAGCCACCAATTCTATTAAAAGGGAGAATATTATTAATAAATAATGCTAACTGGAGCTGATTTGTATTTTCACATCAGATAAATTACTCAACTTAAAAATACCAGCAGCTCAAAAAAATTGAGTACTCTCTTTATGAAGCTCAGAGGCCTGTTTATGTCATTGGAGGCAAAAGAGATAAATCGATTATGCTAAAAAGTTTAATTAGAATGCAAATTTTGCCCTAAAATTCAAGAAATATCTCTTGCACTAACAAAGTGCTAAGCTGAGGAGATTGCTTCTGGAGTTCAGCTTTTGATACCCAACAGTTGGGTTTTGCCAGCATCAAAGATGGAGATCTAGTTTTGACCAGTCTGTTCAAGGCTCTCCAGACCACCTTACCTGCCTCACGATCTCTCACTCAGCTACTGATGTTTGAACTGCATCCTCTGAGGACGAAGACAAGGCCCTGTCTGCCCTGTCAGGTGGGGTGTCAAAGATCCCACAGCACTATTTCGAGGAAGAGCAGTGGAACCATTCGGCCCTTCTAGTCTGTGCCGAAATATTATTCCGCTAATCCCATTGACCTGCACCCAGTCCATAACTCTCCAGACCTCTCCCATCCATGTATCTATCCAATTTATTCTTAAAACTTAAGAGTGAGCTCGCATTTACCACATCAGATGGCAGCTCGTTCCACATTCTCACCTTTCACTCTGAGTGAAGAAGTTCCCCCTAATGTTCCCCCTAAACCTTTCCCCTTTCACCCTAAAGCCATGTCCTCTCCTGTTTATCTCTCCTAATCTAAGTGGAAAAAGCCTACTCACATTTACTCTGTCCATACCCCTCATAATTTTGTAAACTTTTATCAAATCTACCGTCCTGACCAGTGTTTATCTCTCAAACAAAATCCGTAGAAACAGGTCACCTGGTTATTACCTCACTGCTGTTTGTGGGAGCTTGCTGTGCACAAATTGGCTGCTGCGTTTCCTACATTACACCAATGACTACACTTTGATGGTATTTCATTGGGTTTTTCGGATCATTCAAGTAGGACTGGAAAATTATATTGTGAGTTACTCTTTCTTGGACTCGAACTCAAGTTCTGTCGAAGGGTCATGAGGACTCGAAACGTCAACTCTTTTCTTCTCCGCCGATGCTGCCAGACCTGCTTAGTTTTTCCAGGTAATTCTGTTTTTGTTTTGTGAGTTACTTATTTGAATATTACAGTCGTACATTGCTGGAGAACACTTACGAGTACATCTTGCTGGCCAACCAACGCATTCAACTATGCGTCATATCCAGTGATGACATTTATAGATAATGGACATATCCACTTAAAGAAATACTGCAACATCCTCCTTATTTCCAAAGTTAAGGTCACACTCTATATAAATAAACAGATAATAACAAGGATGTCGTTACGCTATTTACATTACAGCAACATGTTTGCACATTGTCAATTTACAACTTTATGAGGCTCTGAAATGTAAAGGTGGTTTGCTGATATAACCCGATCTGATCATAGTGAAACTCCTTTGAGATCTCTGACTGTTATAGTGGCCTTGATTCATAAAAAGTGTGTTGCTTTCTTGTACAACAATACATTCAGATCTCACCGTTGGACATGTTCCTTTTGCCATAGAATTACTAGATGTTGTATAACTGGCCTTCTCCCTGAGTTGATTGCAGCGTAATGCCACTCCATTTGGTGTCACCACTTCAAAAGATTTTGGGCTCTCAATAAATCTTAGCTATTCCAGCTGCAAACCACTTTGCATCTGTTGGATGTAGAATCCAAACTTTTTGTCCTATGGTCAAACTTGGCAATTATTCACCTGAACATCGGTCAAGCAGATCCTTCATCTTTCCCTGTTTTTCAAGCAGTTTGTCGCATACAACTGGAAACTAGTATAGGTGATGGCTTGGAAGAGTCATAGACTTCTAGACATTTACGGCACAGAAGGGGGCCATTCGGCCCATCATGTCCACGCCAGTCAACAAAGATCTGACTACATTAATCCCATTTCCCAGCGCTTGGCCCATAGCCCTGGAGGCTATGGCAGTGCAAGTGAATATATAAATACTTCTTAAATGTTGACAGTTTCTGACTCAATCACCCTTTCAGGCAGTGAGTTCCAGATTCCCGCCACCCTGTGGGTGAAAAAAAATTCTCCTCAACTCCCCTCTTAGCCTTCTACCTCTTACCTTGAATCTATGCCTCCTGGTTATTAACACCTTTACTAATGGAAAAAGTGCCTTCCTATCCACCCTATCTATGCCCCTCATAATCTTATAAACCTCTATCAGGTCCCATTTCAATCTTTGCTTCTCCAAGGAAAACAACTCCCCTCCTATGCAATCTTCCCTTATAGCTCAGACCCTCCAGCCCAGGCAGCATCCTGATAAATCTCCCACTGCTCTGACACAGTTTTATACGCAAGTAGCTGCTCCCAGTCCACTTGGGCCAAATCATATCTCATTTTAGTAAAATTAGCCTTTCCCCAGTTTAGAACTTTTATTCCCGGCCCAACCTTATCCTTTTCCATAACTATCCTGAATCTAACTGAGTTATGGCCACTGGCTGAGCTTATGTTTGGGAGGCAGGTCATTCAGACTTGCCTCTCAAATATAAGCCCAGCCAGTGAGGGTAACTGGCACTCAATGGTGTTGCCATTAGGTGTAGCATTGCAATCTAGAAATCCTGCCTTGTTCCCAGCACTAAATAAAAGTCTTAACAGTGTGAACAATTCGCTCCACTAGGCTGTTTGATCAGTGATAATGTGTCGATGGTGTAATCAATGCCCCACTTCGCACACACATCTCGAAATGCCCATGTACCCAGGACCATTGTCTAAGACTATTCCTTGTGCTGTCCCAAACAAACTGACAATAGCACTCAGTGTACTGGCTGCAGTCAATATATCGTGTAGTTGTCGAATCATTGGAAACTTGAAAAAATAGTTCTTTAACAGTAAAAAATCATCACCGCAAACACTAATTAGGTCTATAGCAATTCTTGTCCATGGGTGCGATGTAATCTATTGAGGTATCAATGGCTCCTTGTGCTGATTTCATGGTGTGCTGAACCTCACACACCCTCAAAGTCTTCTCTCTATCATTGCTGATCACTGGCCAGTATAGGGTTTCCATTACCAGATGTCCAGTGCACTCGATGCCTATGTAAGCCTGGTGTAATTGTGTAAGAATGTCTGGTCAAAATGACTCAGATATCAGAACCTGTCTACCCTTTAATACTATGCCTCTGGATATTCCTAATTCACCTCGGTAGAACTGAAATGGTCTTAAGCTTTCATGGATATCTTGCAGTGCATCAAGCCAAACATTGCTTATGGTTTCCATAGTGCCTGGAGTACTGGATCCTGGGATGTATCTTCTTGCAATGGCTGATACTTGTGTTGCCCAAAACTTATCAAATTGAATTGTAACACATTTCGACTTCAGTATCTGCTGAATCGACTTGCAGATCCAATGAAGCACCCGCATTCTTTGTTGGATTCAGCAACCTGCTTAAGTTGCCCAAAGTAACCACCAAGTTACCCGGCTTATATTGAACATCGCAATCATGTCCTTGAATTTTGATCTGCAAACGTTGCAACCAAGGTGATGCACATTCCAATGGTTTCCACCATATCATTTCAAGGGGTTTGTGGTCTGTTTTCACAATGAATCTCTATCCTAACAGATAAGTACTAAATTGTGTCATACCAAATACTAGACTTGGCATCCCCCGCTGTATATTTGAATAATTCATTTATGCAGGGTGATAATGTCTTTGATCCAAATGCAATGGCTTTTCCATCCTGCAGAATATAAGCTTCAAGTCCTCCTGAGATGTATCTACCACCAAGGTGGTTTCTTTACTTGGGAGGTAAATGTGGAGTGAGAGCGTTTCCTCTGACAATGGCTTTTTAAGTGTCTCAAATATGTGCTGATGGTCCTCTTGCCATGTGAGTGGTACTTCCTTCATTATTAATTCCCTCAGCAATGATGCCTTCTGAGCAAAGTTGGGAACTTATGGTGCAAGAAAGTTAAACAATCCCAGATAATGATGTAGATCCTCCCTGTCCTGTGGCATAGGCATGGAGTGTAGTCCTCCTATTTGCACTTAATAACATTGCTCGAATATATAGAACTGAGAAAGTTAATGTGATGCACATTCACCTCGCATTTTTGACTATTGAAGACAAGACCTTCAATATGTGATGCCTCCATTAAGAGGTGTAAATTGAAATTGTGTTCTTCCTTCATCTTGCCTACCACAGCAATATCATTGGCAATGCAAATACATCCCGGCATTTCTCCAGAGGTTCAGTCCATGTGCTGTTGGAACAAGTCCTGGCTGATTGATAATCCAGCAGTGCCTTACAAACCGTGTCTGAAATATTGTCAACCCCTGTGAGCCTTCTGTCAGTTGGACAGACCAGTAATTGTTTTTAGCATCCAACTTGGAGAAGAATGTTGCACCAGTGAATCTTGTGTGGACATCTTTTCAATGCTCTGAGACATATACTAATCGTTCCGTCCTTTACCACACACGTTACCGAACTGCAGTCCGTGCACTGTTGTACTTAATGGATAATACCATTCTGCTCCGTTTTGTCCAGTTTAATGTGTCTTGGATATGAATCCTACATTTTCTCAGAGGGTCTATTGACAGAATTGCCTCCTCTTCTCCATTTAAAACTGGTGATTTTATCAAACCAGTCTGGTATTTAGATTTCCAGTCAAGGACTGACTCAGTGGGATTGTTCTTGATAGCTGGTATCCCAACTAGTTGTTGGCACCATGAATAGTAATGATAGTAATGAGCTTAATCTCGCCACACACTAGAAGGCTTACTGTACCTGGACCTTGGGTATTAAGGAGATAAAGATTTATGGTGACCATGCCAATTGATTGTGACTGCATTTCAGTGTTATTGTAGTAATGTAATGAATTGCTGATCCATTGTCCTCACATTGAGGATACCCTCCATCATGTTGTGTGGCATTACTGCTGTGCTAAATGGGATAAACTTCGAACAGATCTAGCAGCTCAAAACTGAATATCCATGAGGCAAACTCATTGCCTGGCATATGCCTCACTCTACCAAGTTAGGGGTTCAACTCTGGTTCAATGAAGAGTGCAGGAGGGCATGCCAGGAGCAGCATCAGGAATACTTAAAAATGAGGTGTCAACCTGGTGAAGCTACAACACAGGACTACTTGTATACTAAACAACGGAAACATCATACGATAGTCAGAGCTAAAAAAGCTCACAACCAAAGGAACAGATCTAAGCTCTGTAGTCATGCAACATCCAGTCATGATTGATGGTGGAAAATTAAACTAACTGGAAGAGGAGGCTCCATAAATATCCCCATCCTCAATGATGGGGGAGCCCAGCACATCAGTGCAAAAGAAAAGGCTGAAGCATTTACAACCATTTGCAGCCAGAAGTGCCGAGTGGATGATTCATCTTGGCCTCCTCCTGATGTCCCCAGCAACACAGTCTTCTGCCAATTTGATCCAATCCACATGGTATCAAGAAGCAGCTGAAGGCACTGGATTCTGCAAAGCCTAAGGGTCCTGACAATATTCCAGCAATAGTACTGAAGATTTGTGCTCCAGAACTTGTTGCGCCCCTAGCCTAGCTGTTCCAGTACAGCTACAACACCGGCATCTACCTGGCAATGTGGAAAATTGCCCAGGAATGTCCTGTACACAAAAAACAACCTGGCCAATTACCACCCCATTAGTCTCCTCTCGATCGTCAGGGTCATCAACAGTGCTATCAAGTGGCACTTGATATGCCATAGGTCTCTGAAGGCGGAGGAGTATGTTAGTGGGGTGGTGAAAAAGGCATATCAATCGAGGCATAGATTACAAAAGTCAGGAGTTCATGTTGGAGTTGTATAGATCCTTGGTGAGGCCACAGCTGGAGTACTGTGTACAGTTCTGGTCACCACATTATAGGAAGGATGTGATTTCACTGGAGGGGGTGCAGAGGAGATTCACCAGGATGTTGCCTGGGATGAAACATTTAAGTTATGAAGAGAGGTTGGATAGACTTGGGTTGTTTTCACTGGAGCAGAGAAGACTGAGGGGCGACCAGATCGAGGTGTACAAGATAATGAGGGGCATGGACAGGGTGGATAGGAAGCAGCTGTTCCTCTTTGTTGAAGGGTCAGTCACGAGGAGACACAAGTTCAAGATGAGGGGCAGGAGGTTTAGGGGGGATGTGAGGAAAAACCTGTATTCTCAGAGGGTGGTGACGGTCTGGAATGCGCTGCCTGGGAGGATGGTGGAGGCGGGTTGCCTCACATCCTTTAAAAAGTACCTGGATGAGCACTTGGCACATCATAACATTCAAGTCTATGGGCCAAGTGCTGATAAATGGGATTAGGTAGGTAGTTCAGATGTTTCTCATGTGTCGGTGCAGACTCGATGGGCCGACGGGCCTCTTCTGCACTGTGTGATTCTGTGATCCTGTGAATAACCTGCTCACTGTCGCCTAGTTTGGGTTTACCTTCATCAATGCTTCATCAATGATCTTCCCTCAATCATAAGGTCAGAAGGGAGGATGTTTGCTGATGATTGCACAATGTTTAGCACCATTCATGAGTCCTGAGCTACGGAAGCAGTCTGTGTCCATATGTAACAAGACCTGGACAATATTCAGACTTGGGGTGATAAGTGGCAAGTAAAACTCATGCCACACAAATGCCAGGCAATGACCATCTCCAGCAAAAGAATATCTAACCATCATCCCTTGACATTCAATGGCATTACCATCACTGAATCCCCCAATATCAACATCATGGGGGGTTACCATTGACCAGAAACTGAACTGGACCACATAAAAACTGTGGCTATAAAAGCAGGTCAGAGTCTAGGAATCCTGCGACGAGTAACTCGCCCCCGACTCCCCAAAGCCTTTCCATCATCTACAAGGCACAAGCCAGGAGTGTGATGGAATACACTCCACTTGCCTGGATGAGTGCAGCTCCAACAACACTCAAGAAGCTCGACACCATCCAGGACAAAACAGCTTGCGTGCTTTTTCAGGCCCTCACCCATGAAGTGGTGTTTTGGCACAATCAGTGCAACACCCAAATGGCTGTAATGGTTGTGATGGCTTTTATCAGTCTTTTTAAAGCCTGCCTTTGACTACTCGCCTACCCGACTACACTGGCCCAATTAAAATCAACTTATTGCACCCCTTTGCTACTGATCAGTGACCCCTTTGTACATTTACTCACTGTTCCCAATGCTTCACCTCTTGGAGATCTGTTGGTACCTTCTGCTTCCCTCACAGATTGCTGGCGTAGTCCCAAGCTGAAGCTAATGCCCTCTTGATGTTCCTTGCTTCTTTGAGGTTCCCAAATTCGACAAGCTGTGGGTTTTCTTTTCTAAACTCAATGTGCTGTTATTGTGCTGCATGTGGCAATCTTCAAGTGTGTAGAATCTTGAAAAGTCATCAAAGTTGCAACAATGCCGCATCTGTGGAGCTTCAATTCTTCAAAACCTTCAAAGTCCAAAGTTTGCTACCAAGTTATAAAGGGTGTGCTTTAAAAGTACAAAATCTTCAAAATCCCATTAGCTGCCACTATGTTGTGTTTCGTTCTATCCTTCTGACACAAACTTACAATTCACTCAGGTAGAACTGGTGAACTATATTATGAAAATTCTGAGGGCCCTTAGCTTCTTCCTTGAACAGAGGCCCGAACAATCCCCATCCACCACTACTCTCCTCCGTCTGGCTGAACTTGTTCTCACACTGAAAAATTTCTCCTCCAACTCCTCTCACTTCCTCCAAATAAAAGGTGTGGCTATGGGTACCCACATGGGCCCCAGCTATGCCTGTCTCTTTATGGGGTATGTGGAACATTCCTTGTTCCAGTCCTACTCCGGCCCCCTTCCACAACTCTTTCTCCGGTACATCGATGATTACTTCGGTGCCGCTTCATGCTCTCGTCGGGACTTGGAAAAATTTATTAATTTTGCTTCCAATCTCCACCCCTCCATCATTTTCACGTGGTCCATCTCTGACACTTCCCTTCCCCTCCTTGACCTCTCTGTCTCAATCTCTGGTGATAGACTGTCCACCAATATCCATTACAAACCCACCGACTCCCACAGCTACCTCAACTACAGCTCCTCACACCCCGCTTCCTGTAAGGACTCCATCCCATTCTCTCAGTTCCTTCACCTCCGTCGCATCTGTTCCGATGATGCTACATTCAAAAACAGTTCCTCTGACATGTCCTCCTTCTTCCTTAACCGAGGTTTTCCATCCATGGTCATTGACAGGGCCCTCAACCGTGTCCGGCCCATCTCCCGCGCATCCGCCCTCACGCCTTCTCCTTCCTCCCAGAAACATGATAGGGTCCCCCTTGTCCTCACTTATCACCCCACCAGCCTCCGCATTCAAAGAATCATCCTCCGCCATTTCCGCCAACTCCAGCATGATGCCACCACCAAACACATCTTCCCTTCACCCCCCCTATCGGCATTCCGTAGGGATCGCTCCCTCCGGGACACCCTGGTCCACTCCTCCATCACCCCCTACTCCTCAACCCCCTCCTATTGCACCACCCCATGCCCACACAAAAGATGCAACACCTGCCCCTTCACTTCCTCTCTCCTCACCGTCCAAGGGCCCAAACACTCCTTTCAAGTGAAGCAGCATTTCACTTGCATTTCCCCCAACTTAGTCTACTGCATTCGTTGCTCCCAATGTGGTCTCCTCTACATTGGAGAGACCAAACGTAAACTGGGCGACCGCTTTGCAGAACACCTGCGATCTGTCCGCAAGAATGTCCCAAACCTCCCTGTCGCTTGCCATTTTAACACTCCACCCTACTCTCTTGCCCACATATCTGTCCTTGGCTTGCTGCGTTGTTCCAGTGAAGCCCAACGCAAACTGGAGAAACAACACCTCATCTTCCGACTAGGCACTTTACAGCCTTCCGGACTAAATATTGAATTCAACAACTTTAGGTCATGAGCTCCCTCCCCCATCCCCACCCCCTTTCTGTTTCCCCCTTTTGTTTTTTTTCCAATAAATTATATAGATTTTTCTTTTCCCACCTATTTCCATTATTTTTAAATATCTTAAAATCTTTTATGCTCTCCCCACCCCCACTAGAGCTACACCTTGAGTGCCCTACCATCCATTCTTAATTAGCACATTCGTTTAGATAATATCACCAACTTTAACACCTATGTGTTCTTTTGTTCTATTGTTGTTGACATCTTTTGAGGATCTGCTTCTATCACTGCTTGTTTGTCCCTACAACCACACCGCCCCCTCCACTTCTCTCTCTCTCTCTCTCTCTCTCTCCGCGCGCGCACCCCCCCCCCCCCACCCCCGCAACACACACACACCTTAAACCAGCTTATATTTCAACTCTTTCTTGGACTCGAACTCAAGTTCTGTCGAAGGGTCAGAGGACTCGAAACGTCAACTCTTTTCTTCTCCACCGATGCTGCCAGACCTGCTGAGTTTTTCCAGGTAATTGTGTTTTTGTTTTAAACTATATTATGAGTTATTTATTTAAAGATTATAGCAGTACATACACATTGCTGGAGAGCTCTTACTAGTACGTTTTGCTTGGTCTACTAACATGTTCCCACTACTGTGTCACTTGACAGATGACATAATATCCTGTCTGATGATGTATACAGATCGTGGACATACCCATTTAAAGAAATATTAAAATAGTCAAAAGTCAAACTTACGCAGTGCTGTCTTTCAAAAAAATGTCCAAAGTCTTTACTTGATGTGGATCAAAGGACAGGAATTCCTTGCCTAATATCATTTTGGGAGCACGTTCCCCACACAAAACTTTTTATTGTGCATTCTTCGGATGTGGGCATTGCTGGCTATGCCAGCATTTACTGCCCATCCCTAATTGCCCTTGAGAAGGTGGTGGCAAGTTGCCTTCTTGAACTGCTGAAGTCCATGTGCTGTAGGCATACCCATAGTGCTGTTAGGGAGGGAGTTCCAGGATTTTGACCCAGTGACAGTGAAAGAACAATGATATATTTCCAAGTCAGGGTGGTTTGTGGTTGGAGGGGAACTTCCAGGTGACGGTGTTCCCACCTATCTGCTGCCCTTGTCCTTCTAGATGGTAGTGGTCATGGGTTTGGAAGGTGCTGCCTAAAGAGCCTTGGTGAGTTCCTACAGTGCATCTTGTAGACAGTGCACACTGCTGCTACTGTGCGACGACGGTGGACGGAGTGAATGTTTGTGGATGCGGTACCAATCAAAAGCTGGCTGCTTTGCCCTGGACAGTGTCAAGCTTCTTGAGTGTTGTTGGAGCTGCACTCATCCAGGCAAGTGGGGAGCATTCTATCACACACCTGACTTATGCCTTGTCGAAGGTGGACAGGCTTTGGGGAGTCAGGAGGTGAGCTACTCGCCACCGGGTTCCAAGCCCCTGACTTGCTCTTGTAGCCACAGTATTTATTTGGCTAGTCCAGTTCAGTTTCTGGTCAATATTGATTGCTGCAATAGCTTCAAGGCTTCCAGGAGGATGTCAAATACCATCACCTTCTCAAGGGCAACTGAGGATAGGCAATAAATGCCAGCCTGGCCTGTGACACCCGCATTGTAAGATTAATATTTTTTTTGAAAAGATTTACTTTGGCGATCCTGCACCTTCCAAACACTGCTGCCAAAATTACTATTGGAAACATGAAATCGGCAGTGCTTTATGCAAGAAAATCTTTCTCACATCACTTCTCTCATGGTAATGAGTTTATGCTGCATGAATTGATTTGTTATTATTTGCGTTGTTACAGTATTACACAGCACAATCATAGCACGGTGAGAGGTTACACAAATGCCATAATAGAATTCCTTAATTGCATTTCTGTCCTGTGTAGCCCTGTATCAGAACAGCTTTGCCAGACTTTAAAGAGTTTAGTCTCACTGGGGCTGAATTTAAAGGGAGGAAAGGTTCTAGGAAAATCCTCAGAGAAGAGTAGAAATCTGATTGTGTGTCTCCCAGTGCCCGGGTAATAAATTGGCATTCCACCTGCCAATGCCAACCTACCTATAGAATGGGAAAGTAGGGAAGTTATACTAAACCTGTTATTGAGTCTTGGTTAGACTAGGTCAGAATAGAAAGACAGTATACTATTCAAATGGAGAGAGATTGCAGAACTCAGTGGTACAGAGGGATCTGGGTGCCCTGGGAAATGAATTACAAAAAATTACCTAGGCAGGTACAGCAAGTGATTAGGAAGGCAAATGGAACATTGGTGTTTATTGCAAGGGGAATGGAATATAGAAGTAGAGAAGGTTTTTTATTCATTCATGGGATGTGGGTGTCGCTGGCTAGGCCAGCATTTATTGTCCATCCCTAAATGCCCTTGAGAAGGTGGTGGTGAGCACCATGGTTCAAGAAGGCAGCTCACCACCACCTTCTCAAGGGCAATTAGGGCTGGGTATTAAATGCTGGCCTAGCCAGCGAAGCCCACATCCCATGAATGAACTTAAAAAATTTTAACTGCAGCTGTACAGGGCCTTGCTGAGAACACATCTGGAATACTGTGTACAGTTTTGTTCTCCTTATTTGAAAAAATATATCATTGTGTTAGAAGCAGTTCAGAGATGTTTCTCTCGAAACATGGGATGAAGGGCTCATCTTATGAAGAAAGGTTGAACAGGTTGGGCCTATGCCCATTGGAGTTTAGAAGAATGAGAGATGACTTTATTGAAACATATAAGATCCTGAGGGCAATTGACAGGATGGGTATCAGGAGAATGGGCAGAATTTTTCGCTCGACACGTGGGCACACGCCTGACACGCTCGAATGTAAAATAGCACGAGATGACGTTGGGAGAGCGTCCTGATGTCATTGTGCAGTCGCGCAATATTTCGCTCAGCAGGCGTGAGCGGGAGTCAGAGCCGCGCCCGCCATCAGTTACGAGGCCAGTTAAGGCCATTGAAAAGGCAAGTAAGCTGTATTTTACATTGCCTGTGCGATTTCATGCTCATCGCATGGGCAAAACGGGCAGGCGGGTAAACGAAAATTTCAAAAACCTCATCCAAGAGCAGGATAAAAAGGGTCAGCAACACGGCCAGTGAGAGTAGTGAGCAGTTTTGGAGATAGTTTGCAGCTGGCTGCTTATTTGTACTTGGCAGCTTCATCTCTGTTTGGGACTTCATTCTTAGCATTTCCAAGCTTCGTCTAGGACTCATTGCTGTCTGCCAGGCCCCAGGAGGATTCAGACCATATGGACCCTTCCAGGTATCAGACAGCCTTCCCTTACCTTGGTAATGGGGATTGTGTCTCCACTGGTGGCATCTCCTCTGAGGAGGAAGAGAGGGGCAGAAAGGAGAGGAAGCCAGTGCAGCTTCGAGGGGAAGGACCTGTGGGAGGAGAGGTGCATGAACAAGGGGTGGAAGGCCAGCAGGAAGTTCAAGGCAGAAGGGGCCACAGAAGATGCCGCTATCCTGCTGCCAGGGTTTACAGACAGCAATGCAGCTACCTCAATATGTCTGAGGTGCAATGTCGAAGGAGGCTCCGACTCTCAAGGGAGACAGTGACCTCCATCTGTCAGAGGATCGGGCCTGAGATCAGCTCCGACTGTGTGGGTGGACACCCCATGCCAATGGCTTCAAATGTCATAGTGGCCCTCAACTTCTATGCCACTGGCTCTTTTCAAGGGTCGATGGGGGACCTGCGTGGAGTCTCCCAATCAGATGTCCACAGTTGCATCAAGCAGGTGGCAGAAGCTCTGTTCAGACAGGAACTGACCTTTATTCTTTACCGTATGGACCAGTCCAGCCTGGCTGGGTGAACCAGAGGCTTTGAAATGATTGCTGGGTTCCCCCTCATCCAAGGTACCATCGATTGCACACGTGGCCACCAAGCTGCCAGTGGGTCAGCAGGCTGCCTTCGTCAACAGGAAGGGCTTCCACTCCATGAACATGCAGATAGTGTGTGATCAAAGGATGCTGATTCTGCAAGTCTGTGCAAGGTACCCAGGCAGCTCCCATGACGCCTACGTCCTGATACACTCCCAGGTGCCGAGACTCTTCAGTGCTCTAGCCCGACTGGATAAATGGCTGCTGGGTGACAAGGGCTATCCATTGAAGAGGTGGCTCATGACACCATCCTGCCACACAAGAACAGAGGCAGAGAAACGTTACAATACAAGTCATGTCTCCACAAGGGAGGTTGTAGAGGGGACCAGAGGTCTTCTCAAGATGTGCTTCTGATGCCTGAACTGTTCAGAGGGTGCACTACAAACCCACCAGAGCTGGTGTCACTGATAGTGGTGTGGACATCAACACCAGTAATGGTCATGTGATTATGCTTTCAATGTGACAATAACATTGAATTTGCTTTGGTTCTGATGGCCTGAGTATGCTTCACCTTTTTTTTCTGGTGCAGGGTGTGCCAGTATGTAATGCTGGACATTGAGTGGTTCAATATTTTATTGCATAGGCATTGAGTGGATTTTGTAGTGGTTGCATGCTGCGCTTTCCACAATCTGGCATTGGCAAGGGGGGACCCACTGGAGGAAGAGGATCTTGACACAGCTCCACAGGCCACAGATGATGAATCCAGTGGTGAGTCTGAAGAGGATCACAGTGAGGAGAACACTGAGGGTGTGGAGGCAGACCTCTGTATCCTCCAGGGAGGCAGGGACACCAGGGATGCCTTGATACAACACTCCTTCAGCTAGATTACCAAAAATCTACCTCAATCTCATTAGAGGGCTGTTGCCTCCATCCCGGATATCTGAAATGACCCTTTCGTTTGCACCCAAAGTCTACTCAATGCCCAAGCAATAAAATATCGAACCACTCAACATCCAGCATTACGTACTGGCGTACCCTGCACCATAAAAAAAAGATGAAGCTTACCCAGGCCATCAACAAAAAAATCACCTGTGACCTGTCCCTCTTGTGCTCATGGTGCCATTAACTTACGTTTCCAAGTGCTACATCTTGGTGCCCTCACCCCCACGCCACCACACCCCCCCCCCACCCCACCAACCCTGTCACTAGCACTGGCATTGGACAGACAGCCTGCTGACTCTGCTGTCTTGTTGGCCTTGATGACTTTGGTGGTTGTCCTCTGGCCAATGGAGGCTGTGCTGGCCCCGCCTGGGAAGGAGCAACCAGTACCATGGCTGGCACCTCTCCAATCACAGCAGCCTCATCAGATACTACGGTCAATGGCAGAGGGGCAGAGGAGCTGTTGCCATCATCCGGAGCACATTCAGAGGAGCTTGCAGAGATGAAAAGCAGCTTGTGCGCCAATGTGAGGTCGCTCTGGACCTCCCTGCACACCATTGATGGATGGACACCCAGCTGAGATACTGGGTGCCTCATCCATCTCCCACACTGGTACTTACCAGCTGAGGCCATTGCCTGTGTGAGGGCTTGCAGGTCCGAGCGCAACCCCAGGAACCCCTGATTCTGTCACTGGAGTTGCTCCTCCATGAGAGTCGCCACTCTCTCAATAGTGCACTCGGCCATGAGGGTCAACGCAGTGCTCCTGCTCCACATGGACTCCTCCACAATAGAGACCATGGCACGCATATCCTCATGGATCTCCGCCAGATCCTCCTGCCCATCTCGTTGGACATCCAGTACCTGCTGCCTAATGGACGACTCCAGAGGCTCATCATCTGCCTTTGACTCAGCATCATCCTGGTTCCAGCAGTCCTCTGACTGCTGGCACCCTGGGCACTCTCTGCATCCGTCTGCACCTCAAGCGAGTGTGACGTGCCCTCACCAACGTACATTGACATCCTAGCTGCCGATCTAACGCCCACCGAGGTGCTGGTATCTGCGCTGGTGCCTGGTTCAGACAGCGGGTGTGACGCAAGTGCAGATGAAGCCCAGTGGTCTTCAGGGGTGGCCCTTCAGGGTCCAGAGAGCGAGTGCGTGCTGGTGAATCTAAGGAAGAGCAAGGACATGTCATTAGTTAAAGTCATCAGACTGTCACTGTGCATGCCAGGCACCCTGGTTAGACAATGGAGATCTGCACCATGGTGCCCTCATCTTTCAATGATCAATGGGCATTCCAGTTTTCATGCTCCCATCAATGAAGAGACTAAATTAGAATGGTTGCACAATCCGAGAGGCTCACCTCTGTGCTCTGTACTCTTACCTTCATCTGGCACCCCCACCCCTCCAAGCCCGGTTGCATGGGGAGCGTGCCGGCTCTCCAGCTCAAGGACGTCCTGCTCGAACCTGGTCAGTAGCAGCTGGTTGGGTGGGCCTCTGCCTGTCCGTGACCTCTCCAATTGGTTATGGCTCATCTTCTCCTGAAAGGACAGAGGAGCATGGATTGGTCCACTCTCTACCTGCAGCGCCATTGCAGCCTGGCCAACCCCAGCTGAGAAGAACCTTGCAGGGCACATCAGAGTCATGGCTTCGAGCCGCAAGGCACTGAGTCCAAGCAGCCATGGTTCACCCCCCTTGGCTAGCCCCAGCATCATTGACAGTTGGCACTCAGACTCTAGCGCCCCTGAGGTCCATGGGGGGATGGCCACACCTTAACACATCTGCACACTGACCCATGCCAACATGGTACTCACCCTTCCTGAGCACAATAGGTCATTGAACCTCTTCCGGCGCTGCACCCACGTGCGCTGCAACACGTCATGGCTGCTAACCAGCGTTGCCACCTCCTCCCATGCCCTTTTTCTGAGGTGCGGTGGCCTCCTCCTCCCATCCCTGGAGACAAGGGTGTCCCTTCTGGAAGCCTCCTCCTCCAGGAGGACCACAAGGCACTCATCCGAAAAGCGGGTGGCCGAGTGCCCGCTCGATCTGCCCTCCCACCTGCCGTGTCCAGCCGAACTCGACTCCATCACTTGAATATTGACAACGTTCTTCCGGGGCAACTTTGCGGGGGCTGCCTGTGCCGTTTCTGACCCAGTGGCCGACAGACACCTGCCCTCGCCTGCCCCTTCCGACTAGTGAGGAGCTACCCTTCACGCTCGATGGGCCTTAATTGGCCTGCCCGCCAACCTCAAAATCCTGGCCAATGTTTCGTCTTGTGGGAGAGACTAGAACCAGAGAACCATTTAAGAATAAGGGCACTATCATTTAAGACAGAGAAGAGGTGAATTTCTTTCCTCTCAGAGGGTCATTAGTATGTGGAATGCTCTTCCACAGAAAGGCTGCATCATTATTATTCAAGGCACAGTTAGAGTTTTGATAGACAAGGGAGTCAAGGGCTATGGGGCGGGGGGCGCAGACAATGTAGAACTGAGGCAACAGCCAGACCCATCATGATCTTATTGAATGACAGAGCAAGCTCGAGGGGCTGAACTGACTCCCCCTGCTACTAAGTCCTATGTTCCTGTGTATTTAGATCACGCTTACAGTACTGTGTGCAGTTCTGGTCCTTGTATTATAAAATAGACAGAGGTGCAGTGGAGAGGGTGCAGAGAGGATTGACAAGGATGATATCAGAAACATGTGGGTGTACAATTCAGGAAAGGATTGACAGGCTGGGTTTCCATTCTCTCAGAAAAAAGAGGGGTGACCCTGTGGTAATTATGGTTTTATGTACTGTGTAGTATACATTTCAGAAGGAAGTTATGAAGTAATATCATGTGATCTCCTGTAACCAATAGAGAAGTAGCGTGGGCTACCTCCGTAGTTAGTAGCCTGTAGTGGGCAGCAGGAGTATGGAGATAGGGTTTGATGTGAAAGCACACATGTGTTGCTGCTGAGTGCCTGGTAAATAAGCAGAATATGCTCCACCTAAGGAGTGTCTGTATAGTACCAACTCAGTCACCCCACAACAAGCATGCAACTGGGATTCACAAGTTCCGACAAACTGGCGACGAGGATAAAATGGGGATGAAGTGAAGACCCAGCAAACTTGCGATGAAGATGCAGCAAACTGCTGACAAGGGAAAAGCAGGAAAAAGTGGGTACAGAACACAAATACAACAGACTAGCATCGTGAGTAAAATCACATAACGGAAAAAATCAAGAGAAACAAAACTGGGCTGTACCTCATACGGTAATTGTAAGTAGAATTTCCAAATCGTCGAAGTAATCCCCTCGCGGAATGCCGCAGCAGAGAAGAATTGATCCTGTCGATCGAGACAATTGGTCTCATTATATTGAAGCCTCGTGTTCTATTTTCAAGCAAATGAGATTACGGGGGAAGAGGCGGGCGATCCCCTTATCTACATGTGGGAATAAAGCCTAAGGCTTAATTTGAAGTTTGATGGCGTCCAGTGCCCCAGCTTCGAAAAGTTTGGATGAATTGGTGGGCCTCATGAAGGGTCATTACCAGGCAAGGACCTCAGTAACGATGAAACATTTCAAGTTTAATTCGAGGAATTAATCTCTCTGGTGGGGAGACAGTTGCTTGTTATGTCACAGATTTGAAACACTGCGAGTTTGGTACATCTTTAAACGATATGCTCAGACATCATTTAGTGCGAGGTGTGAATGAGGACACAATTCAGAAGAGGTTACTGCCCGAAACAAATTTGGATTTTAAGAAGGTGCCAGAGATAAGCGCTGGTCATGGAAAGTGCAGGAGGGGATTCAAAAGCCATACAGGGAGCGCAAAGTGGCTCCACCTTGGGAGGGAAGCCCCAGCCAAGAAAGGCGTGAAAACGCCAGGTTCTGCCAAGAAGCGGGAAACAGCCACCGCTAGAAAAATAAAAAGAAACCAACTTAGCAGCGAAAACAAGGAATAATTGCAGCCGCGATGGAAACACGCAGTCTTATAATGATTGGCAGTTTTTAAAAAAATCATATGTTTTTATTGACATCAAAACGGACACATAATGAGGCAGTGCAAGGAAAGAATCAGGCAAACTTTCAAACAAAAGGGAAAACCCCTTGAGATTTACGGTGTAGAAGAACCTGAAGCAACAAATTCAGATATTTATTCATTATTTAATTTGAAGGTTGGAAAGACAGAATCAATATATGTAACAGTGAAGATAAATAGCAAACCTATTAGAATGGAAATGGACACAGGAGCTTCCACTACAGTGATTCGCGAACACACCTTCAGATGTCTGAATTATGGTGAACATAAATTAAATTTGTAAGAACTGATGCCAAATTAAAAACATGCACCAGTGAAGACATCCAAGTCAAAAGCATAAGCGGAGTTACTGTCCATTACGGAAGCCAATCGGTAAAACTACAAGTGTTGGTATTGAGAGGCAGAGGATCAAGCCTCCTAGGGCAAAACTGGCTGAGGGAAACCAACCTTGATATGTCACGGAGATTCCAAAAGGAAGCTGAAAATATTCTTGTTTTGGAAAAGAATTGTGTAAGGACTCAACAGCCTGAAGGGAAGCAGGCTGTATTAAGCCAAAACATGATAGAATAGCATAAGGAACTCAAAGGGACCAGACTTAGTGACAGAGTTTGAGATGAGGTGAGTAAACTTCGAAAGGAAAAAGAAAAGCTGCTGAAAGACCTTCACATGCTACAAGGTTCCCTCAGGCCCAAGTTTGTACCTCTGGAAAAGCACAAAGAGAAATAGAAAGAATTCAACACTTCTCTGAACAAACTGAAGAATGAGTTGACAGCAATGCTCAATTTTCCAGGAGGCAGCAAACAAACACAAAAAAAGAGACAGAAAAGCTGAAGAATCAGCTACATGAGGCCAAAGGAGTTTTGGAGGCAAAAGGCGCAGAATTTTCTAAGAAGCAGACAGATGATGACATTTTGGGAGGCTCAACCACCGAGCTCACTCAGGTCGAGTTCGCATCTGAGGGAAGTCTGACCAGTAACGGAAGTTGAATGTAAGGCCGAGATTAAAGTTAATGTTAAAAAGAAGGCCCGTTGAAAGAAGAGACAGAAACACAAAATAGGGCCCTGATCCTGACAGCATACGAGTATACTTTTGTACATAGGCCTGGAGATCAAATCGCAAATGCTGGTGCACTTAGTCGTTTGCCTTTACAAGAAAATGATGAAGATGTCCCAGATCCACAAGAACTTGTTTTATTGTTACATTTCTTGGATTCATCGCCAGTATGTGCTCGACAGATCAAAGACTAGACAAGTAGGGACCCAATCCTATCTCAAGTACAAGAACAAATACTTCATGGTTGGTCACAAGAGCCTGTATCTAATTAAATGAAATTGTACTTTAACAGAAGATATGAGATGACCAATCAGGATGGCATCTTTTTGTGGGGAGCACGAGTGATTGTTCCTCCAAAGGGAAGAAAGTCATTGTTAATTGAACAACACAGCGCATATCCAGGAATATCCCGAATGAAGACCATAGCATGTAGCTATCTATGGTGGCCTGGGATGGATGGTGAAATAAAGAGCTTAGTGAAGAATCGTGTGCAATGTCAGCAACTGCAAAAGTTACCTTCAAAAGCTCTGTTACACCCTTGACAGTGGCCATAAAGGCCATGGGTATGATTACACATTGACTATGTGGGACCTTTCATGGGAACAATGTTTCTGCTCACTGTTGATGCCCACTCAAAATGGATGGACATATATGAGGTGAAGTCACCAACATCTTCTGCTACAATTGAGAAGCTACGTCAAAGTTTTGCAATTAATGGACTACCAGAAGTGGCTGTATCTGATAATGGCATGGCACTTATGAGTGCTGAGTTTCAACGGGTTTATCAGCCTCAATGGTATCACTCATGTTAAAAACTTCACCGTACCACTCTTCATCGAATGGACTGGCCGAAAGGGTGGTTCAAACGTTCATGTCAGGCACGATAAAGTTAACTGGAGATTGCCTAGCAACCAAGCCAGGACACTTCCTTTTTCACTATAGGACCACCCCTCACACAACAATAGGTGTCGCACCTGTGGAATTATTGATGAAACACCGTTTCAGGACACAATTGAACTTAACAATGCCGAATTTAGAGGGGAAGGTGTGAAGGAGTCAGGGAAGTCAGAAAACTAGACATGGTTGGTATAGTCATGAGAGGACATTTACTGAGGGAGAGACGGTATATGTGAAGAATTAAGAATTTTGGAGAAGGACCAAGGTGGTTACCGGGTGAAGTTAGTGCAGTGACTGGACCTCTATCCTACCATGTGAAGGTAGAGGACTAAGTCATACAGAGACTTATGGACCATCTAAAGAACAGAGAAACAAATCACCAAGAAATAATTATACCAGTGTTCACGAACGGGTCAACGATTCCTGTTGAGAGAACTCAACCGAGTACAGATGTGTCTGAAGTGTCTGGTGTACCTACAGGAGTTGAGGATATAGATTTACGGGTACCCACTGAAGAACCTGATGTTCCAACAACTCCAGAAAAGGAGGTTCCTAACAAAGTTGTAGAGCTGAGACGTTCTACATGCCAAAGGAAACTGCCAGAAAGAGTGAATTCATAAATTACTTATCAGTGTAAGTAATTTGCTATTTTGAGAAAATTATAACTGTAAATGTTAAATATGTTTCTGAGTAAAGGGGCAAGGATGTGGTAATTATGGTTTTATTGAATGTGTAGTGTACCTTTAAGGAGATATTATAAAGGAAAATCACATGATCTCCTGTAACCAATAAAGGAGTAGCGCAGGCTACCTCAGTAGTTAGTAGTCTGTAGTGAGCAGCAGAAATATGGAGATAAGGTTTGATGTGAAAGCACACATGTGTAGCTGCTGAGTACCTGGTAAATAAACAGAATGTGTTCCACCTAAGAAGTGTCTGCTGATCAACTCTATCTAAAGTACCAACTCGGTTACCCCACAACAAGCGTGCAACTGGGATGCACAGTTCCCAACAGGCCCTAATAGAGGTCATTGAAATTCTGAAAAGCTCTGATAGAGTGGATACAGAGAGAATGTTTTCTCTTGTGAGGAAGAGCATAACAAAAGGCCATCAAAATAAGATAGTCACCAAGAAATCCAATACGGAATCCAAACAGAATTACTCAAAGAGTGGTGAGAAGTTGGGACACGCTACCACCGGGAATGATTCAAATGCATAATCTAGATGCATTTAAGGAGAAGCTAGATCAGAATATAAGGGAGAAGGGAATAGATGGATGGTAGATAGGATGAGGCAAAATGGGGGAAAGCTCCAGTGCAGCATATATCAGCACAGACTGGTTGGGTTGAATAGCCTGTTTCTGGGCCATATATCCTATGTAATCCTACGTAATTCAAAGTGGAATGTTTCCTGCTGGAAGGGAGCTATGATTTGTGCTGGCTGCTATTTGTTTAAGACGCTCTTTAGGTATTCCTGGAGGTCATGTGAAATGAACACAGGGTTCATTAAAATATTGAAACAGCACTTGCTTTCAGCAGCCTTTTGCATGCCAGGGGAGTATGATTCGATTCTTCTTAATCCCACATGACAACAACAATCAGATAGAAAGCTGCAGCAAAACAATTTAAAGGAATGATCACCTCCTTTAAGGTAGGGCTGTGGACTGTTGGCTTAGACCACTGCAGCAGGAGCCAAATTTGTGTCTGTTCTGTCTGAATGTAGAAGGTTGCTGACACTTCATTGTTTAACCACTGAGTCAGAGGTTGGCAAGGCAGCAAGAGTGCTGTCATCCTCAGTGACAACTCCAGGGGAGGTGGTGGCAAAGTGGTCATGTCAGTGGACCAGAAATCCAGGCCAATGTTCTAGGGGCACAGGATCAAATCCCACCACAGCAACTGGTGGAATATATATATTTTTTTTAATTCATTCACGTGATGTGGGCTTCACTGGCTGGTCCAACATTTATTGCACATTGGGGAATTGGGGAATTGCCTTGAGAGGATGGTGGTGAGCTGCCTTCTTGAACCGTTGGAGTTCACGTGGAGTATATACACCCACAGTGCTGTTAGGGAGGGAATCCCAGGAACTTGACCCAGCAAGAGTGAAGGAACAGCAATATATCTCCAAATCATTTTGGTGAGTGGCTTGGAGGGGAACTTCCAGTTGGTGGTGTTCCCATGTACCTTTTGCCCGTGTCCTTTTAGATGGAAGTGGTTGCGGGTTTGGAAGGTACTGTCTAAGGAGCCTCGGTGAATTCCTGCAGTGCATCTTGTAGATGGTACACACTGCTGCTACTGTGCGTCGGTGGTGGAGGGAGTAAGTGTTTGTGGATGTGGTGCCAATCAAGCGGCTGCTTTGTCCTGGATGGTGTCAAGCTTCTTAAGTGTTGTTGTAGCTGCTCTCATCCAGGTAAATGGAGATTATTCCATCACATTCTTGACTCCTGACTTGTAGATGGTGGACAGGCTTTGGGGAATCAGAAGGTGAGTCACTCGCTGCAGGATTCGTAGCCTCTGACCTGCTCTTGTAGCCATAGTATTTATATGACTAGTCAAGTTCAGTTTCTGGTCAATGGTAACCCCCAGGATGTTGACAGTGGGGGATTCAGTGATGGTAATACCACTGAATGTCAACGGGTGATGGTTAGATTCTCCCTTGTTGGAGATGGTCATTTTCTGGCACATTGTATGGCGTGAATGTTAGTTGCCACTGGTCAGCCCAAGCCTGGATATTGTCCAGGTTTTGCTGCATTTGGACAAGGATTGCTTCAGCATTTGAGGCATCACGAATATTGCTGAACATTGTGCAATCATCAGTGAACATCCCCACTTCTGACCTTATGATGGAAGGAAGGTCATTGATGAAGCAGCTGAAGATGGTTGAGCCGAGGACACTACCCTGAGGAACTCCTGCAGTGATGTCCTGGAGCTGAGATGACTAACCTCCAACAACCACAACCATCTTCGTTTGTGCTGGGAGTGACTCCAACCAGTGGAGAGTTTTTCCACTGATTTCCCCAGCAATTTTTGTTTTTGTTTCAGATTTCCAGCATCCACAGTATTTTGCTTGTATCCCTCCCTAACAGCATTCTGGGTGTACCTACACCACCAACATTGCAGCCAGTCAAGATGTTGGCTCACCACTACCTTTTCAAGGGCAGTTAGGGATGGGCAATAAATACTGGCCCAGCCAGCGAAGCCCACATCCTGTGAACAAATTTTTAAAAAGACCATTTGAGTGGCACCAGTGTCACAGTCATGCAGTTACGCCTATATCATGCCACATTCCTCCCCAGCTTTCCTTCATGGATTGAGTGGCTGAGGATATGCTATGCACAGCAAGATCCCACAAACAGCCATGAGGTGAACAAAGACATTTTTTTTATATTTTCTGCTGTCTCTGCTATTATCTGATTCACTCCATGGAAACATTTCCAGTTGTTCAGGCCAGCATTATAAAATTCTGATGAAAGCTGTGCTCAGTCATCGTAACCTGTCTTTGCCTCTCTACAGACTCTGACTGGTCTGCTGTGCAGCTCCAGCTTTATTTTTAGATTTCCCAGCTTTGCAGTTCTTTTTTTTAATTCAGCAGTAGACATTCATGTCAATACTTCATACAGGCGACAGCGCCTCTAGCAATGCAGCATTCGTTCGGTACTGTTCCTGAGCTTTGCCCGAGATTACCTTTGCAATATAAAACTGCCTAATCGATCTGTCCTGCAAACTTGTCCATCTCCCGTGCACAGTTTAATTTAGCCATGACTCAGTTGTTGGCACTCATGCCTTCGAGTCTGAAGGATGTGGATTCAGGTCCCACTCCCGAGATTTGAGCATATAATCCAGGCTGACACCGCTAGTGTAATACTGAAGGAATGCCACACTGACAGAGGTGCCTTCTTTTGGGCAAAATATTTAAACCAATTCCCTGATTGCCTGCTCTATTGACTGTAAAGGTGCTTTCCCAAAACAGCAGAGGGGTGTTCTCCCCAAGTCCTGGTCAATGTTTATCCCTCACCCAACACCTAAAGCAGATTATCTGATCATGCATCTCAAAGGACCAAATCTTCCAAGGAGTGGCACTCACCATCAGATTGCCACCCTGCTCCTATTGCGCCGGAGCTCCATATTTCTTGCCCAGACTTCCGAGCTGGTCCTCCTCAGAAATGTGGATTGTGGAGTCAGGTTGGAGGTAGTCCAGGGGAGTAGTTGGGTCGGTGGGGGGGGGGCTGCTTGAGTTGGAACGGGGGAGGGGGGGGATGTTGGTTGGTCAGGTAGTAGTCAGGTTGGGGAGGGAGTTAGGTTGGAGGAATAATTGGGCAGGTTATTCGGGGGAGGGGGTCCAGTGGGAAGTCGGGGGGGTGGGGGGGGGGGGGGGGTGGGGTCAGGAATTATTTCTGATGAAGAGTCATATTACAATCAAAATATTAACTCTGTTTCTTTCTCCACAGATGTTGCCAGCATTTTCTGTTTCTATCCCAGGAGTTAGAACTGGTTCTAATGCTTCTAGCTTTTCCTGGGCAAATATTCTGTTAAGTTCAAACCATCCAAAGTCTTTGACTTTAACTCAGAATTTCGGAGGGTGCCAGATGTACGGAATTGCCCATCGGAAGTCCAAACTTCACAGGCAATTCCTATGTAGTTACTGAGTGGGGGCTTTTGAGGGGTCCTCACAGTGCATCTTTGGGGGTGTTCCTCTGGGAATGGCCATCCGGAGATTGAAAGTTCTGGGCCATTGACTTTTGAGGGATGTTACCATGTGCAAATTGGCTGCCACATTTCCTCTATTACATTGGTGGCTACACTTCAAGTCCGTGTCTTAACTTGCTCCAAGTCCTGTTCCCCTATCACCCCTGTGCTCGCTGACCTACATCGGTTCCCGGTCAAGCAACGACTTGATCTTAAAATTCTCATCCCTGTCTACAAATCCATCCATGACCCTGCCCCTGTCTTTGTCATCTCCTCCTGCCCCACAACACTCTGACACATCTACGCTCATCTAATTCTGGTCTCTTCAGCATCCCTCATTTTAATTGCTCTACCGTTGATGGCCGTGCCTTCAGTTGCCTGGGCCCTGGGCTCTGAAATTCTCTTCCTACACCTCTTTACCTCATTTTCTTCCTTGAAGACTTACTTCGAACCTTCTGACCTAATATCTGCTTATCTGCCTTGGTGTCATATTTTGTTTTAAAATGCTCCTGTGAAGAGCATTTGGGAGTTGTGTTTATTAATGGCGCTTTATAAATATAAGTTGTTGCTGTTGTTGATTAGCTGGGAAGCGCATTGAGGTATCTTGAGGTTTTGAAATGTGCTCTATAAACGTGATTCATTCTTTCCTTAAAGGCTAGTGCCTCCTCATGCTGCTACTCAGTGACACGACATTCCACAGAACTACTTGGAACTGATATTCAAGTAATGAGAAAAGCAAAGAATTCCTATTATACATCCACATTTTAGACAGCCTTAATCAAGGTTGAACTCAAGGGCTTAATAATATAAAAAAGTATGGGATATTAACAGAAAATGGACAACATAAATGAGCTATAATTGATTCAGTGCTTTGTAACCTTCATGCTGACGCTTTATACATGTAGGAAATATCATGTGAGATCTCTGGGGTGCCACAGATTCCATCAACGATAAATAATATCCCCCTGGCAAATTTTATTGCATTAGATTTGCTCGCGATATTGGTTGGGCCACAGATTCTGAGGGGCTCTGAAATATTCATGTTAATGTATTTAATGCTAGCCAACACTGTTAAACCTTGGCCTCTCCACGACGGGTATTTTGCAAACCAACTAGATTAATAATGAGCCGTGACAGGAACAAAAATTATAAATTTATGAATTAATTTGGAGTCACCTTACTGCAGTGGAAAGCTGTTAACTGTTTAACGCCCTAGGAAAAGATCATTTTAATCGTTTGAGACACCTGCGAGTTCACTGCTTTCGGTTCAAAACAGTACGCGTCGCTTTAGCACCGAGGAGCTCACGCAAGAATCATGATGATTCAATTAAACGATGGAACCGGCTCCGGGGGCTGATGACTTCCTCCCATTCTGAAGTTCCTACATGGAGAGATCCAAATGAATATACAGACATGCGGCTTAGGAGCAGGAGTAGGCCATTCGGCCCCTCGAGCCTGCTCTGCCATTCGATAAGACCTTGGCCGATCTGATAGTGGCCTCAACTCTGCTTTCCTGCCTAACCCTGATAACATTTGACTCCCTTAGTCAAGAATCTATCCACCTCTGCCTTAAAAATATTCCATGGCCCTGCTCCCACCGTCCTCTGGGGAAGAGAATTCCAGAGATTCCAAATTTCCTCTGAGAAAAAAATGTCTTCTCATCTCTGTCTTAAATGGGAGACCCCTCGTTTTTAAACTGTGTTCCCTACTTCTAGGCGGAATTTTCCCATCCTTCCCAACACGAGTTTCATGGCCGGTGGGTGTGGAGAATCCAGCAGCAGGCGAAAAGTTGGAAACACTCCAGCGGAAAAGCACCTTGTGATCCTGCCAATGGCCGGTTAGTGGTGGGTCAATTCTCCCTTTGGCTAATGGTGTGAACGCCATTTGCATTCATTACCATCGCGTGAATGCTCATTTAAACAGCTGCTCTCCGGAATCTCGCGATGCCTTCCAATCATGCGTCATGCCAGCGGATAATTACGTCAGCCCGAAATCTGTTTGAAAAAGAGCACCTCGGTTCACTCATGACTTTGAGGCGAGAGCAACATTCATGGCCTATCTGCCAGAGGGCTGCACTGGGTCTTGTAGCAATGAACGCCGCACTGCTGAGGCTGTAGGGTTGGCCTGCTCCTGCTCTTTGTCTACGTTGTACCGAAGGACACCACTGTGCTGCGGTACTTGTGCAGGCCTCCACTTTCAGACCCTGCCCAGTGCTGCGGCCTGGGTTGGGAAGTGCAAGGTTCTTCTGCTCCCGGTGGCCAACACCATTGTCCACAATGACACCACTGTGCAGTGGCACTCAGGCAGAACTCTGCTTTCAGGTACGAGCATATCGACCAGGGGTGGGGTGTGAGGGAAGGGCGGGGATGACAGACACAAGGGGGGGCAATGGGGAAGGAAGGCTGTGCAAGGGCTGTGAGGATAGGAAGGGGCCATGATGGAAGGCAGAGGGGCAAGGAGGTGGAGGAGGATGGGGAACAATGGAAGGTGGATCGAGGGGTGGGAGCTGGACCGCGACAAGTGAACATGAAACGCTGACATTCAAGGGGGTCAAAGGGATAACACATGTTTGACAGGAAGGGGATGCACGCAGGCTCTGGAATAAGAAGGAAGGTTGTGGACCTCATAATCAGAAGTCAGAGATAACAGACAGTCCAGGCGTGCAGTGGGCATGAAGCAGGGGGAGTCAACGGGAGCATGGTGTATGCCCGCTGCAGGGAGGGTCAAGGGCTGCGTGCTCCAGAGGGAAAAAGCACAGCTTGGTGTACAGGGCTGTCTCACAATCACTGTCCTTGGTCTTGGTTGGTCTCTGTACTGGGCTACAGGTGGAATGGTGGTGGTAACTGGAGGCATCTGCGGCTTGTATTTGGGAAACACATAATGAAGGGATGGGTGGGCGGGTGGTGGTGGGGGCGGTGTGGTGGGGTATGTGAAGCTTTCCTGGGTTTTGGTGGGTGGAAGGGTGGTTCACCTCATTGGTGACAATGCACACAGCCTCCAGGGGGGTTGAATTGAGTTCAGCATGGGGCATGGGCACACCACAAGTGATGGGCTCGGGGTGGGGAGGTGGGGTGGGGGTGGGCGTGGAGGGTAGGAATGTTCACCACAGTGAGAGAGGGAGTGTCAAACTGCATTTCGAAGTAATAGTGGGCAACCACCATCTTGCTGTGCCACATTAATGGTGCTGTGTCAGATTGAAGTGCCAGTGAATTTGGGAATGCAAGTAATAGTGAAGGAGGCACAGCTGTATCACATATGGCATTCCATCAATGAAGGCCTGTCAAGTGTCCACCAGAATTGACAATACTAATGGGCTAAAGGGCATCCACTCATTGACCATGAGCAACTGATTGGTCATTACTATGCCACATCAGAGATTGGAGCACAAAGCTAGGTTGGGTCACTCATCTCATTTACACCTTATCATCCCACACAGGGCTCCAGATGTTACATATCTGGGACGCCATCTCGGTCACCTCGATGTGTGTGCTGGCGTCCCAGGAACAAGGCTGCATCAAGCACCATGCAAGCAGGGCAGGGAAAAATACAGGCCCTTGCGGTTGTCATATGTTTCATGTTCTGAGCTTCACTTTCTTGACCCTTTAATCATTAATATCTTCATTGTTTCATTTCAATGAGAAGGCAAAAGCACAGAAGGAGTCAGGGCTCAACGCTGCCTTTGTCAGGGTCCTACTGCAATGGAGGATGCCAAGGAGGGAGAGGCGACTTCACACCCAGATCCAGCAGGAGGCTCTGCCTGAGGGACTTGAAACCGAGCATGAACAGGAGGGTCAGGAGGCGAATAACCAGACCTAGAGTATACTGTAGAAGATTCTCCTATTTACAAATGAGTGCGAGGCAATGCCGTGCACATTTGAGCTTGTCCTGAGCTCTGGTACAGCACATGTGCCACATTCTTCATAAAGACCTGATGCTACGTGGAGTTGGAGGCTATCCACCGCCAGTGATCTTATGATCCTGTGCAAATTGACCGCTGTGTTTGCCTGACACCTGACTACAGTTCTGAGGGAATGCTGCACTGTCAAAGGTGCTTTCTTTCAGAGGAAATGCCTATCCCCTCAGTTGATATAAAAGGTCGCATGGTACTATTTGTGGGAAAGCACATGAGTTATCTCCAATGCCCTGCCTAATATTTATCCCTCAACCAACACTAAAAAAAAACCTGAAGAAGAGTCTTACAGACTCAAAATGTTAACTCTGTTTCTCTCTCCACAGATCCTGCCAGACCTGTTAAGTTTTTCCAGCATTTCCTGTTTTTATTTCAGATTTCCAGCGTACACAGTATTTTGCTTTTATCTAAAAGAAAGCCTGGTCATTTATCTCCTTCCTGGGAGCTTGCTGTGCACACATTGTGGTTTTCTACATTAAAAACAGTGACAATAGCGCATTTGTACTTCATTGGCTATAAAGTACTGTGGGAGAAAGGTGCTATATAAATGCAAGGTTTTCTTTCATAAATCTGGTCTTGTTGGGCCTTCCTTTGTTCCTCGAGTTCAACACACAAGATGGCAAGATAGTGAGGAAGGCCATTCAATCCATCTTAATTCAGTGTGGGTAGTGCTAATAGCTCTTTAGTTGAAAAGTGCAAAGCTGCATTAGTTTACAGGAGAAACAAGGACAGCATTGTTAATAAAAACAGAATTACCTGGAAAAACTCAGCAGGTCTGGCAGCATCGGCGGAGAAGAAAAGAGTTCTTCTCCGCCGATGCTGCCAGACCTGCTGAGTTTTTCCAGGTAATTCTGTTTTTGTTTTGGATTTCCAGCATCCGCAGTTTTTTTGTTTTTATCACAGCATTGTTAATACTTGGCATCATTGTTCACAATGTTCATTTGAAATTTCTATTCCACTCTCTCTCTCTTGGAGGTCCTATTGTTAATTGGTACCTTTATAGATGCCTCAAAATCCATTAACATTACTTATTAAATATTCCCAGTCCCTTGAACTAATTAGAAAAATAAATTCTAAGCTGTGCATAGGTCAGGGTGTTTAATAGTGCCTTTTTAATGTAAAGTATTTAATGCTCATACAGACACCTTGATGTTCAATATAGCCACATCCTTTCCCTTGAACCTTAAATTTTTAATCTTTATATTTATATTGAGGATTCTTTTAGTATTATGCTGAATTATATAGAATATACAACATGGAAACAGGCCCTTTGTCCTGGTCAATATTGGTGTTTATGCTCCATATGAGTTTCCTCCTATTTCTTTTCTCTCATCTCGGCATTTCAGCTGATCTTTCTATCTCCTTTTCTCTCATGTACTCATCAGGTTTCCTCTTGGAAGCATCTAAGCTACTTGTCTCGACCACTTGCTGTGGTAGCGAATTCCATATTCCCTACCTACTGCGTAAAGAAATATCTCCTTATTTCCCTATTTATCAGTAACTATCTCATATTTATGGCTGTTAGTTTTAGATTCTCTCTCAAGTGATGACAATGAGATGGAAACTCAGCTCAGTAGTGCTGTTGGAGTCAAGCAGGGATGGGTGCTCAGGTTGGTGTGCCTTGGTACAGCAGGCGGTAAAGAAGGCAAATGGTATGTTGGCCTTCATAGCCAGAGGATTCAAGTACAGGAACAGGGATGTCTTGCTGCAATCGTACAGGGCCTTGGTGAGACCACACCTGGAGTATTGTGTGCAGTTTTGGTCTCCTTACCTGAGGAAGGATGTACTTGCTATAGAGGGAGCGAAGGTTTACCAGACTGATTCCTGGGATGGCAGGACTGACATATGAGGAGAGATTGAGTCGATTACGATTATATTCACTGAAGTTCAGAAGAATGAGGGGGGATCTCATAGAAACCTATAAAATTTTAACAGGACTAGACAGGGTAGATGCAGGAAGGATGTTCCTGATGGTGGGTGAGTCCAGAACCAGGGGTCACAGTCTGAGGATATGGGGTAGACCATTTAGGACTGAGATGGAGAGATATTTTCACCCAGAGAGTGGTGAGCCTGTGGAATTCATAACCACAGAAAGTAGTTGAGACCAAAACATTATATGTTTTCAAGAAGGAGTTAGATATAGGTCTTGGGGCGAAAGGGATCAAAGGGCATGAGGAGAAAGCGGGAGCAGGCTATTGATTTGGATGATCAGCCATGATCATATTGAATGGCTGAGCAGGCTCGAAGGGCCGAATGGCCTACTCCTGCTTCTAGTTTCTTTGTTTCTATGTTTGCCAGGTGCTGGAAGCTTCCCAACTAGCCGGGTTGTGACATCAAACAGTCATTCCGGCCGATTTGCACATTTTCCCATGTACATTCACCTTTCACTCACCAAAGATCTCGCATTCAGCTGCAAGAGGAACCCAACCCAAATAGAATTATTTAAAGAGGAAATGAGCCAACTTGCAGGTAAAGTGATTGAGGCTGACTTCTGTTATTGCAAAGTCCCTGGAAGTACTCTGCAGTGTTTCTGGCAGTATTGGCAGGGTGGATGGAGCAGAGGCTGCAGAGAGGACAAGCTCTGCATCATGCCCTCCACCAAGTTGGAGCTGAAGTCCGCCACGCCTCTTGGCTGTGGGCAGGAGGCTGTCTGGCAGGCCAGCCAATGCACCCATCATCTCGATGCCCATGCTCATCAGTGTTCTCCGGTACATCAGCCCATTGACGTCCTCATTTTAAGTCCCCTCTACCAGTACTCATCTGCCACTTCTCCCTCTGGTAAGCTGGTACACAAAGTATCCTTTGCCGCCACCTCCCCCCACCTCCACATGCCCCAGCCTGGATGCAGCCTGCTTGTATCTGGTGATGCTCCAGGCTAAATTTAATGGCCTCAGCAGTGACCCCGTTCTCTTTCCGTTGCCATTTCCGTAATGCCTGATGGGGTTAGATGCCAATCACTTGGCATTTAACTGCCTACTAATGGGGTTCCTGTGCAATTAAGAGTGAAAACCCCACCTCCGAGAGCTGCCCGCCAATCTTCGGTCCCAGCAGCACCGCCATGAGTGCTGAACATTGCTGGGACTGCAGGGGGCCTGAAGCAGCAGCCAGGAAGGAGGCCCCAGAAACCAACTCAATGATGTGGGGAGGGAGCTCCTCGGGGCCAATAAGGACTCATTCGTTAACCTGGGAACCCTCTCTCTTCCCCGTAGCTCCATGCAGCTCCTACATGCAGCTAGTGTCAGTGCAGACAGCCAGTTCACCTCCACTGAGTACAGCTTCATTTTAAGAGGGAAAAGCTGTCTTCAAATGGAGCAGGTTGGCTACACCATGTGATATCAGCATGCACTGGCTGAGCACACAATCAGCCAGCAGTGTGAGCACCCCTCAGGCTAAAGCCTAGTAAACATGCAAACAATTGCTTTTCCCACCAATTCATAATTGACTTACATACGAACTAGGAGCAGGAGTAGGCCCCTCGGCCCTTCAAGCCTGCTCCGCCATTCAATGAGATCATGGCTGATTTGATTGTAACCTCCCGCCTACCCCCGATAACCTTTCACCCCCTTGTTAATCAAGAACCTGCCTCGCTCTGCCTTAAAAATATCAAAGACTCTGTTTCCAATGCTTTTTGAGGAAGAAAGTTCCAATGAATCACCACACTCAGAGGAAAAATTTCTCTTCATCTCTGTCTTCAATCGATCCCTTATTTTTAAACAATGACCCTAGTTCTAGATTCTCCCAAGAGAAAACATCCACTCCACATCCATCCTGTCAAGACCCCTCAGGGTCTTAAAAGTTTCCATCAAGACACTTCTTACTCTTCTAAACTCCAGTGGATACAAGCACCTTTCCTCATAAGACAACGTGTCCATTCTTGGTATTAGCCTAGTAAACCTTCTCTGAACTGCTTCTAAAGCATTTACATCTTTCCTTAAATAAGGAGACCAACACTGTACACGTTACTCCAGATGCAGTCTCACTAATGCCCTGTATAACTGAAGCATAACCTTCCAACTTTTGTATTCAATTCCCCTCGCAATAAACAATAACATTCTATTTCCTAATTACATGCCGTATCTGCATACTAACCTTTGACACCCAGATCCCTCTGAATTTCAGAGCTCTGCAATCTCTCACCATTTAGATAATATGCTTCATTTTTTTATTTTTCCTGCCAAAATGGACAATTCCACATTTTCCCACATTATGCTCCATTTGCCAGGTCTTTGCCCACTCACTTAACCTGTCTGTGTCATTTTGTAACCTCCTTACATTACCTTCACAACTCAGGGTAGAATTTTCCATTTGGCGTGTGGGGGCGGGGCCTGCATGCCGACACGTACAATGACACGCGGTGATGTCAGGCGAGCGTCCCGACGTCACCATGCGCCATGGCGATATTTCGTTGGGTGGGCGTGTGATGATATCCGATGCGCGCCCACCATTAATATACGGGCCACTTAAGGCCCTTGAGGCACCAGTCAACAGCAATTTTTCAGCGCCTGTGCACGGGCGCAAGGGGCAGGCGGGTAGGACACATTTGTATAAACCTCATCCATAGGTGGGATAAGAGGGGTCAGTGGGGGTCGCGAGTGTGCTCTCTCAAGTACTGATTTTTCAAAGTTACTGATATTTGCCTGTGTGATCTGCAATACTTCAAAAAACATACCAGCTGCTTTGTCTGGACTCTTAACCCTCAGGTCAGTACTCTGCAGTGAAGAATCTTTTTTGGGCCTGCAGGTTTCTGGAAGCCTTCCCATAGCCTGGGAATGGGAGCTGAACTGTCCACTGGAGGCTCCTCCTCTGAGGAGGAAGGGAGGGCTAGAAAGGGGAGAAGGACAGGAGTACACATTCAGCCTCCAGGGGAGCCACCTTTTGGAGGACAGGTGCAGGCACAAGGGGTGCAGGGCCAAGAGGTAGTCCAAGGTGGAAGGGGCCACAGAAGACGCCACTATCCTGCTGCCAGGGTATACAGGTAGTGAAGCAGCTACCTCAATATGTCTGAGGTGCAGTGCCGAAGGAGGCTCCGTCTCTCAGGGGAGACAGAGAACTATATCTGTCAGTTGATTGGCCCTGAGATCTCCCCTAACTGTGTGGGTGGACACCCCATGCCAGCGGCTCTGAAGGTCACAGTTGCCCTCCATTTCTGTGCCTTTCAGGGGTCGGTGGGTGATCTTTGCGGTGTCACCCAATCAGCTGTCCACACTTGTGTCAAGCAGGTTACAGACTCTCTGTTCAGACGGGCATTGAACTTCACCCACTTCCGCTGTGACCAGGCAAGTCAGGCACAGCGAGCCAGAGGCTTCGCGGCCATTGCTGGCTTCCCCCATGTCCAGGGTGCAATAGACTGTACACATGTGGCTGTCAAGGCGCCTGCAGGTGAGCCCAGTGCCTTTGTCAACAAGAAGGGCTTCCACTCCACGAACGTGCAGATAGTGTGTGACCACAAAATGCTGATTCTACAAGTCTGTGCAAGGTACCCAGGCAGCTCCCACGATGCCTACATCCTCAGACACTCCCATGTGCCGGGGCTCTGCAGTGCTCCAGCCCGGCTTGATGGATGGATGCTGGGTGACAAGGGCTATCCCCTCAGAAGGTGGCTCATTACGCCTCTCCGCCATCCAAGAACAGAAGCTGAGCAGCAATATGATAGGAGCCACGATTCCACAAGGGCTGTGGTGGAGAGAACCATCAGTCTTCTCAAGATGCACTTCTGATGCCTGGACTGCTCAGGGGGCGCAGTCCAGTACCCACCAGATCATGTCTCGGTGACAGTGGTTGCATGCTGTGCTCTCCATACTCTTGCGCTGGAAAGTGAGGATGCAGTGGACGATGAAGACGTTGATACAGTGGCTGCGGCTGCACACGATGAGTCCAGCAGTGAGTCTGAGGATGAGCATGCACAGGGAAATGCTGAGGGGGTAGACGCTGACCCGGGCGTACTGCAGAGAGGCAGGGGCACCCTGAAGGCTTTAATCCAATGAACCTTCAGATAGCACACCACAGATGGACCTCCAGGACAAGCCTGGGCTGTAGGCTCCATGTTCGATACCGAAGTACAAAATCTGTCTGGTTAGGAACATTAACTAAGGGCCTTGTTAATAAAGCTGAATGTCCCACCAAGCACTCATTACATTATTGGTAACCATCACCTGCAGAAGAAAAGAGGCACCCTCAGCCACAGTGACATGTCTGAATTTAATATTACAACCAAATGAACTTGAGAAAACAAAATGACAAAGGTGTTAAATATCACACCAACTCATAAAGACTTCATCTCGGGCCAACACAAAAGCACCAGTGATAAATGTGTGGTGTGCCTAAGGTGTCTTATGTTTACGTTTTCAGGAGCTACGTCTTGGTGCTGCCCCCTCGCTGGGAGTGGCATCTGAGACAGCCTACTCACTGTGCTGTCCTGTTGGCCTCGATGACCTTGGCGGCCTCCTCTGGCCTGTGGAGCCTGTGCTGGCCCCGCCTGGGAAGGAGCTGCCAGTTCCACAGCTGGCATCTCGCCAGTTGTCACAGACTCACCAGATGCTACAGTCACTGGCAGATGGGTGGAGGAGCTGTCACCCTCATCTGAAGCACCCTGAGAGGTGCCCGCAGAGATGACAGGCAGCTGCTGCGCCAACCTGAGGTCGCTTTGGACCTCCCTGCTCATCGTGGATGGACGGGCACCGAGCTGGGAAACTTGATGCCCAGACTATCTTCCACACTGACACTGACCAGCTGAGGTCAATGCCGATATGGAGGCTTGCTGGTCCGAGCCCATCCCCAGGAAGCCCTGATGGTCTCCTGGCGGAGTCTCTCCATGGAGGACGCATGGCGCTCGGCCATGAAGCTCTGCTTCAGTGATAGTCTCCACCACGGAGACCAAGCCAAGCATAGCTTCATGTATCTCCACCAGATGCTTCCACACACCCGGCTGCATTTCCTGCATTTGCTGCATTGCAGACCACTCCAGCAGCCACTGACTGAGCATGTGCCTGGCCCCCTGCAGTCCTCCAACTGCTGATGCCACGGGCACTCCTCCAGCGACTGTGAAGTGCCCTCGCCACTGTGCCTCAGGACACTAGCCTATGTTCTAAGTCTTAATGAGGTGCTAGCATCTGCGCTGGTGCCTGCCTGGTGGAAATGGTGTGACACTGGTGAGTCCGTGACTTCAGTGTCCTCAGGTGCGAGGAGAGCCGCTACTGCTCCTCCTCCTGGCCCTGCTCCGGTGATGCTGAAAGGAAGAACAAGGACATTGGATCAGTTAACGTGGAGACAATGTCAATGTGCATCCCTGTCCCCCAGATCATTATGTGCTCATCCTTCCATAACCATGTTGCAAACTTCAATCACTGAACATTCAGCACTGCCGTGGCTGTTGGGAGAACAATGCTGACCTCACTGCTGGGCAAACATACCTGCCCATGGCACCCCAGCTTCACCGGTCCTGGGCACATGGCGCCTCTCCAAATCTAGGGCCTACTGCTCGAAGCGGCTAAGAATCACCAACTGGGCCAGTCCTCACCTGCTCAGTGGCATTATGTGCATTCTTCTCCTGAAAAGGAGAGAAGAGCATTGATTAGTGCTACTTGTACCTGGATTCTCTTTGCGGACGGCCCACCCCAACCAGAGTGGGACATTGCAGGGCTCCAGTGTCTCCTCACCCCGCTGCTGCTGAACTCTCACACAAAGATGCTAGGCCTGTTCCCCACCCCCTTGGTCAAATGCTGCCTAGATCACATTAGGCACCACACGTTCTAACCTTCCATCGCAAGGAGGCGCAAGCACGTGGAGCGCAGAGGACAGCAGATCGATCGGTGCCACACCACCTTGAAGCTCCCCTCCCAACATGTCATCACCCTGATTTTGACATGTCCTGGAGTTCCAGCTCTGCGCCTAGGTGCAACTCCTCCAGGTTGCCTCCAAAACAGTAATGTGGGTCTCAATGAACCACATGCTACGGGGGCAAAACCCATCTTTTCAGCACCCTCTCAGGGTGATCTCAGCATGGGCAATATCTGCTGGCCCACCCAGCGAAGGACACACACCGTCAATGATTCAATGCAGTCACTACACTCAGACTTGGAGAGGGGGTGCGCCGGGGGGAAGCCTAACTGCTGACCAATGCCAACGTAGTCCTCACCCTTCCCAAGTGCTACAGGTTGTTGAAGCGCTTGCGACACTGGGTCCAGGTGCATTGCACCATGTCGTGGGAGCTCATGATCTCCGCCACCTCCTCCCAGGCACGTTTGGTCATGTGGTGGGGGGGCCTCCTCCTCCTGTCCTGGGGTACGAGGACCTCCCGCAGTGCTGCCACCTCCTCGAGGAGGGCAGCAAAGCAACCGTCAGGAAAACAAGGGGCATAGTGCCCCCACCTTGCCCTACCCTCCTGCCTGGCCTGCTCACCAACTGCGCTCTGGGGAGATCTTCCACTGGCCCATGATTCACAGCCTTTGAAAGGCTGCAGCAGCTTTTTAAAACAGGCCACCAGGTCGCCATTGGACCCGGCGGTCATTGCAGACCAGCCGCCTCCTGCCCACACCCGCTGTCCTCAGGAGCCGCGTTTCACGCTGGGTGGGCCTTAATTGGCCCGCCCGCCTAAAATGGCGGCATGGACCTGATTGTGGGCGGCGATCAGGTCCACGCCCGCTCCCGCACCACCTGCTCGACAGGCCGAAAATTCTGCCCTTACTTTCCTACCCATCCTTGTGTCGTCAGCCAATTTAGCAACCATACCAGCTGTCCCTTCATCCAAGTCACTTATATCAATGGTGAAACATTGAGACCCCAGCACTGATCCCTGTGACACACCACTCATTACATCCTACCACCCAGAAAAAGACCCAGTTTTGGCTGCTCTCTATTTCCTGTTTGGTAGCTAATCTTCTATCCATGCCAATACATTACCTCATACACCGTGAGCTTGAGGTGGCACCTTATCCAATGCCTTCTGGAAATCTAAGTATAGCGTATCCACCGGTTCCTCTTTATCCACAGCACATGTGGCTCCTTCAAAATACTCCAATAAGTTGGCTAACAATTTAACTCCTATCAGGTCACCTCTGTGGTCTGAATTTTGCACTCATCAGGTACATGCGAGCAACGGGCCTGGGAGTGAACGGGAAACTGTCCCCCAACTGCAATTTCACGTTGGCCAATTAATGGCCAGCCAGTATGAAATGGGCCGGAGAAAGACTCCGCACTGCCCGATGGGGGTGGGAAGAGGCAGGCGCCAGTGTCACTGCGGGTGCTGGTGAGCGCTTCCACTGAGCTCCCTGAAGGCAGACAGTTGCCTCAGGGAGCCGCAGACATCCCAATAATAAAAGAAAGCACAAAAATGCTGCAAAAAATATGTTCATGCAGCACAATCAAGCACCTGAAAGCAGACCTCATTAAAAAAAAAACAGCCCCCAGACATTTCTCTTTATTTTAAATCCTAATGGAGATTTCAGCTAGCCCTTGGATGAGGTTTCATCAAAAACGTAAAGTCTGCCTGGCCGATTGGCCCATCCACCAACCGTAAGATTGGACGTCTCGAGAAAAATCACTTCCAATTGGGCTGTTAATGAACTTAATTGCCCGCTTAATTGTCGGCAATCGCTCTTCTGACTTTTGGGCGCGCCCGCTGAGTGAAATAGCGTGCGAGTGCGCAGTGATGTCAGGACACTTGTCTGATGTCATCTTGCGTGATCTTACACCCTTTCGGGTCAGGGCACATGTCCGCCCGCGGGACATAAAATTATGGCCTACGTCTTCTCTTTTCTAAGGACAAAATCCTCAACCTTTTCAATCTTTCCTGTAACAGTTACTCTAAGTAATCCCTCAGTTTTATATTGTGTGTTGTTGGGTTATGAGAATAAACCCTTATATTGGCCGAGATGGTGGTGTAGTGATAATGTCACTAGACTAGCAATTGAGAAGCCCAGGCCTTTGGGGACAGGAGTTCAAATCCCACCATGGCAACTGGTTAAATTTGAATTTAATTAATAAATTTGGAGTTGAAAGCTAGTTTCAGGTAGCCATGAAATGATTGTTACAAAAGCTCTTCTTGTTCCCTAATGTCCTTTAGGGAAGGAAATCTGCCATCCTTACCTGGTCTGACTTAAATGTGACACCAGACCCACGGTAATTTGCTTGACTTTTAGTTGCCCTCTGAAATGGCCTAGCAAACTACTCAGTTCAAGGATAATTAGGGATGAACAACAAATGTTGGCCTTGCCAGTGACGCCCATATCCCACGGAAGAATTTTTAAAAGCTAGCTTCTTTTCCGGCGGCTTTCTCCCAGACTCTCAGATCACGTGAGTATATGTCATTTTCTTCTATGACATCACAGACAGTTAACCCTTTGTGGGACTTAGTCTAACATGCTTCATTATACCACAGGTCCTGGTACTGCACCTGGAGTACTTTCTCAAGTGTTTCTATATCCTTCTTTTATAGTTTGGACATCAAAGCTGGGCAAGGTATTCTAAGTGCAGCCTAACCAGGTTCAACATATTTTAACTACTTTTGAATTCCATATGCCTAGAATTAAATCCCAATGATTTGTTAGCATTTTTAATTGTTTTGCTGACCTGTGATGCTGCTTTTAATGATCTATTCACCAGTATCCCCAAATCCCTTTGGTCTTCTACCGGTGTCTTATTTTCCTAAGGTTCATGTGATGTTTCTGCTTTTTTTGACCATAGTGCTTCACCTCACATTTATCAGTGTGAATATTCATTTGCCTCTTCACCATCCAGCCTGCAAGTTTTCTAACATCTACTTACATTCTTCCTCAGTGTTAGCGTCATCCTCCAGTTTGGAATCGTTTTCAAACGTTGATATTGAGTTACTTGTAAGTCGAAATCATTAGTGTCAATTATGAAAAATATTATTCCCAGCACTGATCCTTGTGGAGCACTGTTGTTCACCTTTCTCCAACCTGAATAATTACCCTACACCCACAAATCAGAGCTTTCTACTTTTTTTTAACCAATTAGCTGTCCTTTCAGGTATTTGTCCTGACTCCACATGCCCTAGCCTTTGTCGTGAGTTTACTTTATAGCGCCTTAGCAAAGGTCCTCTGAAAGTCCAAATAAATGACGTAGGAACATAGGACTTAGCAGCAGCCGTAGGTCATTCAGGCTTTCGAGGCTGCTCTGCCATTTAATAAGAGCAAGGCTGATCTGTTTGTGGTCTCAATTCCACTTTCCCCATAACCCTTGACACCCTTGTCTATCAAAAAACCTATCTAACTCAGCCTTGAATAAATTGAATGACCCAATCTCCAAAACATTCTAGGTAAGAGAATCTCAGACTCATTACCCTCTGAGAAAAAAAACTCCTCATCTCCATCTTAAAAGGGAGACTTCTTATCATTAAATTGTGTCCCCTAATTCTAGTCTCCCCCACAAAAGGAAACATCCTCCCGGTACCCACTCTATCAAGTCCTCCCAGGATCTTATACATTTCAATAAGATCACCTGTCTTTCTTCTAATTTCCAATCAATATAGGCCCAACCTTCCTTCATAAGATAAGCGCTTCATCCCAGAAATGAGTTGAGAGAACCTTCTCCAAACTGCTTCTAACACAATTATATATTTTTTCAAATAAGGAGACCAAAAATGTATGTAGTATGCCAGATATGCTCTCACCAAGGTCCTGTACAGCTGCAGTAAGACATCCCTACTTTTATATTCCATTCTCCTCGCAATAAACACTAACATTCCATTTGGCTTCCTAATCATTTGCTGTACCTGCAGTGTAGTTAGTATACAAAAGGACAGATCCCTCTGTACCGCTGAGTTCTGCTATTTCTCTCTATTTAAATAGCATACTGCTTCCCATTCTTCCTGCCAGAGGGGACAAGTTCACATTTTCCCACATTATACTCTATCCGCCAATTTTTTTCCCACTCACTGAACCTATCTAAATCCCTTTGCAGACTCTCTACCCCCTCTTGACAATTCACTTTCCTATCTATCTTGGTGTCATCAGCAAATTTAGCTAAAATACATTTGATCCCTTCATCCAAGTCATTGATACAGATTTTAAATAGTTGATTCCCCGGCACTTATCCCTGAGGCACTCCATTAGTTCCACCTTGCCAAACCAAAAAGGACCCATTTATCCCTACTCTCTATTTCCTGTTAGCTAAGCAATCCTCTATCCATGCTGATACATTACTCACTACACCATGAGCTTTTATTTTGTGTAGCAACCTACTGTCACTAGAAGGATTCAAAATTGATAAGGAAGAAGTGTTGAATAGACTGTCAAAACTTAAAGTTGACAAGGCGCTGGGAGCAGATGAGATGCATCCAAGGATTTTGAAGGAAGTGAGAGTAGAAATTGCAGAGGCACTAGCCATAATTTCTCAGTCTTCCCTAGATCTAAATCTTCCCTAATGACCTAAATCTTGGTGGTGCCAGAGGACTGGAAAATTGCAAACATTACGCCCTTGTTCAAAAAAGGTTATAAGGATAAGCCCAGCAATTACAGACCAGCAAGTTTAACTACAGTAATGGGCAAGATTCTAGAAACAATTATTCAAGATAGAATTAGTAGTCACATAGAAAAAACATGGGTTGATAAGGAAGAACCAGCATGGATTTCTAAAGGGGAAATCATGTTTAATTAACTTGTGGAGTTTTTTGAAGAGGTAACAGAAAAGGTTGACGATGGTAATGCTGTTGATGGGTGTACATGGACTTTGAAAAGGCATTTCATACAGTGCCACCCAACAGACTTGTGAGGAAAGTTATTGCTCATGGAATAAAAGGGACAGTAGCAACATGGATAAAAAAAATTGGCTTAAAAGTAGGAAGCAGGGGGTAATGGTCACTGGATTTTTTTTTGGGCTGGAGGATGGTTTATAGTGGAGTTCCCCAAGTTTGTAGCCGGGTCAGTATTGGAACCCTTGCTGTTCCTGATATATATTAATGATGTAAATCTTGGTGTGCAGGGGACAATTTCAAAGTCTGTGGATGATACAAAGCTTGGGTATGTTGTAAACTGTGAGGAGGACAGTGTAGAACTTCAAAAGGACATAGACAAGTTGGTGGAGTGGGCAGATAAGTGGCAGAAGAAGTTCAATGGGGAGAAGTGTGAGGTGATGGATTTTGGTAGGAAGAACATGGACAGACAATATAAAATAAGGGGTGAAATTTTGAAGGGGGTGCAGGAGACCTGGGTGTATATATGCATAGATCATTAAAGGTGCTAGGACAGTTGGAGAGAGCAGTTAATAAAGCATATAGTACCTTGGGCTTTATTACTAAGGGCATAAAATACAAGAGCAGGGAGGTTATGCTGAATTTATATAAGACACCCATTAGACCTCCGCTAGAGTATTGTGTACAGTTCTGGACGCCACATTTGAGGAATGATGTGAACACATTGGAGAGAGTGCAGAGGAGGTTTACAAGAATAGTTCCAGGGATGAGAAACTTCAGCTAAGGATATAGATTGGAGAGGTTGGAGAGAAGAAGGCTAAGAGGAGATCTGATAGAGATGCTTAAAATCATGAGGGGGCTGGACAGAGCAGATAGGGAGAAGCTGTTCCCGCTCGTAAAAGGATCCAGAACAAGAGGGTACAGATTTAAAGTGATTTGCCAAAGAAGCAAATGTGACGTGAGAAAAAACTTTTTCACACAACGCGTGGTTCAGATCTGGAATGCCTGAAATGTGGTGGAGGCAGGTTCAGTTGAGGCATTGAAGATGGCATTAGATGATTATTTGAATAGAAACAATGTGCAGGGGTACTGGGAAAAGGCTGGACAGTGGCACTAGGTCACGATACTCATATGGAGAGCCAGTGCAGACACGATGGGCCGAATGGCCTCCTTCTGTGCCGTTAACATTTTGTGATTCTGTGATGTTGCACCTTATCAAATGCCTTTTGGAAATCCAAGTACACCACATTTACTGGTTCCTCTTCATCCACTATGTTTGGTACTTCCTCAAAGAACTCTAATAAATTACTTGAACATGATTTCCCTTTCACAAAGCCATGTTGACTCTGCCTTATCCCATTATGGTTTTCAAAGTATCTTGCTATAACTTTCTGCTTTCTGTTGTCTTCGTTTCTTGAATAGAGAGTTACATTTGCTATTTTCCAATCCACCTGTACCCTTCCAGAATCAAAGGTATTTTGGAAAATTATAACCAATGCTTCTATATCTCTTATTTTAAGACCCTAGGGATGCAGGCCACCTGACCCTGGGGACTTGTCAGCCTTTAGGTTTCATAGTTTCCCCAGCACCTTTTACCTAGTGATGGTGATTGTTTTAAGCTCCACCTTCCCTTTCATCTCTTGATGTCCAAGTATCTTTGGGAAATTTTCTAAATCTTCCACAGTGAAGACAGATACAAAACACTTATTTAACACACCTGCTAATTCCTTGTTTTCCATTATCAATTCCCCAGACTCACTCTCTAGAGGACCAACTTCTGTTACTTTTTTCTACTTAAATGCTTGTAGAAACTGTTACAATTTACCAACCACTTTCTCCCTCTTTAATTTTCTTTTAGTCATTCATTGCTGGTTCTTAAAATCTGACCAATCTTCTGACCTACCACTAACCTTTGCAGATTTGTACACTGGTTCTTTCAAGTTGATAGTATCCTTAACTTGTTTATTTGGACATGGATGATGCAACCTTTTCAAAGAGTCTTTCTTTCTTAATGAGATAAATCTTTGCTGAGAGTTATTAAATATCTCCTTAAAAGCCTGCCACTGCATTCTCACTGTCCTACATTTTAATCTAGTTTCCCAATTCACTTTAGCTAACTCTGCCTTCATAGCCTTACAATTACCTTTATTTAGGTTTAGGATATTAGCTTTAGACCCATTCTCACCCCTTCAAACTGAACGTGAAATTCTATCATGTTACGATCGCTGTCACCTAAAGGCTTCTTCACCACAAAGTTATTGATTAATCTTGTCTGATTACACATCACCCGGTCTGTTTAAATGTTTAATTATCCTGGTTTACTCATTCTATTGCCTCCTCAGAGAGGTCCATCAGGTTAGCTAAACATGACTTAGCCTTGCGGGATCCGTGCTGATTATTTTCTTATGATATTTTCTGTTTCTAGATGCTTTGCTATTGCTTTTCATATAGATTTCAGTATATTTCTTATCACTGGCCCTAAGCTGACCGGTCAATAGTTCCCAGGTTTTGTTCTACCTCCTTTTTGTATATAGGAGCTGCAGTAAGATAAATTGGAGATATGAAGGCTATGGGGGTAAATTCTGACAGAAAATCTGGATTGGGGCACAAAGGTGGACTGATGCCTAACTTTCCACTTTTCCAGCAACTCCTGAAACCAAGTGGGTGACAAATGTAATGCTCTGCATTCCCACTGGGTGGTTGAGAAGGCAGTTTGGGCAGCCAAGGGTCTCCATATATTTTGCCTAGGCCTGTGCCCCGGAGAGTGCACATGGTTTCGCTGGACACAGAGATGACTACCAAGGCGCAAACCATTGTCTCACGAGACAGATGGATGCCAGCTCTCTGCCAGCCTTCTTGCACTAACCCCTCTTCTCTGAAACTATATATATATATATAAATATATATATAAAAGTAGTGCCTCTGCTTTCTCCTTCCTCGTTTACTTGCGTATGTGTGGGTGAATACCATCCGGACCTGGAGTCTTATCTTTTTAGTTTTGCTCCTTTGTCAATTATTATGTCCCTTTCTATCCTCACTGTATTTCTATCCTTGTTCAGTTCATCCTCTGTTGAAATGATTTTTGTTATCATCTTCAGTGACAACTGAAGTTAGAGATTGTGCAATGGTAAAAGGTTGATATTGAGCAGGGCGTATGTTGCATGAGTGTCAAAAAATAAGTACTTCATTGGCATTAAAGTGCTTTCCAACTGCCTGAGGTTGTGAAAAACCCTATAGAAGTACACCTCTTTCATTAAAGATTTTTGCAGAGAAATGGCAGAACGGTCTTGCACAGGTTCCAACTAACAGGGAAAAGAATGATTGAGTCAAAATAAAATTGCCTCTGGCAAGGTGAACAGAAAATAACTTCAAAGGGAAAGAATTATTTATTGCAAACAACTGGTACCAACCTGATTTATATTAAAATATATCAATTTTGAGTTTAAATGTTTAATACATAACATTTGCAAAGTTTTTAAAATAAGCATGTAGCCCTCTACTCATCTACACATGCCTGAAATGATCAAGCCAATTAGATGTTCTGCTGACACACAGCAAGTCACGTTACCTGAGGGGCTATGCTGACTACAGTTGCTTGGGTTGTCGACCTTAATTTTCTATGAAACATGGGGAGAATGAAATGATGGAACAAGGACATGATTTGTGTTGCAAGTTCAGAATTGCTAAAATTGCTATAGCCATTCTAATTGGGGCTTGGGATTGTAGAATCTAACAGATGAGAAGGAGGTCGTTTGGCCCATTATTCCTGTACAAGCACTTACAAAGAACCATCCAACTCGCCCAACTCACTCAGCTCTTTCCCTATAGGCCTGCAATTTTTTGTTTGTTTTCATGGGAAGAATTTCCCCCCCGTTGGGTGGGGGGGGGGGGGCAGTGCAGGACCGGACACGCCTCTGATCGGTGCCTCCTATTGGGGGCACGCCGCCATTTTACATGGGCAGGTCAACTAAGGTCCGCCCAGCGTGACCTCCGCCAGGAAGCGCTATGCGCTCCCTGTGTGGGCGGGGCGAGGGGTTTCCTTCAGCCGGCAGTGCACTCTTTCACACATGCATGCAAAAGAGCGCACAGATCCCCTTGAGGCTAAGTGCTGCCTCAGGGAGATCGGCTCAGAATTAAAGATTTTAACGTAAATGTTTTAAAAATTTCCCTGACATGTCCCCTCATGTGACACTGTCACATGAGTTGGGACATGTCCATCACTTAAACTGAAACCTTTATTAAATATTTAAAAACCCTCATGAAAGCTCATCCCGCCCGTGGATGAGGTTTCCTGCTTTTTCTGAAGCCCGCCAGGGCTCCCGGCCTACCCGCTAGCCATAAGCTTGGACGGGGCACGTCCATTAATTAGGTTAATGACTTTTTGGATGGCCTCAATAGGCTGTTGACAGGTCAGTGAGTGTACAACTGATTTGGCTGCACTCCTGCCGACCTGAAAATGGAGGTGATGCGGGGGTGATGTCAGGAGTTCCGCCCAACGTCATCCCGCGTCAATTTACTTGTCGGCGAGCAGGCCCCGCCCACCCCCGGCTCACTGACCTAAAGATCCTGCCCCAGGTCTGTACCCAATTCCAGTTACTATCCAACCAGGCCTGCAAGAAAGATAATATCAGACACAGTATAATGGGTGGGCATGATTGGGTTTTCCTATGAGAAAGAAGGAGATATCAGTACAAGTGACCAAAAGCTTGGTCAATAGGGTATGTGTTAAGGAATGTCTTACAGGAGGACAGTGGAGAAGCAGAGAGCTTTAGGGAAGTAATTCCAGATCTTAGCACCCAGGCAGCTGAAGGCAGGCTGTCCATGGCAGACCGATGGAAATCAGGGATATGCAAAAGGCCAGAGTTGGAGGAGCATGGGGATCTTAGAAGGTTTGAAGATGTTAAAGAGACAGGGAGGAGTGAGGCTATGGAGAAACTTTCAAGCAAGGATGAGAATAAAAACACAAGGAAGGAACATCATGGGCTGGGGAAAATAAAATAAAGCAGTCTTAAAACTGCATTATAGCTCATTTGCATTTGAAGCCCCAGAGCTGATGAAATCCAATGGAAGGTGGAAATAATCAATGGCAATTGAACTGATTGGCAAAGATAGCCTGATAATGGGCCTTTGACGCAAGTAGTGTTCAATCCACTCAATACCAATGTTAATTTATTACTTGTAATCACCGCTTTAAAAGGACAAGGATTATAGAATGGGAAGTATAAGTAAACTACCAGGAATTGACTAAGGCAATTATTTTTCTTTCACTTATCTCTTAAAGAAAGCAATAAGTGTAAAAGCAAAGGAAAAGTATTCACAGCTTACATCAGCAGTGTGGAGGTGTGAAGAGTCATAAAGGACCATACACCTCCAAGGCCAACAACCAAGCCTTGTAACAAAAAAATCCCTGTCAGAATAAATTGTCTCTCTCTCTCATAATACCCTCTAACTCAGTGCACAGTTCTGGAAAAAAAAAAAGGACTTGCATTCCGTGGAATCACAGAAATGTTACAGTGCAGAAGGAGGCTATTCAGCCCATTGTGTCTGTACCGGCTCTCCGAATGTGCAATTCATTTTAGAGCTGTTCACCCCGTAACCCTGCAAGTCCTTCCTTTTCAGATAACAGTCCAATTCCATTTGAAAGTCTCAATCAAACCTGTCTCCACCACACTCTCAGGCAGTGCATTCCAGACCTTAACCACTCACTGTGTGATAAAGATTTTTTCTCATCTCGCTTTTAATTCTTTTGTGAATTACTTTACATCTGTGCCTGTTCATTCGACAGGGCATTAAACAAGAAATTACTGGAGCTTATAACAAAAGGCAATGTAATAATTGTAGGGGACTTTAATCTTCATAGGAACCAGGACAATCAAATTGACAACGGTGGTCTAGAAGATGATTCTGTGGAATATTTTTGAACTAGTACATTGTGGAACCAACTAAGGATGAAGCTATTTTAGATCTAGTTATGCGTAGTGAAGCAGGGTTAATTGGTAATGTCATGCTAAAAGATCCACTGGGAAATAGTGATCATAATACCATTGAATTCCAGGTTAAATTTGAAAGTGACATACTCCAATCACAAACAAGTACCTTAAATCTAAATAAAGCCAATTGTATTGCAATTGGCTGAGGTAAATTGGGTAAATAGACTAAAAGGTATAGCTATAAATGAACAGTGGGAAACATTTAAAGAAACAACTCAAAATGGCCAACAAATACATTCCATGAAAAACAAATACTCAGCAAGAAAGACACATCCGTGTCTCACTCTGGAAGTTAGTGATAATAGATTAAAAGAAGAGGCTTACAATGTTGTAAAAAGCAGTGGCAAGTCTGAGGCCTGGGAGTGTTTTAGAAACCAGCAAAAGGCCACCAGAAAGCTAATAAAAAAGGAAAAAAATAGGAGATTAAACTAGCCAGTAATATAAAAACAGAGTGTAAGAGCTTTTATAAGTATATAAGAAAGGAGAGAGTAGCTAAGGTTAGCGTTGGTCCATAAGAATCAGTGACAAGGGAAATTATTATCGGGAATGCGGAAATAGCAGAGGCACTGAATAAATATTTTGTGTCTGTCTTCACAGTAGGAGACGCAAGTTTCGGTCCAGAAATAGATGGTAAATCATAGGTTAAAAAGGGTGAGGAAATTAGGAAAATTAACATCAATAGAGAAAAAGCATTGGAGAAACTTAAGATACTAAAATGCGACAAGTCCCCACACTCTGTTGCCTATATCCTGGGTTTCTTTAGGAAGTTAGTTGCAGAGATAGTGGATGCACTGGCTGTGACTTTCCAGAATTCACTGGATTTGGGAATGGCCCCAGCAGATTGGAAGTTAGCAAAAATGACTCTGCTTTACAAGCAAGGAGAGGGGGAGAAAACAGGGAACCACAGGCCAGTTAGACTAACAAGAGTTGTGGGGAAAAGGCTGGAATCTATAATTAAGGAAGTGTTAGCAGCGCACTTAGAAAATCATAGTGTGATTAGAAAAAGTCAACATAGTTTTACTAAAGGGAAATTTTGTTTAACAAATTTATTGGAGTTTTTTGAATGTGACCAGTAAGGTAGATAAAGCAGAACCAGTAGATGTAGTATAGCTGGATTTCCAAAAGGCTTTCGATAAGGTACCACATGAAAGGTTAATAAGTAGATAAGTACAGATGGAGTTGGAGGTTATATATTAGCATGGGTAGAGGATTGATTAACAGATAGAAAGCAGAGAGTGGGCATAACTCGGACTTTTTCAAGTTGGCAGCTAGTGAATACGCAAGGATTAGTGTTGGGGCCTCAGCTATTTACAATCTATATTAATGACTTAGATGAAGAGGCAGAGACTAAGTAATGTATCAAAGTTTGCTGATGATATAAAGTGAGGTGGGAAGGTAAGCTGTGGGGAGGACACAGAGAGGCTGCAAAGGATATAGATGGATTAATTGAGTGGCAACAAGATGGGAGATGGATTATAGTGTAGGGAAGTGTGAAGCTATTCACTTTGGTCAAAAGAATAGAAGAGCTGAATATCGTTATAAGGTGAGAAACTTGTATGTGTGCATGTTCAAAGAGACTTGGCTGTGCTTGAAAAAGGAACACAAAAAGTTAACATCCAGGTACAGCAAGCAATTGGAAAGTGAATGACATGATGGCCTTTATTGTAAGGGGATTAGATTACAAGAATAAAGAAGTTTTGCCGGAGTTGTCGGGGGTTTTGGTTGGGACGCATCTGGAATTCTGTGTGCAGTTTAGGTCTCCACGTACTTGCATTGGGAGAAGGTACAGAGAAGCATCACTAACTTGGTCCCTGGGATGAGGAGTTTGACCTATGATGAGAGGCTGAGCAACTTGTGTCTATTTTCTCTGAAGTTTAGAAGAGTGAGAGGTGATCTCATTGAAATGTACAAGACTCTAAAGGGGCTTGACAGGATAGACACTGAGAGATTGTTTCTGCTGGTTGGGGGCACAGTCTCAGGATAAGAGGTGAATCATTTAGAACTGAGATGAGGGGAAACTCCTTCATTCAAAGGATTGTGAATCTTTGGAATTTTCTGCCCCAGAGGGTTGTGGATGCTCCATCACTGATTCATTTAAGGCTGGGATAGACAGAATTTTGGTCTCTCAAGGAATTGAGGGATATGGGAATGGGCAAGGAAGTGGAGATGAAGCCCAAGATCAGCCATGATCATATTGAATGGCGGAGCAGGCTCGATGGGCCACAGGGTCTACTCCTGTTCCTATTTCTTGTGTTCTTACGATCCTGATCCTTTCACAAGTAGAAACAGATGGGAAGGTGATGGCATAGTGGTATTGTTCCTGGACCAGTATTCCAGAGATCCAGGGCATTGCTCTGGGGACCCGTCTTTGAATCCTGCCATGACAGATGGTGGAATTTGAATTGAATAAAAATCTGGAATTAAAAGTCTAACGATGACCATGTAAAAACCCACCTGGTTCACTACTGTCCTTGTCTGGCCTACATGTGACTCCAGACCCACAGCAATGTGGTTGACTCTGAAATGGCCTACCGAGCCACTCAATTGTATCAAAGTGCTACAAAGTCACAAAAAAGGAATGGAACTGGACAGACCACCTGGTATCAACCTAGGCACTGTGAGTGTGCCCACACCACATGGACTGCAGCAGTTCAAGAAAGCAGCTCACAACACCTTCTCAAGGGCTACTAGGGATGGGCAATAAATGCTGGCACAGCCGGCGAAGCCCACATCCCATGAATGAATTAAAAAAAACAGTTTCTCCCTATCTACTCTGTCCAGGCATGTCATGATTTTGAATACCGCTATCAAATCTACTCTCTGCCTTTTTTTCTCCAAGGAAAAGAGTCCATCTCCAATCTATCTTCATAACTGAAGCTCCCCATCCATGGAACCATTCTCAAGAATCTTTTCTGTACTCTAATGCACTCACATCCTTCCTAAAGTGCCGTGCCCAGACTTGGACGCAATACTCCAGCTGAGGCCAAACTAGCTTCTTACACAAGTTCAACATAACCTCCTTGCTCTTGTACTCTATGCCCCTATTAATAATGCCTAAGATACTATATGCTTTATTAACTGCTCTCTCCACCTGTCCTGCCACCTTCAATGACTCCTGCGCTCTGTTCCTGCACTCCCTTTAGAATTGTACCCTTTGTTTTATATTGTCTCTTCATGTTTTTTCCTACCAAAATTAATCACTTCACATGTCTTCACATTCAACTTCATCTCCCACATGTCCATCCATTCCACCAACCTGTCTATGTTCTTTTGAAATTCTATATTGTCCTTCTGACAGTTCCAATGCTTCCAAGTTTTGTATCATCTGGAAATTTTGAAATTGTGCCCTATACGCTAAAGCCTAGGTCATTAATATATATCAGGAAGCACAAGGGACCCAGCACTGACTCCTGGGGAACTGCACTACAAACCTTCCTCCAGCCTGAAAAACATCCATTAACCATTACTCTGTTTCATATGACTCAGCCAATTTCATATCCAATTTGCTACTGTCTCTTTTATTCCATGAGTTACAGCTTTGCTCACAAATCTGTCATGTGGCACTGTATCAAATGCCTTTTAGAAGCCCATGTGATTGTTAATTTTGTCCTGTGTTATTGTTTCTAGAAGGTTCCCACAACCAAAGTTAAACTGACTGGCCTGTAGTTTCTGCTTTAATATTTTCTCCCTCTTTTTACAGGCTGTCAGCGTCTTTGGGCAGAAGACAGTTTTGAAGTGGCCAATTTTTCCACAGTTGTGGCACTCTGCCCTCCCTGATGGACATTCATCTCACTTGTGTGGTTAGTTCCCGCCACACCTAAGACATTTCAAAATGGCGGTTGGTGCATTTTCCACCATTTTGGTGGGCTTAGGCTCTGGTGTACCTTCTTTCTGATGGGCTACAAATCAATGTCTCACTCGATCTTCTCCATGGGATCTTGCCTTCTCTGCAAAAAAACACCTAATTTTGTTTTCTAAGCTCAGTTTGCCCCACAATTTGAACTGTCCCGACTAGTGATAAATCCCCTTTTGTCTATATGAGATCTGGTAATGCTTCATCTAGGACCCCTACTATGATTCTTCCACAAATTAATTCATCCCTTAAGATTCCAAAATCGGAGTTCCTTGCCAGCCTGTATAGATTGTTGATGAATGAATCCATGCTTTCACCAGGTTTTTGCTTTCTCTTGTTAAACTTTGCCCTTTCTCTAATTAAGTTTATGTAGTTGCTGAAAAATGAATCAAATGCTTGCAGGACATCTTTGTAAGAAATTAAGTCCCATCAATTCCCTGTCTTGCTATCAGGTCATTGGAAATAGATCCAACTGCATAAAGTAGTGTACTGACCTGGTCTTTTTGATCTTTTTTGGATAAGTCAGAAACATTCCTATATCTCATGAAACTCTTTCTCTAGTTGTTTTGGTTCAGGACCTGTTGTGAGCCTTCAGTGCTCCAAAATGGTTCTGGGAGTGGTAGTGTGGGATCCATGTTTCTACTGAGCCCTAGAATTGTTGCTGCTTCACTGGTGTTTCTTGTTGATTCACATCTACACTCACTACAGTCTGGACTCCAGGTCTGTTTCTCAGCCTGACTTTTTGGTGGGTCTTGAATCTGTTCCTTTCATCCTTCTTCGAAGGATTTCTTGACTTGCCAGGTCTTTCAGTCACTGTTAGATGCCACCATGTTTTGTCATGTGTTCTGGGTCTTGATGGGGTTCATTGAGGCTTGTCTACTCTCCCAAAGTAAGCTGCTCAAGACTGTGGTTTATTAAAACCCTTACTCTTTATTTAAAGCTACTCTATACATATTGGGACATCTGCATGAGGTTGGAACTTCTCCCCCCAGATCTCTGTTAATCATCATCATTACATCAGCATCATGTGCTTCTATGTTAATCCTTTACTCTACATCATGCATTGGTGGTAGAGGGAGTGAATGTTGAAGGTGGTGGGTAAGTTGCTGATCAAGTGGGCTGCTTTGTTCTGCATAGTGTTGAGCTTCTTGAGTGTTACTGGAGCTGCACTCATCAAGGTAAATGGAAAGTATTCCATCCTGACTTGCACCATGTAGCTGGTGGACAGGCTTTAGGGAGACAGGAGGTGAGTTTACCCACTGCAGAATTCACAGTCTCACTTGCTCTTGTAACCACGGTATTTATGTGGTTGGTCTGCTTAAGTTTCTGGTAAATAGTAACCCACAGGATGTTGATAGTGGGGATTCAGCAGTTAATAACATTGAATGTCAAGAGGCGATAGTTAGATTTTTGTTGGAGATGATATTGCCTGGCACTTGTATGGTACGAAATTACTTTTCACTTAGCAGCCCAAGCCAGGTCTTGCTGCATTTGGACATGGACTGTTTTAGTATCTGGACAGTTGCGAATGGTACTGAAAATTGTGCAATCATCAGCAAACTCTTCTACTTGTAATGACTTTGGACCCAAGCAAGTTTGCTACAGGACTTCATATTTTTGTGATTAAACATTTCACAAGTTCTAGCTGTTATCTGATAAAATATTTTTCATCAGATTTTTAGATATCTGGTATTCTTTTTAAATTAGAAACACATCAAGATAACTATTTTCAAAAAATAGAAAGAAAAAATGGGTTCAATTGATCAAGGTCAGGAGCCACACATGAGTTCTTAATGAGCCATATGCAACTTCAGAACTGCAGGCTGCCCTTCCCTTGCCTGATTTTTGTGCTCAAGTCCTTTGGGGCAGAATCTTCTGCTTTCACAGGTGGTGAGGTTGGAGGTGGGAAAGGCATGTAATTAAGCGAGATGGTGTCTTATCCGAACTCCGTCACCTTCCTGCCTCTGTCAAAATTAAGTTCTGGGTGGGAAGGCAAATGGTTGAATTTCCCGTCCCACTGCCTACGGAGGCCTTTAAGTGCCAATTAATGCCCTTGATATTCAATGCATTATCCCCACTGAATCTCCCACTAGCAACATTCTGGGAGTTACCATTGACCAGAAACTGAGCTGGACTAGACTTATAAATACTGTGGCTACAAGAGCAGGTCAGAGGCTAGGAATCATGTGGCGAGTAACGCAGCTCCTGACTTCCCAAAGCTTGTCCACCATCTACAAGGCACAAGTCAGGAATGTGATGGAATACTCTCCACTTGCCGGGATGAGTGCAGCTCCTGAAACACTCAAGAAGCTTGACACCGTCCAGGACAAAGCAGCCTGATTGATTGGCATCACATCCACAAACATTCACTCCCTCCACCACCGACACACAGTAGCAGCAGTGTGTACCATCTACAAGAAGCACTGTAGGAACTCACCAAGGGTCCTTAGGCAGAACCTTCCACACCCACAATCACTACTATTTAGAAGGACAAGGGCAGCAGATCCATGGGAACACCATCACCTGGAAGTTCCTCTCCAAGCCACCATCCTGAATTGGGAATCTACCACTGTTCCTTCACTGTCACTGGGTCAAAATCCTGGAACTCCCTTCCTAACAGCACTGTGGGTGTACCTACACCACAGGGGCTGCAGTGATTCAAGAAGGCAGCTCATCACCACCTTCTCAAGGGCAGTTAGGGATGGGCAATAAATGCTTGTCTAGCCAGTGACACATTTAAGATGCCTTAAATAAAACCTAAAACAATCATAGTATTATCACTGCTTTCACGCCAGGCATCCTCACTCAGAATGTTCATTTGAAATTTTGATTTCACACTCTGTCTGCACCGAGAGTATCCATTGGTACCTTTACCCATGATTCAATATTCAACAGTACCTCAGAGTGTGCTTCATCAGTATTGCATTGGAGTATCAGCCTATACTATGTGCTGATGCCTCTGTACAGGTCTTCATAGAATCATATCTTACAGCACAGAAGAAGGCCATTCAGCCTGTTGTGCCAATGCCAGCTCTTAAGTGAGGGGTGATCTTATTGATTGGGAACCCTCCCGCCCACGCCTGCTCCCACACCCACACAACCCCCCGAACGGGGGGAGGTGGGGGGGGATAATGCTGCCCTATGTTTCAATAAATTAGTTCTCCTCAAATGCATATTAAATTGCCTTTTACAAGTTACAAGAGAATCTGTTTCCATGACCCTTTTGAAGAGTATTTTCCAAGGCTTAACAGCTTCCATGTGTAGAAACATTACCCGTTTCTCCTCTAGTTCTTTTGCTGATTAGTTTAAACCCATGACCTCAGGTTACCACTTTCCTGAGGGAACTATTGACATAAGCCCCCTCAGGATCTTATGGGCAGCTTTTTCCAGTTGGCGAGCAGGGGCGGGGCATGCTCGCTGACATGTAAAATGACGGGGGGATATGTCGGGCGTGCATCCCGATGTCTCCCCCACCTCATTTAGATTTTCAGTTTGGCGGGCGCTCATCCAAGTCGGCTGCGGACCCGCCGACCTCTCATTGGCTTATTAAGGCCATTAAAAAAGTAATTGAAATGATTAATGGACCTGCCAAACCAAACTTAAGGCCGGCAGGCAGGCAAAGAGCTCAGGCGGCCTTCAGAAAAAGTGCAAATCCTCATCCACGGGCGGAATGAGGTTTCATGAGGGATTTAAAATTTTCTGAATATTTCTAAATAAAAGTAATGGACATGTCCCAGCTCATGATGAGGGGACATGTCAGGAAAATTTTTTCTAACCTAAAAAACTGTCATAGCTTCAACTGATCTCCCTGAGGTGGCACTTTGCCTCAGGGAGATCTGCGCGCTAGCGCACTCCTGGCTCAGGGAATCCACACCCCCCACCCCCCCGACCCCCCAACCCCACGCCAGCACAGGAAGCGCTCAGCTCTTCCTTATTTGGCCCACCCACGTAAATTGGCGGCGCGCCCCCGGCCGGGGGTGTTGATTGGGAACCCGCCTGTCCGGTCCCACACCCACACAACCCCCCCAAGGGGGGGGAAGGCGGAAATGGTGCCCTATGTTTCAATAACATCACCTCTCATTCTTCTAAACTCCAATGAGTATAGGTCCAACCTGCTCAACCTTTCCTCAGAAAACAACCCCTTCATCCCAGGAATCAGACTAATAAACCTTCTCTGATCCGCTTCCTACGCGCACATGTCCCTCCTTAAATAAGATGATCAAAACTGTACACAATATTCTAGGTGTGGTTTCACCAATCCACTGTACAGTTGTAATAAGACTTCCCTACTTTTATACTCTGTTCCCCTTGCAATAAAGGCCAACGTTCCATTTGCCTTCCTGATTACTTGCATGCTAGCTTTTTGTGATTCACATACAAGGACACTCAGATCCCTCTCTGCTGCAGCATTCTGCAGTTTCTCTCCATCTAAATAATATGCTGCATTTCTATTCTTCCTGCCAAAGTGGAGCAGTTCACAGCTCCCACATTGCATTCCATCTGCCGAATTGTTGCCCATTCACTTGACCTGTCTGTATCCCTTTGCAAACTCTACATGTCCTCCTCACAACATGTTTTTTGGCTACAATACAGTTGGCCCCTTCATCCAAGTCATTAATATAGATTGTAAATAATTGCGGCTGCAATTATGGAGTGACACTCCATTAGTTATAGTTTGATCCCTGAACGTGACCCATTTATCCCAATTCTCTGGCAAATAGTCTGTTGGAAACATGCTGACCAGAAACCCGGCTACCCTGCAGTGATAATGCGCTGGGGGCAGCCTGAGGTGTTTTATATGGGAGGAAGTCCTGTCCGAGAGAGCTGCAATCTGATTGGCCTGCAGCTTTTTAGTTCCAGCAACGCCAGGATCAAGTAGTGGCTGCTGCTGGGACTACAAGCAATCCCAGGAGAACAAGTGTCAGGGATGTTGGAATTCAGGTAAGTCCAGGGATTTTCTGGCCTGCTTGCCAGACCCCCAGGGAAGGGAAGTGGGGGGAAGCAGTGGTGGGGGGGTGGGGGGGTGGGGTTATATTTTAGAGGAGGAGGCTAAAGCGGAGGTACAATTTCGGCAAAGGGTGCCATCAGTAGGCACAGGGGACTCTCCCAAAAGAGGTAACCCCTCCCCCCGCTCTTCCTACCTGCCAGCAGCATGTATAGTAAATCTGCCAGGCTGTTCATCTTGCTTCCATCTTCCTTTGCCCCACATATTATAGCGGCGGTTGGGGGGGGTGGAATAAGATTCTTAACTGGCCATGAATTGGTCACCCAAGAACCTCAATAGGCCCAAGGGCAGACAGGCTGTGTGATACCTTACTCACTCACAGTAATATAAGAGGCAGGTCAATGGCGGCAGGCAAGCCACCCGTTTTATTTTACGAGCCCCCCACCTTCAAACACAAGCAGGGGGGCCATAAAATTCACCCCTCTGTTTCATGTTAGTTAGCCAATTTTCTATGCCTGCTATTATATCACCCCCAGCATCATAAGCTCTAATTATGAGGCACCATATCAAATGCCTTTTAGAAATCTAAATACACTACATCTACTAGTTCCCCTTTATCCATCCTGCTTGTTGCACCCTCAAAGAATTATAGCAAAAACCGTGAGACACGATTTCCCTTTCACAAAGCCATGTTGACTCTGCCTATTTGCCTTATAGTTTTCTAAATGCCCTCTTTCATTATGCATCCTTGCATTTTCCCAATGGCAGATATTAGACTATCTGGCCTGTAGTTTCCTGCTTTCTGCCTCCCTCCTTTCTTGAACAGAGGGGTTTCATTTGTGGTTTTCCAATCCGCTGGGACCTTTCCAGAATCTAGAGCCAGAATTATTACACAGACGGAGAGCTTCTTCTTCTTTGCGAAAATGGCAGCGGAGGTCCAGATCTGGAAGTGCTACCCTTGAACTCGGCCTCCCCCATTTTCTCAGTGGGGTTGGGGGGGGGGGAATGGGAACGAATTTTAACGTGCATATCTGTAGTTCATGTTCTTCATTCTTTGCCACAGACAATCTGCATGTAAGCCAATTCATGATCCGTAGCAACCACTGCACAATTCACTGACCCTTTTGCACCACATCAAATTCAGAACAGAGCTAAGAGATGAGATGGCTTGGAACTTTTCTCATGTTGTTCTTTACTGTCAAGTTCAAAAAGAGCGGAAAATCTGTTCAGACGAATCAGCTGGGAGGGAGGACAGTGAGAGACTGCAAAGAGGTCATTTTTGACCTTTTCTCTGATGCTTCAGTCAGAGCATTGACCTCCCACTGATCACCTCCAGCCTTAACATCAGCCTTGACAAAATCAGAAGTGATATTTCAGTCAGCTCCTGGCAATCAGCACAGGAGATCTTGACAGCAGAGTCAAAGTCCAGCATCTGAAGACTGTCCAGCAGTTCATCATCATGTCTGATGCTCCTGTTGACTCAGAGGTTGTGGAGCATGTGGGAAAAGGACAAGGCACTAAGTTTGAAAGGCTGAAGGACAAAAAAGGTGTTTGAGAAGTCTAGGCTGAAACTGGCAATGTTCATCACATCACAGCTTGGCTCATCCAGTAGCACAGATGCCTTTGAGTTAGAAGTTGTGTTCTAAGCACATATTCGGGCTGACAGATCAGTGTAGAATGAATCACAGAATGGTTACAGCACAAAAGGAAGCCATTCATACATCTTAACTGTGCTGGCTTTCCATAAGAGTAACTCAGCTAGCCCCGCTCCCCTGCCTTTTCCCCGGAGCCCTGCAATGTTTGTCTATGTGTACAGATATCGTCACCGTACTCAAAGAGGGATATATTTGCTTTGTAAACAGTTTGGAGATGATCCAATAGACTGATTGCTGCAATGAAGGGTTTGTCTTATAAAGAAAAGGTTGAGCAGGTTGGGCCTTTGCCCATTGGAGTTCGGAAGAATGAGAGGTGATCTAAAAGCTGACCTGATTGAAAGATAAGATTCTCAGGGGCCTTGACGGAGAATGTTTCCCCTCCTGAGGGAATCTCGAACAATGGGCCACAGTTTCAAAATAAGGGTTCTCACATTTAAGACAGAGATGAGGAGGAATTTCTTCTCTCAAAGGACTGTTAGTGTTTGGTATTGTCTTCCCCAGAGACCAGTGGAGGCTGGGTTGTTGAATATACTCAAGGCTGAGTCAGACAGATTTTTGATCTACAAGGGAGTCAAAGGTTATGGGGGACTGGAAGGAAAGTAGAATTAAGGCCACAATTAGATTAACCATGATCTTATTGAATGGCGGAGCAGGTTTGAGGGGTCAAATGACCTACACCTGCACCTATTTCTTATGATTTGATGATTTCCAATTCTCTTTTGAAAGCCACAATTGAATCTGCCTCCACCACATTCTCAGGCAGTGCATTCCAGATCTTAACTGATTGCTGCATTAAAATCTTTCCCATTAGTTCTTTTGCTAATTCCCTTAAGTCAGTGCCCTCTAGTTCTCAATGCTTTCACAAATGGGAACAGTTTACCCCTACCTACCCAGTCTAGACCCCTCATGATTCTGAAAACATCTGCAAATCCCCAAGGAAAACAACCCCAGCTTCCCCAACCTAACCTCAGAACTGAGGTTTCTTGTGCCTGGACTCTTGTGAATCTATGCTGCATCTCCTCTAAAGCCTTCAGGTCCTTCTGACAGTGACGCACCCAGAACTAGATGCAACACTCCAGTTGAGGCTGAACCAACGTTCTATAAAGGCTCGTCATAACTTCCTTGCTTTTCTACGCCCTGGATTTTCACTCCCAAGAGGGGTGCACCGAGTTGAGGATGTTTCTTGGTTCACCGCACCCACCTCAGGAAAAAATATTCCAAAGAGCGGGATCTTTTTTCTGGGATAGAGTCAGGCCCACCGCCGATGCACACAGATCAGAGGCAGCCGCAAGCCGTACTGTTTAAAAGGACCGCTTAGGTTCTCTGGGCCTTTGTCCCGGTTGTTTTCTTAAACATTAGGCCCTGTAGCTGTCACCCTCACACTACTCCACTCGTTCCCCATGCCCATATGTGCCAATTCATGCCAACCCCCTATCCACCCCCGATGGCCTCTCATACCCTCCATGCTAACTCGTGCTCCCCACCCACCCCCATGATCTCTTATAGCACCTATGCCAACTTAGTACCAACTCATTACCCCCACCCACCACCTTTTGCCCTTACAGCTTCCATTCCAATTCACTCAGTATCCACCATGGACAGATCTCAGCAGCCATACTGAGGTGAAATAGAATAAAGTTCCAAGTGTCTATTACAGACCTCACTATATTCAAAAACAGTGTAGAACCATGGAAGAGTTAGGGTGCAGAAAGAAGCCATTCAGCCCATCGTGTGTGCGTCAGCAAAAAAAGAGAAAAAATAAACTAGCCACTCATTTGAATCCCACTTTCCAACATCTGGTCCATAGCTTTGCAGGTTATAGCACTTCAGGTGCTGATCCATTTAAATGAGTTGAGCATTTCAGCCTCAACGACCAACTTAAGCAGTGAATTCCAGACACCCATCACCCTCTGGGTGAAAAGGTTTTTCCTCATGTCCCCTCCAATCCCTCTACCAATCACCTTAAATCTATGCCCCCTACTAATTGACCCCTCAGCTAAGAGAAACAAGTCATTCCTCTCTACCCTATCCAGGTCCCTCATAATTTTGTACATCTCAATTAGGTCATCCCTTAGCCTCCTCTGTTCTAAGGAAAAGAACCCTAGCCTATCCAATCTCTCCTCATTGCTGCAATTTTCATGCCCTAGCAACATTATCATTCATGAAAGCCCATTCAATACTTATAAATACCTTCGAGGACTTAATCCTTAATAAAAACAAATAATCCTTAATAAAAACATAACCCCACATCAAAGACAGCTAATTCTTTAATAATCTCTTTGAGCTGTCAATCAAATTGTGAACTTACACCTCTGTACTGTGATAATGATGGCCTGTGGAAAGCAGTCAAGCAGTAAAAATGTTATAATAAAAGCATTTAGGAATATGTCAACGAACAGCTATTGAAACAGCTAGAGCAGATTTTTTTCAACTCTCGCTGACACAGACAGGCAGCATTTTTTTTCAATTTTTACAGGATTAATCATTTAAATAACTTGACAGCTGACAGCTCTTCAGACCTTACCCACCCTTCAAGACCATGTATTTCTCTAAAGTTTCCTAACTCTCACACGGTGGGATAATGCCCTTGTTATGGTGAAAACAAAAAGAAAATGAGGTGTATTTGAACTTAAATGGCCCTGCCGAGTTGGGTTTTCCACATGTGGGAGTCACATCCCGCACCCCGCCCCCCTGTTTCTCTTTGACCACCTGGTGAAAACGTTTTCTGCTGGATATGGGGGTGGGACATCTGGATCCAGAGTCCACCCACCATTCGGGATAGACCATTCAGCCTCCATGACTCCACAAAAATCTGGGCCTATGCCTCTATTTATATAGCCCTGCATCCTCTACACCTCATTAAATGCTTTCTCAACTAGCCATCTGCCTTCAATAGATTTGTGGAGAGGTCTCTCTGCTCTTATGTCCCCTTGAATATTGTACCCTCTATTTTATATTGCCTGTCCTCATTCTTCCTATCAAAATATTTCACTTCACACTTCTCTGCCATGTTTCTGCCCATTCTGGATGTCCGTCCGTGTCTTCTTTAATTCTGTCATGTCTGGATTATTCGTATCAATCAAGGAAAGTAGTGGTCTTAATACCAATCCTGGCAAAAGCCACATTATGCCTTTCTCCAGTCTGAAAAACAACATTTCACAATATTCTTTTCTTCCTGTCACTCAGCCAACTTCATATATCTGTTGCTGCTGATCCCTTTATTCCATGGCTTTAATCAATGCCTTTTGGAAATCCATGCACATAGCATTAAGCGTATTATCCTCATCAAACCCCCACTTGTTATCTCATCAGAAAACTAGTTAAACACAATTTGTCTTCAACAAATCAATGCTGGCTTTCCTTAATTCAGCCACATTTGCGAAAGCGATTGTTAATTTTGTCCCAGATTATCATTTCAGGAGCTTGCTCATTACTGAGATTAAACTGACTGACCTGTAGTTGCTGGTCTTATCCTTGCATCCTTTATTGAACAAGGTTTTGACATTTGCAATTCTCCAGTCCTCTGGTACCATTCCCAGAGCCTAAGGAGGATTGGAAGATTACGGCCCAGTGCCTCCCCATTTTCCACCCTCACTTCCAACAGTGTCCTTGGATCCGGTCCTGATGACTTACCAACTTTGCAGCCAGCCTTCCTAATACCTCACCTTTATCAATTTTTAGCCCATCCAATGTCTCAACTACCTTTTCTTTCACTATGACTTTGACAGCATCTTCTTCCATGGTAAAGACAGATGCAGAGTATTCATTCAATACTTCAGTCTTGTACTCTGCCTGCATGTGTAAATTTCCTTTCTGCCAAATTCCTACATCATCCCTCCACATAGTCCCCAATCTCCACAGCATCCCCCCAACCCCCCACAGTATTATCCAATTCTAGGACCCTCTGCAGTTCTGCGGAAGCCCAGGACTCTCATGTAGTCCCACCAAACCATAAGATTACTCTCCCAGTGTTACCAAAATACAAGGTAACCCATCCCCACCACATCTCTCCATTGAACCTAGAACCCATTTTTCCACCCGAATACTCCACGACTGACCCTGCAACATTTTCCAGAATCATAGACAGAATCACAGAATTGCTACAACACAGAAGGAGGCCATTTGGCCCATTGTGTCTGCGATGTCACTCCGTAGGGGCAATTTATCTAGAGTCACTCTCCCGCCTTCTCGCCATTACCTTGCACATTCTTTGTTTTCAGATAACAAGCCAATTCTCTCTTGAATGTCTTGATTGACCTGGCCACGTTCTCAGATAGTGTGTTCCAGATCCTAAACACTTGCTACATGAAAAAGATTTTCCTCATCTCGCCATTGCTTCTTTTGCCAATTACCTTAAATCTGTGCCGTCTTCTTTCTGACCCTTTCACTAATGGAAACAGTTTGTCCCCACCTGCTCCATCCAGTCCCTCGTGATTTTGATATCAAATCCACTCTAACCTTCTCTACTTCAAGCAAATGAGTCCTAACTCCTCCAACCTATCTATGTAACTGAAGTTCCTCATCCCTGAAATCATTCCCATTAATCTTTTCTACAATCACTTGAATGCCTTCTCATCTTTCCTACAAGTATGGTGCCTGGAACTCAACACAATACTCCAGTTGAGGCAGAACCAGTGATCTCTATAAGTTTAACACAACTTCCTTGACATCAGAAGTATGAAAAATGCTAGAGTCTATAATAGAGGATGTGATAACTGGACATTTAGGAAATAATGAATTGATTGGGCAGAGTCAGCATGGATTTCTGAAAGGGAAATCATGTTTGACAAGCCTGTTAGAGTTTTTTGGGAATGTAATTAGCAGAATAGATAAGGGAGAACCAGTGGATGTGATGTATTTGGATTTTCAGAAAGCTTTCAATAAGGCTCCACACAAGAGGTTGGTAAGCAAAATTAGAGCACATGGGATTGTGGGCAATATGCTGTCATGGATTGAGGACTGGTTAACATGCAGAAAACAGAGAATAGGAATAAAAGGGTCATTCTCAGGTTGGCAGGCTGTAACAGGCACTGTTCATCCTGGATCCCTGGAGAAATGACAATGGATTTGGGGAGCAGGGGGAGGGGTGGGGGAGTTGCTGGTGAAAAGGGTGGGGGTCAGAGGGAAGGACAGGGAATTTTTTTAATGCCCTTTAGAAGGTGGTGGTGAGCTGCCTTCTTGAACCGTTGCAGTCCATGTGATGTAGCTACACCCGCAGTGCTGTTAGGGAGGGATTTTGGCCCAGCAACAGTGAAGGAACGGTGATATATTTCCAAGTCATGATGGTGAATGTCTTGGAGGGGAACTTCCAGGTAGTGGTGTTCCCATGTGTCTGTTGCTCTTGTCCTTCTAGATGGTAGGGGTCATGGTGGTGGAATGTGCTGTTTAAGAAGTCTTGGTGAGTTTCTGCAGTGCATCTTGTAGATTCTAGACACTGCAGCCACTGTGCATTAGTGGTGGGGGGAGTTAATGTTTGTGTCAATTAAGCGGGCTGCTTTGTCCTGGACGGTGTCAAGCTTCTTGAGCATTGTTAGAGCTGCACTCATCCAGGCAAGTGGGGAGTATTCCATCACACTTCTGACTTGTGCCTTGTAGATGCTGGACAGGCTTTGGGGAGTCAGGAGGTGAGTTACTTGCCGCAGGATTCCTGGCCTCTGACTTGCTCTTGTAGCCACAGTACTTATATGGCTCGTCCAGTCAGTTCCTGGTCAATGGTAATGCCTAGGATGTTGATAATGGGGAATTCAGCAATGGTGATACCATTGAATGTCAAGGGGCTATGGCTAGATATTCTCTTGTTGGAGATGTTCATTGGCCAGCACTTGTGTGGCACGAATGCCACTTCTCAACCCAAGCCTGGATATTGTCCAGGTCTTGCTACTTTTGGACATGGACTGTTTCAATATCTGAGGAGTCACAAATGGTGCTGAACATTGTGCAATCATCAATGAACATTCCCACTTCTGACCTTATGATGGAAGGAAGGTCATTGATGAAGCAGCTGAAGGTGGTTGAGTTAATGACACTACCCTGAGAAACTCCTGCAGTGATGACCTGGAACTGAGATGATTGGCCACCAACCAGCACAAACATCTTTGTGCTAGCTATGACTTCAACCAGCGGAGAGTTTTCCCCCTGATTCCCATTGAGTCCAGATTTGCTAGGGCTCCTTGATGCCACACTCTATCAAATGCTGCCTTGATGTCAAGTGCAGTCACTCTCACCTCACCTCACCTCAGGAGTTCACACCTTTTGCCCATGTTTGAACCAAGGCTGTAATGAGATCAGGTGCTGAGTGGCCCTGGCAGAACCCAAACTGGGCATCAGTGAGCAGGTTATTGCTAAGCAAGTGCTGTTGATGATCCCTTCCATCACTCTACTGATGATGGAGAGTAGACTGATGGGGCGGTAATTGGCTGGGTTGGATTTGTCCTTTTTGTGTACAGGACAAACCTGGGCAATTTTCCACATAGCCTGGTATATGCCAGTCTTTTAGCCTTACTGAAACAGCTGGGCTACGGGCACGGCAAGTTGTGGAGTACAGGTCTTCAGTACTATTGCTGGAATATTGTCAGGGACCATTGCCTTTGTAGTATCCAATGACTTTGAACGAGGGATCTCCGCCCCTTCTCCCACCACTATCTGGCCTCAAGTGCATGGCGAGACCCCTGCCCTCCACTGGTTGAATAGCTGAATATGCATTAATTGCCCCCTTAAGGGCCTCAAGTGTTGCCAGGGAGGGATTGTTGCAAACCTTCCCACCCCGTCCTTAATCATGAGGGAGGCAGTGAGGATGCGGTGCCCCTCCCCGTACCCTCCAGCCCTATCATGTGCACCTTGGAACTCACTCCAGGGGGAGCATTAAATTCTGCCCAACATTTCAGGTCTGTGACCTTTCTGCAGCAATCTCTCATTATTTGGAATGTTCAAGTGTTTTTTATTCATTCACAGGATGTGGCCTTCGCTGACTGGGCCAGCATTTATTGCCCATCCCTAGTTGCCCTTGAGAAGGTGGCGGTGAGCTGCCTTCTTGAACTGCTGCAGTCCATGTGGTGTAGGCACACCCACAGTGCTGTTAGGGAGAGAGTTCTAGGATTTTGCGAAGAAATGGCAATATATTTCCTAGTCAGGATGGTGAGTGGCTTGGAGGGGAACTTTCAAGTGGTGGTCTCTCTGCTGCCCTTGTCCTTCTAAGATGGTAATGATTGTGGTTTGGAAGGTGCTATCTAAGAAGTCTTGGTGAATTCCTGCAGTGCATCTTGCAGATGGTGCACACTGCCCCTACTGTGTGTTGGTGGGGGAGGGAGTGAATGTTTGTGGATGTGGTGCCAATTAAACGGGCTGCTTCGTCCTGGATGGTGTCATGCTTCTTGGGTGTTGTGGGAGCTGCACTTATCCAGTCAAGTGGGGAGTATTCCATTACACGGCTGACTTGTCCCTTGTAGTTGGTGGACAAACTTTGGGGAGTCAGGAGGGGAGTTACTCGCTGCAGGATTCCCAGCCTCTGACCTGGTCTTTTAGCTACAGTATTTATATGGCTAGTCCAGTTCAATTTCTGGTCAATAGTAACCCCCAAGATGTTGATAGTAGGGGATTCAGTGATGGTAATGCCATTGAACATCAAGGCCTGATGGTTGGATTCTCTCTTGTTGGAGATGGTCATTGCCTGTCACATGTATGGCACGAATGTTACTTGCCACTTGTCAGCCCAAGCCTGGACATTGTCCAGATTTTGCTGCATTTGGACATAGACTGCTTTAGTATCTGAGGACTTGCGAATGGTGCTGAACATTGTACAATCATCAGCGAACATCCCCACTTCTGACCTGGAAGGAAGGTCACTGATGAAGCAGCTGAAGATGGTTGGGTTGAGGACACAACCCTGCAGTGATGTCCTGGAGCTGAGATGACTGACCTCCAACAACCACAATCATCTTCCTTTGTGCTAGGTATGACTCCAACCAGTGGAGAGTTTTCGCCCTGATTTCAGTTTTGCTTGTGCAGATGAGGTAGAAGAACAAAGGTGTCATGGAGGACAAAGACATTCTTCACTAAGCCACAGGTTAGCAATGCAATATAAAAATCAAACCAAGCACTAGGCTTTATTTCCAGAGGGATATCATTGAAAAGTAGGGACATTATATTAAAGCAGTATTAAACCTTAGTTTGGGCACATTTAGAGTACTCCATGCGCTCTGTGCCACCATTTTATAAAAGGGATATCAAATCACTGGAGAGGGTGCAGAGAAGATTTACAAGGAAAACATGAAAAGATGTGGGTATACATATCAGGAAGGAGTAGACAGGATCTCTTTTCTCTTGAAGAAAGAAGGCCAAGGGCTGATCTGATAGAGGTCATTAAACTTTTGAAAGATTTTGATGGAGTGGATACAGAATGTTTCCTCTGAAAAGAGCATAACTAAAGGTCATCAGAATAAGATAGCCACCAAGAAACCCAATAGGCAATTAAGAAGAAACTTCTTTAGCCAAAGAGTGGTGAGAATGTGGAACTCGCCATACAGGGAGTGGCGCAAGAGATTCATGTTGTGGTCTGGTACTTCCACATACTGACTTTGTTGATTACGCTTTGCATTGTTAGAACATCTTTGGCATTGGATTTGCTAAGACCCTTAGGTTTCTTTCAGGTACAACCCAAGTTAGCAGGGAAGTATGTCCTGTGATCCAGTCTAAGTTTCACTTTTGCTATGAGCAGAGCACAGACACATAGCTCTGAGGTCTTCAGCTCATGTGCCTAGCCTTAATAAATAAACCCATGGCGTGTTTACACAATACCTTATGAGTGATTAAGCATTATATCATTATAATAACACAATTTCAACATGGTCAAAAAAAAAATCAAGACTGACAATCCAGCGCAGGACTGAGGAGCACGGCACTGTCAGAGGGATTATCTTTCAGATGAGATATAAAACCAAGGCCTCACCTGCCTGATTAGGTGGATGCAAATGATCCCATGGCATTATTTCGAAGAAAAGCAGGGGAGTTAGCCCTGGTGTGTAGAACCGAACAACATCAATTCAGTTATTTGATCGTCAGGTCTGTGCTGGTCTCAGAGAGACCTCTCCAATTAGAACCATAGAACCATAGAAAAGTTACAGCACAAAAGGAGGCCTTTCAGCCCATCTTGTCCATGCCAGCCCGAGGACACCCAGGTGCCCTTCCTAATCCCACCTACCTCCACCCGGCTCATAGCCCTGCAGCTTACAGCACTTAACATGCAGATCCAGGTACTTTTTAAAAGAGTTTAGAGTTTCTGCCTCTACCACCAACTTGGGCAGCAAATTCCAGACACCCACTACCCTCTGCGTAAAAAAGTTCTTCTTCATGTCCCTCCTACACCTTCTGCCACTTATTTTGAATCTATGTCTCCTGGTTCTAGAATTCTGCACCAAGGGAAACAATTTTATCCTGTCCACTCTATCTATTCCCCTCATAATTTTGTACACCTCAATCAAGTCACTCTCAGCCTTCTTTGTTCTAAGGAAAATAACCCAAACCTATCCGATCTCTCCTTGTAGCTACAGTTTTCTAATCCAGGCAACATTCTTGTAAACCTCCTCTGCACTCTCTCCAGAGCTATCATGTCCTTCCTGTAATGTGGTGACCAGAACTGCACACAATACTCCAGTTGTGGCCTCACCAGTGTTTTATACAATTCCAACATTATATCCTTACTTTTATATTCTATACCTCTGCCAATGAAGGAGAGCATTCCATATGCCTTCTTTATAACCTTGTCTACTTGAACTGCTGCCTTCAGGGACCTGTGTACTCATTTCATCTACCGCTCTTAGTATATTCCCATTTATTGTGTAATCCCTGTAACTGTTTGACCTCCCTAAATGTATGACCTCACACTTCTCTATGTTAAAATCCATCTGCCACTTTACTGCCCACTCCACCAACCCATCTATATCGTTTTGGAGATTATAGCTATCCTCTACATTATCCACTATTCGGCCAATCTTTGTGTCATCTGCAAATTTCCCAATTGTGCCCCCAGCGTTCACGTCCAAATCATTAATATATAACACAAACAGCAAGGGTCCCAACACCGAGCCCTGTGGAAGTGGTTGTGAGTTTTTGGAACCCTTTTCCTGAGAAGGTGGTGGAAGCAGAGTCTTTGAATATTTTTAAGGTGGAGCTAGATAGATTCTTGGTTAACAAGAGGGTGAAAGTTTATCAGGGGTAGGCAGGAATCTGGGGCTGAGGTTCCATTCAGATCAGCCATGATCATATTGAATGGCAGAACAGGCTCGAGGGGCTGAGAGGCCTACTCCTGCTCCTAATTCGTATGTTCGTGTATTTTCAGGCAACAGCTAGCGTTTCGAATGATACTGTTTCTAAATCTCAGCTGAGAAAAAACTTGCTTAAATTGTTATGACCTGGAGTGCAGTGTCTGTGTTGTAGGTTGTTGGTTACAGTTTGGTAGGTCTGAAGAAGTCATAGTCATACATAGGTTAAGTGTAAGTCTTTATTCACTCTTAGAACTATTTACAAATATACACTAAAAGGTAAGAGCTAGGAACTGTTTCCATGCTTGCTGGTACACAAGGCTCTGTCCAATGCTCAACTGACCCTGCATGCGGGTCATGTGTTCTCTGGCATCATTGTGTGGGCGGTACTGTACTCAGTCCCGCATTAATCCTATATGTGCCAGACCCTTATACTCCAGCCTGGAAGGGTAGTGGAAGCAGATTTAATAGTAACTTTCAGAAGGGAATTGGGTTTATATTTGAAAAGGAAAACAATTACAGGGCTATTCTAGCAGTGCAGGGGGATGGGGACTAATTAGATAACTCTTTCAAAGAGAGGGCACAGACACGATGGGCCAAATGGCCTCTTTCTAAGCTATATGATGCCATGAACCTCATTTTAATCTCTAAAGTTGGTACCCATTGCACTTGTTTATCAGGTGTAAATCCACCCCACATCCCAAGAGCGAACAAATGAATGAAATCCCCTCCCCTAAAGTGGACCTATTGCCACTGAGAAGTATTCCCAACACCTGGAGCTATCCCACAGGTCCAAGGTGGGAACCTATTACATGAAGTACTTGAGGAAAATAACACTGATGTTTTTAAGGGCAAGGTAGAGAAGACACCTGAAGGAGAAAACAAATAGAAGGATAGGCTGAGTGTGAAATGAAGCAGGGTGAGAGGAGGCTTGTGTGAAGCATAAACACCAGAATAGACCAGTTAGGCTCAATGGCCTGTTTCTGTGCTGTGAATTCAATACAGTTCGCTGTAAATGAGGTTGAATCTGGGTGTTACAGTTGAGTAAGTGCTTGTGTTATCATAAGTCAACACTTTCTGAGGTTCCCAAGGAAATTCTAGATTGTTACCTCGAGACTGAAAGAGGCCCAGTTGTAAATACATGGAACAGCACTGCATGATTTTCCATGTGTTTAACAGGCAGTTCTTCATGTTTGTAATTGTCATCAGCCAGCAGATTGGTGCATTCTGGATTATGTAACTAAAGTCTCAGGACATTGGGTAAGTCAAGTTGAAATTATCAGGCACTAGGAGCTTGGTGCTGGCCTTGGTACCATTTGTACCTCTGTGTCAGTCATAGCTTCAAGCCCCATTCCTTGGAGAGTGAATTTTCTTAAAACTTTGCCTGCTTTGTTGCCATGACTTCAGCAGAATCCTGGTTATGTGGGTAAATGAGGTTTCTGCTGAAGTCAGAGTCTAGTTGGAGTCATGTCTAGCACAAAGTAAGATGGCTTGTGGTGGTTAGAGGTCAATCATCTCAGTTCAAGGACATCACTGAAGGAGTTCCTCAGGGTAGTGTCCTGGGCTCAAATATCTTCAGCTGTTTCATCAATGACCTTCCTTCCATCATAAGGTCAGAAATGGGGATGTTCACTGATGATTACACAATGTTCAGCCCCATTTGTGACTCCCCAGATACTGAAGCAGAACATGTCCAAATGCAGCAAGACCTGGACAATATCCAGGTTTGGATATTGTCAAATGGCAAGTAACATTCATGCCACACAAGTGCCTGGCAATGACCATTTCCAACAAGGGAGAATCTAACCATCACCCCTTCACATTCAATGGCATTAGCTTCGCTGAATTCCCCACTATCAACATCTTCTGGGTTACCATTGACCAGAAACTGAACTGGACAACCATATAAATACTGTGGCTACAAAAGCAGGTCAGAGTCTACGAACCCTGTAGCAAGTAACTCACCTCCTGGCTTCCCAAAGCCTATCCACCCCATACAAGACACAAGTCAGGAGTGTGATGGAATATTCCCCACTTGCCTGGATGAGTGTAGCTCCTACAACACTCAAGAAGCTTGACACCACCCAGGATAAAGCAATCCGCTTGATTGGCACTTCATCCATAAAAATTCACTCCCTTCACCACCAATGCAAAGTATCAGCAGTGTATACCATCTACAAAATGCAGTGCAGGAACTCACCAAGACTCCTTAGACAGCAGCTTCTACATCAACGACCATTACCATTTAGAAGGACAAGGGCAACAAACACATTGGAACACCACCACCTGGAAGTTCCTCTCTAAGCCATTCACCATCCTGACTTGGAAATTTATTGTTGTTCCTTCAATGTCACTGGGTCAAAATCCTGGAACTCCCTCCCTAACAGCACTGTGGTTGTACCTACACCACATGGACTGCAGCAGTTCAAGAAGGCAGTTCACCACCACCTTCTCAAGGGCAACCAGGGGTGGGCAATAAATGCTGGCCCAGCCAACGACGTCCACATCCCATGAATGAATTTTAAAAAGTAATGGAATGGCAGCACGTTAGGAGAAACCCTGAGAAGATATTATGGGCAGATGTTTCAGTCCAGGAATGAGAGAGTGCTGAGCTGCCAGATGTACCATCTTTCAAATGAGATGATAAACTGAAGTCTCATCTGCACTCTCAAGTACATAGGAAAGATTCCTTTGCACTTTGCTAAGGAGAACAGGAAAGTTCTCCAGTATTCTAAAATAAAAACAGGAAATGCTAGAAAACATCAACAGGTCTGATAGCATCTGAGGAGAGAGAAACAGGGTTAACGTTTTGAGTCCGTATGAGTCGCCATCATTTTTTTGTTTTTATTTCAGCTTTGCAGCATCCACAGTATTTTTCTTTTATCTCCAGTGTTCTGCCTATTATCCACTCCCCAACTAACTTCACAGAAACAGATTTTAGATTTTGTACAGAAGAAGGTCATTTCAGCCCATCACACCTGTGCTAGCTCTTTGAAAGAGCTGTCCCAATTTAGTTCCTCATCCCAGTATTTTCCCCATAACCTGGAAGTTCTCTTCAAATTCTTGTCCAATTGAATCTGATTCCACCACACTTTCAGGTAAAGCGTTCCAGATCTTAGCAACCCTCTGTGTGAAATAATTTCTCCTAGTTTCCCCTCTAGCTCTCCTGCCAATGAGTTCAAATCCATCGACCTCCTTGTAGAGGAAACAATTTCTCCCTCCTCACACAATTTTTACAGTGCAGGAGGAGGCTATTCGGCCTATTGAGTCAGCACTGGCTCTCTGAAAGTGCATTCTATCTCATCCCACTCCCCTGCTTTATCGCTGTAACCTCGCACATTCTCTCTTTCCAGGTAGCAATCCAATTCCCATTTGAATGCCTCGATCGAACTTGCCTCCACCACCCTCCCAGGAAGTTCGTTCTAGACTCCAACCACCCTCTGGGTGAAAACATTTTTCCTCATAAAATTTTTACTCCTTTTGCTAATTATTTTGAATCTGTGCCCTCAAGTTCTTGATGGTCTCTTGAGTGGGAACAGTTTCTCACTATTTACCCTGTCCATACCCCTCAGGACCTTGAATACCTCTATCAAGTCTCCTCTCAGCCTTCTTTTCTCCAAGGAAAACAGTCCCAACCTTTCCAATCTATCCACACAGCTACAGTTCTTTATCACTGGAATCATTTTTGTGAATCTCCTCTGGACTCTCTCCAATGCCTTCACATCCTTTGTCAAGTATGGGGCCCAGAACTGGACACAGTACTCCAGATGAGGCCTTACTAGTGTGTTATAGAAGTTCAACATGATCTCCTCACTCTTGTACTCAGTGCCCCTATTAATAAAGCCTAAGATACGATATACTTTATTAACTGCTCTCTCAACATACCCTGCCATCTTCAATGACTTATGTGCATATATACAAAGTCCCTCAGTTCCTGCACCTCCTTTAGAGTTTCTCTCTTTATTTTACACTATCTCTCCACATTCTTCCTGCCAAAATTAATCACCTCACATTTCTCTGCATTGAACTTCGTCTACCACTTGTCTGCCCAATTCTCCAACATGTATATGTCCTTTTGAAGTTCAAGACTATCCTCATCACAGTTGATAACATTTCTAATCTTTGCATCATCTGAAAATTTTGAAATCATGCCCTGCACACCACAGTCTAGATCATTAATATATATCAGGAAGAGCAAAGGTCCCAACACTGACCCCTGGAGAACTCCACTACAAACCTTCCTCCAATCTGAACACCAACCATTTACCACTACTCTCTGTTACCTGTCACTCAGCCAATTTCTGACCCAAGTGCCTACTTTCCCTTTCATTCTGCCATCTCTCTTTGTGGGACCTATGCCCACGAATTGGCTGCTGCGCTACGACAACTCATCATCAAAAGCACTCCATTGACTGAAGCACTTTGGCTTGTCTTGAGGTTATGAAAGCAGCCTTATCGAAGCAATTGTGTTCTTTCTTTGATTGGGCTAGATTGTCCTGCTTTCGAGTGAGGTTGAGCATTCCTGATTAGAAAGCAGCAGGGAAAGGGAGGATGAGAAACAACATAAGGCTGGAATGTAATCTCACGCTGATAATAAATCTGGAATGATTTACAGAGGTAAAGCGCCAATCTAACCTCCACCTAATGTCTAGGGGTGATATTTATTTTCCCCTCCAGCATTATGATGGAAATGTATGGCCTCTGAACACTTCAGACAGGCTGTTAAACCTCTTCGTTCATAGCACGTTATAGTTCCGTGCCAGGACACCATTAAGCTTTATACAAACTTGTACCTACAATCTGCTTGCATTGTATTTTCAATTGAATTCTGAACCTGCAGTGCATCCTTGAAGTGGAGCAGATATAAAAAGCCGCAATAAAGACCTGAGCACAATAACAATCAGACAAATAATACAAGTAAGATTTCAACATAACGACCTAGTGGCCAGGATGACGGTGCTGAAATAAAAAGCTTTTCAGACAGCACAATCAGTCACTGATGGGGTTAATGGCTTTTGTGAGTGCCTCTCGTATAGAATTCTGTGCATGGTTACTGATTGACAGGATGTCAAGCAGGAGCCTTGCAAACAAACGCTGCAAGACAATTATTCAACCATGCGGTTCCTCAGAAGCTAAATTGGACACTTTTTAAATAGCTCCATGATTGGCAGCGAGCAGAGCAGATGTCGCTGCTGCTTCTAAGCATGTGCCTAGTCTTGAGCATTCTATGTACCCACAGATTGGGTTGGTTTGAGTCACAAGGCTGCCACAAACAACTTGAATAAGAATTGGCCATTTAGCACATCGAGTCTATTTCACCATTTAGGGGAGGTGGTAGTATAATGGTCATGCCACTAACTAAGTAATCCAGCAGAAGCAGGCTAATGCTCTGGGGACACGGGTTCAAATCCCACTCTGGCAGCTGTAGAATTTAAATTTGATTAATAAAACCTGGAATTGAAAGCTAGTAATGGTGAGTGTGAAACCACCATCAATTGTTGTAAGGAAAGGGAAGGAAATCTGCCATCCTTGCCTGGTCTGGCCCATATTTGACTCCTGATCCACAACAATGTGGTTGACTCCTAAGTGCCCTCTGAAACGGCCTAGCAGGTCACTCAGTTAAAAGACACTAGGGATGAGCAACAAATGTTGGCCTGGCTAGTGACACTCGCATCCCATGAATTAATTAAAAAAAACAATGTAAACAACATTGACCTGTGCCCTAAGTCTACATATCAGTTAGTGCTCCAGAGACTTGAGCATATCATCTACGATGACACTTCTGTGTTGCACTGAGGAAGGGCTGCACTGTCAAAGGTGCCACCTTCTGGGTGAGACATTAACCTGAGGCCCTGTTTGCCCTCTCAGGTGCCTGCAAAATAAAAACACACATCACGGCTCCAAAGAACTGAATGGGTTTCCTTCCCAATATTTTCAATTGAACCAAAACATCACGGAAGCAGATTATCTGGGCATTTTCATGTTCGCTGTTTGTGGAAGCTTGCTGCTTGCCAATTGGTTGCCACACTTCTCGCATAACAATAGTGACCTTCTTTCAAAACATACTTCATTAGCCACGAAGCACTTTGGGGCGGCCTGAGGTTACGAAAGGCACTATATAAATGCAAGTCCCTCTTCTTTCTTCCTATATCGGGGTATATTTTCACTTTTACATCTCAGCACAAGCTCTTCAGTGACCACCCAAGAGATGCACTTGAGTCATAGAGAAGAGGTGCAAGAAATTGACTGGATCATCAATTTCATGGTTGTCAGTTTCTGACTGCAAAGGTACACGTGGACTCTTGTCATTTTTACTTTCTTAGAATTGTTCAGTTTCTTTCTCTGAAAGCGACCTTGCTGAATACAAGTTTTGATAAAAAAAATCTTTCGAGCATCTTGCTATAACCTCATGTAAAGAACCTCATTAAACTGCTCGAAGATTCTATAGCAAGCATTATTGACCGAGATGGTCATTCAGATTACACTCAGAGGGTTAGCCTTCCCAGAGCTTAGAGTCATTAAAAACATCTGCATTCCAGGGATATGTCCTATGTTATCATTAACTCAATTAATTTGCTATAACATTGATATATGATCCTCAGGAAATACTGTTCTGGAGAAAAATGTTTGGATGTGAAAACTGTACATGAAGCACCTTATAAGCAGGAAGGATGGAGGTGTTTGGGTTATGGTACCATGGACATCTGCTGAAAATTAGCTGGACAAGAAGAAAGACTAATGGGAAGTTCTTCAACCAGTATGAGAAATGATTGACCAGATTATCTTAACAACGATGATATATTTTGGCCATGTTATTGGTAATTTCTTGGGGTTTCCTTCCTGTCTGGATAATTTGATAGTAAATGAATCAAAAGGCAGACAAAAAAAAAGCCTTTGAATTTGAAACTCTTTTAGGCTCACTTTCAAGCCTAATATCCAGTTGCTAACCCTCCGGGATTGCCCTGGAGTCTCCAGGAATTAGAGATTAATCTCCAGGATACTGCAGCAGGGAAAACCTAGGAGAAAGATCATCAAATTAAATCAATATTTCTTCACTTCCTTTGGTTATGAGTTGAAAAAATATTGCAGAGAGAAGGAAAAGACTGTTTGATCCACAGTCAAGCATTTGGTCTTGGAAAGGCCTGGCAGGGCAAGGCTGGACTTGTCGGGCAACCAGTGCCTTCAGTGCGGGTGTGTGGATGGAGGCAGGATGTCATGTGAGTAACTCTAACCAGAATTGGCAACCCTAGTCACAGACCGAGTTTGTCCCCCAACCTGGAGGCCTGAAACTGGCTTGAAATTGGGCCTCGGGCCTCCTTAGAATTGATAGGCATCTCCACGGGTGGTTTGTTTGAAGAAAATGAATATTGGGCTGTTGGCCTCGCCAGGGACAGCTCGAAGGTGACTGCCAGGGTTTTTCTTGCATGTGTTGCAGTGTAGGTTGATCTACATAAGAGGACTTTGAAACTTAATCAGAAGTATGAATTTGAAGAATAGCTTTGGAGAAGAACTTTTAATGGCAAGAGGCTAGATAAGTATTCCCTGAGAGTCAATAATGGTTATTCAACAAAAGCCCCACTGGATTGAACTGTTAGCTTCAGTCACTGGCAGTCTGAATTAGAAAGAGAACATGAATGCATTGGGCAGAATTCCAACTGTGTTTCAGTGGCTAGAGGTAGACTAATTTTTATCAGCTAATCTCCCTGTAATGTGAGCCTCAACCTCATTACAGCTGGTACTGGACGTGGCTGCAAATAGTCTAATATAGTGAATGTGATAGGCAATGTCAGCCTCTTCTTCTTCATTTTGTCCCTTCCGCTCTTGAAAGTTTGGAGTTTGATGTCCCTCCAACACTGACAGTCTTCTGGAAGTTAACCCTAACCCTAACCCTAACCCTATTTTACACCCAAAATCTTCGGTGCTCATTGGATCAAGATCAGAATCCGAAATCCTAAGAATTTTTAATTTCTTTCATTCACTAGCATATAGGCATTGAGGGCAATTGTAACACCAATGTTGCCCAACTTCAAGCAGAAAGGAGGCATGGGAAGGGTTTCTAGTCAGTAAGGTACAAGTCTTTATATTGGCTCACTTGGCAATGGAAAGGGCTGAAATAGTCAAGAGGCCCCAGAGGTTTCAGTGTACAATACTAGCAAGGATATTTAGAAGTCTCTCAATTTCCCACCTCCCCCACCACCTTACCTGCTCACCTATTTGCCCCAGGCCATTATGCTCTCCCCTACCAATCAGTCCCATTTCTTGGTCTCCTTTAACCACTTACCTGAGGGCCACCGCTGACATTGCAACAGCGTGATATTGGCTGGCTTGATGATTGATGCGCTTTGGGCCTCATCATTCAGATACAAGGGATCAGCCCCTGTGCACACCTCCCCACTTATCTTCCCCCCTGGAGTTTCCACGCCACAGGCTCAGCTCAGAGTGCCTCACTAATTCAGAGTGGAGGCCCGATACGGAACAGGAATGGGAGTCGCAGAACATTTTGTTTGGAAGATTCTGATGGTCTCTGCACAATCAGAGATTGGTGATCACAGTGAGGGCATCACATGGTCCATGTGGTAAACAGTGACCCAGTAAAAGCACGTGTACTTGGTGTATGTGGAGGACTACAGATTAAAAACTACTTGCGCTCATATCAAATGGAAGCTAAAAGTGCCAACTTGGTTACAGCCACAGGTCGAAAGTAGCTTCAGTGCCTCTAGAGTAATAACGTCTCAAGCCCATGAATTGCAATATTGATTAGCCACATCTTAAATTACACTCAATTCAAGTGATTGGAAAGTTTTGACAGTTTTTCGCAGTTAAATAGATTTGGACTCCCAGAGTGCTGGGCTGTGCGAAATGGATAAATTGTCAGAGTAATTATTCCATCGCAATTAAGGTAGCTTTAAATATCTTCCCTCTCAACTGACAGTCAACAAACGCTGAAGGAGAGAGCAATGAAGAGGAGTTTATATAAGTGAGAAGTGATCTCACTGAAACACATAAAATCCGTCGGGGGCTTGACAGGGACTGGAGAATCTAGAACTGGGGGCATTGTCTCAGGATAAGAGGTCAACTATTTAGGACTGAGATGAGGAGAAATTTCTGCACTCAGAGGGTTGTAAGTCTTTGAAATTCTCCACCCCAGAGGGCTGCGGATATTTTTTTCCCCTTCTTTATTTGTTTTTGGGATGTGGGAATTGCTGGCAAGGTCAGCATTTGTTGCCCATCTTCCTAATTGCCCTTGGACTGAGTTGTTTACCAGGTAAATTCAGAGGGCAGTTAAAAGTCAGCCACATTGCTCTGGGTCTGCAGTCACATGTAGGCCAGACCAGGTAAGAGTGACAGATTTCCTTCCCTAAAGGGCATTAGTGAACCAGATGGGTTTTTGTGACAATCAACAATAGTTTCATGCTCACCATTACTGAGGCTAGCTTTATATTCTATATGTATTAATTGCATTTATTCAGTCCTTGAGGATTGATTGATTTTTGGACACCAAATGAGTCATGGGGAATAGGACACAAAGGTGGAGATAAGGTGGAAGTTCTGACATAACCTTATTGAATAGCGGACCAGGCTTGAGGGGCCCCACTCTTGCTCTTATTGCTTAGGTTCTTCTGGTCCTGGAGAAAAAAAATGACTTATATAAAAAATTCTATTCAATTGAATTAAATGAAATCACTGTTCTAAAAAGGTAAATGACTTCATTCTTTTTTTAAAAAAGAGCACAGTTCAAAATCCCAGCTTGAGAGTTTGAATTTGGAAATAAATGCTGTTGTCAGTAGAAGCGACTTGGTCTTATGGTTCACCAACATCCCTTGGTGAAGAAACTCTGCCATCCTTACCTGGTATAGTTTATATGGGACTCTGGTCCCACACCAAAATGGTTGTCGCTTAACTGCCCTCTGAAGCGGCCGGTAGGTAACTCAGCTATACAAAAGCCACTAGAGACAGGCCCTATTAGTGATGCCCACATCCCAAAAATGAATATTATAATCAATTCAAAGGCTCTTTTGTTGTCCTTTGCAATTCACAATAACAAAAAGCATTAAAGAATGTAGAACTCGGTACCACGGGGAATAGTTGAGGCCAATTTTAGGGGACACTGATAAAACATGTGAGGAAGAAAAGAATAAAAGGATATGCTGAAAGGATCAGATAAAGTTGGGAGGGAAGCGGGGCGCAGGATAAACACTAGTATAGGTTAGTGTTATATATTTGATTAGCCTCAGAGTAATGCAGAGATTACACTAGTTTCTAAGTGTGCTGGAATTTTATTTACAATGCTTTATAATGTCAACATCATGTTTCCTCTCTTAACTTCTAGTAGCTTCCATGTGCCTTGTCTCTGGGTCAGCAACCAGGCTTAACCAATCAAGAACATTGAACATAGATCAGTTACCGGATTCACATAATCAAACGTAGAATAATTGAACCAATGAACATTACAATTAGTAGGGCCGAATAGCCTTTTCCTGTTCTGTGCCTTCTATGAAATTCTCTGTAATATGTGTCCTAACAGAAAATGGATCTCCAATCAGACATCGTTTGCAATTGAAAAAAATCTTCCTTATGACAGAAAACAATCCATCTGATTTATGTGAAAAACTTTTCCTCTACCGTGCACAAGAGGTAGAAGTGAGATTTATCGGACCATTATGGTGGCTTTCAAGGTGCCTATAAATAACTTATAAATTACAAAGAGCCTTCTTCAGCGTAAATAAAAAGAGTGGCCTAGAAATTCAATGATGCCATGGCCATTTTACAGATGCCATAACAAGGCATATGGTGTGGAATATCCACCATATTGGTAAATGCATCATAAACAGCAATCAGTACCCAGTCTGAAATGAGTGTTAGACCTTTTGCCTTTACAAATATGAAGTCTAACGCCTATTTGATACCCACTTTACCAGATTGCTATGTCAATTTTACCCGTTAAAACCATGTCTGCGTATAATATAATCAGTCATCTTTAAAGGGCTGCCACCGAGCCAAAAAGTGTTAAAATATTGTTACATTAATAAAAAACTTGACCATTGCCTATCAGTGATAGTCACCTCAAACCCCATCCTGATCACAAATATACCTCCTCTCCTGGGTGCTCCCATGACCTTGCAATGATATAGCAGCCCTACATTCAAAAATTGTTTGCCAACGAGCTGCCTAAAGATGTCCAACAGGTGTCAGCAGCTAGCCAGCCTGACGTGAATAGACTCCGAGGCCCAATACTGAGTGGACCTCAGGCCTAGCCTCACGTTTCACTGCAGCGAGTGATGCCTCTGCTGTTTCTGGGCTATACACATTCCATTAAGGACTATTAGTTCAGTTAGGAGCATAGGAGCAGGGCCAGGTCAGGGCCCATCAATGGCCAAATAAAAAGCATATGAACATTTTAAATGTTGCTCAAACTCCCTAGGGCCTCAAAAAATACATTAGAAACATAAAGGAATTATTTCAGTGGTATTTGCTGGGCCAGAGATATGTCTGAATAAGACTAATGGGCTGATTCTGAGACCCATGATCTTGTTTAATGAGACTTCATATGGAGGATGAAGGGTAGAAAATGACCCCTCATTGATGATCAAGATATTACCTTTGATAAAAGAAGAACATCTGCACTGATCCACTAAGGAGAAGCCCTACCATGGGCAGATCTCAACCTGCATGCAACATTGTGCAGTGGGGACTTTGTGGAACAGGAATTTAACAAATCTAATGAGTAGAATTACTTTTTGGTCCACAGCTATGAGTTTTAATTTTGACAATGACCTCACACAGTTCAAGTTAGCAGGTAGATCTGTAGGCCTCAGCAATAAAAGTGCCTATAACAAATAAAATACAATGTAATCTGTTTAAATCATCCATCATTTCATTATTCAATGAATAGTGACACCAGCTCTTCCACAAAGCAAGCATAGGCTGCACAAAGTCCTCTTATCCCAGTGAAAGAATACCTATACTTCAATGTCATGACTGGGGGTTTTTGTTAAAGCTTGGTACAAGTCTCCTCACCACACCTTAAGTGCTTCTTTAACCAAGCGCTGCAGTTCCATATTGTTGGCTAATCGTAAGGTGAAAGTGGAGCCCATTCATTTCCTGAGACAAAACGCAGTATGTGAAGTAAATCAATTTCAACCACAATTAAGGTAATGATTGATTAAGTCCTGACGTTTTGGATGCCACAATCAAGCATTAGTTCAAAAATAATTTGAGACGGCTGTGGTGTCAACTGTTTCTCAGTTGTTCGCACTCTCACCTCCGAATAGGAAGGTTGGAGGTTCAGAGTCCCACTCCAGAGGAATAATCACAAAAATCCAGGCTGACACCCTAGTCTGGTACTGAGGGAGCGCAGCACTGCCCGAGGTGCTGATTTTCCGATGGGGCTTTAAACAAAGGCCCTGGCTGCCCTCCCAGGTGGTCGTAATAGATCCCAGGGCACTACCTGAAGAAGCGCAGAGGAATTATTGCCAATGTCCAGGTTAAGGGTAAAGCTTTTCACACAGAGGGCAGGCATGCGCCCGACCTGACCAAACATAAAATGACGCCGGGTGAGCGTCCCGATGTCACTGTGCACTCACGCGATATTTCGGTCAGCGGGTGTGCACCGGAGTCAGCAGCCGGCCCGCCGACAATTAAAATGCTTATTGAGGCCATTAAAAAGTTAATTAAAGTTAACTTTTTGCTGCCCGTCCAACCTTACAGTTGGCGGGCAGGTGAAATCCCCCAGCTGCCTTTGAACCTTTTTGGAAACTTTATCCAAGGTCGGGATGAGGCTTCCAAAAGCAAATAAAAATAAAATAAAACTTTAATTCTTCACTAATAACAATGTGCCGTTAATAACATCTGCTCATGTGACAGAGTTACATGAGGGGACACGTTTCATTACATTTTAATTTTTTAAAATGTTGTTTTTCATATCCCTTCATGTCCCTGAGGCAGCTCTCCGCCTCAGGGAAACTAGGTAGCACACACTCGCTGGCTCGCACTCCTCCCACTGCCCGCACAGGCAGCGCTGAGCACTGCCGCTCGTGTTTCATGCTGGACAGGCCTTAATTGGCCCACCAGCGTGAACTTGCCTTCCCATCCACCCCCGCCCACTCCCACCGAGCCCGCTTGCCAAGGGCAAAATTCTGGCCTAAGATTTATCCCTCAAGCAATGTCACTAAAACAGATTATCTAGTTAATATCTCATTGCTGTTGATGGGAGTTTGCCATCTGTAAAATGGCCGCTACATTTCCTACATTACAACAGCGACAACATTTCAAAAGTATTTCTGAAAAGAGAGACATGTTGCCAAAGCTTTTCACCTTGCGCTCATCAGTAAAATGCCAAATAGACACCTGTTTCTCCTGCGATATAAATTGTTGTGATCCTTTGAAATTTGGCATTCTTGCATTTGTCCTGATGAGTGCAAGTCAAGAAGCTTTTAGCAGCACATCTTTCTTTTCACCACTTCAAAAGTACTTCACTGGCTGTAAACAACTTTGGGGCATCCTGTGGTTGTGAAAGATACTCTGCAAATTCCAGTTCTTTTCTTTCCTTATTGGATGCAAAACTGTGAAAAGCATCTGTGTGAATTTTCCCAACACATGCGCCTCCACTCAGGGGCACTCAAGTCAAAAATTATCCCTAAGGTGCATAGAGAGGTGGATCTACTTGTCTTGGAAATCCGCTCACATCTCTGCTGTCACTGCCAGGTGCCCAACCTCTTCAAAAACAACACCTTCGTCTGCTACAGCCGCTACAGCATGACCTTCAAGATATCCTCAGTAAATGATCAAGTCTTCCAACATCCCCCTGGCAACACTGGAATCAGCAACCACTACTTTTTACAAAGGCAAGACAATTTTTGGCAGATGGAGAGTACACCAAGTCTTTAAGGGTGAACAGCAGCCCTATAAGAGCTGCTGGCTTGCTTTCTTTCCCGCCCCTGAGTGAATCATTCTATTGGCTCATTCTAATGCCTCCATTCTATAATGACCAGAGAGCTATTGAAAGTTAGAAGGGGGTAAACCTCACAATCCTTTCCACTGTCAGCACAACCACATACCACTGCAATATGAGGTTATGTTTCAGCTCATGCCACAGTTTCACAGAATCAGATGACCCAACAGCACAGAAGGACGCCATTCAGCCCATTGTGCCAGTGCCGGCTCGTCGAAAGATTGATCCAGCTAGTGCCACTACCACCACCACCACCACCACCACCACCACCACCACCGCCATACCCCCTCATTTTTCTTCTCGCAGCCTTTTGTCTTCCTTCTTGATACCAATTCCTTTTTTGAAAGTTATTATTGAATCTGCTGCTCACCAGCCGGTTCATTCCTGATCATAACCATGTGAATTTCTGTGGCCTTCAATCTATTTAAAAGGAGAGAAAACCAAACATTAAATAGACAGTTAAATAGAAGCAAACAAACAGCATCTCAAACTCAACAAGCAGGTACAGATCATTGAAAAGTCCATCTTTTTGTTAACCCCACCTGCCGTTTAAATCTCACGTCTGGTTAATTTAAAAAAAATCCACTGATGATTAATTGTTAGGTTTGATTTTGTTTTCTCATTGGACTTCAAGTCAAATTTTAAAAAATAAAGATGTTCATAAATTCCTTAGGATTTTAGGAGGCTCAGGTGATGAAATTTCCTCTATCACAGGGGGAGAAAAAAGAAATTACTGGAAGACTTTTCCAGAAACTGAAAGAAATCCTGCAACCTTGAGGGAAGATGAATGCTGCCTGTGTTGCAGTATAATAGCATTTCTCTTATCATCTCTCCCTTTGGCGCGTCACTAGCATCAGGAGGTTTAGAGGACATTCTGCAGCTTTTAACTCCTTCAAGCTGAAAAAAAACCCAGAACTTTTATTTTAATATTCTGCTCTTGCCTGCGCTGGCTTGTGTCAGGGGAAGAGAGGACTAGCTGGATGTGCTGACAGGGTTAGACAAAGGGAGGTGGAAAGAGGTTTGTGTGGAGAATAAAAGCACCATCTCAGGCCATGCAGGCAAGTTGGCCTGTTTCAATTTTATGTAATTCAATGGAGTGCGGTCTGACGAGCATTGGCTTCCATTGATGGTTCATCCATTGGTTGTGGCCTTAGACGGCGTTGGCAGGCTAATTTACCGTGGCGGTGGTGGGGGGAGGGATGGGGCATCACAGCCAACATCACCGCCAATATACACATAGTGCCAGCTGCGTCTCAACGGTAGCACTTTCACCTCTCAGTTAGAAGCTCCTGCAATCAAATCCCACTTCAGAGGCCTGAGAACAAATTCTAGGCTGACACTCCAGTGCACTACTGATGGAGTGCTGCCCAGTAGGAGGTGCCATCATTCGGATGAGGCATTACGGGGAGCCCCTGTCTGCCCTCTCAGGTGGATGTAAGAGATCCGATGACACTATTTCAAAGACGAACAGGAGAGCCCCTATTTATCACCAAGGCAAAATCATTAAGGAAGAGTTTACTACATTGCTGTTTATGGGAGCTTTCTGTGCAGAAATTGGCTGCTACATTTCTTTCATTGAAGCAGTGACAACACTTCCAAGGTAATTAATTGGTTGTAAAGTGCTTTGGGGTATATTGAGATTGTGAAAGGCACTATATAAATGCAACCCTTCATGCAGCTTTTAACAGGAATCACTAGGTAACATATCAAGAATTGGAACTCTGGGTTATTGTTTTACTCCCTGGTCCAGGTCTATTAAGATCATTTGTCATACCCCTGTTTTTTTGACTAAGATCGGCTCTTCAACACATCCAGGGATCAAAACTGTGGCCCCTTTATTGTATATGACCCAGTAAAGCACTGAACGAGGTACTTACCAACTGAGCTGTTGGATGGTGGCTGAGAGGGGAGTTCAACTGGACTCTTCAGAATAAAGAGAAGGAAAAAATTGATTAAAATAGGTTCCCACGATGAAACAAAATGGCAAAAATAAAATTTTAAATTTTTGTCAACCCCTTCATATGCTCCAGTGATTAAAGTTGTCATTGTACATAGCATTCAGCCATATAGGGTTCAAACAACAACTTTGATTTATATAGTGCCTTTGATGTAGCACATTTTCCCAGGATGCTTCACAGGAGTGTTATCAGGCTAAATTTGATACCAAGGCACATAATGAGATATTAGTATAAGTGACTGAAAGCTTGATCAAAGGGATAGGTTTAAAGAAGTAACTTAAAGTAATAGAGAGAGGTAGGGAGGCGGAGAGGTTTAGGAAGGAATTCCAGAACTTAGGTCCTAGACAGCAGAAGGGAATGGAGAAGAGGCCAGAAAAGGAACAGCGCAAGGATCTGGGAGGATTCTAGGGATGGAGGAGGTGACAGAGACTGGGGAGGACATGGCAGGGGGTGGCGAGGTGGGGCGGGGGGCTCGTTTGAACACAAGGTTTGCTTTCAGATCACACGCTGATTGCAATGGAGCAACAGCTAGCCTGAGACAATAAATGTTGACTTTGCCAGCAGTGTCCACATCCTCTGATCAACCAAATTGAAAGAAAATGGATCTTGGACCGGGGGAAAGGAATCTACCAGCAGGAGGTGCAGGCGGTTCCAGCTCCTGATAACAATTTAATAACCCTTGTCCCAAATCATATGTAAGTGGATGAAAACAGAATAAAGCCAGCTCAGCCGTGATGTTTTCCACTGTCCAACAGCCTGGAAAATCTCATGACGAAGGGATAGTTGGGCAAGCTATAATGGGGTTACTGACACTCAAGGAACCATATAGCAACATGAATCTGGATCATGAGGGGAAGAAAGTAAGGAAAACAAATCCCCGTTTAAATAAAAAAAATAAGTTAAATAAAAAAATTTAAATCTAAATTTAAAAAAATCTTCAAGGTGAATTCAATACAACTTTAATCACAAGAACATTACACGGTTTCAATTTGGGGTACAAGAATTTCAGATGAAAGTTTACGATATTAATGAAGGTTTAAGATAGTACTTATCACTCAGTATCAGACAGTCAGAATTCTCCTTTCTGATAAATATAATATCACGTCCCTGGTGAATCCTATCAAACAAGAACAGGGCCAAACAATACCAGATGCCAACTTAATTCAAATGAGTTCAGCTTCCCTCACTACAAAAAGGAAAAAAAAAAATAAAAGGATGCGTGGAATTAGCCTCAGTAATCCTGCCTTAAAATGAAAGGCTTTCTTTAATATTAGAATTGTAATGAAAAGATTAACTTTGTTTCAGTGTGAAAGGGTAGACAGTGGTGTGATGGTGAGGAGCACTAATACGGATTACTCCTCTGCCGTCTTGGTGTTTTGAGAAGAAAGAATTCATGGACTCCAGGTACAAGACTTTAAGTTGTAAAACACAATTTTTCTTAAGGCAAACAATCTACTGATCCATACTTCAGCAACAACTCCCTTGCATATGAACAGAAGCCCATTCAATTCCGAGCCACTCTTCCATTTAATTTGATTGTGGTTAATCTATACCTCAAAGCCACTTATCTCATTTAGCACTACATCCCTTAATACCCGCTGTTATAAACCGAAAAGACAATTAGTGAAGGATGCAACTGGAGCCAAACTTTCCATACTTTCATAACCATTTATTTGCACAGTTGCAAGTTACAGGCAAACACTTCATAGAATCATGGAATCATAAAATGACAACAGCACAGAAGAAGATCATCCAGCCCATTGAGTCAATACAGCCCCTCTGAAGGAACAACTCACCTAGGACCTTCTCCCTGTAGCCCTGCACATTCTTCATCTTCAGATTTTTTTAAATTAATTCATGGGGTGTGGGTGTTGCTGGCTAGGCCAGCATTAGTTGCCTATCCCTGAATTGCCCTTGAGAAGGTACTGGTGAGCTGCCTTCTTGAAATGCTACAGTCCCTGTGGTATAGGCACACCCACAGTGCTGTTAGGGAGGGAATTACAAGATTTTGACCTAGCGACAGTCAGGATGGCGAGTGGCTTGGAAGGGAACTTGCTGGTAGTGCTGGTAGTTCCCGTGTGTCTGCTGCTCTTGTCCTTCTATGTAGTTGTGGTCATGGGTTTGGAAGGTGCTGTCTAAGGAGCCTTTGTGAGTTTCTGCAGTGCATCTTGTAGATGGTACACACTGCTGCTACTGTTCATCGGTGGTGGAGGGAGTGAATGTTTGTGGATGAGGTGCCAATCAAGCGGGCTGCTTTGTCCTGAATGGTGTTAAGCTTCTTGAGTGTGTTTGGAGCTGCACTCATTTAGGTAGTGAAGAGTATTCCATCACACACCTGACTTGTGCCTTGTAGATGGTGGACAGGCTTTGGGGAGTCAGGAGGTGAGTTACTCGCCACAGGATTCCTAGCACCTGACCTGTTCTTGCAGTCACAATATTTATGTGACTAGTCCAGTTCAGTTTTTGGTCAATAGTAACCCCCAGCATGTTGATAGTGGGGGAATTAGTGATGGTAATGCCACCGAACATCAAGGGGCGATGGTTGGATTCTCTCTTGTTGGAGATGGTCAACACATGGCACTTGTGTGACATTAATGTTACTTGCCACTTCTCAGCCCAAGCCTGGATATTGTCCAGGTCTTGCTGCATTTGGACATGGGCTGCTTCAGTATCTGAGGAGTCATGAATTGTGCGGAACATTCATCAGTGAATATCCCCACTTCTGACCTTATGATGGAAGGAAGGTCATTGATGCAGTAGCTGAAGATGATTGGGCCAAGGTCACTACCCTGAGGAACTCCTGCAGTGAAGTCCTGGAGCTGAGATGAATGACCTCCAACAACCACAACCATCTTCCTTTCAGCTAGGTATAACTCCAACCAATGGAGAATTTTCCCCCTGATTCCTACTGACTCCAGTTTTGCTAGGGCTCCTTGATGCCACACTCAGTCAAATGCTGCCTTGATGTCGAGGGCAGTCACTCTCACCTCACCTCTGGAGCTCAGTTCTTTTGTCCATATTTAAACCAAGGCTGTAATGAGGTCAGGACCTGAGTGACCCTGGCGGAACCCAAACTGGGCATCAGTGAGCAGGTTATTGCTAAGCAAGTGCCGCTTGATAGCACTGTCAATGACCCCTTTCATCACTTTACTGATGACTGAGAGTAGACTGATGGATCGGTAATTGGCCGGCTTAGACGTGTCCTGGTTTTTTGTTTACAGGACATGCCTGGGCAATTTTCCACAAGGCTGGGTTGATGCCAGTGTTGTCGCTGTGCTGGAACAGATAATAATCCAATTACCTTATGAGTGCCTTGATTGAACATGCCTCCACCATACTCTCAGGCAATGCATTCCAGATCCTAACCACTCGCTGCATTAAATAATTTTTCTCCATGTCACCATTAATTCTATTGCTAATTACCTTAGTTCTGTGTCCTCTGGTTCTCAATCCTCCCACCACTGGGAATAGGTTTTTATGATCTTCTCTGTACAGAACTCTCATTATTTTGAATACCTCTATAAAGTCTCCCTTCTCTTCCCAAGCTGAATAGCCCTAACTTCTCCAATCTATCTACATAACTGAAGTTCCCCACTCCTGGATTTTTGGGAATATTTTCTGCACCCTCTCAAATACCTATACATTCTTCCTAAAGTGTGGTGCTCAGAACTGGATGCAATACTCCATTTGAGGCCAAACCAGTGTTTTATGCAGGTTTAACATAATTTCCCTGCTTCTGTAACTTCTGCCTCTATTTATAAAACCCAGGATGATGTATGCTTTATTAACCATGCTCGCAAACTGTTTTGTCTCCTTCAATAATGTGTATACATGTACACCCTCTTCCCTCTTCTCCTGCACAGCCTTTAGAATTGTGCCCTTTATTTTATATTGTTTATCCGCATTCTTCCTACCAGAATGAATGACTTCACATTTCTCTGCGTTAAATTTCATCTGCCACTTTTCTACCCATTTCACCAATTTATGTCCTTTTGAGGTTCTACACTATTCCCTTCACAGTTCATAATTCTTCCAAATCTTGTGCCATCTTCAAATTTTTTAATTGTGCCCCGTACACCAAAAAAATGACAGAGCATCACAGTTCAGATGATGATGATTCCATTGGTGCAGTACAGGCAGGCTGAAGAAAACAGAGGCAAGATCCAGGAGCTGAGAATAGACAAATATACAGGTTTTGAGGTTGTTTTTGTTACTCAAAGATAAAATTGATGGAACTACACCATCCAGACTGTTGTAAGCACAGCTGAGGACGTTCTGCAGACCTGTGCCATTTTTGGTGAAGAGTGTCTCACAGAACTCGGCTTGGTTGTGCACTGCTGTCGGCTGGGGATCAGGCTAAATTGTAGGAGAGGAGGAGCTGAAATTCTTCGTGAGGAAGACTGAGTTTTGAAGGACTTTGGCCAGGATTTTCCAGCCCCACCTGCTGACAGGATCGTCTGGTCCTGCCAAAGTCAATGGCCTATTGGCTGGCTTGCTGCATCCATCGTGGTGGGGTTGGAAGATCCTGGCCTTTGTGACTGAGGTTGATGACATATATGTTAAGTGAACTGCTGAACCAACTTGTAAGATCTGTCTTAGTTATGTATGCCATTTAATGTGTAAGTTATAGTTTAAAATTAACCTTAATTTGCTTGTTAATTCATGTTTAAGTTATATTGATGCTGGGTTTTAGTGTAGAGGTGGCTATCCAAGATAATATTTAGTGTTTGCTTTGTCTAACTGTTATATAGTAAACATCATTTTGCTTTAAACCATGGAATCTTGTGGCTTCATTCTTTCAGTAAATAACTGGGATTTTGTATTTCTCTTTTCAGAAAAAGTTACTGATCTCAACCAAGATCATAACAATTTGCCTATAGAAGACTTTTGTATTGCCTTTTATGTTAGCTGCCGGTCTCTTCTCGTAGTCTTTCTTTGCTTCTCTTGTTTGCTTTTTCAATTCTCCTCTGAACCTCTTATATTCAGCCTGGTTCTTAGTGTATAATCCACCTGACATCTGCCATAAACACACTTTTTCTACTTAACATTAATCTCTATCTCTTTTGCCATCCAGGGAACTCTGGGTTTGTTTACCCTACTTTTCTCTTTCGTGGGAATATACCTCGACTGTGCTCAAACTACATCTTCTTTAAGGCAACCTATTGTTCAGTTGCCTGCTAACCTTTGATTTCAATTTATCTGGGCCAGAATTATTCCCACCCCACTGAAGTTGTGTTTCCTGCAGTTAATTATTCTTACTCTGAATTGCTCCTTATCCCTTTCACAGCCAAGCTAAACCTTATGATACAATGATCACTGTCCCCTAAATATTCTCCTACTGACACTTGATCCACTTGGCCCACCTCATTCCCAAGAACCATGTCTGGCAATGCCTCTAATCTCGATGGTCAGGAAATATACTGCTGTAGAAAATTCTCCTCAACACACTCTATGAGCTCTTGCCCCTCTGCCCTTTATACCATGACTATCCCAGACTATATTCAGGTAATTAAATTTCCCCCATTATAACCACTTTATAATTCTTGCACTCCTGTGTAATTTGCTTGCAATTTTTTTCCTTTACATCTTTCCCACTAGACTACAGTGGCCTCTAGACTACACTGAGCAATGTAGTTGCACTCTTTTTGTTCCTTAGCTCTGGCCAAATAGATTTGGTCCTTGACCCTTCTGGAACAACCTCTCTTTCCTTCGCTGCAATGTTCTCCTTAATCAACATCTCTACACCTCTTCCTTTCCTTTCTTTCCTATGTTTCCTGAACACCTCGTATCCAGAAATATTCAATAACCAGCCCTGCCCTTCTTTGAGACAGGTTCCCATTGTTTTCACATCATCGTACTCCCAGGTAGCTACCCACACCTGAAACTATCCCATCTTATTTACCACGCTGCATGCATTCACATACATGCACTGCAACCTCATTTAGACTTTATTACTTTCACACTTACGCTGAACCCACCTACTACCTTACTATTTCCTGTTCTGGTGCTATGTGTCTCTCCCAGTATTCTGTGCACCTTGGTATTCCTCTCTGGTATTGCCTCCTGGATCCACACCCCTGCCAAGTTAGTTTAAGCCTTTCAAATAGTACTACAAAATGCTCACAAGGAAATTGGCCCTGGGTCTCTTTAGGTGCAACTCGTCTGGTTTGTTTAGCTCCCATCTCCCCCAAACTTACTCCCAATGTTCCAAGAATCCAAAGCCTTCATTCCTGCAGCATCTTTTCAGCCACACATTCATCTGCTCTATCCTCCTATTTCTATACTCAGATGCGTGAGATTAGTATTTTTGAGGTCCTGCTTGCTAATTTCCTACCTAGCTCCCGAAATTTTGACTGGAAGACCACATCCCTCTCTCTGCCTATATCATTCATATTAATGTGTACTATGATCGCTGGATGTTCACCCTGCCATCTCAGGGTGCTGTACAGTCATTCAGTGACATCCTTGACCGTGGCACGAGGGAGGCATCAACCATCTTGGATTCACATCTGCAGCTGCAGAAACACCTTCCCGTTCCCATTACTACCGAATCTCCCATCACAATTGCTCTTCCAGACTTCTTCATGCCCCCCACCCCCCACCTCCACCGAACAGCTGAGCCACATATGGTGACATGGACTTGGCTCTGGCTGCGCTCCCCAGTTGAGCTATAACTCTCATCACCATTCAGAGCTGAATACTGGTTGGACAGTGAGATGCAATAAGGAGCATCCTGCACTACCTGTTTCTTTTTGGCAGTCTGGTGGTCAGCCATTACCTCTCTTCCTGCACACTCTTAAGCTGCAGGGTAACCGCATTTATAAACGTGCTATCCGCGAATCTCTCAACCTCACGAATGCACAGCAGCAACGCCAGCCACTGCTCAAGTTCTGAAATCCAGATCTCGAGCTGCTACAGCTGATAACACTTCCTGTACATATGGTCACGGAAAGCTTCCTGGAGTTCCCACATGGCACAGGATCTGCACCTGAGAGATCAGCGGAGCCATGCCATTTCGCTGTCTATTAATTAAACTTACTACTTAAAAAGAAAGATTCACCAGCTACTCACTTGCCTTCTGCTGACGTTATGATCCAACAACCAAAATTTCGGTCTGTGTCTGTTCATACGGGCTTGAGTGAATCATTAACAGCCACTGCCTACAATTAAACACAACTGCTATGCAATTAACACTCTTAGCTAACAAAAATATATCGCTCTCAATCTTGAAAATTCCAGTAGATGTTTTATCTACAGCCTTTTACAGAAGGAACTTTCAGATGACTGCTAACCTTTTCGTGAAAAAGAGCTTCCTGATTTCACTCCAGGATGGCCTAGCTCCAGTTTTAAGATGTTGCTTTCTCATTCTTGATTCCCCCCACCAGAGGGAATAGTTTCTCTGTATCTGCTCTGTGACCTCTGCCACTGGAGAGGGCAAGGAGCAGACATATCATAGGGGCGCCATCACCCCCGGGCTCTCCTCCAAGTCACAAACCAAACTGACTTGAATATATATCTCTATACCTTCATCGTCGTTGACATTCCCCACCTAACACCATTGTGGCAATATCATCACTGCAAGAACATCATCCAAGGAAAAGGACAGCTTTTTGGGGTTACTAGGGGTAGGCAATAACTGTGATCCTGCCAACCATTACCCACATCCCAGAACAATGATGAGTCTTCTCCATAAGCATCAGTTCTCTATGTCACAATGTTTGATTATGTAGGTGTAAGCTGGGAGTCAGTGCTGGCATTCTCACATCTGAGACAGAAAATTATGGGTTAATGCCATCTGCCCCCTCAGCTTTGAGTAGTTGACCCTTGGCCCATGGCATTATTTGGAAGAAGAGCAGAGAGTTTTATCCAGTGACTTGGCCCATAATTAGCCCTCAATCAACAGCATTAAAATAGATTACCTCATCATTATCACATCTATGGGAGCCTGCTGTGCACAAGTTGGTTGCTGTGTTTCCTATGTTACAAAAGTGACTGTAAAGAGCTTGATGTTCTGAGGTAATGAGGGGTGCTATATAATTGCAAATCCTTCTTTATAGTCACCTTGAACCTTGGAACTACTATGTAATTAGTTGTAATGGTAAGTTCTTAAGGGTACCATTCTTAGTGATGCTATGCTGTTGTCAATTGCCATGTTAGATGGTGCTATAGATCCACACCCAACTCCATTGCCATTCTGTTTACTGTGTTCAGTATTGGTCTCCTTATTTAAGGAAAGATGTAAGTGCATTGGAAGCAGTTCAGAGAAGACTGGATTAATACCTGGAATGGGCGGATTGTCTTATGAGGAAAGGTTGGACAGGTTAGGCTTGTATCCACTGGAGTTTAGAAAAGTAAGGCGTTTTAATTGAAATCTTTAAGATCCTGAGGAGATTTGACAGGGTGGATGTGGCGAAGATGTTCCCTCTTGTGGCAGAATCTAGAACTAGGGGTCACAGTTTAAAAGTAAGGGGTCACCCATTTACTTATGGAAAAAATATTCTCTCAGAGGATTGTGAGACTTTAGAATTCTCTTCCTTAAAAGGTGGTTGAAGCAGAGTCTTTGAATATCTTTAAGGCAGAAGTAGATAGATTTTTGATAAGCAAGGGGGGTGAAAGGTTATCGTAGGTTGGTAGGAATGTGGAGTTGAAGTTAAAATTTGATCAGCTATGATCTTATTGAATGGCAGAGCAGACTCGAGGGGCTGAGCGATCTACTCCTGCCCCTAACTCACATGCTCATATGTTCATTCTGTGGGTGACATCACTCCGTGACCTCTCATCAGACTGAGAAATGGTTAAGACAGATTGAGAGGTGACCTGATTCCTCTATCTAGATCTCTCCGTCCCTTCCTGATCGCCAAATTCTCTTTCTCCCAATCATGCTAACCCCCCTCCTGATTACCCCCTTCCCTTTCTGATTGTCCCACTCAGTTTCTTCCAATCAAGGCCCCTCCCTCCAGGTCACTTTCAATTTCCCATCCGGAAACGAGGTGCTGGCGTCGATGGATTGTAAGGGATGGGTCAAGCTTCTAGCAAAGCTCGGAAATAACGGAGCCAGGCACAGCTCCTGCCTCCACTGGCTCTCACCAGACTCTGGCCAGAATGCCAGTGCTCCCCCAACAGGAAGAGAAAAAGAAGTGGCATTTTAACACTCACACTCACCACTTTAAATGTCTGCAACAACCAAACGCAAGATAGAAAGACCTGCGTTTATATAGCGCCTTTCACAGAATATATCAAAGCACTTTACAGCCAATGAAGTACTGTAGTCACTGCTGTAACGTAGAAAGCATGGCAGCCAAATTGCACATAGCAAGCTCCCAAAAGTGCCAATTTCATAATGACCAGATTATCGGTTTCAGTGATGTTGCTGGAACAATAAATTGGCCTGGGCGCTGGGGCTCTACTTCCGAATAGTGCTGCGGGATCTTTTCCACCTACCTGACCGGGCAGACGGTTTCAAGCATTTCATCTGAAACTCAGCACCTGTGACAGTGCAGCACTCCCTCAGCGCTGGAGTGCCAGCCTAGATTTTGCGCTGAAGACCTGAGTTTGAAACTTGAACACACAACTTTCAGATTCGGGTAAGAGGACTTGGTGACTGAAACTTTGCTGATACCAAGAACACTGAAATATATAACTGCCCGCAAAAGGCCCTTAAAACGGCAAGGGACACAGTGAAAGCACTTAAGGCAGAATTGTTGCTGAGTTGCACTAACTGCAGTAGCAGGCACGAAAAACATTTGTGACAGCTGCAATAGGGGGTTTTTACGCTGCATCACCCATTTCCCGGTGCGTCCTGTCTCATTAATTATGATTGTAAAAACGCTGGATTGCTGGCAGGTGGACTCAGTTTTGCCCGCCATGCTGTGACCTCAGTGTCTCCTCGCCATAGTTAAAGCACACCAGAGTGCAACCTATTTCGTCTCTACAGACTGGGACCGCTCCAGATGATAGAATGGCCCTGAAAGCAAAGAAGACGGCAGCCCCCAAATTTAGTGATGCCTCACTGGCTTATTTTGGAGCACCTTTTGGATGCCACTCAGGCCCACTGTGATGTCCTCTGCACCCCCTCTGGCCGCAGGAGGCCTACCAGAGTCATCAATCTGGCCTGGGAGGTGGTGGCTGCGGTGGTCAGTGCCAACGGAGTGCAGAGGTCAGAGGAAAGAAGAGGATAAATGATCTCATCAGTTTCACCAGGGTAAGCCAACCACCTCATCACACACTCACAAACCCTTCACACATCCACAGGGATCTCACACTTCAAGGGACAACATCACTCACTCTCACCCACACCCTCACATCTCCATCAGGCTCATACCCTATGGAGCTCACATCCTCATTCCTGTCCATGGCTTCGCTCAACACAAACTTTCCAGGCAGTGCCATGTGTCCTGCTCACACTCGCTACATCTGTTTTCATGCAGGAGAAGCCTGTTCACATCAGCAGGTAGAATTACCAGACCAGGGGTGGAGTGACCAATATATTAGCCCCCTCACTCACTTTGGGGAGTGTGCCATCGCGCTGACTTGTGAGGATGTGAATCGTGCTTGTGCTAACAGTGAGGTTGGCGGTGAATACCCACGTGAGGATCCTGCACCACATCATCCCTCTCTCAACGCAACTGTGAGTGCTCTCTCTGCTGATTTTGACTCTGCTGCTATGTACTAATCATCCCTATTTTAGTTCACAGGGAGCTCTGCCAAGTGACCGACACCCTCAGCCAGCCAGTCCCTCAGCTCCATCCAGGTCCTCACCTCCAGCCAAGAGGACACCTCCTCCATTGAAGAGCTGGAAATAAGCAGCCAGGAAGACCTGTCACAGCGCTTACCCACACCCTCCACCAGCGCTGAGACACACACCTCGGTGGGACCTAGATCTAGGGCAGGCTCGGGTTCACAATCTGGTGGGCACCGCATGTACACATGTCGACAGCAGGAGGAGGCAGGTTCAGCCGAGCGCCCCGGCACTCAAGAGGACTGCTGGGGAAGAGGCATCTGTCAGGTCTGAGTCAGATGATGAGCCTCTGAATTTGGCCTTCCAGCTCATCCTGGAGAGTCAGCAGGAGGCATGGGAACATCACATAGAGCTGTTGGAAGCCCTCAATAATGTGGCATACAAGTCAGGGGAGTGTGTCTGCTTCATCACTCTGATGAAGTGGCACCCACATGTGCGCGTATGGAGGTCTCCATGGGGCGGATGGCAGACACCATGGAGACTCTGGTCCAGCAGGACACGGAGATGCGTGTAGACCTGCACTCCATCATGGATGAGTTGCTACAGTGGCAACGTAAGAGGGAAATGAGGCACTTTGACGACTCCAAGTCCTCCTCTCAAAGAGTCAGGCTGGGGCATTTGGATACTCAAAGGGAGGACGGGCAGCAGCTGGGCACCGCTGGGTCATGTGCTGAGGAATTTCAGAGGCAGCCCTCTCCCTCCAAGTCCCCTTTGCCTGTAACCCCTTCAACCTCATCCTCTGTCACCGCAGAGGGAGCAGCCGGCCCACAGGAGGACAGCCAGAGCAAGCCTGGGCCATCAAGGCCTCAGCTTGCCAGAGGACACATGCTGAAGTCTGCAGAGGCAACAGGGAACAACCATTGAACAGGCTGTCTCCACCCCTGCTGCAGATGTCAGGGCAGAACCTAGAAGAAGTGGTAGGCCTAGAAAAATTAAGACATTTTGATCACAAATGGCGCACATTTTGTCACGCTATAATCTGGAAATATATTCACTTTCACTGAATAATGTGTATTGGGGTCTTTCAGCTTCATTGACAGGCTTCACGAGTCCTCCCCTTACTTCCACCCCTCCACCCCCACCCACCCCCCCACCCCACTGACTAACTGTTCAGCTGCACACAGCTGGACCAGGAGTGAATCTGGAGGGAGAAGTGTGTGTGTGTGGCAGGGATTTCGGAGACTCATGCAAGCACTCTCTCACGCATGCGGAGCCTTCATCCATCACATTCATCTCTGCCCTGAGCATTTTGAACACTGCATGCTGGGGTTCACTTTCAGTTGCCCATCTGAGCTGACCTGCATCCCTGCCCACTCACTGATCACATTCCCCTGCAGTGCCTGTGCCCATCCAACACGAGGCTCCACTCACTTTCAAGTTGCACAGCATGGCAGTCGTTAAGTTTTTGATAAGCCCCCTCGTCCTTTCCCTTCTCCCGGTCACCCATGTTTTCTCCCCCATCACAGCCCTCCCCACTGGCATCACCTTCCAACGCCCCACCATTACCCTACAGGCCGAACCCATTTCCTTCAGGAATAGCCTGGTGAACGTGTACATTCCCAAATTTTCCCTGAAAATCCCACCCCCATCCACATTGACCTCCCCGATCTCCTCCTTCCCAATCCCAGGGTCTGTGTCTGCCTCTGTGAAACCAGCAACCACCTTTGCCATCCCTCCTACCGCTACTGACACACCTCACCCTCCCACCTCACCAGTTTCCTCTGCCCTTCTCACACTCACCATTCCAGCCTACCATGCCCACCCTAAGTCTGCTCCCCAGGCAGCTCGCATTGACTTTACCTTGCATGGTCGTCTGGTCATCCCATGCCCGCCTTACACCTTCCTCCCCCCTTACACCTTCCCCCCAACTGCAGTCTCCTGACATCTTTGCACCGCCCCCCACCTCACCCCCATGACATTTTCTCCCCGCCCCCACCTTCCCAACCTCACCCACCCGACACCTTTGCCCCTGCCCCTCCTAACCCCCCACTACGTAACACACTCGCCCGCACCCACCCACCACCACCCCCCCACCCCCCTCAACCTCACTGTCTCAACTGGTACAGCTCCCTCTCCCACTCATACCTAACCCTTCCTGTCCCCAACACCCACACTCCCCAACCCGGCACCCTCGCCATTCAACCATACCTGCCCATGGCAAAGTCCCTGGAAGATGGTGCGAGCCCATGGAAAAGTCCCTGAGGTTCTGAAGCTTCAGCAAAGTTGAAGCTGCTGTGTAGAGACCTCCCACCTTCCGTGAGCTGCTTCACGGTGGATCCTTGTCCCTCACGTGTTCCTCTAGGCTCCAGCAGCTGTAGGCCTCCAGCATCTCCTGCTCCTCGGATGTCCGCAAACTGAGCAAGGTCCTAATGGTAAGTCCCAACTTCTCCACATCACACTTGTCCAGAAATGTTCTGGGCCTGAGTAGGGAGGGGGCGATTCCAGGCGGGCCTGACTTTACATCCCATTAGCAGGATGCAAATTGGTTTCATGCCAGCCTCCAGTGGGATTTGTGACACTATCAGATGATCCGTCTGTGATTTCACACCAGTGTGAAACCAATTTCTGCCTCTCCCAGTATATTCTACCCCCCGCTCACCACGGCACCCACCACAAACGAGGGCAGAAAATTCCGCCTTTAATGGATGTGCCACAATGTAACAATGGTCAAAAGACATTGGCTCAAAGGTGTTGGTATCATTTCTGAACTAGATTCTAGCTCCAATGCAGAGGCTGGCATTCCAGTGCAGTACTGAGGGTGCACTGTCAAAGCTGCTGCCTTGCTTACAAGATGTCATGTATTGGACAGTGGAGTGGGAATATTTTCAATTAAATTAAAGTTCTACTAGGACATTGGGAAATGGCTGGCAAATTGAGTTTCCTCACAACTGTACTAATAGAAGTAAAAACAAAAAAACTGCGGATGCT